>NC_074668.1:46084474-47477808 GCF_029448725.1 Salvelinus fontinalis
AAAGTGTTTTGACAAAATAGGCACTCAGTGCATCGCAGGGAAAGAGCATTGTTAAGTTAAATTGATTATTATTCCTCTTTGTCTGTGCATGCTGCGAGGCAATCCCAGATTCTCACTGATAAACTCTGTATATACAGTAAATCATATAGTTAGATGCATTTTTCTAGGAGTAATATTATGTTTTATCTCTGTTGTATACTGTGCACATTCATACATTTTCATGATTCTAGTCAATATTTGATCTGTATTAACACTGAGCTTCATAGAGCACAAAAGCCACTCTTCTGCTTTCCCATACATTCTTTTTCGATATTTACATGAAACAATAGGACCAGGTTCCGAGTGTTTTTCATCTACGTGTGTATTTGTTTTGGCATGTCAGCAGTATACTAAATGTGCATCCATATGTCAGTGTGTATATGCATTATGAAGTGTGTATGTGTGTTTGCAAGTGCTATGATGTATGTATGGATGCTTTCATTTCTGCAGGATGGTCTTTGTTCATCTGTGCGTGACACAGGAAGAACCCCTGCTAAGAACTATTTAATAATGGTCTGACCAATTAGAATCCATGCTTCAAGATTGTTTTAATCACATGGACTGTGATAAGTTTCGGGTTTTTTCTGAGAATAACATTGACGTATACACTGACACGATGTCTGAGTTCCTCAGGAAGTGTATAGGGGATGTTGTTTCTAATGTGACGATTAAAACCTAGCCAAACAAAAAAACATGGATAGATGGCAGTTGCGCAAACTGAAAGCGCGAACCACCACATTTAACCACGGCAAGGTGACTGGGAATATGGTTAAATACAAACAGTCCAGTTATGCCCCCCGTAAGGCAATCAAACAGGCAAAACGTTCGTACAGAGACAAAGTGTAGTCGCAATTCAACGGCTCAGATGTCTATGTGACAGACTCCAGACAATCACGAATAACAAAGTGAAAACCAGTCACATCGCGCACACCGACGTCTTGCTCCCAGACAAGCTAAACACCTTCACCTGCATTGATGATAACACAGTGCCACCGATGCGGGCCGCTCCCGAGGACTGTGAGCTCTTGTTCTCCGTGGCTGACGTGAGTAAGACATTTAAGAGTGTTAACCCTTGCAAAGCTGCCAGCCGAGGCATCATCCCTAGCCACATCCTCAGAGCATTAACAGACCAGTTGGCTGGAGTGTTTACGGACATATTCAAAGTTTCCCTATCCCAGTCTGCTGTACCCATTTTCTTCAAGTTGTCCACCATTGTGTCTGTACCCAAAAAAGAGAACTAAATTACTGTCGACCCGTAGCACTCACTTCGGTCATCATTAAGTGCTTTAAAAGACTAGCTATGGATCACATCCACCTTAACCGACACCCTAGACCCACTCCAATTTGCATACCGCTCAAATCATCCACAGATGATGCAATCGCCATCACACTGCACACTGCCCTATCCCATCTGGACAAGAGGAATACCTATGTAAGAATGCTGTTCATTGTCTACAACTCAGCCTTCAACACCATAGTACCCTCCAAGCTCATCATTAAACTCGGGGCCCTGGGTCTAGGGCAACAACACTTGGGTAGGCAACAACACTTCCACTACGCTGATCCTCAACACAGGGGCCCCACAAAGGTGCGTGTACTCCCTGTTCACCCATGACTGCGTGCCACGCACACCGCACACCTCCACCTCTCAATCATCAAGTTTGCAAATGACAACACTGGTAGGCCTGATAACCAACAGTGACGAGACAGCCTACAGGGAGGAGGTGAGACAGCAGAGGGAGCATACCTCCATCCACTTCGACGGGGCTACAGTGGAGAAGGTAAAAAGCTTCAAGTTCCTCGGCGTACACATCACTGACAATCTGAAATGGTCCACCCACACATACGGTGTGGTGAAGGCACAAAAGTACCTTTTCAACCTCAGGAGGCTGAAGAAATTTGGCTTGGCCCCTAAGACCCTCACAAACATTTACAGATGCACCGGGCTGTATCATAGCCTGGTATGGCAACTTTACCGTTCCCAACCGCAGGGCTCACCAAGTGTTGTGCGATCTTCCCAACTCATCACTGGGGGCACACTGTCTGCCCTCCAGGACATCTACAGCACCCGGTGTCACAGTAGGGCCATGAAGATCATCAAGGACCTCAGCCACCCGAGCCGGGGCCTGTTCACCCCGATATCATCCAGAAGGCGAGGTCATAGATTAAAAAACAACTTATATCTCAAGGTCATAAGACTGTTAAAACTTCTTGACGCTAGGAGGCAGAATTTTTATGTTTGGAAAAATCACGTTCCCAATGTAAACGGCCTATTTCTCAGACCCAGATGCTAGAATATGCATATAATTGACAGATTAGGATAGAAAACACTCTAAAATTTCTAAAACTGTCAAAATATTGTCAGTGAGTAAAACAGAACTGATTTTGCAGGTGAAAACGTGAGGAAATCCAACCCGGAAGTGCCTCTTATTTTGAAAAATCCCTGTTCCATTGCCTCCTATCCTCCATTTAAAGGGATATCAACCAGATTCCTTTTCCAATGGCTTCCACAGGTTGTGAACAGTCTTTAGACATAGTTTCAAGCTTTTATTCTGAAAAATGAGCGAGATTTATCAAATCGCGTCAGTGTCCTTGATTAGTTATTGCACGCGAAAGTGGTTGCTCGACATTTTATTTCTGTCTTGTATTGAATTACTTTACCCTCCGGTTGAAATATTATCGATTATTTATGTTAAAAACAACCTGAAGATTGACTGTAAAAACGTCTGACATGTTTCTACGAACTTTACGGATACTATTTGGAATTTTCGTCTGCCCTTCAAGACCGGCACGAGCCTGTGGATTACTGAACATAACGCGCAAACCAAATGGAGGTTTTTGGATATAAATATCATCTTTATTGAACAAAAGGAACATTTATTGTGTAACTGGGCGTCTTGTGAGTGCAAACATCCGAAGATCATCAATGGTAAGCGATTATTTTTATTGCTTTTCTGACTTTCGTGACCAATCTACATTGCTGCTGGGTGTTCGTAATGTTTTGTCTAGTGATCAATAAAATCACACAAACACTTGGATTGCTTTCTCTGTAAAGCATATTTTCAAAATCTGACACGACAGGTCAGGTCAGGTCAGATTAACAACAAGCTAAACTGTGTTTTGCTATATTGCACTTTTGATTTCATGAATATAAATATTTTTAGCAATTGTTTTTGAATTTGGCGCTCTGCAATTCAGCGGTTGTTGATGCGAATTATCCCGTTAAAGGGATCCGCCAAGAGGTTAAATAGCCATGACTAGCCGGCCATCACCCAGTACACTGCCCTGACCTTAGTCACTGTCACTAGCCGGACACCACCCGGTTACTCAACCATGCACCTTGGAGGCTGCTCCCCTATGTATATATACATGGAACACTGGTTACTTTAATAATGTTTACATACTATTTTACCTATTTCATAAGTATATACTGTATTCTAGCCAAGGCCATCCTATTCAACTATTGCTGTACATACACTATATATACAAAAGTATGTGACAGGTGTATAAAATCGAGCACACAGCCATGCAATCTCCATAGACAAACATTGGCAGTAGAATGGCCTTACTGAAGAGCTCAGTCACTTTCAACATGGCACCGTCATAGGACATAAGTACTGTTATTAAGAAGTGAAAACTTCTCGGAGCAACAATGGCTCAGCCGCAAAGTGGTAGGTCACACAAGCTCACTCACAGAACGAGACCGCCAAGTGATGAAACGGTATGGTGTGTAAAAATTGTCTGTCCTCAGTTGCAACACTCACTACCGAGTTCCAAACTGCCTCTGGAAGCAACGTCAGCTCAAGAACTGTTTGTCAGGTGCTTCATGAAATGGGTTTCCATGGCAGAGCAGCCGTACACAAGCCTAAGATCACCATGCACAATGCCAATCGTTGGCTGGTGTGGTGTAAAGCTTACCACCATTGGACTCTGGAGCAGTGGAAACGCGTTCTCTGGAGTATTATATATTATCACATGTCACCAAATAATTGATTGAAACACAATTTTGCAAGGAAGGTCTACAGTAGCCTCAACAGCACTCTGTAGGGTACCACCATGGTGTGGCCGGAGGATAGCTAGCTTCTGTCCTCCTCTGAGTTCAATGACTTCAATACAAAACCTAGGAGAATCATGGTTCTCACCCCCTTCCATAGATTTACACAGTAATTATGACAACTTCCGGAGGACATCCTCCAACCTATCAGAGCTCTTGCAGCATGAATTGACATGTTGTCGACCCACGCAAAGGATCAGAGAATTAATCTAGTACTGAAAGCATAAACTACAGCTAGCTAGGACTGCAGCGCATAAAACATTTTCTTTTATTTAATAAAAATGTCGCTGAAAAAAACAATAAAAACTCAAAACAAACCGTGAAACTAAAGACTATGTGCCCTAAACAAAGTCAACTTCCCACAAAGACAGGTGGAAAAAAGGGCTACCTACGTATGGTTCTCAATCAGAGACAACGATAGACAGCTGCCTCTGATTAAGAACACTACCCGGCCAAACACAAAGAAATAGAAATAAAGAAACTAGAATGCCCACCCTAGTCACACCCTGAACAAACCAAAATAGAGAATAAAAGCCTCTGTATGGTCAGGGCGTGACAGGTATACCGATAATTTGAGTATCATGTATTAGCCTAAATCTACCGCTATTAGATTTAACTGGGTGAATGGAATATGAATGACAGTCAATATGCTGTAAGAGAAATAAGGCCATGCTCATGAACAAAAATGTGTCCTTCTCATCTGAAACGGCACTGACCGCCACTGGTGCGTGTGTGTGTTTGTGCATTGTGCTGACATGAGGATCTATTCTTTACACCACAAATCATATTTTACCTTTACAGTTCTTCCATGCCGCAATATTCAGTGTCTTCTATATTAAGAACAAGAAAATTGCAGTGAATGTGTTAGTAGGGAGGAGAGGGGAAAATAAAGCTTGTTTATAATGAGGTCATAAACACAGCAGACGCTGAGAATCGCAGCCATAATTTGATGAATAGGGTATGAAGCACCCCATCCCGCAACACCCTCCCACCCTCCTTCTTTCCTTCATACACATACAGTAAACACAGGTAGGCCTATTATATATTCATGGGATGCCTTAATGGCACCTTTAACATCAGTTTATGCACGCACACCCAAACGTTATGCACACACATAGACACACACATGCACACACAGCCATGAAGGTAACATTTAACTGGAGTAAATACAGTTGAAGTCGGAAATTTACATACACCTTAGCCAAATACATTTAAACTCAGTTTTTCACAATTCCTGACATTTAATCCAAGTAAAAATGCCCTGTCTTAAGTCAGTTAGGATCACCACTTTGTTTTAAGAATGTGAAATGACAGAATAAAAGTAAAGACAATTATTTATTTCAGCTTTCATTTCTTTCATCACATTCCCAGTGGGTCAGACGTTTACATACACTCAATTAGTATTTGGTAGCATTGCCTTTAAATTGCTTAACTGGGGTCAAATGTTTCGGGTAGCCTTCCACAAGCTTCCCACAATAAGTTGGATGAATTTTGGCCCATTCCTCCTGATAGCTGGTGTAACTGAGTCAGGTTTGTAGGTCTCCTTGCTTGCACACACTTTTTCAGTTCTGCCCACAAATTTCCATAGGATTGAGGTCAGGGCTTTGTGATGGCCACTCCAATACCTTGACTTTGTTGTCCTTTAAGCCATTTTGTCACAACTTTGGAACTATGCTTGGGGTCATTGTCCATTTGGAAGACCCATTTTGTCACACCCTGACCTTAGAGATCCTTTTTATGTCTCTATTTTGGTTTGGTCAGGGTGTGAGTTGGGGTGGGTATTACTTTGTTCTATTATTTGTATTTCTATGTTTTGGCCGGGTAGTGTTCTCAATCAGGGACAGCTGTCTATCGTTGTCTGTGATTGAGAACCATACTTAGGTATCCCTTTTTCCCACCTGTCTTTGTGGGAAGTTGACTTTGTTTGTGGCACTTAGCCTTAAGCTTCACAGTTTGTTTTGTATTGTTTATTGTTTTTGTTGGCATTTCCAATAAAAAAGGAATATGTACGCTCACCACGCTGCGCTTTGGTCCACTTCATTCAACAGCCGTGACACATTTTCGACCAAGCGTTATCTTTCCTGACTGATATCTTGAGATGTTGATTCAATATATCCACATAATTTTCATTTCTCATGATGATATTTTGTGAAGTGCACCAGTCCCTCCTGCAGCAAAGCACCCCCACACCATGATGCTACCACCTCCGTGCTTCACGGTTGGGATGGTGTTCTTCGGCTTGCATCCCCCTTTCCCCCTTCGGCTTGCGTCCCCCTTTTTCCTCCAAACATAATGATGGTCATTATGGCCAAACAGTTACATTTTTGTTTCATCAGACCAGAGGACATTTCTCCAAAAAGTACGATCTTTGTCCCCATGTGCAGTTGCAAACCAAAGTCTGGCTTTTTTATGGCAGTTTTGGAGCAGTGGCTTCTTCCTTGCCGAGTGGCCTTTCAGATTATGTCGATATAGGACTTGTTTTACTGTGGATATAGATACTTTTGTAACTGTTTCCTCCAGCATCTTCACAAGGTCCTTTGCTGTTGTTCTGGGATTGATTTGCACTTTTCGCACCAAAGTACATTCATCACTAGCAGACAGAACACGTCTCCTTCCTGAGCGGTATGATGACTGCGTGGTTCCATGGTGTTTATACTTGCGTACTATTGTTTGTACAGATGAACAGTGGTATTGTTTGTACAGTGGTACCTTCAGGCGTTTGGAAATTGCTCCCAAGGATGAACCAGACTTGTGGAGGTCTACAATTTGTTTTTTGAGGTTTGGCTGATTTCTTTTGATTTTCCTATGATTTCCTATGTCATGTAAAAAGGCACTGAGTTTGAAGGTAGGTTTTGAAATACATCCACAGGTGGAATTAGGCTAATTGACAATTTATCAGAAGCTTCTAAAGCCATGACATCATTGTCTGGAATTTATCTAGCTGTTTAAAGGCACAGTCAACTTAGCGTATGTTAACTTCTGACCCACTGGAATTGTGATACAGTGAAATAATCTGTCTGTAAACAATTGTTGGAAAAATGGCTTGTGTCATGCACAAAGTAGATGTCTTAACCGACTTGCCAAAACTATAGTTTGTGGTTGAAAAACAAGTTTTAATGACTCCAACCTAAGTGCACGTAAACTTCCGACTTCAAGAATCTAAATAATTGCTAAGGCATGTATCCTAGCTTGGGCTTGCAAAATAATAATTAATCGTTCCAAGAAATTGATAAAGTATGATTTATGAAACTCTCAGTCTGTATCCTGTCTCGCCTTGCCCTGGAACTGTCTTGGCGTATCAAGTAAGAAGGGTTTCAATTGTGCTAACCCCTGTCTCTTTAGGAAGTGCAAGGAGTGCTTTGGCAGCCCTGAAAAATCTAAACATCATTAATCATTGCTAGAGTGCCAATCTCTCTCCAGTACCCCACCTTGTACTGCTACAGTAGCTCCACTCCCTTTCCCTCTCCCTCTCTCCACCACCCCACCCTGAGCCTGCTGGATCTGGAAAACTGGGAACGTTCCCACCCCTTATCTTTCTCCCTCTCCCTGCCCAAGCAGGCTCAGCTGGAACCAAGAGCCAAGAGCCAGGGGCCTTCGTCTTGAAAACCTGACCCTAGGCAACAGTGACAAGAGTCTGGTTTCAATCACAGACTCTTTTAGCAACTTCGATAAGGGAAACATCTATTTCCCTGTTGGGTCCACATACCGAAGCATGACATATATTTCAAATACGTATATGTAATATACATTAAGTGCACAAAACATTAAGTACACTTTCCTAATAATGAGTTGTTGAACCCCAATCTTTTGCTCTCAGAACAGGCTCAATTCGCGAGGGCATGGACTCTACAAGCTGTCGAAAGCGTTCCACAGGAATGATGGCCCATGCTCACTACATGCTCACTACATTCATGTCAAGTTGGTTGGATGTCCTTTGGGTGGTGGACTATTCTTGATATACACGGGAAACTGTTGAGTATGAAAAACCCAGCAGCGTTGCAATTCTTGACACAAACCGGTGCACCTGGAACCTACTAACATACCCCGTTCAAGGGCACTTAAAAATTTTGTCTTGCCCATTCACCATCTGAATGGCACACAAACACAATCCCTGTCTTAATTGTCTCAAGGCTTAAAAATCCTTCTTTAACCAGTCTCCTCCCATTCATTTACAATGATTGAAATGGATTTAACAGGTGACATCAATAAGGGATCATAGTTTTCACATGTATTCACCTGGTCAGTCTATGTCATGGAAAGAGCATGTGTTCCTAATGTTTTGTACACTTAGTGTAGGTACTAATATTTTAAATAAATCTAAATATACTGAATATCTAAATATACTGAGCAAAAATATAAATGCAACATGTAAAGTGTTGGTCCCATGTTTCATGAGATGAAATATAAGATCCCAGAAATGTTCCATACGCACAAAAAGCTAATTTCTCTCAAATGTTGTGCAAAATTTGTTACATCACTGTTAGTAAGCATTCCTCCTGTGCCAAGATAATCCATCCACCTGACAGGTGTGGCATATCAAGAAGCTGATTAAACAGCATGATCATTACACAGGTTTATCTTGTACTGGGGTCAATAAAAGGACACTCTAAAATGTGCAGTTTTGTCACACAACACAACGCCACAGACTGACTGTAGAAATGTCCACCAGAGCTGTTGCAAAATGTAATATTAATTTCTCTATCACATATCAGGTTTCAGGTAAGACCCAAGTGCAGACTGTGTAGAAGTCACAAGTTTTATTGCAACAACAGGGGCAGGAAAACGACAGGTCAAGGCAGGCAGGGGTCGGTGCGCCAGCATAGTGGAGCCAAGGTACAGGACGGCAGGCAGGCCCAGGGTCAGGTCAGGCAATGGTCAAAACCAGGAGGGCAAGAAAAAGAGACTGGGGAAAAGCAGGAGTTGAGACAAAACATTGGTTGACTTGAACAAACAAGTCAAACCGGCACAAACAGTCAGAAAACAAAGGTATAAATACCCAGGGGATAAGTGGGGAAGATGGATGACACCTGGAGGGGGGTGGAGACAAGCACAAGGACAGATGAAACAAATCAACGTCGTTTTAGAGAATTTGGCAGTACGTCCAACTGGCCTCACAACCGCAGACCACGTGTAACCACGCCAGCTCAGGACCTCCACATCCGGCTTCTTCACTTGCTGGATCATCTGAGACCAGCCACCCGGACACCTTATGAAACAGGAGTATTTCTGCCTTTAATAAAGCCGTTTTGTGAGGAAAAACTAATTCTGATTGGCTGGGCATGGCTCCCAAGTGGTTGGGCCTATGCCCTCCCAAGCCCACCCATGGCTGCACGCCTGCCCAGTCATGTGAAATCCATAGACTAATGAATTTATTTCGATTGACTGATTTCCTTCTATGAACTGTAACTCAGGATAATCGTTGAAATTGCTGCATGTTGCGTTTATATTTTTGTTCAGTATACATTAATTACTCATATGTCCATATGTATGTCACATATTTCATAAATATATTTACAAATGAGATTTTAGCCGTTTTTAAATATGTTTTAATATTTTTCACATGTGGGCTGCGTCGCTGCACAGCTATTTTCAGGTCCTTCCAGAGATGTTAGATCGGGTTCAAGTCCGGGCTCTGGCCTGCCCACTCAAGGACATTCTGAGTCTTGTCCAGAAGCCACTCCTGTGTTGTCTTGGCTGTGTGCGTAGGGTCGTTGTTCTGTTGGAAGGTGAACCTTAGCCCCAGTCTGAGGTCCTGAATGCTCTGGAGCAGGTTTTAATCAAGGATGTCTCTGTACATTGCTCCATTAATTTTTCCCCTGATCCTGACTAGTCACCCAGTTCCTGCCTCTGAAAAACATCCTGAAAGCATGATGCTTCCACCACCATGCTTCCCTGTAGGGATGGTATTGGCCAGGTGATGTGCAGTGCCTGGTTTCTTCCAAACGTGACTCTTAGCATTCAGGCCAAAGAGTTCAATCTTGGTTTTATCAGACTAGAGAATCTTGTTTCTCATGGTCTGAAAAATCAAAGATTTATATTAACCAACCATGCTATTTTTTTCGTATTTTTGCGTTGTTCGTAACTTATTTTGTACATAATGTTGCTGCTAGATTTGGCATGGGTCCTCAGATCCTCAAAAGGTTTTACAGCTGCACCATCGAGAGCATCCTGACGGGTTGCATCACTGCCTGGTATGGCAACTGCTCAGCTTACGACCGCAAGGCACTATAGAGGGTAGTGCGTACGGCCCAGTACATCACCGGGGCCAAGCTTCCTGCCACCCAGGACCTCTATACCAGGCGGTGTCAGAGGAAGGCTCTAAAGCTTGTCAAAGATTCCAGCCACCCTAGCCATAGACTGTTCTCTCTGCTACCGCACGGCAAATGGTACCGGAGCGCCAAGTCTAGGTCAAAAAGGCTTCTTTACAGCTTCTACCCCCAAGCCATAAGACTGCTGAACAGCTAATGAAATGGCTACCCAGACTACTTGCACCCCTCCCCCCCCCCACACACACACTGCTTCTACTCTCTGTTATTATCTATGCATAGCCACTTTAATAACTCTACCTACATGTACATAATTACCTCAATTACCTCGACTTTGGTTCCCCCGCACATTGGCACATTGACTCTGTACCGGTACCCCCAGTGCATAGCCCCGCTAAAATTATTTACTGCTGCTCTTTAATTTTTTGTTATTCTTATCTCTTACTTTTTTAGGGATTTTCTTCAAACTACATTGTTGGTTAAGGGCTTGTAAGCAAGCATTTCACTGTAAGGTGTTGCATTCGGCGCATGTGACATATACAATTTGATTTTGATTTTGATCTACCACCTCTAACCTTTTTCATTGGAAAATGGCCTGCTTGAGGCTGGAGAACATCTTCTGCCAAGGTACCTGGAAGTTGCTGACCCACATTGTGCTCATGCTAATCGTTGTTGTTGTAGGCAAAGAAGAGGCTGGACGTGGAGGGGACAGATGTTCACTCATACCACTGACTGGCTCACAAGGCAGAGGGGATGATGAGTGAGCACCAGAATACTTAAAGAAGAAAGATAAAACAATTTAGGCAAAAATTACAATGTGTAGGACATTTCTTTAACTTAGGCGCACGCGCTCCTTGTAAAAGAGGTCAGCGTAGAGCCCTGCATGGCTACATTGTTTACCCCATATATTGTTTCACTTCCGCCACAACACTGTACAATCAAAATGAGCTAATAATCGTTCATCTTTTTCTCCGGCTATGCATGTTTGTCGAGGGACAGATCATTAGAAAATGACAAACTATTTACAGATCCACATTTACATCGACTTCGGCGATGTCATTTACAAAATACCCTCCAACACTCTACTCAACAAATTGCCTGCCATCCGTTTTGTCACCAAAGCCCCATATACTACCGACCACTGGGACCTGTATGCTCTCGTTGGCTGGCCCTCGCTTCATACTCGTCGCCAAACCCACTGGCTCCAGGTCATCTACAAGTCTCTGCTAGGTAAAGTCCCACCTTATCTCAACTCACTGTTCACCATAGCAGCATCCACCCGTAGCACGCACTCCTGCAGGTATATCTCACTGGTCACGCCCAAAGACAATTCTTCCTTTGGTTGCCTCTCCTTCCAGTTCTCTGCTGCCAATGACTGGAACGAACTGCAAAAATCTCTGAAGCTGGAGACTCTTACCTCCCTCACTAGCTTTAAGCACCAGCTGTCCGAGCAGCTCACAGATCACTGCACCTGTACATAGCTCATCTGTAAATAGCCCGTCCAATCTACCTCATCCCCATACTGTATTTATTTATTTATCTTGCTCCTTTGCACCACAGTATCTCAACTTGCACATTCATCCTCTGCACATCCTACCATTCCAGTGTTTAATTGCTATATTCTAATTACTTTGCCACCATGGCCTATTTTTTGCCTTACCTCTCTTATCCAACCTCATTTGCACATGCTGTGTATAGATGTTCCTACTGTATTATTGCTTGTATGTTTGTTTCTTCCATGTGTAACTCTGTTGTTGTATGTGTCGAACTGCTTTGCTTTGTTCTTGGCCAGGTCGCAGTTGCAAATGAGAACTTGTTCTCAACTAGCCTACCTGGTTAAATAAAGGTGAAAAAAAATCGATTCTTCATTTGTCTTAAAACAAATACAAAGCCATAAAACTATCTGTTAGGCTATGCATTGCATCCATTCCAGCAGAAGAGGACAAACAAATTATTTACAAAGGGACATAAATGACAAAAAATACGTAAAATATGTATATATATTATTTTCTTTCTTTTACGTATTGTTTGTCATTTCTGTCTCTTTTATTGCATGTACCTCGCTCCCTCATAGCATAAACCATTTATTTTGAGGGCAAACAAATTAATTATTAACCTTGTGTATGTGGGAGAGAGAGTCAGTGTAGTGTCCATAACAATTACATTTCACATTTATCAATCAAGTCTCACCTCTTTGCTTGAAGGACTGAAGCAATTTCCAGCACTGTATTCGAGTCAAAAGGTCTTTTATGTCATCCGGCTGAACATATTCAAGGTCTCTAATATTCTCCACTCAAATATATCCCCTCAGATGCTCCAAAAAAGATATCAGCGTCTCGGGCTCCAACTCGGGCAATTGGTGTTTAATTGCACCCTGAAGACCCTATATGCCTACACTGGTTTAAGGAGAACACACTGAGTGATGCAGGGAAACAACAGAGAAACCTAACACTTTATAAACTGGTACTGGGTAATAACCACTCGAACTATCTGCATTAACACACATAATTAATCACAGAATCTGGTATAATGAACCACGGGATCGACCAGTGACAGACTGATACACCCCAACGATTACATGGACCTGTGACCAGAATCAGTGAGATCTTTACAAATGTGTATCCATCATCATTTTCTAAAGGCCTTTAGTGTATTTTGTTCCTTTGTATACAACTGTAGACACCTCTGCAGTAATTTGCTTTGTGAACCCTTTTGACTGTCGTTATATCATTTCTCTTCAAATTCATTCATGACACCAAAACTTCCATGCTAAGTGGAAATATAAGTATGATGGGAGTAACTCAAACTTGATCCCTTAAATTATGTCTTGGTCTGTGGTGGACAGCTCCTCAACACATTGTTGATCGTTTCTGATTGTTCTCTTTGGACCAAGCTTGTGAGGTGCTCTTTGAAATGTTTCTCTTTCAACTAAGCAGTATCAGCAGAAAAATGTAGTACAGCTAAAGTTTTCTGTAAACCCACCAATACAGCGGGGTTGTCCCCAGCAAAGGTCGATCAATGACCCTTTAAAACTTCTTAAGGCTAGGGGGCACTATTTTCACATCCAGATAAAAAGTGTGCCCAAAGTAAACTGCCTTCTACTCGAGCCCAGCCCGGTAACGAGTTCAAACAGGTGCAGTTAATACAGGTAATGAGTGGAGAACAGGAAGGCTTCTGAAAGAAAAACTAACAGGTTTGTGAGAGCCGGAATTCTTACTGATTGGTAGGTGACCAAATACTTATGTCATGCAATAAAATGCAAATTAATTACTTAAAAATCATACAATGTGATTTTCTGGATTTTTGTTTTAGATTCCGTCTCTCACAGTTGAAGTGTACCTATGATAAAAGAAATTACAGACCTCTACATGCTTTGTAGAAAAACCTGCAAAATCGTCCGTGTATCAAATACTTGTTCTCCCCACTGTATATATATATATATATATATATATATATATATATATATATATAGATTTGTACACATACTGTTTTACTTACAATATCACATTTCAGGGAGCTGTCTTCTAAAGACAACCTGCAATGCTGCTTAGTACTGTAAAATAATTGTATATTACTGTAAGTATTTCCCTGTAAATTTACAACATTATACTGGCACCAGAGTTGCAGTGGCGGGTATTCATGGTTCCAAGGGAAGCCAGGCTGATCTTTCGTCTCTCTGTGTTTCATAATTTTCCTTCAATTCGGAAGAGTATGAATATCACACAGGAGAAAGCATCCAAGCGAGTGAAAGAGCACCCCTCTGTCTCTCTACGTGTAGGCCATCTGTCTGGTCCAAACGAGTTTGACTTTGTTGCCGCTCATAGAATTGAAGGCAAGAGAAGCCAGCAAGCATTTGGCCTCCCTTGACAATAGAAGCATAAACAATTTGCAGATTAGCGTTGATCTAAACTGAGTGAGCTCAACTGTGAATGGTCCTGGCGCACCAAAACCAGCTTGGATTTTGGCGTCACTCCTATCAAATCCCATTAAGAGCATAAGTCACTGACAGAAAAACCTGAATTGATGCATCTGGTTGTGTTGCTGTCCTCCAGTGGCTAAATAGCAAAAATTATCCCTTTCCTAAATTAGCCATGGATGGAGATAGGAACTTTGCCAATGATTTTAACGGCGGTTCTGATCCAAACATTAATTCATACAATGTTGTGCATCTGGTTTGAGAGGATGGAAGTTCAATATGTAGCTAGATGTAATAAAAAGCTAATGTTAATTAGCTAATGTTGCATATGAATGAAGTTAGGCTAGCGAGCAAGCATTTTAGCCAGGTAGCCTGGGACAACAAAAAATAAAAGCATGTACTGCATGATAGAGTGATAGACCGTTTCATCAACATGAAAAATGTATGATAGAGTGATAGACCGTTTCATCAACATGAAAAAGAGAGGGATGATATTGGAGTTTCTTTACAAGTAGGGTGAGTAAACATGTTTTTTCCACTTGAACGAACGAACGCGCACGCACACACACATCCACACAGAAATCAGAACCATGGAGAGCCACATTATATTTACAGTTGAAGTCGGAAGTTTACATACACTTAGGTTGGAGTCATTAAAACTCGTTCTTCAACCACTCCACAAATTTCTTGTTAACAAACTATCGTTTTGGCAAGTCGGTTAGGACATCTACTTTGTGCATGACACAAGTATTTTTCCCAGTAATTGTTTACAGACAGATTATTTCACTTATAATTCACTGTATCACAATTCCAGTGGGTCAGAAGTTTACATACACTAAGTAGACTGTGCCTTTAAACAGCTTGGAAAATTCCAGAAAATTATATAATGGTTTTAGAAGCTTCTGATAGGCTAATTAACATAATTTGAGTCATTTGGAGGTGTACCTGTGGATGTATTTCAAGGCCTACCTTCAAACTCAGTGCCTCTTTGCTTGACATCATGGGGAAATCAAAAGAAATCAGCCAAGACCTCAGAAGATTTATTGTAGACCTCCACAACTCTGGTTCATCCTTGGGAACAATTTCCAAATGCCTGAAGGTACCAAGTTCATCTGTACAAACAATAGTATGAAAGTTTAAACACCAGGGAATCACGCAGCCGTCATACCGCTCAGGAAGGAGACGTGTTCTGTCTGCTAGTGATGAATGTACTTTGGTGCGAAAAGTGAAAATCAATCCCAGAACAACAGCAAAGGACCTTATGAAGATGCTGGAGGAAGCAGGTACAATAGTATCTATATCTACAGTAAAACGAGTCCTATTTCGACGAACAAAAATAGAACTGTTTGGCCATAATGACCATCATTATGTTTGGAGGAAAAAGGGGGGGCTTGCAAGCCGAAGAACACCATCCCAACTGTGAAGCATGAGGATGGCAGCATCATGTTGTGGGGGTGCTTTGCTGCATAAGGGACTGGTGCACTTCACAAAATAGATGGCATCGTGAGGGAGGGAAATTATGTGGACAACAGTCAGGAAGTCTTCCAAATGGACAATGACCCCAAGCATACTTCCAAAGTTGTGGTATAATGGCTTAAGGACAACAAAGTCAAGGTATTGGAGTGGCCATCACAAAGCCCTGACCTCAATCATATAGACAACTTGTGGGCAGAACTGAAAAAGCATGTGCGAGCAAGGTGGCCTACAAACCTGACTCAGTTACACCAGCTCTGTCAGGAGGAATGGGCCAAAATTCACCCAACTTATTGTGGGAAGCTTGTGGAAGGCTACCCAAAACAGTTGACCCAAGTTAAACAATTTGAAGGCAATGCTATCAAATAGTAATTGAGTGTATGTAAACTTCTAACCTGCTGGGAATGTGATGAAAGAAATAAAAGCTGAAATAAATCATTCTCTCTACTATTATTCTGACATTTCACAGTCTTAAAATAAAGTGGTGATCCTAACTGACCTAAAACAGGGAATATTTACTTGGATTAAATGTCAGGAATTGTGAAAACTGAGTTTAAATGTATTTGGCTAAGGTGTATGTAAACTTCCGACTTCAACTGTAGCTTAAATTGGACTAAATAGTTTTTGGTATATTTTAGTTGTCACTGTATTTGACTAAGCATAGGTGATTTGCTGTAGCTTACATTGGACTAAATAGTTTTTGGTATATTTTAGTTGTCACTGTATTTGACTAAGCAGAGGTGATTTGCTGATAAAATGGTGCTGGAATAGTGGAGACAGCTTTTTTCCCTTTGCAACTTGCGGTAACTCTGTGGTTCTAAATCAAATAGTTGTTTAGTGGTCTGAAAATGTTTCTAACATTAATTTGTTTGACCATGCTGTAGGTCATGTTACTGCCCATGCAATATGCTTTGGGGTGGCTTGGCTTCCCCGGTGGTTTTACCCACACACCGATACTGCACTGTTGCCGGCTTAATACAGTAATTTTGATCTAAAGCAAAATTACAGTATTAAGCAGGCATTCGTGGGGTCTGTATAGTGCTGTAAATTTACAGGGGAAAGTTTTACAGTGTGTGTAAAAAGAAAAGCATAATTACACATCCTTTTCACAGTGCCTTGTTGAAATGAAATAACCATACATTCCAATACACATGCTAGCTTGCCACTCAGCATGAATGCCTACATTACACAGCTTTTAATCTAAGTGGTATGGACGTTTGGATATTGAAACAGAGCCATTAAATGAATATAATTCAAATTGATCATTCAAATTGAATAAATTATTAAAAAGTAATGTAACTTATAATTGTGTCATGAAATCCGTACACAAGGTAAGTAACAAGTCTGTACTTTCATGTTCCATACAGTGATAGGTTTTTACTATACTGTAGCCTACTCTATATCTATTTAGATATAGGTATTTGATTTATATTTCAGTAGCTGTTCAAGTGATGGAGCATTGGTATTGCATTGAGATCTGATATATAGCTTTGCACTGTATCGTTTAGCAAACCAACCGATGACTCTCTCTCAGTCAGAAAGTATGGACTGATGCTGTGATGCTGTGATGGGGTGGAAACCTACCGGGGTGACAGTCATTAAGTTTCAGTGTGGCTTTCCATTTATCAGTCAGATATTCCCATTATCAATCGCTGGTATGTGAAAGGCAGAGGCTGCCTGTGGGCGGTTTTGACAATCAGACACATGACTCACTCAGCACTACTTGGTGTGACCCTGGATGACAGCTGGATGAGCTCCCTGTATGGCCCACATTAATAGAATAACTAGAATGATATGGCCGCTGGTTCACCCAGCACATAACATTGACTTGAATGGGAATGGCTGTTCTAGTAATTATATTTATATGGCCCCAGCTCTTTTTAGTTAGGAACAGTGCTTAATTTGAGCCGGACCCTGTTACCTCTCAGTTTTGGACTGTTTCATTCCGGAATCTATGTGCCAGGATCCAGTACCTCTGTTGGCATGAAAAATAATTGTCACTGTTTGCAATGTAAATATTCTAATTAGAGTTAATTAAAGTTGACTCCTCTGTAATTCTCCTGCCCCTAAAAAAATGCAATGTGAAAATGTGGCTGATATATTCTAAGAATTGATTCGTTTTGGGCCCATCCGGATTTATGGTTTGCGCAACATTGTAGCCTATATAGACCAACACGTGGCCATTGCTGTGGTGAGAGAGAGAAGCGTGCCTGTATCTCTCAGGGTAATAAAATGAGATTCCCTTTCTATGATCTCTCTCCATCTCTGCTCTGATAGATATGCCTGCAACTCTCATCTCTCCAGCGTTGCACTGCATCATTTATTTCCTTATAGAATCATAGCCACGGGAAGTGTGCCTGAGGTGCTGCAGCACCTCTGATGAACTGAAATACATTTTCCAAGTTATAGAATTACTGCTGCCTGTTCAGAAAGAAATGAAATCATTTTGAATAGTACACCAGGAGTAAGCCTATAATTTATACAGAGGATCAATAGCTTATTGTGTGTAGCCCAATCACAAGGAATGCCTACAGTCGGGAACGCGCAGCAAATCTGTCAGTTAACAACATGCAGCCAAAACAGGCCTTGCAATATTTCAAATACAATCATGGGAAAACACAGATTGGAAAGTATCCTGCTGAAAAGATATGACTAATCTGTCTAGGCTACCAAGTTATCAACTCTAAATATTAGTTAGCTGGCTAACATTTATGAGTCCAGCAAACATGTTCTTCACTCGCTAGAAACAGATTATAATTAAAACCTTACAACAAAACCGTTTTCTGGAGACTTGTGAGAGGAGTGCTGATGATGTCGCCCCCACTGCATGCACTTTTGGTAGCCTGATTGCATCCAGACTGAGGAGAAATCCGCAGTCTGTTTTGGCTGACCTCCTGAAGTGGTCAGCCAAATCTGAATTCAGTCAGACCACACGACTTGTGTGCATCTAGACCCGTCTTTTCAATGTGGTCTTTGTATTCTGATAACAGAAGTCGCATATAATTGTCAAGCGTAGACAATGACCTCAGTTTGTCAGTGTCAAAGTAGCCTGTCATTTTGATCACTTGTGAGGTATAAAAAAATATTCAGCTAAAAAGTCTTAAGTAATCCAAAATAATGTAGAATTGCAAGAAATGTGTTTATTAAAGGACACATTTTTCCTGGACCCTAGGCTACAAAATTGTTTTCCCATGTGTGCATCTTCTGCAAGTGCCTCTACTCTACTGCTCTATGGCAAAAGAAAATCCGGCACTTCGCAATTTACATATAAGCATGGTTAGGCACCTCCCAATTTACATATAAGCATGGTTAGGATAAGAAGAGCCTCAGTAGTAATGTTAAATGTTGACGGATGGATGGGTGGATGCATGGGTGGGCGGACAGACAGACAGATCAATTGAAATGAACAGTAGCCGACGGATACAGTTCATATCTTTGAGCAGAAATTTGCATAGATTAGATACAATGAGAGAAGATTCCTTTAATTGTACCTGAATGGAAATTTGCCTTGGACCATCATATTGGAATTCTCATCAGGGATGTTTCACGGACTTCTTACACACACATTGTTTGAATCAACCTGATCATGTTGGGAATCAAATCTGCACCGTCTGCTCTAACTCAATACTAATGAGTTTAAGCCTCCTGCATCCTACCGGTCCCCAAGCACACACTCATGTGCTTACACACAGCCACACTCACGAAAACACTCGTGCAGACACACACACACACACAGTATGATCACATGTTAACACCAGCTTTTGTCATGTGAGGAGAATAACATGTTTTCACCTGACATATGAAGTGCAGTTTCACATGTGAAAACCAGAAGAAGACGGCTATATCGGTCCACTAATGCAGGACTAGTAAAGGCCCAGTGCACTACTTTTTAAATCATATTTTCTGTTCACTCAAATTTTAAGGAGGTGCTGCAGCACCCTCACAACTACTACTTCCCATGGCTATAGCTGAAGATACCATTGTGGCTAGCGACCTCCACCTAATATTATACCATAACACTACACTTAAACGGAAGGCAACATTCATATAATTGGCTTAGCTGCCAATGTGTATTATTTAACATTACTATTAAAATAGTACTCAATAATAAGAATGGGTAAATGTTTATAAGTTTCTAGCTATCCCATAAAGCCATCACCGAAAACCACATTTTCATCTTCTTCTGTAGTTTGGCTGGACTGAAGACGATCAAAGTTTGGAAACATTCTAAGTATGAGGTGTCCTTCTCGCAACGGAGCCTTCAACCGAAATGGGGCATTGTGTTCCCAGTCTTCTGTGGACGTCCCCATTGAAATGCATGACATCCGGTGCAACGTAACGGAGTGCTTATGGGTAATGTGAACGAGACTTTACTAACACACGATATCTCATACAGCACTGGCCCGATTGCGACAACTTGGGTGAATGATGTGTCTTGCTATAGAGATCCGGCATTAACAACATTACACTGATTGGCCCAAGGCGGGAGCTATAGTAATTACTGAAATTTGTGAATCACACCAGAGAGGAAGACAAGAAGTAAGAGGGATAACTGGGCCCAAAATCCGTTTTCTCCAGCTGGTGGTGTTTTTTCTTTGGCATATGACATTGAGTACAGGGAGTGGATTGGTTAAAGAGACTGCAGGGCTCGACATTTACGGCTGCCTGTTGGGCCAGCAAAATCTACCAAGCTAACCGGGCCATTTAAACAAGCTTTCATAAGTCCCGCTTGGGCCAGTAACCTACATTTTCAAACTCCAAAACAGAAACGTATATTTGTATTTAATCCACAATCTTCCCGACATCTGATGCTTCACACTTGCTATCAACCAGGGCTGCAGTCCAAACTCAAAGTAGACAGCCCTAAACGGCCCTAAACCCTCAGCCCTTGAATGAGGTTGTACATTGTCATATCGGAGTGTACCTTAAATGTGACTTGTTTCAGGAAACTAGGCCTATGTCGCACGTCACTACTTCACAGGAGAGGCATTTTAACGCAAACATTTGTTTTTTTATCAAAATAAGTTTGTGAACTTTCATGTGCCTTAATAACAAACGTGTATGCCATCTGTTAATACAAATACAGTGGTTAAATTACAAGCCTAGTTGGTTTAGCCATGGAAAAAGCCAGGAACCTTCCCACTAGTCATGGTTGGCTGAGATAATGGATGGGCTGGACATGCTGAGAGATGATTGGTCTGCCATGTAGCACGCTTCTGTCTATAACAAAGGGCTGCTGAGTATGTGTATGTAATACTTTCTAAGGCGGCTATTTTGAAAGATATCACAAATAACTCCAAAAGTGTTGGTCTCCACTTTCTGGAGGACAGAGTTTTGAAATCAGTGGAATGCACGGTGGAACCATGGCATCCATGAGAGGGAGAAGCGTTCATCCATGTGTACAGGTAAGAGAGTCTAGCTAGCTACATTTTCAGATAGTATACACTACCGGTCAACAGTTTTAGAACACCTACTCATTCAAGGGTTTTTCTTTATTTTTGCTATTTTCTAAATTGTAGAATAATAGTGAAGACATCAAAACTATGAAACAACACATTTGAAATCATGTAGTAACTAATAAAGTGTTAAACAAATCAAAATATATTCTTCAAATAGCCACCCTTTGCCTTGATGACAGCTTTGCACACTCTTGGTATTCTCTCAACCAGCTTCACCTGGAATGCTTTTCCAACAGTCTTGAAGGAGTTCCCACATATGCTTAGCACTTGTTGGCTGCTTTTCCTTCACTCTGCGGTATGATTCATCCCAAAGGAGGTCTTGGTCAAATAGCCCTTACACAGGCTAGAAGTGTGTTGGGTCATTGACCAAATTAGGATATAACGTTAGGCCAACCAGACAGTGTCCAAGTTCTAAAATTCTCCGGTAGAATGCCCTGCTTTTATTTCATCACACTCACAGCCAAACGCTATTTTCTGTAATTAGCTTGCCATTCATTTTTAAATAATGAGTTTATTTTCCTGTAATAATGAATACAACTTAGCTCAAGTTAAGATGTTGTCAACTATGTGAGGTGGTCATGATTTGATTTGGCTAGCCAGCTAATTTAATGTTAGCTAGCTAGCTAACAAGCTAGAACCTAACCAAAACATTGTTTAGAAAGTTGAGCTGAAAAACAACCAACCTAAATCTATCAATGTAATTCTTTTTTTTTGGGGGGGGGGGGGGGGGGGGGGGGGGTTACAGATAATAATGCATGCAAAGATAATATATTTGTCTGGCCTCAATTGTTCCTCGACTAGCATCAATCATCCTCTCTGTCAATAATTCTAATATTATAACTTCTAATAGTAACTGTATTCACTGGTTAAATGGGAGAGAGGGAGGTGGTTGTCGTCTTAGAGCTAACCTTTTTTTTGCAGATGTGCTGCCTGCCAGCAGTAATCTTCTCTGATTGACTGGAAGTTTCAAGGGGCTATCATCGTTAAGTAACATAATATACTGAACATAATAAACGCAACATGTAAAGTGTTGGTCATGAGCTGAAATAAAAGATCCTCACAACCGCAGACACATTGTAAACACACCAGCCCAGGACCTCCACATCCGGCTTCTTCACCTGCGGGATCATCTGAGACCAGTCACCCGTACAGCTGATGAAACTGTGGGTTTGCACAACCAAAGAATTTCTGCACAAACTGTCAGAAATCGTCTCAGGTTAGCTCACTTGTGTGCTAGTCATCCTCACAAGGGTCTTGTCCTGACTGAAGTTTGGTGTCGTAGCAGACTTCAATGGGCAAATGCTCACATTCGATTGCCACTGGCACCCTGGAGAAGTGTGCTCTTCATGAATGAATCCCAGTTTCAAATGTACCGGGCAGACAATGAACACAATTGCATTTTATTGATGTCAATTTGAATGCACAGAGATACCATGATGAAATCCTGAGGCTCATTGTCGTGTTATTCATCTGCCACCATCACCTCTTGTTGCAGCATGATAATGCACTGCCCCATGTCGCAAGGCTATGTACACAATTACTGTAAGCTGAAAATGTCCCAGTTCTTCCATGCATATTCACCAGACATGTCACCAATTGAGCATATCTGGATCAAAATGTACGACATCGTGATCCAGTTCCCGCCAATATCTATTATCGCACAATATCTATCTTCGCACAGCCAATGAATAGGAAGGGGACAACATTCCACAGACACAATCCAGAGCCTGATCAACTCTATGCGAAGGAAATGACATTGTACAAAATACTGACTGGTTTTCTAATCCACGCACCTGCCTTTTTTAAGATGGTATCTCTGACCAACAGATGTATATCTGTATTCCCAGTCATGTGAAATCCCTAGATTAGGGCCTGTTGCATTTATTTCGATTGACTGATTTCCTTATATGAACTGTAACTCAGTCAAATCATGAAAATTGTTGCATGTTGCATTCATATTATACTCCCAGTCACTGCCGCTGAAAAACATCCCCACAGCATGATGCTGCCACCACCATGCTTCACCGTAGGGATGGTGCCAGGTTTCTTCCAGACGTGACTCTTTGCATTCAGGCCAAAGAGTTCAATCTTGGTTTCTTCAGAGCAGAGAACCTTGTTTCTCGTGGTCTGAGAGTCCTTTAGGTGACTTTTGGCAAACTCCAAGCTGGCTATAATGTGCATTTTACCGAGGAGTGGCTTCCGTCTGGCCACTCCACCATAAAGGCCTGATTGGTGGGGGGTTCTCCCATTTCTGGAAGGTTCTCCCATCTCCACACAGGAAATCTGGAGCTCTGTCAGTGACCATCGGGTTCTTGGTCACCTCCCTGATCAAGGCCCTTCTCCCCCGATTGCTCAGTTTGGCCGGGCGGCCAGCTCTTGGAAGAGTCTTGGTGGTTCCAAACTTCTTCCATTTAAGAATTATGGAGACCACTGTGTTCTTGGGTAACTTCAATGCAGCAGAAATGTTATGTTACCCTTCCCCAGATCTGTGCCTCGACACAATCCTGTCTCTGAGCTCTACGGACAATTCCTTCAACCTCATTGCTTGGTTTTTGCTCTGACATGCACTGTCAACAGTCCACCCTTATATAGACAGGAGTGTGCCTTTCCAAATCATGTTCAACCAATTTAATTTACCACAGCTGGACTCCAATGAAGTTGTAGAAACATCTGATGATCAATGGAAACAGGATGCACCTGAGCTCAATTTTGAGTCTCACAGCAAAGGGTCTGAATACTTATGTAAATAAGGTAGAGTTTTTATACATTTGCAAACATTTCATTATGGGGTATTGTGTGTAGATTGTTGAGGGTTTGTATTTATTTAATCCATTTTAGAATAATGCTGTAAATGTGGAAAAAGTCAAAGGGTCTGTATACTGTCCGAAGGCACTGTATATACACCACCGTTAAAAAGTATGGGGTCACTTAGAAATGTCCTTGTTTTTGAAAGAAAAGCACATTTTTTGTCCATTAAAATAACATCAAATTTATCAGAAATACAGTGTAGACATTGTTAATGTTGTAAATTACTATTGTAGGGGAAACGGTAAATTTTTTAATGGAATATCTACATAGGCATATAGAAGCCCGTTATCAACAGCCATCACTCCTGTGTTCCAATGGCACGTTGTGTTAGCTAATCCAAGTTTATAATTTTAAAAGGCTAATTGATCATTAGAAAACCCTTTTACAATTATGTTAGCACAACTGAAAACTGTGGTGCTGATTAAAGAAGCAATAAAACTGTCCTTCTTTAGAGTAGTTGAGTATCTGGAGCATCAGTATTTGTGGGTTCGATTACAGGCTTAAAATGGCTAGAAACAACCACAATGTCTTTGTGAGATGCGGTGTTGGTGAACGGATGAGCTCCTCATGTGCATTTCCCACCGTAAAGCATGGAGGAGGAGGTGTTATGGTGTGGGGGTGCTTGCTGGTGACACTGTCTGTGATTTACTTAGAATTCAAGGCACAGTTAACCAGCATGGCTACCACAGCATTCTGCAGCGATACGCCATCTTATCTGGTTTTGGCTTAGTGGGACTATCAACAGGACAATGACCCAACACAACTCCAGGCTGCATAAGGGCTATCTTACCAAGAAGGAGAGTGATGGAGTGCTGCATCAGATGACCTGGCCTCCACAATCCCCCAACATCAAACAAATTGAGATGATTTGGGATTAGTTGGACCACAAAGTGAAGGAAAGGTGCTCAGCATATGTGTGAACTCCTTCAAGACTGTTGAAAAAGCATTCCTGGTGAAGCTGGTTGAGAGAATGCCAATAGTGTGCAAAGCTGTCTTCAAGGCAAAGGGTGGCTATTTGAAGAGTCTCAAATATAACATATATTTTGATTTGTTGAACAATTTTTTGGGTACTACACTATTCCATATGTGTTATTTCATAGTGTTGATGTCTTCACTGTTGTTCTACAATGTAGAAAATAGTAAAAATAAAGAAAAACCATTGAATAAGTAGGTGTTCTAAAACTTTTGACCGGTAGTGTATAATGGTAATTTAGATGTTGTACACAGCCATACCTTGTTATAACCAGGTATAACCATAGGTGACTATATAATGTACTTCATCTCTGCAGGTGATCTGTCTCTCTGGTCAAAATCACTAATACAGGTCCCTCTCCATCCTCTGATAAAATGTATAACTTATATTTTATATTATATGTTATGTCTCCAGAGAAACCAGGATTCAAATAAATACTTTTTTAGATTTGCACTAGAAAACCTACTTTTCATGGAATACACACCAATGCACCTCTCTGTGTAGATGTACATTGTATCTGAGTTCTATCAAGAACTTATACTATTGGCAGACTTTGTATTCAATTTGCAGAGTTTTATATGTACAAAAATAAGGTATATTTAGGTTTTGTACACAGTCATACAATACATAGTATAGAAAAGTACAATCGTAGGCGGGCACATGGGGAGCTACAGTATATCTCTGCAGGGGATCTTTCTATCACTGATAGAATCACTGATACAGGTCCCCCTCTACCCTCAGCTGGTATGGATAACTTCTTGATACTGTATGTCCGCAGAGGAACCTAGATTTAAATAAAGGTCCTTTCTATCAAATTACTGTGTTCTTTTGGCTGTCATTTTTTTTGAAGTCCGTATTGATATAGAAGCACCTAATAGTGATTTATATTTTTTAAGGATAAGGTGATTGACAAAGTCATAAAAACATGGAAAAATGTAATAAACCACCTTTGGGCTAGGATCTAAAATATCACTCTGTGGTCAAAAAGACCCCAGTTGGTAGAATGTGGGTTAAGGTATTTGAACATTTGTGAATGTGTTTGTTATTTGAATTAATGTAAATAGATACTTGTCTGAAAATATATTATTTTGAATTAGGTCTGTCAGAGATAATCAGTTAACTCAAGTAAATGTTATGTACTTGTCACGATCGTCTATGGGTGAGAGAGAGGACCAAGACGCAGCGTGTGGAAAATACATCTTCTTTTATTTAGAAGAGAGAAAACACGAAACGAACACTATACATAAACTGAAACAAAACAACAAACGACCGTGAAGCTACAAACGTTAGTGCACACACAAGCTACAAACGTTCAACATAGACAATTACCCACAAACACCTAAAGTCTATGGCTGCCTTAAATATGGCTCCCAATCAGAGACAACAATAAACAGCTGTCTCTGATTGAGAACCAAATCAGGCAACCATAGACTTTCCTAAACACCTACACTGAACACTACCCCATACCTACTACAAAACCCCCTAAACAATACACACACCCTCAACTAGACAAAACACACAAACATTCCCCATGTCACACCCTGACCAAACTAAAACAATAAAGAAAACAAAGAATACTAAGGCCAGGGCGTGACAGTACTTTTAGTGTACACATTTGTTTTTGTCGTCATTAATCGCACGGTCTGAAAGCTTTCAAAATACACTGAGAACATCCCAAATACGTAATATTTATACAGCTAAAAACCACAATGGGTTGTCAAAACAAATTAACATTGAGGTTAAAGAAAGTGTGCCTTATCAATTTACTTGATTTTGCTAAGCATTCCTTTGGACAAACTCAAGACTTGAGAAAAATTTATAAGAAATATTAATTGAAAGAGAAGCCTAGTGTCAGCTCTTGTGCTTTAATGGTCAAGACATTGGGTTCCCCCGTGGAACACCCAGGTTCTAATCCCACTGGTTACGAAAGCACATGTTGAACTTAGAGTAACATATGTGAAATGTTGGAAAACGTTGTGTCTAAGTCATGTGAAAACCATGTGTCTTTTTTTGTTGTTCATGTGACATTTTTCATATGTGATTTGTTCACATGTAAGAAAGTAAGCATGAAGTATTAGCCAGGAAGGTAGGTAGCCTAGTGGTTAGAGCGTTGGGCCAGTAACCAAAAAGTAAAAATCTGTCGTTCTGCTCCTGAGCAAGGAAGTTAACCCACTGTTCCCGGGTAGGCCGTCATTGTAAATAAGAATTTGATCTTATCTAACTTCCCTAGTAAAATAAAAACGTGTCTGACTCATGTGGAAAAAAATAAAATCATGTTTTTTTTGTAAGGAATCCCTGCTTCTCTATCTCTCTCCTTTAAATTACAGCATTACCCGCCCGCTGTTCATCACCCCGACCAGACCGTAGCCAGATCATTAATCAGGGTGAACTTTTAGCATGTCATTTGGTAGAGCTTAACCTGTCTAGGATCAGCGTGCCGCTAGCGGCACTCCCCCCCCCCCCCCACTGAAAAACCAGTGCCGCGAAATTCAAAAAAAATATTTTTTTAAAATATTTAACTTTCACACATTAAAGTCCAATACAGCTAATGAAAGACACAGATCTTATGAATCCAGTCAACATTTCCGATTTTTAAAATGTTTTACAGGGAAGACACAATATGTAAAGATGTACATCTATTACCTAAAAACACATTAGCATATTCCACCATCTTTTATTTGTCCACCAACACCAGTAGCCATCACCAATTCGGCTAAACTAAGATATTTATAGCCCCTAACCAACAAAAAAACTCATTAGATGACAGTCTGATAACATATTTATGGTATGGGATAGGTTTTGTTAGAAAAAAGTGCATATTTCAGGTAGATGGCATAGTTTACAATTGCACCCACCATCACAAATGGACTAGAATAATTACAATGAGCAACGTGTTTACCTAACTACTAATCATCAAACATTTCGTAAAAATACACAGCATACACGAATCGAAAGACACAGATCCTGTGAATACAGACAATATTTCAGATTTTCTAAGTGTCTTACAGCGAAAACACAATAAATCGTTATATTAGCTTAGCACATAGCAATTAGCAGCCCAGCATTGATTCTAGCCAAAGTGAGCGATAAAAGTCAACATCGCCAAAAGATATTAATTTTTTCACTAACCTTCTCAGAATTCTTCCGATGACACTCCTGTAACATCACATTACAACATGCATATACAGTTTGATCGAAAATGTTTATATTTAGCCACCAAAATCATGGTTAGACAATGTGAAATGTAGACAAGCTGGTAAAGAAAACGTCCTTGCGCCACTTAGACAGTGATCTACTCTTATACATAAATACTCATAAACGTGACTAAAAAATATAGGGTGGACAGGGATTGATAGACAATTTAATTCTTAATACAATTGCGTTATTACATTTTTTAATTTATCCTTACTTTTCAATACAGTTTGCGCCAAGCGAAGCTACGTCAAAAAACATGGCGTCCTAAGCCACTAAAATGTTTCGACAGAAACACGATTTATCATAATAAAAATGTCCTACCTTGAGCTGTTCTTCCATCAGTATCTTGGGCAAAGGATCCTTTCTTGGGAGAAATCGTCTTTTGGTGGAAAGCTGTCCTCTTGCCATGTGGAAATGTCAACTACGTTCGGGATGAACTGAAAAGCGTGACCAACTTTTCACATCGTTGCAAAAATAAATGTCCCAAAATCGCACTAAACGGATATAAATTGCTATAAAACGCTTTAAATTAACTACTTTGTGATGTTTGTAACTCCTATAACGAGTGAAAAGATGACCGGAGAAATATAACAGGCTAAACTAATGCTTGGAACAGGAGAGGGTCGGTGTCTTCCACGCGCGTTACGCAGCAAGAAAAGACTTGCTAGCTAAAGGTTTTTTTCATTTGTAGGGCCTGTGAACGAGCAATCGAGCCCGTTGGAATCGTCATCACGTAAAGGCATCCAGGGGAAGACGTAAGAAGTGTCCGTATAGTCATAGCAACGACAGTGCCCGTTTAAATGACTTCAGAAAAGTGGCCAACGTTTCTCAAATCTGACTCCATGTCAGGGAAATTGCTGTAGAATGGGCTCTGTTCCACTTAGAGACAAAATTTCAACTCCTATAGAAACTATAGACTGTTTTCTATCCAATAATAATAATAATATGCATATTGTACGATCAAGGATTTTGTGGGAAGCCGTTTAAAAAATTAGCCACATTAGCATAAATAGTCTAAACAGCGCCCCCATCCCCAACAGGTTAAGGAGCCATTTTGTGCCCTCTCCGCCATGTCATTGGTCCAATATATGTCACTCTGTAATGGCTGGTCAGAACTCATTTTTGTTGTTGGTGTTAGTATTGATGAGATTAGTGGAGCGAGAGAGAGAGACCGCCTCTAGTGTGCTCAGACAGCGTTCTGTCTGGTTGTGTCCTAAATGGCACTCTATTCCCTACATTGTGTACGACTTTGACCTGGGCCTATAGGGAATAGGGTGCCATTTGGGACACCAATAGACAGTCTCTCGCTAATACCATCAAGGTTGACCGGGATAGCAACAGCTGGAGTGGGGGTCCCTGTCTACTGTAATACAGTGTGGCGTTATCTATTCTGTCTTTCTATTAGTGATGGCTGGGCCAGCCAGCCTGCCAGGGTTGGATTCTGAAATTTAATCACAGAATTGGAGAGTAATTCTACTTCCTTTCAGTCCAATTTGTGTGTTTGCATGTCTGTGTGTGTCTATTTGTATCTGTTTGTGTCTGTGTGTATTGTGTGTACTGTGTTTAAGAGTTGCTGTTTATGTCAGTATTTTTGTACTGGTTTACCCTAACCACACAGTGTGTTTTGATCTGTATCAGATCTCTATCAATATCTGCAGCAGCCCATATCCCATGCAGTGTAGCTCTGAGCATTTATATATAAGCGTTGGGTAACTGTCACGCCCTGACCTTGGAGAGGTTAGAGGTGTGATTTGGGTGGGCATTCTATGTTAATTTTTCTATGCTTTGTATTTTTTTGTTTGGCCGGGTATGGTTCTTAGTTTTGGCCGGGTATGGTTCTTGATTGGGAACCATACATAAGCAGCCTTTTCCCTTTTGTGGGTAGTTATTTTCTGTTTTGTGTTTCTGCACCTGACAGAACTGTTCGTTGTCGCTTCTCGCTTTTGTTATTTTTGTTCTAGTGTTCAGTTTTAAATAAAATCATGAACACTTGACACGCTTTGGTCCGATCCTTCTTCATGCAATGATGACCATTACAGAACAACCCACCACCAACGGACCAAGCAGCATGTAATGGACTCCTGGACATGGGAGGAGATACTGGACAGAAAGGGACCCTGGAGACAGGCTGGGGAATATCGCCGTCCGAAAGAGGAACTGGAGGCAGCTAAAGCTGAGAGGCGGCGATATGAGGCAAGTCAGCGAAGCAGGCACGAGAGGGGGGGGGTTACACGGGGAAATTGACGGAGTCAGGCTATAGACCTGAGCCAACTCCCCGTGCTTACCGGAAGGAGCGTGGTACTGGTCAGGCACCGTGTTATGCACAGTGTCTCCAGTGCGCGCTCATAGCCCGGTGCGCTATATGCCAGCCCTCCGCAAGTGCCATGCTAGAGTGGGCATCCAGCCAGGGCAGATTGTGGCAGCTCAGCGCGCTTGGTCTCCAGTGCGCCGTTTCGGCCCAGGGTATCCTGCGCCGGCTCTGCACACTGTCACGGGCTAAAGTGGGCATTCAGCCAAGTGGAGAGATGCAATTGTCAAGCACTAGATCTCCAGTGCTCCCCTACAGCCCGGTTCGACCTGTGCCTGCACTCTGGAGGTGGCGGGCTAAAGTGGGCATTCAGCCCAACCTGGACCACCAGGTTAGAGTGGCAGCGGCCACGCGGTGTGAAGCGTTTGTATGGTCTGTGCAGAGAGGAGAGAACAGGGATAGACAGACACATAGTTGACAGGCTACAGAAGAGGCTATGCTAATGCAAAGGAGATTGGAATGACAAGTGGACTACACGTGGACTACACTCGAATGTTCAGAAAGTTAAGCTTACGTTGCAAAAATCTTATTGACTAAAATGATTAAAATGATACAGTACTGCTGGCTGGTGAAGTAGGCTAGCTAGCAGTGGCTGCGTTGTTGACTTTGTTTGAAAGTGTTGCTGGCTAGGTAGACTCGATAACTGGCTAGGTAACCTCGATAACCTGGACAATTACTCTAAACTACACAATTATCTTAGATACAGCAAAGACAACTATGTAGCTAGCTAACACTACACTAATCAAATCGTTACGTTGTAATGTTTCGGTAGAAGTTGGCTAGCTAGCAGTGTTGACAACGTTAGCAGTGTTGACAACGTGGCTAGCTAACCTCGATAATTACTCTAAACTACACAATTATCTTTGATACAAAGACGGCTATGTAGCTAGCTAAGAAAAAAGTGCTAAGATCAAACAAATCAAACCGTTGTACTGTAATGAAATTAAATTAAATGAAATGTAATACTACCTGTGGAGCGAAGCGAAATGCGACTACTCGCTCCAACCCGGAAGTCCGAAAAATGCACCCCACGCACCAGGCTGTCTCTGCGTCTCCTCCCTCCAGCGACGGTCTCCAGTCCGGAGCCTCCAGCGACGCCGTCCAGTCCGGAGCCTCCAGCGACGCCCTCAAGTCCGGAGCCTCCAGCGACGCCCTCCAGTCCGGAGCCTCCAACAAGGGTGCCCAGTCCGGGGCCCGCAACGAGGGTGCCCAGTCCGGGGCCCGCAACGAGGGTGCCCAGTCCGGGACCCGCAATGAGGGTGCCCAGTCCGGGGCCCGCAACGAGGGTGCCCGTCCGGGGTCGGCGGCGAGGGTCCCCGCACTAGAGGCGCTACCAAAGTGGGCCAAGCCAGAGGTGGAGCGGGATCTACGTCCCGCACAAGAGCCGCCACCGCGGATAGATGCCCACCCAGACCCTCCCCTATAGGTTCAGGTTTTGCGGCCGGAGTCCGCACCTTTGGGGGGGGCGGTACTGTCACGCCCTGACCATAGAGAGCCAGGGCGTGTGACAGTGATAGCTGTCTATCGTTGTCTCTGATTTGGAACCATACTTAGACAGCCTTTTCCCACCTGTGTGGCAAAAGAGAGCAGCAAGGGCAGACCAGGGATAATCTCTCCTCTGGATGATAATGAGGAACTATATAGTACAGTAATCCTAGCCTGGAAGGAACCTCAACCTGCCTGCAACACAAACTAACTCACACTCACTCACACAAACACACAAACACCTCCCAGTCCCAACTGAATTATCTCCACAGCAGGAAATCACATCCACACAGTCGTACCTCAAGCCTCGCCCTGCCAAGGTGTTATGATATTTTTTATCTGAAAGGCAACCAGATTGATAGTAAAGCACCAAAATTCTTTCTGGAGAGAAGAGCGTAGGATGAGTGGCTTTCTGTTGACTAATGGAAGCCTGGGGTTAAGCCCTCTTTTAGAAAAGTGTGTGAAAGATAGAAGGGGAGGTGAAATATCAGCCGTTTTCTGTGTGTGTGTGTGTGTGTGTACACTATGTGCTGTGTGTATCTGTATGAGGAACTGTTGTAGATCAGCTCAAAGAGAGAGAAAGAGGGGTTGGGAGAGATACGAGGACAATAATCCTGCACTCCTCTCTTCGCTCCCTCTCTCTCTCCTCTCTAGCTGATTATCCCTCTATCTCTCTTTCTCTCTCTCTCCTCTCTTTCTGTGTGTGTGTGTGTGTGTGTCTGTGTGTGTGTGCAATCTATATCTGTGTAAAGATAATAATCCTTGAAATATCAAGGTAGGGATTATGCGGTTATGGTGGCTGATATCACAGGGAATAGAGTGCTGTTATCCAGCGACACTGTCGTATTGTGACTGCAAGAGGTTAATGGAAGGAAATGTGTGCTGGACATAGAGAGAGGGAGTTGAGTGTTGAGTGTGCTTCTTTACGTGTGCGTTGTGACATTTGTAGTGGAATATTTCTGATTTAAAGGAGAGAGACTTTTTAGATTTCTTCAAAACAATCAAACTTTATTATTCATTATTGCAATAATGGAGCTGGTCAACAACCCCCCATGGGTGATTGCTCAGAGCCCAATGAGCAGTTTTGGGTTACATCTCTTTATAACAAAGTACATCCTCCTGAATGTTCATGACAAACAACAGATGTCTAGAATTATACAAAGGTACAATGTGATATCAAGCAACATCAAGATTTACATCGCACCAGGTTTCTGTCTCTAGGTCATTTACTGCTTGTTTATACAGAAATACTGATGCAACACAGGACACTAGGTTCTTCCCTCAAAGGATGAAGTCCAATGTTCATCTGCGATGTGGAAGAAATCAACTGGAGGGAGGGTTTGCCTGGCACTGGGAAACAGGCCAGCATTTCACACAGACACTAATCATGGAATGGAATGTCTTTAGGTTTTATCACCAACGGCATCTTAAATCAACTGTCAGCGTTAAGCCTCAGAGGCTCCTCTCAGAAGAACAGACAGAGTGTGAAAGTACCAATATAAGAATACATTCTAATATAAAGTAATGTGAATAACATAATGTTGTAATTTCCGCCACACATTCTTTAGGAAACATAAATGATGGACTGTAAGATAAGAGAAAAACATACATCTGTGCCTGTGGTTTATGCTCTTCTGCTAAATGTGGATTCTGCCCTTATTATACTATATGGCCGTAAGTTTTGAACAATGATGTGCAATAGCCCTGAGAAGCAGGTCCAGCCTTAAGATTTTTTTTAACGTATGATATTTCCCTAACTAAAATAAGTCCGCATGAAATTCCATACACTAAAAACGGCTTTAGCTGGAGGACTAGTAAAGGGCTGGAAGCTGGATGGGATGTGTGAAGTTCCAACACATCTGGAGTCTCATCATAGGAAAGGGAAGATCCCTACTGCCCCCTGCTTATGAGTTCTGGTACTATATTCCTCTACCAGAATGTATTCTATCCAGAGCACTGCTCACCTATATTTGCTCGATCTAAAGTGTGTGGGCTTAGCGGTATGAATCATCACTTCAACTCGGCCGTGGGCGGCAGAACGCAACGGAGAAAGAAAGGATATCCTTTTCTTGCGGATCACATGCCGCCCGCCAGCCGAATCTCTCGAAGCCCACACACAGAAGAGAAATCAATGAAGATGTTTTAGACTTGGCTGCTGTACAGTCGACTTTTATATGCTGAATTCTACCCTTCTGCCCAGGGTTAGGAATATGGAGTGAGGAATAAGGAGCGGTAGGAGTAGAGGCACTGTGCCATATCTATCTACTCACTGACTCATCATCCTGAAATAAAAATTGCAATTATTTATATTCTGTTTGGAGATGGACAGGTATAATAAGGATTTAACCTGTTAGGGGTGCAGCCCGACACCGGGACACTTACATCCAGCTCAAGTGCAGGGCGCGAAATTCAAAAGATATTTTTTTTAAATATTTAACTTTCACACATTAACAAGTCCAATACAGCATATGAAAGGTACACATCTTGTGAATCAAGCCAACATGTCCGATTTTTTAAATGTTTTACAGGGAAGACAAAATATGTAAATCTATTAGCTAACCACGTTAGCAAAAGACACCACTTTTCTTACTCCATCAGTTTCTTACTCTATCAGGTTGCTATCACAAATTCGACCAAATAAAGATATAAATAGCCACTAATCAAGAAACAAATTCATCAGATGACAGTCTGATAACATATTTATTGTATAGCATGTTTTGTTCGAAAAATTTGCATATTTCAGGTATAAACCATAGTTTACATTTCAGCTACAATCATAAATTGCACCGAAAGCAGCCATAATATTTACAGACACCAACGTCAAATAGCTAATTACTCATCATAAAACATTTCTGAAAAATACATAGTGTGCAGCAATTGAAAGACAGGCATCTTGTGATTCCAAACAACATTTGCGATTTATTAAATGTTTTACAGCGAAAACAAAATGTAGCGCTATATTTGCGTAGCCACAATAGCCAGATACACTTGGGCGCCCACGACCAATTCACATGCACGACAGATATATGAAATAACATCATAAATTGGTTCTTACTTTTGCTGATCTTTCATCAGAATGTTGAACAAGGTGTCCTCTGTCCAGATGAGTCGTTGTTTGGATTCAGAATGGCAAATTTCCCTCTTCACTTAGCATTGGCACTAGCCGAGTGGCACAAATCTCGCCGACGTAAACACAGTCAGAGGACGGAACACGGCAAAACTCCTGAAAAAATTTCAATAATCTGATTAAACTATATTGAAAAAACATACATTACGATGATATGTTCACATGTATCAAAAAAAATCTGAGCCGGGGATAGTTGTCGTCTATTACTGCAGCAAAACAGAAGGCAATGGCACTTCCTTGTCGCGCGTTTCAGAGTACCGGAAGAGGACGGTCACGTCAAAGAAATAGCTTTTATTCCACCCCAGACCAAGATGAACACAACATTTCTTCTCTCACATCCTCTTGACACCAATAGGAAGGTGTATGGAGTGTAAGTAGACTCCTAAGTGTCATGACCATGTATAGGCATCAAGTTGAACAGAACACATATTTCTGACATTTCACTTCCTGGTCAGGGAAAGTGCTGCCAAATGAATTCTGTTTCCCTCAGAGAAATAATTCCAACGGTTTTAGAAACTAGAGAGTGTTTTCTATCCAATATTAATAATAATATCCATATTGTACGAGCAAGAATTGAGTAGGAGGCCGTTTGAAATGGGCACGATTTCACTGGCTACTCAACACTTTCCCTTGCAGCCATATGCAATAAAATGCAAATTAATTACTTAAAAATCATACAATGTGATTTTCTCAATTTTTGTTTTAGACAAAGCCAACCGTCTCTCACAGTTGAAGTGTACCTATGATAAAAATTACAGACCTCTGCATGCTTTGTAAGTAGGAAAACCTGCAAAATCGGCAGTGTATCAAATACTTGTTCTCCCCACTGTATATATACCCCTTTCTCTCCCCCAATTTCATGGAATCCAAATTGATAGTTAAAGTCTTGTCCTATCACTGCAACTCCCACACAGACTCGGGAGAGGCGAAGGTTGAGAGCAATGCGTCCTCCGAAACACAACCTAGCCGATCCACACTGCTTCTTGACAGAATGCCCACTTAACCCAGAAGCCAGTCATACCAATGTGCAATGTGTCAGAGGAAACACCGTACACCTGGCGACCGCGACAGCATGCATTGCACCCAGCCCGCGACAGGAGTCGCTAGAGCGTGATGGGACAAGTACATCCCTGCCAGCCAAACCCTCCCCTAACACAGATGATGCTGGGCCAACTGGGCTGGCTCCAACAGAGCCTGGACTTGAACCAGGATCTCTAGTGGCACAGCTAACACTGCAATGCAGTGCATTAGAGCATTGCCCCACTCGGGAAGCCAGGTGGAAAGTTTTGGGTTCCTCAGTGTACATATCACCGACAAACTGAAATGGTCCACCGACACAGACAGTGTCGTGAAGAAAGCGCAACAGTGCATCTTCAACCTCAGGAGGCTGAAGAAATTTGGCTTGTCACCTTAAACCCTCACAAACTTTTACAGATGCACAATTGAGAGCATCCTGTCGTGCTGTATCACTGCCTGGTACGGCAACTGCACCACCCACAACCACAACGCTCTCTCGAGAGGTGGTGCGGTTCTGCACAACGCAATCCTTGGGGCAAACTACCTGCCCACCAGGACACCTACAGCTCCCAATGTCACAGAAAGGCCAAAAAGATCATCAAGGACAACAACCACCCAAGCCACTGCCTGTTCAACCCGCTACCTTCCAGAAAGTGAGGTCAGTACAGGTGCATCAAAGCTGCGACCGAAAGACTGAATAATAGCTTCTATCTCAAGGCCATCAGACTGTTAACTTCTTATGGTTGCAGGGGCAGTATTGAGTAGCTTGGATGAAAGGTGCACAGAGGTACCCATAGTAAACGGCCTTCTCCTCAGTCATAGTTGCTAAAATATGCACATTATTATTAGTATTGGATAGAAAACACTCTGATATTTCTAAAACTGTTTGAATTATGTCTGTGAGTATAACAGAACTCATATGACAGGCAAAAAACGGAGAAAAAATCCAAACAGGATGTGGAAATTCTGGGGCTGGTGGATTTTCAACCAAGATCCCATTGAAATTACAGCGAGATGTGAATGGGTTTGCACTTCCTACGGCTTCCACTAGATGTCAACAGTCTGTAGAAATTTGTCTGATGACTCTACTGTGAAGTGGGGCCGAATGAGGGAAGAATTAGTCACCACTGCCATGAGGTGACCATTCTTTGACCATGCACGTTCACATGAGAGTCAGCTCCGTTCCATCGCTCATCTGAAGTCAATGTAATTCTCCGGTTGGAACGTTATTCAAGATTTATGTTAACAACATTCTAAAGATTGATTCATTATAGCGTTTGACATGTTTCTACTGACTGTTACGGAACTTTTGGACATTTCATCACGTTTTAGTGAACGCGCTTCGTGACTTTGGAATTGTTTACCAAACGCGCTAACCAAAGTAGCTAATTGGACATAAATAACGAACATTATCGAACAAATCAAGCATTTATTGTGGACCTGGGATTCCTGGGAGTGCATTCTGATGAAGATCATCAAAGGTAAGGGAATATTTATCATGTAATTTCTGGTTTCTGTTGACTCCAACATGGCGGCTAATTTGACTATAGTTCTGAGCGCCGTCTCAGATTATTGCATGGTTTGCTTTTTCCGTAAAGTTTATTTGAAATCTGACACAGCGGTTGCATTAAGGAGAGGTATATCTATAATTCCATGTGTATGACTTGTATTATCATCTACATTTATGATGAGTTTTTCTGTTGAATCGATGTGGCTATGAAAAATCACTGGGTGTTTTTGGAACTAGTGAACGTAACACGCCAATGTAAACTCAGATTTTTTTATATAAATATGAACTTGTTCAAACAAAACATACATGTATTGTGTAACATGAAGTCCTATGAGTGTCCTCTGATGAAGATCATCAAAGGTTAGTGATTAATTTTATCTCTATTTGTGCATTTCGTGACTCCCATCTTTGGCTGGAAAAATGACTGTGTTTGTCTGTGATTTGGCAGTGACCTAACATAATCGTTTGTGGTGCTTTCGCTGAAAATCCTCTTTGAAATCGGACACTTTGGTGCGATTAACAACAAGATTACCTTTAAAATTATATAAGACACATGTATGTTTGAGGAATTTTAATTATGAGATTTCTGTTGTTTGAATTTAGCGCCCTGCACTTTCACTGGCTGTTGTCATATCGATCCTGTTAGCGGATTGCAGCCATAAGAAGTTAAACAGCCATCACTAACACAGAGGCTACTGCCTACATACAGACTAGTCACTTGAATAATGCCACTTTAATAATGTTTACATATCTTGCATTACTCATCTCAAATGTATACTACAGTTCAAAAGTTTGGGGTCACTTAGAAATGTCCTTGTTTTGAAAGAAAAACACATTTCTTGTCCATTAAAATAACATCAAGTTGATCAGAAATACAGTGTAGGCATTGTTAAGAAGCATGGATGGACGTCTAATTCTGACATGAGACTGTGAGAACTAGTTGCATAATACATGGGCACCATTCATTGGCTAGAACAAAAGCTAGTGGTGGTGGTGAAGGAGGAAAAAAGGGGCAGATTGAAAGAAATCCAGTCAAGATTAATTCTTCTTCTGTTTTAGTGACTTTCAGGAGAGGAAGAGAGAGAGCTTGGCTTTCATGGCCATGGTTTGAGTCCTAATGGCACCCTTTTCCCTATAAAGTGTATTACTTTTGACCAAAGCACTATATTACATTTTACATTTAAGTCATTTAGCACACTATATAGGGAATAGGGTGCCATTTGAGACACAACCATTGGATTAGTAATTTCTATCAGGACAGCTTTGTCTCTCACCTCCTTGGAAACTGAACGGAAACTAAATTAGAGAAACAGCCAGTCCGACAACAAGCTGTGGTGGAAGAAAAACCAATTAATTCTTCCTGAGACGTGTGATGTGAATGAAGTGTTCCTTACACTTTTAGACCCTCCTGTCTGCCCCAGCTACTGATATCTGACATGCTGATATCTAAAACATACACATGCACACAGACCCAGGAGATCTGTATCCTATGACAAACGAAATAACTCATCGTTCATAGTAAAATGGTATGGATGAGAGAACAACAGCAGCGATAAGATGCCAAATTTTCTCTCTCTCTCTCCCTTTGAATGCCTCTCTCTCAACAGACCAATGAGATTAGTTAGCGCCAGTCCCATCTGTTGCGTTTACATCTCATTTGTTTACTCATTGGTTGACATCAGAGCCGCCAACCAAGGGGAGCTGTGTGTAATCAGGCTGGTCCGGGTTGAGTCTCTCTCTCTCCCCCTCTCATCTCTCTATTCCCCTATCTTTTTCTTCCTCATTCTCTCTTACTCTGTCTCTCTCTTCTCTTCTCTCTCGCTCTCTGAAGAGTGTTCAGATCAATGGAGCATTACAGATTACCCAGAGCCATTCAGTGAGTAAAGTGACACTGATGAAGCACACACACTCTGATACTGTTGATCACTGTTGACTACAATGTGTTACGGGATTATCACACTCCACAAATGTGACTAATCCCCCCTGTTAATTCAGCAAGCATTTTCATTGGACAATTGACCTAATCATGTGACTTGTATATTGTGTATTTCAGTCCTCATGTGTTGTGTTCTATGTGGCTGCCCACAAGAAGTGAATGCAGTCTGGAGGCCTGGTGGAGCCGGGTGTGCTGAGAGCATATGGCTACGTTTGGTGAATGCACATGGAAAATGAATTTTGAGCTTTAATTGATAACGGGAGTAAATAAATGCCTGCCTCCTGGGCTGCACCACTTGCTGTGCCCCTTTTGTTTTGTTAGTACGTTTTGTGTGGTTTTACATAGCATGGTTTTAACCCATGAGTCTAAGCCCTGTCTAAGCCGGGCGGGGTTCTACTACATACTGCTTAACCCACTTCATATGTGTATACTGCATTCTAGTCAAGGCCATCCTATTCAACTATTTGTGTGTGTGTGTGTGTGTGTGTGTGTGTGTGTGTGTGTGTGTGTGTGTGTGTGTGTGTGTGTGTGTGTGTGTGTGTGTGTGTGTGTGTGTGTGTGTGTGTGCGCACACAGTACCAGTCAAAAGTTTGGATACCTACTCATTCAAGGGGTTTTCTTTATTTTTAGTATTTTCTATGTTGTAGAATAATAGTGAAGACCTCAAATCTATGAAATAACACATGGAATCATGTTGTAACCAAAAAAGTTTTAAGCAAACAGCCACCCTTTGCCTTGATGACAGCTTTGCACACTCTTTGTATTCTCTCAACCAGTTTCACCTGGAATGCTGCAACTCATCTGCAACTCATCCCAAACCATCTCAATTGGGTTGAGGTCGGATGCTTGTGTAGGCCAGGTCATACAGCACTCCATCACTCTCCTTCTTGGTAAAATAGCACTGTAGAATGCTGTGGTAGCCATGCTGGTTAAGTGTGCCTTGAATTATAAATGAATCACTGACAGTTTCACCAGCAAAGCACCATCACACCTTCTCCTCCATGCTTTACGGTGGGAACTACACATGCGAAGATCATCCGTTCACCTACAATACGTCTCACATATAAAATCTCAAATTTGGACTGATCAAACCATGGGACAGATTTCCACCGGTCGTGTTTCTTGGACTAGCAAGTCTCTTCTTATTATTGGTGACCTTTAGCAGTGGTTTCTTTGTAGCATTTCGATCATGAAGGCCTCCACGCAGTCTCCTCTGAACAGTTGATGTTGAGATGTGTCTGTTACTTGAACTCTGTTAAGCACTTATTTGGACTGCACTCTGAGATGTGGTTAACGCCAATGAATTTATCCTCTGCAGCAGTGGTAAGTCTGGGTCCACCTGTGGCAGTCCTCATGACAGCCAGTTTCATCATAATGCTTGATGGTTTTTGCAACTGCACTTAACCTTTCAAAGTTCTTAATGTTCCGTATTGACTGACCTTCATGTCTTTAAGTAATGATGGACTGTTTGTCTTTGCTTGTTGGAGCTGTTCTTGCCATAATATGGACTTGGTCTTTTACCAAATAGGGCTATCTTCTGTATAGCACCCCTACCTTGTCACAACACAACTGATTGGCTCAAACACATTAAGAAGGAAAGAAATTCCACAAATTAACTTTGAATTGAAATGCATTCCAGGTGACTACTTCAAGAAGCTGGTTGATATAATGCCAAGAGCTTGCAAAGCTGTCAAGGCAAAGGGTTGCTACTTTGAAGAATCTAAAATGTTAAATATATTTTGATTTATTTAACACTTTTTGGGGGGTTACGACATGTTTTCATAGTTTTGATGTCTTCACTATTATTCTACAATGTAGAAAGATGTACAAATGAAGAGAAACCATTGAATGAGTAGGTGTGTCCAAACTTGATTGGTACTGTATATATTATGCTATCCTACGTATTCTACAGATATACTCAATGTTATATATATACACACAAACACACTGGACTCTGACATTGCTCATCCTAATATTATATTCTGTATTTATTAATTCCATTATTGTACTTTTAGATTTGTGTGTATTGTTAGATATTACTGCACTGTTAAAGCTAGGAACACAAGCATTTCCCTACAGCTCCAATAACTTGTGCTAAATATGTGTTTGCGACCAAATTTGATATGGAATTGTTTTAAGAGGGTCAAGCCAAGGATCCTTTTGTTATTTGCTTTAGATTTTTAAGACCCATTGAAGTACAAAACATATTTTTTTGCTTTATTGCTGTTAGCCCATACAAACACATTTGACTTGAGACTTGGTATAAAATAGCTTTGACTTGGAGCCTCATGACTCTGGACTTTGACTTGAGACTGACTTAAAATGATCTGACCTGGTTATGTCACTCATTTTGTGGCACAGTCTACATGGATTAATCTACATGTAGCCGCATCATCGCCCTTGCAAAGAAAATGCAACAGATTGGCTAGTGAAACGTACACTCGGAACTCTAATTGGACCATCAAACTCTCAATCAACACAGGTCGGGCGAGCAGTTTGGCGGACTTTGATTACAAAACAAATCAGCATTCTCTGGATTTATCGTGCTTTCAAGACAACTGGGAACTCGGGGGGGGGGGGGTCAAGGTCAAATCATGACGTCAATGATCTACAGGTCAGACCTGTTGGATGACCGTTCAAAGATTATTTTCCCAGTTGGAGCTAGTTTTTTTCCCCCAGTTGTCTTGAACTCACTGAAGTCAGAGATTTCCGACTTTATAGTTGTTTTGAACGTGGCAGAAATCATGCTGGATTGACAGCATGGCCAATGTATTGAAACTGTTCTGGCCCGTGGTGTTGTATGTTTATTATTTTAATCTTGGTAAAGGGACCGTTAAACCCAGACTTGGACCACCCACTACACTGAATAGCAAGCTAGTGATTGATTGCTTTGCAACACTTGCAGTTGGCAACTGATTCCTTCCAAACCACTCATTGTTGAGTTTGCGATTTCCAACTTGTGTAATGTTTACAATACATCTGCCTTCAATACATTTTTCATTTTATAGCAACACTGTGCACAATGTTTAGAGTGCACATGAACATTTGCAAGACTCATGAGGTAGCAATTGTTTATTTCATTAAATGTATGATTGTCTTTGTTCATATTTCCCAGAGTTCCGTGTGTCCTGTTCCTGTCATTTTTGTTGTGCGTAATAGGAGCGCGTGCTTCAGGCTACATGGCCTGCGCTCCACGCTTTGCAGTCAGAACATTGAATGAGAGAAAATAGTTTGTCTGACCAATTTGCCTACAATGAATCGCACATCCTCTCCCTCCCCTATTCAGTGTGAGAGAACAATATCACAGGCAATTTAATGAACATCTGCAGAGTCACAGGGTGATAATTATTGGGAAGCGTGATTAGTTTCTGACTGAGATATTAATAGACTCTCAGTAATGAAACAGGCATTAGCCTACAATTATCACACAAAATTACCCATACTGGGAGTCTAACTTAAAAGCTGGGCTACCAAAAGAGGACAATAACTTTGTGATTTCCCCATTTTCCTTCTTTAACAAGACTTGTTTATGTGTTGAGAGTTATGTGTTGAGAGTCCATTCATACAAAATGACCCATACTGGGAGTCTAACTCAAAAGCTGGGCTATCAAAAGAGAACGATAACTTTCTGATTGTCACGCCCTGGCCTTAGTATTCTTTGTTTTCTTTATTATTTTAGTTAGGTCAGGGTGTGACATGGGGAATGTTTGTGTTTTGTTGGTTTTGGGTGTTTTTTATGATAAAGGGGTTGTTGGGTATAGTATATGGGTTTGTGTGGAGTACATGTGTCTAGTGTTGTCTATGTATGTTTAGTTGTCTAGGAGAGTCTATGGTTACCTGAATGAGTTCCCAATTAGAGACAGCTGATTTCGGTTGTCTCTGATTGGGAGCCTTATTTAGGGTAGCCATAGGCTCTCATTGGTTGTGGGTAATTGTCTATGTCAGAACGTTTGTAGCCTGTGTGTGTGTGCACGACGTTTATTAGCTTCACGATCGTTTGTTGTTTTGTATAGTTTGTATTAAGTGTTTCGTGTTTATTTTTCGTCATCTTTTAAAATAAAAGAAGATGGCTTATTTTCCTAAAGCTGCGTTTTGGTCCATCAATCCTCCACACGATCGTGACACTGATTTCTTGTACAAGACTTGTTGAGGCCTTGTGCATTTTTCCATACATTCTTCTTGTCAGCCATTTTGATTATAAACTCACTTCGTGAAACACATTTTGACAAAATTAACGACTTTTCACAGATAGCTTAAGTATATTTACAAGAGACAAGGTTGGAGTGTAAAATCCAACATATTTAAAATGTAATTAATTTACATGCCAAATGGACAAATAAATAGCACACTCAGTATCAGTTATTTGATGTCCAGAATCGTATACAATACTGTAATTGCATCCCTGGATATGAACACAAAAGAAACTAGGCTTCCGGAGAACCAACCCTCCAGACCCTTTACACAATTTAGTTCCAAGAACCTCTTATTGATTCAAACTAAACTAGCTCTGTCTATGAGAGCAATATTTAATACAGTACTACAGAGGCACCAGTGTGTGTAGACAAGTATACATTCTCACCCTAGATTTATGTACAGTATACATTTCCAAAGAACACTATATGACACTATCTTTAAAACATTATGTAGGAAATCTACAGAAATACTCCTCAGAGGTTTTTGTATTCTCAAGAAGCATTATAAAGTAAAAGGGATATTGATGGATCTTTTACTTCCATTTAAATCAAGCCTGCTGTGTTTTTATTACTGTTGTCCCTCTCCGGGATAAATAGAGCTATAAAAAGCAGCGAGTGACGGGCAGACCGGGCCAGCCTGACATTTTAGGGAGTCCTGTTAGAGTAGTAAAGATGCCCATATGATGTATGCAGCGCTCTGAGGATGCTGAGGACACCAAGAGGAATGCTTACAGAGAGAGGAAGAAAGGGAAGTGGGGGAGAGAGAGAGGGAGAAAGATGGCTAGGGGGAAGGGGGAGAGATTAACAGAGAGAGGGGTAATCGATAAGAATAAGACAGAGACCATGACAAAGAGAGGGAGGAGACAGAAAGAGAGCGCACTAGGAAGAGATTAAGCAGCATGGACAGACAGTTAGCTAGCTGTGATTTCATAGTCCCGGTTCAGGCTGAGGTCTGTAGAAGACCTGTCCTGAGGTCAGCCTGCGTTTTAGCTCCTTCCACAGCAGCTCCCTCTCCCTCTGGGAACCCTTCATGAAGCCCCTGTTCTCCTGGGCACGACGGGATAGGTACGGTATCACCTCATTCACCGGCCCGTATGGAACATATTTATAGACAGGGAAACCTGCCTGGCCTGGGGGAGAGAGACAGAGGGGAAGATAATGACATTTATTGGGGCAGCTTTTCAGTACAAACCCCAAAAATATTATACTTGGCTAGTGTAATGGAATTAGTGAGTTGGGAATTTATTCAACTAATCATGCACTTAAATTTAAGACCACACAAAGTTGAACCAGTAGTATCTTCACTAGGATGGAGCAAAAGCCTTCACATCCTGTGGCTCCCCAGCACCTCAGTTGATCATCCCTGATTTAGTTCAATACAATGTCTTTGATTGACAAACTAGTGCTGTGAGCCAACAACAGTCATGGCCAATTTGTCAATAATGTGTCAGTGCAAGTCCCAGAACTCCATATGTGCACATTGCAGGGTCATGAGGTTCCATGTGTCAGCACAAATAACTGACTGCTATTGGGAAATACCAATACTAATCCTATGGAATCTAAACAGGGCCAACAGGCCATCAAATCAGCAGTGCTCTGTGAGGTCCGAGAGCTCTGTCTGTCCCTGCATCCCAAAGATCTGTCCTGTAGGCATGGGAAGTGCAGACTTGGACTACTGGGAAGCTAACCAATCAATCAATTAACCAATCAGTCAGTCAGTCTCACCCAATGGGAAGCTGATTTGGTCACACATGCCCAGCAGCTGTCCAAAATACACCTTGTTCTCCGTGGGAGTCAGGCCCAACTCATTCATCCTGTGTCAACAAGAGGAAAAGGATTAATATAATAGTTATATTTGTATGGTATATGACAGTGAAGTAGACACAGTCTATGAAACTAAGAGATGGTTTACCCGGGCATAGAGACTTCCTTTGGACACATTTTGTTACTGTATGTGCAAACAGCTCTAGCTAGCACTAATGGTGAAAGGGACACGTTAGCTTTCCACACACAGTTGAAATCGGAAGTTTACATACACTTAGGTTGGAGTCATTAAAACTCGTTTTTCAACCACTCCACAAATTTCTTGTTAACAAACTATGGTTTTGGCAAGTCGGTTAGGACATCTACTTTGTGCATAACACAAGTAATTTTTCCAACAATTGTTTACAGACAGATTATTTCACTTGAAATTCACTGTATCCCAATTCCAGTGGGTCAGAAGTTTACATACACTAAGTTGACTGTGCTTTAAAACTGCTTGGAAAATTCCATAAAATTATGTCATGGCTTTAGAAGCTTCTGATAGGCTAATTGACATAATTTGAGTCAATTGGAGGTGTACCTGTGGATGTATTTGTGGAAGGCCTACCTACAAACCCAATGTCTCTTTGCTTGCCATCATGGGAAAATCAAAAGAAATCAGCCAAGACCTCAGAAAAGAAATTGTAGACCTCCACAAGTCTGGTTCATCCTTGGGAACAATTTCCAAACGCCTGAAGGTACCAAGTTCATCTGTACAAACAATAGTACGCAAGTATAAACACCATGGGACTACGCAGCTGTCATATCACTCAGGAAGGAGATGTGTTCTGTCTCCTAGAGATGAGCGTACTTTGGTGCGAATCAATCCCAGAACAACAGCAAAGAACCTTGTGAAGATGCTGGAGGAAACAGGTACAAAAGTAAATATATCCACAGTAAAACAAGTCCTATATCGACATAGCCTGAAAGGCCGCTCAGCAAGGAAGAAGCCTATGCTCCAAATCCACCATAAAAAGCCAGACTACGGTTTGCAACTACATATGGGTACAAAGATTGTACTTTTTGGAGAAATGTCCTCTGGTCTGATGAAAGAAAAATGTAACTGTTTGGCCATAATGACCATCGCTAAGTTTGGAGGAAAAGGGTGGGCTTGCAAGCCAAAGGCTACCCAAAATGTTCGACCCAAGTTAAACAATTTAAAGGCAATGCTACCAAATACTAATTGAGTGTATGTAAACTTCTGACCCACTGGGTATGTAATGAAATAAATAAAAGCTGAAATAAATCATTCTCTCAACTATTATTCTGACATTTCACATTCTTAAAATAAGGTGGTGATCCTAACTGACCTAAAACAGGGATTTTTACTAGGATTAAATGTCAAGAATTGTGAAAAACTGAGTTAAAATGTATTTGGCTAAGGTATGTAAACTTCTGACTTCAACTGTACAGTCGTGGCAAAAAGTTTTGAGAATGACATAAATATTAATTTCCACAAAGTTTGCTGCTTCAGTGTCTTTAGATATTTTTGTCAGATGTTACTATGGAATACTGAAGTATAATTTACAAACATTTCATAAGTGTCAAAGGCTTTTATTGACAATTACATGAAGTTGATGCAAAGAGTCAATATTTGCAGTGTTGCCCCTTATTTTTCAAGACCTCTGCAATCCGCCCTGGCATGCTGTCAATTAACTTCTGGGCCACATCCTGACTGATGGCAGCCCATTCTTGCATAATCAATGATTGGAGTTTGTCAGAATTTGTGGGGTTTTGTTTGTCCACCCGCCTCTTGAGGATTGACCACAAGTTCTCAATGGGATTAAGGTCTGGGGAGTTTCCTGGCCATGGACCCAAAATATCGATGTTTTGTTCCCCAAGCCACTTAGTTATCACTTTTGCCTTATGGCAAGGTGCTCCATCATGCTTGAAAAAGGCATTGTTCGTCACCAAACTGTTCCTGGATGGCTGGGAGAAGTTGCTCTTGGAGGATGTGTTAGTACCATTCTTTATTCATGGCTGTATTCTTAGGCAAAATTGTGAGTGAGCCCACTCCCTTGGCTGAGAAGCAACCCCAAGCATGAATGGTCTCTGGATGCTTTACTGTCGGCATGACACAGGACTGATGGTAGCGCTCACCTTGTCTTCTCCAGACAAGCTTTTTTCCGGATGCCCCAAACAATTGGAAAGAGGATTCATCAGAGAAAATGACTTTACCCCAGTCCTCAGCAGTCCAATCCTTGTACCTTTTGCAGAATATCAGTCTGTCCCTGATGTTTTTCCTGGAGAGAAGTGGCTTCTTTGCTGCCCTTCTTGACACCAGGTCATCCTCAAAGGCTTTGCCTCACTGTGCGTGCAGATGCACTCACACCTGCCTGCTGCCATTTCTGAGCAAGCTCTGTACTGGTGGTGCCCCGATCCCGCAGCTGAATCAACTTTAGGAGACGGTCCTGGCGCTTGCTGGACTTTCTTGGGCGCCTTGAAGCCTTCTTCACAACAATAGGAACCGCTCTCCTTGAAGTTCTTGATGATCCGATAAATGATTGATTTAGGTGCAATCTTACTAGCAGCAATATCCTTGCCTGTGAAGCCCTTTGTGTGCAAAGCAATGATGACGGCACGTGTTTCCTTGAAGGTAACCATGATTGACAGAGGAAGAACAATGATTCCAAGCACGACCCTCCTTTTGAAGCTTCAAGTCTGTTATTCGAACTCAATCAGCATGACAGAGTGATCTCCAGCCTTGTCCTCGTCAACACTCACACCTGTGATAATGAGAGAATCACTGACATGATGTCAGCTGGTCCTTTTGTGGCAGGGCTGAAATGCAGTGGAAATGTTTTTGGGAGATTCAGTTCATTTGCCTGGCAAAGAGGGACTTTGCAATTAATTGCAATTCATCTTATCACTCTTCATAACATTCTGGAGTATATGCAAATTTCTATCAACTGAGGCAGCAGACTTTGTGAAATGTAATATTCGTGTCATTCTCAAAACTTTTGGCCACGAATGTACATAGTATATGCTTTAAATATGAGAAAAACTCTATAGAAATGCAATAACTACGTGTGTTAGAGTTTGAGCAGGAAAACTAGACAGAGAGCCATCCTCAGTGTGTCTGTGTCAAGCTAAGGCCATGCAGTGCAGTAATGAGACTTGCCTCCTGAGGGTGTGCTTCACTGTGTCCTCATTGTGAGAAGCAACCATGACATTGGCATTTCTGTTCAGTCCAATCTCATCGAGGACGTAGTCTAGACACCTTACAAAGTACAGACATGACAGAAATGTTAAGTAAACTACAGGAAGCCTAGCGGTTAAGAGCGTTGGGCCAGTAACTTAAAGGTTGTAGTTTGAATCACTGAGCCGACTAGGTGAAAAATTGGTCGATGTGCCCCTGAGCAAGGCACTTAACCCTAGATGCTCCTGTAAGTCGCTCTGGATAAGAGTGTCTGCTGAATGACTAAAATAAAACCAAAATGCTCTCTGTGTGAAACGATGTTACACAGCTGTGATATAAAAATTACCCATAGTACTCTACTTTTAGTCAAGTCAGAGAGTTTAGTTTATAGGTCATTAATCATTTTAACAGGTTCTTAAAAACAATTGCTATTCAATACGAATTGAAGAATGTTTTAAGTACCGTATGTATTTAAGCACAGTGAGTAACTAAATAAGCACATCCATCCCTTACTTGTGGTACATCATGTTAGTGGTCTCATAGTCAGGGTTGATGGGGTCCTCGTATCCGATCTCCTCCGCTCTGCTCCTCTCCTGGTACATATAAGCCCCACGCACCAGCTTGGCCCCAAAAAACCATCCCTCACGCCTCGACAACTCAACATCCATTGTCACAATATCATAGGCCTCCTACAATGGAAGAGAAAGCGAGAGGAAGGAAGTAAAGGAGGGATATTAGGGACACCGGTCATCTGTATAATAATGGCGTATAAGCTGTTTATAAGCAAACCTTCAAATTATGTGTTTCAGAGAGCTGCTGGTAAGACATGACTACATATACAGTATGAGCATAGAAACTCAGTGACAGGGTCTCTAGTAGCCTCAGCTCCCAGGCTTCAACTTCCTTGTCATGTGACAAACAAGACTTGGAAGGATGGCAACGTAACGGGTCTCTAACCTTGAGGTAGCACTGGTAGGTGTTGAAGATGACAGGTTTCCTTCTATTGTAGGTCCTCTGCATCTCCACAGTCAGTTTGCTGATGGCGGGCTGGAAGTAGGTCTGCTCTGCATCCACCATCAGACGAACACTGTGCTCCTCTGCATGCTGCAACACAGACAGCCAGAACAGGTGAGTTCCAGTTCAATCCGCACATGAGCTCAGAGCTTTTCTCAATACACCAAGGAAACTGAACTGGTAGCTAATTGTGAGGTGACCTGGCGTGATGTAACGTGACATAGCATAACATTGCTGAAGATAACATAAACATGGCATGGTTTCATATAGCATTTTGACCTCCCTGTGTTTACATTGGCAAGTACGTCCAGCCTCTGGAGCATCCTCTTCATCTGTTTCTCCTCCTCCTCTGTGAACTTATTGAGCAGGGGCTCCAGCTGACCAGTCTGGACAAACAAAGAAAGGAGAGCCTAAAATACCTTACCTGAGGCTCACTGAATCACACTGTCTGAGCTAACACTGGAGATAGCTCACACACACAGAGACCTGAGGGCCTTTACCTTCAACAGACTGGCTTTGTCTAAGCTAAGATAAGTAAGTATTAACACACGGCCTCAAGCCTTCTCACACCGCTGAGGTGTGTGGTTATTCCTTTGAATTGCACAGCTGTCATGTGTTAATGCTTACATTGGGAATGGTGTGCCAATTCAAACCATTTCAGGCCCAGTGAGTCATAATAGGTGTAACTCCTTTCAAACATTCATTCACCATTCTGGGATCAACTCTAAACTGAATGGTCAATCTTATCAACGTATTTGCTCAAACAATTGACAGGGTTTGGAGGAGTTTACAGAACCACTTGAGTTTGAAACAAATCCAAATGGTGCTGATCTTCTAGAGTACTTTCATTGCCATTGCCGTGCCTTGCTTACCTCTAAATTTGGGACAACCAGCAGATCTGATATCTTTATTCTGTCGTCGATCAGGCTGTTCCAGTCCAGCCTGTCAATGGTGCTGGAGGGCCACAGAGAGAGACCGCTTTTAGTCAAATATAGTAATATATAATATTTTAGTCAAATATAGTTGTTGTAAGGGGCTTTTTCAACAAAGTATGCAAGGGCATTATTCTACTGCTTTATGACATAATACCACTAGTTCGAGAAACTGTATTATCTTTACCCTGATCCTTGTTTCTCTCCAGTGAACCAGCCATGGAAGTCACCTGTGGCCCCCAGCGTGGTCATAAACTCCTGTATGGACAAATAGGCATTTTTGACCGTATAGATAGTACGACATTGTTATCTCAATGGATCAAATAGGTCAAACAAGGGGTCATCACCTAAACACAAGTCATTATAAACCCTAAAGAACAGCAACTGTGTTCTCAGGGTTGGGTAGGTTACTTTCTAAATATAATCCGTCACGGTTACTAGTTACCTTCCAAAAATTGTAATCAGAATCGTAACTTTTGGATTACCCAAACTCAGTAACATAATCTGTTTACGTTCAGTTACTTTTAGCTTGCTTTCCGCTTAAGAGGCATTAGAAGAAGACCAAAATTAATATGACCAATTGAATGACGTTTCTTTGCAGGGTAAATACATTTGAGACGTTGCATCGCTGGCTATATATGGATGTTACATTTTACTTTATGGGTTGGTTATGTAGGCTTCTTCTAACCCATTGCTTTCTACTACAGATAATAATACAAGTAGGTCATATATTTGCATTATAAAACAAAGTCTGTCAGATGTCCTGTCGTTCCAATTAATTAATACTCCTTGATCTTCAAGACTTAGAAATATAGATTAGCCAACATTTTTTACCTGAACTTAACCCAAACACTAAGGACTTAATAACCTACTCTGTTGTTTATGTTTTGTTGTCATGGAGGACTGATTGGGGTCATTGCTTCAAGTTGAAAAAGAAATGTTGCTCTCATGTAATGGCATGCTTTGAGCACTACTGAAAAGTACAATTTGCATGTGACAAATGAATACCATATGCTGCATTTGCTATAGGCCAATTGCTTAAATTTCTGTCGGTGACACTTTGATATGCTGATAATTTGCAGCTGTTTGGGATAATTCTATCAAAAGTGTGCAAGTTTGGGCATGTGTCTGTTTTTTTTATCAGCATGAATTAGATTGAGCAATAAAAGCCCCACTTAAATTAAACTCGTTTTTGACAGTATTGAACACAATACCACAGGGAGTTTAGAAAGGAGAAACTCGCTCAAACTTTTATTCAATAGGCTGGGAACCGCACTAAAGCTGTTTCAAGAGCTGACTCACTGACTGTCCACTGGTCACAAAAACAATGATTGATAAGCAGCTTAAACTTCTTAAATTCTACCATTATAGGGTTAAAATACACATATACATTGGTAAGCTGCAATCCCCAACAACCACAATCTGTAAGGCGCACAGACACACACATACACACACACACACATGGTACCATACACACTATACACACGGATTTTGTGTTTTAGATATGTGATAGTAGAGTAGTGGCCTGAGGGCACACATTTAATGTGTTGTGAAATCTGTTGTGAAATATAATGGCATGTTTTAAATTATATACAATTGCCTTAAGTTTGCTAGACCCCAGGAAGAGTAGATGCTGCCTTGGCAGCAGCTAATGGGGATCTGTAATAAATACAAATACAAAAAGCTAAATGAGAGAGCAGGAGTGTGATTCACATCAATGTGCTATGTAGATATAAATAATAAGTGATATCCACCACTGCTGTTGTCCTTAACTCCAAGCGTTTATTTAAGTTGGATAATCGTTTGATGCCGACAGCAGTCGCACCATTGGAAGACATAGCTTGGACTGTAGCCTACAAAACCTATTCCTATTTTCCTGCGATCCATAAAACACGTTTGGTGTGTCATCATAGTGTCACACCCTGATCTGTTTCACCTGTTCTTGTGCTTGTCTACACCCCCTTCCAGTTGTCGCCCATCTTCCCCATTATCCCTTGGGTATTTTTACCTGTGTTTTCTGTCTGTCTACACCAGTTCATCTTGTTTGCCAAGTCAACCAGCGTTTTTCTCTCAGCTCCTGTTTTTCCCCAGTCTCTCTTTTTCTCGTCCTCCTGGTTTTGACCCTTGCCTGTCCTGACTCTGAGCCCGCCTGCCTAACCACTCTGCCTGCCCCTGACCTCGAGCCTGCCTGCTGCCCTGTACCGTTTTGGACTCTGCCCTGGGTATAAACTCTTTCCTGTCCCTGACCTGCCTTTTGTCTATCCCTTGGACTATAATAAATATCAGAGCTCAAACCATCCGCCGCCTGTGTCTGCATCTGGGCCTCGCCTTGTGTCGTTATACATAGTGGCCTCTGACTTGTAGTCAGACTCGCTCACGCCGAACAAATTTAAACTTGCGCCTTTTTTGAATTCTGACTTGAATGTCATTGTCACGTATACTCCCTCTCCGGCCTCTAGGTCATCAGGCTGCTGATTATCCCGCACATCGTCACCATCGTCGAGAGCACCAGCGCCTCATGACACTCACCTGGACTCTATCACCTCCTTGATTATCTTCCCTATATCTGTCACTCCACTTGGTTCTTTCCTCAGGTGTTATTAACGGTTTCATGTCGGTGCGTTGTGTGCGTTTCGTGTTTATTTTTTTGTTTATTTATTAAAACACTTGCTTCCCGACTCTCAGCGCACTCGTTGCAGTCGTTGAGAAAACTCTCTTTCTGAATTGAAAAGTAATCCTATAAGTAATCATCTAGTTTTTCAAAAGTATCTGTAATCGGATTACAATATTTTTGCTGGTAACAGAACCGTTACTCCCGTTACTCTGGTAACAGAACCGTTACTCCCGTTACTCTGGTAACAGAACCGTTACTCCCCAACCCTGTGTGTTCTATATACCTGTAGTGGCTGCAGCTCTAGCCTCTGCTCCAGAGCCTCCATGCCATCTCTCCCCTGCTGTGCCGCCAGGAAGCTGAAGAAACGCCTCCATTTCACCAGCACCTCCGAGAACTGGAGCTATAGAGGTAGAGAGCAAAATACAAGCATTATAGCACTTTACCAGAGAGTCAACTATCAGCTAAGTGTGTGCTACACATTGATATTAAATGAGGTGAGTTCCCCCTTAACTACCAGGAACTGAGGTCGTCCCAGTGCAGTCATCTTGATGGCAGAGAAGCCATCCACTGAGCTCCCACCTGGATGAAGGTTGATAGGTCACACATGCTCAGTGTAAGCCACACTAATATCAATCAAAAACAGCAATATATAAATTCATGGGAATAGGAAGCTGATGCATTTTGCATAATGTTGTCTAAACAGTAAGGTTACATAGAGGGATATTTTGCTGAGTACAATTACGGTCTTGCGTTCATGAGTGTCCATTAGTGAGTGTTATGATGCCAAGAAACTACAAATTGGTACATGGTAATTACTATTATTACTATTAGTCACTGAATAAAAAACTCCATCCCAACCACCCAGCCTTTTCGTATTGTTTATATCCACAGGTGTACCAGATGCTTTGATACACTTTAGGAAGGTCTCCATGTGTTGGTCACATTTGGCCTCATCAGAGTAGAAGTATGTCCTGGCGCCGGTCACTCCCCCTCGGCGGTCCCCAAACTGTTGGTGAGCCTTGTACTGCTTTTCTCTGTGGTCCATGCCTGCAGGGGGAAGCAAACACATCAGCATCCCTCCCTATTGCAACCAGTTGCATCATATAGTTTGGGCTCAAATGAGAGCAAAAAAAACGCAAGGACAGACTTACTCATGCCTTCTTTCTCTGTAGCAGACACGCATGAGCTGACAATGAGAAAAGAGAGGAGAATTGATTAATTTGTTATGGACACAAAGTATTACAAGAGATCTCTCTCCACACACACACACACACACATTCAATTCCTTGGTGAGCACACATCAAGCCCCGTTCCACTTCTAGAAATAAACACCATTCTATGAACCATATTGCCTTTGAGGCACAAGCCAGTGTGTATAGCACACATCTACCCACAGGTGGCCCCAGATTGACTGAAGCTGAGCTGTCTCCCTGCCAAAGTTTTGACCTTCCTGAAAGGGCACTCTGACACACTACACCGTCACAGATCACAGGACACAAGGGCTGACGTCACAGGATACTACATTGGATATTTTGGTGGTTATTGGTGCTAGGTTTGGTGGGCTTTTGGACGTCACTGTCAGTGCGTTTAAACAGAAGGAGGTTGAATGGTATGATGGCATGTAAGTGCCAGACGTTTTACATGCTTGGGATGGAACTGTAAATGTCTGAATGATGGTTTGGTTGTTGGTTTGCATATTTGTGTGTACATCTATGAGCTTGTGAAACCTCCATACTTTTCTATTTTATTCTCCTGGAAGGCCAAGCGTTCCTGTTGTTGGTGTCCTACTCTAGCTGATCAGTGCGATTCTCTTTGGAGGGTCATAGGAGTGCATGTCAAGCACGGACGTTACTATAGCAGTCGTCTTGCATCAAAGTAGACTAGCTACCTTTCCCTAGCGTATGCCTTGCAGGTCTGTTTTTTTTAACCAACAGAGGCCTGACTGAGACTTTGATGACCATGTCTTTTGATATGAGAGAGAGAGAGAGAGAGAGAGAGAGAGAGAGAGAGAATCTCTCTCACTGGACTAAATGCCGACCAAATTTCTTATTTATTTATTTGTAGGTATATAACCTCAAAGTTAAAGTTGTCCTTCAAAGAGGGGCCAGGAAACTAAGCTAAGAAGAAGAACAAATGTCCTTAGCATAACTAACTCACAGTGTGAGTACATAGTGCCATTATCTCACACATCAAAACTACAGCTCTCCTCAGAGAGAACGGTTGTGTAAGTTTTTCCTGGCCTGTCATACAGGCTTATATCAGAGCTGGGATCAACTCATGTGACAGAATTCCTGAAGAGTGAGTTCCGAGAGGCCAGCCAATCCACCGAGGAGGGCCTTGACCAAACCGACCAATGGGGTCTGGACAGACAAGTGTTTACATCCTAAGAGGGATATCAAATTATAGCATGTCCCTGGCTTCAAACGAGTGGAAAATCATACTTGTGGTCATTCACTCTGGTTAGATTTGGATGCCTTTGATTTTATACAAAATAAGGAAATTACATTAGTTTGGGGAACTAAATCTGTGTGTGTGAAAAATAGAACTTTGTTTGCTAAAAACAATGCTGTGTGCTTTCAGAAGTGAATAACACAGAACTGCAGTACTTTCTATGTTCCCTAATCCTCATCGAAACCTAACTGATGACAGGAAATGCATTCATCAAACAACCACTCATATTCCTTCTGATTAAGTTGTGGAACAGCATTTTATATAGGTTAGGAACAGCATTTTATATAGGTTAGGAACAGCATTTTATATAGGTTAGGAACAGCATTTTTAGGGTAATAAGCAATTTACTTACTTCATCTCTTTAGTCACTGCATCCTCCTGTGTGAGGTCCTCCTCTACACTGTAGTCCAGGACAGAGCCCACTCCGAAGGCCCTGTTCTTTTGAATCAGAGACTTGATGGACTTGTGGTCCTCTCCCGCCACAAACTGACCATAGAATGTCATCTTCATAAACTGCTCAAATGCCTTCTTCCCCAGTAGGAACTTACTGATGTCCATCAGCTAAGAAAAAAAGGGAAATGCATTTAGAACTCGATTCAAGGTATAGCGCGATTAAAATTAAAGCGTTTACAGTGAATGCAGTCCCCACAAACAAGTAAACATTTCCTTTCAATTTCATTCACGCCATTACTGTGGATCGTCAGTGCTACGGATTGAATCAAGACAATAATTGTGTGGTAATAATGGTAATAAAGCCTTTATGAATGCTACATAACATTGTTATAGCATTTGCCATGAACACCGTCTTTTTCAGTTTTTGGAAATTTCCCTGAGGTGAGGACCTCAAGGTGACAACAAACAGTGGGAGGAGGGCCGGGCAAGTCAGGCACAGTTATGTTCTATAAGAGGGAGTAATTCCACACTCTAAATAGACCGCTTGGTGGTAACGTTACCTAGTGATAGGCACACAGCATGCTAGGTAGACGACAGATTTACTGGAAGAGAGGTAATAGATTCCTTGCTGCCTGCACCTGTATGCACACCCTTTAGGTTAACTGAATGTTATACAACTATGTTTATGTTTTCTTATACCACCTCAAATAAGAGTTCTCTCACTGGAAAAATAATTCCATTATATTCTGTTTCTTATATATCCTATAAAATGCAGATTCTCGTGCATTTAGAAAATCATTTGGGTCTTCTGTGTTGTCTTCTATTAGGAGTCAGCATCCTTCTAAAGGACAGACAGATCAGCAAGTGAAACCACCACAGCAGGGTGTAGAGAGACAGAGATCACATGCGGTAATGTTTCTCTAATAGAGTTCATGTGTCTCACCAACTTGAGCTTCTCAACAACAAAACAAATGCAAAACGTAATGCAGATTCAGCACACAGCTATTGTACCATACCTCCTTATTCTTATCAACCAACAGGTCATAAGAGCACAGTTTGAAAACCACCAAACTTCTGAGCAGTTCTAAATTATCTTTACTCTTGTATGCTTCCTGGGTCAGCTCAAAGTCGATAGAGATCTTTGGAGAGGAGGAAGCATTTCTGCTTTTCCTTGAAGAGTAGGACTCTCTGTTGGTGACATCCTGGTCTGCCTGAGTTGAGGCGACAGTGGACTGTGCTCTTCGGTAAGAAAGGGTATTCAGTCTTCTGACGTTTATATCCACGCCTGCCCGAGTAAGGGCAGGTACAGTTTTGACATAAGACATGAGTTTTGAGGTGCTGCGTTGGTCTCAGCGGAACTAACTAAGCAGGTGAGCGCAGCATCGATTGTGGGCTGTTTAAAATGTGTTTCGCATTTATCTGCCACGCGTATTCGTATCTACTCCGTTCATGCATATTTACAGTAGTTTAATTCTGAAGTACCGGTTGGTGGAAAAACCCTGACGCATGCATATTGATTTTGACGTAATAGGTACATTTCGACACGTCTTTATTGAGACCTCATTGGCTAAGACTTTAAAGTGGACTTGGGCGCGCAAGACCATCAATCTGTCCGCTGTCATGAAATCTTGTGGAATAGGGATTTTTTGTGTAGGCCTAATGTTGCACCTTCAATATCAGGAAAAAATAGTACTACTATTGTATTGAAAAACTATGGCCATATACTAATAACCCATAGTCCTCTCTGTGGTTATTTTGCCAGTTCATTTAATGAAACAGACGGGGGAGCCATTGCCGTGCAAAAGTACAGCCTAAGTCGTCTTTCTGTCTTTCTGTCAAATTCCCATACAATGAAGTTGGCATAAAATTGGGGCAATTGATTGGGACTAACGTTCATATTACAAAAAATGTCAATAAATACATTTGATACTTGATATAATTACTCTTATTCTTATAAAATTGTTATTTTTATTACTCTCTAATTTCTCTTTTTTTATATATTAAATAATTAAGTGTCTTGCTCTGCCAATCAAGGTGTCCCAATTTGCCAGTGTCGACAGCAAAAACATTGGTCTTAGGACAATCATCCATTCTGTGTTTAATATTTTTTATTTTTTATAGGGTAATAGATTTCTTAACCTATTTAGAATTGCATCATTTTGGGGGTGTTTCAGAAAGTGTCCCACTTTACCAATACTCACCCTATTATTAGTAGTAGTAGTAGTAGCAGTAGTAGTAGTAGGCCTATGTATTATATTTAATATTTTGACGAAAGGTTGGCAATGAAGAACGAGACCTAGGCCTATATCATATTGTCCCCATGTGGCACACCCACTTTTGCGTGTTGCTTATCGCCTCTTTTCTCTGAAAAGAAATCCACTGTGGCGCACGAAAAGTATGCTCACTTAACTCTGTGTAACTAACTGCAGGCAAGAGTAGAGTAACAAATCAGAAAGTGCCTGCCCCCCCGCCACTCATGACAGCGCAATAGAAAGAGAAGACAATAACACTTATTCATCTTTGATAAAAAAAAATTAAAAAAAGGGAACCTTTGCCTCGACCAGTCGAAAGATTTTGTTTTTACCTATTCCATAGCACTGGGCATAAAACATACTATTTGTGGTCAAGTTATGGTTGGTGGCAATAAGCGGGTGCTTTTATTATCGGAGGAGGATGCCCGTTGGATTCCGCTACTTTCCGGATGCCTCTTTCCTTCTTCCTTATTCTTCTGAAAATGTATGGGATAATGAATGGTTTAATATTACAAATCAGCAATGAAGGAAAGTAATCGTTCGAGGAGATCGAATTGCGTGTTCAAGTTTGGGTTTTATAACTTCTTTGGAACTGTGCTCTGTGTGGTTTGGTGTCGCTACACATTCTTTCAACTCTTGGGTACGTCGATGGCGTAGATGGCGCAGTGGTAAGCCTTTTCTCCTCAACTGGAACCTGGATCATATCTCGAATACTTGGATAAAGCTTCTGAAGTTCCCACAATAACAAAACATATTTTTTTTTTTACCTCCGTGGATTATAAACGCAACCCTGGAGAGCCGAAGAATAGGAGCAATTGTCTTTTTCTGGAGAGGAGGAATGCGGAGAGAAAGAGGCGTCTAGAAGGATGCTGTGTCTTGTAAAATGGAATTGAAGATCATTATTGAAGTTGTTGTGGTGGTTTGTTCAATTTTTTCTTTGAGTTTTAGCCAAGAACTCAATCCCAAAGGCAGAAATGTATGCAAATTACCAGGGTAAGTATAGCTGCACTGCGGACGCCGAATAATGGACTTCTGTCGATAAAAAAAAAAGGAGTTGCCTGCCTCTATCGCTCTCCATGCGATGCAACTACTAGGCTACTTCTTGATTATTCAGGTCAAATTCTGAACTATTGTGCTTTGAGTATTGACTACTCACATTGCAAAAGTTTGTTTTAGACTCGGGATTACTGGTTTCTCTTGCCCTCCACAACCTAAAATAGTTCATTTTCGATATTGTGTAGGCTAGTTGGTCATATTTCTTTTCATATGCACTCTCCTTACACAAGGAGGAGTCCATCTGAGGAGCAGCCATCCAGATGCTACCTACATCTGGAATCGTGGGTAATGTTCTATAATTTCACATAGGGGGCGCTTCCAGGCCTTATATATTTAGTGTCACTGGCCTGAAGTCGTGGCATCGGCTATATGGCTGAAAATAACCACACAAAATTGTATGGCTGCAGCTACCAGAAACAACGGTAAGTTGTAGACTGAACTTATAGACAGGGGGTGCATCAAGTTAGCTTAAGCCTACATTTCTTATTCACCAGTAAGCACCTTTACTATGCAGACTGAAAACCACATGTCAAAGGAGGGTCGGTGTAGGACCAGAGTGTGTGGAATCTGTTGACATTTTGGCATTCCATAATAGAGGTCAAAGCCCTTCTGTGGTCTGGCATTATACACATTTAAAGGACATGACAAGTAGACCCCTGGGCCCTGCCTGTGCCTATCCTTACCTTTCGTGTTAGAATGTGATCAAATGTGACTCAATAGACAATGGTGAGCATTTACAGTGTCTCATGGGCAAAACATGCTCCTTTGTTGTCAAAGTTGTTGCCCAAATGTCTATAGTTGGTTTGAAGGCCATTACTTTAACATTTAGCATCCCCGAGGAGTGTTAGTGCTAGTAGTCAACCTTTTATCTTCAATGAAATCACACACGTTCACTGTTGGCCCCACTCTCAATTTAAAGTCTCTACCACAATCCTATTCTTAGTGTTTTTACTTTACTGGCTTGCATGATTTATTTTTTTGCAGTGCAACACCCCTATAATTTTCTTTCAATTGTGCATTTTGTTTAATCTCTTTACTGGGTTCACTGCTCACAGGAAGAATTGAGGGAAGTAGTTGTTCATTTATCATTGCTGCTTAGCACTTCCTATCTGTGTCCTCGTGTTACTAAATCAGCTCGCTGACTGTAGTGGGGCAAATTGACAACATTAACAGCGTTGGTTCACACATCATTGTTTGTCAGTATTCAATGCATCATAAAGTACCATGGGAAAGTGAGAAGGAGAAAAAAAAAAACACACAAATTGAGAAAAGTTGCTATCTGATTTTGTCAGTGTTGAGAAACAAGTAATATGTTGTTGAATGAAGTGTTCACTACTAGAACACTGATCGAAGTGCCAAATGTAACAATACTGTGGCCGATAAAGTTGAGGCTAATTTGAGTAACGAAAGACAAATGTGTCCTGCTTTATCTCAGAATGGCGCATTTGTTACGCAATGCACATCATGTGTTCTTTTCCAGAGCTGTGATGGAATGAGCTGGATGTCAAAGGTCAGATGGGGTCATCTAAAATCGCAGACACCACTGACCACATTGGAAATGCTTCACTGAAAAGAGATTTGATTAATACCTTACAAACAGCTTCTTGTGAGGTATAAATAAACCAACACAGTTTTTTATCTATGTATTAGCTCATTCTTGCGTCTTTAGACCCAATCCAGAATAGTAGGCCTAAATAAGACCAGTATCCCTTAGACTCTCCCTCTGTGTGACAGACCCAGGTCTGAGACAAAACAGAGGGACTGAGATAGTGTTTTTCACAAATGCCAGGTTTTAGAGGGGAAAAACAGCGCATGTGTGTGTCTGTGTGCACGTGTGCGTGCGTGCGCACAAGCCCTGACTGAAGGCAGAATTCCGCCCCCAACACTTTAGAGGAAGTAAAAGTGTGGCGGGGGCCTCTGGGAGGTCAGTGGTGTGGGAGGAAGAAGAGAAGCATCTGTCCTTTCCTGACAGAGCAGTGCGGAGAGGAGAAGAGAGCAGAGTGGAGGGGATCTAGCTTTGCTTCAAACTAGACCGCCAAAGACTGCCTCTCTAAACTCACTCCCCACTCCTTCCTGGCTAGACGTGGGGTCATCTTTAAACAGTATTTGTGTTCTTTCTGATACCAAAGCTGTGCTTGATTGAGACTGACTGACACACTGGAACAAATGGGATAGTCCCAAAAGTGCAAAACATCACCCTTCAGGTATGCCTGGTAGGTTCATTCACACATTCAAGTATTTGAAAGAAAACATTGTTTTTGAACTGTGGTTGTAGCTAGCTAGCTAGCTATTGCTAGAGTTGCTCTTCTATAGTCTCCATGGGTTAGCACTTCAGAGGCTACTATTCTTCTGACTGTTGACTGCTGACAGGCCGGGCAGGAGAGGTCGAGTTGAAGGGGCTTTGGAGAGAAGGATGTTTATGTGAGAAGTGTGTTATTCATATTTACCCATTTCTTTGCACATGGAAAGCATATGGAGAAAGTCAGAACAAATGCTGCGCAGACGTTTAGAGTTTTCAGCGTTTGCCACATGAAGGACAAGTGTGAGGACTGAGGAGATGAAAGGATAGTAGTGGTTGTGCAGGGTGGTGGCATGTTGTTATATTCCAGTGTCTGTTTAAGTTTCCTTGCTTATTTTCTTCCTCTCTGACACGCTCGTATTTCTTCTCCTCTGTCAGGTCACCAGGCTTTGTGTGCTGCAGCGGGTGGGGGCAGATAGGAGAGGAATGTTTGACACGTATGTATACAGCATATCAACATCATAGCACAGTATTTTCATATGTACAGTTGAAGTCGGAAGTTTACATACACTTAGGTTGGAGTCATTAAAACTCGTTCTTCAACCACTCCACAAATTTCTTGTTAACAAACTATAGTTTTGGCAAGTCGGTTAGGACATCTACTGTGTGCATGACACAAGTCATTTTTCCAAAAACTGTTTACAGACAGATTATTTCACTTATAATTCACTGTATCACAAATCTAGTGGGTCAGAAGTTTACATACACTAAGTTGACTGAGCCCTTAAACAGCTTGGAAAATTCCTGAAAATAATGTCATGGCTTTAGAAGCTTCTGATAGGCCAATTGACATAATTTGAGTCAATTGGAGGTGTACCTGTGGATGTATTTCAAGGCCTACCTTCAAACTCAGTGCCTCTTTGCTTGACATCATGGGAAAATCAAAAGAAATCAGCCAAGACCTCAGAAAAAAAATTGTAGACCTCCACAAGTCTGGTTCATCCTTGGGAACAATTTCCAAACTGCTGAAGGTACCACGTTCATCTGTACAAACAATCATACGCAATTATAAACACCATGGGAGCACGCAGCCGTCATACCACTCAGGATGGAGACGCATTCTGTCTCCTAGAGATGAACGTACTTGGGTGCAAAAAGTGCAAATCAATCTTGTGAAGATGCTTGAGGAAAGTTACAAAAGTATATATATCCACAGTAAAACAAGTTCTATATCGACATAACCTGAAAGGCCGCTCAGGAAGGAAGAAGCCACTGCTCCAAAACCACCATAAAAAAGCCAGACTACGGTTTGCAACTGCACATGGGGACAAAGATCGTACTTTTTGGAGAAATGTCCTCTGGTCTGATGAAACAAAAATAGAACTATTTAGCCATAATGACCATCGTTATGTTTGGAGGAAAAGGGGGATGCTTGCAAGCCGAAGAACACCATCCCAACCGTGAAGCACAGGAGTGGCAGCGTCATGTTGTGGGGGTGCTTTGTTGCAGGAGGGACTGGTGCGCTTCACAAAATAGATGGCATCATGAGGGAGGAAAATGATGTGGATACATTGAAGCAACATCTCAAGACATCAGTCAGGAAGTTAAAGCTTGGTCGAAAAAGTGTCTTCCAAATGGACAATGACCCCAAGCATACTTTAAGGACAACAACGTCAATGTATTAGAGTGGCCATCACAAAGCCCTGACCTCAATCCTATTGAAAATGTATGGGCAGAACTGAAAAAGCGTGTGCAAGCAAGGAGGCCGACAAACTTGACTCAGTTACACGACCTCTGTCATGAGGAATGTGCCAAAATTAACCCAACTTATTGTGGAAGCTTGTGGAAGGCTACAACCGAAACGTTTGACACAAGTTAAACAATTTGAAGGCAATGTTACCGAATACTAATTGAGTGTATGTGAACTCATAACCCACTGGGAATGTGATGAAATAAATAAAAGCTGAAAAAATCATTCTCTACTATTATTCTGACATTTCACATTCTTAAAATAAAGTGGTGGTCCTAACTGACCTAAGACAGGGAATTTTTGCAGGATTAAATGTCAGGAATTGTGAAAAACTGAGTTGAAATGTATTTGGCTAAGGTGTATGTACATTTCTGATGTTTATATCACTTAGGGCCTGTTTCCTGGACAGAGATTAAGTTTAGTCCTGGACTAGTTTAGTCCTGGTGAAACCAGCCCTCAATGTTTAATATGTGGACATGTAGTGATTCAGTACATCCTCCCCCTAGCTCTCTGTGAAGGCAACTTCACCTGTAAGGAAAATGAGGTATGCGTTAGGCCCAATGAATGCCGCTGTCGCCATGGATACTTCGGAGCCAGTTGTGATACAAGTAAGCACCTTGTTTTTCGGACACATCTCACACATCCTGTCCTAAAACATCAGAAAGGACATATTCACCTAGATTTAAGGCATCAAATAAATGTTTGTGTAATGCTTATTTATGATGTTCTCACCATAATATCCTGATATTACTTCATCCCTCCTTTTTCAGAGTGCCCCACCCAGTTCTGGGGCCCAGACTGCAAGGGCAAGTGCCAATGCTTTCCCAACGGCCAGTGTGATGACGTGACGGGCAAGTGCACGTGCAACCCTAACCGCTGGGGGCCCAACTGCGAGAAGCCCTGCCTCTGCCAGAAGGGCAAGTGTGACCAGGACACAGGCACATGCACTTGCCAATATGGCTTCTGGGGCCCTCAGTGTGCAAACAACTGCTACTGCAGTCTCAACTCTGTGTGTGACCAGAACACAGGAAGGTGTAACTGTAGTCCAGGCTGGTCAGGGAGGAATTGTGCCATCCAGTGTAATTGTAATAACTCTCCATGCGAGCAGTTCACGGGTCGTTGCCAGTGCCGGGAGAGACTATGGGGCCCCCGGTGCGACAGGTATTGTCAGTGTATCCATGGGAAGTGCAACCAGGCGGATGGCTCATGTACCTGCACACCGGGGTACCGGGGGAAGTTCTGCAGGGAACCGTGTCCCGCAGGGTTCTACGGACAGAACTGCAGGAACAGGTGAGGAACCACTGGAGAACATTACTCTGTGTCATTATAACCACAGATAAGAAATTTTTCATGATAGTGTAGCAGATGGGAAACTGAAAAGCTGTGGATTCTTATAAACAGGGCTTTCTCCTAATTTTTCCCCAGGGATCTTAATGTTACTGTTTTTTTCCTGATACGCATTATATTGTGGTTTTGGAGTTTCGATTGGAAATATGATTTGACATACGCTCCAGCTGATAACCCATAACATATATTAAAATAATTGTCCATTGTTTACAAATTTCTATCAAATATGACCTATAAATAATTACAACATGAGTGAAATGTTAATTAACTATTTTAAAAATCTGGTTTTCTGTGTTGGAATGGTGTGGTCGTACCCCAACAACAGAATGGTGTGGGCGTATACCGGTCATAAAAATTATTCATGCGAGTATAGGATTTTAACCTTTATTTATCTAGGGAAGTCAGTTAAGAACAAATTCTTGTTTACAATGACAGCCTACACCGGCAATGCTGGGCCAATTGTGCACCACCCTATGGGACTCCCAATAACAGCCAGTTGTGATACAGCCTGGGTTTTAACCAGAGTGTCTGTAGTGACACCTCTAATACCGAGATGCAGTGCCTTAGACCGCTGAGCCCTTCGGGAGCCCAGGAAGAGTCAACAGCATTATTTGGGTATGAATTAACAGAATATACATTTTTAAAAGGGAGATTTTCACTGGACAGTTACTTTAAACATGATCGGTAAAAGTGTATTGGAGCGATACTGTGGAATTGGTATACACAGTATCTCATAATAACCATCCAATATGCTGAAGCCATTCAGGTTAAGTGATTTACCTTGCTCAAAGTCTACAGAACTAATGTTATACATGAGCTGCTACATAGCCGCTTTCCCACACTTCTTTGACCTCTATGTCATAGATGTTATAAGAAAGGCGGTATGGAGGTGTAAAATTTCTACAGGCTCCTGGAAATGTATATACAGGGCCCGCTAAACTGTGTAGATACCAACACAAAGATTCGCTATAAAAATGTTAACAAAGAGTCTTGCTGTCAATAGGCCAGGCCAAAAGTAGTGCACCATAGGAAATATTATGTTAATATGGTGTCGTTTTGTAGGCCAATGTCTCAACCACCATCCTGATGCCCTCTCTCCCTTCATGTCCTGACTCCAGGTGTGGCCACTGTAAAGGCCAGCAGCCCTGTAAAATAACAGAGGGGAGGTGTGTGACCTGTGAGAGGGGCTGGAACGGGACCAAGTGTGATCAGATGTGCCTGCCAGGCTTCTTCGGAGAGAACTGCCTGGATGTGTGTCCCCCGTGTAAAGATGGCCACTTCTGCAACCGCATCGACGGAAAGTGCTCCCACTGCAACCCCGGCTGGATCGGGGACAGGTGAGAGAATGGAATGGAAACACAAACACACATACACACACATAAACACTTTTTTTTTGCTTCTACCTGGTAGTTTGTTGCGCTCACCTGGTGTCCCAGGTATGAATCAGTCCCAGATTTGAAGGTGAGGATGAAAACTAGGAGGGTTTTGGCCCCTCCAGGACCGACATTGAACAGCCCTGCTCTAGTACAACACTTGAAAACATAACTTCAAACACAGACTTACAGTTATGCCAATACACACTTGGTACACAATGTCAATTGTTGTCTACTTTTCAGCATGTCAAAATGTAATTTACATAGACACTGCATTATAATTACTATTTCAAATACCTGAACTTGTACTGGCACAGGCTTTCGTGTTGTGCTAATGGTGCTGAGACATGACTCACAGCTGATGTGACAATGATCATAATAAACAACATTCCTTCCTGTTTTGTATCCCTGGTCGGCAGGTGTGAGGTGCGCTGTCCCAACGGGACTTATGGGGACAACTGTGAGAATGACTGCAGCCACTGTTTTAACGGCGTTTGTCACATTGCTACCGGAGAGTGCCTGTGTGAGCCGGGATTTTATGGGACCTAGTGAGTCGGACCTTTCACCAAAACATCTTAATGTTTACGCTTCCCTTCATGGCTACATTTCCCAGAGAGCAGTGGCGGTCAGTGCCATTTAAGATGATGGAGGACAATTGTTTTTAATGAACATGGCCTTATTTCTATTGCAGCATATTGGATGACTATCATTCATACTCCATTCACTCAGCTCATTGTAACATTGACAGGTTTAGGCTACTACATGATATTAACATTTTCCCTATACCCATCATGAGGTTGCTACAACCTAGCCTATGAATGAAAGTTTACAATGTAGGTGCAAAGGTCGAGAGAAATTTGAGTAAATAAGGTGACGTACATTGACACATTCAATACCGCCTAGCACAGTCTTGCCTGCATCTAGCTGATCAAGGGTGTAATCATTAGCCAAACACTTGCAAACAATAATTTATATTGGACAAATTCCGGTATGTTTATTCCCGTTTAATTCTGTTGGTTTCATTTAAGAAAACTTTTTCAACAGAATTGGTGAAATGAATACACCCCTGATCACACGCAAACACAGTTCACTTTCATAGCAGCCACATAAAACAGGATGATCGATTTGAGCTTTGAATTATTCCTTCTCGCATTTACACCCTCTCCTCCACTCCACCTTTTCCCTTCGCTTGTGGATTTCAGTGCACAACACATTAGCAGTCTGTGACTAGGCAAAAAAACTTTCCAAGCCAAACCTTCATATCATAACCGCTAACCGCTACACACAGTCTACATCTCTGTCACCATTATTAGCTACCGCCAAGTCAACGATGTAGGCTGATGACAACGATGTAGGCTGTGTGTAGCTGTTAGCGGTTATGATATGAAGGTTTGGCTTGGAAAGCTAATGTGTTGTGCACTGAAGTCCACAAACTTCAGTGCACAAATAATGCATTAGTAAACCCGCTAGAATCATGCAGTACAGTGTACAGTTAGCAAGCAGTTTACCAGTTACACCGGCGGGACCCGGTGGCAATAAATTAATAAAACCAAAAGTTTACCTTGACTTGGAAGAGTTCCAGTGTTGCATAGCCATAACCAGATAGGTAACATAGATTCCCTCTCTTTTTGAGCCTGGTGTTTGAGTAGGCTAAACTAGCAAGCTGTATTTTACTAGCTAAGTAAGTGAGAGTGAAATAAATACTAAATATAGCTAGCTCCTTCACTCCCTCTCTCTTTCTCTCTTGCTTCTCATTCATTTATGAATAAATTAATTTGTAAAAAACGTTTTTTTTACTGTCTTTGAGAGTAACTACTAGTCAACTAATCACCACATTTTATGCACTGCAGTGCTAGCTAGCTGTAGCTTATGCTTTCAGTATTAGATTCATTCTCTGATCCTATGAATGGGTGGACAGCATGTCAATTCATGCTGCAAGAGCTCTGATAGATTGGAGGACATCCTCCGGAAGTTGTCAGAATTACTGTGTAAGTCTATGGAAGGGGGTGAGAACCACAAGCCTACCATGTTTTGTATTGAAGTCAATGTACCCAGAGGAGGATGGAAACTTGCTGTCCTCCGGCGACACCATTGTGCCACCCTACAGGATGTTGCTAAGGCTACTGTAGACCTTCATTGCAAAACAATGTGCTTTAATAAATTATTTGGTGACGTGAATATATTTCTTATAGTTTTATCTAAAAATAATAACTTTTTAAATGTTCTTATTTTTATCAAATTCACCTAGGGGGATGGTCCTCCCCTTCCTCCTCTCATGCTTCACTGCCAGAGAGAGTGTCCAACATGACATGTTTTCTCTCTACTGTTTTTTCCACTCATCCGTGCTTCACGCTAGAGTTTCCTGTCTACTTGACTAGATCAGGAAACACTTTAGACCCCTAGACCTCTAGCATATCTCTACAACCCTGCTCAGTTCACATGTTAAGGAAAAACTCCTGGCTGTACTCATTGCTTATTCAGTCAGTACAGGGAAGTAGTCAGTATCATATTGTCATTATCATTTTTCTTTTACTGTCTTTGAATCCCTGTGCCACTGTCTATTTAATTGTATGTGTCTCGCATAGACACAGTAACTAAGTTGTTAGTGTCTCCTCTTTCTTCTAGCTGCAATATGACGTGTCAGATGGGTCAGTATGGAGTGAACTGTGCCCAGACCTGCTCCTGTCACGACAAGAACTGCAACCCAATGTCTGGGGCCTGCAACCTACGTAAGGAAACCAACCCACTCTCTTTCCTTAGTCACACACACACACACACACACACACACACACACACACACACACACACACACACACACACACACACACACACACACACATACACACACAGAGAGAGAGACAGAGACACACATATACACTCTGCAACCTACGTAAAGGAACCACTCTCTTTATTACCTCATTCACTTCTACAGATCTGGGTGAATGTTAGGTCACTGTTTTTGAATCCAGCCTCGCTGCAAGACCTAAAATGTAGATGTAAAAAGGCATTCTTAGCAGAGTACTTGCGGCGTCAAACCCTGGTGCTTCTAGTGATAAATACGTTTTTAGATATTTTTTAAAGAAAGGCACAACATAAAGAAAACACACCCCTGCATGAAACCATAGGGAACATATCAAATGTGTGCACTGCACATGAAGGTCCCAATAGCCAGTTGATAGCGGTGACGGAGACAAGTTCGTCCTAAATGGCACCCTATTCCCTATATAATGTACTACTTTTGACCAGAGCCCTATGGGGGAGACAATGAGCACTAGCACACATGTCGATTCAGGTCAATGTAGTAGTTGAGCCTAACGGTGTTTCCAGACTGCCTGGTGTCCTTTTTTTACTTCTGTGTTTGTTGGCCCTGTTCCTGTCCCGCTGGAGAGAGAGAAAAGAGGAAGAGGAAGAGAGAGCTGGAGGAAGAAAAGAGAAGGGATGGAGGGAGGGAGGGAGGAGAGCAGCTTGAGGAAACAGGGTTACCGAATGGACATGTTGGGAAGCAGTGATGATGTCACCAGGTCAGGCCTTTGGGCTCTGCCAGGCTAGTCCCTTCCTTTTTCCAGCTGTGAACACAGAGGCCCTTACACGCCACACCCAGGCCACACTTCCATTCATCCACAGCCTCTATGACAGAAGAGGGGCGTAGAGGGCCAGGGGCCAGCAGTATTTATCTATCTGCTAACTTATAGGTCATCTCACTGATGGCGTCATCTGGCTGCACAGTGCATGTATACTGTGCAAATTAAGGGTGCGTCTTAAATGGCATCCTATTCCGTATGCAGTGCACTGCTTTTGATTAGGGCCCATAAGGCTCTGGTTAACAGTATAGTGTTCTATGTAGGGAATAGTGTGCCATTTTGGTCACACCCTGAGAGATGCTTATGCAACAGATGGACTGCTGTTCTGTTTAAGTGTATCCAGCTTAGAAAGGGAGGGGTGCTAATAAATCATCAATGAATTATGGCGGTATAGGGAGTGTAGTAGAGGAGTGAGAGAAAAGTGAAAAGATGGGGTTTGACAGATATTTCAGAAGTAGAATCCACAACAGGAGATAGATAATACGGGTGGCGATTTAATAGATGGAAGTCAATTTGTCTGTTCCACATTGTCGATAATTTGGATATCTCTATCTCTTCAATGCCCTCTTTAACGATAGGCCTACAGTATTTCCACAGTGTGGAGGGTCAACACAGTGCAGGACAGATTGAATTTCAGCTCCAGAGTTCTGATTCTGGGAGTTCGGGGAGTTCTGACAGAGAGTAACGTTAGTTGGCACCAGATATATTATACAAATGGCTCTGGTTGGCACTGGCAGTCTGCACCAGTGTGGCACACCCAAAAATCCCTGCTTGTGTCTGTCTGCTGTTTCAGAGCCCAACCAGCGGATGGGCGTGATCGCGGCAGGAACCCTGGTCTCTTTTCTGCTCATTGTCCTCCTCTCGCTGCTTTGCTGCTGCTGCCTCTGCCGAAATAAAGATGACCACAAGTGAGTGACAGACACGGGCCTGGTGTAGGGTGAGGGATGGGTTGGAAGGGAAGAGTGGGCCATTTGCCTTCCTTGCTAGTAGCTCATGCAGATGGCTCTATCCTTTGAAATCATTTTTTATCTTATATCGTTGCTTTCTTTTGACATTGACAATATATAGTATTAAAGTACATATGGTACAGTTAGAGCCTGGAGGAAAGACTGATCAGGAAAGACTCTGGGTCCTTGTTATAAGTTACAATAAGGGCCTAAAGTCTTTCCTGGTTAGTTCACATGGTAAGGAAGAACGGTAGGCCCTGCATAGCATATTGTCTGTAGCCAAATCAAAAATGGGTCAGTATGATATTGTGTGTGGTCTCTTTCTTCATGTGGTCCATGAAATGTTGCTTGTACTGCAAGCGTGTCAATACAGATGAACATTACCCACATTTGAATCAGTCTGTGGTGTTTCGTAATTTAGTATGTTTTCCATGGCGTCACCCCTCCCTCTTTCCCTCAGTCCTGACCAAGACAACTCTACCAACAGCAAAAAAGCCAAGCGGATCCTGTGTGGAAGATTCAGCCGAATCAGCACCAAACTCCCCCAGATCCCACTGAGACGACAGAAGCTGCCCAAAGTAGTCGGTAAGCCCCAATCCCTCCTCCCCATAGTCTACCGCCTCAACCCTGCCAAGACAGAGCCTGCATCCCAAATGGCATCCTATTCCCTAAATAATGCACTACTTTTGACCAGAGCCCTATGGGCCCTAGTTAAAAGTAGTTCACTATGTAGGGAATAGAAGGTGTCCTTCGGGATGCAGCTACAGCCACTTTCTTCAATAGGATACGCTCTTGTTTGTTTGTGTAAATGCTCCATGTGTCTCTGGATGATCCCATAGTTTCTGTGTCATAATCATTGCAAGCCTCTTTAACTCCTCGGCAAGAGGGAGAGAGCGTTTTCATTCTACCTTTGCTCTGTGATACTTCTCTCTGTGACTCTCTGTGGAGTGGTTTTCAGACAATGAATAGGGTTGAAAAGTGTACTGCGGCTGCCAAATGGGTATGGGGTTTCATCTGAGAGGAATGCACTGGTTGCAGGGCTTATTATTCTTGGCACCCTTAAATACCATGTGTTCATATTATTACAACCCTAAACAGGCCCTTTTCTTTTTTCTCTCTTTTCTTTACTCATTTCCCTCCTGCCCTCCTTCCTAAGAAAGTGAGTTGAGTTCCTACTCTGCTGGGCTGAAGGCAGTGCTATTAAGAGAGAATGGGTCAGTGTAGTGGTGTGGTGCTCGGGAGGTCTGAGTGGTGTTGAGTGATACTTTATCAAAGGCTGCTCTGTTTGTGTCAATGTGGATGGGAGAGGAGGAAGAGTAGCTCCTGTCTGTCTGTGTGGAGGGAGAGAAGGAAGTGGAGGAAGGTCTCGTGGTCTGGGATACGATTGTCTGTCGGGACCCAACTCAAGTCAGCTTAAAGGACATTAAACATAACCTACATACTGAAGAACTCTCCTTTGTCTACCCAGATGCCTTCTGGAATCTCTAGAAATTTCAAACACGGCCACATTCTGTGCCGTTCTGCTTTGGCTCTGCTATGTAGGAGTTAAATTGAATCATGGTTATCTAGACTGGTTCTGAATGCATGGATGGAATAGCTCTGACAGTGCTCTGACTAGATTTTGGAATTAAGAAATGCCCTATTTGTGGGATATATTGTAGTTACCTTTACCAATTAAGATCAGTGATGGGGAAGGAGTTAAAAAGCGGTGACCTTGTTTCTCTCCTCTTTCACAACGATTAGCATGTTCTTCTCCACTTCTTTAGCTGATTATTTCAGCTCGCAGCTGTCTTCATTGTGCCTGCGTAGAAACACACACTGGAACAGTATTGTCTTTGTCATCCAGTGTCATGGGACATTAAGATCATTTTGCACAAACACCCTCAAAGTTTACTGTAACTTATAAACAATCCGCCAGAGGCAACAGAAATGGCATTTTGTTAAAAGTCTATGCGTATGACCTTTCAAACAAACAAGCCCTTTCATTATTTTGTGCACAAAGCATATCGTGCCATGTCTGGGTTGCGATCAAGGAAATCAAGGAGAACAAACTACCACTTTGGGAATTTGTAGAGAGTAGAATAGAGTTTTTGGTTCAAACCAAAACCAATTCTCTCTAAGTTTTCCTCCCTCACATTCAACAATACATGACAACACACAGCTATAAAATGACAACTGACTGAATTTAAGAATATACTTTGGAGTCCTTCTCCCAGTGTTATAGACTCTCTTGTTCATAAGGAGAGATAAACTGGTCAGCTTCTCTCTCTCTCTCGCTCTCTCCCTCCATCTTAAGAGCAAGGACGCTCTGCTTTGCTTTCCTCATTGCCTGCCCACAGAAGCGTGGCCTGCCTGCCAGCGTTTTGAAACTCTCCCCTCCCTGGGGCGCCGTCAGTCCCTTCAACATTCCACAGGAGGCCCACTGGACTCGAAACAGGAAGTGGCCAAATTTACCCCAGCCCGTGTCAGACCTATGATTTACCCACACTGTGGTCAACACACTACAACAGATGTGGCAAGACAAAAGGAAAGATGAAAAAGGGGAGGAATAGGAGGGAGGAAGAAAACCTTTATGCTGTCTTTAACAAACACTCACCCATTCCAATACAAACGTAAAGAGAAACAGAGGGCGGAGGAATAGGAGGAAGAGGAAGATGAAGAGGGGGAGGAGGGAGGAAGAAAATATTTAAGGTGTCTTTACCCAAACTCTCACCCAATCCAAGACAAATGTAAAGAGAAACAGAGGGAGGAGGAATAGGAACAGGAGGAAGAGGAGGAGGAGGGAGGAAGAAAACATTTGCTCTGTCTTTTGCATAGCTCATATAGCTCCTCCGTTCCTTCATACATAAACGTTCTCCCATCCCCCCTCCTCTTCTAAAACCTCCACACTGCTTATAGTTTGTCATTCCATTCTAAGCATATTTATCCAACGCCCTATACTATAGTTAGCTATCTCACGCTCGGCTGGCTGCCTTCCCCCATTTCCATTCCGTAGTCCTCTGTGTGTGTGCGTGTGTGTCACAAATGGTACCCTATTCACTAGACTGTATAGTGCACTACTTTTGGGCTCTGGCACCCTATCCTACTATAATATAGGGGATAGGGTGCCATTTGGGATACAGTTGCATGTCCGAATGCTTCCCTGTGAAAAGTGATGTGGAGCGGGACCACCTGCTCCAGTGTAGCTGGCCTCACAGGCAGCTATGATAGGCCTGTACAGCTGGGGTTCATCAGAAATGCACAGTTGTCCAATGGACTCTGTAGGCTGAGCTTTGGGCTTTCGCTGCTGCCCTGTCTCTCCCTGAAGAATCCATCCGGCTCCAGACTTTTAGTCTGGTGTGAACATTCAAGCACAGCAGTTGTTCACTGTATCATGAAAGAGAATGTATGGAATAAAGAGCCAGTTGGTTAGTTGGTCAGTTGAGGTTACTTACAGTAGGCCCTATGCTATACCTATTGGACACTGCATCAGTCCTGAGTAATATAGTCTAGCACAGACATTGGTTAAGTCAACTGGGACATTTTGCTAGTGTACCTCCATGGCATTGGAGTCGTCTGTTCATTGTACTCTAGCATAGCAGGGCTGTTACAATAGTCATGAAGTGCATACCGTCCAAACAGAAAGTCTGCCATTTATTTATGTATCTACTTTATTGAATTTGAACAAAATCATTTTCAGCTGGAAGAAAAGCTGCTATGAAAGAATTTTCATGGCCTTTCTTTTCTGTGTCCGTGGATAAATATTTGGATGGGCACTGTTTATATTATATTGTTTGTTTCTAACGGCTGCCATTGCTACAATCCAACTAATCTACATCAAGTCAATTTCCTCCATTTAATCCCATCACCATGGCGGTATTATGTAGAATTTGAACAATATCTGAACAATGTTGGGATGTCACCAGATATAATGCCTGGAACAATTTCAGAAGTATGGAGAAATAGACAAATAGTCACTTTCTGCTTGACTCTGCAGTATGCAGGATATCCTCATAGTACCCACCATTTTCAGTGGAAATTCCCACCAAAATAGATAGTCCCCTTGCATCAATCTAATTAACAAAATTAAAAGATTCCCATCAAAATCCATCTGTTCAACCTCTGAGGTTAACCGCTATCCACCTATGTCACTGTTTGTCAAACCTGGAGACATCCCGAAGATCAGTCTTCTCACGAAAACGTACAGTATCTAGTGTCTAAACGGTTTAGCTTACAAACTAAAATGGAAAAGATGAGACTCTCACAAACAAGATGGTGGGGTCCATTTTGCTCTATGACATCCACATAGGACTTGTCTGAAGTTGGTACCGCCGATGTGCCAAATTCTGTCTGTAGCATCCAAACCGTACAGACTAATATCACCACTCTCTGGAAAGATGAGATTCCCACAAACACGATGATGTTCTCCCTTTTGTTCTATGACCCCCACAAGTGTCACAGGACTCACAGGACTGAAGGTAACCCCATACCGGTTAAAACAATTTGTTTTGTTTTAATCGGGGGGATATATATGTGTAAAAAAATATATAAAAATCCTGAGCTTTCATATATCTCCTAAATATAGGACAGACACTTCAAAATCCATTTCCTAATGTTACATTTTTGGACTGTCTGTATTGCCAAGAAAATCTGATACCTACAGGGGTCCTAAAATTGTCAAATCTAAAAGCTAAATGATCCATGGTATGACCATCTTAAAACAATTCCATATGTTAGCTTAGTACAACCCCCCCCCCCCCCCCCACAAAAAAACCAACGCTTAGTTAACAAGTGCTGTGAGAATAGTAAAGTAATGTTGCTCTTGCATTTACACATCTCCTGGTACTCATTTAGCTGTAGCTGTACCACACCTGGTTGTGTTGGTGTTAGCAGAGGTCAGTTGTTTTACAGTTTGGGAGATGACATCCATGCCACAACGTTCATACTATAAACTCATAACACAATAAGGACCACAATGGAAATACGTTGTAAAACTTTTTTGATTTATCCTCAATGATTTTAAATGCAGTAAATCTACTTGTGTGGCTGAATTGTGTTTAAAATGGTCAAATAAATAATGTCAAATACATAGAGAGTTGGAGGGGAACTTCCAGCCAAGAGAGGGTTTAGTTTTAGCTTAGCGTTAGTGGAGAACAAACGGATGGGCTCATGTGTCATCCAGTAGAGGGGGGAGGGTGTAAATTGACGTATCTGATGTGGTTAGTGTCCAGTTAACGCCCAGTCACACACACACGCACAAACACACACACGCACACGCACAAACACACACACACACACACACACACACACACACACACACACACACACACACACACACACACACACACACACACACACACACACACACACACACACAGTCAGTCCTCAGCCAGTTGGGGAAAGGAGAAGAGGAACCGCAGACATCCCACAAGAACACAGCTGTCACCCAGACTGAAGGGTCAGCAGAATACATCAACATCTAAAGAGGAGGGAGGGAGGGAGGGAGGGAGGGAGGGAGAGAGAGAGGGAGGGAGGGAGGGAGAGAGGGAGGGAGGGAGGGAGAGAGGGAGGGAGGGAGGGAGGGAGGGAGGGAGGGAGGGAGGGAGGGAGGGAGGGAGAGAGAGAGAGAGAGAGTACCTACATTCAGGAAATGGAGCATTTTCTGTCTATTGGTATGATAACTAAAGTAAAACTCGAACTTATTTCTCAGTAAAATAGCCATTTGTTCAAGGAATGTAGAATCATGCAGATTGTCACAAAAAAATGACATGAAACACTATTGAAACATTCTAGATAACTCAAGCCAGACTGTACCGTGCCTGACAACATCAACACACTCCACAACATCTCTCTCGATCTGTTGTTCTTGTAAGGTAGTCCTGTCAATCTCCTTCTCTCTGACCCCTGCTTCTCTGTGTTTGTTTTCTCTCCCTGTCCCCCAGTAGCCCACCATGACCCAGAAAACACATTCAACTGCAGCTTCATCGAGCCCCCCTCTGCAGTTGAGCAGCCCTGCCCCTCCTCCTGGTCCTCCCAGGAGTCCTTTGATTCCTTCGAGGAGGAACCCAGCGATGATGGCCCCGTATACTGTGTACCCCATGAAGGTGAGTCATTACACACACACACACACAGACAGACAGACAGACAGACAGACAGACAGACAGACAGACAGACAGACAGACAGACAGACAGACAGACAGACAGACAGACAGACAGACAGACAGACAGACAGACAGACAGACAGACAGACAGACAGACAGACAGACAGACACACACACAGTCGGACACAAACGACAACGGACCTGTCTAAACAATGTGTGCCCTATGAAGGTGAGTCATCAGGAAAGAACAATAAACACTGTGATTAGCCACAGCTACTCCACAAATAAACACATCCACGCACGTATGGATGCATGCACATACACACGTACACACACAGATGTTTGAACACACACACACACACACACACACACTTGGAGTGGGATTTGTTTTCGCACAAAGTGTAAAGGAAGAGTACGTACTAGGATGACTGAGCACTGAGTCACGCACTTCTGCAAAGCTAATTAGAGAGATATGATAGTTAGTTATCCTTACCATGTGCCATCGAGCCCTGTCCCTTGTGTTGATGTGAAGCAATGAACAGGAAATAGAATGGTAAAGTCATCCAATTCATGAATCTCTCAATGTAGTTTGGTGGAGAGCATCATGGCTATCAGTTTATATATTATTTAGTTTAGAGTTGATTGTTTTTGGAGGCCTCAAAATGTCTTGATATTATTCAAGAAGATAAATATGATGTACACTCATTCTAAATAATGTGAACATGCCTCACATAAGCATCCTTTTTCCCCGATGATGCACTAATACTCTATATGAAGAGTTTAATTAAAAACTGCTGTACAGTGCCTTAAGAAAGTATTCAGACCCCTTGACTTTTTCCACATTTTGTGCCTTGTTCAGCCTTGTTCTAAAATGGATTAAATAAATAAAAACCAACAGAAACCTACAGACATTACACCATAATGGCAAAGCAAAAACAGTTTTTTTGATTTTTTTGCAAATATTTTCAGACCCTTTGCTATGAGACTTGAAATTGAGCTCATCCTTGAGATATTTCTACAACTTGATTGGAGTCCACCTGTGGTACATGCAATTGACTGTACATGATTTGGAAAGGCACACACCTGTCTATATGAGGTCCCAAGAACACAGTGGCCTCCATCATTCTTAAATGGAAGAAGGTTGGAACCGCCAAGACTCTTCCTACAGCTAGCCGCCCGGACAAACTGAGCATTCGGGGGAGAAGGGCCTTGGTCAGGGAGGTGACCAAGAACCCAATGGTCTCTCTTACAGACATCTAGAGTTCCTCTGTGGAGATGGGGCAACCTTCCAGAAGGACAACCATCTCTGCAGCACTCCACCAATCAGGTTTTTATGGTAGAGTGGCCAGACGGTTGCCACTCCTCAGTAAAAGACTCTCAGACCATGAGAAACAAAATTCTCTGGTCTGATGAAACCAAGATTGAACTCTTTGGCCTGAATGCCAAGCATCACGTCTGGAGGAAACCTGGCACCATCCCATCCCACTTCACCATATGGTGAAGCATGGTGGTGTCAGCATCATGCTGGGGGGATGTTTTCAGCAGCAGGGACTGGGAGACTAATCAGGATCGAGGCAAAGATGAACAGAGCAAAGTACAGAGAGATCCTTGATGAAAACCTTCTCCAGAGCACTCAGGACCTCAGACTGGGGCGAAAGTTTACCTACCTTCTAACAACCTGTTTTGCTTTGCCATTATGCGTTATTGTGTGTAGATTGATGAGGGGATTTTTTTTAAATACATTTTAGAATAACACTGGAACCTAACAAAATTTTGAAAAAGTCAAGGGGTTTGAATACTTTCCGAAGGCACTGCATATCTATTTTCAGAGATGTTGGTAAATTAGCTTTTAATGTTTAAAGAAATTATGAAAGAGTGTTTTTTCACTATCTAATAATGGCAATAACAGATGTGTATTTGTTTAAAATATATTACTTGATGGATTAATTTCAGAGAGACAAATTATCATGTTTTTTGCAAAATGCTCTGTTTCCGCCTCACTTTCAGAGAAATAAGTAGTACTACTAGGTTTTACACAGTCAAATGTATTCAGTAGAGTCATATGAGATCTGTATGTAAAACATTTACTTTTGACATTTTAGTCATTTCGTAGATGCTCTTGTCTAGAGCAACTTACAGTAAGTGCATTCATCTAAAGATAGCTATGTGAGACAACCATGTATCTCAGTCAAATATACAGGATATGAACATTCCATTCCTGCTAAACAATGGATATATATAGCGTCTTGAACAGTGGTGTAGTGGTGCCTGGAGAAGTGTGTTTCCTATCATTTTGCCTACGTTTTTCCAAATGCCGCCCTGTGCGAAACATTATATTAGAAACAGTGACATACACTCTGAATGACCTTAAATTATAAATCCCATAATGATCTTTCACAGTCAGGCCAACACAAGCTGTACTGTTCAGTAGGCTAATACTATTGAAACACATAGACTGAGTCAGAAATTCACAGGTTTCAGATTTCCCCCCATTTTTTCAGGTTTTCGTTCTCAAAGTCGCACTTTTTTTTCTTCTTCAGGAAAAACAACAAAAAAGTCCATAACAATGCACATCAGGTAACCACATTTGAGGTCTGGTAAAAATCTAATAAATTGTGATTTTTGATGGTAGCTACCCTTTAATTCAAGTATGCAGGTACCTAGCACTATTGTTTGATTAGCTGTGTTTCTGTAGCACATGATATGGAGTTTGCAAAAGAAATGACCACTGGATTGATGCAAATAGTCATCATGATATCATTCTGCCAGGAAGGCATGGGCTACTTTGTAGCTAGTTAACATTTAATAGAGAAGGTTTTTAGGAAAGCCTTTCCATCTACCAGAAGACAGACCTATCATTAGCATCACTATATTTTTCCTGTTCCTTAATTGTTTGAAACCTGCATGTCTTACTTCATATTATGAGGCATGTCTTACCTTGATTCAAAGTAGCCTAAAGCCAAAATCCCACCATAGAAATGTGGAGTCAATTTTTTTTTATAAAGACTTACTCATATGCATTCTCCTGTTTTATTGGTTTTCTTTCAACTTTCTTTCAGCCAAAGGCATTATCCTAATCATATTAGCAACCCATGATAGTTGTTGCATCTTTAAATTCCACCTATTTTTAACGGATATTTCCATCTCTGTATTTCAATCTCTGGCCATGAAACCGCTTGCATGTGCAGTGCGGACTTCAGAACGGTGTTTTCCCGCAAATTGCATTTGGGAACATTCACGCATTGGTCTACTGCCATCTGTACATTGCTGCGCCTAAAATGTGAACAAATAATAGTTTATCAACATTTGAAGCAAAACATTCCATTCTGTTCCATAAGCCCTATTAATTGATACGGCTTATACCTCCGCTACAATACTTTGATACCTATCAGTGGGAATTAAGAAGTGAGTATAGGCAATGCCCACTGAAAAACAAGTGGGTATACGGCGTATACCTGTGTATACCCTCCATTACACCACTCGTCTTGAATACAAAATCTGAGAACAGTAATATTTTACACACACATGAAGGTACTCATAAGCGATAATTTCTGATAAAATAAAATGAAAAGTAATAAATGTGTGGATATAGTGTTTTGGAAATAAACTTCATATTCTGACCACCTACGTATGAACACCATTACCATCCAAAATAAACCTGACTCTCATTAATTATATATCTTACTGTCCCATAGAGTCACTGAATGAGAGTAAGGAGAAGCCAGCAGCTGAGAAGCCATCCGCAGCAGCTGTGCCCAGTGAGGACGATGCAGGGGAGTACACCTCTCTGAAAGACACCAGCGCTACCAGCATCACCACCAACAAGCCTCATGCTGGGGATGGGAGCGAAGCAACCCTGCTCAAGTCCTCTGACAGCGAGGGCTCCACCAGCGGCTCTGAGTCGGCCATCGGGGCCCTCTATGCTCGCATTGCACGCCTCTCCAAGAACTCCAAGGACGAAGAGGATGGGGGTGGCAGCACAGTTACAATAGAGGTCAAAGGTAATGGCAAGCCACCATCCCCGGGATGGAAGACCACCACTAAACCACGCCCGCCAGACCCCTCCACCAAACCGAAGGTGTCGTGGATCCATGGGAACACCGGGGGTACCACACCCCAGGTGGAGCAGCTGAACCAGTGTGGTAAGGGGCTGACAGTGCCCAAGGAGAGGACGACCAGGAGCTCCAGCGACAGCTCAGCCAAGAGCGAAGAGAGGCAGAGGCTGAAGGAGACGTCCAAGGAGAAGAGGAACCAGGAGGGGAAGGGGACGGAGGTCAATGGTTCCCCCAGCAAACACAAGGCTCACCGGCTGGGAAGGTCCAGGGAGGATATTAACCACATGGAGCACATAAATGGAGTGGTGCAGAACGCTCTCAAGAAGATCGGTAACTTCCACAACTCCAACTCTGACAAGAAGGCGGCCGAGAAGGCAGCCACTGTGGAGAACCCCAAGGAGCCGCCCAAGAGCCCCAAAGTGATCCACCCACACATGAACTCCGAGGCTGCCACACTCCTGGCGGCCCAGCTCAAGGAGAAGACGCAGAGCATCAACCGGAATGAGGGCACCGGCCTGGTAAAGACCAACGGCCTGCCCACCCCAGCCTTCCGGGACCGAGGAGACCGGGAGAAGCCCACTCCTCCGCAGAAGGCCAAGCGGACCACTCCGACCACCCCAGGCCACCAGGGCTCCAACAAGCCTCTGCTGCCCACCACCACCAGCCTCCAGAAGATGGTGGGTGTGGGGGTCCCCACAACGGACCCAGCCACCCCCGAGGTCGCCCCCAAGAGCCCGGAGAAGCAGGACTTGAACGGCTCCAGGGTGGGAGAGGGTGGTGGTGGAGCAGTGGACGTCACGCCAAAGAAGACCCCCATCAAAAAGCCTCCCAGAAAGAGAGGCAAGGAAGGGACATTGGATACTGCTCTGGAAACTAAGACACCAACAAAGACAGCAATTATGCCACCGCAGATAATCAAATAGACAATTTTTTACTCCAAGACCTATTGACCAGGGTTTTTTATTGTTACTCACACACATGACAATGGGGAATTAATTACTTTTCTTCCAAAGGAGACATGCAAAAGGACTTGGTGGTTTTTCATCAAAGGAATTTATTATGTGTGTGTGTGTTGTTCGTCCAGGACCAGTGGAAAGTAAGTAGAACTTTGTTTAAACTGTGGTTCTTCTCATTGGTGTCGGAGTGTGTTTGTACTATATTGAACTCATATACCTGCAATGTATCAGTTTTCCACTTCAAAGCCGGACATAACTGTGGCAGTGGGAGAGTTCTGACAGCGGCAAACAATCATCTTCTATTTTCTTCCATCTATACTATATCTCTCCAATGCCCACCACTATATTTATATAGGAATTTCCGACAATAATTGTAAATTAAAATGTTTTTCCTCAACATTGTATGTGATACAACAATAGAAATGTAATCTATGCAAAGTGAGGTCTCAAGTTGAAACAAGGTACTGAGAATACAAATATAGTATTTGTCTGTTTGATTTAAATTAGCCAGTTTCCATAAGGAACACTCCATAAAGTAGATTGTTGAGTTATTTGTATCTTTTTTTGTTGTTGCTATGTTGTCCGCAATCTAATGTTTTAGCTGAAGTACAGTACGTTTGTTCCACAGTTTTGTCAGTCACAGTTTATTGACAATGAAATTAGTTATCAATGCAAACTTTTAAGGAACCACTTGTTGTCATTCCCCTCCTAACAGAGCAATAGCCCTGTATTCTGAAGGCACGCACTATATTACCCGGATATGCTATGAAAGCAGCTAAAAAAGGCTAAGACGCTGTTATGTTCTTTCGTCAGGCCTATTGAACAGCTAGTGTAAATGTCTTAGTCTTAGATTATTTCCCACTCAATAGTTTTCAGCCTGATTCTTACGCACTAATAAATGTGGGTAGGCAATGTTCCTTATACCAAATGCTTCTGTGCATTGTTTCTGCAGCCATTGTTTTCTAAGAAGCACATAGAGACAGATGTATTGCCACTAGGTCTTTGGCCACTAGAAACAGTCTGTGAGAGGCATTGGCTTATCTGGTATTTCTCATCATAATGTTGTTTATAAAGGTTGAAGTCATGTTTGAATTCGACATCCACGGGGGAACGCATCAGATTAAATATTATACTTACATTTTGATACTTCAGTCATTCTTTACCAGTATATTAATTATCCACCTACCTGACAGACAATCTAGTCATGTTACATTATAAGGTTTAGTTTTTCTTAACTTGAATTCCAGTGTGGCTAATTAGCTGAATAATGCTAGCTAATTAAAGCTAATTGGTTAAAGAGGCCTTATTGAATCAAGGGTAACACTTACCCCGACAGGGATGTATTGTTTAATCAACATTTCATATTGCATTAAGTTTTACTGGTTTTATACATATGATGATTACTACATTACAAGAGGAGGCTCGTAGAAAAGAGTATGGAATATAAATACAACACTTCATTAAAAAACAATTAACCAATCTGCATAATATAAAGTAGTACAAAAGTGGCAGTGGTTCAGACTGTGGATTCAGACTTACTGTACATTCCACAGTTTTCAGAGCTATTTGATAGTGCTTATGATTGTTTTGGTGCCTTTGATGTTTTAATTTTGTTATGGTACAGCCAGCCTACTCTTTACCAGCGTTCTTTTTCTACACGTGAAGGTGTTTTTGTATCAGTATAATTGTATATGTTTGTAAGCTGCGCTTATATGAATTATTTTGCTACTTATTTTTGTTTGTGTCAATGAACTGGCTTTCATGTTACATTTGATTGTTTGTGTCAGGGTCTCTGCAGCCACAGTATGAGTATGTACTTTGTAAAGTTGCCTTTGGCTTGTCATTTCCCTTTCTTCTGTTGATGTTATTGTTTGTTTAACACTTAACTGCATGAAGCAGAGTGGAACTTTGGCATTAATAGCTACACAGGAATCTATAGCCTACTCTCTTTATCTTATCGACTTTCCCAATTGCTATCATTTTGTCCATAGGAAATATCAAATATCAAAACTTCAAAGGATTATACAGGATGTGCATTATTGTGTTACCACTGTTATTAAGTACATGTAACTAAAACCATATGAGTTGTGTGATTATAAAGTGCCAATTTAAGCAAGCAGATAACACATATTTTTATATCTGACTGACTGGCCTCTGCCTGCTTTCACGGGCTACAGTACATATTTGTAAGCAGGGCCTCAAAACGCTGCAGAAACATTATCAGCGATATGGTATATTTGTAACTCATCATTCTGTTTTGTTTGTTAGTCTGATCTGATTTTCAGTTGTTTATTGTCATTGAATTTTTTTATTTTATTTTATTTACTTCTTTGAAATAAAAGCGATTACATGTAGCTATATGGACATTCTCACCTCTCACATTCATCTGTGAACCTATCCCTCGGTCAACCTTTTGCGTGCTAAAATATTATCATTACCATCACACAAACATCACACAGTGGCCCGAGAGTATTGATTTCAGAACCAGACATAAAGCTCCCTTCCCCCATTTGTAGCCTAAAACCATCCATCCTCTTAGCAATAATTGATATTTTACAGTTTCCGGTGACTCCTGGCTGCCTCTCTCCTGGAGACAAAGAGGACACAGAGACTTTTTCACGGTCACACTTGATCATCAAAGAGGCAGAAGAGCCAGAGGAACCACTGCTGGCTTCCTCCTGAGGGAGACAAGAGCTCCTTTCATGGGGGAAAACAGTGGGAACTCTGTGCTAAGGACCCCAAAGTTAATGCATCATGCGCTGCGTATTTGTACTCTTTTGGGGGATAGAAGGGTATATAGCCAGGAGCAAGGCAGAAGGCTGTGAATGAGTGTATGGATGGATCATGTGGTTGGGTAATTGAATCCAGAAGACCGGGTCATTGACTTGGGCCTGCACTGCTGACATGGTACTCCACTTCCATGTTTTTTTAACTGCATGTGTATGCGAGCATGCGTGTGTATGTGTGTCCTTCGGCGAGTGTGTATTTCTTTGAGTGTGTGTGTGTAGCATAGACTAAACAAAGCGCCCCCTATGCACAGCTAGACTGCAAACTAGGGCACAGTCAAGATGTGACACTGAGGTCGACCGCAGCTTCAGACCACACTGTGACCACAAAGAGAAGGTCTGAGCCAATCATATCCCAGTCAAACCCAGAGAAAGCAGTTAAATGTGTCTTGATTGCCACATGACGTTTCTACGTTGTGTTTTTAATGTAAAGCCCTTTCTAAAATAGACCTCCCTCCACTAACTTCCAAATTCAGTTTGTGATACTAACCTGTGCATAAGTGACATCGCCTAAAACTCCTGGTCGAACAGCAAAATATTTATTTGCATATGCAACCAAAATGGTCGGACTTTAGAGCCCAGTTTCCACCATCAAGAGGGGGCCACTAAAATGTTTTGCCTGTGAGGTGGGGGGACCCCCAATTAAATCTCGCCTGGGGCCCCCAAAAGGCTAGGGCAGGTCCTAATACTAATTCACAACATCCCAAAGAACTCTCGACTACTGTATTCAGTGTTTGGCTGTAGAACTGGCAGAGTAGAATTGTATAGAACTTACTGATTGTTAGAATGTAATATAACTTATTGAACGTAAGACTGTTATCAAACTTATTGTCAGAGTAGAACTTACCGTCGTGGAACTTACAGATGGTGGAGGTTCTCAGCCCAGCATTGCAATATCTGTCACACAGTTGCTCTCCCTCAACATGCCCTATAAGACCGGAATGAATGAGAAGGCATATCTGCGTTTAATCGGAGTCTTTTGAGAATGACAGGCGCAATCTAACCTTCAAACACAACGCTTTTGTACGAGTATTTTCAAAGAGAAAGTTTGCAGATAGTGTATATCTCTTTTCTTGTGATTTGGCCAATTCAAATATCAACTTTAGTTGAATTTAAACAATGCCTTTGGCCTGAGCTCTGAAGTATTCCTGTACTGTATACAAATGTTGTGGCTTTGGATGGTTATGATTCCATCCAAAGTTTCTCTAACTCTATTGGTTAGAGAAATATGAAAATATGTGTTTACTCGTTATTTAGACGCTCAAAGCTTCTCATGCAATTTGTAAACGACAGTACTAGAAAAACAAACAAACCATACAGGATAACTTCCAGGTTTGACAGTCAAACTGTTAGGGGGGAATAGAGTGGGTGGGAAGTGCAATGACAAGTTGACTGACAGTCTAAACAGAACTTGGATCTTGGCACATATTACGACTGTGTAGTGTGCCAGGTCTATAGAAACAGCAACAGTGAGTCAGCCAAGCTAACAGCCCTAGAACCTAGAAGGGTCTTTTCAGAATCCTGCGTTACCACGGTAACAGGAACAGACTGCGTCCACATCTGGCATCCATTTCAGCCCTAGCTGCAAAAAAAAATAGAAAGAAAGAAATGTATGAGTGAGGGAAAAAGACAAATATTTTCTGCAATGCAAAGCAGAAAAGAAAATGGGCTAAAAATATATATATATATATAAAATATAAATGTTTCTGTGGCTAGAATGCATGGAGAAAATGTTTTTATATTCTCCAAAACGTTGTGGATATTAGAGTGAGACTCACTGGATGACGTGCACTACTTGTAAAATTATATATTGGACTAAGCAAAATATTTCAGCATTGAGAGGGAAGTACAGGTTCATTCAAGGCAACATAAGTTTTCATAGTAATTCCTGACTTAAAACTATACACATTTCGTTCAAAGTATCTTATCTACTGTCTGATGTTCATGTTGACATATTGTCTTACAGCAAAAGACTTTGTTTAATTTTAGTGCTTTGTCACATTGAATGTAATCTAATGTAATGCTCAGCATGTGGAGCTTCAGTAACTATGAAATGACTTTTACTGGAAATGGAGCTGGCGTTTTCCCTCGCCCTAAACCACACACACACGCACACACACACACGCACGCACACACACACACACACACACACACACACACACACACACACACTAACCACAGCATGCTGAGGTCAGTGTTTCACCATAAGGAAATAACGCTGGGATCCCATGTGTGTTTATATATTTCCAGTGACATCTACTCCCTCTGTGATTTAACACTGTCATTATAATAGTATAATATAGCCCAAAACTCAAAACTCCCTCACAATGGCACCACACTCAAATTGGATATTCTGACATACTATGTTGGTTGAAGACAACCACATTGCATGACATCTCAAATAGACATTCGGCAACACTTATCTTTAGTAAAGTTCAGGTCAGTATTATGATATATCTGTCATAGAAAGACAAAAAGGGATTATGGGTAAGTAAACGAATAAGGGGTCTAGCATATTTAAAATACGTTTGTCATGTAATGTAATTACGCTTAACATGTGGGTTTGAAGTGTCTGCAGATATTGAAACATCAGTATAATATTTTTTTTGTGCAAATTATAACTAAATCAAAAGAGTTGCTCTACCAAAACAACAAGGCAGGCTAACAAAGTTGTGATTTGCAATGAAACATTTATCTCAGCACAGTATTAACCATAAGAGTCGAAGCCCTGTCTAAGCCGGGGGAGGGGGGGGGGGGGGGGGGGGGGGGGATGGGGTACTACTAAGCTATATGGAATTGTTTTAAGAAGGTCATGACAAGGACCACTTTGCTATTTGATTTAGACTTTTAAGACCCCTTGAAGTATCAAGAAAAAAAAAATATATATATATATATATATATATATATTATTTGATAACACATTTTATTTAGCCTTACTGCTATTAGACCATAAAAATTGTCATGTTGGTATGAATGATTCGGGAGACAGGCGCAGGAATGCGTAATAAGGTTTTTATTCAGCCCAAATTGTGGCGTGCCGTGTAAAGGCACGGGGACGAAGACCAAACAAACACATACACAAAACACAGGGTTGAAACGTTTTTTTAAAAAGTACCTCGAATAAATACACACACGCACAATGATTAACACACGGGACGAGACCCGTAATCATCTGCACAATCCACAAGGGGACGAAAGCCCAAAACACACAGCACAGGTACTCCCAGGCACCAACGGACATTGGAACAATAATCGACAGCCCAAAGGAAACCAAAGGGCACACTTAATCAAGTACTAATCAGTGGGAATTAGGGGACAGGTGTGCGTAATGAAAGTTCCGGAGGGATCAGTGACACAAATGCATAGAATAACAGATTCACTACATGGGACAACAGATAGTCCCCTCATTAAATCTAAAGAAAGTTTGTTCTGAAGTGTCTATCCTATATCTGAGAGATATAAGAAAGATCAGGAAACATTTGTTATTTATTTTTTTACGTGTATTTAGCCCCTTAGTTTTGTTACTAAACAGTCTCCATATTTGCTTCCATTCATTTTTTCAACTGGTACCGGTGGACCTTCAGATGAGTCTTGTGAGGCCTGTGGGTCTCCTAGAGCAAACCACAGAGGGGTCATTTGTGTGTATTAGTGTGTAGCCCAAACTGTTTCAGACGCCACAGACAGAAGTTGGCAGATCAGCTGTACCGACTTCAGACGAGTCCTGAGACACTTGTGGGGGGTCGTAGAGCAAAACGGTGAACACCATCGTATTTGTGAGTCTTTTTCCATAGAGGGGTCATAATAGTTTGTAGGCCAAACCGTTTGGACGCTACAGATTTTCGGGATGTCTCATGATCTGACAAACATCGCTCTAGCTCTGTCACCTTTCCCCACAGATGCGGTTACATAAGCGGATGCGGTAAATTGAGATGCATCCAGTGCAAATAAAACAGAAATCTCTAGCTTAAACTGACAGATTTCTATGGGTCTTTTTGTATTATGCTAATTATATTTCCTTGCGTACAATGACCTTACTAGCATTCAACCACACTTCTTCTGTAATGCAGACACTTAGCTAGTAATTATAGTTGTATGATTCATTAGGTATCATCTTGTCTTGTCGTAAACATGGCATTACTGGTGAATGGGAATAATTTGGGAGATAATGAATCCATCTACAATCCCTCTCCATCCAGATTGTTTTCTGGTGGAAAGAGAGGGGTATGCAAACAGTTGTCTGGGACTTTAAATAGCCTAAACTATCCCCCCCCCCTTTGTCAGCATAATTCTGCTGAGAGTGTATTAAGGAGCTCTGGTTCTAATAGAAAACAGGTCAGTCAAATGTTCTCTCTCTCCTTCCCTTCCCCTCTCTCTTTCTCTCTTCCTTTTCTCTCTGTCTCTCACTGTCTCCCTCATTCCCTCTCGCCCTCTTTGTTTTCCATCTTTCCCTCTCTCTTTCCACACCCCCATCCACTATCTATAAAGAGGAGGCAGTGTGTCTCCAGGTTTCAGTTTTCACATATTCCAGAGTCAGACCCAGAGCTTTTTAACTTCCTCTCCAACCTGGAGTAGAGAACCTCACTATGCTCCAGAGATTGGGATGGAAAATGGTCACAAGATTCAGCTCTCTTCTATCCAAAAGCTGGAGAGGGAAATGATTCAGAGCAACAGAGCGTATATTTTTATGCACTGAACCAATGGTCCTACACTCAATGTAATCAAAAGCATACTGATAAATACACTCAAGCCTCAAGCGGTTGCACACATTGAGTACATTGTATGAGATGCAGGCATTCTTTTCACTATTTTCTGTGCCAAGAATTATTAAAACGTATGTTGCCACCATGGACTTTCCCTCTCTGGCTTTCCCCCTTGCCTAACTTTCCCCCTTGCTTAACTAGCTTGCCTTATCGCTGTCTTGCTCTCTCCTTTTTCCAGCCAAGTCATGGTTATTCACACCCTCTTTATCCTGGCTTAATTTGCTGAGATGATACGGCTTTCCGTTCTGCCCACCCAGCTTTCTGCCTGAGACTCCAGGGGTTGATAATGGCCATCTGACTCTCTAACGCTAAATGGAACACAGGGAGTTCGGCACACACTGCTTTGTGTGTGAGTGTGTGTGTGTGTGTGTGTGTGTCCCAGGCTCACACTGAAGCCATTACCCCATCCTAGCCACACACACACACACACACACTGTGGCCATGTGTTTTCCATTAGCAGGCTGAGATTAGAGAGGGGAGCAGCAGTGGTAGTCTGTTTGCCCCGTAGCCTCTCTGATGTGGTCAGCGGCTGGACATCGATCATTGCAAAACTCCCACATCCGGCATGATGTCAACTCACGCCGCCTCCCTAACTCGCTAGTTATTCTCAAATCTAAATATGTAAACATTGAGCCCCCTCCCTCACCTCACACCACCACAATAGAAAAAAACAACTGTTTTCTCCGTTGAGGGTCATAAAGCTTTTATTTAGGTGTGGAGATTACTGACTAGATTCTCTGGGGTTGTATGTAGTCTAGCACATGGCTGAATTGAAAAAAAGATTTCAAGCGTGGATATTGTCATTACTGCAGGATGTCCATCCTCTGGTTCGTGCCACATTGCCAAATGCTCAAAATGGACATATTACAGCAGCAACTTATCATAATGTATTAGATGTACATGTATTATGTGTCAGCAGAGGGCATAGGCTGTTTTGGCTCTTCGACCTGAGCATAAGTAGGGCCAGTAGTTTGCCCTGACCATGTTACTTGACCAGGAATAACTCTGGGGACCCAAATGATTGTATATGCAACTCTAGTGTGCAACCCTGTTACCATGCCTACAGTTACCAACCCTATTTTACAGGCAGCAGTGTTTCCAGCAGACAGAGAAAGTCAGGGAGGAAGGCCTTAATTCCCTCTGCAGCCCTGAGGGCCCAGACAGGATCAAACACACAGCCAGACCCCTGTTACTGTTAGTGAAGCTTCCCGCCGCAGCACCACATTAGTGGAGAGAGAGGATAGAGGAAGTGTGTGTCTCTATAACAAGCCCTGACGACTGCTGAGTGTGAGGAAACTAAGAGACAGGAGACAGGACGGATAGACACACAGACAGGGGCCTGCAGATCAGTTGGGGAAGAGAGAGGGGCTTCCGATTGGTTCCCCTCATTATGCATGTTCGGGACGGCGTGCTGGGAGTCTAGTACACTCACGATGGACATGATAGGAAGGAGGGAAGATATTTTTTAGATGGATGTTTGAACTTGCTCCAGATTCTGTGTGGAAACCTGCCCTCTAAATACACCTCTGCTGTCTTCAACCAGGATCTCAGCGATCACTGCCTCATTGCCTGCGTCCGTAATGGGTCCGTGGTCAAACCCATCATCACAGTCAACCGCTCCCTAAAACACTTCAGCGAGCAGGTCTTTATATCCGACCTGGCCCGGCTATCCTGGAAAGATATTGACCTCATTCCGTCAGTAGAGGATGGCTGGTTATTCTTAAAATGAGCTTTCCTCACCATCTTAAATAAGCATGCACCATTCAAAAAAAATTGAACCAGGAACAGATATAACCGTTGGTTCACTCCAGACATGACTGCCCTTGACCAGCACAAAAACATCCTGTGGCATACTGCATTAGCATTGAACAGCCCCCGCGATATGCAACTTTTCAGGGAAGTTAGGAACCAATATACACAGGCAGTTAGGAAAGCAAAGGCTAACAGAAGTTTGCATCCTGGAGCACAAACTCCAAAAAGTTCTGGGACACTGTAAAGTCCATGGAGAATAAGAGCACCTCCTCCCAGCTGCACACTGCACTGAGGCTAGGAAATACTGTCACCCCCGATAAATCTACGATAATCGAGAATTTCAATAAGCATTTTTCTACGGCTGGCCATGCTTTCCACCTGGCTACCCCTACCCGGTCAACAGCTATGCACCCCCCACAGCAACTTGCCTAAGCCTCCCCCATTTCTCCTTCAGCCAAATCCAGATAGCTGATGTTCTGAAAGAGCTGCAAAATCTGGACCTCTACAAATTAGCTGGACTAGACAATCTGAACCCTCTCTTTCTAAAATTATCCGCCGTAATTGTTGCAACCCCTTTTACTAGCCTGTTCAACCTCTCTTTCGTATCGTCTGATATCCCCAAAGATTGAAAAGCTGCCGCAGTCATCCCCCTCTTCAAAGGGGGCGACACTCTAGACCCAAACTGTTACAGACTTATATCTATCCTATCCTGCTTTTCTAAGGTCTTTGAAAGCCAAGATAACAAACAGATCACCAAGCGCAACATAGCTTCAGCGTGTAAATCAGCTAGAAAGATGTGTCGGCATCGAGTAATTGTCTCTGGCCCCCTCCCAGTTAGGGGGAGTGATGAGCTCTACAGCAGAGTCTCACAACTCAATCGCTGGTTGAAAACTGTTTTCTGCCAAACCCAAAAGATAGAATTTGTAGATAATTGGCCCTCTTTCTGGGACTCACCCACAAACAGGACCAAGCCTGACCTGCTGAGGAGTGACGGACTCCATCCTAGCTGGAGGGGTGCTCTCATCTTATCTACCAACATAGACAGGGCTCTAACTCCTCTACCTCCACAATGAAATAGGGTGCAGGCCAGGCAGCAGGCTGTTAGCCAACCTGCCAGCTTAGTGGAGTCTGCCACTAGCATAGTCAGTGTAGTCAGCTCAGCTATCCCCATTGAGACTGTGTCTGTGCCTCAACTTAGGTTGGGCAAAACTAACATGGCGGTGTTCGCCTTAGCAATCTCATTAGGATAAAGACCTCCTCCATTCCTGCCATTATTGAAAGAAATCGTGATACCTCACATCTCAAAATAGGGTTACTTAATGTTAGATCCCTCACTTCAAAGGCAGTTATAGTCAATGAACTAATCACTGATCATAATCTTGATGTGATTGGCCTGACTGAAACATGTCTTAAGCCTGATGAATTTACTGTGTTAAATGAGGCCTCACCTCCTGGTTACACTAGTGACCATATCCCCCGTGCATCCCGCAAAGGCGGAGGTGTTGCTAACATTTACGATAGCAAATTTAAATTTACAACAAAAAAAATTACGTTTTCGTCTTTTGAGCTTCTAGTCATGAAATCTATGCAGCCTACTCAATCACTTTTTATAGCTACTGTTTACAGGCCTCCTGGGCCATATACAGCGTTCTTAACTGAGTTCCCTGAATTCCTATCGGACCTTGTAGTCATAGCAGATAATATTCAAATTTTTGGTGATTTTAATATTCATATGGAAAAATCCACAGACCCACTCCAAAAGGCTTTCGGAGCCATCATCGACTCAATGGGTTTTGTCCAACATGTCTCTGGACCTACTCACTGCCACAGTCATACTCTGGACCTAGTTTTGTCCCATGGAATAAATGTTGTAGATCTTAATGTTTTTCCTCATAATCCTGGACTATCGGACCACCATTTTATTACGTTTGCAATCGCAACAAATAATCTGCTCAGACCCCAACCAAGGAGCATCAAAAGTGGTGCTATAAATTCTTAGACAACACAAACATTTCTTGATGCCCTTCCAGACTCCCTCTGCCTACCCAAGGATGTCAGAGGACAAAAATCAGTTAACCACCTAACTGAGGAACTCAATTTAACCTTGCGCAATACCCTAGATGCAGTTGCACCCCTAAAAACGAAAAACATTTGTCATAAGAAACTAGCTCCCTGGTATACAGAAAATACCCGAGCTCTGAAGCAAGCTTCCAGAAAATTGGAACGGAAATGGCGCCACACCAAACTGGAAGTCTTCCGACTAGCTTGGAACGACAGTACCGTGCAGTATCGAAGAGCCCTCACTGCTACTCGATCATCCTACTTTAGTTTCTTATGACAAATGTTTTTCGTTTTTAGGGGTGCAACTGCATCTAGGGTATTGCGCAAGGTTAAATTGAGTTCCTCAGTTAGGTGGTTAACTGATTTTTGTCCTCTGACATCCTTGGGTAGGCAGAGGGAGTCTGGAAGGGCATCAAGAAATGTTTGTGTTGTCTAAGAATTTATAGCACCACTTTTGATGCTCCTTGGTTGGGGTCTGAGCAGATTATTTGTTGCGATTGCAAACGTAATAAAATGGTGGTCCGATAGTCCAGGATTATGAGGAAAAACATTAAGATCTACAACATTTATTCCATGGGACAAAACTAGGTCCAGAGTATGACTGTGGCAGTGAGTAGGTCCAGAGACATGTTGGACAAAACCCATTGAGTCGATGATGGCTCCGAAAGCCTTTTGGAGTGGGTCTGTGGATTTTTCCATATGAATATTAAAATCACCAAAAATTTGAATATTATCTGCTATGACTACAAGGTCCGATAGGAATTCAGGGAACTCAGTTAAGAACGCTGTATATGGCCCAGGAGGCCTGTAAACAGTAGCTATAAAAAGTGATTGAGTAGGCTGCATAGATTTCATGACTAGAAGCTCAAAAGACGAAATAAGAACAATCCCAAATTTATTTTTGATACTGTTGCAAAGCTAACTAAAAAGCAGCATCCCCCTAGAGAGGATGGCTTTCACTTCAGCAGTAATAAATTCATGAATTTCTTTGAGGAAAAGATCATGATCATTAGAAAGCAAATTACGGACTCCTCTTTAAATCTGCGTATTCCTCCAGGGCTTAGCTGTTCTGGATCTGCACAGCTCTGCCAGGGCCTGGGATCGGGAGAGACACATAAATGTTTTAGTACTATATCTCTTGACACAATGATGAAAATAATCATGGCCTCTAAACCTTCAAGCTGCATACTGGATCCTAATCCAACTAAACTACTGAAAGAGCTGCTTCATGTGCTTGGCCCTCCTATGTTGAACATAATAAACGGCTCTTTATCCACCGGATGTGTACCAAACTCACTAAAAGTGGCAGTAATAAAGCCTCTCTTGAAAAAGCCAAACCTTGACCCAGAAAATATAAAAAACTATCGGCCTATATCGAATCTTCCATTCCTCTCAAAAAGTTTAGAAAAAGCTGTTGCGCAGCAGCTCACTGCCTTCCTGAAGACAAACAATGTATACGAAATGCTTCAGTCTGGTTTTAGACCCCATCATAGCACTGAGACTGCACTTGTGAAGGTGGTAAATGACCTTTTAATGGCGTCAGACCGAGGCTCTGCATCTGTCCTCGTGCTACTAGACCTTAGTGCTGCCTTTGATACCATCGATCACCACATTCTTTTGGAGAGACTGGAAACCCAAATTGGTCTACACGGACAAGTTCTACCCTGGTTTAGATCTTATCTGTCGGAAAGATATCAGTTTGTCTCTGTGAATGGTTTGTCCTCTGACAAATCAACTGTGCATTTCGGTGTTCCTCAAGGTTCCGTTTTAGGACCACTATTGTTTTCACTATATATTTTACCTCTTGGGGATGTTATTCGAAAACATAATGTTAACTTTCACTGCTATGCGGATGACACACAGCTGTACATTTCAATGAAACATGGTGAAGCCCCAAAATTGTCCTCGCTAGAAGCCTGTGTTTCAGACATAAGGAAGTGGATGGCTGAAAACTTTCTACTTTTAAACTCGGACAAAACAGAGATGCTTGTTCTAGGTCCCAAGAAACAAAGTGATCTTCTGTTAAATCTTACAATTCATCTTGATGGTTGTAAAGTCGTCTCAAATAAAACTGTGAAGGACCTCGGCGTTACTTTTGACCCTGATCTCTCTTTTGACGAACATATCAAGACTGTTTCAAGGACAGCTTTTTTCCATCTACGTAACATTGCAAAAATCAGAAATGTTCTGTCCAAAAATGATGCAGAAAAATTAATCCATGCATTTGTTACTTCTAGGTTAGACTACTGCAATGCTCTGCTTTCCGGCTACCCGGATAAAACACTAAATAAACTTATGTTAGTGCTAAATACGGCTGCTAGAATCCTGACTAGAACCAAGAAATTTGATCATATTACTCCAGTGCTAGCTTCCCTACACTGGCTTCCTGTTAAGGCAAGGGCTGATTTCAAGGTTTTACTGTTAACCTATAAAGCGTTACATGGGCTTGCTCATACCTATCTTTCCGAGTTGGTCCTGCCATACATACCTACACATACGCTACGGTCACAAGACGCAGGCCTCCTAACTGTCCCTAGAATTTCTAAGCAAACAGCTGGAGGCAGGGCTTTCTCCTATAGATCTCCATTTTTTATGGAATGGTCTGCCTACCCATGTGAGAGACGCAGACTCTGTCTCAACCTTTAAGTCTTTATTGAAGACTTATCTCTTCAGTAGGTCATATGATTGAGTGTAATCTGGCCCAGGAGTGTGAAGGTGAACGGAAAGGCTCTGGAGCAACGAACCGCCCTTGCTGTCTCTGCCTGGCCGGTTCCCCTCTCTCCACTGGGATTCTCTGACTCTAACCCTATTACAGGGGCTGGGTTGGCGCCCCCCCTTGGTTTGTGCTGTGGTGGAGTTCTTTGTGGGCTATACTCGGCCTTGTCTCAGGAATATAAGTTGGTGGTTGAAGATATCCCTCTAGTGGTGCGGGGGCTGTGCTTTGGCAAAGTGGGTGGGGTTATATCCTTCCTGTTTGGCCCTGTCTGGGGGTATCATCGGATGGGGCCACAGTGTCTCCTGACCCTTCCTGTCTCAGCCTCCAGTATTTATGCTGCAATAGTTTATGTGTCGGGGGGCTAGGGTCAGTTGGTTATATCTGGAGTACTTCTCCTGTCCTATCCAGTGTCCTGTGTGAATTCAAGTATGCTCTCTCTAATTCTCTCCTTCTCTCTTTCTTTCTCTCTCTCGGAGGACCTGAGCCCTAGGACCATGCGTCAGGACGACCGGGCATGATGACTCCTTGCTGTCCCCAGTCCACCTGGCCTTGCTTTTGTTCCAGTTTCAACTGTTCTGCCTGCGGTTATGGAACCCCGACTTGTCCACCTGACGTGCTACCTGTCCCAGACCTGCTGTTTTCAACTCTTAATGATCGGCTATGAAAAGCCAACTGACATTTATTCCTGATTATTATTTGACCATGCTGGTCATTTATGAACATTTTGAACATCTTGGCCATGTTCTGTTATAATCTCCACCCGGCACAGCCAGAAGAGGACTGGCCACCCCTCATAGCCTGGTTCCTCTCTAGGTTTCTGCCTAGGTTTTGGCCTTTTTAGGGAGTTTTTCCCAGCCACCGTGCTTCTACACCTGCATTGCTTGCTGTTTGGGGTTTTAGACTGGGTTTCTGTACAGCACTTCGAGATATTAGCTGATGTACGAAGGGCTATATAAAATAAACTTGATTGATTGATCACCGACCATTTCGAATCCCACCGTACCTTCTCCGCTATGCAATCTGGTTTCTGAGCTGGTCATGGGTGCACCTCAGCAACGCACAAGGTCCTGAACGATATCATAACCGCCATCAACAAAAGACAATACTGTGCAGCCATATTCATCGACCTGACCAAGGCTTTCGACTCTGTCAGTCACCGCATTCTTATCGGCAGACTCAACAACCTTGGTTTCTCAAATGACTGCCTCGTCTGGTTCACCAACTACTTCTCAGATAGAGTTCAGTGTGTCAAATCATAGGGCCTGTTGTCCGGACCTCTGGCTGTCTCTATGGCTCTATGAGGGTGCCACAGGGTTCAATTCTCGGGCCGACTATTTTCTCTGTAGACATCAATGATGTCGCTCTTGGGGCTGGTGGATTCTCTGATCCACCTCTCTGCAGACGACACCATTCTGTATACTTCTGGCCCCTCTTTTGACACCGTGCTAACTAACCTCCAGACAAGCTTCTATGCCATACAACTCTCTTTCTGTGGCCTCCAATTGCTCTTAAATGCAAGTAAAACTAAATGCATGCTCTTCAACCGATCGCTGCCCGCACCTGCCCCCCGTCTAGCATCACTACTCTGGACGGTTCTGACTGAGAATATGAGGACAACTACAAATACCTATGTGTCTGATTAGACTGTAAACTCTCCTTCCAGACTCATATTAAGCATCCAAATCCAAAATGAAATCTAGAATTAGCTTCCTATTTCGCAATAAAGCATCCTTCACTCATGCTGCCAAACATACCCTCGTAAAACTGACTATCCTACCGATCCTTGACTTTGCCGATGTCATTTACAAAATAACCTCCAACACTCTACTCAGCAAATTGGATGCAGTCTATCACAGTGCCATCCATTTTGTCACAAAGCCCCATATACTACCCACCACTGCGACCTAAATGCTCTCGTTGGCTGGCCCTAGCTTCATATTTGTCGTCAAACCCACTGGCTCCAGGCCATCTATAAGTCTTTGCTAAGTAAAGCCCTGCCTTATATCAGCTCACTGGTCACCATAGTAGCACCCACCCGCAGCACATGCTCCAGCAGGTATATTTCACTGGTCACCCCCAAAACAAATTACTCTATTGGCTGCCTTTCCTTCCAGTTCTCTGCTGACAATGACTGGAACAAATTGCAAAAATCACCAAAGCTGGAGACTCATTTCTCCCTCACTAACTTAAAGCATCAGCTATCAGAGCAGCTTATAGATCATTGCCCATCTGTAAATAGCCCATCCAACTACCTCACCCCCTTATTGTTATTTATTTAATTTATATATAATTTTTGCTCTTTTGCACCCCAGTATCTCTACTTGCACATTCATCTTCTGCAGATCTATCACTCCAGTGTGTATTTACTAAATTGTAATTATTTCGCCACTACGGCCTATTTATTGCCTTACCTCCCTAATCTTACTTCATTTGCACACACTGTATATAGACTTTTCTATTGTGTTATTGACTGTACGTTTGTTGATTCCATGTGTAACTCTGTGTTGTTGTTTGTGTCACACTGCTTTGCTTTATCTTGGCCAGGTCGCATTTGTAAATGAGAACTTGTTCTCAGCTGGCTTACCTGGTTAAATAAAGGTGAAAAAAACATATATTATTCTGTGTGGAAATAGGCCTGTTGCTATACTGTATGTAGACCAGATGTCATACAGATCCTACAAGGAGTTGGTTTTCACTAGGGCCCAGAGTTTTTCCTCACCTGGTCACATGGTCTGTAGAAACTCCTACTCCAGGGTTTCTCAAACTTGGTCCTCAGGAACCCCAAGAGGTGCACGTTTAGTTTTGTGCCCTAACACTACACAGCTGATTCAAATAATCAACTAATCATCAAGCTTTGATCATTTGAATCAGCTGTGTAGTGTTAGGGCAAAAACCAAAATGTGCACCCCTTGGGGTCCCGAGGACCGAGTTTGGGAAACGCTGTCCTAGTCTGATGTACGATAGGTACAATGGATGATGTAAGAATAGACTCAGATGATTTGACAATACAGACAGTGATTTTTTTTAAATATATAGCAGCATGGGGTGTGAATTTGTGTAGGCTTGACATTGGAGTTTAAGTTTGTGGAACGGGGAACAAGATATGAGGTGCATGGAGGTTAGTGTGGCCTTTGTGTTCATGAATGTGGCTTTTTTTGTTGGGTATGACTGAGTTCCTTCCTATTTTCACTGCATTTATCTTCCTGTCTTTTCACAGGAATCAGTTCACCATGTGACCTATCTCACTACAGCTCTACACCATCATTAGTCCCTCAAATTATCAGCAGATGGATGGTTGTAACCTCTCGTTCTGACATACTCTCCAACATAGAAGGAGGCCTACACACACATACAGGGAGAAAACATATGGTATGCATCCACACATATACAGTACTCTCACAGAGGCATGCCAAGAATACCCAACCCCCATCTTCTCCTTTCGCTCTCTTTCCTTCTCCTGCTGTTTAAAATGTAATTGTATTTGGATTGTTCTGCTGCTCAATCTAGGCCAGCAAACTTACATTGTGAGAAACATGGCTGGGTTTATAACACAAATAAAGATAAATTAAAGTAAAACTATAACTATTTTCCGTGTCGGAGGGGGACTGTTCTTTTTAATTTGGGCTGTGGATTTACAGTCACAGCCAAGGGGGGGAAACTCTGTTAAACTCTGTTCAAATGAGGACTGCTCTACCATTTGACACATCATGGCTTGCAGACACCGAACTGCTGAATGTTAAGGGTTGAACATCAAGTTCTAAGCTCTAGACTGGGAAATATAGAGAGGGATGGTTTTGCTTTAGCATTCCAATCTAGAAGGGTTTATTTTTCTTGGAAACATAATTGTCTGTGGCTAGAATTTGGAAGTAGGCTACATTTTACCCGCCAATCTGCCCGGAAATAAAAGTCAGTTGTTGTTGCCCTCTAGTGTACATGTCATGCCTCTGTTTCATTGACAAAGGACAAGCAAAGGTTCTACTATGGAATGGAACAACAGAATACTTTTTTTTGTAATCTACTGTATTGTTGCGTCATGGGATTTGACTGCATTCATTTCAAGGGGACTTCTAGGGTTAAAGGCATGCTTATTCAATGTAACCATTTATTTCAACCTGACATACTGTTGTTCTACTGTAGCTCCATCTGTGGGGAAATAGAGAAACGTTCTATGGTGTCAGATTCTAAAGTGTTTTACTATGTTTCACTATTCTCTGCAGCACACAGTTTAGCAGGTATTTTACCGTCATACATACAGGCTTAACAAGTTCAAGAAAATGCACTGCAGTGTGCCATGAGGTACGTTTTCACTGGCACCATGATCTGGGAAAAAGTGATAAGGATGCAGGTGTCCTCGAGGGTTGCTACAGAGACAGAGGATATTTTATGGAGTCGGGGGTACCAATCCTGATAGAAAGTGTTCATTAACATCTATATTTCTGTTCAAGCCATTTCAAGTGGAACAAGTATTATGCCCATCTGGTGTCCATTTCCCATAATGTCTGTCATTGAGAATAAACCAAAAGAAAACCCAAACTAAAAAGATGACTCATTTTCCTAATGGACCCTCTTCCCCCTTGGCCCTGCCACCTGGTTCAGTGTCACAGATGTCACAGATATAGCCGTTGAAGAGATACCTGTAATAGCCAAGGGTATACTTAAGGTGAGTTAAATGTGAATGATATGGTGGTTAAATTAGTGAAATTAATTGACTTCTGTAGTCTGAACATACCTTTGTTAAACTTTCTACTTAGGAGGAAGACACATATTTATTGTTGGTGCACGAAGGCTTCACTATCTTTGATCTAACTGAGAAACAGATTAGACATGGTGGTTGTGAATGAAAAATACTCATTGTCTGTTCATTTTTCCCATTGGGCCCAAGTGTGGTTGGATGAGCCATCAAGAAGATGCCTGAGCTCGATACGTTTCTCATGGAGCGATAGGTATTGTAGTATCCTTCTATTGGTTTCTATGTAGATCTTAAATAGATTTATGAGGCTAGATTATAATTTTATTATGGTTGCTATGTCTCTTTCTAATGATATTTTGGGAGATCGTTTGCATTGTACATTGTGCATTGTAGTATGTTAGCATTACCTCATATGGTTACATTGTACCTCATGTCATTTTTTTCAAAACTTGACCCACCCAAAGCCTTTTGTAGTTTCTCATGACCTTCCAGATAAACAAGAACATGTGTGTTAGCGACAACCCAGTATTATGCCATCGTGAATTGGCCTCAAACCACAAGTGGGTCCAACTAAGTTCAAATCCATCATGTGTCAGTATTCAAGTATGTTGAATGATGTTTGATCTCACTTGAAATATATCCAGAAGTAGATTGTTCTTGAATTTGTTGGTGTTCCCGTATCCTACAGGCAGAGAGTGAACCTAGTCCTGGACAACAACAAAAAATCATGCTTAATGGAGAATCTTCACTGAAATAGATTTTTTTTGTCCAGGACTAGGAATAATCTGGGCTCAGGAAACCAGCCCTACATATATGTTCCTTGAGCATCATTTCCGTTGAAGTCACAATCTGGAATATGATTACAGGGGAGGAAAGAATCCACTTCTGATATTCTACAATGATAAGGATGAGGTTGTTCAGGTAAGATGTGATTCCCATTGAAGATGCTACATATTGTAGCAAATTCAGAGGGTAACTCGGACTGGGATTTGAACATAGGTCCAGTGACTGTCAAGCCAACACTTTAACCATTATGCCAAGAGCTCCAAACCATTCAACAAAGTCGCTGGGTGTTGGGTTAAGGTCGTTACATTAGCTCCTTCCTTAGGGAGAGCTTGTCCCCACACTTCTCTATACCAAGTACCTTACATGTAAATGCCTCTCCAAAGGCCTCATCCCACTTCTGACACCAGTGTAGTGGATGTGGGGGTAGGGCTGACAAGGCCTCAAACCCAGGTCCAGCTACTGTATAGCCAACACCTTAACTCTTACGAAGTCAGAACCTCTTGATGGGTGTTGTTTTAAGATCGCTACAATATCGTCTAAAGGTCAGACAAAGATGATCAGCTAAATGGTTGGGTAAATAACATGTATTTTCTGACCTTGACTCAAGCATGACAAGATTAAAGAGGAATACATAACTATTGCAAGAAGACATTACACAATAGAACATAGGAACATATAGGTATGATTTGAAACAGTTAAAGAGAAAGAGGCATGACAGTGATGCTGTGTATTTTCTGAACCTGTTCTTGCATTATGGTTTCCCCGCCCTGTACTGAATGTAAACATTTTGTGTGTGTGTTGTATCAGGTTGTCCCAGTAAAGAACATTAAGGTGGATGAGATCAGCAGTCTGCTGGAGTTGCTGGGTTTCTACAATAGATCTCAGAAGAGAGAGGAGGTGCCAGGGCTGTTTCAGTACAGGGACACCTTGTGGCCATACTCTGTCGTTGCAGCCTGTCACACATGACGATTGAGGCCCCAAGGCCACAACATAATCCAGGCCTCAGTCTGAGGAATACAGACTCTGTACCACACCGTCTCACTGTAATTTAAACATTAATTGAATCATGAATTTGTCAATAAAAGTTTTCACAAGTTACGTAAAATGTTTCTCTTACTGACTTTTTGTGGCTTACTACCATTTTATAGAGATCCTATTAAATTACTATGTAATAAACCCTCAACGTTAGAATGGGGTGAAAATGGCAGCCAGATTGGCCAGGGAGAAATCCAAACCAGTCTAATTGGCGTGAATGGCAGAATTGACAGAATCCAGATTATACTTATGCAGGTAAATAAAAGTAAGGCGGGTGATGTATCAGAAATTGTGTAGTAGAATTATTGTCAACCTAAATAGTCACATAATTATATATACAGTTGATATGGGTTGTTGACCAATTGTCTGTCTAAATAGCCTCTAAAATATATGTAAGCAGACCATAAATGTCTCAATTGTTGTTTTCTTGGAAAGCTATGAGTGCTATTATATGATACAATATCAGTAATTGTTGCAAGTCCAACTGATTTCTGCCAGTTTATTGCTGCATTGTTTTAATGGAATATTGGAATAATGGCAGTTCATTTGAAAAATGAATAGAATCATTCCTCTTAAACTGGCAGGCAAACTAGCTAACAAACATACCAATTCTTCAAATTCATTCTTTTACACAATATCTTATCACAGCACTTGCAAACCATGGTTGACCAACTCCCTGACCTAAACGGCGGACCTTTATACCATCCTTTATACCAAGGTTCAAGCCCATCTAATATTCTAATTCCTAATGATATGCTTACCACACTGTCTATCTTCCATCAAAACATGATATATCTACATCTCTTTAAAGTAATAGAGCAGAGTTTCAACAGGTAACGATTGATATTAGTTAGTGTAGCAAATGTGTGTGATGTTGATTTAGAAGATAACCTGCCTTAATCCTTATATTAATTACAGGGGATTCACAACTAGCACTTAATATTCTGAGAACCATATGTTTCTTAGAGCTTGGTGAGTGCGTGGTTGTCCTATGGTGGTTTTGCATACAACCTTCCCACAACTTTCTGGGAATGGTGCAAGATAGCTGCTTGGCTTTAGAACATTCTCAGCACATTTAAGGAACTTCACCCCCAAAAAATATTTCTTGGTATTTTATTACTTTAACAGGACGTTTCCTGACAGTTCAAACATGGTACATTTCATTTTTATTTTGGGAATGTTCTAGGAACATTCTCCAACTGGTTTGACATTGGGAATGTTTACTCATGGATCTAGAACGCTAAGAAACAACGTTCTTCTGTGGGAATTACCGTACTTGAGCAATACGTTTCCTACAGGTTTCCTCATGGTTCTTTTTAAAGTCGTGTTCTCAAATTGTTCCAAGAACGCTAAGAAACAATGTTCTTCTGTGGGAATTTCAGCAAAATCTTTCCTACAGGTTTAAAAGAAAATGTATACCACTATCTCCTGATAGTCAAGCACTGCAGTGCTTATACCGCTTTCTCATGACACATCAAGCACTGCAGTGCCTTAGACCGCTGCGCCACTCGGGAGACCCCTACAGGTTTTCTCGTTGTTCTATTTAAAGTCATGTTCTCAAATTATTCCGATAACGTAAGAACACTTTCCATAAAAAAACACAAGAAAACTTTTATAACGTTCAAAGAACATTCTAAGAATCTTATTTAAAAACAAATCCATTCCGTTCTCATAATCAACAAAACTATCCTCTATCTTGTAAAGTGTGTTCAGGTGTGTTGGCCGCGGCCACTAATTGGGCATATCTGATCTTAATGAGTGCTTGTTTTCTTTGAAATTGGGTGTGTTTGAATAGACTAAAATGAACAGCTTTGTATGTGTAAAAAAAACATGTTAGCACCATCCAGGTGGCACAGTGGAAAAATTCCATCAATAGAGAACAGAAGATTATAGGTTCAAATCTCACTGATGCTGTGTCACAATAAAAATAAAAAATAAATTCAATGTGTCCTATCTGTGATTGGAGATAAAAGAGTTAACCTGAAAATAAGATGTTGTTTTATTGAAACATTCAGTGAATGTTTTAAGGAAGTAAAAAAAAAACATTAAAATAATATATCTTTTGTCTCTCTGTATTTCATAATTGTCCTTCAATTCGAAAGAGGCTGAATGTACACTACATGACCAAAGTATGTGGACACCTGCTTGCGAACATCTCATACCCCCTTTGCTGCTATAACAGCCTCCACTCTTCCGGGAAGGCTTTCCACTAGATGTTGGAACATTGCTGCGGGGCTTTGCTTCCATTCAGCCGCAAGAACATTAGTGAAGTCAGGGCGCTGATGTTGGGCAATTGTGCAAACCCCATCCCAAAGGTGTGCGATGGGGTTCGAGGTCAGGGCTCTGTGCAGGCCAGTCAAGTTCTTCCACACCAATCTCGACAAACCATTTCTGTTTGGACCTCACTTTGTACACGGGGGCATTGTCATGCTGAAACAGAAACATTTCTTCCCCAAACAGTTGCCTCAAAGTTGGAAGCACAGAATCATCTAGAATGTCATTGTATGCTGTACCATTAAGATTCCCCTTCATTGGAACTAAGGGCCCTAGCCTGAACCATGATAAACAACCCCGGATCATTATTCCTCATCCACCAAACTTTACAGTTGGCACTATGCTTTGGGGGCAGGTAGCGTTCTTCTGGCATCTGTCAAACCCAGATTCGTCCATCGGACAGCCAGATGAATGCGTTTCCACTGCTTCAGAGTCAAATGGCGGTGAGCTTTACACCCCTCCAGCTGACGCTTGGCATTGCACAGGGTGATCTTAGGCTTGTAGGCCATGGAAACCCATTACATGAAGCTCCCGACGAACAGTTCTTGTGCTGATGTTGCTTCCAGAGGCAGTATGGAACTCCGTTGTGAGTGTTGCAACCGGGGACAGACAATTTTTTTTCAGCACTCGGCGATCCCGTTCTGTGAGCTTGTGGGGCCTATTAATTCGGGGCCATTGTTGCACCTAGACGTTTCCACTTCTCAATAACAGCACTTACGTTTGGACTTGGCAGTTCTAGCAGGGCAGATATTTGATGAAGTGACTTGTTGGAAAGGTGGCATCCTATGATGGTGCCACGTTGAAAGTTACTAAGCTTTTCAGTAGGGCCATTCTACTGCCAATGTTTGTCTACGGAGATTGCATGGCTGTGTGCTCGATTTTATAAACCTGTCAGCAACGGGTGTGGCTGAAATAGCCAAATCCACTAATTTGATATACATACACCATATTTTAAAAAGTATCTCCCCCGGAGAAAGCATCCGAGCGAGCGAAACAGTGCCCCTCTATATGTGTAGGTTATCTATCGTGAGCTAGATAAAGTTGGCCTTTTCCTAAATTAGCCATTGACGGAGACAGAGATTTGGTTTTACTTAATTCTCTGTACTGGCCAGTGATTATAATGGTGATTCTGATCCAACCACATGTGAAAGAGACGTGATTAATAAACAACTTTGAAATACTTTTCCAAAGGAGGAAGCTACTAAAGTGTTAAATTGTGCCCAAAATGTAATCAAATCAAACCAAATTGCATTTGTCACATGCGCCAAATACAACCTTACCCTGAAAATGCTTACTTACAAGCCCTTAACCAACAATGCAGTTTTAAGAAAAATAACACTTAAGAAAATATTTACTAAATAAACAAAAGTTTAAAAAAGTAATAACAATAATAATGAGGCTATATACAGGGGGTACCGGTACCGAGTCAATGTGCGGGGGTACAGTTTAGTCGGGGTAATTGAGGTAATATGCATATGGTAGGAGTAAAGTGACTATGCATTGATAATAAGCAGTGAGTAGCAGCAGCTTAAAAAAAGGGGGGTCAACGCAAAAAAATATATAATAATTTGATGTAACCTTTATTTATTCTCATTTTCCAAGAAAGGCCTGAAATAGTCCAGGTAGCCATTTGATTAACTGTTCAGCAGTCTTATGGCTTGGGGTTAGAAGCTGTTAAGGAGCCTTTTGGACCTAGACTTGCAGTAGCAGAGAGAACAGTCTATGACTAGGTTGGCTGGAGTCTTTGACAATTGCTGGATATTGTGATCTGTTATAAAATTGTAATTTTGTTATGAAATTATGAGTTGATGCACTGTTTAATAATTGCGCTGTTTATTTACATAAATCATGTGCGTTTCAAAACGGCCTTTCAGTTCGGTTACTTTGATGATTGAGAATGGTAGTGGTAGTTATAACCACATGATGATTGATAGTGGTAGTGGTAGTTATAACCACATGAGGATTGATAGTGGTAGTGGTAGTTATAACCACATGATGATTGATAGTGGTAGTGGTAGTGGTAGTTATAACCACATGATGATTGATAGTGGTAGTGGTAGTTATAACCACATGATGATTGATAATGGTAGTGGTAGTTATAACCACATGATGATTGATAGTGGTAGTGGTAGCTATAACCACATGATGATTGATAATGGTAGTGGTAGTTATAACCACATGATGATTGATAGTGGTAGTGATAGTTATAACCACATGATGATTGATAGTGGTAGTGGTAGTTGTAACCACATGATGATTGATAATGGTAGTGGTAGTTATAACCACATGATGATTGATAGTGGTAGTGGTAGTTATAACCACATGATGATTGATAATGGTAGTGGTAGTTATAACCACATGATGATTGATAGTAGTAGTGGTAGTTATAACCACATGATGATTGATAGTGGTAGTGGTAGTTATAACCACATGATGATTGATAATGGTAGTGGTAGTTATAACCACATGATGATTGATAGTGGTAGTGGTAGCTATAACCACATGATGATTGATAATGGTAGTGGTAGTTATAACCACATGATGATTGATAGTGGTAGTGGTAGTTATAACCACATGATGATTGATAGTGGTAGTGGTAGTTATAACCACATGATGATTGATAATGGTAGTGGTAGTTATAACCACATGATGATTGATAGTGGTAGTGGTAGTTATAACCACATGATGATTGATAATGGTAGTGGTAGTTATAACCACATGATGATTGATAGTGGTAGTGGTAGTTATAACCACATGATGATTGATAGGTGGTAGTGGTAGTTATAACCACATGATGATTGATAGTTGGTAGTGGTAGTTATAACCACATGATGATTGATAGGTGGTAGTGGTAGTTATAACCACATGATGATTGATAATAGTAGTGGTAGTTATAACCACATGATGATTGATAGTGGTAGTTATAACCACATGATGATTGGTAGTGGTAGTTATAACCACATGATGATTGATAGTGGTAGTTATAACCACATGATGATTGGTAGTGGTAGTTATAACCACATGATGATTGATAGGTGGTAGTGGTAGTTATAACCACATGATGATTGATCGTGGTAGTGGTAGTTATAACCACATGATGATTGATAGTGGTAGTGGTAGTTATAACCACATGATGATTGATAGTGGTAGTGGTAGTTATAACCACAAGTGCACTAAATTACCATAAGAGGGATAGTATACTTTGAAGAGTGCGGGCAAAGTCCCAATAGTAAATGATCATGGTGCTCAGATCCTGGTGAGAGATCTTTTCTGATGATCCAAGCGTAGCTTGTAGCTTTCGTGGATAGATAGGGAGACAGAACAATAACAGGACACAAAAATTGCCAGCACAAAATCTCCAAAGGATATTATTTCAATTCCAATCCTATATGTCAAGTTATTTGGTTGAGATAAGAGGAAGAACGATTGGTAACAGTACATTTTATTATCTTCGAAAAATTTCTTCCAGTAGAATATTTCAATTTCACAACTAAAAACATTTAATAACCAGCTTACAAGTAACCGAGTACTCAAGCAGCGGTACTAAAGGTCATCTTATAAAGAACACTATGATTGTATCACTTAATAATAATAACAGCTTGCCCGACTTCACTAATGTTCTTGCGGCTGAATGGAAGCAAGTCCCCGCAGCAATGTTCCAACATCCAGTCAAGATGATCTCTCTGACTGAGATAGCCTACTGTGCAATCCAATCCATGCTGATTTAGTTTTATTTATTTTGTTTTACCTTTATTTAACTAGGCAAATCAGTTAAGATGAAATGCAGTCCTGTGTTACTAGCGTTTCCCTCATCCCCCATTTACCAGACGACCCTGCCCTCCCCGGCCTCGTCCGAATCACATTTAATACGTTTTGAATTCCATTTGCCGTTGAAGAGGAGTAGGGAATAGAAATAGGGGTAAGAAAAAAAGAGAGCGAAAATCCCTCTGGAGGTTCGGGCACATCTGAGGCAGCTCTCCTCACTGCTGCGATTTCTCTGGCTTCTCATCAAATTGACTTTCATTTAGCTGAATGTGGTGAATAATAGCCTGCGAGAGGCAGGGGACATAATACTCCCTATCTCACCAAACATATTGTTTCCCTTGTGATTTCACTTTGAAATGTGACTGCGAGTTCTGAGTGTCTCTCTCTGTCTGTACCCCAGGATTCTTTTGTATTTTTTTTTCTATCTTTCGTCTTCATCCCCCTGTGTTGCAGAGTACTGTCATCTCTCTCTCTCTCACACACTTCCCCTCTCTCTCTCCTGATGCGGTAGGCCCCATCTTCTCCTTAATTATAATTGGGTGCAGCTTCAAGGTAATCACGAATGTGATCTCTGAGACGTGTGGTGGTGGTGCTGTGAGAGCTGTGTGAGGGGCGATTAGAAACGACTGCCTTCTGGATCTGTGTGTGTGTCTCTGTGTGTGCGTGTGCGTGTGCGTGTGTGTGTGGGGGGTGTGGGGGCGTCCTCCTTGGACAGGTGCCAAAAATGTGTGTGTATGCTTAGAGACTTATTATTTGTGACTGTGATGACTCTATGGCACTATGAAAATATGTATGTTTGTCATCCCCCGGAGATGTGTCTCTCTCTTCTCTCTCTCCTTCTCTTCCTTTTCTCTTTGCACCCTCTCTCTCTCTTTGCACTCTCTCTCTCTCTCTTTGCACCCTCTCTCTCTCTCTCTCTCTCTCTCTCTCTCTCTCTCTTACTCTCATTCCCACAGACATGATGATGTGTAGAGTAGGGCCTGTTGGCTTGTTGTTGGTGAGTGAAAGGAATACAGCTGTAGATCGGAGCACAAATAATGTTTTCCTACCACAACATATAGGTGGGAAACCTGACTGTTCACCTTGGATTTTACTTTTTTGGTGATTGTTGAGCATAGGCTACTCATGTAGGTACAGGGTGCTAGAGAGAGAAAATCCTCAGTAATCATAGACAAACATACAACATATAGGCCACTATTTTTACAACACATAGATATCACAGGCCTAATCTCAGTATAGACAATACCAAACATGCCACTTTTCTTCATCCACCACATTGTTTCCATCATATTGCAATCTCTAATGCTGAGCCCAGAGAAAATAGAGAGATTTTGACACCATCCTTAGTGGCTCATATTGGGAATCAGGTGAAGATTGGCGCCGGAACCTTGCAATCTGAGTGTGATTGTCTGTATTATGGGGGATGCCAGGGTCCAGGGTAATTCACTTCCCTCAGTCAGGGGTTAAATGGACACTCAGGGTTCTGCATGAGAAGGACCGCATTACATTGCTTGGCCTCAGTTAGACAGGTGGATCTTAATGTGTTGCTATGAGCTAACTGTGAACCTGACATGTATTTAAGTGTTTGCTGTTGGTATTTGGGAGTGATTTAAGTGATTTAAGTTAGCTTTTCGTGTTTCCCTAATGAGTAAGTGAGTTCTTGCAGATTATGGCAATATAAGCAAGAGAGATTATAGTAGATGACATGTGTCAAAAAGTGATTGATGATCTATTTTTAGTGTCATGTGGTTATGCCCTTTTATGGACATCCTGTCCAGATGTTCTCACACTATGAAGTGACTGCTTTATGTAACATGATAGTGCAGCTGTTCCTTTTGTAACGATCGTCTGTTGAATTAGGTGTGGACCAAAGCGCAGCGAGGTAAGTGTTCATGTTATTTTTTATTAAAACTGAACACTAAACAAAATAACAAAGAGAATGAACGAAAACGAGACAGCCCTGTCAGGTGCAGAAACACAAAACAACTACCCACAAAACACAGGTGGGAAAAGGCTACCTAAGTATGGTTCTCAGAGACAACGATTGACAGCTGCCTCTGATTGAGAACCACACCCGGCCAAACACACAGAAATAAAACATAGAACACAAAACATAGAATGCCCACCCCAACTCAGGCCCTGACCAAACCAAAATAGAGGCATAAAAAGGATCTCCAAGGCCAGGGTGTGACACCTTTGAAGTAAAGCATATGTTTTCAATAAAAATGTCCTGGTGATTGATGTGTAGTGGCCTTGTTGAACTGTTGAATTTTTTATTTATTTTTTATTTCACCTTTATTTATCCAGGTAGGCTAGTTGAGAACAAGTTCTCATTTGCAACTGCGACCTGGCCAAGATAAAGCATAGCAGTGTGAACAGACAACAACACAGAGTTACACATGGAGTAAACAATAAACAAGTCAATAACATGGTAGAAAAAAAGAGAATCTATATACAATGTGTGCAAAAGGCATGAGGTAGGCAATAAATCGAATAATTACAATTTAGCAGATTAACACTGGAGTGATAAATCATCAGATGATCATGTGCAAGAAGAGATACTGGTGTGCAAAAGAGCAGAAAAGTAAATAAATAAAAGCAGTATGGGGGTGAGGTAGGTAAATTGGGTGGGTAGTTTACAGATGGACTATGTACAGCTGCAGCGATCGGTTAGCTGCTCGGATAGCAGATTTTTAAAGTTGTTGAGGGAGATAAAAGTCTCCAACTTCAGAGATTTTTGCAATTCGTTCCAGTCGCAGGCAGCAGAGAACTGGAAGGAAAGGCGTCCAAATGAGGTTTTGGCTTTAGGGATGATCAGTGAGATACACCTGCTGGAGCGCGTGCTACGGGTGGGTGTAGCCATCGTGACCAGTGAACTGCACTTTACCTAGCATAGCCTTGTAGATGACCTGGAGCCAGTGGGTCTGACGACGAACATGTAGCGAGGGCCAGCCGACTAGGGCATACAGGTCGCAGTGGTGGGTCGTATAAGGTGCTTTAGTAACAAAACGGATGGCACTGTGATAAACTGCATCCAGTTTGCTGAGTAGAGTATTGGAAGCTATTTTGTAGATGACATCGCCGAAGTCGAGGATCGGTAGGATAGTCAGTTTTACTAGGGTAAGTTTGGCGGCGTGAGTGAAGGAGGCTTTGTTCCGGAATAGAAAGCCGACTCTAGATTTGATTTTGGATTGGAGATGTTTGATATGAGTCTGGAAGGAGAGTTTGCAGTCTAGCCAGACACCTAGGTACTTATAGATGTCCACATATTCTAGGTCGGAACCGTCCAGGGTGGTGATGCTAGTCGGGCGTGCGGGTGCAGGCAGCGAACGGTTGAAAAGCATGCATTTGGTTTTACTAGCGTTTAAGAGCAGTTGGAGGCCACGGAAGGAGTGTTGTATGGCATTGAAGCTCGTTTGGAGGTTAGATAGCACAGTGTCCAGGGAAGGGCCGGAAGTATACAGAATGGTGTCGTCTGCGTAGAGGTGGATCAGGGAATCGCCCGCAGCAAGAGCAACATCATTGATGTATACAGAGAAAAGAGTCGGCCCGAGAATTGAACCCTGTGGTACCCCCATAGAGACTGCCAGAGGACCGGACAACATGCCCTCCGATTTGACACACTGAACTCTGTCTGCAAAGTAGTTGGTGAACCAGGCAAGGCAGTCATTAGAAAAACCGAGGCTATTGAGTCTGCCGATAAGAATATGGTGATTGACAGAGTCGAAAGCCTTGGCCAGGTCGATGAAGACGGCTGCACAGTAATGTCTTTTATCGATGGCGGTTATGATATCGTTTAGTACCTTGAGCGTGGCTGAGGTGCACCCGTGACCGGCTCGGAAACCGGATTGCACAGCGGAGAAGGTACGGTGGGATTCGAGATGGTCAGTGATCTGTTTGTTGACTTGGCTTTCGAAGACCTTAGCTAGGCAGGGCAGGATGGATATAGGTCTGTAACAGTTTGGGTCCAGGGTGTCTCCCCCTTTGAAGAGGGGGATGACAGCGGCAGCTTTCCAATCCTTGGGGATCTCAGATGACACGAAGGAGAGGTTGAACAGGCTGGTAATAGGGGGTGCGACAATGGCGGCGGACAGTTTCAGAAATAGGGGGTCCAGATTGTCAAGCCCAGCTGATTTGTATGGGTCCAGGTTTTCCAGCTCTTTCAGAACATCTGCTATCTGGATATGGGTAAAGGAGAAGCTGGGGAGGCTTGGGCGAGTAGCAGCGGGGGGGGCGGGGCTGTTGGCCAAGGTTGGAGTCGCCAGGTGGAAGGCATGGCCAGCCATTGAGAAATGTTTGTTGAAGTTTTCGATTATCATGGACTTATCAGTGGTGACCGTGTTATCTAGCCTCAGTGCAGTGGGCAGCTGGGAGGAGGTGCTCTTGTTTTCCATGGACTTTACAGTATCCCAGAACTTTTTGGAGTTAGAGCTACAGGATGCAAATTTCTGCTTGAAAAAGCTGGCCTTTGCTTTCCTGACTGACTGCGTGTATTGGTTCCTGACTTCCCTGAACAGTTGCATATCGCGGGGGCTCTTCGATGCTATTGCAGTTCGCCACAGGATGTTTTTGTGCTGGTCGAGGGCAGTCAGGTCTGGAGTGAACCAAGGGCTATATCTGTTCTTGGTTCTGCATTTTTTGAACGGAGCATGCTTGTCTAATATGGTGAGGAAGTAACTTTTAAAGAATGACCAGGCATCCTCAACTGACGGGATGAGGTCAATATCCTTCCAGGGTACCCGGGCCAGGTCGATTAGAAAGGCCTGCTCGCAGAAGTGTTTTAGGGAGTGTTTGACAGTGATGAGGGGTGGTCGTTTGACCGTGGACCCGTGGCGGATACAGGCAATGAGGCAGTGATCGCTGAGATCTTGATTGAAGACAGCAGAGGTGTATTTGGAGGGCAAGTTGGTCAGGATAATGTCTATTAGGGTGCCCATGTTTACGGATTTAGGGTTGTACCTGGTGGGTTCCTTGATGATTTGTGTGAGATTGAGGGCATCAAGCTTAGATTGTAGGACTGCCGGGGTGTTAAGCATATCCCAGTTTAGGTCACCTAACAGAACAAACTCTGAAGCTAGATGGGGAGCGATCAATTCACAGATGGTGTCCAGGGCACAGCTGGGAGCTGAGGGGGGTCGGTAGCAGGCGGCAACAGTGAGAGACTTATTTCTGGAGAGATTAATTTTTAAAATTAGAAGTTCGAACTGTTTGGGCATAGACTTGGAAAGTATGACAGAGACTTTGCAGGCTATCTCTGCAGTAGATTGCAACTCCTCCCCCTTTGGCAGTTCTATCTTGACGGAAAGTGTTATAGTTGGGTATGGAAATCTCAGAGTTTTTGGTGGCCTTCCTAAGCCAGGATTCAGACACGGCAAGGACATCAGGGTTGGCAGAGTGTGCTAAAGCGGTGAGTAAGGCAAACTTAGGGAGGAGGCTTCTGATGTTGACATGCATGAGGCTAAGGCTTTTTCGATCACAGAAGTCAACAAATGAGGGTGACTGGGGACATGCAGGGCCTGGGTTTACCTCCACATCACCCGAGGAACAGAGGAGTAGTACATTACATTACATTTAAGTCATTTAGCAGACGCTCTTATCCAGAGCGACTTACAAATTGGTGCATTCACCTTATGATATCCAGTGGAACAACCACTTTACAATAGTGCATCTAACTCTTTTAAGGGGGGGGGGGGTTAGAAGGATTACTTTATCCTATCCTAGGTATTCCTTAAAGAGGTGGGGTTTCAGGTGTCTCCGGAAGGTGGTGATTGACTCCGCTGACCTGGCGTCGTGAGGGAGTTTGTTCCACCATTGGGGTGCCAGAGCAGCGAACAGTTTTGACTGGGCTGAGCGGGAACTGTACTTCCTCAGAGGTAGGGAGGCGAGCAGGCCAGAGGTGGATGAACGCAGTGCCCTTGTTTGGGTGTAGGGCCTGATCAGAGCCTGAAGGTACGGAGGTGCCGTTCCCCTCACAGCTCCGTAGGCAAGCACCATGGTCTTGTAGCGGATGCGAGCTTCAACTGGAAGCCAGTGGAGAGAGCGGAGGAGCGGGGTGACGTGAGAGAACTTGGGAAAGTTGAACACCAGACGGGCTGCAGCGTTCTGGATGAGTTGTAGGGGTTTAATGGCACAGGCAGGGAGCCCAGCCAACAGCGAGTTGCAGTAATCCAGACTGGAGATGACAAGTGCCTGGATTAGGACCTGCGCCGCTTCCTGCGTGAGGCAGGGTCGTACTCTGCGAATGTTGTAGAGCATGAACCTACAGGAACGGGTCACCGCCTTAGTAGGATGAGGGTGCGGCTAAAGGCTATCAAAACTGGTCGCCTAGAGCGTGTTTTGATAGTGTTTGAACATTTGACACATTTGGGAATTTATGTTGTGAATGGGGGAGGCCTGAGTTTGAACATCTGAAACAGTTGGGAATTTATGTGGTGAACTTATGGAACTGCTGTTTAGGGAGCTTGTGAAATGGAAAAGTATTTGCTGGGTATGTCTGCCTGAGTATAAGTAAGTGTTAGACTTGTCCTATGACAAGTTGAACGCGGAACAAGGAAGAGCTTGGTTTTGTTTGTTTGGAAAGTTTGTTGTTTGAAAGTGTATTGGAAAGTTATTGCTAGCTACCTAACTTCTTAGTTTGGATCCCGCGACGCAGTTGGCATCAGTTGTTGGCATCAGCCCGCGCCATGGTTAGCCATTGTGGCTGGTACCGCGAATTGTCCGGGTTTGTGGCTGTCTAGATCCCTGCTGTTTGTTGTTTTCAATTTTCCCAGTGACTTGCCCTGTCTGGAACTGCAAGGAGAAACAATGTAACACCTACGTTGCTAGCTACCATGACAAAGACCAAAGCCGGCGGGAGTACCGTTGAGGACAGTGGTGTCTCTCTATCACACGTGAAGGATCTTTAAAACGACCAAAAATAGTCCTACAAGCAGTTGTTACAACAACAAGAAAATATATTCAAGTGTTTTGTCCAAATGCTTGTGGATTCTACTACTAAAAGAATGGACGACCTGACTAGAGAGGTCCAGGACCTGAAGAACAGTTTGCAGTTCTCCCAGCGTCAGCTCGATGAGTTGAAACAGGAGAACGGCAAGATGACAACAATCTGTAAGTCATTGAGAGAGGACATCAGTTCCCTGTGTAAATCCATGATAACAATGACACATAAATCAGACTATCTCAATGGACAATCAAGACGGAACAACATGGTTGTGGACGTAATTGCAGACTCTATACAATGAGGCCTGGACGGAGTCTGTGGACAAAGTGAGGGAAATGATCTCTGAGAAATTGAAGATGGACCACAGGAAGATTGAGGTGGAGCACGCCCATAGGACAGGAAAACCCACCACCGGCCCAGGTGATAGGCCCCGGCCAATAGTGGTCAAGGTCCTGAGGTTCAAGGACAAAGTAGCTCTTCTGGAAAGAGCCAAGAACTTCCTCACCGAGGATCTTGAAGCTGTGCGCTAGAAGAGGAAAGAACTGATCCAGAGCGTGTGAGGTGATCCACTGCCAGAGTGTGTGAGGACATTGCGTACATCCACTATGACAGGCTCACTATCCACCCTCCCTCCCAGAAGCCTGGAAGGGATGAGAGAGCCTATGGGTTTGTAGCCTTAATCCCGCAGCACACACACACACACACCAATTGATTATTTGACTGCTGAATGTATATATTTTTCTCTTTTTTCATCTGCTCTTTTCAGTATTATGTCTATCTCTGATAAGCAACACAGGAAAGGGCTGAAAATAGCCCATATTAATATGTGTAGCCTTAGAAATAAGGTTCACGAAATCAATAACTTGCTAACATCAGATAACATTCATATATTAGACACTTAGATAATGGTGATTCTGATCCAAACATATAGTTATAACCGCTGAGACTCACTTGGATAATTCATTTGATGATACATCAGTAGCGAGACATAAATGCTTATGGGGGAGGTGTTGCTGTATATATTCAGAGCCGTATCCCTGCAATGCTTAGATAAGATCTTATGTCAAGTGTTATTGAAGTGTTGTGGTTGCAGGTTCACTTGGCACATCTAAAGCCTTTTCTTTTGGGGTGTTGCTATAGGCCACCAAGTGTGATCAGTCAGTATCTAAATAATATGTGTGAAATGCTTGATAGTGTATGTGATCTAAGCAGAGAGTTCTACTTTATTGGGGATCTGAATATTGATTGGTTTTCATCAAGCTGCCCGCTCAAGAGGACTGTAATCTGTGCCTGTAATCTGGTTCAGGTTAATTATCAACCTACCAGGTTGTTTACAAACAATACAGTAACAATATCGTTCACATGTATCGATCACATTTTTACTTATGCTGTAGAACTTTGCTCTAAAGCTATATCTGTACCCATTGGATGGAGTGATCCCAATATAGTGGCTATATCCAGGAAAGTGTCACGTTCCTGACCTGTTTCTGTTCGTTTTTTATGTGGTAGTTGGTCAGGACGTGAGTTTGGGTGGGCAGTCTATGTTTTCTGTTTCTATGTTTGTTTAAGGGCTGCCTGGTATGGCTCTCAATTAGAGGCAGGTGTTTGGCGTTTCCTCTAATTGAGAGTCATATTAAGGTAGGTGTTTTCACACTGTTTGTTGTGGGTGGTTGTCTCCTGTGTCTGTGTATGTCGTTGCGCCACACGGGACTGTTTTCGGTTTGTTTGTATGTTCGTTTTTTTATGTAGTCAGTTTTCCCTGTTCATGCGTTCTTCGTGTTTCATGTAAGTTCGTCGTCCAGGTCTGTCTACATCGTTTATTTGTTTTGTAATTATCCAAGTGTATTTCGTTTCGTCTTCGTCTTGTAAAATAAATCATCATGTCATATCACAACGCTGCGTTTTGGTCAAATCCCTGCTCCGTTACAGAAAGCCAAAGTTCCAACAGCTGGGCCTAAAATAGTGTATAAGCGATCATACAAAAGATTTTGCTGTAACTATGTTAAATATATTTGTTGGTCTGACGTGATTAATGAGGAGCATCCAGATGCTGCACTTCCAATTATTGATAAACATGCAACTTTTAAGAAACTGACTGTTAAGGCTCCATGGGTTGAAGAGTAATTGAAAAACTATATGGTTGAAAGAGATGGGGCAAAAGGAGTGGCTAATAAGTCTGGCTGCACATCTGACTGGCTTGCTTACTGCAAATTGAGAAATGATGTGACTAAAGTCAATAAAAAGAAGAAGAAACTTTATTATGAAGCAAAAATCAATGACAAAGAATAATGTAAAAAAATATTTCAATGAAATTATGGGCAGAAAGACAAATTCAACTCCATCTTTCATCAAATCAGATGGCTTATTCATCACAAAACCATTTGATGTTGCCAATTATTTTAATGATTATTTCAAAACTTAGGCAGGAAATGCCCACAATGAACAGTGAGAAACTGTATTCATGCCTTAAAAACAACTAATGAAAGAAAGGCAGTGCAAGTTTGAATTTTGTAAAGTTAGTGTGGGAGAGGTGGAAAAATTATTGTTATCGATCAATAATGACAAACCTCCTGGCATTGACAACTTAGATGGAAAGCTACTGAGGATGGTAGCTGACTCTATTGCCACTCCTATCTTTCATATTTTCAATCTGAGCCTAGAGGAAAGTCTTTGTCCTCAGGCCTGGAGGGAAGCCAAAGTAATTCCGCCAGCCAAGAGTGGTAAAGCGGCCTTTATTGGTTCTAACAACAGACCTATAAGCTTGCTGCCAGCTCTTAGCAAACTATTGGGAAAATTGTGTTTGACCAAACACAATGCTATTTCTCTGTAAACAAATTAACAACAGACTTTCAGCATTCTTATAGAGAAGGGCACTCAACATGCACTGCACTGACACAGATGACTGATGGTTGGTTGAAAGAAATTGATAATAAGAAGATTGTGGGAGCTGTACTGTTAGATTTCAGTGCAGCCTTTGATATTATTGACTATAACCTGTTGTTGAAAAAACTTATGTGATACGGCTTTTCAATCTCTGCCATATCGTGGATTTAAGAGCTATCTATCTAATAGAACTCAGAGGGTTTTCTTTAATGGAAGCTTCTCTAATGTCAAACATGTAAAGGGTGGGGGACCGCAGGGCAGCTTTCTAGGCCCTCTACTCTTTTCTATTTTTGACAATGACCTGCCACTGGCATTAAACAAAGCATGTGTGTCCATGTATGCTGATGATTCAAACAAATATGCATCAGCAACCACAGCTAATGAAGTCACTGAAACCCTTAACAAACAGTTGCAGTCTGTTTTGGAATGGGTGGCCAGTAATAAACTGGTCCTGAACATCTCTAAAACTAAGAGCATTGTATTTGGTACAAATCATTCCTTAAGTTCTAGACCTCAGCTGAATCTGGTAATGAATGGTGTGGCTGTTGAACAAGTCGATTGTAAACTGTCATGGTCAAAATATAGATTCAAAGGTTGTAAAGATAGGGAGAGGTCTAGCCGTAATAAAGAGATGCTCTGCTTTTTGACACCACACTCCAAAAAGCAAGTTCTGCAGGCTATAGTTTTGTCTAATCTTGATTATTGTTCAGTCGTGTGGTAAAGTGCTGCAAGGAAAGACCTAGTTAAGCTGCAGCTGGCCCAGAACAGAACGGCACGTTTTGCTCTTAATTGTAATCAGAGGGCTGATATAAATAATATGCATGCCAGTCTCTCTTGGCTAATAGTTGAGGAGAGACTGACTGCATCACTTCTTCTTTTTATAAGAAACATTAATGTGTTGAAAATCCACGGCTCTGACTGTCACGCCCTGGCCTTAGTATTCTTTGTTTTCTTCATTATTTTAGTTAGGTCAGGGTGTGACATGGGGAATGTTTGTGTTTTGTCGGTTTTGGGTGGTTATATGCTAAAAGGGGGTGTTGGGTGTAGTGTATGGGTTTGTGTTGAGTGAATGTGTCTAGCTGTGTCTATGGTTGAGTGTAGGTTCTAGGAAAGTCTATGGTTGCCTGAATTGGGTCTCAATTAGAGACAGCTGGTTATTGTTGTCTCTGATTGGGTATCTACACGAGGTACACGCACGAGGTATCTACAAACAGACCTCCATCCTATGCTGCTACCGATAGCCATATACCCGGCCAGCTGTCTGGATCGCCACGACCCCAACCAACCTCTACTCACTGGACCCTTATTTATCACTCGATTAACCTGTTGGGGATGGGGGCGCTGTTTAGACTATTTATGCTAATGTGGCTAATTTTTTAAACGGCTTCCCACAAAATCCTTGATCGTACAATATGCATATTATTATTATTATTGGATAGAAAACAGTCTATAGTTTCTATAGGAGTTGAAATTTTGTCTCTAAGTGGAACAGAGCCCATTCTACAGCAATTTCCCTGACATGGAGTCAGATTTGAGAAACGTTGGCCACTTTTCTGAAGTCATTTAAACGGGCACTGTCGTTGCTATGACTATACGGACACTTCTTACGTCTTCCCCTGGATGCCTTTACGTGATGACGATTCCAACGGGCTCGATTGCTCGTTCACAGGCACTACAAATGAAAAAAACCTTTAGCTAGCAAGTCTTTTCTTGCTGCGTAACGCGCGTGGAAGACACCGACCCTCTCCTGTTCCAAGCATTAGTTTAGCCTGTTATATTTCTCCGGTCATCTTTTCACTCGTTATAGGAGTTACAAACATCACAAAGTAGTTAATTTAAAGCGTTTTATAGCAATTTATATCCGTTTAGTGCGATTTTGGGACATTTATTTTTGCAACGATGTGAAAAGTTGGGAACGCTTTTCAGTTCATCCCGAACGTAGTTGACATTTCCACATGGCAAGAGGACAGCTTTCCACCAAAAGACGATTTCTCCCAAGAAAGGATCCTTTGCCCAAGATACTGATGGAAGAACAGCTCAAGGTAGGACATTTTTATTATGATAAATCGTGTTTCTGTCGAAACATTTTAGTGGCTTAGGACGCCATGTTTTTTGACGTAGCTTCGCTTGGCGCAAACTGTATTGAAAAGTAAGGATAAATTAAAAAATGTAATAACGCAATTGTATTAAGAATTAAATTGTCTATCAATCCCTGTCCACCCTATATTTTTTAGTCACGTTTATGAGTATTTATGTATAAGAGTAGATCACTGTCTAAGTGGCGCAAGGACGTTTTCTTTACCAGCTTGTCTACATTTCACATTGTCTAACCATGATTTTGGTGGCTAAATATAAACATTTTCGATCAAACTGTATATGCATGTTGTAATGTGATGTTACAGGAGTGTCATCGGAAGAATTCTGAGAAGGTTAGTGAAAAAATTAATATCTTTTGGCGATGTTGACTTTTATCGCTCACTTTGGCTAGAATCAATGCTGGGCTGCTAATTGCTATGTGCTAAGCTAATATAACGATTTATTGTGTTTTCGCTGTAAGACACTTAGAAAATCTGAAATATTGTCTGTATTCACAGGATCTGTGTCTTTCGATTCGTGTATGCTGTGTATTTTTACGAAATGTTTGATGATTAGTAGTTAGGTAAACACGTTGCTCATTGTAATTATTCTAGTCCATTTGTGATGGTGGGTGCAATTGTAAACTATGCCATATACCTGAAATATGCACTTTTTTCTAACAAAACCTATCCCATACCATAAATATGTTATCAGACTGTCATCTAATGAGTTTTTTTGTTGGTTAGGGGCTATAAATATCTTAGTTTAGCCGAATTGGTGATGGCTACTGGTGTTGGTGGACAAATAAAAGATGGTGGAATATGCTAATGTGTTTTTAGGTAATAGATGTACATCTTTACATATTGTGTCTTCCCTGTAAAACATTTTAAAAATCGGAAATGTTGACTGGATTCATAAGATCTGTGTCTTTCATTAGCTGTATTGGACTTTAATGTGTGAAAGTTAAATATTTTAAAAAAATATTTTTTTTGAATTTCGCGGCACTGGTTTTTCAGTGGGGGGGGGGGGGGGGAGTGCCGCTAGCGGCACGCTGATCCTAGACAGGTTAAGCTTGCCTCTCCTTAATGTAAATATGCCTTGTCCATTGCTGTTCTGGTTAGTGTTTATTGGCTTATTTCACTGTAGAGATTCTAGCCCTGCTCTCTATACCATATCCAACCCTGCAGTTCCACCACCCACATATGCGATGACATCACCTGGTTTCAATGATGTTTCTAGAGACAAGATCTCTCTCATCATCACTCAATACCTAGGTTTACCTCCACTGTATTCACATCCCACCATACCTTTGTCTGTACATTATTCCTTTAAACTATTTTATCGCCCCCAGAAACTTCCTTTTACTCTCTGCTCTGGTAGCTCTAGGCGACCAATTCTCATAGCTTTTAGCCGTACCATTATCCTACTTCTCCTCTGTTCCTCTGGTGATGTAGAGGTGAATCCAGGCCCTGCAGTACCTGGCTCCACTCCTATTCCCCAGGCGCTCTCTTTTGATGACTTCTGTAACCGTAATAGCCTTGGCTTCATGCATGTTAACATTAGGAGCCTCCTCCCTAAGTTTGTTTTGTTCACTGCTTTAGCACACTCTACCAACCCGGATGTTTTAGCCGTGTCTGAATCCTGGCTTAGAAAGACCACCAAAAATTCTGACATTTTTATCCCCAATTACAATATTTTCAGACAAGATAGAACGGCCAAAGGGGGCGGTGTTGCAATCTACTGCAAAGACTGCCTGCAGAGTTCTGTTATACTATCCAGGTCTGTTCCCAAACAATTTGAACTTCTACTTTTAAAAATCCACCTCTCTAAAAACAAGTCTCTCACCGTTGCCGCCTGCTATAGACCACCCTCTGCCCCCAGCTGTGCTCTGGACACTATATGTGAACTGATTGCCCCCCATCTATCTTCAGAGCTCGTGCTGCTAGGCGACCTAAATTTGAACATGCTCAACACCCCAGCCACCCTACAATCTAAGCTTGATGCCCTCAATCTCACACAAATTATTAATGAACCTACCAGGTACCACCCCAATTCCGTAAACACGGGTACCCTCATAGATATCATCCTAACAAACTTGCCCTCCAAATACACCTCTGCTGTTTTTAACCAAGATCTCAGCGATCACTGCCTCATTGCCTGCATCCGTAATGGGTCAGCGGTCAAACGACCTCCACTCATCACTGTCAAACGCTCCCTGAAACACTTCAGCGAGCAGGCCTTCCTAATTGACCTGGCCGGGGTATCCTGGAAGGATATTGATCTCATCCCGTCAGTAGAGGATGCCTGGTCATTTTTTTTAAATGCCTTCCTCACCATCTTGAATAAGCATGCCCCATTCAAGAAATTTAGAACCAGGAACAGATATAGCCCTTGGTTCTCTCCTGACCTGACTGCCCTTAACCAACAGAAAAACATCCTATGGCGTTCTGCATTAGCATCGAACAGCCCCCGTGATATGCAACTTTTCAGGGAAGCCAGAAACCAATATACACAGGCAGTTAGAACAGCCAAGGCTAGCTTTTTCAAGCAGAAATTTGCTTCCTGCAACACAAATTCAAAAAAGTTCTGGGACACCGTAAAGTCCATGGAGAATACGAACACCTCCTCCCAGCTTCCAACCGCCCTGAAGATAGGAAACACTGTCACCACCGACAAATCCACTATAATTGAGAATTTCAATAAGCATTTTTCTACGGCTGGCCATGCTTTCCACCTGGCTACCCCTACCCGGGACAACAGCACTGCCCTCCCCTCTGCTACTCGCCCAAGCCTTCCCCATTTCTCTTTCTCCCAAATACAGTCAGCTGATGTTCTTAATGAGCTGCAAAATCTGGACCCTTACAAATCAGCCGGGCTAGATAATCTGGACCCTTTCTTTCTAAAACTATCTGCTGAAATTGTTACCACCCCTATTACTAGCCTCTTCAACCTCTCTTTCGTGTCGTCTGAGATCCCCAAAGATTGGAAAGCAGCTGCGGTTATCCCCCTCTTCAAAGGGGGGGACACCCTTGACCCTAACTGCTACAGACCTATATCTATCCTACCCTGCCTTTCTAAGGTCTTCGAAAGCCAAGTCAACAAACAGATTACCGACCATTTCGAATCACACCACACCTTCTCCGCTATGCAATCTGGTTTCAGAGCTGGTCATGGGTGCACCTCAGCCACGCTCAAGGTCATAAACGATATCGTAACCGCCATCGATAGGAAACAATACTGTGCAGCCGTATTCATTGACCTGGCCAAGGCTTTTGACTCTGTCAATCACCACATCCTCATTGGCAGACTCGACAGCCTTGGTTTCTCTAATGATTGCCTCGCCTGGTTCACCAACTACTTCTCTGATCGAGTTCAGTGTGTCAAATCGGAGGGTCTGTTGTCCGGGCCTCTGGCAGTCTCTATGGGGGTGCCACAGGGTTCAATTCTTGGACCGACTCTCTTCTTTGTTTACATCAATGATGTCGCTCTTGCTGCTGGTGATTCTCTGATCCACCTCTACGCAGACGACACTATTCTGTATACTTCTGGCCCTTCTTTTGACACTGTGTTAACAACCCTCCAGGCGAGCTTCAATGCCATACAACTCTCCTTCCGTGGCCTCCAACTGCTCTTAAATACAAGTAAAACCAAATGCATGCTCTTCAACCGATCGCTGCCTGCTCCTGCCCGCCTGTCCAACATCACTACTTTGGACGGCTCTGACTTAGAATATGTGGACAACTACAAATACCTAGGTGTCTGGTTAGACTGTAAACTCTCCTTCCAGACCCACATCAAACATCTCCAATCCAAAGTCAAATCTAGAATTGGCTTCCTATTCCGCAACAAAGCATCCTTTACTCATGCTGCCAAACATACCCTTGTAAAACTGACCATCCTACCAATCCTCGACTTCGGTGATGTCATTTACAAAATAGCCTCCAAAACCCTACTCAATAAATTGGATGCAGTCTATCACAGTGCCATCCGTTTTGTCACCAAAGCCCCATATACTACCCACCACTGCGACCTGTACACTCTCGTTGGCTGGCCCTCGCTTCATACTCGTCGCCAAACCCACTGGTTCCAGGTCATCTACAAGACCCTGCTAGGTAAAGTCCCCCCTTATCTCAGCTCGCTGGTCACCATAGCAGCACCTACCCGTAGCACGCGCTCCAGCAGGTATATCTCTCTAGTCACCCCCAAAACCAATTCTTCCTTTGGACGCCTCTCCTTCCAGTTCTCTGCTGCCAATGACTGGAACGAACTACAAAAATCTCTGAAACTGGAAACACCTATCTCCCTCACTAGCTTTAAGCACCAGCTGTCAGAGCAGCTCATAGATTACTGCACCTGTACATAACCCATCTACAATTTAGCCCAAACAACTACCTCTTTACCTACTGTATTTATTTATTAATTTATTTTGCTCCTTTGCACCCCATTATTTCTGTCTCTACTTTGCACTTTCTTCCAATGCAAACCAACCATTCCAGTGTTTTTTTTTTTAGTTTTTATTTTACTTGCTGTGTTGTACTCACTTCGCCTCCATGGCCTTTTTATATTTTTATTTATTTATACATATATCTGTTTGCCTTCACCTCCCTTATCTCACCTCACTTGCTCACATTGTATATAGACTTATTTTTTTTTTTTTTTTCACTGTATTATTGACTATATGTTTGTTTTTACTCCATGTGTAACTATGTGTTGTTGTATGTGTCGAACTGCTTTGCTTTATCTTGGCCAGATAGCAATTGTAAATGAGAACGTGTTCTCAATTTGCCTACCTGGTTAAATAAAGGTTAAATAAAATAAAATAAATAAATAAATAAAAATATTTAAGGCAACCATAGGCTTTAGCTGTTTGTGGGGAATTGTCTATGTCGAAGTGTTTTGTGTCAGCACTTATGTTTGATAGCTTCACGGTCGTCTGTTTTGTTTGTTGTTTTGTTTTTCCCTTCTTTTAATAAAAGGAAGATGTACTTTCCACGCGCTGCGCCTTGGTCCTCTCTCAGTCCCTTTGACGATCGTGACACTGACACACACTTATCCCACCAGACATGCTACAAAGGGTCTTTTCACAGTCCACAAATCCAGAACAAATTCAAGAAAGTGCACAGTATTATATAGAGCCCTTATTACATGGAACTTCCTTCCATCTCACATTGCTCAAATAAACAGCAAACCTGGTTTAAAAAAACAGATAAAGCAACACCTCGAGGCACAACCCCTCTCCCCTATTTGACCGAGAGAGTTTTTGTGCATGCATTGATATGTAGGCTACATGTGCCTTTAAAAAAAATGTATGTAGATCTGTCCTTGAGCTGTTCTTGTTTATTCTGTATTATGACATTCTGTATTATGTTTCATGCTTTGTGTGGACCCCAGGAAGAGTAGCTGCTGCCTTTGCAACAGCTAGTGGGGATCCTAATAAAATACCAAATACAATGTCTAAAGCAGATAAACCACAGAAAACTACAGAAAACATTCCTCCTAGACCAATTCTAGGTGTATTGTGATTTACCTTCAATGAATGAAATCGCTGCCTCTCTCTATGTCTCTCTCCCCCTTGGGGTGAGTGTGAGGCCTGGTTGCATGGGTGGTGTCAGGTTACAAGCTGTGGGGTTATAAGCAGAGAGAGAGATAGCGAGAAACCTTCCCGATGCCTTCTTTTCTAAGAAAATAATAATAGTTTAACTGTCTTTCCGACAATGAAAAATAATTATACATTTTAAATATATATTTTGTAGTAATGTGTGATAATAATATGTATGATATATATAAAGGTTTTGTAAAAACATTTTTTTTTAGAGGTATAGTTTAATATTGCATAGTCACTTTTAATAATAGTAATATGTTTAAATGTTGGTAGTAACGTTTTTGAAGAAATAAAGGGTTTTAAAATGTATTTTACCTTTAATGAAATCTCAGGCTCTCTCTGTCTCTCTTCCTCTGGACCTTTATCTCTCTGTCAAAGGAGAGAGAGCGTGTGTGTGTGTGTGTGTGTGTGTGTGTGTGTGTGTGTGTGTGTGTGTGTGTGTGTGTGTGTGTGTGTGTGTGTGTGTGTGTGTGTGTGTGTGTGTGTGTGTGTGTGTGTGTGTGTGTGTGTGTGTGTGTGTGTGTGTGTGTGTGTGTGTGTGTGTGTGTGTGTGTGTGTGTGTGTGTGTGTGTGTGTGTGTGTGTGTGTGTGTGTGTGTGTGTGTGTGTGTGCGTGCGTGGGTGCGTGCGTGCGTGTGAGACAGGGTGTCAGGTTACATTCAGAGAGAGAGAGAGCCAGGCTCCAAGGCGTTCTTTCTAAGACAATACAGTTAGAAAACAGTCTTTCCTACAACAAAATAATTATACATATAAACATTTAATTGGTATTAAATGCAGTATTGTGTGATAATAATATGTAGGATTTATATAAAGGTTTAGTAAAAAAAAACATTAGAGTTATAGTTTAATACTGCATAGTAAACTTTTTAATAATTGTAATATGTACAGTAGGCATTTCGGGAATTAACATTTTTGAAGAAAATATTATGTTTAAAAAGAAAATGTAAATGACCTTTAATGAATTAAAATCTCTCTCCCTCTCTCTGTATGTCTTCCCCGATCTGTTTCTCTGTTTCTCTACACAAGAGCCAGGGGTTTCTGTAAGATGTATGTGTTTGTGTGTGTGTGTTTGTGTGTGTGTGTGTGTGGGTGTGTGTGGGTGTGTGTGTGTGTGTGTGTGTGTGTGTGTGTGTGTGTGTGTGTGTGTGTGTGTGTGTGTGTGTGTGTGTGTGTGTGTGTGTGTGTGTGTGTGTCTTTGAAAACACCTGTCTGAAAACAGTTGGATCCTGGGGCGTCCGAGTATCTCATGACCTATGACTCTGAACGTGTCTGTATGTGTCTTTGAACTAATGTTTTTTTAAACCTGTCCAACCTTTAATCATCAATACCCAATATATTAAATAGTGAACATGAATGGTTCGTTGGGTGGCCCCTTAACCCAACAATGAAGAGGCGACTCCGGGATGCTGGCCTTCTAGGCAGAGTTGCAAATAAAAAGCCATATCTGAGACTGGCCAATGAAAAGAAAAGATTAAGATGGGCAAAATAACACAGACACTGGACAGAGGAACTCTGCCTAGAAGGCCAGCATCCTGGATTCGCCTCTTCACTGTTGACATTGAGACTGGTGTTTTGCGAGTACTATTTAATGAAGCTGCCAGTTGAGGACTTGTGAGGCATCTGTTTCTCAAACTAGACACTCTAATGTAATTGTCCTCTTGCTCAGTTGTGCACCGGGGCCTCCCACTCCTCTTTCTTTTCTGGTTAGAGCCAGTTTGCGCTGTTCTGTGAAGGGAGTAGTACACAGTGTTGTACGAGATCTTAAGTTTCTTGGCAATTGATGAAATTGATGTTCAAATGTTGCATGTACATTTTTTAGCGACTAGATATTGTGTTATATGTTAGAATGTCTAACAAAGAACTATATTGTATACATTAATAATATTGTTTTGTCAGGAAAATGTACATATAATAATAATGAAGTTTTACCTGCACCTGTATGCAGACGATACGTTTGTGTACTCTATCGACCACCCTGCTGATCATACTCTATCTGAACTACATTATGCTTTCATTATTTTGCAGAAAACCTTTATTGACCTTAAATTATTATTGAATACGTGTAAAACTAAGTATAAGTTGTTTTCTAGAGTGTACAAAAATTATTCTAATGATTGAAGTGTATGTACCTAGTATGTTGTATATGTATAGTTAAGCTGTCTTTAAATAAACAAACATATTGTTGAGTTAGTTAACTAAGAAGATGAATATAAAAAGGGGCTTCTTATACAGAAACAGGTCTGGCCTTATGCTTAATAGTACAAAGCAGATAATTCAAGTGATGTTCTTACTGGTCCTAGACTATGGCGAAATCATCTATATGAATGCAGATGCCACTTCATTAAAGCCTTTAGATGCATTTGACCATAGATCACTTAGTTTTTTTATGGGTACAGGTTCAGTACACATCCCTGCATGCTCTATCATGAAGTAGACTGACCCTCTTTGAGGTCACTTAGGTCAATTCATTGCTCTCTTTGCCTTTATATAGCTCTTTGACATACTGTAAACTCCCTCTGTAGCTAACATCTACAACATCTACCGTTAGACGTACGAGTCGGAGGTATCATACACAGTCTCAGGGATAGCTAGCTCTGGACATTCCTTTGGTCTGTACAGAGTTAGGTAAATCAGCTCTTTGCCCCTTACTTGTGGAATAATCTCCAAGCTTCTCTAAACATGAATGTTTTGGTGTGTCTAGGTTAACCCTCCTGTTGTGTTCGTTTCAAAATGACCGCCCAATTATAGCTTATAAAAAATCCATAATAATCCATATATTATCACCTAATGTTGTGTTAGATCTTTTTATCAACTTGAGTTCTTGTGAACATTACACATTTTGAAATTATATTTGCTATTAATGGCCTATAGGCCTCATTGACCTGAGCTCATACAACTAGTTTTTGAGTAAAAAAAGCATAATGTATGAATTATTTTGACAATAACAAATACTCAGATGAAACATAGTGCTATTTATCACAGACTACTTTCTCCTCTAATGCTTCTTCACTGTCAGTTTCTTGGCCTCTCTTCTCCTCACCAGTGTTATGATCAAAGATATGATCAAGAGCCTCTCATACAGTATACAGTTTGGTCATTGTGCTGCCACAGAATGAATTGTGAGCAAGGCCTCAAAAAATCTTTATATACCAGAGCTGCGAGAAAAGTTCTTCTGAAACAATGTTGCGATTGTTTGTGAGAATGCCAACAGATGTGGTTCCCGTGGGGGAAAGATTATTTTGGGGAAAGGTCCCGTGGGGGCTGTGTGTGTGTGTGTGTGTGTGTGTGTGTGTGTGTGTGTGTGTGTGTGTGTGTGTGTGTGTGTGTGTGTGTGTGTGTGTGTGTGTGTGTGTGTGTGTGTGTGTGTGTGTGTGTGTGTGCTCAAACACACATGCATGTGGGGGTCTGGGAGAGGAAGTGTGTCCATCTGATGAATGGGCATGTGCCTGAACTCAATTTTATACACTAATTGTAGTTTCACCCATTCATTTCTAATGACCAGTCATTTTTGACCGGGAGCACCACAGGTGTACACAAGTTAAACAAAACACTCAAAATTGAACGAAAATCATCAAAATGTATCTTGTGTGTTCAGACACCCTGTGTGGACAAAGTCATGGTACCTTATGACAATCAGATTAAATGAACTACATTTTTCAGAGAGAAAACTTGTAAATCGGTCCAATACGACCGGAACACAGCTGGAGGGTAAATTCATGACTGCTGAATGAGGCCTGTTGCAACTTACCTAAACCTGAATCCACATCTGCTTGCAGAACCTTTAAAGGAGTTCGTGAAACCATTCAGTCATGCATGTATGTAAACATATTTAATGAGTATTGCTTGTTACGGAAGACTACCATTGTGCATTGAATAGCCATTCATCACTGTTACACCTTCTTGATGTGATGGTTCTCTATGTGTGTACATGTTTCTAATCCACATAGTGTGAATAGTGGTTTCCATAAAGTTATTACCCCCCTAAACCTGAATCTGAAATTACTTTTATGATCTTTCTTACCACTATTGCTTTGGGGTTCTATCCCCTCTTTCAAAATCCACACTTTGAACAAATCTTTAACATTCATGATGCTTCACTATATTTATCCCTAAACTACCCACAACAACTATTATCTACTGTCATTCTCAATGGCCTTACTGACAATATGAAAGTTTTACACACAGCTAAATACAATGTTGGAGACAGTTTTCATGTCTTTCGTTATGCAAACATTTGTTTATTAGATTATATTTCTCATTAAGAATAATGTTGTTTTAATTATATATGAGTCATGCTTTGCTTTGCTCATGTGTTCTCTTATAGGTCAATGATTTTAATTAGAATATAGCAATTATGTTCTCGCTTCGAATTACTTAGAAGGGTATGTGGTCCCACCCCTCCCATGTGTACCCAGGTGCATATTTTATAGTACATATACATTCAGGATGTAAGGCTTACTAGTTATGGCAAATGTTAGGAAGACCTGGTTGTTGTAACAAAACAAAACAAAAAATACAAAAAAAAACAGCAAAGCTTTATACTTTGACCACATCTTTTCACATACGTTTTATTTGGGTCTTTTTCATTTACCCCGTTGATTGGCTCCAGCCATTGGAAGCTCGGTGCATGTGCAAAGAAGAAGACGCAATTCAATCATTGATGGATGGTGACGAAAATAAAGACATTGCCAGTACTCATGTTAAGGTTGTCAATGTTTTTTTGGTGGAGTTTATGGATTTACATGTGACTGTGCATTATATGATGCCTGAATAGGAAAGAGGATCTGATCAAGCCTATTGGTGTGAATGTTTTGGGGTTAATTCCACATCTGCTTGCATTGCTTGGTAGTGTATTAGCATGGTATGAGACAACCTAAATAATACCATTTAAGTGAAATAAAAAGAAACAGTGTTATCCTAAATTGTTATCACATCAACAACATCAAAATCGTTCAGAATGTACCTGTTTTCAGTATAGAATGACATGTATACAGATTATATCACAACTTTTTGTGTTTTGTCTTAATGATTGTTCTTTAGTAAATAGGAAACTCAACAGTGTGTTAGTCAGAGAAACATTAACTAGATAGTTATGTTTGTGAAACCTTGAAATTAACACAATGAGAAGTGATTTTGTAACAACAGATTTGAATGAGTAATTGTATCAAATATATATGTATAGTTGCATGTTTGAATTATCGCTCATATAAACTGTTTTCATCACTGCCTTGTAAACACATTCTTGTAAGTTGGAGTTACTGTACGTGAATCTGTCGTACAGATTTGAGCACTTGACATGACGTTAACATTTCTGGGTATGTCTCACCTGTAACATAATACTAATAATAATGATTATGACAATAATTATAATAATATTGTTATATTATTTGTATAATAATACAAATCTGTCAATCAACCAAATGTATTTCTTAAAACCCCTTTTTGCATCAGCAGTTGTCAAAGTGTTTTACAGATACCCAGTCTAAAAATCGAAGACCCGCCGAAGCACAGCATCTAGGAAACACGCCCTAGAAGTCATAAACCTAGGATTAAAATTAGAGAGGAACCATGCTCCAAGGGCTGTGCTGAGTGGACATTTAAGAGTACAAGTGTCCCTTATTGTTATTCAAGATGTTCCAATGTTCGTAGATGACCCTCATGGTCATATAATAACCAGGGTGGCTATAGAGTGCGCAAAAGTTCAACACTCAGGAGTCAATGTCATGTCTTTTTCATGGCCTGAGAGAGAGAGAGAGAGCGAGAGAGAGAGCGAGAGAGAGAGCGAGAGCGAGAGCGAGAGAGAGAGCGAGAGAGAGAGAGAGAGAGAGAGAGAGAGAGAGAGAGAGAGAGAGAGAGAGAGAGAGAGAGAGAGAGAGAGAGGATGCACACTATGTAACTCATTATATTAATAATTCCCTAAAAATGTGATGTCATTGTCTTTCATAACTTTTGCAATACAAAACATTTAAACGTTGTTAAATATTTGTTACTTTGTTATACATTGAGTGAAATGTTATGCATTGAGAGAGAGAGTAATATTACACAATAAAATAAGACCATCACTCACACAGACATGGCTTCATAGTTGTTCATTGTTTATTATCATAGTTTGATCATAGTTTCTAATCATAGTTTGAACATAGTTGGCCAAAGTTTCTAATCATAGTTTCTAATCATACTTTCTAATCATACTTTCTAATCATACTTTCTAGTCTAAGAGGTTTTGATATAATAAGAGGGTCAAATATAATCTAAGAGGCCAGGAGCTATTGTCTACAAACAGTATGAATAAAAACAATGGCTACTTCTCAATGGATAAATAGCCTTCATTTTTAAGACATATCATTCTTAAATAAAATATTTCTACATACAAACATCACCTTGAATATTCAACTCACCTTCAAAAATAAAGTTCCATGAGGAAGAAAGGATTCCCAGGTTATCTGTTGAAGAGGGGAGGCGCAGTTGAGTGAGCTGGGGGCTTTTATGGTCCTGCCTCTGGGAGCCTGTTAGCTTCTGACATGATGAGAGAGTGAAAGAGGGCCTACCTGTACGATATTTTGTCCTACAAACATTCTATTTGAAGAGGTTTTCGACCCTTTAGGGACCTAATCTCAAACACTCATGAAAACATGAAAAACATTATTGTCTACATAATGAATGTGAATTTGGTCATAAAAATGCTTTATGACAGGTTAAATGCATGAAAATAAAGATGCTTAAAAAATGTGACATTTTGAAGAGATTTTGGAACACTTTAGGTACCGCCTAGGCCTTGTTATGGATACATGTCTATAAAGATAGACCATTATAAGATATCTGCTCCATTTTTGAGGGCCATGTTGACAAGATGTTGGGGTATATTGACCAACTGAGCATCTTAGTGTACAGCTCAATAAACACAATAGGCGTCTTGATACATTTCAGTCTTCTGTGATCTATTTAAAGTGTCATATTGGGATGCAAACTAAAAAACGAATACATTTCAACTATATCTGACATGTTACTGGTGTCTTCTTTTTTAAGTCCATAAGGGGAGGTGAGGTGTAGACTTTTGTTTCACAGTAGATTTGTTTAAGACTACCAAGAAACACTCTGTGTGCCCCTGATTTAGCCCAGTGCATTAAAAGTTTATTAAGGGGGTAAAATGGATTTGTTTAAGTCATAAGTAAAGGGCCCATCTTAAAGAGTACAATTACCCTTTCAAAAAGAGGATGGTGTGATTGACTGAGACATACACCTCAGGAGACCCCAAACAAACAGTTGTTATGGGGTACCACTATGTACATATAGTGAAATACCGTGTAAGGTTTGTAAACATTTGTTGACCATTCATATGGATTTTCTGAGTAGTCTTTTGGAAGGTTAAAGGTTAGACATGTTTAAAGAAAATGTTAGTTTCTAACACGCATTCACAACCCCGAGGAGAGAGACAGAGGTTCTGACATCCTCTGACCCTTGGGGTTAAGGGGCCCCCCAACGAACCATTCATGTTCGCTATTTAATATATAGGGTATTGATGAGAACTCTTTTTTTTTAAGTTAAAGGTTAGACATGTTTAAAAAAACATTGGTTCAAACACACATACAGACACGTTCAGAGTCATAGGTCATGAGATCCTCGGACGCCCCAGGACACAACTGTTTTCAGACAGGTGTTTTCAAAGACACACACACACACACACACACACACACACACACACACACACACACACACCTTCCAGGAACCCCTGGCTCTTGTGTAGAGAAACAGATCGGGGAAGACATACAGAGAGAGGGAGAGAGATATTTAATTCATTAAAGGTATGTTACATTTCATTTTAAACATAATATTTTATTCAAAAAGGATCATTCCCAAAATGCCTACTGTACATATTACAATTATTAATACGTTTACTATGCAGTATTAAACTATAACTCTAGTTTTTTTACTAAACCTTTATATAAATCCTACATATTATTATCACACAATACTATGTTTTAATACCCATTAAATGTTTATATGTATAACTATTTTGTTGTAGGAAAGACTGTTTTCTAAATGTATGGTCTTAGAAAGAACGCCTTGGGGCCTGGCTCTCTCTCTCCGAATGTAACCTGACACCCTGTCTCACACACACCCACATACACACAAACACACAACCTTTGACAGAGAGACAAGGGTCCAGAGGAAGAGAGACAGAGAGAGACAGAGATTTCATGAACAGTATATTACATTTTAAAACCCTATAAACATTTATATATATCACACATTATTATCACAACTTACTTTTTGATTTATTATTATTTTCTTAGAAAAGGAGTGCTCGGGAAAAATTCTCTCTCTTTCTCTCTCTCTCTCTCTCTGCTTGTAACCCCACAGCTTGTAACCTGACACCACCCATTCAACCAGACCTCACACACCCCCCAAGAGGGGAAGCTAAATCACAATACACTTAGAATTGGTCTAGGAGACATGTTTTCTGTAGTTTGCTGTGCTTTATTTGTGTTAGACTTGTCATAGGACAAGGACATAAATTCCCAACTTTTTAAAACTGTCAAACTCAGGCCTCCCCCATTCACTACATACATTCCCAACTGTTTCAAATGTTCAAACACATTCAACAGTTCAACAAGGTCACTACACATCAATCACCAGGACATTTTTATTGCAAACATATGCTTTACCTTCAAAGAAACAGCTGCACTATCATGTTACATAAGCAGTCACTTCATAGTGTGAGAACATCCAGACAGGATGTCCATAAAAGAGCATAAACATATGACACAAAAAATAGATCATCAATCACTTTTTGACACATGCCGCCTACTATATTCTCTCTTTTAGGCATGTCTTTCGGTTCTGTTTCAGCTGAGTTCTTAGGACTATCAAAGTGTGACATACATTCATGTCAGATAAGAGCAGTCATCTATGCTTAGTGATTTGTTGGGTGCACAAAGTAAATCATTTACCTTCAAAATCGGACTTTTGCCAGGATGGACCTTTTGCTTTCAAACAACTCCCTGCAATTAATGCAAACAGAAGATGCCCTAAGAGAGTGTGAAACTTTTGATTGGTCAGTTGTTTTTTTGTAAAGGTGGGAGCAGAAGGATCTTGAAGTTTTGCAATCTCAGTTAACCCAGAACTAAAGTCTCACTTAATTGGTCAGCTGCTCGATAAAGTTTTGTGTCTATAGAGCCATTTTCTGTTTACCATCAAACTTCACGTTCGAGTGAAAAGTGTGCATCCCAACATCAAAAATCTCTGTAGCAGCATAGCTAACACTGATGTCGGGACAAACTTAACAGTAAGTGAGTGATGATAATTAAAACACGCAAGACTGATTGCTATAACTAGGTTCAACAAGTGTATTAATCCTCTGGCTTTATTTGTGCTATTTGTGACTTTTTTACTGGCTTGCTAGCTAGCTAGGTAATCAATCCTCTGACGACATCCGCGATGTTGTCGACAATAACCATGTGATTACGTGTTAACTTGTACTAACTGCATTTGAAGTTGCATGTGATCGTATCCACTGCTAGATAAACAACGTGATTAACAAGGAGCTCTACCCTCTCTCTTTTAAATATTTAAAATTTGATAAGCAAGTGCTTTGAGAGCTAAAACAGCAGAGGATTCATTACTGTCACACTGATGGGAAAACACATCTAGTCTAATGGATATCCTGGGCCCAGTTTTTCAAAAGATATGTATTCGGATTTCGGCTATCCAATAGGATTAAATGCATATAAATAGAACAGGAGCCCCCGTTCAAGTCAATGATTCATCTGTTCAATTCATTCTATGTCTATGAATTTAATCTTATCCAATAGACGAAATCCAGATAGATACTTTTTGAAAAACTGGGCCTTTGTGATCCATAGTGTGGCTAACACCTAACTGTCGATGTACTCCTGACTTCAGACTCTGGAATGGCTCTTTGATGATGTTGGCACAACGCGTTGATAATGAAGGGGGCTGTGCTTTTGCTGTTTGGCTATCTTCTGTGTCTTTCTCATTCAAACACACCCACACACACAGCCAAACACAGCCCCCGTGTGTCGTTACCTTACATACACAGTTGGATTTTCAACTCCAAACAACGAGAGGTATCAACCCCCGAGGGAAAAAAAAACATTTGAGAGAAGCAATCAAACCCATCGCACAATTTCTGAGTCAATATTGCATTAACAAACAGCGTCCTTTCCACACCAATGTGGTCACAGATCTCCCTGCGCTGTGTGTCACGTGGGTCAAGCTTAAAAAACTTAATATACACACACCGTCATCATAATTTCAGGAAACATGCAGCATGTGATATCTTGTGAAATGCCGGTCACTTCTGCATTCTGCAGGTCTCCAAGGCAACAAAGATGAAAAACAAACAAAAACTTTTACAAAACAGAAATGATTGGTACATGAGATTACAATTTCATAGAGTTATGGCTAGGGTCTAAGCCCTGTCTAAGCCGGGGGAGAAGGGGGTTCTACTAAGCTATGGAATTGTTTAAGAAGGATAATTTTGCTAATTGATTTGGAAGGATAGTTTTTCTACTTGATTTAGAATTTTTAAAACAAGATATAAGAGATATAAGAAAGATCAAAAAACATTTCAAAAACAAAAATCCATGTATTTAACCCCTTATTTTTGGAACTGATCAGTAGCCATACAAAGTGCATTCGGAAAGTACCCACTGACTTTTTCCACATTTTGTTACGTTACAGACTTTAAAAAATAGATATTAAATAGTTTTTCCCCCTTCTCAGTCTGCACACAATACCCCATAATGACAAAGCAAAACTAGGTTTTCAGAAATGTTTGATAATTTATTAAAAATAAAGAACAGAAATATCACATTCACGTAAGTATTCAGACCCTTTACTCAGTACTTTGTTGAAGCCCCTTTGGCAGCGATTACAGCATCGAATGTTCTTTGGTATAACGCTACAAGCTTGGCACACCTGTATTTGGGGAGTTTATCCCATTCTTCTCAGCAGATCCTCTCAAACTCTGTCAGGTTGGATGGGGGGCATTGCAGCACAGCTATTTTCAGGTCTCTTCAGAGATGTTAGATCAGGTTCAAGTCCGGGCTCTGGCTGGGCCACTCAAGGACATTCAGAGACTTGTCCCGAAAACACTCCTGCGTTATCTTGGCTCTGTGCTTAGGGTCATTGTCCTGTTTGAAGGTCCTGAGGTCCTGAACACTCTAGAGCAGGTTTTCATCAAGGATCTCTCTGTACTTTGCTCCGTTCATCTTTGCCTCGATCCTGACTAGTCTCCAAGTCCCTGCCAGTGAAAAACATCCCCAGAGAATGATGCAGAAACCACCATGCTTCACCATAGGGATGGTGCCAGGTTTCCTCCAGACGTGACGCTTGGCATTCAGGCCAAAGAGTTCAATCTTGGTTTCATCAGACCAGAGAATCTTGTTTCTCATGGTCTGAGAGTCTTTAGGTACCTTTTGGCAAACTCCAAGCGGGCTGCCATGTGCCTTTTACAGAGTGGCTTCCATCTGGCCACTCTACCATAAAGGCCTGATTGGTGGAGTGCTGCAGAGATGGTTGTCCTTCTGGAAGGTGTTTCCGTGTCCTCAGAGGAACTCTAGGACTCTGTCAGAGTGACCATCGGGTTCTTGGTCACCTCCCTGACCAAGGCCCTTCTCCCCAATTGCTCAGATTGGCCGGGTGGCCAGCTCTAGGAAGGGTCTTAGTGTTTCGAAACCTCTTCAATTTAAGAATGATGGAGACCACTGTGTTCTTTGGGACCTTCAATGTTGCAGAAATGTTACGTTACCCTTCCCCAGATCTGTGCCTCGACACAATCCTGTCCCGGAGCTCTACGGACAATTCCTTCAAACTCATGGCTTTGTTTTTGCTCTGAAATGTGATTTATTTTTTTTCTCATATTTAAGCACCAATGCACACAAATGATACATAGAGTCAGAATCCCTATTATGATCTTGCATACTTGAATGGACGACTTGGGACATAATGTTACAATGTACTTTGTTAGAACTGTTGCTGCAGTCAGTAGTCACATGGAATGCATTTCAATAAACAGGTGTGCCTTGCTAAAAGTAAATTATATGTAATTTATTTCCTTCTGAATGCGTTTGAGCCAATCAATTGTGTTGTGACAAGGTAGGGGTGGTATACAGAAGATAGCCCTATTTGGTAAAAGACCAAGTCCATATTATGGCAAGAACAGCTCAAATAAGCAAAGAGAAATGGCAGTCCATCATTACTTTAAGACATGAAGGTCAGTCAATACAGAAAATTTAAAGAACTTTGAAAGTTCAAGTGCAATCGCAAAAACCGTCAAGCGCTATGATGAAACTGGCTCTCATGATGACCGCCTAAGGAAAGGAAGACCCAGAAGTTACCCCTGCTGCAGAGGATAAGTTCATTACAGTTATCAGCCTCAGATTGCAGCAAAAATAAATGCAGACACATCTCAACATCAACTGTTCAGAGGAGACTGAGTGAATCAGGCCTTTGTGGTCAAATGACTGCAAAGAAACCACTACTGAAGATCACCATTCAGAATAAGAGACTTGCTTGGGCCAAGAAACCCGAGCACTGGACATTAGACCGGTGGAAATCTGTCCTTTTGTCTAATGAGTCCAAATTTTAGATTTTTGGTTCCAACCGTTATGTCTTTGTGAGACGTAGAGTAGGTGAATCGAATCGATTATCTCCTCATGTGTGGTTCCCACAGTGAAGCATGGAGGAGGAGGTGTGATATGTGGGGTTGCTTTGCTGCAGACACTGTCATTGATTTATTTAGAATTCAAGGCACACTTAACAATCATGTCCACCACAGCATTCTGCATCGATATGCCATCCCATCTGGTTTGTGCTTAGTGGGACTATCAACGACCCAAAACACACCTCTAGGCTGTGTAAGGGCTATTTGACCAAGAAAGCGAGTGATGGAGTGCTGCATCAGATGACCTGGCCTCCACAATCCCCCGACCTCAACCCAACTGAGATAGTTTGGGATGAGTTGGACTGCAGAGTGAAGGGAAATCAGCTAACACATGCTCAGCATATGTGGGAACTCCTTCAAGACTGTTGGAAAAGCATTCCTCATGAAGCTGGTTGAGAGAATGCCAAGTGTGCAAGCAGGCAAAGGGTGGCTACTTGGTTTAATACTTCTTTGGTTACTACATGATTGCATGTGTTATTTCATAGTTTTGATGTCTTCACTACAATGTAGACAACAATACAAATACAGAAAAATTATTGAATGAGTAGGTGTGTCCAAACGTTTGACTGGTACTGTACCTGTTCATGAGAGTCTCATGAACAGGGGTCATACTAGTTTGTATTAATAATATAGTTTGTACTAATAATAGCCAAACCTTTCAGACGCTATAGGCGATTTTGTGAGAAGAACGATTTTTGGGATGTCTCATGGTTTGATAAACACCGCTCTAACTCTGTCACCTTTCACCGAAGGTGCGGAAGTGCGGAAGTGCAACATCGGTGGATGCAGTGGATTGAGACGCACCCAATGAAAAACTAAACAGATATCTCTAGCTTAAACTGACAGGTTTTTATGGGGATTGTTTTTTAATGCAAACTAGATTTCAGCGGGGCTGCCGAAATCGACTCTACGGATACTTTGAGATTTTGGCGATGTTATATATTTCCCCAGAGTCAGATGAACTTGTGGATACCATGTTTATGTCTAGCATGCTGGCAGGTACCCATAAACTTCCAATCATAGCACTAACGCTAGTTACCATTGGCTCGCAAAACTACCTCTAATTTCCTTCATACTGGACACAGACTCTGGGGAAGTAGATGAAAGGCCTCATTGCTAAAATCCCGACGTATTCCTTTAAGATTGAACCGGGATGTGAACATGAAGCTACGGTTGGGATTAGGGTTGAGGTTAGGGTTAGGGTTGGGATTGTTAAATACAGTTGGAAAATGCTCTAACTTAAGCCAATAATATATCAAGTTGTACAAGGCTTATAGTTTTTCATTAAATCAATTGTTGTTGATATTGTCTTGCTAAGTAAATTTAAGTTAAGACCTGTCTATCTAGGCTGCATTCACACAGGCAGCCCAATTGTGATCTTTTTTCCACTAATTGGTATTTTTCCCAATCACATCAGATCTTTTCACGTAAGATATTTTTCAGAGCTGATCTGATTGGTCTAAAGACCAATTAGTGAAAAAATATAATAATTGGGTTGCTTGTCTAAATGCATCCCTAGTAGCATATGTAATCATTATTGTTTGAACTGTTTAATTGCTCAGAACTTGTGACCGCTGATATGTTGACCTTGTTTCAGGCCAATTTGTGTTGTAACCTTGCTAATTTGTGGGCGTGTTGTAGAAGGTGTTTTCTTAACCTCTGCCAGGCAATCAGCAATTATTAATGGGAGGTGTGTCCTTCACCTCTGCTAGGCAATAAGAGTTAGGACTTCAGTCTCCCTGTTTTTACAGTGGCAGTGTCATTGCCGAAACAAAGACAGTTAAGCGATATTTGAGAAAGCGAGGAAAGCTCCACACTACTCTCTCACTTGAGTATCTCACCTAGTTATTTTCAGAGTCACATTTTGCTCTTTTGTAGGTTTGTCAACTTTGTGTGCTCCCCACCCCTTTGCTGCAACCCTTCTAATGTAGTCTAGCCGGAGCACACAACCTGTGTGGAATTTCTCCAGCAGCGTTTGGAACTACCGATCATGTTTGCCTGACGGAGACATGGATTACCCCAGAGAACACTGATACTCAAGCTGATCTCTGGTCAGCTGAATATGTGTTCTCTCATAGTCTGAGAGAATCTGGTCACCGCGGTGGTGGCACAGGGCTACTCATTTATTTTTATTAGAGAGTGTATCTTTTCCCCCTCTCTCTCACCTGTCCATCTCATTTGAATTTCATGATGTAATCTATCGCCCACCAGGTGCCTCAATGAGCTTGACACCTTGATAAGCTCATTTCCTGACGATGCCTCACCACACATCATACTAGGCAACTTCAACCTCCCGACGCCTGCCTTCGGTCTTCCAGCTCCATGGCTGTGTGACTCACTGCGAGCTCACAGAACAGGGCTTTCGGTATCTGAGCGAAAATGGAGGAAAAAACTTCCGGAGGACCTTCCTCTGTATCTGCTGCTAAAGCCGCTTTCTATCACTCTAAATTTCAAGCTTCTGTCTCTAACGCTGGGAAATTATATTCCACTTTCTCCTCCCTCCTTGATCCTCCTCCATCTCTTCGGACGACTTTGTCAACCACTGAAAATAAGGTTGATGACATCCGTTCCTCATTCACTCAGCCTATTCTCTGTCCTGGCACCACAATGGTGGAACCAGCTTCTCCCTGAAGCTAGGACAGCAAAGTCCATCTTCCAAAAACATCTGAAACCCTACCTCTTCAAAGAGTATCTTACATAATCTCGCACCCTCTACTCACCCTTTTGTGAAGTAACTATTTTCCCCCTAACTAGCTCTGTTGCTGAAAGCTGCTTTATTGAGGAAAAATGGACTTACTATAACTGTGATATATGGTTGGCCCACCTATCTATTTTAAGATGAATGCACTAACTGTAAGTCGCTCTGGATAAGATTTGTATACATTTACATTTGAGTCCACTAGTCCCACTCACGCAGAATTACCCTACGCTCTGACCTTTTTTTAGTTTTTTTTTTTAAAGTCATTTAGCAGACGCTCTTATCCAGAGCGACTTACAAATTGGAAAGTTCATACATATTCATCCTGGTCCCCCCGTGGGGAATGAACCCACAACCCTGGCGTTGCAAGCGCCATGCTCTACCAACTGAGCCACACGGGACCGGGTGACCACTGACCTCTTCCTCTCCAGATGAAATCTTGCGACTAGTGTTGTCCAGCTGCCTGTCAAACCTGCCCGTTCGACTCCATCCTCTCCTTACTTCTCCAGACAATCTCTGGAGACCTTCTCCCAATCCCCATCTCCCGCAACTCATCCCTGACCACTGGCTGAGTCCCCTCTGACTTCAAGATGGCCAGAGTCACTCTCCTCCTCAAGAGACCAACACTTGACCCCTCTGATGTCAAACTACAGACCGGTATCACTTCTTTCTATTCTTTCCTATACACTTGAGTGAGCTGTCTATGACCAAGTCTCTTGTTATCTTTGTCAGAATGATCTTCTTGACCCTAACCAGTCAGGCTTCAAGACAGCTCACTCTACTGAGACCAGTAGAGACCTCTCCTCTGTGTCGCCGATGCTCTTTGCTCTATCAAAGCTGACTCTCTCCACTGTTATCATCCTCCTAGATCTATCCTCTGTGTTCGACAATGTGAATCATCAGATGCTCTTCTCCTCCTCTCCACCTTCTCAGGGATGGGCGACTCAGCCTCTCCATACCCTCTCTTTTTCTATACACAGTCACTCACGTCCATCATATCCTCAAATGGCCTCTCCTATCATTGCTATGCAAATGACACTCAGCTACTTTTCTCCGTCCCCTCTGCATGTCTGGAAACGTCTCAGCTTGGATGTCTGCCCACCATCTCAAGCTCAACCTTGACAAGGTGGAGCTGCTCTTCCTTCCAGAATCCTACCTGCTCCAAGACCTCTCCATTTAAGGTTGACAACTCCACAGTGTCCCCCTCCCAGAGTACAAAGAACCTTGGCGTGACCCTCATGCTCTACAACCCTCCCCACACTCTGGGGAGTAAAGACCTCTGTAGTAAAATTATGAATAGTCCAATCTCTGATTTATTTTTAATTTAAAAAATCTAACTCCCTTTTTCTCCTTAATTTCAATCTTGTCTCATTGCTGCAACTCAGGAACCAGCTCGGGAGGCGAAGGTAGAGCCATGACCCACCAAACCCCGCTTCTTAACATCCGCCGGCTTAACCTGGAAGACAGCCACAACAATGTGTCGGAGGAAACACTGTTCACCTGACGACCGAGGTCAGCCTGCAGGCTCCTCGGTCGTATGTTAAAAAAAATATATAGAGTACCAGTCAAAAGTTTTAGAACACCTACTCACTCAAAGGTTTTCTTTATTTTTACAATTTTCTACATTGTAAAATAATAGTGAAGACATCAAAACTATAAAATAACACCAAAAGAAATGTTAACCAAATCAAAATATATTTTATATTTGAGATTCGTCCTTGCCTTGCCTTGATGACAGCTTTGCACACTCTTGGCTTTCTCTCAACCAGCTTCACCTGGAATGCTTTTCCAACAGTCTTGAAGGAGTACCCACATATAATGAGAACTTGTTGGCTGCTTTTCCTTCACTCTGCAGTCCAACTCATCTCAAACCATCTAAATTTGGTTGAGGTCGGGGGATTGTGAAGGCCAGGTCGTCTGATGTAGCACTCCATCACTCTCCTTGGTCAAATAGCCCTTACACAGCCTGGGGGTGTGTTTTGGGTCATTGTCCTGTTGAAAAACAAATGATAGTCCCACTAAGCCCAAACCAGATGGGATGGTGAATTGCTGCAGAATACAGTGGGAGCCATGCTGGTTAAGTGTGCTTGAATTCTAAATAATTCACAGTATAGCACCCCCACACCATAACACCTCCTCCATGCTTTATGGTGGGAAATATACATGCGGAGATCATCTGTTCACCCACACCGTGTCTCACAAAGACACAGTGGTTAGAACCAAAAATCTCAAATTTGGACTCCAGACCAAAGCACAGATTTCCACCGTTCTAATGTCCATTGCTCATGTTTCTTGGCTCAAGCAAGTCTCTTCTGTTACTTGAACTCATTTATTTGGACTGCAATTTCTGAGTCTGGTAACTCTAATGGACTTATCCTTTGCAGCAGAGGTAACTTTGGGTCTTCCATTCTTGTGGCGGTTCTCATTAGAGCCAGTTTCATCATAGCGCTTGATGCTTTTTGCGACTGCACTTGAATAAACTATCTTCTGTATACCCCTCTACCTTGTCACAACACAACTGATTGGCTCAAACACATTAAGAAGGAAAGAAATTCCACCAATTATCTTTTAAGAAGGCACACCTGTTAATTGAAATGTATTCCAGGTGACTACCTCATGAAGCTGGTTGAGAGAATGCCAAGAGTGTGCAAAGCTGTCATCAAGGCAAAGGGTGGCTACTTTGAATAATCTCCAATATAAAATATTTTGATTTGTTTAACACTTTTTTGGTTACTACATGATTCCATATGTGTTATTTCATAGTTTTGATGTCTTCACTGTTATTATACAATGTAGAAAAGAGTAAAAATAAAGAAAAACCCTTGAAGGAGTAAGTGTTCTAAAACTTTTGACTGGTAGTGTAATTTCATAGGCTATTTTAGTCAAATTGTCTAGTCAAATGCTAGGCCTGCAGGTTCTCTTCAGTCCAAACATCAGGGGTCTCCAACAGGTCAATTGCAGCCCACCTATGAGTAGCTCGTCATGAAAGTACACGCAGTTTCACCCCAAACTGTCGGAAACAAATCTCACAAGTAGCGTATCAGACACCGCAAGCTCTCAGCTACTATCTAATCAACGCAAAATTGAAATTATCCCACCCCTGGTTAGCCAGTATTGGCTTAAAAGGCAAACCTGACACTATCTGACAATTAATATCCAGCAGTACTGCCCGTCTGTCTATGTGGTGAGCACATTTGTCTATCACTCTGCTGCATCCAGTTGATGTGATAACCATCTCGTGGGTTGACAGAAATACAGTACTTTCCACAAAACCTTCTCAATTAAATGTTCACTGAAAATTTTGGTTTACCTGGCAGAAGTATATCATGAGTAAGTATATCATTTGTTTCTATTATTTGTAATTTGCAAACTTTGCCATGAAATGAGCAGAATCCGTACAGAACCATCATAAGACCAGCACATTAGATGGCACATCCCTCACTCCTTAGATGCACAATTAAAGGGCCAGAAGCGCAATTAAAGGGGAATTACACTCAAATTAAATAAAATCATCAAATCAAACTTTATTTAAACTGCACTTTTCAGACATGGAATGCAACACAATGTTCTTCACAGGAAAAAAATGTAAACAGTGAAAATAAAAACGAAAATAATTACTACATAACAAACATAAGAGAATAAAAAAAAGAATAACAATAAAACCAGAATGACTAAAAAGCACCCTAAGAAAAAGCAAAGCTAAAAAGTTGTGTTTTAAGCCCACTTTAAAAAATGTCCACAGTTTCGGCCCCCCTCAGGCTATTCCAGAGGCTGGGGGCAAAGTAACTAAAGGATGCCTCTCCATAGTTAAAAAGCCAGTGCCAGAAGACCTGAGGGACATCACTTAAAAGCATGTCTGACATGTATTGGGGTGCACAATCGTGGATTGATTTAAAAAACCAATAGAATAATATTAAAATTAATTCTAAAACTCAAAGACAGCCAGTGCAGAGACCTTTTTCCAAAATACTGTAAAAAAATCAGCTGTTTGAAAACCTATTTCTCCAGAAGTTTACTTAAGAATGGAAGGTTGGAGATTGGCTGAATTTAGATGACTTTTATTCAAAAGTGGTTTCACCATAGCAGTTTTTAGTGCAGTGGGGAAAATGCCTGTGAACAGGGAGTGATTAACAACAGCTTGCACTTCTTCAGATATGCAATTAAAAACTGTTTTGAAGAAGGCGGTGGGGATAGGATTGAGAAGGCAGGTAGAAGGCTTAAGTTGTGATATCACTTTCCTGAGCATGTCTGTGTCAACCAGAGAAAATAAATCCATATTGCCTTTGCGTGGTAGGCACAAATCAAACTTCTTATCAGGTCTTGCTTGACTGATATCCAGCGTAATGTTTGTTATCTTATCTCTGAAATATGCTGCAAACGCATCACGTTTAGATGTGGAGGAAAGTTAACATAGGTTTGTGGGGGTAGGATTTATCAGGCCATCAATGGTCGAAAAGAGTAGTCTCAAATTATTCTGATAATTAGTGATCAAGTTCAAAAAATTAGCCCGTCTGCCATTTCTAATTGCCTTGTTATATATGCCAAGTTGCTCTCTCAGAATATCATAACTAACTATCATAACTTTCTCCACTTCTTTCTGCAATTTCTCTTTCATTTATTATTTTCCTCACTCATCCAAGTGGCTCTCCATTTGGATGTGGCCTTTTTCAACTTTACTGGAGCTATGGCATCAATGGTTGCCCTTAATTTGCTATTAAAGTTATCAACTAAATCATCACAAGAGGAAGGCAGAATAGGTGATGGAGTATTGTTCATACACTCAATAAAATCTGTAGCAACTTCAGAGGTAAGATAACGTTTCTTAATAATGTGTTCAGTATTACCCTGTTCTATGGGCAACAAGGTAGTAAAAAAATACACAGTGGTGATCAGATAAAGCAACATCAATAATAGAGCATATGTCAATAGAAAGGCCCTTGGTAATAATCAGGTCCAGAGCATGGCCGCGGTTATGAGTGGGCCCAGTTACATGTTGGATAAAGTCCATAGAGCTCAAAAGATTCTGTAATTCAATGGCCTTGGAGTCAGTGTCTTTGTCAACAAGAATATTAAAATCACCCAACACAATGATTTTATCATAGTTCTCAAGGACAATAGACAATAGTTCAGAGAAATCAGTAATTAAAGTAGGGCAATGCTTTGGCGGCCTACAGAGGGTTATGGCCAGCACTGGTGGCTGACATTTAAACAGTATAGCATGATGCTCAAAAGACCCAAAGTCGCCAAATTACAGCTGATAGAGTATGAAAAGCTGTAGTCCAGGGGGAGTCTTCATTAAGAGTGACACAGTCTGAAGACAGCCATGTGTGAGGAACATGCAGTCAACTTTGTGCTCAGTAATTAGGTCATTCACATGAAAGGTTTTACTAGTGATAGCTCTAACATTTAAAAGTGCCATATTCAAATGAGTGTGGGCTACTCTGCTCCTGGGGCATCTTTCTTCAGATAACCAATGGAATAACAACCAAATTATTAACTTTACAACCACATTTCTCACATTCTCCAATATATCAGAATGGTAGAAGATGACCGTGTGTTTAAACTCACTAGAAGGAGGAGTTAAAGGAACATAAATTAGGTTACTCACAATACCTATAGTGCCATTTCTATAGGAGTTGATATGATTTCCAAGTCCTCTGTTGCTTATTCTGACAGGGAGAACTGAAGCACTACCAGAACCTGCCTGTCAGTCTCTAAAACAGCAAATCAAAGTTGTCACAAAAAGAAAAATTCCTGTCGTTGCAAATTTCCTGTCGTTGCAAATTCCTGTCGAAATTCCTGTCGTTGCAAAGTTTCTTCAGATTACTCGTTTAGGGCAAAGAGTCGGCTGAAACGTTACGAACCCCTTCGGTAGCACGGAAGGGGGCCAGAGATAATTATTCTCTTCCCTGTCTTGGTGAGGGTCTTTAAAAAAAATGTGTAGTTCCCCCTCAAAAAAAAGTGTTCTTCCAGACCCCCAAAAAGTGTCTTCTGATGTGATGTAAGCACTGACATGGACTCAGAACATCCAATTCTGTTGTTATTCAATGAACAATTGTAATTTTAAGAGTGAAAAACGAAGAAAATCTAAAACGAGGAAAAATAAAACTGAGAACATAATTTGGGAAAATATAAAACAGAATTTGAGGGAAAAAAATCCCAGATTTTATAGGGCCCTCCCCTTAGAGTTCTTTGTTAACAATTATTTTACCAAGTACGCTACCGTTCAAAAGTTTGGGGTCACTTAGAAATGTCGCCTCATCACTGTTGACATTGAGACTGGTGTTTTGTGGGTACTATTTAATGAAGCTGCCAGTTGAGGACTTGTGAGGCGTCTGTTTCTCAAACTAGATACTCTAATACACTAGTGCACCGGGGCCTCCCACTCCTCTTTCTATTCTGGTTAGAGCCGGTTTGCGCTGTACTGTGAAGGGAGTAGTACACAGCGTTGTATGAGATCTTCAGTTTCTTGGCAATTTCTCACATGGAATAGCCTTCAAGAATAAACTGATGAGTTTAAGAAAAAAGTTATTTGTTTCTGGCCATTTTGATCCTGTAATCGAACCCACAAATGCTGATGCTCCAGATACTCAACTAGTCTACAGAAGGCCAGTTTTATTGCTTCTTTAATCAGGACAACAGTTTTCAGCTGTGCTAACATAATTGCAAAAGGGTTTTCTAATGATCAATTAGACTTTTAAAATGATAAACTTGGATTAGCTAACACAACGTGCCATTGGAACACAGGGTTGATGGTTCCTGACATTGGGCCTCTGTACGCCTATGTAGATGTTCCATTAAAAAATCAGCTGTTTCCAGCTACAATAGTCATTTACAACATTAACAATGTCTACACTGTATTTCTGATCAATTTGTGAAAAATGGATTTTCTTTCAAAAACAAGGACATTTCTAAGTGACCCCAAACTTTTGAACGGTAGTGTATATTGACAGAAAACATAGGGCACTACTTTCTCTTGTACTCTAAGGACCCGGGGAAGAGTTGCAGGGGATAGGAGAAGAGAAGAATATGCCTATTTGAAAGCTAAAAAAAATAGAGACCGCTGCTGTACATAACAAATAAATTGGTACAGACAAGAGTAAATGTCTTAAATTAAAGAATGAATGCAGCAATCATCTAGCTGACATCTGTAAAGCTTTCTCTTTCAATGTTGCTTCTCTTGATGGGCCTGGGGAGAAAATGCATTATCTCTAAACAGCGTAGCCTAAATATTCTTCCCTGGCAAACAATTTCAGATTAAAACCACTGAAAACAAAATCCTGTTTCTGATGCATATTTTACGTGGTTGAAATACTGACAGCTGTAAAAGGACCAATCACTGATTAAAAATACCTATATTCGCATTTGCTCAAAATACTGAAAGAAAGAAATCTTACCATATTGCTCCACTCCGTTTCCTGAGACAAAAATAACATTTGGTGTATCATTGTACTGCAAGAAATACATAATTCTGCATGAGTTAATTTCATATTAGGCTACGGGTGAGATGCTATAGGCCTGTCAGTGTCAAGATTTCAGTTTCTATTTCAATCTCAAGTTCAAAAGTATAATTTTAGCTGTCTCATTTCAGCTGTCTAATTCCGGCTCTCACATTTGTTGGCAAAGTAAACATTTTATAATACGATATATTAGTTTCTCACAATATCACAATCTTTCACCATAAACAAGTCTTTTACAATAATACTCAAAGTAGTCAGTAGTAATAGAGAAATGAGTATTTCAAAGTGTCAAATATTTAAGTAGGCCACTTCCAAATGGAGATCCATAGTAATAATTCAACGTTTATTTGTTCTGAAGATACGGAATAGTTGGCATAGCACAATTAAATAGTAGCCTTACATACAGTAATGGCGGTGTAGTACAATACAAGGAGTACTAGTACAGTAGTGCAATAGCGGCAACAGCGGTGTGGGTGTAGAGATGTGCAAAGAGTGATCTTGTGACAACAAGGAGAGAATAGATACTTTATTGTCCATTGGTTAGAACGGAAATCTGTCTTCTGTTTTTCCCAACAACCTGCAGTGCAGCACCCCTGAGTGGAGAGTGTGGGGGTGCCTTGCACAAGGGTAAAATGGCAGGAGATGGTACATGGGAGCCTTCCAGCTGCCAGTTCAAATCCATACCCATTTTTGTGTCGTCCTTGGCTTGAACCATTGTAATGGCACCACACTCGTTCAGTGCTCCTGTAGTTGCCTAGCCCGAGAGCACTGTTTCCTGATCCTGATCCTAAGGAACCAAAGTGGTGCACATTTTTGTTTTTGCCTTAGCACTACACATCTGATTCAAACCATCAAAGCTTGATACGTTGATCATTTGAATCAGCTGTGTATTGATCGGACAAATATAAGAATCTGCCCCAGAACCAGAAATGTGCCCCGGTCCGGGCAAGAAAAAATGGGAATGGAATTGAACTGGCAGCTGGAAGGCTGTTGTTTTTTTTCCCCCCCACCTTTATTTAACCAGGTAGGCAAGTTGAGAACAAGTTCTCATCTTCTGCCATTATGCCCCTGATCATGATCAAGTGACCTAATCCCCCACAGCTGCTCTGCACTGCTGCTGACCCTGTGTCTACTTGTGCATTTGTTGGTGATGGGAAAGAGTGAATACATATTTTCCATTCTAACCAATGGATTATAAAGTTGTATTAAATTCCTATTTAGCGTCATCTATGTCTTTATCCAGCATACTGTCCACCTAGAGAGGGATAGACAGCCCTGACAACACCAGCTGGCTCCCCATGTACTCCACTCCTGTAACGTAGACGCAGGGAGTCAGGAAGCAGGTGCAGTTAGTGAGTTTAATGATAACGAACATGGAACGATACAAAACATGGAAACACAAACAATACTACCTGATGACTGACAAAACAAAGTGCTAGATAAATGTTAAGTAATAATGGTAATAATGAAGTGCAGGTGTGACTGATGATAAGGTACAAGTGTGGGTAATGATGGTTGCCAGGTGTGCATAAAGATCGATTGCTTTGTAAGTGTATGTATGTCCCTTAAGGTCCTTGTGTAATTGTAATGTGATATTGTACCCCCTAGCTCGATTGTCCATTGTATATAATCTATATAAACTTGTGTTCCCTCGTGTACTTTCTGTATTGATTTGTTGTTAATAAAAATAAAATAAATAAATACAAATATGGATTGCTAGGACCGGTGGTTAGTAGATCGGTGACGTCTAGCACCGGAGAGGGAGAGCGGGAGTAGACGTAACAACACCAGGAAATATATGTCTACCATCAAGCATTATTTTCTGAAAAAAAAGGACAACACATTAGACAAATGGCACAGCCATTTGTTGAAATATATCAGCTCAATGTTGATGGGACACCTTTCACGTTGATTATAACCCACAGACCCCAAGATGAGTATTAACCATGCACTATCGCTCACATAGGATAATGAGTTGTCTAAAGCCAAATCTTCCTCTTAGTTACTCTTTCGCATCAATATACATTTTTTTTGTAGTAGACACACTAGGATTATGGGCTGGCATTTGGATAGATATCTAGCCAGCTAGCTAGCTTGCCTAATGTAACGCCTAATAATATAAAATAAGGTAACCAAGTGTAACGGATGTGAAATGGCTAGCTAGTTAGCGGTGGTGCGCGCTAATTGCGTTTCAATCGGTTACATCACTCGCGTTGAGACCTTGAAGTAGTGGTTCCCCTTGCTCTGCAAGGGCCGCGGCTTTTGTGGAGAGATGGGTAACAATGCTTTGTGGGTGTCAGTTGTTGATGTGTGCAGAAGGTCCCTGGTTCGCGAGGGGACGGACGTAAAGTTAAACTGTTACACAAGTCCTCTAGCTACTTTAGTTAGTTAGTTAGCTAAGTTCAGGTTAACTGGGCGAGCCACCCCATCAGCTTTGGGGGTATATAGCTATAGCTGTATCACAATTGCTTGCACAGAGAGCAGCTATGGTAGCTTAACAATACATGGATGTAGCTATCATTGTGTTTCACAGAATTAGCTATTCCAGTTAGCTAGCTAACATTCGCTAGTTAGAGTCGAGAGCTAGCTAGTTAGCTACTACCGATGTTACAGCAACCCACAATCAGATGTATATTCCTGTTGCACAAAGTTAGCTTTTTGGGTGGCATAGACAGCTTTTAAAAGACTAGACAGTTTTTGCTAGGTCTTCAGACAGTGAGTGGAACACATTTAGATTGATAGCTAGCTTGCTTGGTAGCAGATTAGCTAGACTAATAACACATTCATGTTACCTAAAGTGAAATGTAGCCAGACCTTCATAGCAGTCCTGTCTCAATGAATCCCAACAACTCAACCCTTAGCTACCCCTAGTAGCTAAAGCTATCTATCTAGCTAGCTAAATTTCTTCTTCTTGGTTTAGCTTTCTGGCAGACTAGACACTTTGTGGCACCAATTTAGAGGTTCTGCGGTGGAATCCATGCCACTACAAGTATGGTGAGAAATACATACATTCTTTGGTGTTAAGATGGTATCTTCCCTAAGAATGAGATGGAGAAGCAGGGTCTAAACCTTTGGATAGGGGTTTAGTTGTGGTTTAGAAGTTTTTCCTCAGTCATTTGTCCAGGGTCAATAGGCCATAGATGTCCCGGTCTATTTCATGCCGCTCCGCAGCACCTGATTGGCTGAGAAGCATGACACTGATGATGAAAGCAATGGCGAAGCACATATCAGCCTCTTGTGTACACACGTCTGCTTGACTTGCTGCGTTGGGCTAGCTGCTTAACAGGGAAGGGAAGCAAGAGGATAAGGAAGGTATTTTAGAGGAAAAGAGCTACTGTACATATAACGCAGCTACCTCCGGGCTATGCATTTTCCCACCACGTCAACTTTCCTTATCTCTCACCTGTTACTCCCTCTCAGTTAATCTATATGCCTGTCTCAAAAAACAATTATACACAGTGTATTATAGTGTGTACAAGAAGTCTCTTACGATCTTTATCCACCTGAGACGCATGTTAAACTGTGTATCATACAGTGTGAACTATAAAATGTCTACTGCAAAGTGTGTACTATAAGATCCCTTACTGTCTATATCCACCTGGCAGGCCCCTGTGTTCTATATATGGCTCTCCTCGGTCATGATGATGTTCTAGATGTCCTTCATGGTCAGGTGGTCACAGAACGTACGCACGCACACACAAGCAGGAACGGTTAATGTTATGTTTTTCACCCCAATGGATATGGTTAAGATTTGGGAATGGTAAGTAAATCCTGGACTTTCTAGCCTGAGAGAACAACACAACACTGCCCATTGATGCGTGTGACATATTGAATGACTGTCTTGACTTGGGAACATACACTTCCATACACACACTACAACGTGTGTTTGTTTTAGATTGAACACAAAAACACTGCTTAGGCATAGACATTGCCAAGGGAAGCCTGAATCGGTCCTCAAATACTTGGTCATTCCTATTACTGTCAATATGGGAGGGTAATTATCTGGCAAACTGTCTCAGAATTAACACCTGATTACATCTACTTGGATTTCACTTCATTTGATAAGTTGGGTCTAAACCCTTGGATGGGAATGTGGACCGTAGATCATGAAAATGAGCCTCTTTAACGGGGACACATAACCATTCACCTCCAGATCATTCCCGTACGAAAGGTTTTTGCATTGCAACTGCAGTTGGCGTACAGTAAAACTGCAGTTCAACTGCAGTACACTGCAGTTATTCTACAATTACTGTGTACAAAATATCAAAGTCGAATGCAGTTACTGCATTTTTTAATACGGCAGACTTTTTTGTAAGGGATGGGCCTGCATACACAAGCTTTAACTACGTCACCAAGTCTTCAGACATATCTGCCAAATGGCCAACGACATCAAAACAGCTGGATGCAGAAGTTCGATGTCTTTTAACATTTTGACAAATCGTATCAAGAGCATAGCACATGCCACATACTGTAAAGTAACACCTCTCAGTCTATTCCCATGTCTGTTATGTATGAGGGGATGTTCTACTTTGTCTTACAGCAGCCTGACTTCCATCAGAACCTTCAAAGAGACAGTTGAAGGTGATATGATGCCTGGGGGATTGGTGATGATACTAGGCTAGAATCCAAAACATCTCAGAGGAGGAACGATGGCAACAGACATCAGTGTGATCAGCTGGGATTCACATATACAATATGGACTGACTATCAAATGTGTGTGCCCACTAGTGATACTGCAATGTAAGCATCATCAAAGGGACATGCTACCTAAGGTCTTAAACCACATGTGACAGATTGCACACCTGGGACCTAGAGACTCTGGAAAGCCAAGAGGCGACTTGAGATGGGATATAATAGCAATCCATAAATCTACTGAACCCAAGAAAACACATCAGTTTTTAAGTTGAGTTACTATCTGAAATGTCATAATGTCAAACAGTGCTTCTTCATAGAGCTGGTCATCATTCAAAGACAGTGTTATGATTGTAGGTCTTCTGTAATTTTCACTCATCAATAGTTGTGCATTAATATACTTTATTTATGTGAAATACCATTCCAAGACAGACAGACATCTGGTGTGATCAATGAACATATGTCACAGGGGGCGGAAAATATACAGTAACATGTTTTTGCAAGATACAGAAACATTAAGTATCAAATTACAATATAATGAATGGAACTAGAACATTCGGTAGACTCAACATTTATACATTACAACACGTTTTGTTTCATCTGTAAAAGAAAATAAATATTTGACTGGTTTCTATTTCTGTACAGCTTTGCTTTGACAATAAACTATGTTTCGTTTACACTTTATTTAAACGTACAATGCCAAAGTGTCTCAGAGGATAAGGCAAAGTAACAGGTCGTGGAACAACCTTCTCCAGACCCTCGGTTTCAAAGGGCAACATATTGTAGTCTCATTAGAATATGTAAAAAAGAAAGATATTTAAGCAGTGTAGTCAACTGTCGCACAAACTGAATGTACCAACAACAGATTTACCAGTTAAATGTAACAACAAATTAGGTGGGGTCATCATCTACTCTTCTTTATCATTGCATTCTTTTGATGATATAAGGAAAATGTACAAAAGAGTAACTATTCAAAACACAGACAAGTATGTTTTGCGCAGTACTACAAAGTGCTACATTTGTTTACAGTACAATTTGTTTAAAGTACATGTAAATTGACAATGTGCAATTGTATTATGTCCTCTTGCGACCTTGATGCTTTTAACAAAATGCTCATGCACATGAGATAATTGTTGTCCTGACTGTTTTTAGACAGGACAGTAATCATTATTCCATCACCTCAGTGGTATGCTACATTAACAATGTCTATACTGTATTTCTGATTAATTTGATGTTATTGTAATGGACAAAAAAAATGTGGTTTTCGTTCAAAAACAAGGACATTTCTAAATGACCCCAAACTTTTGAACTGTAATGTATATTTTTTTGTATAAATCCTTATTATTTACTTCAATGATTTTCAATTTGAGTGTCATTTTTTTCTATTCTGGCTACATTTTCTCGTTCTGAACTTATAACACAGGTGGGAGTTTAAGGACGGGTGTGGTATCAAATCAAAGTGTATTGGTCTCGTACACAGTTTAGCAGACGTTATGGTGGGTGCAGCGAAATGCTTTTGTTACTAGCTCCTAACAGTGCTGTAAAATGTCAAATGTGACAATGACGACAAGAGCAGCGGCTCACCAATTTGATAGCTCCAGCACAGTTACACCTCAGGCATCACCTAAACAAAACAATGAAACTGCTGTGCAGTTGTCGGATATCACTGGCTAGCGCTGGAACTGATTGAATCTAGGCCCAAGTGATGAGCTATTAAATGTTCATTATCTTGTGGTTAGTAAGAGACCTTTAACTACATACAGTCATTTACTTTCATAGCTTTGGTTGGCATTTGTATCTTACAGATGTATACAGATTCTCTCAGTATTCATGTACGTCATTCAATGGCAACATTGGCAAACATGCAGAACACTTTAAAGACCACTGGGATAGCGTAAATATTACACGGACATGGAGTAGTGCTTTATTGCAGAGCTTCACGGGCCATGTGATGTTCAGTATAGCTGCGGTATAGTCCCAGAATGAAAGAGGATAGAAACCTGATGTTTCAGCAGTGCCTTAATGGTCATGAACACTCTTAATCAAGTTTTCCATGAAATATCTGAAGGAAACTTTGGTCATCAAACTATGATGACCAAAGTATGAAAAATGACTGTTGCTTCTACATTGACAACGTTTTATCATAAAGTTACTGGTCCCCTCCCCCATGTTAAACACTTGGAATCATTATTAAGGGTACATGGTGACATCCCTTTAACTCTCATTTTATTACACCAATGGTAACATGATGTTATCTTACCTACATATGTTCTGCCTTGTAACCAACATTGAAGAAGATGTGTTTGCAGAGGGGCGTGTTTCACATAGCTACAGTGGGGCAAAAAAAATTGTCAGCCACCAATTGTGCAAGTTCTCCAATGTAAAAAGATGAGAGAGGCCTGCAATTTTCATCATAGGTACACTTCAACTATGACAGACAAAATGAGGAAAAAAAATCCAGAAAATCACATTGTAGGATTTTTAATGAATTTATTTGCAAATTATGGTGGAAAATAAGTATTTGGTCACCTACAAACAAGCAAGATTTCTGGCTCTCACAGACCTGTAACTTCTTCTTTAAGAGGCTCCTCTGTCCTCCACTCGTTACTGTATTAATGGCACCTGTTTGAACTTGTTATCAGTATAAAAGACACCTGTCCACAACCTCAAACAGTCACACTCCAAACTCCACTATGGCCAAGACCAAAGAGCTGTCAAAAGACACCAGAAACAAAATTGTAGACCTGCACCAGGCTGGGAAGACTGAATCTGTCACACCCTGACCTAACTAAAATAATAAAGAAAACAAAGAATACTAAGGCCAGGGCGTGACAGAATCTGCAATAGGTAAGCAGCTTGGTCTGAAGAAATCAACTGTGGGAGCAATTATTAGGAAATGGAAGACATACAAGACCACTGATAATCTCCCTCAATCTGGGGCTCCATGCAAGATCTCACCCCGTGGGGTCAAAATGATCACAAGAACGGTGAGCAAAATCCCAGAACCACACGGGGTGGAACCACAGTTGAAAGTCCGTGTTGCCCAGTAACAGCCCCAAAACATCACTGCTCTAGAGGAGATCTGCATGGAGGAATGGGCCAAAATACCAGCAACCGTGTGTGAAAACCTTGTGAAGACTTACAGAAAACGTTTGACCTCTGTCATTGCCAACAAAGGGTATATAACAAAGTATTGAGATATACTTTTGTTATTGACCAAATACTTATTTTCCACCATAATTTGCAAATAATTTCATTAAAAATCGTACAATGTGATTTTCTGGATTTTTTCTTTCTCATTTTGTCTGTCGTAGTTGAAGTGTACCTATGATGAAAATTACAGGCCTCTCTCATCTTTTTAAGTGGGAGAACTTGCACAATTGGTGGCTGACTAAATACTTTTTTGCCCCACTGTAGATAGCTACTCTACTGGTGCTACATTTTGACTGTAAGGTGTTAGTAAATATAATTAAAAGTTTACCCTCTTCATCTCTGGCAAGCTACATATATGTTTCCCCATTCATCCGTGTCTGGTGTTCGTTACTGATTAGCTAGGTATTCAGCCAGCATGGAACAAAAGCCAACAAATTCGTCAGTGCTGCTGTAAACCGCATCACAAGAGACATTCCAAACGGGAGATGTATAAAAACGTTGTTTGAGTTGCTTTGTGTATCACCAAATGTGCTTGAGATGATTTTACTGCAACACTGCTCAAAACATCCAAGTTGCTTGACATAGAGCTTTCAAAAAGCTGTCAGTCATGGTGAGCTCATGAATTTAAGCTCCCCGCCCACTTAGCCTGTCTTGTTTAACTTCCTGGTAGTTTCAGATAGACTGTTTAGGTCCTTTAAAGATGATAGTTATTTTTGTTTGGTTCTTTTATCTCATAGTAGTGCATCCCAAGGACAACAAGGACCTACCATGGGACAGAAGCAGATTGAAGGTCATTGCTCATACTTTGATTCTCCAGTGCAGGGCTGCCCTATAGATGAGCCTAAAGGATTATATAGATCATGTCTGGCCGGTGATGATGTGATATAACATGTGATATGTATACTCATGATTTATTGCTCAATATAGCCATGTACATAGGACTGACCAAGGAGCACAAAATACATTCCATCATTCATCTTATACAGAGCTAACAACCCTCTTCTTTGTATATTAATTAAAACAAATGTATTCCTTTATTTAACTAGGCCAGTCAGTTAAGAGCAAATTCTTATTTACAATGACAGCCTACCGGGGAACAGCAGGTTAACTGCCTTGTTCAGGGGCAGAATGACAGATTTGTACATTGTCGGCTCGGGGGTTTGATCCAGCAACCTCTCGGTTACTGGCAAAAAGCTCTAACCACTAAGCTAACTGCATTAGGCTATGCACATATAACACATATCAATAACATACTGTAGGATTTCTCAGTGATATGCTAATACAATCCATCACGTCTGAGCTGTTTTTCATTGGCAGTAAGATCTACTATGATGATCATCATGGGGTGCTCAGTGAAGTTAATAGTCCACAGTACGTCGATACGAACAGTTCCCCAACAAACTACTTTTACAATACGAGCATGTAGTCCACTAAACAGCCCTTATGTTCATGCAGAACTGTGAAATATTCCTATCATGACATATTATTTGGTACACAGTACAGAAAAACACATTCTCCATTCCCTCCCCTGACCACTGAACTTTGGTCCTTAACCTGACACCTTGACCTCCGACCCCAACTCCATTAACAAAAGTGGTCACAGTTGGTCATACGTGATTTAAAACACACCTATGTTTGTTACACAGTTATATGGATATACACTTATAATAACTTCTACAGAGGTTTCAAGAGACGACTGGTTAAAGCCATGCACTTCATGCACAGATGATGGTCATCCTCCAGGCCCACATAGTAGGGTCTCAATGGGTTCAATTCAGAAAGGAGTTGAAGGAGCAAGTTGGGAAATATGCCCATGAAGTCAATTGGATGAGAGCCAAGTATTCTTTTCCTTTCAGTTTTATTTTAATGTTGGTTTGATTGTCTGTTGTTGTTTTTGTCGTTGTTGTTGTTGTTGTTGTGGTCATGGTTGTGTTTGTGGTTGTTGTTTAGAAGTTTTTCCTCTGTCATTTGTCCAGGTGTCTTACATTAGTCTCTTTCAGAGGGTCAGGAGGCCATAGGTGTCCCCGTCTACTTCATGCCGCTCCGCAGCACCTGATTGGCTGCGATAAGCATGACACTGATGATGAAAGCAATGGCGAAAGCACATATCAGGCTCTTGCGTACACAGGTCTGCTTGACTTGCTGCGTTGGACTAGCTGCTTGACAGGGAAGGGAGGCAAGAGGATAAGGAAGGTATTTTAGTGGAAAAGAGCTACTGTACATATAACGCAGCTACCTCCGGGCTATGCATTTTCCCACCACGTCAACTTTCCATATCTCTCACCTGTTACTCCCTCTCAGTTAATCTATATGCCTGTCTCAAAAAAACAATTATACACAGTGTATTATAGTGTGTACAAGAAGTCTCTTACGATCTATATCCACCTGAGACGCCATGTTCTGAGTGAACTATAAAGTGTGAACTATAAAGTGTCTACTACAAAGTGTGTACTATAAGATCCCTTACTGTCTATATCCACCTGACAGGCCCCTGGGTTCTCTATATGGCTCTCCTCGGTCATGATGATGTTCTCGATGTCCTTCATGGTCAGGTGGTCGCAGAACGTATCGTACAGCAGCCTCTTCAGCTCCTCCACCGTCAGCTTCTGCATGTCAGTCTGGACACAAGCACACACACACAGACAATCACGAGCTGTTGTCACTACGGTGGAGATACTGTTTCAAGGATGATTTTATGTTTTTCACCCCAATGAATATGGTTAAGATTTGGGAATGGTAAGTTGATCCTGGACTTTCTAGCCTGAGAGAACAACACAACACTGCCCATTGATGCGTGTGACATATTGAATGACTGTCTTGACTTGGGAACATACACTTCCATACACACACTACAACGTGTGTTTGTTTTAGATTGAACACAAAAACACTGCTTAGGCATAGACATTGCCAAGGGAAGCTTAAATCAGTCTCTAAATACTTGGTGACTCCTATTACTGTCAATATGGGAGGGTAATTATCTGGGAAACTGTCACAGAATCAATGCCTGATTACATCTACATAGATTTCACTTCACTTGATAATAAGACAAGCGTAGAAAAGGGATGGCACTGTCCTATTAACCGTCCAACCAAATCTGGCAATTACATTTGTCTTTGTTCCAAGTCAAAAAGACTTAGATAAACGCGATAGATAAATAATTTGATAGATAGATGACAGCTATAGCGAAGCATCCTGATCACCCAGAAGCCTTTGCTTCAGCTTGTCGCGGGTAATGCTTACTTACCTTCCAGAACACGGAGTCAAAGTCGGTTCCGTGGAACTTGTCAGGCATTCCGGCTGCTGTCAGCTTGGGTCCGAGGAGAGTGACAAACTCCTCGAAATCCACCTGACCATCACCTGTTGATGACAGTGGGGCGAAGACATCTGTTATGCTAGTGTGTTTGCGAGCACATATGAATGCGTGTATGCATACCCATGTGGGTGCCTGTGTGTGTGCCTGTGTGCGTGCCCCTGAGTATTTTTGTCGGTGTGTGTGTGCATGTCTCACCGTCCATGTCCAGTCTCTGTATGATGACCTCCAGCTCCACCTCGTTGGGCATGTATCCCAGGGATCTCATGGCCATGCCTAGCTCCTGCTTGGAAATAAAGCCATTCCCATCACGGTCAAACACCTTGAACGCCTCGCGGATCTCTGCAGAGAAGACACATACGAAGGAGTATAGGAAACCAGCCTACCTGTTCTGTGCGCCGAAGAAATCAGTCAATCAATTAATGTCTGGTTGTGCGTGTGTGTTTGGTGGGTGGATCTTAATTGCACAAGGCCTATTATTTGTCCGGGAATAGTATTTTTATGGATTCTACACATCACTTTGCTCAAGTTGATTCTCTCCAACATACTTGTAAGTTGCAGCAATTTTGGGGGTTGCAAACGGTCTTTATCACATCGATATTAGTCAGGAACCTTTATTCCAGTGCTCAAATGTATTTAAAAAATGGAAGTAGGATAATTTTGGTCATCGAGTCGTAATGGTATCCAATTAAACTTTGATCGAGGCGTAGTGCCTTTATAGCCCTCTAGTTGGCCCTCGAAACAAAGCTAATCGAGAATGATGTTCTGTAACCCAACCCACCCTGGAGAGTTGCTTGAAGAGTAATGGATGAGAAAAATACTAGGATTGAAGCAAATGTAAGGAATTATAACTTTATAACAAATCATTTACAGTTAATAGGAATATGTTAGCTGTAGAGACAAATTATAATGCACATTTTTTTGTCATTAAGTTAATTTTCAAAAATCTGGCTAACATTGACCAGCTAGCTATGCATTTAGCTTTCTATGTGTGCAGTTCACAGTTATATGAATTGTAATTTGTCCTGTTTAATGTTTTAGGAACTCCTGAGCAAACCAGAAAACAAGGCTGTCATCTTGTGAAACCCAGTGGAAGTAAAGAATTCAGCTAAAGCATTTAACGTTACTGGAAATTGAATGAAACATTTTGTAAACTTGACTTGCTCCTTAAAAAAATAAAAAATAAAAGTCTGACTTGTCATTGTTCTTTATTGAAGTAACGTTAACGTTAGCGATTGAAGATATTTGTCTTGCAATGCAGCTGAAGTAACATAGCTAGCTAACTCTTTTATTGCTTATTGTGTAGTAGAGGATAAAAATACCTGCATTCCTATGGATTGGTAGCTATGTAGCCGATCTATGTAGACCTTAAAACATTTGGTATAAATATTAATTCAGAATAGGGGTTTTCATTTTTTTATTGCTTCCACTTGTTAATCATTAATCCCATAGAAATTGCAAGAAACATGTGAAGGAATTGCGACGGTTACATTTCAAACTGCAAACTGTTGGGATTGAGCCAAAGTCAGTATATTTCAAAACAGTTTTGTGAGATTTGTGTAACTCACGATTTACATGAGGGTTGGGTTTGGATTACAATCATGTCCCTTACCCACTAACACGGGATTGTATCACCTAGGGAAAACCTTCATGACGCTGCACTAATTACGTTCTATCCAATCATAACAGCGAACCTTCAAACAGTGAGACAGACCTAACCATTTCACAGCGCCTTGGACTCGGACATGTTTACATAAGACAACGCAATTGATGTGTTTGACAGTGATTACTCAAGTCTGCCACTGTTTTGGTCATATTGACAATTGAGACGATGCACACTAGCATCCACACGGCCACTTGTCAATATTCCAAAATTCAAAACCTATACACGAGCAGTTTGTGTCCCGCGACAACTTGTTTTGTGCTATGATTCGATATAAAATGATATATAACAGATGCACACTCTGGTAAGAGATAGTGAGAAAGCTGTAAATGCGAAACGTCACCAAAACACACACGTCGCTACTCTCCAGTAACTTGATAGATGATTTAGCTAATATGGCCTGTCTGTACATTGTGCCTGCTAGCTACTATTAGCTAGCTTCATTGACAACAGTGGTGGAGAGTACTTAGGTATAAATACTGTAAGGTACTACTTTAGTTGTTTTTTTGGGGTCTGTACTTTACAATTTATATTTCATTGATCATTTTAACTTCACTACATTCCTAAAGAAAATAATGTACACGGAACTAAAATAGAAACGCAACAGGTAACAATTTTAAAGATTTTACTGAGTTACAGTTTACAGCCCTAATCCATGGAGTTCATGACTGGAAATACAGATACCTTAAAATAAAAAGTTAGATGTGGATCAGAAAACCAGTCAGTATCTGGTGTGATCACCATTTGCCTCATGCATTGCAACACATCTCCTTTGCATAGAGTTGACCAGGCTGTTGATTGTGTCCTGTGGAATGTCCCTCTCCTCTTCAATGGCAGTGCGAAGTTGCTGGATATTGGCGGTAACTGGAACACGTTGTCGTACACGTCAATCCAGAGCATCTCGAACATGCTCAATGTGTGACATGTCTGGTGAGTATGCAGGCAATGGAAGAACTGGGACATTTTCAGCCTCCAGCAGTTGTGTACAGATCCTTGCGACATTGAGCCGTGCATTATCATGCTGAAACATGATGGGATGGCGGTGGCTGCATGGCACGACAATGGACGGCAGGATCTCGACACGGTATCCCTGTACATTCAAATTGCCATAGATAAAATCCAATTGTGTTCATTGTCCGTAGCTTATTCCTGCCCATACCATAAGCCCACCGCCCCCCTGGTGCACTCTGTTCACAACGTAACATCAGCAAAACGCTTGCCCAAATGACACCATACAGTCTGCCATCTGCCTGGTACAGTTGAAACCAGGATTCATTCCTGAAGAGTACACTTCTCCAGCATGCCAGTGGCCATCGAAGGTGAGCATTTGTCCACTAAAGTCGGTTATGACGCTGAATTGCAGTCAGGTCAAGACCCTGGTGAGGATGACAAGCACGCAGATGAGCTTCCCTGATACAGTTTCTGAAAGTTTGTACAGAGATTATTCAGCTGGTTCATAGGCTGGCGTGGTTACACGTGTTCTGCGGTTGTGAGGCTGGTTGGACGTACTGCCAAATTCTCTAAAACGACAATGGAGGCAGCTTATGGTAGAGAAATGGACATTAAATTCTCTGGCAACAGAGGATATTGTGGATATTGCTGCAGTCAGCATGCCAATTGCAAACTTTCTCAAAACGGCAGACATCTGTAGCATTTTGTTGTGTGACAAAACTGCACATTTTAGAGTGGCCGTTTACCCTCCCCAGCACAAGGTGCACCTGTGTAATGATCATGCTGTTTAGCTTTTTGATGTGCCACACCTGTCAGGTGGATAAGAAATGCTCACTAACAGGGATGTAAACAAATGTGTGCACGCTATTGAGATATCAGCTTTTTGTTGGTATGGAACATTTCTGGAAACTTAACATGTTGCGATTTTCTTTTCAGCTTTTTATTCCATATATTTTCCCTGACACCCAAAAGTACTCATTACATTTTGAATGCTTAACAGGACAGGAAAATTGTCCAATTCACACACTTATCATGAGAGCATCCCTGGTCATCCGTACTGCCTATGATCTGGTGGACTCATTAACCTGTCTAGGACTGGGGTTCCGCTACAGCGAAAGCAGCGAAAGCTCCACAAACGATTATATTAGGTCACCACCAAGTCACAGATAAACCCAGCCATTTTTCCCACCATAGAGAGGAGTCACAAAAAGCACAAATAGAGATTAAAATTCATCACTAACCTTTGATGATCTTCATCAGATGACACTCATAGGACTTCATGTTACACAATACATGTATGTTTTGTTCGGTAAAGTTCATATTTATATCCAAAAATCTTATTTTACATTGGCGTGTGAGATTCAGTAGTTCCAAAACATGCAGTGATATTGCAGAAAGCCACATGAATTTACAGAAATACTCATAATAAATGTTGATGAAGATACAGCTTTTATACATGAAACTTGATACACTTCTCCTTAATGCAAGCACTGTGTCAGTTTTCAAAAAAACTTTACGGAAAAAGCATAATCTGAGAACGGCGCTCAGAGCCCAAACCAGCCAGGGAAATATACGCCATGTTGGGTAGTCAACATACCAAAACTCCACCGTCACCAATGCGGCTCTCTGTTGGGTAGTCAACATTATTCATATATAAATATTCCTTTGATTGCTCAGATTGGCCGGGTGGCCAGCTCTAAGAAGAGTCTTGGTGGTTCCAAACTTCTTCCATTTGAGAATGATGGAGGCCACTGTGTGCTTGAGGACCTTCAATGCTGCAGAAATATTTTGGTACCCTTCCCCAGATCTGTGCCTCAACACAATCCTGTCTCCTTCAACTTCATGGCTTGTTTTATCTCTGATATGCACTGTCAACTGTGTGACCTTATATAGACAGGGGTGTGTCTGAATACATATGTAAATAAGGTATTTATGGATATTTTTGTTGCAAAAATGTAGGATTTTTTTTTTTTTTTGCTTTGTCATTATGCGGTTTAGTGTGTAGAATGATTAGGAAAAACATGGAACAATGTGGAAAAGGGTGAAGGGGTCTGAATACTTTCCGAATGCACTGTATAATGTAGCAAAGGCTAAGTTCATAATATGCTTTTGGGAAACCGGGCCCTGGTAATCAATCCGCGCCCTTTCAAGAGATTGGCTTGACAGCTGCTGGATCCGGTTTGAGTCCCGGGCAGGGGTACCCCTGAAATCGCTACAATATACTTCCATGGTTCGTTTCATTGACTCTCCCATTTAACTGCCCTAATTAACCCAGTTTTTGCTACATCTTCTGTGTCCGTTAAAGAGGATAATCTTGTGAAAAGTGAGGTGAAGAGTCACTGATCTATAAATAGTATTCCCTGCCAAATAATAGGCTTTGTGCAATTAAGATTAGCAGAGCTACTCCTCCCCTGGCATAGGCGATCCCCCTACCAAACACCCACAACCAGACATTGATTGATTGGAAACAGCTTGTGTAATTTCTCAGGATTACCTCTACCTGCAGTAAACCTAGTGCATAATGCTGGAAATACCGGTAAAAGCAAAATGCCTCAAATAAGTCCAAAAAGCATGGCTTTAGTTAGGCCGTATATAAATGGTTGCTTCGGGACAAAAATATCTGACAGACACATTATTTAATTTATTTAACTAGGCAAGTCAGTTAAGAACAAATTCTTATTTACAATGACGGCCTTCCCCGGCCAAACTCTAACTCGGACGATTCTGGGCTGTTGTGTGCCACCCTATGGGACTCCCAATCACAGCCGGTTGTGATACAGCCTGGAATCGAACCAGGGTCTGTAATGATGCCTCTAGCACTGAGATGCAGTGCCCTAGACCGCTGTGCCACTTGTGAGCCCACTTGAGCCCACTTCTACAAACAAATCTAAAGCATACTGAGCAGGTCCAGCTTTGAAATACTTCCCCCACATCTGGAACAAGCTTCAAAGCCCATTTCCTTATTAGTGACTGAATCCCATCATTCATATGTGTTGTAGAACAACGTCCAGTCATATAAAAAATGACAGTGGTCAAGTGATAATGTGAAATGACTGATCATAAAATATGTAGTTTAGGGAATGTATCTCTGTAGATACAGTAGATGACGGCTAGATCTACTGTAGGATAAATCTGCTCTGGTTGCTACTCTTTCTTTCACAGGAGCCAAGATTCAACAGCACATATTTAAAATAATTATGTATAATATTATATTTGTTAAGTCAGTGTAAGCTGGGAAATGAAATATAGCGCTGTGTGATTACATCACAGATAACATTTGCAAGTGGGAATTGAAAAGATACAAAACCCGACTTGAATATGAATACATCTAGAATTGAATGCACAAGGGAAATTTTACTTGCTCGTGTTCTCACAGTTATTACAACTTTTTTCTAATCTATTACAAATGCTCAAGCTTTCGTAATTCGGTGTTCACTCTTAAAACTCATTGTTAATGATATGCAGTGTGGTGAATGTGATTTGCTGTTGCATTGATGTAGTGGGATTTCAGAATAGGGATGTATAGGCAAGTCTGGACAAAAGAAACCGCTGACTCCTTTTTGACAAATATTTTGTGTGAGGAAAACAAAAACAAAATGTGAGGATGAATGATGAAATAATGTGTTGGTATTGTGTACATAAGATGTTGCCAAGGCTTTGGGAAATCTTCTTTTTTTTCAAGGCGCAAACAAAATGGAAACCCATCCGCTACAGGGACAGGGGTACTTGGCTATCATGGATTACAATGGATTACAATGTGACAAACGATTTATAAGGTGGAGTATAATTACATTTTACTGCAGCTGTTTTTCACGTTTATCCAATGTATTATTGCAGGTATGGGGTTGAGTTATTGAAAGCCTCCAGATACATTTTTCACCTCATGGCTAGCCCGGGCTGCTCCCGATCCCATTGTTTATACATCCACCTGAGGTCCCTGGCTTCATCTGTTTGCTGGTGTTAGCTATGGAAACAGTTAGTTCTGCAGCAGAGCAGACACCTATTCCATTGAAATGCTCAAATGCTGCCTCTCAGGAGGGGCAAGACCTTTAGAGAAGGTGGCAAAACCATTTTAGAAGGTGCTATATCTCTTAATTGGCTTAACTTGCTAATTGATTAAAGACAGAGATTAATAAAACATCAAAAAAATTTGAATACCACATTACAAATAAACTTTGCCGTAGATTAAATGTGCCATTGTTTTTTACCTGAATCAAAATAAATATATTATCCAGTGTTTGTCCAGGCTTGTGTAGAGAAATATGCTCTTTGTCCAGGTCACGTACAACTTATGACGATATACACTGAGTGGAAAAATGCTCACTAACAGGGATGTAAACAAATTTGTGAACAACATTTGCGAGAAATAAGCTTTTTGTGAGTATGGAAAATTTCTGGGATCACTTTACATGTTGCATTTTCATTCTGTTCAGTCTATACACTGAGTGTACAACATATTAGGAACTCTTTCCATGACAGACTGACCAGGTGCTAGCCAATTTATTTGAATCAATTAGTCAAGTTATGTCACATTTACCATCTCTCCTCCAAACCTTGACTGTTATTCATTTGAGTGCATCTCTTTGTCCCTCTATGCTCCGGCATACAAGTATGATTGGTTCATGGACTTGAATCTGAAGTGGGACAGCCTGCCTGCTGTATATAGCATGCTGCTAGAGATGTGGGGGCTGGAATTCACCATCTGTCTCTTCAGTGGCTGGTACATGGGCACAGAGCTGGTAGTCAGGGACTTCTGTGAGAGCTCTCGCTACAACATCTTGGAGGTATTATGATAATTTTATAAAGCATTTGTAAGCATTTCTAAACATTTAGAAGCACCCCTTCGGTGGCTGGTACATGGGCACCGAGATTGGTGTCAGGGACTTCTGTGACAGCTCTCGTTACAATGGTTAAATGCCACTATTTTGACACTCTAATGAGACCATGACGTATTACAGTGTTATAACAGTTATGCAGAAGGGAATTCTCAAGAGTTGTGAGTGGACTTTTTACTATAATCTTTTACTATGATATTTACTAGAATCTATAATATGCTTTACTGTAATCTGATAGGGCTATTTAAGATATGTCTTCAATACTTACCAGTGTGGTGGATTAATCTGATATCATGACAACATACATACAGAGCTAACATTCATCACCTATACGCTCAACATTCATGCAATAGGTTTCCATAACACATCAAAAATATAAACAACATATTTCCATGTCATGGAAACAACACCTGCTGTTTCCATGACATGGACTGACCAGTTGAATCCAGGTGAAAGCTATGATCCCTTATTTATGTCACCTGTTAAATACACTTCAATCAGTGTAGATGAAGGAAAATACAAATATTTTTAAGCCTTGAGACAATAGAGACATGGATTGTGTATGTGTTCCATTCAGAGGGTGAGTGGGCAAGACAAAATATTTAATATTTAAGTACCTTTGAACGGGGTATGGTAGTAAGTGCCAGGCACATCGGTTTGAGTGTGTCAAGAACTGCAATGCTGCTAGGTTTTCACGCTTTACAGTTTCCCGTGTCGATCAAGAAGGGTCCACCGCCCAAAGAAACAACTGTGGGAAGCATTGGAATTAACATGGGCCAGCATCCCTATGGAATGCATTCGACACCTTGTACAGTCCATGTCCCGACGAATTGAGGCTGTTCTGAGAGCAAAAGGAGATGCAACTCAATATTAGGAAGGTGTTCCTAATGTTTTGTACACTCGGTGTACGTTTACAGTATATTACTAATATCAATGCCATAGCTGTCAGCACAAGACATCTATTAACACACTGTAAACCCACACAGTACTATTCATTAATTGTATTAAGTTCTGTAAACATAATATATGTGAGAACGTTGTAGTAACACAACTGTTTTAGGTTCCCATAACATACACCTACCTCACTTTTGATTTCGTGAGACTCGTATTTGTTTAATCAGATGAAACGTATCGGAGAGTTCTGGTCTTCTGATATCAGGACTTCTGATGATAGATTGACAGTCAAGTTTGACCTTGATTATGTCTGACGTCATATACAGTACCAGTCAAAAGTTTGGGCACACCTACTCATTCCAGGGTTTTTCTATATTTTTAACACATATTAAAAAAAATATTCCAGGCTGTATCGCAACCGGCCGTGATTGGGAGTCCCATAGAGCGGCAATTGGCACAGCGTCGTCGGCGTTTGGCCGGTGTAAGCCGTCATTGTAAATAAGAATTTGTTCTTAACTGACTTGCTTTTATTTAAATAAGCAAGTCCGGACCACGCTGGGCCAATTGTGCATCGCCCTATGGGACCCCATCATGGCCGGTTGTGATACAACCTGGAATCGAACCAGGGTGTCTGTAGTGACGCCACAAGCACTGAGATGAAATGCCTTAGACCGCTGCACCACTCGGGAGCCCATATGGAATCATCTAGTAACTTGATGACAGCTTTGCACACTCTTGGCATTCTCTCAACCAGCTTCATGAGGTAGTCACATGAAAAGAATCACAAAGCCCAAAGATAAAAAATAAAAAAAATGATATAGCATACACTCCAACTATCCTTCAAAGGGTGCTTGATTCAGCATAATCCTGCAGATTCTGTTTCTCTTTGGGGCCACATGACACAGCTAAATCCACAAAGAGATAATGTTCTGTCTTAATTGTCCCCAAGAGACATAAAATGCTCTGCTTTTTTCCCATTTTTTCTACTAGTGAGATGCAATCACATTTTCAGACATATGGGCGGAGAATTGTAACAGTAATATTCACAATTTATTAGTCAATTTAAAGACTGTCAATCTCATATGAATATGATCAACAATTAAATGAGGAGGGGGACCTTAATATCAGAAAAATAATTTAAAAGATTTCTATTCAAAATGATAATGGAGAAGCATACCAATTATGAGGATGTTTCCCCCACTTTCTGAATCCCAGCTTAACTATAGCGCTGAATGTAAATGTGACTGTTTCAAACATTACCTGTCCAAATATCAGTACACCATGTACTAAAGTTGTCTCTCTCTACAAGGTACAACCTAGGGCGACGGACAGCATACGGTCATGGACAAAACGGAAGGTAAGGTATAGCTCATAGGGGATGGAAAAGATTGACATGCTGTAGAAAACATTCACCTAAAAACAGATCAAGTAAGCAAGCATTACTTCCTGACCCTGGCCCTATCTCAGATAATGTTTCCTTGCTGCCGCAGATTTCCTGTAACTGATTTTGATCTTCTTTAAACAGATCTGTGTTTGTTCCCCTTTCTTTTTCTTTGTTCCTGTTCGCTTCGGTGAGCTTCAGAGCTGCATCCTCCTCTCTCTGGGAGTGTTTGCCACCATTTTATTTGTACTGAGTGGCATTTGCTTTGATGTAAAAAGGTGCTTGTTGGACTTCAAAGATAGAACGCCATTACGCTCAGTCCCCTAGGGGTTTGATGGAGGATAAAACACACTAGGTAAGATCTGGAGATCACCGAGTTTTCCAAAACCATTTCAAGTTTAACCCCACAAGAGAAAGGTGTCCTAGTCTTTTTCTCCCCAGAGTACTGTAAATCAATAAAGCACAAAGCCACTAACAGTATCTCGCTGAAGCTCACAACTAAGTTAGTATCTGATCAGACAGAAACTACTTGGGAGCCAGACAGATATCAGTTCAACATGTAAGCTATGTTGGGATAGCAGCAACATTCACAGGAAACTCAAAAGGAGACTTTCTATCTGAAACTTATCTGAAGGACTTGGTTTGATCTTACTTTGAGGTGATTTTGGCTCAGATTTCAGACAATGCTATAGTGGGAGTAGAATTCTGGAGGAGTTTTGTTGATTGAGCCCACATAGGCTGAGAGAACATGTGGGCACAGTCAACAAAACATATAACAGGGTTGGACAAAACAATCAGCAGGATTGGACTAAAAAAGAAAGATCCGGTCGACTACACCAAATGAAACACCCTGATCAAAACAGGGGTGCTAGAAACCTAATCTACAGAATTATTATTATTATTATTATTATTGAGCAGTTTTGAGGTGCCTTTCAGCCAAGGTGTTTCAGAGGGTGTTATAGAACCCTTTTGTTTGCAAGTAGCTGAGGCTAACCTAGTCCTGTGGTGGCTATAATACACGAATAGTACAATGTGCTATCTTAGTTTGATCACATTGTTGTCGCAGACAGTTTTCCTGCTCTTCAGGTAATGTAAATTGTATAAAAAAGGCTTAGAAAGTTTGTAATTATCATTTAAAAAATTCAGACTTGATTTGCCCTAACAGAAAATGCAAAAAAATAATGTCAATTAATTATAATAATAATAATTCACATTTCCTGTTGCTGCAGGATTCATTTCCTGCTGTGAGAAACTGGTCAAGTTACGATACTGCATCTGTAGTTTACAGTCACCCTGACCCATAGACTACTTCCAAGGTAAAACTGTAACGGCTTTCCTCTTCATCAGAAGAGGAGGAGCAGGGATTGAACCAAAATGCAGCGGAGTTTGGAGACATATTTATTAAAGAAAACACGAACTCGACTATACACTAACAAAACAACAAACGACGTAGACGCACCTGAACATAAGAACTTACATATAACGAAGAACGCATGAAACAGGAACAGACTACATAAACCGAAAAACAAACAAACCGAAAACAGTCCCGTGTGGTGCAACGACATACACAGACACAGGAGACAACCACCCACAACGAACACTGTGAAAACACCTACCTAATTATGACTCTTAATTAGAGGAACGCCAAACACCTGCCTCTAATTAAGAGCCATACCAGGCAACCCATAAACCAACATAGAAACAGAAAACATAGAATTCCCACCCAAACTCACGTCCTGACCAACTAACACATATAACAAACTAACAGAAATAGGTCAGGAACGTGACATAACCCCCCCCATAAGGTGCGAACTCCGGGCGCACCAGCACAAAGTCTAGGGGGGGGGTCTGGGTGGGCATCTGACCACGGTGGTGGCTCAGGCTCCGGGCGAGGTCCCCACCCCACCATAGTCAATCCCAGCTTCCATTTCCCCCTATGAATGTCCACCCTCATCTTACCCCCACTAAATACTTTTGGTAACATCGACAACAGGGGCAGCACCGGGACAGAGGGATAGCTCAGGACAGAAGGACAGATCAGGATAGAGAGGTAGCTCAGGATAGAGGGGCAACTCCGGACTGAAAGGCAGCTCCGGACAGAGAGACAGCTCTGGACTGAGGGGCAGTTCTGGGTAAATAGCCGCTCTGGGCTAAGGGACAGCTCATGACTGGCTGACGGATCTGGACGCTCATGGCTGGCTGACGGCTCTCGACGCTCATGGCTGGCTGACGGCTCTGGCCGCTCATGGCTCGATGACGGCTCTGGACGCTCATGGCTCGCTGACGGCTCTGGACGCTCATGGCTCGCTGACGGCTCTGGACGCTCATGGCTGGCTGAAGGCTCTGGACGCTCATGGCTCACTGACGGCTCTGGACGCTCATGGCTGGCTGAAGGCTCTGGACGCTCATGGCTCACTGACGGCTCTGGCAGATCCTGTCTGGTTGGCGGCTCTGGCAGATCCTGTCTGGTTGGCGGCTCTGGCAGATCCTGTCTGGTTGGCGGCTCTGGCAGATCCTGTCTGATTGGCGGCTCTGGCAGATCCTGTCTGGTTGGCGGCTCTGGCAGATCCTGTCTGGTTGGCGGCTCTGGCAGATCCTGTCTGGTTGGCGGCTCTGGCAGATCCTGTCTGGTTGGCGGCTCTGGCAGATCCTGTCTGGTTGGCGGCTCTGGCAGATCCTGACTGACAACTGGCTCTAGCGGTTCCTGACTGACTATCGGCTCTGACGGCTCGGGACAGACGGGCGGCTCTAATGGCTCAGGACAGACGGATGGCTCAGACGGCGCTGAGGAGACGGATGGCTCAGACGGCGCTGGGGAGACGGATGGCTCAGACGGCGCTGGGGAGACGGATGGCTCAGATGGCGCTGGGGAGACGGATGGCTCAGATGGCGCTGGGGAGACGGATGGCTCAGACTGCACCTGTCTGGCGGAAGGCTCTGGCTGCTCCTGTCTGGCGGAAGGCTCTGTAGGCTCATGGCAGATGGGCAGCTTTGCAGGCTCATGGCAGACAGGCAGTTCATGCGCCGTTGGGCAGACGGCAGACTCTGGCCGGCTGAGATGCACTGTAGGCTTGGTGCGTGGTGCCGGAACTGGAGGCACCTGACTGAGGACACGTACTTCAAGCCTAGTGCGGGGAGCAGGGACAGGACACACTGACCTCTCGAAGCGCACTATATGCCTGGTGCGTGGTACCGGACTGAGGGCACGCACCTCAGGACGAGTGCGGGGAGAAACAACAGTGTGCACAGGACTTAGGAGACGCACAGGTGGCTTAGTGCGCTGTGCCGGAACTGGAGGAACTGGGCTGGAGACACGCACCATAGAGAGAGTGCGTGGAGGAGGCACAGGGCTCTGAAAACGCACTGGAAGCCTGGTGCGTGGTGTAGGCACTGGTGGTACTGGGCTGGGGCGGGGAGGTAGTGCCGGAAATACCGGACCGTGAAGGCGTACTGGCTCCCTTGAGCACCGAGCCTGCCCAACCTTACCTGGTTGAATGCTCCCCGTCGCCCGACCAGTGCGGGGAGGTGGAAAAACCCGCACCGGGCTATGTAGGCGAACCGGGGACACCATGCGTAAGGCTGGTGCCATGTAAGCCAGCCCGAGGAGACGCACTGGAGACCAGACGCGTTGAGCCGGCCTCATGACACCTGGCTCAATGCCCAATCTAGCCCTACCAGTGCTGGGAGGTGGAATAACCCGCACTGGGCTATGCACTCGTACAGGAGACACCGTGCGCTCTACTGCGTAACACGGCGCCTGCCCGTACTCCCGCTCTCCACGGTAAGCCTGGGAAGTGGGCGCAGGTCTCCTACCTGCCCTTGGCCCACTACCTCTTAGCCCCCCCCCCAGGCTTACCGTGGAGGGGTCTCCTCTCGGACTTCCAGCCACGTCTCCTAGCTGCCTCCTCATACCACCGCTCTTGGGCTCTCGCTGCCTCCATCTCCTCAAGAGCGCGGCGATATTCCCCAATGTGAGCCCAGTGTCCTTTACCTTCCAATACTTCCTCCCAAGTCCATGATTCCTGTGTAGTATCCTGCTCGACTTCGCGCCGCTTGGTTCTGGATCGGTGGGTGGTTCTGTAACGGCTTTCCTCTTCCTCTTCATCAGAAGAGGAGGAGCAGGGATTGAACCAAAATGCAGCGGAGTTTGAAGACATATTTATTAAAGAAAACACGAACTCGACTATACACTAACAAAACAACAAACGACGTAGACGCACCTGAACATAAGAACTTACATATAACGAAGAACGCATGAAACAGGAACAGACTACATAAACCGAAAAACAAACCGAAAACAGTCCCGTGTGGCGCAACGACATACACAGACACAGGAGACAACCACCCACAACGAACACTGTGAAAACACCTACCTAAATATGACTCTTAATTAGAGGAACGCCAAACACCTGCCTCTAATTAAGAGCCATACCAGGCAACCCATAAACCAACATAGAAACAGAAAACATAGAATGCCCACCCAAACTCACGTCCTGACCAACTAACACATATAACAAACTAACAGAAATAGGTCAGGAACGTGACAAAAACAAATATTGCTGAATACTGAAATAATAAAATTTAACTAAATACAATTTTATTGGTCACATACACATGGTTAGCAGATGTTAATGTGAGTGTAGCGAAATGCTTGTGCTTCTAGTTCCGACCGTGCAGTAATATCTAACAAGTAATCTAAGAATTTCACAACAACTACCTTATACACACAAGTGTAAAGGGATGAATAAGAATATGTACATGTAAATATATGGATGAGCGATGGCCAAACGGCATAGGCAAGATGCAGTAGATGGTATAGAGTACAGTATATACATATTTTTATTTATTTATTTTATTTTACCGTTATTTTACCAGGTAAGTTGACTGAGAACACGTTCTCATTTGCAGTAACGACCTGGGGAATAGTTACAGGGGGGAGGAGTGGGATGAATGAGCCAATTGTAAACTGGGGATTATTAGGTGACCATGATGGTTTGAGGGCCAGATTGGGAATTTAGCCAGGACACCGGGGTTAACACCCCTACTCTTACGATAAGTGCCATGGGATCTTTAATGACCTCAGAGAATCAGGACACCCGTTTAACGTCTCATCCGAAAGACGGCACCCTATACAGGACAGTGTCCCCAATCACTGCCCTGGGGCATTGGGATCTTTTTTTTATACCAGAGGAAAGAGTGCCTCCTACTGGCCCTCCAACACCACTTCCAGCAGCATCTGGTCTCCCATCCAGGGACTGACCTGGACCAACCCTGCTTAGCTTCAGAAGCAATATGAGATGAGTAATGTAGGGTACGTAAACATTATATAAAGTGGCATTGTTTAAAGTGACTAGTGATACATTTATTACATCCAATTTTTAATTATTAAAGTGGCTATTGATTTTAGTCAGTATGTTGGCAGCAGTCACTCAATGTTAGTGATGGCTGTTTAACAGTCTGATGGCCTTGAGATAGAAGCTGTTTTTCAGTCTCTCTTTTCAGTCTCTAGATTAACAATCTTCGTACCTGAATGAAAGCACACTTCACGGGACATATCTATTGAGGTTTTTGAGGCATCCATTGCCTACAGTAAAATTATTGCCTCGTTTTTATCTGCTGTTAAAATTTCCTAATTACTTGCTGCAGTGACTGTGGGAAGTGATGGCTTAGAGAGCTGTGAAGTGGCCTGAGGAGAGGAAATACCCACTCCTACAATCCTGGGATCCACTCCAGACACACACACACACACACACTCCAATAATCCTGGGTTTTCTCTCCATGCTTCAGATCCAGAGAAGTACTCCCTCCTCCAGTCAGACCCTGTGTGCGTGTGTGTTGTACTCCTCCAGTCAAGCTCCCATCTGCCAGGACGACTCCCTCACATCAGTAATTGCAGCAGCTCTTCATGTAAGGCCCTTAAAAACCGATGCTTAAAATCTTTTAACTGTGTTAGTGTGTGCGTGCGCGTGTGCGTGTGTGTGTGATGTGTGGCTCTGCAGGATATTTTTAAACAGCTAACCCATCTTCTGCTGGAAAGGGGCCTACTTGCACGTCCAACATTTTTTCATTATTGCTGTAACAGGGTCCTAACACGGCTCTGGAGTATTCTAAAGGGGATGCTGTCTGTGTTTCTGGTAAACTCCCAGCTTTGAATGAAAACCCTCTCTAGTGCGACGATTCCCTGATCCACCTCTATGCAGACGACACAATTCTGTATACTTCTGGCCCTTCCTTGGACACTGTGCTATCTAACCTCCAAACGAGCTTCAATGCCATACAACACTCCTTCCGTGGCCTCCAACTGCTCTTAAACGCTAGTAAAACTAAATGCATGCTTTTCAACCGTTCGCTGCCTGTACCCGCCCGCCCGACTAGCATCACCACCCTGGACGGTTCCGACCTAGAATATGTGGACATCTATAAATACCTAGGTGTCTGGCGAGACTGTAAACTCTCCTTCCAGACTCATATTTAACATCTCCAATCCAAAATCAAATCAAGAAGCGGCTTTCTATTTCGCAACAAAGCCTCCTTCACTCACGCCGCCAAACTTACCCTAGTAAAACTGACTATCCTACCGATCCTCGACTTCGGCGATGTCATCTACAAAATAGCTTCCAATACTCTACTCAGCAAACTAGCTGCTGTTTATCATAGTGCCATCCGTTTTGTTACTAAAACACCTTATACCACCCACCACTGCGACCTGTATGCTCTAGTCGGCTGGCCCTCGCTACATATTCGTCGCCAGACCCACTGGCTCCAGGTCATCTTTTAAAAAGAAAAATTCTACCAATGACTACAAATTACAAATTAATTAAAAGAGAAAGAGCATTATCAAAGGCATGCTAGGTGAAGCTCCGCCTTATCTCAGTTCACTGGTCACGATAACAACACCCACCCGTAGCATGCGTTCCAGCAGGTATATCTCACAGATCATCCCAAAAGCCAACACCTCATATGGCCGCCTTTCCTTCCAGTTCTCTGATGCCTGTGACTGGAACGAATTGCAAAAAACATCTGCTATCTGAGCAGCTAACCGATCGCTGCAGCTGTACTTGGTCCATCTGTAAACAGCCCACCCAATTTACCTACCTCATCCCCTTACTGTTTTTATTTATTTACTGTTCTGCTCTTTTGCACACCAGTATCTCTACTTGCACATGATCATCTGATGATTTATCACTCCAGTGTTAATCTGCTAAATTGTAATTACTCGCTCCTATGGCCTATTTATTGCCTATCTCCTCATGCCTTTTGCACACAATGTATATAGACTCATTTTTATTTTATTTTTCTCCTACTGTGTTATTGACTTGTTTATTGTTTACTCCATGTGAAACTCTGTGTTGTTGTCTGTTCACACTGCTATGCTTTATCTTGGCCAGGTCGCAGTTGTAAATGAGAACATGTTCTCAACTAGCCTACCCGGTTAAATAAAGGTGAAATTAAAAAAATAAAAAAATAAAAAAGTGGTAGCAGATATGTTATGAGGTTTGAAGTAGTGAATTACCCTGCTTAATGTGCAAAATACTCACAGGATTGTGGTCCTATGTTGCTCAGAGCATGGCACTAGCTACTCTGTCATGGGTTAAATTCCTGCAGGGATCTCAAACCTACTAAATATGTATGTGCTCACTGTACAGTAAGTCAATGTGGATAAAGGCATCTGCTAAGTGGCATATATTACAGTCAGATCCAAAATGATTGGCAGCATGATAAAGATGAGCAAAAAATATGATAATTTATTATCAGTAACATTTAAACTAAATCTGGAATTGTAGCGGACCTCAGTGCCCTCCACTTTCAAAATGGTTCACTGGGTCAACATGTAGAGCATTAGCCTAAATGTCCACGAAGGCCCAGTTTCATCCAGGACCTGCGAAACAAGAATCCCAGGTCCCAAATGGACAACAAGTCCAGCCGTGCACCTTGTCATGGGGTGGGGGGGGGGGTCCAGGGGCCGTCGGGGGTGGGCAGGGGGTCCATGGCTGGGTTAGGTTAGGCCCTCTAGGGGGGGGGGGGGGGGGGGGGGGGGGGGCAACACCTCCCCACCTGGGATCGGCCACAGGGGGGCTCCACTGGTTGTTTTAGGTAATTTTTTAACCATGGACACCTGGGTACCCAATAATAATCAATGAAGGAGCTCTGCTGGGTCCCACTTCTCGCTCATTGCACTTCTCGCTCTACAAACAGGTTACCAGAGGCTGATGGGGGGGATGGGGCCTCTAGGCCTACTCTCTCTGCCCTCTCTCTGGGCCTATCACTTCAGATCACTCCCAGTCATGAAACTTTTTTCCTCTCCACAGCCCAAGTCCAGACTTCCAGGCCTCTAGGCCTACTCTCTCTGCCCAGCTTGCCCACCTGCCTGTCCCTCCCTGGGCCTACCACTTCAGCTCTGTGCACATGGTAACCTATAACACTTTTCAGACCCCTAGGTCTCCACACCTACTCTTTCTTCCCAGTCCAACACCCCTCTCTCTGGAGATCAACCATGACCAAACACACACACACCCACACACACATACAAAGGTGCATTTCAAAGTAACACACTTTTTTAGCAAACAGTGGATAATGGATTTATTTGTGCCTCAGAGATCGGGCCTGGCTGGCGTTATGAGGCGGACGATGGGAACGATAGTAACGAGATTGTTTGGTAAGGGAGTGATTCATGTGATCCGCAAAAGTTCTGAGGTCTTTAACAGAATCTTGATTAAAGCTAATTGTCGCAATGCTTCATCGAAGTGTGCCGAACGTTCCATGACTTCCAATGCCAAACTTGTCAAATATCTGTCCCACATAGTCCCCGAGATTATCGTACAAAAACATTGTATAAAATAAACAATACAAATTCTGAGCTAACAAAAATAGGAGATTTTTTTTTAAATGGTAGAGATTTTATTTAACACATAATATTTTTTTCTCAAAAAGATAGGGGTCCAAATTATCGGCACCCCTGTTTTCAATACCCTTTAAATATTATGTATGGAGGAATGGTCTAAAATCTCTCCCAATATGTTCTCCAATCTCATATATATATTTGTTTAAGGTTCATTGTAGTTATCCTTGCAAGGTGAGTTATTGAAAGATATTGAAAACAGGGGTGCCAAGCACTTTGGCCCTTATCCTTTTCAAGAGACAATATATTACTTGTTCAACAAAATCCCCTACTCTGAGCAATTGTATAGGTATATTTCCCCCTTTTTTTGCATACAATATAGCTCAATATTTTAATTATTTATTTCATACAGTCTTTTTTGCTCATCTTTATTAAGGGTGCCAATCATTTCTGACCTGATTATATTACTCACCCAACGTGTTACAAATAGGGGTAAAATGGGCAAGAAGTCAGCAGGGTAGAGTTCCACCAGATGCTAAGAATTATACAGCTCTGCCACTTTACAAATTCCAATTTGACCCATGGATATAGGATGTTACATAGAGCTGTGAGATGGATCTCTAAGTTGGTGTTCATTCTGTTTCTGTGGGATCAACCTGAGCCTTCACGCTAGAACCATGAGAACACCCAAAAAGGTCAAATGCAAATATCAAATACTACGCATAGAAACAAATCTGTACAAAAGTTTATCCTAAATGTATCCAAGGTATTTACAGGAAATATCCACCATCCATACACTCTATAGAAAAACATTTGCTTTCTAAAAGCTAATAGGATTATTTGGCTGTCCCCTTTGAAGAACCCTTTTTGGTTCAAGGTATAACTATTTTGGATTCCATGTTGAACCCTTTCCACAGAATCAAAAAGGGTTATCTTATTGGGATAGTAGAAGAACACTTTTGGAACCCTGTTTTCTAAGTGTGTATCCAACTGATCTTGCATATCAACAAACTTGGAATATTGGTAACTGCACAAATATATTTTCATAACATAAAATATGTGTACAGTATCTTATTCTATATCCAATGAAGATCAAATTACTTTTCATTAAACGAAGACACAATATCATCCTGGAATACCTTCACGGTGGTTTCTTTGATTGAAAAATGAATAAGCGATTCACCCACAAACTAATCACAGTTAATTTCACAGGTAATAAAGTATTGCTATATCCAGTGATTCTCTGCAATCAAACAAAAGGGAAGTAAATGATTTAACCCTACCCTAGCTCCAATAAATGTACAGATGTCATCTCGCCCACACTGTAATCCATCCGATTAATTTGGAAAACAACAATGTGTCACACCCTGATCTGGTTCACCTGTCCTTGTGATTGTCTCCACCCCCTCCAGGTGTCGCTTATTATCCCCGGTGTATATATCCCTGTGTTTCCTGTCTCTCTGTGCCAGTTTGTCTTGTTTGCCAAATCAACCAGCATTTTACCTTGCTCCAATTTTTCCCAGTCTCTGTTTGTTTCGAGTCCTCCTCGTTTCGACCCTTGCCTGTCCTGACTCCGAACCCGCCTGCCTGACCACTCTGCCTGTTCTGACTACCAGCCTGCCTATCCCCTTGTACTGTTTTTGGACTCGGATCTGGTTTCTGGCCTTCAGTGACCTCTGTCCCCATTCTGTTCTTTAAGTGTTCAGGTGCAGAGACGCCGAAAGGCAGGCTACTACTACTATTGAAGTAGTAATGTCCGAAAGATGTGATGATGGTTGTTAGCTTAACTGACTCCTCAGCTAGCGGGATATGCCAGAAACCCATGTTTGCATCAAGCTTCCTGAAGTTTTTCCCCCGGCAAGTGAGCCATGGGTCTGTTTAACAGTGGGAAGCTTGTATTTCTCTACATACTGACTCATTGAGACTAGTGAAATCAACATATATCCGCACGTCCTCATTCTTCTTTGGAACAACCACCATGCTGACACTCCAGTCCTTGTGCTCCTCCACTATGATGACAACCTTGCACTCTTGTATGTTCTCTAGCTCTTTCTTCACTCTTGGCAGCAATGTCAGAGGAATCAGTTGTGGATTGTGGAGTGACTAGGGCTCTGCACTGGGTTTTAGCTTGTTGGTATATGCCAAGGCCGCTTTGGATAGCTTTCTTTCAGTGTCTGTAGAATGATCAGTGCTGTCAGGTCTAACAACTAGCTAAAGCTTTGTGATGGCTGGTCAGCCTAGTAAAGCTATGTGTACAGTAGATTTCTGATGGCGTGCACGTCCTCCAGTGTCTCCTTTCTTTCCCCTCTCTCTTTTTTCATATGAAATCCATCTCTTACTTGTCCATACTCTTTTTGCTCTAGTTAGTTTAGGTTGAACTCAGCACCGGGATTAAAAACAATAATTTAATACATACAGAGGGATCTGTTAGCAGAAAAAGTATTTTTATAACTTCTTCGGGATCGGTGATCCCATCCACGAGGAAGAAAATTTCCCAGGAGAGAGACATATCTGATAATGGCAGAAAGCTTAAATTCTTGTCAACAAAGGGTAAACAAATGTGTTTGCTTTAAATATCTTTTAAATTGTTTGCAGTTTTACAGCTAATTTCCTGCAATTATAAAAAAAAAAACATTATTTATGCCATGTTAATATGATATCTGAGTGAGAGTAAATAACAAAATCAGTAGGGGCCCCTAGAGGTCAGGGCCCCTGGGCATGTGCCCTGCATGCCTGGTCGGTAATTCTGCCATGATTACAGAACAGCACAAATTCCCCGGGCCATGAGTTGTACAAGGTGTCGGAAGCATTCCACAGGGATGCTGGGCCATATTGACTTCAATGCTTCCCAGAATTGTGTCAAGTTGGTTGGATGTCCTTTGGGTGGTGGATCATTCTTAATACACACGGAAAACTGTTGAGCGTGAAAAACCTACCAGCATTGCAGTTCTTGACATACTCAAACCGATATGCCTGGCAGCTACTACCATACCCAGTTCAAAGGCATTTAAATATTTCTTCTTGCCCATTCACCCTCCGAATGTCACACACCCAATCCATGTCTCAATTTTCTCAAGGATTAAAAATCCTTCTTTAACCTGTCTACTCCCCTTCATCTACACTGATTGAAGTGGATTTAACAAGTGACATCAATAAGGGATCATAGCTTTCACTTGGATTCACCTGATCAGTCTTTGTCATGGAAAGAGCAGGTATTCCTATTTTTTGTACACTCAGTAAATATACTAAACTCAGCAAAAAAAAGAAACAACTGTCCCACATTTGTTCAGGGACACATTTTACAGTTTCTGTTAGTCACATGTCTGTGGAACTTGTTCAGTTTATGTCTCAGTTTTTAAATCTTGTTATGTTCATACAAATATTTACACATGTTAAGTTAGCTGAAAATAAACGCAGTTGACAGTGAGAAGTCGTTTCTTTTTTTGCTGAGTTTATATACACTACTCAAAAAAATAAAGGGAACACTTAAACAACACAATGTAACTCCAAGTCAATCACACTTCTGTGAAATCAAACTGTCCACTTAGGAAGCAACACTGATTGACAATAAATTTCACATGCTGTTGTGCAAATGGAAAAGACAAAAGGTGGAAATTATAGGCAATTAGCAAGACACCCCCAATAAAGGAGTGGTTCTGCAGGTGGTGACCACAGACCACTTCTCAGTTCCTATGCTTCCTGGCTGATGTTTTGGTCACTTTTGAATGCTGGCGGTGCTTTCACTCTAGTGGTAGCATGAGACGGAGTCTACAACCCACACAAGTGGCTCAGGTAGTGCAGCTCATCCAGGATGGCACATCAATGCGAGCTGTGGCAAGAAGGTTTGCTGTGTCTGTCAGCGTAGTGTCCAGAGCATGGAGGCGCTACCAGGAGACAGGCCAGTACATCAGGAGATGTGGAGGAGGCCGTAGGAGGGCAACAACCCAGCAGCAGGACCGCTACCTCCGCCTTTGTGCAAGGAGGAGCAGGTGGAGCACTGCCAGAGCCCTGCAAAATGACCTCCAGCAGGCCACAAATGTGCATGTGTCTGCTCAAACGGTCAGAAACAGACTCCATGAGGGTGGTATGAGGGCCCGACGTCCACAGGTGGGGGTTGTGCTTACAGCCCAACACCGTACAGGACGTTTGGCATTTGCCAGAGAACACCAAGATTGGCAAATTCGCCACTGGCGCCCTGTGCTCTTCACAGATGAAAGCAGGTTCACACTGAGCACATGAGCACATGTGACAGACGTGACAGAGTCTGGAGACGCCGTGGAGAACGTTCTGCTGCCTGCAACATCCTCCAGCATGACCGGTTTGGCGGTGGGTCAGTCATGGTGTGGGGTGGCATTTCTTTGGGGGGCCGCACAGCCCTCCATGTACTCGCCAGAGGTAGCCTGACTGCCATTAGGTACCGAGATGAGATCCTCAGACCCCTTGTGAGACCATATGCTGGTGCAGTTGGCCCTGGGTTCCTCCTAATGCAAGAGAATGCTAGACCTCATGTGGCTGGAGTGTGTCAGCAGTTCCTGCAAGAGGAAGGCATTTATGCTATGGACTGGCCCGCCCGTTCCCCAGACCTGAATCCAATTGAGCACATCTGGGACATCATGTCTCACTCCATCCACCAACGCCACGTTGCACCACAGACTGTCCAGGAGTTGGCGGATGCTTTAGTCCAGGTCTGGGAGGAGATCCCTCAGGAGACCATCCGCCACCTCATCAGAAGCATGCCCAGGCGTTGTAGGGAGGTCATACAGGCACATGGAGGCCACACACACTACTGAGCCTCATTTTGACTTCTTTTAAGGACATTACATCAAAGTTGGATCAGCCTGTAGTGTGGTTTTCCACTTTAATTTTGAGTGTGACTCCAAATCCAGACCTCCATGGGTTGATAAATTTGATTTACATTGATCATTTTTGTGAGATTTTGTTGTCAGCACATTCAACTATGTAAAGAAAAAAGTATTTAATAAGAATATTTCATTCATTCAGATCTAGGATGTGTTATTTTAGTGTTCCCTTTATTTTTTTGAGCAGTGTATATACTGAACAAGAATATAAACGCAACATGTAAAGTGTTGCTTCCATGTTTCATGAGCTGAAATCAAAGATCCCATAAATGTCCCATACGCACAAAAAACGTATTTCTGTCAAATTTGGTGCACAAATTTGTTTACATCCCGGTTAGTGAGCAGTCCTCCTTTGACGAGATAATCAATCCACCTGACAGGTGTGGCACATCAAGAATCTGATTAAACAACATGACCATTACACAGGTGCACCTTGTGCTGGGGGACAATAAATGTGCAGTTTTGTCACACAACACAATTCCATAGATGTCTCAAGTTGTGAGGGAGCGTGCAATTGGCATGCTGACTGCAGAAATGTCCACCAGTTCCTGGATGCTGAAAATATCCCAGTTCTTCCATGGCCTGCATACTCACAAGACATGTCACCCAATAGATGCATATCTGTATTCTGTATCTGTATTATCTTTGCAAAGGAGAAATGCGTACTAACAGGGATGTATTCCAATTTGTCCACCAAATTTGACAGGAATAAGCTTTTTGTGCATATGGAAAATTTCGAGACGAAGACTTTACATTTTGCATTTATATTTTATAGATGTCTCCATCTCAATCTTCTTTATGGATTCTAGGAACTTATTGCATTTACCATATCGAAGTCCCGAGGCGTGGCCCCCCTGTATGGCCCCCCTGTACAATTTTTATCACCAGCATTCTTTTCAAAAGTGGTGACAAATTGAGATATATCCTTCTCTGACATCCTGTCAATGAATCCAGAAATCTATCCCAGGTAGATATGTAGCTGTCAAATGTAAAGACTTGTGAGAAGGCAACTGTGAGGATTCATGATATGTTGGTGGAGGTTGCAATATTGGATAATGTGGAGGACGCTCTCAGCGGTGAAAAAAAAAGATTGCCATGTCAAAGTTCTATTTAATTTTCTCTGTCTGTCTTTTGGTTCTACATTAAAGGGGCAGTGCAGTCAAAAACATGTTTATAATTTTTTTCCCACACTATGAGGTCAAAATAACACTATGAGGTCAAAATTATGATAATGCCTTTATAGTGTAAAATAAAAAATGCCTGGATTATAGCCTGTTCAGGTGGGAAGGAGTTTTAGGCCCACAGTATGACATCAAAATCTAATCTGATTATTCTGACCAATGATCATATTTTATTAAGTCGGAAGTTTACATACACCTTAGCCAAATACATTTAAACTCAGTTTTTCACAATTCCTGACATTTAATCCGAATAAAAATTCCCTGTTTTAGGTCAATTAGGATCACCACTTTATTTTAATAATGTGAAATGTCAGAATAATAGAAGAGAGAATGATTTATTTCAGATTTGATTTCTTTCATCACATCACATCCCCAGTGGATCAGAAGTAAACATACACTCAATTAGTATTTGTAGTATTGCCTTTAAATTGTTTAACTTGCACAAGCTTCCCACAATAAATTGGGTGAATTTTGGCCCATTCCTCCAGACAAAGCTGGTGTAACTGTGTTAGATTTGTAGATCTCCTTGCTTGCACACGCTTTTCAGTTCTGCCCACACATTTTTCTATAGGATTGAGGTCAGGGCTTTGTGATGGCCCCTCCAATACCTTGACTTTGTTGTCCTTAAGCCATTTTGCCACAACTTTGGAAGTATGCTTGAGGTCATTGTCCATTTGGAAGACCATTTTCGACCAAGCTTTAACTTCCTGACGGATGTGTTGAGATGTTGCTTCAATATATCCACATCATTTTCCTGCCTCATGATGCCATCTATTTTGTGAAGTGCACTAGTCCCTCCTGCAGCAAAGCACCCCCACAACATGATAATTCCACCCCCGTCCTTCAGGTTTGGGATGGTGTTCTTCGGCTTGCCAGCCTCCCCCTTTTTCCTCCAAACATAACGATGGTCATTATGGCCAAACAGTTCTATTTTTGTTTCATCAGACCAGAGGACATTTGTCCAAGAAGTACAATCTTTGTCCCCATGTGAAGTTGCAAACCATAATCTAGCTTTTTATGGTGGTTTTGGAGCAGTGGCTTCTTCCTTGCTGAGCGGCCTTTCAGGTTAGGTTGATTTAGGACTTGTTTTACTGTGGATATAGATACTTTTGAAACCCTTTTCCTCCAGCATCTTCACAAGATCCTTTGCTGTTGTTCTGGGATTGATTGCACTTTTCGCACCAAAGTACGTTCATCTCTAGGAGACAGAATGCGTCTCCTTCCTGAGCGGTATGACGGCTGTGTGGTCCCATGGTGTTCATACTTGCATACTATTGTTTGTACAGATGAACGTGGTACCTTCAGGCGTTTGGAAATTGCTCCCAAGGATGAACAAGACTTGTGCATGTCTACAAAAAAAATTCTGAGGTCTTGGCTGATTTCTTTTCATTTTCCCACTGTCAAGCAAAGAGGCACTGAGTTTGAAGGTAGGCTTTGAAATACATCCACAGGTACACCTCCAATTAACTCAATTGATGTCAATTAGCCTATCAGAAGCTCCTAAAGCACTGACATAATTTTCTGGAATTTGTTTAAAGGCACAGTCAACTTGGTGTATGTAAACTTCTGACCCACTGGAATTGTGATACAGTGAATTATATGTGAAATAATCTGTCTATAAACAATTGTTGGAAGAATTACTATGCACAAAGTAGATGTCCTAACCTAACCAAACTATAGTTTGTTAACACAATTGTGGTGGTTGAAAAATGACTTTAATGACTCCAACCTAAGTGTATGTAAACTTCCGACTTCAACTGTGGGTTTCATCCTACTTTGAAGGTGTAAGCTCTAGTCTAGAGTCTAGATCAGTTTCTCAACTCCAGTCCTCAGGTCCCCCCAATAGCACATCTTTTTGTTGTTGCCCCAGACAAACTCACCTGATTCAATTCATTGAGGGCTTGATGATTTGGTGGTTAGTTGACAAGTGGAATCAGGTGTGCTTGTCCAGGGCTACAAACGAAGTATGTTCTGTTGGGTGTACTGGAAGACTGGAGTTGGGAAACGTTGGTCTAGATCAGAGTTTCCCAAACTCGGTCCCAGGGCACCCCTGGGAGCATGGTTTGATTTTTGCCCTAGCATGACACAGTTGATTCAAATAAGCAACTCATCAACAAACTTTGATAATTTGAATCAGCTGTGTAGTGCTCTGGAAAAAAACAAAAACCCAGGAAGCCCTGGTCTAGATGGTCCTATCTGCCAATCAGAACTGTGTATATGTATTTACATTTCTATTAACATGCCCACACAATCAGACTGAGAATTTCAATGGCAATATGAGGCTCAGGAAAATAAATGATGTTATTGTCATTAAAAAATATATATTTATTAAACATACAACCTTTATCTCTCTGTTTCAATGGCTGCCTATTATTTCACCTCCATCCATGTTTTAATTTAGATGTAGGCATTTCTTCTTCTACCGCTTCTGTCTCATCAATCAGTAGTACTACAAAAAATGAACAAATATGGGTGGGTACCAGGGTTGGGGTCAATTTCATTTTAATTCCTGTAAATTCTGTAGGCATAATTGGAATTGGAGTTGGAAGTTCATTATCTTGCAATGTTCTTCAATGAGAAAATGTTGGAATTGGAATTTGGTTTACTTTCTGAACGGGCTGGAATTGAAATGGAATTGACCCCAACCCTGGTGGGTACTACACAATTGATTTACACTTTGTCAAACAAATATGGTGAACCAAAAAACTCTTGTTAAGGAGAGAGAGGGAATTTAAGTCATCCTTACCATCTTCCATCTGTTCATTACAGTGCAACTTCTATTGAGCAGCATGGCACTGAAGTCATACATCTCTGATGCTGTGATAGCTGAATAGGCCCGATGGCATATTGTCATCTTGTTCCATGCTAATTACATGATGACAGGACTGTGAGTGCCGTCGATGGCTCATAACGCAACTCCTTGTTAGATGTAGACAATAGAATGCAGGGTTATAGACAGGAATTTTCCAAGATACACCACGTATTGTTACATGGCCTTGACAGAAAATGGGAAACGTGATGGCATTGATTAAATAAAACGTAGACCTTATAGAATTTAAAATTCACCCTTTTTTTCACATCTTGTGTGGATATTGGCTTAGTTTTGTATGAAATCCTTAAACCCTGATTCCTTAAAACTCCATAAACTATTAACATACCGTAAGCCTACCAGCAAGATCAAAAGTAATAATTTGTCATTCATTACACTTGTTAAACAAGTAAAACCTTGGGCTAAATAGATTATAGATTCTCAACGATCAGGAGTAACAAGTTGCTCTTTTAGTGTAAGGTACAGTATGAGTATTTAGTCCTCCTGCACCCAGAGAACCTGATAACCAGCCAACACATCTTTGCAATGAAGATTGGTCACTGTTACAGTATGTGTTGCTGTCCTTATCACCACGGCAGCATATGTTTTCAATGGACGGGTGATGTTTGACCCCTTGAAAATACACCCCCACAACACCCACAAATTCTGCATAGGCATACATAATGTTCATCATTTCTGCCTAAGCCTAATGAGCATACGCCAGAGTCTTTAAATATCCCCATTTGTATTCACTCAAGTATTTCCACAGAAATGGAAAGAAAACCTTCACCTTGAGGCTATTAGATGTTGTCAGTGTTTCCTCTGCACTTACTAGGGGAGCAACATAAATATCAACATAGTCTTGCAGGCTCTCGGTGTCATTAGAAATACACTGCTGTCATTGTGAAATGGTTTTGAGATCCAAAGTGAGTTTGTCAATCAAAACAATAGACAGTGCATAAAAGCAAATACATTGTACATTCATAGACATGCACTTATCTCCATGTTACAGTTGTTGCGCTTCTGCTGCGATAACAAAATACAACCTGGTAGAAAATTAGAACATTATGTCTTTCCTACAACTACTAAGATAAACTGAAAGACAATCTTACAATGCAGGCTGAGTAGTATTACTATGTGTCTCAGAGAAGCACATGAAAGAGACTTCTTCTTATTTGTGTTCTATTATTGAAGTCACTTCCTGTTAGATTTGCCTCAGCTTCCTGTCTCTGGAGGACGACAGCCAATAGTATCTCAATCCTAGATGATAGCCATTTGGTTTTCCTAATGGATCAAGCTGGAAGCCCATCACAGCTCCTGAGGCACGGTGATGGAGAGATGTGACTGTTAATTTGGTTGATTTAAATGATTCCTGACACTACTTTGGATGAGTCAGTAAAACAGTTTATGAGTCTGTAAAACAGTTTATCCCAAAGGGGTACACTAGCGCACTCGCTATATAAACAGTTGCATTTGTTAGTTAACCTGACAGTGATCAAGAGAGAGCTTTTGGCATGCCTACCTATGAATATGACTCAAGGAGTGTGGACAAGTGTTTGCTTGGGAGAGTTTTAGAAGGTGGGCAACCTAAATCAGTTGTAGGCGAGCTAGCAAGCATTTATCGGACAACTGGTGGTTATGAGGCAGCATGCCACTGTAGGCAAGCTTATATTGGACCCATGTCTACCACCAATGCCACTAGCATCGCAACACCGTTCATGGTTAACCAAGTCAATATGACGCTATTGAAGTGTCGGCCCACTGCAAAGCCAATGAGCTGTATGCACATTGGGCCGCTGCCTTTGCCGATTGTGGGCTGCTCATGGGCCACTGTAAGCTTGCTACAGCGAAAGTGGATCAGTGCTAGGGTGCAATCATATTCACCTCAGACATCATTGAGGATGATTTACATAGATGCTATCCCGGTAATCTCTGTGTACTGTCTCCCTCCCATACATCTGGCTCTCATCATATTTGAAGATGATGGGAATCTGTTTTGAATAGGATCAACCCTCATTCCTCCCCAGTAGTGTAGGAGAAAATGTTGAGATCACATCACCTTAATCCTAATCTTCTTGTACATTTGCAATATGTTATCCCACATACACTTAAGCCTCCAGAGCAACAACAAATGGCATTCTATTCTGATCCAATTATAGCTTTTGACAACCCCTCTCTTGTGTTGGGAGAGCGATGCTGGTTGCCTCATCCTCCTGAGTGTTCAAGCTGGTAATTGAAAATCTAGTTTTTGGCTGTGTGTATCATTAGTAGGCCATACCCTCTCACACACCAATTTGACCCCTCCCTGCCTCCTCAATCGCCTGGCTGATGCTGAAGCATTTTACATCTCTGACAACCAGAGACAATTCTCACCCTCCCCCAACAGACTCAGAAGCCAAATAGGGATTGTACATTAAAGAGTGTATTTACTATTGGACGTAAATTCTGTGCAATCTCCTCCCACCCCAACTTTGCTCCTACATTTTGATTAAAATCTTGAATGGTGAGTATTCAAAATGTTCAAAATAAGCACACTTGTGATTATTGTGATTCAAACAGCTGCTTAAAAGGATGTGTCTTTTTATGAAACAGTTTTTATAATTTTGTCTGTCTGAAACACTACCCACCATGGCCTAGCCGTCTGGCACAGATTTGTGTGTTAAGCCTTGGCGGCTTAGCTCATTTTGAAAGAGGCTGGTTGCAGTGAGCCAGTACCTTTCATTTTGTCTCATATCATTAGACAAATTCAAAATGAAACGGTGTCTGTTCAAAGAGCCTGAGGCTATTGTAGACTACAAATAAAAGGGTTGTTTCATGAAATGAGTGACTTTTATATCCTTTTGATATTTTAAGTAAAAATTGTGCACATAAATTGCATTTTTCAAGCCTGTTAGAATAAATGAAGTGCCATTTAATATAGACCACATGGAGAATTCAATCAATCAATCTGATTGTTAAAATGAATATAGACTTGCTAAAGAAATTCTGCATTTGTGACTGTGACTTCTATGGGGATTTTAACCCACTTAATCCCAACATTTCTCCAAGTATTCATCATCATTATAAAGGCTAGTTATTTTTGCTGCTTTGACAGTCATTTCTGAAGATTATTATTTATTTAATGTGATTAGTGATTATCCGTTCATTTTAAGGTCAACCCTGTTTTAATATGGTGAAACTATTCCTTAAAAAAAATAAAAAATAAAATCAAACATTGAACATCTAACAGACAAATCATAGTATAAAAGAAGATGAGCTGGTTCTACTCTTTTTTGCCATTTGCTGATGTTTTGTTGTGGGAAACTGAATGGGTCAAGCATAACACGCCAGCATAATACATTATTACTTTTTTATTGTGATGCTTGCATTAAATTGCGACAACCTGTTGCACACAGCAATATTCTATTCCCCCTGTCAAATGGAGATTTATGGCTGCTAGACAGCTAGAAATTGAGATTCATTTGAACTACATAAATCAAAAATCCTCACTCAGAACACCCTAACACTTTGTACCACTAAAAATGTTTGATTCAGTCTTGTCTTCTCTCATATACCACAACATGCAATTGGTGCGCAAACACAATTCTATGTTTTTTCTTTGAAAGTCATGTTTGCTCTGAAGAAATTTGACACCGTCTAATGTCGCTGATGTGGGAGTGACAGGGTAGACTAAAGGAGTGAATGATATAATCATGCAAATGACACTGCAAAGAACAATGTTACCACTGACATGCTGCTCCTATGACATACATCTCCTAGCAACCAATTCCATGAGCAGCAGCCCTTAAGAAGTGCTCCTCATTAAATGTACATTTTTTGTCAAATTATTTTTATATCTGAAAAGTGTAATTATTTTAGTGCATTGCTATGTTCTGCACACCTAGAGGATACGGAAGATACTTTTATTTTATGGAGATAGTTTGATTTGGAGAGATTGATCGACTTGGTTCCGGCAAGCAGTAGCGGATTTAGGTATGGGCGATCAGTTTTCTATTGATCATTTGCACGTCACGTCAATGATATCATGTCAACGTGTGGGACTGTTTGTCAATTAACCTTGTCGGATTGGGTGCCCTGATTCTAGTTTTTGAGCTTGGCTGGCTACAGCCTGGGAAGGTCCCCCACTCAGAAGTACGAGATGGGGAGGGGGGCAGGGGTAGGTTGACCTCAGGTCTCCCCACTGGAAGCCCGAGGTAGTGGGAGCGGGGGAATCTATCAAATAGTGCACCTCTAACTTTGTACAGTACTAATGCAATTAGTAAAATAATTCACACTACGAAATGCTACCAAATAAATCACAATTCATTCATAATACTGTGAATATATAGTTTCACAGACATATTGTTGCATTTTTTCTGGTTTGTGTGAAATTGTTAATAATATAAAACCAGTCCGCACACCAACAAGGTGAATTGGTTTAGTCTTGACTCTTGGTTGACAGTGTTGGGGGATGGGTAATGTATTGATACTCAAGCGCCAAATCAACACAAATGGATAAGAAAAGGTCCAGTTTAGGAAAATAGAAAAGAAGAAGAGGAGAAACGCGCTAAAGATAAAGGTATGCAGCTACATTTGAAGTCGGAAGTTTAAATACACCTTAACCAAATACATTTAACTCAGTTTCACATTTCCTGACATTTAATCCTAGTAAAAATTCCCTGTCTTAGGTCAGTTAGGATCACCACTTTATTTTAAGAATGGGAAATGTCAGAATAATAGTAGAGAGAATTATTTATGTCAGCTTTTATTTCTTTCATCACATTCCCGGTGGGTCAGAAGTTTACATACACTCAATTAGTATTTGGCAGCATTGCCTTCAAATTTCTTATCTTGGGTCAAATGTTTCGATTGTAGCCTTCCACTATCTTCCCACAATAAGGTGGTTGAATTTTGGCCCATTCCTCCTGACAGAGCTGGTGTAACTGAGTCAGGTTTGTAGGCCTCCTTGCTCGCACACACTTTTTCAGTTCTGCACACACATTTTCTATAGGATTGAGGTCAGGGCTTTGTGATGGCCACTCCAAAACCTTGACTTCGTTGTCCTTAAGCCATTTTGCCACAACTTTGGAAGTATGCTTGGGGTCATTGTCCATTTGGAAGACCCATTTGCCACCAAGCTTTAACTTCCTGACGGATGTGTTGAGATGTTGCTTCAATATATCCACATAATTTTCCTGCCTCATGATGCCATCTATTTTGTGAAGTGCACCAGTTCCTCCTGCAGCAGCTTACCCCCACAACATGATGCTGCCACCCCCGTGCTTCACGGTTGGGATGGTGTTCTTCGGCTTGCAAGCATCCCCCTTTTTCCTCCAAACATAACAATGGTCATTATGGCCAAACAATTCTATTTTTGTTTCATCAGACCAGAGGACATTTCTCCAAAAAGTACGATCTTTGTCCCCATGTGCAGTTGCAAAGCGTAGTCTGGCTTTTTTATGGCGGTTTTAGAGAAGTGTCTTCTTCCTTGCTGAGTGGCCTTTCAGGTTAGGTTGATATAGGGCTTGTTTTACTGTGGATATAGATACTTTTGTACCTGTTTCCTCCAGCATTTTCACAAGGTCCTTTGCTGTTCTGGGATTGATTTGCGCTTTTCACATCAAGGTGCGTTCATCTCTAGGAGACAGAATGCCGTATGACGGCTGCGTGGACCCATGGTGTTTATACTTGAGTACTATTGTTTGTACAGATGCACGTGGTACCTTCAGGCGTTAGGAAATTGCTCCCAAGGATGAACCAGACTTGTGGAGGTCTACAATTTTTTTTCTGAGGTCTTGGCTGATTTCTTTTCATTTTCCCATAATGAGGAACTGAGTTTGAAGGTAGGCCTTGAAATACATCCACAGGTACACCTCCAATTGACTCAATTGATGTCAATTAGCCTATCAGAAGCTTCTAAAGCCATGACATTGTTTAATTGAATTTTCCAAGCAGTTTAAAGGCACAGTCAACTTAGTGTATGTAAACTTCTGACTCACTGGAATTATAAGTGAAATAATCTGTCTGTAAACAATTGTTGGAAAAATGACTTGTGTCATGCAAAGTATATGTCCTAACCGACTTGTCAAAACTATAGTTTGTTTACAAAAAAATTGTGGAGTGGTCGAAAAAGGAGTTTTAATGACTCCAACCTAAGTATGTCATCTTCCGACTTCAACTTTATGTCATCTCTTTATGAGTATAATATTATGCATGTAATGAAATTGGCTAGTATAACACTTATGTTTGTTAGCCTACGTTGCTATATTGCTTGCTATGCTATTACACATAGGGCGACAATATTCCGTTTTCTCTCCTACTTGCTTTTATAACAGTGGATATAATTTCACACAGTTTCATCATGATAATGTATGTAGCCTGCAGCAAAACGATTACAACCTAACTAGCACATTATTGATTTGGTTAACTTTCATTGAGGTGACATCATAAAGATTTTCTGTGATTGTATTGACTAGGTCCTGAGCTCAGTAAGGGGAAATTCCAATGCTGTAGGCAAACTTAAAAGACATCTATATTATGCTGATATTTTGTATCTTTTGTGGAATATTGAGTCTTTTGGGGTGTCTTATGCCTAGAATTAGCCAAGGAGGTTGTATGGTTCATTTGGTTCCTATTCTGAAAGTTTGATAAATTGTGCATAATGACATGTGTATTTAATTGTGCAACAAATGTATTTAGGTTGCCAGACTCATATACTGTATTTCAATGCAAATTCAGGGGCACTTCTGAAATATTTTGGAGCACCCTCTGGCACTGGCCAGGATGAGGAGTCATCTACCTCCTCAGCCACACAGGCCTCTTCAAAAATTATCTCGGAGCCTCAGGATAAGGAGCCATCCACCTCCTCAGCCACACAGGTGTCTTCGCAAATGTTGTCTGAGCCTGAGGATGAGGATGAAGACCCATTTGCTTCCACTTCTCCCCAGCAGGATTCTTCAGGTGTGTTTGTGCGCACATGTGTATGTGTGGGTACACGCACATGTGTTTATGTGTGCATCCCTGCATAACATATACAAAATAAATATTTTCCCTTTTGCAAAGTTTTAAGTTTCCATATTATAGGTAACATTGATGATTTTATGATTACTGGGTATGTATGTGGGATGTTCCACCTCTAGAAATGCTGTGAATAACGTATGTTAACTAATGCCCTTGGGCTCTCCATTAGAAATGCCTGTAGCAGCATCCCCACCAAATCCTGCTGCTGAGGATGAACCACTGTCTACAGACCCTGCTGACTGGCCCTCAGTTCTGACTGACAGCATTCGGACACAACTAGTTTGCAGAGGACCAGGTGAGGTACCACCTAACTTTGTTTTCCCAAGGAATGAGAGTGATGGAAGAAGTTGCCACCACCAGTATTTCAGGAAGACCTTGGTGAGTGGTGAAAAAATCCCTAGAAGTTGGTTGGTGTATTCTGAAAGAAACAACAGCCTCTTCTGCTTCTGCAGCAAACTCTTTTCTAAGAAGAAAATTCATTTAGCAAACTCAGGACTGACAGACTGGAAACATGCAAGCCTACGCAACATTTATAAATGAGGCCCCTGAACACCAAAACTGCATGAAAACATGGAAAGAACTGGCAATGAGAGATCAAAAAATGGGAAACAATTGATAAGCATGAGATGGCACTTATGGAGCCTGAGAGGATAAGATGGAGAGAGGTGTTGACACGTCTGACAGCTATTGTGCAGTCTCTGGCAATTATAAATCTGGCACTAAGGGGGACACACAGAAACACTCTACTCTCCTTCAAATGGCAATTTTCTCAAAGAGGTTGAACTGATGGCACAATTTGATCCAGTCACGAAAGAGCACCTTAACCCATCCAAAAAGGGACCCGAGTCACACTACCAGCTACCTTGGCCACCAAATACAGAATGAACTCATTGATTTATTGAGCAGCGAGGTCGTTTCAATAATGGTGAGTGGCGTCAAAATAAAAAATATATTCTCTATCATTCTAGATATGACTGCTCCCACTCCTGACTTCCTCCACAGGCCTTAGAAGAAGCCTGACATTGTTTTGATGATCTGCAACGGAAAAATCACTCATTAAATAATGTGTTGGCAAAGTTGTGGTGTCCTACATCTGAGAAAGCCATGGAGCTCCTGACCGTGGCCCAGCTTTGGTTCACAAAGCCCTATAATTGTACATACTGGAACCAATGACCTGCATACTTAACAGGAGAGGGTGACCACATCACTTGGGAGGGTAATGAAGAAGAACTCTACCACCTTCCCAGATGTGAGGATTGTAATGTCCACCACGTTACAGCGGAGAGATGTTCACCCTGCCACCATCGGAGAGGATAAATGTCAGCCTATCCCGGGACTGTGCTAAATTGGGTGGCCAGTCCACCTCCCCCCACAGGAGCAGCAGATCAGCCACCAACTCCAAATCAGACGCACCTTTAGACCTGCATCCAGTGGTGCCTCACAGAGACTCAAGAACAGCTAGCAACACTTCCCCCCCACACCACCCTCTTCTCTCCCAGAAACTGCATACCCTGAGCTATTCCCAAGCCGTACACAGTCACAGAGGCCCCACACAGAGTTTGGAGCATCGCTGGCCACAATGCTCTGCACACCACCCTCTTCAACTCCACCAGAACCTCCCTCCCATGTTACCAGACCAAGCCCACCTCAGCACAACTCAAACAGACACGGCACATCACAGCACAGCTCAACCAGACCAGGCCCACCTCAACTCAGCCCAGCTCTACACAGCACCTACCACTACCCCAGGGTCTGGCAAAACACTGTCGAGTGTAGTGCACCAAATAGTGCTGTTCACACCATGTATCATTCACATCATCAGTCCTCATATGCTGATAGTTTAGAGCTTTGCCAGCTACACAGCTCCTGTGGTGGACTGGAAATCTTTCAGACAACTGAGAAACAGATGTACTATCTTGATTAAGAATGCTAAATCAAGCACATTTTTAAGGTCTATCTTTGACTCTGCTGGTGATCTTTCGAAATTTTGGAAAACAGTAAATGGACTGAAACGTACAAATTCCTCTTTTTACATGCCTAAGCAGGTTCTGTCTGACTATGGCATATTAACTGAGAAGAATGAGATAAGTGATGTTTTTAATCGTCAAGCTTTTTATTTTAGATAAACTGTGGTTTAATTGACCCTAGTCAGTCAATCAACTGCTCTTCCCTCTGCCAGCCTCTAGCTGAATCGACGGTTAACCCGTTAACTTCTAGTGAATATTTGTTTTCATTTCAACAATTTACTACCTGTGATGTGCTAGATGCCTTGCTTAAGATTGATGTAAAAAAAAAAATATTAAACACGGACTGATATGGCACTCACGTCTATCCCAGAAACCCTAGACCCACTCCAGTTTGCATACCGCACCAACAGATTCACAGATGATGCAATCTCTATTGCACTCCACACTGTTCACTCATGACTGCACAGTCAGGCACAACTCCAACACCATCATTAAGTTGCTGATGTTGCTGATGACACAACAGTGGTAGGCCTGATCACCGACAACAATAAGACAGCCTATAGGGAGCAGGTCAGAGACCTGACCATGTGGTGCAAGGACAACAACCTCTCCCTCAACATGATTAAGACAAAGGAGATGATTGTGGACTACAGGAAAACGAGGTCCGAGCACGCCCTCATTCTCATCGACGGAGCTGTAGTGGAGCAGGTTGAGAGCTTCAAGTTCCTTGGCGTCCACATCAACAACAAACTAACATGGTCCAAGCACAAGACAGTCGTGAAGAGGGCACGACAAAACCTATTCCTCCTCAGGAGACTGAAAAGATTTGGCATGGGTCCTCAGATCCTCAAAAGGTTTTACAGCTGCACCATCGAGAGCATCCTGACGGGTTGCATCACTGCCTGGTATGGAAACTACTCAGCCTCCGACCGCAAGGCATTAAAGAGAGTAGTGCGTACGGCACAGTATATCACCGGGGCCAAGCTTCCTGCCATCCAGGACCTCTATACCAGGCAGTGTCAGAGGAAGGCCCTGAAAATCGTCAAATACTCCAGTCATAGTCTGATCTCTCTGCTACCGCACGGCAAGAGGTACCGGAGCGCCAAGTCTAGGTCCAAGAGGCTTCTAAACAGCTTCTACCCCCAAGCCATAAGACTCCTGAACAGCTAATCAAATGGCTACCCAGACTATTTGCATTCCCCCCCCCCCCCCCAGACCTCCCCCTCTTTTACAACGCTGTTACTCTCTGTTGTTATCATCTATGCATAGTCACTTTAATAACTCTACCTACATATACATATTACCTCAACTGACCGGTGCCCCCACACATTGACTCTGTACCAGCACCCCCCTGTATATAGTCTCGCTATTGTTATTTTACTGCTGCTCTTCAATTACTTGTTACTTTTATTTCTTATCTGTATTTTTTAAACTGCATTGTTGGTTAGGGGCTCGTAAATAAGAGGTCTACACCTGCTGTATTCGGTGCATGTGACAAATAACATTTTATTTGATATGCTTGATGTCACGGCCGTTGGAAAAAGAGGACCAAGGTGCTGCGTGGTGAGCGTACATACTTTTAATAGTAGACGTCGCCAACAAAACAATAAACAATACCAAAACAAACCGTGAAGCTTAAAGCAATGTGCCATCAAACAAAGTTAACTTCCCACAAAGACAGGTGGAAAAATGGGATACCTAAGTATGGTTCTCAATTAGAGAAAACGATAGACAGCTGCCTCTGATTGAGAACCACACCTGGTGAAACACAAAGAAATAGAAAACATAGAAATAAAGAAACTAGAATGCCCACCCTAGTCACACCCTGGCCTAAGGGCATAACACTTAATCCATTTTTTTCTTCAAACTCTCTGCCCTCCTGATTGCTGAAATATTAATCCATATTTTTTACCTGACGATAATATCTGCTACTATCCCCAAGGTTTGGAAGGCAACCCATGTACTCCCTCTTCACAAAGTTGGTGACCCTTGTAACCTAAATTATTAATCACCCTATTTCAAAACTTTCTTGCCTAGCTAAAATATTAGAATCCTTGATTACTTCTCAGCTAAGATCTTTCTTAATTTTTTTAATGTATTCTAAATGTACATCAGTCAGGTTTAATATCAGGTCATCGCACTTTCTTTGCTGCATCCCAATTTATAAATGATTTGGTTCATTGTATGAATAAAAAGCAACATTGTGCTGCCCTCTTCAATGACCTGGCAAAGGCCTTCGATGCTGTTGATCACTCAATGCTAATTCAGAGGCTTTCCTCAATTGGCCTAGACTTGGCTGCATGTAACTGGTTCAGAAATTACTTAACAGATAGACCTCAATGTGTATCCACTGATGGTGTTAAATACAGTTTTCTGGACATCACGAAACCTCTATTCCATTTGCACAGCAGCATGTGAAATTTATTGTCAATCAGTGTTGCTTCCTAAGTGGTCAGTTTGATTTCACAGAAGTGTGATTGACTTGGAGTTACATTGTGTTGTTTAAGTGTTCCTTTTATTTTTTTGAGCAGTGTACTTTGGTCTCAGTATTAATCCCTGATCAAAACCAAGGTTAATTAAAAATACCTTATTCAATAAGTCTGTGTACAAAAGAAGCAACTAGGCAGTGTATTTCATCTTATATTTTTCTCTATGTTTGCTAGTAAAGCGAGAGAGAGAGAGAAATACATATTCTGAAACTACTCACTGTCTGAACAATCCTGTTGGCATCCACTCGAGGAGTGTTGATTTATCACATGCTTTGTCTATAGAGAGTTGAAACTCATCCATACAAAATGTAATCATTTTGTTATTCACGTTTTTCAGCCAGCTTTTCTAATTGTAACAAGTCACAGCACAGAATGGGTTTACTGTGCTGTGCCAAGCCCAAAGAGTGTGTGTGTGTGTGTGTGTGTGTGTGTGTGTGTGTGTGTGTGTGTGTGTGTGTGTGTGTGTGTGTGTGTGTGTGTGTGTCTGTGTCTGTGTGTGTGTGTGTGTGTGTGTGTGTGTGTGTGTGTGTGTGTGTGTGTGTGTGTGTGTGTGTATGCGTGCACGTACTTGCTCGCATCTTGTTTGTGTGTATGCATGCACGTGTGAGTGTGTTTGTGTGTGCGTGTGAGTGAGTGCCTGTGTGCATGTCAAATCAAGTCAAATTGTATTAGTCACATGCGCCGAGTACAACAGGTGTAGACCTTACAGTGAAATGCTTTCTTACGAGCCCCTAACCAACAATGCAGTTTAAAAAATACGGATAAGAAATAAAAGTAACAAGTTATTAAAGAGCAGCAGTAAAATAACAATAGCGAGACTATATACAGGGCGGTACCGGTACAGAGTCAATGTGTGGGGGTTAGTTGAAGTAATATGTATATGTAGGTAGAGTTATTAAAGTGACTATGCATAGATGATAACAACAGAGAGTAGCAATGGTGTAAAAGAGGGGATGGTGTGGGGGGCAATGTAAATAGTCTGGGTAGCCATTTGATTAGATGTTCAGGAGTCTTATGGCTTGGGGGTAGAAGCTGTTTAAAAGCCTCTTGGTCTTAGACTTGGCGCTCTGGTACCTCTTGCCGTGCGGTAGTGGAGAGAACAGTCTATGACTAGGGTGACTGGAGGCTGACAATTTTCAGGGCCTTCCTCTGACACGGCCTGGTATAGAGGTCCTGGATGGCAGGAAGCTTGGCCCCGGTGATGTACTGGGCCGTTTGCACTACCCTCTGTAGTGCCTTGCAGTCGGAGGCCGAGCAGTTGCCAAACCAGGCAGTGATGCAACCCGTCAGGATGCTCTCGATGGTGCAGCTGTAGAACTGTTTGAGGATCTGTGGACCCATGCCAAATCTTTTCAGTCTCCTGAGGGGGAATAGGTTTTGTCGTGCCCTCTTCACGACTGTCTTGGTGTGCTTGGACCAGAAATTTTCCAAGATGGCGTAGCAGTTGGACGTGTGTTTTGTCTTGTCCCGTCCTGTCCCGTGTAAATATTGTTTTCCTAAATGTTTTTGTATATATTTCGTATATACACTGCTCAAAAAAATAAAGGGAACACTTAAAAACACAATGTAACTCCAAGTCAATCACGCTTCTATGAAATCAAACTGTCCACTTAGGAAGCAACACTGATTGACAATAAATTTCACATGCTGTTGTGCAAATGGAATAGACAAAAGGTGGAAATTATAGGCAATTAGCAAGACACCCCTAAAAAAGGATTGATTCTGCAGGTGGTGACCACAGACCACTTCTCAGTTACTATCCTTCCTGGCTGATGTTTTGGTCACTTTTGAATGCTGGCGGTGCTCTCACTCTAGTGGTAGCATGAGACGGAGTCTACAACCCACACAAGTGGCTCAGGTAGTGCAGTTCATCCAGGATGGCACATCAATTCGAGCTGTGGCAAAAAGGTTTGCTGTGTCTGTCAGCGTAGTGTCCAGAGCATGGAGGCGCTACCAGGAGACAGGCCAGTACATCAGGAGACATGGAGGAGGCCGTAGGAGGGCAACAACCCAGCAGCAGGACCGCTACCTCCACCTTTGTGCAAGGAGGTGCACTGCCAGAGCCCTGCAAAATGACCTCCAGCAGGCCTGTATGCTCTCGTTGGCTGGCCCTCGCTACATATTTGTCCCCAAACCCACTGGCTCCAGGTCATCTATATGTCTTTGCTAGATAAAGCCCCACCTTATCTCAGCTCACTGGTCACCATAGCAGCACCCACCCATAGGCGCTCCAGCAGGTATATTTCACTGGTCATCCCCAAAGCCAACACTAATTTTGGCCGCCTTTCCTTCCAGTTCTCTGCTGCCAATGACTGGAACAAATTGCAAAAATCACTGAAGCTGGAGACTTATCTCTCCCTCTCAGAGTAGCTTACAGTACCTGTTAACAGCCAATCTGTAAATAGCACACCCAACTACCTCATCCCCATACTGTTATTTATCTTCTTGCTCTTTTGCACCCCAATATCTCTACTTGCACATCATCATCTGCACATCTATCACTCAGTGTTAATGCTTAATTGTAATTATTTCGCCTCTATGGCCTTTTTATTGCCTTACCTCCCTAATCTTCTACATTTGCACACACTGTACATAGATTTTTCTGTTGTGTTATTGACTGTTCGTTTGTTTATGTGTAACTCTGTGTTGTTGATTTTGTCGCACTGCTTTGCTTAGTCTTGGCCAGGTAGCAGTTGTTCTAAACTGGACTACCTAGTTAAATAAAGGGGATTTTTTTTTTTTTTTTATGAAATAAAAATATTAGTTTGTTGGTGATGTGGACACCAAGGAACATGAAGGTCTCAACCTGCTCCACTACTGCCCCGTTGATAAGAATGGGGGCGTGCTCAGTCCTCTTTTCCCTTTAGCCCACAATCATCTCCTTTGTCTTGATCATGTTGAGGGAGAGGTTGTTGTCCTAGCATCACACTGCCAGGTCTCTGACCTCCTCCTTACAGGCTGTCTCGCGTTGTCTGTAATCAGGCCTACCACTGTTATGTCATCGTCAAACTTAATAATGGTGTTGGAGTCGTACCTGGCCGTGCAGTCATGAGTGAACAGGGAGTACAGCAGGGGAATGAGCATGCACCCCTGAGGGGCTCCTGTGTTGAGGTTCAGCGTGGCAGATGTGTTGTTACCTACCCTTAACACCTGGGGGCAGCCAGTCAGGAACTCCAGGATCCAGTTGCAGAGGGAGGTGTTTAGTCCCAGGGTCCTTTAGCTTAGTGATGATCTTGAGGGCACTATGGTGTTGAATGCTGAGCTGTAGTCAATTAATAGCATTCTCACATTAGTGTTCCTTTTGTCCAGGTGGGAAAGGGCAGCGCAGAGTGCAATAGAGATTGCATCATTTGTGGATCTGTTGGGGCGGTATGCAAACTGGAGTGGGTCTAGGGTTTCTGGGATAACGGTGTTGATGTGAGCCATGACCAGCCTTTCAAAGCACTTCATGGCTACAGATGTGAGTGCCACGGATCGGTAGTCATTTAGGCAGCTTACCTTACTGTCTTGGGCACAGGGACAATGGGGTTCTGCCTAAAACATGTTGGTATTACAGACTCAGACAGGGAGAGGTTGAAAATGTCAGTGAAGACAGTTGCCAGTTGGTCAGCACATGCTCACAGTACACGTCGTGGTACTCCGCCTGGCCCTGCGGCCTTGTGAATGTTGACCTGGGGATGACGTCATCAATGCACTTATTGATGAAGCCAATGACTGATGTGGTGTACTCCTCAATGCCATTGGAGGAATCCCGGAACATATTCCAGTCTGTGCTAGCAAAACAGTCCTGTAGCTTAGCATCTGCTTGATCTGACCACTTTTTTATTGATCGAGTCACTGGTGCTTCCTGCTTTTAATTTTTGCCTGTAAGCAGGAATCAGGAGGATAGAATTATGGTCAGATTTGCCAAATTGAGGTTGAGGGAGAGCTTTGTATGTGTAACGATGTGCGCTGAGAGTCGGGAAGCAAGTTCAGGGAGTGAGTGTTTTAACCTTTCACGAGCCTCTACCCCGGGTCCGGGAGCACCCGCCCCCCCCCCCCCCACACTGATTAGCATCGCTAGCATAGCGTCACAATTAAATAGTAGCATCTAAATATCATTAAATCACAAGTCCAAGACACCTAATGAAAGATACAGATCCTGTGAATAAAGCCACCATTTCAGATTTTTAAAATGTTTTACAGGGAAGACACAATATGTAAATCTATTAGCTAAACACGTTAGCAAAAATCACAATTTTTCTTTGTCCACCATTTTCTCTCAACACCTGTAGCTATCACCAATTCGGCTAAACTAAGATATTGATAGCCACTAACCAAGAAAAAACCTCATCAGATGACAGTCTGATAACATATTTATGGTATAGGATAGGTTTTGTTAGAAAAATGTGCATATTTCAGGTATAAATCATAGTTTGCCATTGCAGCCACCATCACAAATCTCACCAAAGCGACTAGAATTACTACAGAGAGCAACTTGTATTACCAATTTACTCATCATAAAACATTTCTTAAAAATACACAGCACATAGCAATGGAAAGACACAGATCTTGTGAATTCAGACAACATTTCAGATTTTCTAAGTGTTTTACGGCGAAAACACAATAAATCGTTATATTAGCATACCACATATGCAAACGTTACCCGAGCACTGATTCAAGCCAAAGAGAGCGATATCGTTATCATCGCCAAAATATATTAATTTTTTCACTAACCTTCTCAGAATTCTTCAGATGACACTCCTGTAACATCATATTACAACATACATATAGAGTTTGTTCGAAAATGTGCATATTTAGCCACCAAAATCATGGTTAGACAATGACAAAAGTAGCACAGCTGGTCAGAAAATGTCGTGCACCATATTAGACAGTGATCTAGTCTTATACATAAATACTCATAAACTTGACTAAAAAATACAGGGTGGACAGCGATTGATAGACAATTTAATTCTTAATACAATCGCGGAATTACATTTTTTTAATTATCCTTACTTTTTAATACAGGTTGCGCCAAGCGAAGCTATAGCAAACAAAATGGCGTCATAAGCGTTTAACATTTTTCGACAGAAACACGATTTATCATCATAAATTGTTCTTACTATGAGCTGTTCTCCCATCAGAATCTTGGGCAATGAATCCTTTCTTGGGTCTAATCTTCTTTTGGTCGAAAGATGTCCACTTGTCCGTCGAAATGCCCACTAACGTACGACCGGGACCCCGAAACGTGCCCGGAGCTTCAAAGTGTATTACAAAGCAATGCCTCAAAATCGCACTAAACGGATATAAATTGCTATAAAACAGTTTAAATTAACTACATTATGATGTTTCTAACACCTATAACGAGTAAAAAGATGACCGACGCTATATTACTGGCTAAACCAAGGCTTGGAAAAAGGCCAGTCAGATATCCTTCTTGCGTTGAGCGCAGAGTCCAAAGGAACGCTACTTCCGGTATTTGGTCATTTATAGAGCCCATGATTGCGCAATCGACTCCATTCAAATTGTCACCACTTACTGACATCTAGAGGAAGGCGTGGGCAGTGTTTTTATCCTCATAGGATTTACAGTGGCTTTAAAACTGATCTGGAACCAGAGGCCAAGAGTTCTGAAAACTCACTCACTGGGAGGAAAAGTGCTGTAGAATGAGTTCTGTTCCACTCAGAGACATAATTCAAACGGCTATAGAAACTAGAGAGTGTTTTCTATCCAATAATAACAATAATATGCATATTGTACGAGCAAGAATTGAGTACTAGGCAGTTTAATCTGTAGAGCAAATTATGCTAATGCGAAACAGCACCCCCTATAGTTGCAAGAAGTTAATAAATTAACGGAACATAAAACAAAACAAGAAACATGAACAAACCACCTACTTAACACTAGAACAGAAACAATAAGGCCTAGGGAAGGAACCAAAGGGAGTGACATAAATAGGGAAGGTAATCAGGGAAGTGATGGAGTCCAGGTGAGTCTGATGACACGCAGGTGCTCGTGACGATGGTGACCAGTGTGCGCCATAACGAGCAGCCTGGTGACCTAGAGGCCGGAGAGGGAGCACACATGACAGTACCCCCTCCCCGACACACGGCTTCAGCCGCAGGATGCTGACCAAAATGATGATCCCGGGGATCAGGAGCGGACCGGTCACCTTTGCTGAGGAACGGGAAACCTGTCAGTGCAGCTGAGAGATGGGAGTATGGCGACCTAGAGCACCGGAGAGAGCATACGTGAAGGTACCCCCTCCCCGGTGCGTTCGGCTCCAGCCGCAGGACACCAACCAAAGGGACGATCCCTGGGATCAGGAGCGGACCGATCACCCCTGCTGATGCGCGGGAACCTTTAGCCGGCTGGGGCACAGGAGCCTGACAGACAGGCTGAGGCATGAGAGCCTGATGAGCCCGTGGAAGCAGGGGCTCTGGCAATCCGATGAAGGCATGAAAGACTGACAAGCAAGCTGTACAGGGGAGCCTGGCGATCCGGCTGAGGCATGAGAGCCTGTAGCAGCTTCCGGACCCGACATCATTCCCACCGAAACAAAAAAAAAAACTCCCTGATGCTTCCCTTAGGTGACGCGTTATTCTGTAATGATGTGTGCTGAGAGTCGGGAAGCAAGTTCAGGGAGTGAGTGTTTTAATAAATAAACGCAACATAAAACAAAACAAGAAACACGAACAAGGCACAAACTTAGCATTGGAACAGAAACAATAACGCCTGGGGAAGGAACCAAAGGGAGTGACATATTTAGGGAAGGTAATCAGGGAAGTGATGGAGTCCAGGTGAGTCTGATGACGCGCAGGTGCTCGTGGCAATTACATTTTACGTCATTTAGCAGACGCTCTTATCCAGAGCGACTTACAAATTGGAAAGTTCATACATATTCATCCTGGTCCCCCCGTGGGGAATGAACCCACAACTCTGGCGTTGCAAGCGCCATGCTCTACCAACTGAGCCACACGGGACCTGTGGCTCAGTTGGTGACAGGTGGAGCCTGTCACCAACACGATGGTGACAGGTGTGCGCCATAACGAGGAGCCTGGGGACCTAGAGGCCAGAGAGGGAGCAGACGTGACAGTATGCGTCTCTGTGTGTGAAGTAAAGGTGGTCCAGAGTTTTTTCCCTCTGGTTGCACATTTAACATGCTGATAGAAATTTGTTAAAACGTATTTAAGTTTCCCTGCATTAAAGTCCCCGGCTAATAAGAGCGCCGCCTCTGGGTGATCGTTTTCTTGTTTGTTTATGGTGGAATAAGGCACATTCATTGTGGTCTTAGTGCCAGCCTCAGTCTGTGGTGGTATGTAAACAGCTACGAAAAATACAGACGAAAACTCTCTAGGTAGAAAGTGTGGTCTACAGCTTATCATGAGATTCTCTACCTCAGACGAGCAATAGCTCGAGACTTCCTTAGATATCGTGCACCAGCTGTTATTTACAAAAATACATAGTCCGCCGCCCCTTGTCTTGAGAGACGCCGTTGTTCTATCCTGCCGGTGCAGCTTATAACCAGCCAGCTGTATGTTAATAGTGCCGTCGTTCAGCCACGACTCCGTGAAGCATAAGATATTGCAGTTTTGAAAGTCCCGTTGGTAGTATAAACTTCCGCGTAGGTCATCTATTTTATTTTCCAAAGATTGGTCGTTTGCTAGCAGAATGGAAGGAAGTGGGGGTTTATTCGATCACATACGAATTCTCCGAAGGCAGCCCGCCCTTTGGCCACCTCCTTCTCTTCACGCAAATCACGGGGATCTGGGCCTGTTCCCAGGAGAGCAGTATATCATTCACGTTGAGCTCGTCAGACTCGTTAAAGGAAAAAAAGGATTCTGCCAGTCCGTGGTGAGTAATCGCAGTCCTGATGTCCAGATGTTATTTTCGGTCATAAGAGAAGGTAGCGGCAACATTATGTACAAAATAAGTTAAAAAATAAGTTACAAACGACGTAAAGAAACGAACAAAAAAAACACAATTGGTTGGGGACACGTAAAACGTCAGCCTTCTTCTCCGGTGCCATCTTTACCGTGTGAGTGAGTGCGAGTATGAGTGAGTGCGCGTGCGTGTGTGCACGTGTGAGCCTGTGTGTGTGTGTGTGTGTGTGTGTGTGTGCATGCATATGTGACTCCAGGTTCAATTAGCTATTCATCTGGTTTATGTCCCAGGGAATTTCCTCATCAGTAACCACTACACAGTGAGGTCTCTCACAAGACCTGACCTGCAAGACATAATCAGATGCTGTCATTCACACTTATGCATGCATTCTGTCATGGTCAGATAAGCCAAAATGTGAGGCATTTGAATTGTTTGTACATTGATATACATCTTCTCACACCGAAAAGCAACACAATATACCAACAGTTTCAGTCAATCTGTCAAAGCTCAACCATGCAGCCACATGCTGTCTGTCTCAAACTGGGTTGAGTGCCTTGAGCCTTTCTTCCTCTCTCTATCTGAACTCAACACAACAGTATAATTGTGTTCCCTTTAAATACAAGCTATAAATATACTGTAGCTGATCCATAAACCTCAATCAGGTGACATGGGTAAGCCAGCCAGACAACACTGAGTGAAGCCCTACAATAGGAGATTTCTGTCACAATGTGAGCATTTCTCTATCGTTGAGATTATTAATCCACTGGGTTTCTTTACACCCTTAAAAATAAAAAGTGCAAGTTGGAACCAAATAAGGTTATTGAGAGCGATACCATAGGGGAAACATTTTAGGAACCATACATAAATACAAAACCAGACGTGTTTTGGACCTCCAGGACCGGAATTGAATAGCCCTGCTGTAGGGTTTTAAGCATTATTTGCACATTTCCCAAGGTGCCTATCGAGTGAATTTGAGTGACAAAGACATAGTTGTTGCATTTATTCATTTGAAGTCCTGTGGTCTTAACCAAGAGAGATCCTAAGTAAATATGTTGTCATTAAAATTCAATTAAGATAATACAATACATATTTCATAAGGCCTTTTGAGTGCCTAGTTTTACCCTAATACAGTTCCCTGAAATGTATAGTCTTACAGGCCACATCAGGCCTGCAAGTCATATTATGCTGGCTTGAAAAGTGATGTGAAATTCATATTGGAATCCAGCCAGAGTGGGGATATTCAATATTTGCGTGCAGAATGACTGCCAGGGTTGAGAAGACTACATTATGAGACTACCTTAAATATCTCAATTGGAACAACAATTTCAGTAATGGGTACAATAAGTCCAAGTAAAAGATGAGTTTAGAAGAATATATGTTATTTATATTTGAGTAGCATAAGATGAATGAATGAAGCAATGTACATGCAAAAACCTAGATATTGAAACAAACAATTCTTAAAATTAACCTGCAATAGAGAATGTTGGGAAAATATGATAATGAAGGGTGTGGTTATGTATCAACTCTGGGTATTAACACCAACAGTGGGGTTATTTTACCCCACTGAGTGTTAACAAGAAAATTGTGGAGGGGTTGAAAAACGAGTTTTAATGACTCCAACCTAAGTGTATGTAAACTTCCAACTTCAACTGTATATTTTGACTTCTGTATAAATTGACTTCATTCAGAGTGCCACATTTTTTTTTCCAAAAGCAATGAGGACTTGGTATGCTATGGTTTTTTACCATCTTATATGGACAGCGGCTTTACTCCTGCTGTGTATTCACTTGTGTGTTCTTCTCTTGACGTCACTTTTCTGAATGGTTTTCCGTCATGACTTATTCATTTTTTTTTATATATAGATATTTTTTCTCGCAATAAACAAAAAACATACATAGACAAAAACAATAGGCAACATAACATTTACATACATACTGTCACGCCCTGACCTTAGAGAGCCTTTTTTTCTCTCTTTGGTTTGGTCAGGGTGTGATTTGGGGTGGGCATTCTATGTTTTGTTTTCTATGATTTTGTGTTTCTATGTTTTGGCCGGGTATGGTTCTCCATCAGGGACAGCTGTCTATCGTTGTCTCTGATTGGGAACCATACTTAGGTAGCCCTCTTTCCCTCCTTTCGTTGTGGGAAGTTAAATTTGTTTGTGGCACTTACCCCTGTAAGCTTCACGGTTGTTATGTGTTGTTTATTGTTTTTGTCGGCGTCATCACCTAAATAAAAGGAATATGTACGCTCACCACGCTGCGCTTTGGTCTAGTTCTTTCGACGGCCGTGACACATACATTCACCAGTGTTAATTAGTGTAGATTTTTCAGTGTCACATTTTTAGTGATCATTCAAGAGTTAAATTAAAAGTCTAAATAGTTAAATGAACAAACTATAGTTTTGACAAGTCGGGTAGGACATCTACTTTGTGCATGACACAAGTAACTTTTCTAACAAATGCTTACAGATTATTTCACTTATAATTCACTGTATCACAATTCCAGTGGGTCAGAAGTTTACATACACTAAGTTGACTGTGCTTTTAAACAGCTTGGAAAATTCCATAAAATTATGTAATGGATTTAGAAGCTTCTGATAGGCTAATTGACATCATTTGAGTCAATTGGAGGTGTGCCTGTGGATGTATTTCAAGGCCTACCTTCAAACTCAGTGCCTCTTTGCTTGACATCATGAGAAAATCAAAAGAAATCAGCCAAGACCTCAGAAAGAAATTGTAGACCTCCACAAGTCTGGTTCGTCCTTGGATGCAATTTCCAAATGTCTGAAGGTACCACGTTCATCTGTACAAACAATAGTACGCAAGTATAAATACATGGGACCACGCAGCCGTCATACCGCTCACTAAGGAGATACGTTCTGTCTCCTAGAGATTAATGTAATTTGGTGTGAAGTGCAAATCAATTCCAGAATAACAGCAAAGGACCTTGTGAAGTGGCTGGAGGAAACAGGTACAAACTATTTATATCCACAGTAACATGAGTCCTATTTTGACATAACCTGAAAGGCTGCTCAGCAAGGAAGAAGCCACTGCTCCAAAACTGCCATAAAAAAGCCAGACTACGGTTTGCAACTGCACATGGTGACAAAGATTGTACTTTTTGGAGAAATGTCCTCTGGTCTGATGAAACAAAATAGAACTGTTTGGCAATAATGACCATCATTATGTTTGGAAGAAAAATGGGGACGCTTGCAAGCTGAAGAACACCATCCCAACCGTGAAGCATGGGGTGGCAGCATCATGTTGTGGGGGTGCTTGCTGCAGGAGGGACTGGTGCACTTCACAAAATAGAGGGCATCATGGGGCAGGAAATGTATGTGGATATATTGAAGCAACATCTCAAGACATCAGTCAGGAAGTTAAAGCTTGGTCACCAAAGGGTCTTCCAAATGGACAATGACCCCAAGCATACTTCCAAAGTTGTGGCAAAATGGCTTCAGGACAACGAAGTCAAGGTATTGGAGTGGCCATCACAAAGCCCTGACATCAATCCCATAGAAACTTTGTGGGCGGAACTGAAAAAGTGTGTGCGAGCAAGGAGGCCTACAAACCTGACTCAGTTACACCAGCTCTGTCAAGAGGAATGGGCCAAAATTCACCCAACTTATTGTGGGAAGCTTGTGGAAGGCTACCTAAAAACATTTGACCCAAGTTAAATTGACCGAGCAATCCTACCAAATACTAATTGAGCGTATGTAAACTTCTGACCCACTGGGAATGTAATGAAATAAATAAAAGCTGAAATAAATCACTCTCTACTATTATTCTTACATTTCATATTCTTAAAATAAAGTGGTGATCCTACTTGACCGATAACAGGGAATTTTTATTTGTATTAAATGTCAGGAATTGTGAAAAACTGAGTTTAAATGTATTTGGATAAGGTGTATGTAAACTTCCGACTTCAACTGTATCACTTATACAACGCGCAGACTTTTAGCATAGACACTTTTACACCTCTACTGGCTTGCCCCTACTAGCTAACCACTAGCAACCTTGAAATAAATCACTTATTAACAGTTCAGCACATCAGCATTTCTCATACTGTTACACAAAATCAAGATAAACCTTTACCATCATAGTATTCATTAAATGTAAATATAAGAAAACTGTCTAAAATGCACTCGTTGGGCAATGTTAGCTATAGCTAGCCACATGCTAACCTGAGTGCTAACGTTACTAACGTCACTAGCAACAGTAACAGTAAATCCAGGTATAATGGCTACCACAAACATTGGCTACCATGATATCCTGCAAGTTCTATCGGCTAATAACGATCAGGGAGCAAAACTAAATACATGCTGTACCTTGAAATAAACAATGACTGTACTCTTTCACTGTACTTGTGCACTTGACATAAAAAAATTGAAACTTCATACAATAGGGGATTTCCGCCACTACAGTGTGAGATTTCAGTCACAGTGTAAGCATGAGTGTTTTGTCTCATTGACCGGATTCCTCTACAGGGTTTCTATGTAATACAGATTATGTTTCTACCAGGGGTTTGCATTTCAAGTGCTGTTTATATGGATACATACATTATTGCTATTGGGCAACGTGTGCCGGGGTGCAGAAATACATACATTAACACACATCTCTAACACTTTTGTTCGAGAGACAGTATCAATGCTAGTTTTCATTTTAGAGTACTGCCTTCTTACCAGAACAAGTACTGGTCAGTCACTGATAAGCAAGTCCACAATAAGGCACTATTACACACCAATAAACAAAATATGTGGACTCAGTGGACAGGCTTGTAGCACTGTCTTTAGAATATGTGGACATCCAACTACTCTCACAATTCCCACTCCTCTCACAATTCCCCTTTCACCTGCAAACAGGTGAAGCTCTAACCACACACAAGTATACCACTGATTGATGATTAAATCAATTGATTAATTGATGGCTTCATCATTTATTAAATTATAAAGTTGAGGTAGAAAAGCAACGAAACATCTGTGAATAACAATCTACAGTGGTTGGGTGGTCTAAACGGAGTCACACATTGTTATCACCGTGAGGCGAGGGACTGCTTGAAATGCAGACGCTTTGAGTGGCGCTGTCCATGGTGCCTAATCTGATAACGCTGACAGCGACTCCGTCTGAATGAATTCAAACCGCTCGCTGAGAGCGACACCAATTAGCCTATAGTGAATGCAACTGCCTTAACCTGACACCTTTTCACACATTGAAAGAGCCATGGTTATATATTGACTAGGCAACAGAATACCATCAGAGCTGGTAACCGAAACAGAGCTGATTATATAACAGGTAAAGTCTCATCCTCACCTTCCACCTCGTCCTCGGGCAGGTTGACCGGGGCTCGGTAGGCGAGCATGTCCGGGATAGTGCAGATGCCCCGGTACATCAAATTGGAGGTGATTGGATGCATGATAGGCATGGCTGCGGTGACGGTCTGGGGCTGCCACCTGTGACCTGGTCTTCATATGAGTGGTTCTTCAGAGAGTCGTTCACAACTTTACTTTCAAAGAGGGTGCGGGGGTCAAGTCCATGGATAGGAAGGAACCGCTGTGGCCACAGGATCGAGAGGCAGGAGAGAGGAGAAGATCCGTGAATTCCTCCCCCGTTCTTGAACACTAAGAAGACTAATATATTATTTGTATTTTTTTATAAACGTGACGTTGTCACAGTATATCCTTTTTATTTATCTGGATACTTGACAGTTATGTTTACAGACATTGCGAGATGGATCTAGCCTAGGTTGAGGGAATTCATTGGCAACTTTTGAAACATGCCTATATTGCCACACTTATAATTGCTATTAGCTGAACAAAACTAGAAACACATCACGGTGACTCCATCTGCTGAGACACACTGCCAGTGAGCTTTCAGCGCAACATGCAAATAAAAAAGACCAGCGGTTTATCTCACTGCGGTAGAAGAGAGGCAGACAAAGACAATTAGACAATTCAACGATGCTTAATCCGTTGTTTTTGTCCAGCCGTTAGTGCAGATAAATAATATTAATTCAGCCACTTGTTGGATCTCTTGGATGCAAGTTATTTTCTTGGTGCGCACTCTGTCCCTTTATCTTCCATTGAGCACTCAGTGTTAAAAATCCAGGTGAAAAATACAAATTAAAGACTGACAGAGTAGGAATTAAGAGTCCAAATGTACCTTCACTCAAAACTGTCTCCGGAACCGTTAGAACATTCACTAAAATAGCCTATGCGTTCAGCCTAAGCACTCGCTCGCCCTTATGTTGGTCATTGGCACGGGGGCGCCTTTTCATCTCCAATTCACTATTTGTTCCGCACAGGTAATGGACTCTTGTGAACGGCAGCCCTGGACCCCAGCTCTCTCACACACCCGTTCACATACACTCCGTACCCTGACACTACTGTGTGTGCATCTTTCTCTACGTGTTCAGTCTGTAGTCCACAGAGCGCGCAAATCCCGTAGCGACACACGTGCTCCACTGGTATCACATAAACAACGAGAGCTGTGATTATTGACAACGAGGCACAATAACATACGATCATTTATCCCCTGGCGTCTCTCCTCTCAAATTAATACATTTTACCGTTTATATCTGAAACCTTAAATTGCACACCAAATGTTAAACACTGAACAGCCATGTGTGCCATTGATGTTGTTGACCAGAATCCACTGAATGTGATGCCAACAAATACACAACATGACCAAAAGTATGTGAACACCTGGTTGTCGAACATTTCATTCCAAAATCACGATATATATGCATTACGCGCTTCAGCCCTTGGTGGTCCCATTTTGTGAGCTTGTGTAGCCTACCACTTTGTGGCTGAGCCGTTGTTGCTCCTAAAGGTTTCCAATAACAGCACTTACAGTTGACCGGGGCAGCTCTAACAGGGCAGAAATTTTACGAACTGACTTGTTGGAAAGGTGGCATCCTATGACGGTGCCATGTTGAAAGTCACTGCGCTCTTCAGTACAGGCCATTCTATTGTCAATGTTTACCTATGGAGATTGCATGGCTGTGTGCTTGATTTTCTACACCAGTCAGCAACGGGTGTGGCTGAAATAGCCGAATCCACTAATTTGAAGGGGAGTCCACATACTTTGTAATAATAGGGCAGGCATTTGCATTTGAAGTAATTGAAGTCACAAGTGTCTTTCATGAAGTTCTAAAAAGGGATAGTTCACCCAAATTCCAAAATAAAATGTTGGTTTCCTTACCCTATAAGCAGTCTAGGGACAGCAATACAGGATTTGTTTTAGTTGTCATGGCCTTGTTTCCAAATTTGTCGCCACTAACCATTTGGACATGATGTGTGAAAAATGCTAATATCAATACCATGGCTAGAATGAAATTTGTGCCACAAATGCTTAAATGTTAGCATTTGGAAACAGTGTCAGGGAAATAAAACCAAAGCATGGATTGCTGTCATACCTTGTACATAGCTTGCTTGTCGAAGATTATAGGCTTGAGGTGGCTTCCTTGATCACGCAGGTCGCCAGCCTACATAAGAAACTGGGGAAATAAGCGGAAACAAACAACGAATAGTTTCGCCGTCCTGGAGCCTGATCTTCCTGCACCTTCGTCGCTGGGGGTACCCGTGTCTTCGGCCGCAGTGTCTACTCCTATGATTTCGAAGTCGACTTTGGCTGCCTTCCATCCCTGCTCTGGATCGAGCCGGGCTTCTCGCTCTGTCGGAGGCCTGTACCAGGTGCCTCTCACCCATCCATTAAGGGTTCTCCGAATCCTGTGACGTGTGGGAGTGGGTGGATTTCCTCGTCTTTCTCACCAGCCGTGATTTTGGGCAGCTCCATGCTAAGAAATGTGACCGTTCCTGGTGCAAAAACAATGTCATATCCTGGAGTTTGAGAAAATCACATTACTAAGCTGCTCCCGAATTTACTACTTCAGGACATGGAAATCGATTCTATCATAGTCCATGTGGGTTTTAATGACATTATAAAGGGCAGCTCTGAACAGTTGAAACTGGATTTTAAAGAGCTGATTGACACTCTGCTAGAAAGGAATAAAAAAACATATATGGCCCTGTGCCCTCTCTAAATTGTGGCATTAAACGTTTTGGCAGGATTCTTTCACCTCACAACTGGCTACGTGTTTATTGCAGCTCAATGTGTGCAACTTTTGTTGAGAATTTCAATACCTTTTGGTTAAAAAACACGTTTTATAAGGAGGATGGGATCCACCCAAATCATTTGGGTTCCTGGATCATTTCACAGCATTATAAGGCTGAGTTGAGACATTGACTTATCAATGACCAAAGCCCAGCTCAGTTAATCCTTACCATTGTGATGCTGAGTTGTCATAATGCTTCAGCAAATGTTCATTGTACCAGGGGCATTGGTAGACACAATGTAAGTAACCTAATTTATGTCCCTATAACTGCCCTGAATGCCTCTTCTGATCCTATAGCTATTGTATGCAGTAATCATGTGCCTATGAACCAGATTTATACTGTTAGCACTGAGGCAGTGTGCCCTAGTAGGAAGTCCACTGTAAATAACATGAGCATATTTACTTCTGCTAAGCTTCCCAGTAAAGCAATGAAAACAAGTAAGCATCCCAGAAGAAACATGCTTAAAATAGGCCACGTTAACATATGTAGCTTAAGAAACAAGGTTCATGAAATCAATAAATTGCTAGTAACAGATGACATTCATATTCTGTCTATCTCTGAAACTCACTTAGATAATACCTTTGATTATACAGTGGTAGCAATACAAGTTTAGAACATTTACAGAAACGACAGAAATGCCAATGGTGGAGGTGTTGCTGTTCATATTCAGAACCACATTCATGTAAAGCTTAGAGATGATCTCATGTTAAATAATGTTGAAGTAATATGGCTACAGGTTCATCTGCCTCACCTAAATCCCATTCTGATGGAAAGCTGCTATAGACCAAGTGCTAACAGTTAGTATCTGGATAACATGTGTGAAATGCTTGATAATGTATTTGATATCAACAGAGTTACATTTTCTGGGTGATTTAAATATTGACTGGCTTTCATCAAGCTGCCCACTCAAGAAGAAACTTCAAATTGTAACCAGTGCCTGCAACCTGGTTCAGGTTATCAGTCAACCTACCAGGTTAGTTACAAACAGCACAGGAATTAAATCGTCAGAGATTGATCACATCTTTACAAATGCTGCAGAAATGTTCTTGAAAGACACTGTGCTATCTAACCTCCAAACGAGCTTCAATGCCATACAACACTCCTTCCGTGGCCTCCAACTGCTCTTAAACGCTAGTAAAACCAAATGCATGCTTTTCAACCGTTCGCTGCCTGCACCCGCACGCCCGACTAGCATCACCACCCTGGACGGTTCCGACCTAGAATATGTGGACATCTATAAGTACCTAGGTGTCTGGCTAGACTGCCTGCAAACTCTCCTTCCAGACTCATATCAAACATCTCCAATCCAAAATCAAATCTAGAGTCGGCTTTCTATTTCGCAACAAAGCCTCCTTCACTCACGCCGCCAAACTTACCCAAGTAAAACTGACTATCCTACCGATCCTCGACTTCGGCGATGTCATCTACAAAATAGCTTCCAATACTCTACTCAGCAAACTGGATGCAGTTTATCACAGTGCCATCCGTTTTGTTACTAAAGCACCTTATACGACCCACCACTGCGACCTGTATGCCCTAGTCGGCTGGCCCTCGCTACATGTTCGTCGTCAGACCCACTGGCTCCAGGTCATCTACAAGGCTATGCTAGGTAAAGTGCCGCCTTATCTCAGTTCACTGGTCACGATGGCTACACCCACCCGTAGCACGCGCTCCAGCAGGTGTATCTCACTGATCATCCCTAAAGCCAAAACCTCATTTGGACGCCTTTCCTTCCAGTTCTCTGCTGCCTGCGACTGGAACGAATTGCAAAAATCTCTGAAGTTGGAGACTTTTATCTCCCTCAACAACTTTAAACATCTGCTATCCGAGCAGCTAACCGATCGCTGCAGCTGTACATAGTCCATCTGTAAACAGCCCACCCAATTTACCTACCTCACCCCCCATACTGCTTTTATTTATTTACTTTTCTGCTCTTTTGCACACCAGTATCTCTACTTGCACATGATCATCTGATGATTTATCACTCCAGTGTTAATCTGCTAAATTGTAATTACTCGATTTATTGCCTACCTCCTCATGCCTTTTGCACACATTGTATATAGATTCTCTTTTTTTCTACCATGTTATTGACTTGTTTATTGTTTACTCCATGTGTAACTCTGTGTTGTTGTCTGTTCACACTGCTATGCTTTATCTTGGCCAGGTCGCAGTTGCAAATGAGAACTTGTTCTCTACTAGCCTACCTGGTTAAATAAAGGTGAAATAAAAAAATAAAAAGCAGTATCCAGTACTCAGGTCCACCATTCTTTGAATCAGATGGCTCATTCATCATATAACCGAATGATATTGCCAACTACTTTAATTATTTTTTTGGCAAGATTAGCAAACATAGGCATGACATGCCAGCAACAAACGCTGACACTACACATCCAAGTATATCTGACCAAATTAAGGAAGACAAGCATTGAAATTTTCAATTCCGTAAAGTGAGTGTGGAAGAGGTGATTTTTTTTTTTTGTCTATTAATAACTTCTCTAGGATAGGGGGCAGCATTTTCACTTTTGGATAAATAGCGTGCCCAATTTCAACTTCCTTCTACTAATCCCCAGAATATAATATATTCATATTATTTGTAGATTTGGATAGAAAACACTCTGAAGTTTCTAAAACTGTTTGAATCATGTCTGTGAGTATAACAGAACTTATGTAGCAGGCAAAACCCCGAGGACAAACCATTCAGATTTTTTTTTTTGAGGTCACTGTCTGTTCAATGAATTTTCATTGGGATACTAGATTTCTAAGTGACTTGTTTGCAGTTCCTACCGCTTCCACTGGATGTCATCAGTCTTTGGAAATTGGTTGAGGTTATTCCTTTGTGTAATGAAGAAGTACGGCCATCTTGAAGGAGTGTCACTTGAAGTGTACTTTTTGAGAGAAGCCCATGACTCGAAAAGTAGCGTCAGTTTGTTGTCTTCCTGTATTGAACACAGATAGTCCCGTCTTCAATTTGATCGATTATTAACGTTTAAAAATACCTACAGTTGTATTACAAAAGTAGTTTTAAATGTTTTGGCAAAGGTTACACGTAACTATTGAGATATTTTGTAGTGAAGTTGCGCAAATTGGAAGCTGTTTTTTTCTGGATCAAACGCGCTAAATAAATTGACATTTTGGATATATATGGACGGAATTAATTGAACAAAAGGACCATTTGTGATGTTTATGGGACATGTTGGAGTGCCAACAAAAGAAGCTCGTCAAAGGTAAGGCATGATTTATATTTTATTTCTGCGTTTTGTGTTGTGCCTGCAGGGTTGAAATATGCTACACTCTCTTTGTTTACTGTTGTGCTATCATCAGATAATAGCATCTTATGCTTTCGCCGAAAAGCCTTTTTGAAATCTGACATGTTGGCTGGATTCACAACGAGTGTAGCTTTAATTTGGTATCTTACATGTGTAAGATGTTTAATGAAAGTCTTACTTGTGTAAGATGTTTAATGAAAGTTTGATTTATATAGTATTATTTTTTAATTTGGCGCTCTGCATTTTCCCTGGCTATTGGCCAGAGAGGTTTTAACAATGACAAGCCCCCGGGGTCTGACAACGGATGGAAAATTACTAAGGATAATAGCGGACGATATTGCCACTCCTACTTGCCATATGTGACTCACCACCTGGATTCGGTCTTACGTAGCAAAATATGAAATTGTGTTTTTTACATTGGATAAAAGTAGATACTCAGAGCTACAAAATGGTATATCATACACTGCATTTGAGGAACAATGGGAAAGTATTTCTGCTTTGAAAGTTGATCAACTTGTAAACTCACTTTTGAGAAAATCGCCTTTGAATGTTTTGGTATCTAGTGAAAAGCTCTTCTTTGTCTACACCCATTCAGCATCGTTCACACCCTCTTAAGCTTTATCCCCACCCATCTCGTTTCGCTCTCGGAGCGCACACTTGACGCTCTGGCCGGTGATTTGTTTACCTCTGGATAACATGGAAACAGCCTAACCAGCTCTGCTGGCAACAATTTCATTACGCTTTTTGCAGACGTTTACTGACACCGGCCATATTCAACGGGTGTTGTACACACTTAACATAACATTAGCTAACGTTAGCTAGTTAAACAACAATGAACAAACTAACAGCTCTGTGAAACAAATAATAACGTTCGCTAGGGAGCCAGCCAACTATCGTTAGCCAGCTAGATAACAGTACACTTTAGCTTAAGACATAGCTAGCTAACTAGGTAAACAATGAACCTTCTAGGCAAACAACATTTAAGATCACACACGTCACGTAACGTTAGCTAATGAGCCAGCCAGCTAACGTTAGTTTGTTAAACAACAATGAACAACGTGCCAACAATGCCACAGTGCTGGGAGCTAACCAACCAGGTCCAATGTTAGCTAGCTAACATTAGGCTCTAATTAGAAAAGCAAACAGCTCTAGGAAACAAATAATAACGTCAGCTAGGGAGCCAGCTAGCTAAAAGTACCCTTTAGCTTGAAATGAAACCACTTTCTATCAAGATTAGAAACGTGTAATATCTGAAAAGTCTTGCGTTAGCAGCTACATATCTTACCTGTATCCATCATCATGCATGATGGATGCGTCTCCCTGTCAGGAATGCCATACCACGGTTGCCCTTAGTTTGAAGATGTAATCCGGAGACAGGTGTTTTCTCCATCTCTTTAGCTATCATACTCTAATTCTACTGATTTCAAAACTTGATACTCCAGAAAGTGGAGAGCAACACTTATGCAGCTCCACTACACAATACATTTAAAAAATCTGTGTTTGACAGGATTACCAACACATACTGACAAGCTCAAATAGACAGAAGCCTTGGCAGACCAATTCGAATGCATCTCTCGGCATGTCCAGCAAACTCATTATCGCAGCCAATCATGGTTGGTGGGAAGGCTGCTCACTTTTTCTGTGGCTTAACCCAACAGGCTCATAAGTTAATTAACAATTGTATTAGTATTTACAGATGGCATAAAAGTTTGTTATTAAGGCACATGAGGCACATAAGGCACATGTTTGAGAAGGCATTTCTGCCCAAAAACGCATTTTGATAAAAATACATTTTGGTGACTTGCTTCTAGTTTCCTGAATCGGGTTACATATTTTCTGGCTCAAATAGCCAATCAGCCTGTTACCTACCCTTAGTAAACTTTTGGAAAAAATTGTGTTTGTGTCACGCCTGCTCCCGCACCCCCTCCCTGGCGCTCGAGGGCGCCAGGCTGCCCATCATTACGCACAGTTGTCTCCATCAATACGTGCACCAGCCCTTGTTAGGACTCACCTGGACACAATTACTTTGTTGATTGCCCCTCCTATATTTGTCTGTTCCTCAGTTTGATCCCCGTGTCAGCATTATTGTCATTATGTTTCCCCTGTCCAGACGCTGTCCTTGTCTGTTTCATGTCGGTTATTTATTAAATGTTCACTCCCTGTACTTGCTTCTCGTTTCCCAGTGTCTGTCCTTACAGAATGCTGACACACAATTTGAAGCACCAGGGAGTGTTTTGTTTCTGTTGGTGACGTCGGGTTTCTTTGGAAAGAAACAGGGGTGTTTCAGCTGGCTCATCGGGCTTCCACGCCTTAGCTGGCTCGAGAGGTTTCCTTGCCTCGGTTTGATCACAGGCTCCCACCCCACGTTATGCCTCAGACGGCTTGTCAGGCTTCCACGACTCAGCCAGCTCACCAGGCTTCCACGCCTCAGCCGGCTCGTCGGGCTCCCACATCTCCGCCGGCTCGTCTGGCTCCCACGCCCCAGCCACCTTGTCCGACTCCCATGTCTCGGCCGGGCCGTCAGGCTCGTCCAGGTGGGACGTTGGGTGGCGCCCCTAGAGGGGGGGGGGGGGGGGGTACTGTCACGCCTGCTCCCGCTCCCTGGTGCTCAAGGGTGCCAGGCTGCCCATCATTATGCACACCTGTCACCATCGTTACGCGCACCAGTGCTTCTTTGGACTCATCTGGACTCCATTACTTTGTTGATTGCCCCTCCTATATCTGTCTGTTCCTCGGGTTGATCCCCGTGTCCGCATTATTGTCGTTATGTTTCCCCTGTCCAGATGTTGTCCTTGTTTGTTTCATGTCGATAATTTATTAAATGTTCACTCCCTGTACTTGCTTCTCATCTCCCAGCGTCTGTCCTTACAGTTTGACCAGATACAATGCTATTTTACAGTACACAAATTGATAACAGACATTCTGTCACGTTCCTGACCTGTTTTCCTTTTTCTTGTATTTATTTAGTTGGTCAGGGCGTGAGTTGGGTGGGTTTGTCTATGTTTGATTTTCTATGTTGGGATGTTTGTTCGGCCGGGTATGATTCTCAATCAGAGACAGCTGTCAATCGTTGTCCCTGATTGAGAATCATACTTAGGCAGCCTGGGTTTCACGTGTGTTTTGTGTGTGTTTGTTTCCGTGTCTGTGTTTGTTGCACCACACGGTACTGTATCGGTTTATGCACTTCGTTTATTTGTTTTGTAATTCAGTATTCATTATGAACACTAACCACTCTGCGTATTGGTCCGATCCGTCTCGCCTCTCCTCGTCCGAGGAGGAGGAAGAATATGACGATAGCCGTAACACATTCAGCATGCTTATAGGGAATGGCATTCAACAAGCACAGCACTTACACAAATGACTGATGGTTGGCTGAGATAAATTGATGATAAAAAAATGTGGGGGCTGTTTTCTTGAACTTTAGTGCAGCTTTTGACATTATCGATCATAGTTTGCTGCTGGAAAAATGTATGTGTTACAGCTTTACACGCCCTGTTATATTGTGGATAAAGAGTTACCTGTCTAACAGAACCCAGAGGGTGTTCTTTAATGAAAGCCTCTCCAACATAATCCAGGTAAAATCAGGAATTCCTCAAAATTGTAATTGGCCCTTGTATGTACACAGAGAGCTAACATTAATAATATGCATGTCAATCTCTCCTGGCTCAAAGTGGAGAAGAGATTGACTTCATCACTACTTGTATTTATGAGAGGTATTGATATGTTGAAAATACACCTTATGGAACAGCGGGGACTGTGAAGCAACACAAACATAGGCACAGACACATGCATACACACACAATAACATACGCACTATACACACACGTTCACATGAATTTTGTATTGTAGATATGTGGTAGTGGTGGAGTAGTGGCCTGAGGGCACACAGTGTGTTGTGAAATCTGTGAATGTGTTGTAATGTTTTAAAAATTGCATAACTGCCTTTATTTTGCTGGAACCCAGGAAGAGTAGCTGCTGCCTTGGTAGCAGCTAATGGGGATCTATAGTAAATACAAATACAGAGTAAGTAAACCAATGTTTCATTTTATAATTTGGGCTAACTATCCTTGTATGTAACTTTTTGGTCAACGTCACCAAATTCACATAGACATATGAGTTATAGATCTGTCATTCTCATCGAATGCAAGTCTAAAAGAAGCAGGAGATCTATTCTATGTGCACTATTTTTATGCTTCCCATTCTTAAGTTTCGTTTTTGTGTCTTTTACTTTCGGTTTGGTACACCAACTTCAAACAGCTGAAAATAAAATATTTGTTGTTATTAAAAATGTTTCACAGCGATTCCTAACCCTAAATATAGCTTGTTTTGTCAGATAAATTGAAATTAGGTGAAACATTATAATTTTCGCAAACAGGAAATGGCAGAGCATTTTCTTCATATTGCACCTTTAAGTATGATTTTTTTTTTCTGGGTTTTCAGACAGTGGCTCTTCATTGTCTTTTTGTTCTGTGATTAATAAACTATTGAGTGTTTTAAAAGATAATTCAAGTCACATAGCCTTTGTTCCCAAGTGTTGCTTCTGAGGCTCAGGTATTTGCATAACAATGGACAAGGCTATATATATATATATAGTACAGTACAGTAGACTTGCTATTGGAAACTTTTATAATCTCGCATCATTAGCCCTTATCAACACTGCTTTCCCGCTGGGCACAGATGTCAGTTAAACATCTAGTTTTGATTGATGAGCTGTCAACTGAGGTGAATTCATTGTGAAATCAACAAAAAGGGTCAGCATGTCATTGGATTTAGATTTAAAATTGGGTGAAAAAAAGACTAAATGCCCTTTTTACAAATTCAATACATTTTTCATGTTGATTCAACATCATCACAAAGATTTTTTGTTGTTGAAATGACGTGGAAACAACATTGATTCAGCCAGTTTTTGCCTAGTGGGCTGTGTGTGTGTCAATCCTCTGTTGACGACTTGGGAGGGCAGTGTTGGGGTCACTTCCATCTCCCATAATTTATATGTAATTACAGTCCATCAGAGACATCATGAATATAGTGTTGAGAGTAAACACAGCCACACACACACACACACACACACACACACACACACACAGTGCCTTCAGAAAGTATTCATACCCCTTGACTTATTTCACATTTTGTTGTGTTACAGCCTGAATTCAACATTTATTGAATATGTTTTTTTTTCAAATGTATTGAAAATGAAATAAAGATATCTCATTACGTATTCACACCCCTGAATCAATACTTTGTAGAAGCACTTTTGGTAGCGATTACAGGTGTGAGTCTTTCTAGGTAAGTCTCTAAGAGCTTTCTACACCTGGATTGTGTAACATTTGCACATTGTTCTTTTCAAAATTCTTCCAAAAATTCTCTGTCAAATTAGTTACTGTTAATTGCCAGACAACCATTTTCAGGTCTTGCCATAGATTTTCAAATAGATTTTAGTCAAAACTGTAACTGGCCACTCAGCAAAATTCAATGTCTTCTTCTTAAGTAAGCAACTCTACTCAATGTAGATTTGGCCTTGTGTTTTAGGTTATTGTCCTGCTGAAAGGTGAATTAATCTCCCAGTTTCTGGTGGAAAGCAGACTGAATCAGGTTTTCCTCTAGGATGTTGCCTGTGCTTAGCTCCATTCCGTTTATTTTTTATCCTGAAAAACTCCCCCGTCCTCAATGATTACAACCATACTCATAACATGATGCAGCCACCACAATGCTGGTACTCAGTAATGTGTTATATTGGATTTTCCCCAAACATAACACTTTGTATTCAGGAGGAAAAGTTATTTGCTTTGCCAAATGTTTTGTAGTTTTACTTTAGTTCCTTGTTGCAAACAGGATGCATGTTTTGGAATATTTGTATTCTGTATAGGTTTCCTTATTTTTACTATGTCAGTTACGTTCGTATTGTGGAGTAACTACAATGTTGTTGATCCATCCTCAGTTTTCTTCTATCACAGACATAAAACTTTGTAACTGTTTTAAAGTCACCATTGGTCTCATGGTGAAATACCTGAGCGGTTTCCTTCTGTAAGAGGTACGTACTGGTGGGAGAGAAGTCAGGCGCAGGAGAGCAAAAACTGTGTTACAACGACGTAGTTTAATAATTAAAATCACCGTAAATAGAACAATCAATACAATGGGTACCAAAACCCGTCGCACACCAGAAAATAACATGCACAAACACTTACAATAAACGATTCCGGACAAGGACATGGGGGGAACAGAGGGTTAAATACACAACATGTAATGATGGGATTGAAACCAGGTGTGTGGGAAGACAAGACAAAACAAATGGAAAATGAAAAATTGATCAATGATGGCTAGAAGACCGGTGACGCCGACCGCCGAACGCCGCCCGAACGAGGAGAGGAACCAACTTCGGCGGAAGTCGTGACAGTACCCCCCCCCCCCCCCCCCTTGACGCGGGCTCCAGCAGTGCGCCGACACCGGAGGGCGAGGCGCAGATGAAGACGGTGGAACTCCTGCGGCGTTGAAGGGTCTAACACGTTCTCGACCGGAACCCAGCACCTTTCCTCCGGACCGTACCCCTCCCACTCCATGAGATACTGAAGGCCCCTCGCCCGACGCCTCGAATCCAGTATGGAAGGAACGGAGTACGCCGGGGCCCCCTCGATGTCCAGAGGGGGCGGAGGAACCTCCCGCACCTCAGATTCCTGGAGCGGGACAGCCACCACCGGCCTGAGGAGAGACACATGGAACGAGGGGTTAATACGGTAATTGGGGGGAAGCTGTAACCTATAACAAACCTCGTTCACTCTCCTCAGGACTATAAATGGCCCCACAAACTGCGGACCCAGCTTCCGGCAGGCCAGGCGAAGGGGCAGGTTTCGGGTCGAGAGCCAGACCCGGTCTCCGCCTCACTGCAGTTACGGTCTGCGTTCTCTTTTTGCCGCGGCACGGCCCGCTGAAGGTGAACACGGGCTGCTTCCCATGTCTCCTCCGCGCGCCTGAACCAGTCGTCCACCGCAGGAGTCTCGGTCTGACTCTGATGCCAAGGCGCCAGAACCGGCTGGTACCCCAGGACACACTGGAAGGGAGGGAGGTTAGTGGAGGAGTGGCGAAGCGAGTTCTGTGCCATCTCGGCCCAGGACACATCCACCTCCACTATGAACGCCAAAGAGGGATCCGGATGGGCCAGCACGGAAGCCGAGGTAAACAGAGCCCTCAGGTGAACAAAAGCCCTGTCCGCCTCAGCCGACCACTGCAAACATACCGGGCCCCCCTTCAGCAATGAGGTAATGGGGGCCGCTATCTGACCAAAACCCCGAATAAACCTCCAGTAGTAGTTGGCAAACCCTAAGAACCGCTGCACCTCCTTTACCATGGTGGGAGTCGGCCAATTACGCACGGCTTGAAATGCTCCATCTCCATCTCCACCCCTGAGGTGGAAATGCGGTGCCCTAGGAAGGAGACGGACTGCTGGAAGAGCAGGCATTTCTCAGCCTTGACGTACAGGTAAACAGAACAATCAATACAATGAGTACAAAACCCGTCGCACACCAGAAAATAACATGCACAAGCACTTACAATAAACAATTCCGGACAAGGACATGGGGGGAACAGAGGGTTAAATACACAACATGTAATGATGGAATTGAAACCAGGTGTGTGGGAAGACAAGACAAAACAAATGGGAAATGAAAAATGGATCAATGATGGCTAGAAGACCGGTGACGCCGCTCGAAAAAGGAGAGGAACCAACTTCGACGGAAGTCGTGACACCTTCCTCTCCGGCAACTGAGTTAGGAAGGATTTCTGTATATTTGTAGTGACTGGGTGTATTGATACACCATACAGTGTAATTAATAACTTCACCATGCTCAGTGTCTAATTTTTATTTGTTTTACCCATCTACCAATAGGTGCCCTACTTTGTGAGACACTGAAAAACCTCCCTGCTCTTTGTAGTTTAATCTGTGCTTCAAATTCACTGCTCGACTGAGGGACCTTACAGATATTTGTATGAGTGGGGTACAGAGATGAGGTAGTCATTCAAAAAATCATGTTAAACACTATTATTGCACACAAAGTGAGTCCATGCAACTTATTATGTGACTTGTTAAGCACATTTTTACTCCTGAACTTATTTATGCTTGCCAAAACAAAAGGGTTGAATACTTATTGAATCAAGACATATAAGCTTTTAATTTTGTATTAATTTGTATAAAGAAATACAACATTCATTCCACTTTGACATTATGGGGTATTGTGTGTACGGTAGGCCAGTTGCAATTCTTTAAAATGGAATTAATTTAATATTTAGGCTGTAAAACAACAAAATGCGGAAAAAGTCAAGGGGTGTGAATACTCTGAAGGCACTTTACGTGTGAGACACATCTGATATCCTGTACACCTCAATTTTCTTAATCCCGCCTCTACATTGATGTCACTCTCTATCTCTCTATATATATATTTCTCTCTCTCTGGCTCTCTCGCTCTCTCTCTGCCTGCTTGCGTTTATTCATCCCTCCATCCCATCCCTGTGTTAAATCCGAAGGCCCGGTAAAAACACCTCTCCACATCATTGCCTGCACCAACCAACCCAGGCCATTGACTCACAATCCTCTCTTAGAAGAAGCATTCAAAGCTTCTCTGGCATCCAGTGATTTTCTTCCAAGTTACTTTTCAACTGTTCATCGATCCCGATGCAACCAGCTCCCCTTGACGACTGGGCTGTAAACAAAAAGCTTGAAGTTCTCTGTGGCTATACCACCTCCTCCATCTTCTCCAACATAAACCTGGAGTGTTCACAAAGCAGCCTACCTACATTAGAGTGAACTCATTGAAGAGGCATTGAGAAGGTCAGACTGCTTTGTCCTTCCAATAGACACTCAATTAGCCTGACGTTTAGACTCCGATGCAGTCAGCGCCTTCCTTTGTTACCACAGGCATCTAATGATTTCCCTCTCCCGTGCTGGAGCATGTGTGTTAGTATCTCCTACTGTTGTTTTCTGGCTCAACTCTATGTCAGTGGTGTGGTGAGTCTGTCGGTCTCAGGGCTAGCACTAGATGGCAGTGCTCCTACCCTCACTGCCCACACAACCCTCAGTGCATAAGCTCTCTCATCTATCTGAATTCCAAATCGAGAACTAGATTTTGTACCCGCAAGGCAGTTGTGTAGATGTTAGACAGGGTTACAGTAGGTGGTAGAGGATCAATTCGGAATTCATTGTATGTTGTCTAGTAACGTTTCTCATAACCAAAAATGAGCTGACCCTGTGTCCGTGCTTAGGTACATCTCCTTCCCACTCATTGCCACTGATGGGCAATTGTGTGCTACGAGCTAGCATATGCCATACCATGGTGTCATGGAACTGGGCTGAGCTGAACTGGGGGGACTAGGGGAACAGGGCTGGGTAGCTGAGCTAGGGGGGCTCTGGTGATGCCCATCAGGGCTCTGATGACAGCTTGCCGCCACAGATTTAAACCTCCTCATACCGAGCCCAGCTCCTCAGCTCCCTGGCAGTTATTCACCAAAGACAAGAAGGTGGCTCACAGGAGGCTGACAGCCTCTTCCTCCGACTCTTTTTTCTATTGCCAAAATCTCTTCTTCAGGTGGAAAAGTAGAATTATTGGCAAGTCTGCAACAAGGATGTGGAGGAGAGAGACTGAGGTTTTTGGGAAGAAGCCTGATTGCATTGTTAGAGATGAAAAAAGGTGAAAGATTAATAAAGAGGGAAAGAGAGAGGGGTAGACTACTGGTCAAAGGTTTTAGAACACCTACTCATTCAAGGGTTTTTCTTTATTTTTTACTATTTTCTACATTGTAGAATAATAGTGAAGACATCAACACTATGAAATAACACATGTGGAATCATGTAGTAACCAAAAGAGTGTTAAATAAATCAAAATATTTTTTATATTTGAGATTCTTCAAAGTAGCGACCCTTTGCCTTGACGACAGCTTTGTGCACTCTTGGCATTCTCTCAACCAGCTTCACCTGGAATGCTTTCCAACAGTCTTGAAGGAGTTCCCACATACAATGAGCACAGGTCATCTGATGCAAAACTCCATCACTCTCCTTCTTGGTCAAATAGCCCTTACACAGCCTGGAGGTGTGTTCGGTCATTGTCCTGTTGAAAAACAAATGATAGTCCCGCTAAGCCCAAACCAGATGGGATCGCGTATTGCTGCAGAATGCTGTGGAATCCATGCTGGTTAAGTGTGCCTTGAATTTAAAATAAATCACAGACAGTGTCACCAGCAAAGCACCCCCACACCATAACATCTCTTCCTCCATGCTTTACGGTGGGAAATACACATGCGGAGAGATCATCCGTTCACCCACACCACGTCTCAGAAAGACACAGTGGTTGGAACCAAAAATCTCAAATTTGGACTCCAGACCAAAGGACATGTTTCCACCGGTCTAATGTCCATTGCTTGTGTTTCTTAGCCCAAGGAAGTCTCTTATTCTTGTAGGTGTCCTTTAGTAGTGGTTTCTTTCAATTCAAGATGGCGCCGACCGAGATGGTCGCCTCGCTTCGCGTTCCTTAGAAAATATGCAGTATTTTGTTTTTTTATGTGTTATTTCTTACATCGGTACCCCAGGTAATCTTAGGTTTCATTACATACAGTCGGGAGGAACTACTGAATATACGATTACCGTCAACTCACCATCGTTATAACCAGGAATATGACTTTCCCGAAACGGATCCAGTGTTTTGCCTTCCACCCAATACAATGGATCTGATCCCAGCCGGGGACCCTATGCGACGCCGTAAAAGGGGCAAACGTAGCGGTCTCTTGGTCAGGCTTCGGAGACGGGCACATCGCGCTCCACTCCCTAGCATACTACTCGCCAATGTCCAGTCTCTTGACAATAAGGTTGATGAAATCCGAGCACGGGTAGCATTCCAGAGAGACATCAGGGATTGCAACGTGCTCTGCTTCACGGAAACATGGCTAACTCAAGAGACGCTAACGGAGTCGGTGCAGCCAGCTGGTTTCTTCATGCATCGCGCCGACAGAAACAAACATCTTTCTGGTAAGAAGAGGGGCGGGGGGGTGTGCCTTATGATTAACGAGACGTGGTGTGATCATCATAACAACACACAGGAACTCAAGTCATTCTGTTCACCTGATCTAGAACTCCTCACAATCAAATGTCGACCGCATTATCTACCAAGGGAATTCTCTTCGATCATAATCACAGCCGTATATATTCCCCCCCAAGCAGACACATCGATGGCCCTGAACGAACTTTATCTGACTCTTTGTAAACTGGAAACCACACACCCTGAGGCTGCATTCATCGTAGCTGGGGATTTTAACAAGGCTAATCTAAAAACAGAACTCCCTAAATTCTATCAGCATATCGATTGTGCTACCAGGGCTGGAAAAACCCTAGATCATTGTTATACTAATTTCCGCGACGCATATAAGGCCCTCCCCCGCCCCCCTTTCGGAAAAGCTGACCACGACTCCATTTTGTTGATTCCAGCCTACAAACAGAAACTAAAACAACAAGCTCCCGCGCTCAGGTCTGTTCAACGCTGGTCCGACCAATCTGATTCCACGCTTCAAGACTGCTTCGATCACGCGGATTGGAATATGTTCCGCATTGCGTCCAACAACAATATTGACGAATATGCTGATTCGGTGAGCGATTTCATTAGGAAGTGCATTGACGATGTCGTACCCACAGCAACGATTAAAACATTCCCAAACCAGAAACCGTGGATTGACGGCAGCATTCGCGTGAAACTGAAAGCGCGAACCACTGCTTTTAACCAGGGCAAGGTGACCGGAAGCATGACCGAATACAAACAGTGTAGCTATTCTCTCCGCAAGGCAATCAAACAGGCTAAGTCCCAGTACAGAGATAAAATCGAGTCGCAATTCAACAGCTCAGACACAAGAGGTATGTGGCAGGGTCTACAGTCAATCACGGATTACAAAAAGAAAACCAGCCCCGTCGCGGACCAGGATGTCTTGCTCCCAGACAGGCTAAACAACTTTTTTGCCCGCTTTGAGGACAATACAGTGCCACTGACACGGCCCCCTACCAAAACCTGCGGGCTCTCCTTCACTGCAGCCGAGGTGAGTAAAACATTTAAACGTGTTAACCCTCGCAAGGCTGCAGGCCCAGATGGCATTCCCAGCCGCGTCCTCAGAGCATGCGCAGACCAGCTGGCTGGTGTGTTTACGGACATATTCAATCAATCCTTATCCCAGTCTGCTGTTCCCACATGCTTCAAGAGGGCCACCATTGTTCCTGTTCCCAAGAAAGCTAAGGTAACTGAGCTAAACGACTACCGCCCCGTAGCACTCACTTCTGTCATCATGAAGTGCTTTGAGAGACTAGTCAAGTACCATATCACCTCCACCCTACCGGACACCCTAGACCCACTCCAATTTGCTTACCGACCCAATAGGTCCACAGACGACGCAATCGCAACCACACTGCACACTGCCCTAACCCATCTGGACAAGAGGAATACCCATGTGAGAATGCTGTTCATCGATTACAGCTTAGCATTTAACACCATAGTACCCTCCAAACTCGTCATCAAGCTCGAGACCCTGGGTCTCGACCCCGCCCTGTGCAACTGGGTCCTGGACTTCCTGACGGGCCGCCCCCAGGTGGTGAGGGTAGGTAACAACATCTCCACCCCGCTGATCCTCAACACTGGGGCCCCACAAGGGTGCGTTCTGAGCCCTCTCCTGTACTCCCTGTTCACCCACGACTGCGTGGCCATGCACGCCTCCAACTCAATCATCAAGTTTGCGGATGACACTACAGTGGTAGGCTTGGTTACCAACAACAACGAGACGGCCTACAGGGAGGAGGTGAGGGCCCTCGGAGTGTGGTGTCAGGAAAATAACCTCACACTCAACGTCAACAAAGCAAAGGAGATGATTGTGGACTTCAGGAAACAGCAGAGGGAGCACCCCCCTATCCACATCGACGGGTCAGTAGTGGAGAAGGTGGAAAGTTTTAAGTTCCTCGGTGTACACATCACGGACAAACTGAATTGGTCCACCCACACAGACAGCGTCGTGAAGAAGGCGCAGCAGCGCCTCTTCAACCTCAGGAGGCTGAAGAAATTCGGCTTGTCACCAAAAGCACTCACAAACTTCTACAGATGCACAATCGAGAGCATCCTGTCGGGCTGTATCACCGCCTGGTACGGCAACTGCTCCGCCCACAACCGTAAGGCTCTCCAGAGGGTAGTGAGGTCTGCAGAACGCATCACCGGGGGCAAACTACCTGCCCTCCAGGACACCTACACCACCCGATGTCACAGGAAGGCCATAAAGATCATCAAGGACAACAACCACCCAAGCCACTGCCTGTTCACCCCGCTATCATCCAGAAGGCGAGGTCAGTACAGGTGCATCAAAGCAGGGACCGAGAGACTGAAAAACAGCTTCTATCTCAAGGCCATCAGACTGTTAAACAGCCACCACTAACATTTAGCGGCCGCTGCCAACATACTGACTCAACTCCAGCCACTTTAAAAATGGGAATTGATGGAAATTATGTAAAAATGAACCACTAGCCACTTTAAACAATGCCACTTAATATAATGTTTACATACCCTACATTACTCATCTCATATGTATATACTGTACTCTATATCATCTACTGCATCTTGCCATCTTTATGTAATACATGTACCACTAGCCACTTTAAACTATGCCACTTTATGTTTGCATACCCTACAGTACTCATCTCATATGATACCGTACTCTATACCATCTACTGCATCTTGCCTATGCCGTTCTGTACCACCACTCATTCATATATCTTTATGTACATATTCTTTATCCCTTTACACTTGTGTGTATAAGGTAGTAGTTGTGGAATTGTTAGGTTAGATTACTTGTTGGTTATTACTGCATTGTCGGAACTAGAAGCACAAGCATTTCGCTACACTCGCATTAACATCTGCTAACCATGTGTATGTGACTAATAAAATTTGATTTGATTTGATCTTTGAAGAAATTTAACCATGGAGGCCTGATTCACGCAGTCTCCTCTGAACAGTTGATGTTGAGATGTGTCTGTTACTTGAACTCTGTGAAGCATTTACGTGGGCTGCAATTTCTGAGGCTGGTAACTCCAATGCACGTATCCTATACAGCAAAGGTAACTCTGGGTCTTCCACTCCTGTGGCGGTTCTCATCAGGTGCCAGTTTCCTCATAACGCTTGATGGTTTTTGTGACTGCACTTGAAGAAACTTTCAGTTCTTGACATTTTTCAAATTGACTGACCTTTGTGTCTTAAAGTAATGATGCACTGTTGTTTCGCTTTGCTTATTTGAGCTGTTCTCACTCTATATACACTCTAAAAATTAACAATAGGCTAGACAGCATCTTCTACTGGAGAGTTGATCTACAGTCATTTTGATCTCCAATCCAGGGTTTTAACCAAGCCCAGCCCTGCTTAGTTTTTATCTTTGTCTCTGACTACTTCCAATGTGCTATTGTGAGAATAATTATTGAGAGACCTCTTAATAACTAAATATATTATTCACTGTTGCTATTGAAGTCCTTCCAAAGGATAGTTTTAACAGAGCAAATTAAATGTAACCATACTTTATGAGTCATATATCATCAATGATACTATTTAGGCTTATATAGTATTTGCGAAGTCATCAACAAATATTTTTTCAATTCAACAAAGAATAGACAATTCATATAGGCGTAGGGTTTCATGCTTTGGTTTCATTTCATATGTACTCTTCAAGTTAATCATTAATTTAAAAAAATCTCGTCTCCATCTCAACCAAACACAATATAATAATATTTTTGCAATACAGTAAATAGCCTAAAGTTAAGGCTATTGTACAAACTAATGTAACAGTGGTTATTCAACCTTAATATTAGTATCACATCCATGGCCACATTTTGAGGTTAGCCTATCGTAACTATGAATGTATTCTGATGTAATCATCGAAAATGTGCATGTTCAAGATAGCATGCCAAGGTCACAGGTCTGTGGAGATGTTGACAATTGCTATAATAATCTCCACAGAAACTCGAACAGCATTGATCACTTGCATTATATACTTTTAATGTAATCTCAACTGCAATGCTGGTCATTTGGTTGTGCTATTAGATGAACAACAGTGATAACAAATTAAGTTGTATAAATATAAAATATCTGATATTGTTTATCCATTGGAATTTGGTTGTGCTTTGAAATGGTTGAAAGCATAGCGATAATAAACAAAAATGTGTATGAAAACAAGACGGAATGTGACTGACCTGCACAGATAGGAAAGTGTCCAGATGACTGTGTGGTGATTGACCAGTAGGCTAGGTGTGGATGTTCTGAAAGATGAATTCTGATCAATCATCTGAACACTTTAAGAGCCCCCATCGACACCTGAGTGGCAATCAGCGGGACAATTAGTCAATATCCCTAAATTGATGTTGGTCATCTGCTATTGTCTGCTTGATTTAAAGCAGTGTGTCGGAAGATAAAGCAAGGATATTTTGAACAGGATTCATTTTTCCAAACTGCCCCCTGTAGGGTAATATGGGGTAAGACACCACCCCCAAGATCAACGTCTAATTGCTGAAAAAAAAGCATTGTAGGTGGAAGATGGCCATACTTAGGGTAACAAACTATGAAGGAAAATACATGGCTACATTTGACAGATTTATTTGTCATTTAATCAAATTTTTTTTTTTTTTTTTTTATCTTGCCCCCAACATACTAACCTAGCATATTACTACTCCAAAACCATCAACATTTTCCTCTATAAACAAGTGGATGATTTATTTTAAGGCTTCCCTACATGTATATAAAAACTAAATTATGTATCTAACTTTATTGGATTATATCTACCACTTTTTCTAAATAACAAAAAATATGATCAATTTACCTCAAAATCGTTCTGATGGAATTACTTCAAAAGTGTTGATGAAACAGAGGAAATTTGTAGTTGATCAAAACTAGCGTCTCGCACCCTAGTACCCTTATTTTTCTTTCTTTCAATTGAATCTCATGACGGAAGCATGGAGGTTTTTATTCTAGGCATTAAGATATTTAATCATCATGTCTCGACAATAATATCTGTCTACACTGATATCTTGTCCTTGGCTGCCAAATGTATAGGTTTCCACATAATATTTCAATTGAGGAGGTGCACCGTAATCATTATTTTAGCGAACCATGGTAGACGTCCAATGATGTCAAGCATATGGTAATATGGTCAAACATTTGCTAGCTAGCTAACCAACAACTGTAACAATGTATGTGAGAGACAACAAGCGCTCATTGTGCAACTTTATTTATGTTTTCAATAGCGGTGTGGGAGCCTGACGAGCCGGCTGAGGCATGATGTGGGATGGGAGCCAGCTGAGGCGTGGGAGCCCGACGAGCCGGCTGAGGCATAACGTGGTATGGGAGCCTGCCGAGCCAACCGAGGCAAGAAAATATCTCGAGCCAGCTAAGGCATGGAAGCCCGGCGAGCCAGCTGAGGCACCCCCGGTTCCTTCGGCAGTGGCACCCGGACCCGACCTCACCAAACCCCCCTCAAAAAAAAAAACTCCCTGATGCTTCCAATATTTGTGTCTGCATTCTGTGAGGACAGACGCTGGGAGACGAGAAGCAAGTACAGGGAGTGAAGATTTAATGGATAAACGGACATATAGCAAAACAAGAACAGCGTCTGGACAGGGGGAACAAAACGACATTAAGACATTAATGCAGACACGGGGAAGAAACTGAGGAAGTGACAGATATAGGGGAGGCAATCAATAAAGTAAGAGAGTCCAGGTCAGTCCCATGAATCGCTGATGTGCGTAATGACAGGTGTGCGTAATGATGGGCCGTCTGGCACCCTCGAGCGCCAGAGAGGGGGAGCTGGAGCAGGCGTGACACAGATTATTTCTTCATAGATTTAAATGAGCAGATTGAGCTTTTAAAGAAAAAACGAATACAGCAGCAAATCCTCCACCAGACAGACTGACATAAAAATTCTAAAGTAAAATTGGTGGAACATTGTGTGTGTCATTCCAGGACCCCTATTGAAGAATTTCCAGATTCTACTACCATATCCATCCACTCCCCCAGACACCATCTAGGGATGAGGAAATCTGTTTTTCTGCCTGTCAATCTGGTGGGCTAGTACCCTTCCCTTTCTGTCATATGTGCCCCTGAACCAATCATTCTCTCCATTCAGACCTTGTTGCTGGCAATACAGAGAGAGCTGCAGGGCAGGCGGAAAACTACACGGAGTGAATAACGGCCCACATTGCATCCTATATTCAGCTACAGACGGATTCGGTCACAATTTTCCCTAATACATAGGGAATAGGGTGCCATTTAGGACATTTAAACTGCAGACTGGAGCCACAGGGACCTGCGGGCTGAAAAAGAAGGAAGTGGGAGAGGGAAAAGGGTGATTTCTCTCTATTTGGGACCGAAGGACACAGACGTTATGGTCATTGGGATAAAGCGCAATACACAAATGCATCTTCGTGACCGGCTAGCCACTTCAGCATATTGCTTTGGGAAAATTGCATTGGTCTAGTTTTGTTTAGTGATGTATGTTTGTGTAAGCACTGATGTTGTGTGATGCAGTACTCAGACTCAGACCCAGACAGAGCTTTGTTCCAATTGAATATCCCATTTCAAACATTCCCATTTGGTAAACAGTGGCACAGCCAGCCCCGGTTCCGATTCTCTTTAACTCTCATACCCACTGTGTGTGAATGCTCACTGTAGCCATGTCTGGGTTTTGGTTGAGTTACAGTTAAATCTGAAGTCTATAAAAAAACAAGAGAGCTGCCAGCGAAAGAGGAGCAGAACTGAGCTGAATTGTTCTCTCTGAATGCTGCAGCAGCAGAAATAGCATATACTACATTAATCAGAAAGGGTTCCTTCAGTGATATGGTTTCCAACTCTCTGAGATTGAGAACTCTTTTTTTTCTCTGGCCGTCTGTTGTAGCCACATTCAACCAGCCTGATCTTGCGAGTTCACACTCTGTTTTACTTGGCTTGCGAGATCAGACTGGTTGAACAAGGCTACTTATATGGTTGTGCTGGTATTCATAGCCCCGTTTGGCTCAGTTGGTAGAGTTTTGCACTTGCAATGCCAGGGTTGTGGGTTTGATTCCCATGGGGGACCAGTATGGAAATGTATGCTCTCATACTGTAAGTTGCTCTGGATATGATTGTCTGTTAAAATGTAATTCATATTCTCTTCCTGGGACTTTGTGTTTATCTCCAATTGTTCCTCTCATCTCCCCTATGCCTCCATGGGCAGTCCTGAGATGGGTGGACCATGCTGAAGATTTTTGGACGACGCGCCTGTTTGAAGCTCCTGTTTGAAGTTCCGCTCCATTCTTTGGGGAGCTTCCGCCTTGGATGAGGAAGTGGGGAGAAAATATGGGTAAAGGTTGGTTGTATAGACTTGGATGTGTGGAAAAGGAGCTGAGCAAACCTTTTCTTTTAGAAAAGAAAAGAAAAATCCTGGTGACTGATCAAAAGTGCTACACTCTTGATCTGATGCCTCTAAACAAATCAAGGCCTTGCAGGAGTTCTCAAACACCATGAAGATATTCAAGGCAATACTGGAAGTAGAAGAGAGCTCTGCGTAGTGTGCATTTGCAGAGACATAGAGGTGTGTGTTTGCTTTTGATTGTCTGAGTGGGGTAATTTAATGGATACAGGTGTAAGGCCCTGCCACAAACTTACACGCTCTTTGACATCTGGAGCTGCATGGTGAATTGCCCCAAAACGCAAAGGACAAACCCCCCCCCCCCCCCCGAGGGGCCAAAATGTATCTCTCCATTACGGTATCCAGATAATTGACTACTTAAATGTGTGTTAGAATAACACTGTTGCATCCATGCCCGGTATCTGGTGACTTTTTCCACATTTTGTTATGTTACATCCTTATTCTAAAAATCCTCATCAATCTATACACAATACCACATAATGACAAAGCGAAAACAGGTTTTTAGACATTTTTGCAAATGTATAAAATAAAAAAAACTGAAATACCTTATTTACATAAGTATTCAAACCCTCTGCTATGAGACTCAAAATTGAGCTCAGGTGCAAGGATGTTTCCATTGATCATCCTTGAGATGTTTTTACAACTTTATTGGAGTACACCTGTGGTAAATTCAATTGATTGGACATGATTTGGAAAGCACACACCTGTCTATATAAGGTCCCACCGTTGACAGTGCATGTCAGAGCAAAAACCAAGACATGAGGTTGAAGGACTTATCCGTAGAGCTCCGAGACAGGATTGTGTCGAGGCACAAATGAGAAACAAGATTTTCTGGTCTGATGAAACCAAGATTGAACTCTTTTGCTTGAATGCCAAGTGCCACGTCTAGAGGAAACCTGGCACCATCCCTACGGTGAAGCATGGTGGTGGCAGCATCATGCTGTGTGCATGCTTTTCAGCTGCAGGGACTGGGAGACTAGTCAGGATCGAGGGACAGATGAACGGAGCAAAGTACAGAGAGATCCTTGATGAAAACCTGACCCAGAGCGCTCAGGACCTCAGACTGGGCTGAAGGTTCACCTTCCAACAGGACAATGACCCTAAGCACACAACCAAAACAACGCAGTGAGGCTTTGGAACAAGTCTCTCAATGTCCTTGAGTGGTCCAGCTAGAGTTCAGACTTCAACCTGATCAAACATCTCTGGAGAGACCTGAAAATAGCTGTGCAGCAATGCTCCCCATCCAACCTGGCAGAGAATGATAGGATCTGCATAGAAGAATGGAAGAAACTCCCAAATACAGGTGTGTCAAGCTTGTAGTGCCATACCCAAGGCTGTAATCGCTGCCAAAGGTGCTTCAACAAAGTACTAAGTAAAGGGTCTGAATACTTTTGTAAATGTGATATTTCAGTTTTTTATTTTATAATACATTTGCTAAATTTAAAAATGTAAAAAAGTTTTTGCTTTGTCATTATGGGGAAACAAACAATTTAATCTACTTTAGAATAACGTAACAAAATGTGGAAAAAGTCAAGGTGTCTGAATACTTTCCGAATGCACTGTATCAGAGACTTGTTCTCTGAAGAGAACTTTGATGCCATCTATATGAATGTATGAACTCTGTGGTAACTTTTATCTGTACAGAGTGAACTCTGACGACACTGTCTGGAAGGATCACTTTGTCCTCTTTGTAATTATTTGCATTGGTTTCATTCCCCACACAAACCTTTAGATGCTATGACATCCCATGAAGATTGGGCCTGTGTGATCAGGTTACTGTAACTTGGTATTGTTTGATTGGTCAATGGTGGTTGGTTTTGGTTTGAAAAAGTCACACCTCCAGATGTTGGACAGTGACACATTTTTTGTTGTTTTGGCTCTGAAATTATACAATGACAATGAATTTAAAGTGCAGACTGTCAGCTTACATTTTTTACATTTTCATACATATCGGGTGAACCATTTAGAAATTACAGCACTTTTTGTACATAGTCTCTTCATTTCAGGGGACCAAGTTATTGGGACAAATTCACTTATATGTGTATTGAAGTAGTAAAAATGCGGTTTCAGGATTCAGGATTTCAGGACTTCAAAATGGCACAATACATTATTTACCATTAATTTCTATTGCACACAAAACTATCTGAAACGCAACCAAAACAAACAGCAAATGTATCCAACAAGTTTGTAAAGTCACAAGCTTGATGTAATCATTGCGTGCTATGAATATGGGACTATATACTAAACCTTTGACTACTTTAAAACACATATTAAGTTAATTTGTCCCAATAGTTTTGGTCCCTTAAAATTTCTAAACGGTTCACCCTGTCGTGACGTTGCTACAATTAATGCGATGACGGCTATTCATGGAATGATTACATACCACATTCAATTATTATGCGAATAAATTAATCATACAACAATTAATTAAGTAGTAATCTGGGGCACCACGGGAAAAGTTTATTTAATTAACGAGTTACTGTTTCCCGATTGAACCCAATATCAGAATATCTTGATATACTATCCGTCATCCATCAATCATTTGCTCCTATTTCAGTCTCATTCTGAACGTCATAATATCCTATAAATCTGCACATACCCTAGTCTACATGATGAATCTTAATTATTTATTTACTAACTAATGAAATAATCACACAGAAATACATAAACACAGACACAGGATAGATTACACATTGATTACTAACAATTCAATGAAAAGTCCCTAGTGGACTAACCCGATATGACGACTTGGTACACAATGAAAAGGGGTGGGGAAAGAAAGAGCGGGAGGAGAGATAAAGGAATTCAACTATCGTACATAGAATTGAATAATATGCTCATCGTAAATGTGGATATTTAGCACCCTATCAACCGCTCATTCGGATTTGGAAATGCAAAGTATATATTTACGCTTGTATGTCTTTGTCGTCTCTCTCTGGTGAAATCGCCCGATCAGTCTGTGGAGAGTAGTTCATCAGAATGTTTCTGGTTGTGTAACTCTCTGGTTGTCCACCAGAGGTCACCATGTCCTTAGTAGTCGTAGATTCTTGGTCTCGGAGTGTCTGTTAGAATGGATCTTCCAGAGGCGTAACTCGCGGTTGTCCTTCACTCTGTTTATTTAGAATAGATACCCTAGAGATACCTATAGTGGTGAAAGGGAATTGTTCTTTGTCGCTCGTCTTCGGTCGAGTTTCCTAGGCTAACAGTGCAAAAACAGCTGTAGACTGAATGTTCCTGTGTAGTCTTCATTGAGAGTTTCAGAGGGTCTTACCATTTTCTGGTATTGTAGTCTTTAAACCCCTTCATAACGTATTCAGCTCGTGCTGCACGTATACCGGTCTTTAGTTTTAAACCATTTCTCAGCCGTGTAGCCACTGCTCCACGCTGTCTGGTCTAATATGTTAATTCTTCAGCAAATCCTTTTAAGCACTCACCTTGGACGGCGGTTCCATCCCGTTGCCACAATGTCTGTGCTTACGTGGGCATGGTTACTAACTATGCACAAGTCTATATGAAAAAGCATTATATCATTTAGAAGGCTAAAATCACATTTCATCTTCTCACAAATAGTTTCATATTTAATCACGTAAGTTCCACAACATTTAGATGTAAATCTGATAACTGGAACGTATACATTTGTAGAGTTACCGTTATTTGGGTATACTGTCCTTAATAATATCACAAAACAACAACTTATTTGATATGATTATTGTTTATGTCCCGTCAAGCATTATTTACATAATTATTCACATTATTTACATTAGAAATATTGTTTCAATGTCCAACCTTTCGATGTTACAGTACTGCAAAATCTCTCTCTTTTGTAACAAAGGGATTTTTAACTTGCATTTCTACAGAGTGGGAGAGAGAGTTCACCGTCATAAAACTGGTTTGCTCTGTTTTTTTATAAATTCTTTCCAATGTGTCTTTTAATAATTATCTTTTTATTTTCTCATGATTTGGTTGGGGGATAATTGTGTTGCTGTCCTGGGGCACTGTGGGGTCTGTTTGTGAACAGAGCCCCAGGACCAGCTTGCTTAGAGGGCTCTTCTCCAAGTTTATTTATCTGTAGGTGTTGGCTGTGTTATGAAAGGTTTGGGCATTGCTTCCTTTTCGGAGGTTGTAGAATTTAACAGCTCTTTTCTGGATTTTGATAATTACCGGGTATATGTCTAATTCTGCTCTGCATGCATTCTTTGATGTTTTACGTGTATTTTTGCAGAATTCTGAGTGCAGAGTCTCAATTTGGTGTTTGTCCCATTTTAGGAATTATTGGTTGGTGAGAGGACCCCAGACCTCACACCCATAAAGGGCAATGGGTTCTATAACTGATTCAAAGATTTTTTTGCCAGATCATAATTGGTATGTTGAATTTTATGTTCCTTTTGATAGCATAGAAGGCCCTTCTTGCCTTGTCTCTCAGATCGTTCACAGCTTTGTTTTACCGCCGATGTTTAGGCTGAGGTATGTATAGTTTTTTGTGTGCTCTAGGGCAATGGTGTCTAGATGGAATTTGTATTCGTGGTCCTGGGAACTGGACCTTCTTTGGAACACCATTATTTTTGTCTTACTGAGATTTATTGTCGGGGCCCAGGTCTGACAGAATCTGTGCAGAATATATCGGTACTGCTGTAGGCCCTCCTTGGTTGGGGACAGAAGCACCAGATCATCAGCTAACAGTAGACATTTGACTTCAGATTCTAGAAGGGTGAGGCCGGGTGCTGCAGACTGTTCTAGTGCCCTCGCCAATTCGTTGATATATATGTTGAAGAGGGTGGGGCTGAAGTTGCATCCCTGTCTCACCCACGGCCCTGTGAAAAGAAATGTGAGTGTTTTTTTGCCAATTTTAACCGCACACTTGTTGTTTGTGTACATGGATTTTATAATTTCGTGATCACTCCTTGGTTCCAAATATTGGAGAATATGCCAGAGCTGAGGATGATGTTAAAGAGTTTAACCTGTTGAGGCTGGGGGCGCTGTTGTCACTATTTATGCTAATCGTGTAATTTTTGAAACGGCTTCCCACAAAATTCTTGATCGTACAATATGCATATTATTATTATTATTGGATAGAAAACAGTCTATAGTTTCTATAGGAGTTGAAATTTTGTCTCTAAGTGGAACAGAACCCATTCTACAGCAATTTCCCTGACATGGAGTCAGATTTCAGAAATGTTGGCCCCTGATCTGGAGTCAGTTAAAAGACCACAGTTATTGCTATGAGTATACGGACACTGCTTACGTCTTCCCCTGGATGCCTTTACGTGATGACGATTTGAATGGGGTCGATTGCGCGTTCACAGGCACTATAAATTAAAAAACCCTGTAGCTAGTAAGTCTTTTGGAGCTGCGTTATGCGCGTGGAACAAACCGACCCGCACCTGTTCCAAGCATTAGTGTTGGGAGTAATCTTTCTCCGGTCATGTTAAGACTCGTTATAGGAGTTAAAAACATCATAAGGTAGTTAATTTAAAGCGTTTTATAGCAATTTATATCCGTTTAGTGCGATTTTGGGACATTTATTTCTGAAACGCTGTGAATCGCTGGGCACGCTTCCAGTTCATGCTGAACGCAGTTGGCATTTCCACATGGCAAGAGGACAGCTTTCCACCAAAAGACGATTAGACCCAAGAAAGGATCCTTTGCCCAAGATACTGATGGAAGAACAGCTCAAAGTAGGACATTTTTATTATGATAAATCGTGTTTCTGTCGAAAAATGTTAGTGGCTTAGGACGCCATGTTTTTTGACGTAGCTTCGCTTGGCGCAAACTGTATTGAAAAGTAAGGATAATTTAAAAAATGTAATTCCGCGATTGTATTAAGAATTAACTTGTCTATCAATCCCTGTCCACCCTATATTTTTTAGTCACGTTTATGAGTATTTATGTATAAGAGTAGATCACTGTCTAATATGGCGCACGGACATTTTCTCACCTGCTGGGCTACATTTCACATTGTCTAACCATGATTTTGGTGGCTAAATATGCACATTTTCGAACAAACTGTATATGTATGTTGTAATGTGATGTTACAGGGGTGTCATCTGAAGAATTCTGAGAAGGTTAGTGAAAAAAATAATATACTTTGGCGATGTTGACGTTATCGCTCTCTTTGGCTAAAATCAATGCTGGGCTGCTATGTGCTATGTGCTATGCTAATATAACGATTTATTGTGTTTTCGCTGTAAGACACTTAGAAAATCTGAAATATTGTCTGTATTCACAGGATCTGTGTCTTTCGATTAGTGTATGCTGTGTATTTTTACGAAATGTTTGATGATTAGTAAGTAGGTAAACACGTTGCTCTATGTAGTTATTCTAGTCCATTTGTGACGGTGGGTGCAATTGTAACCTATGCCATCTACCTGAAATATGCACTTTTTTCTAACAAAACCTATCCCATACCATAAATATGTTATCAGACTGTCATCTGATGAGTTTTTTTCTTGGTTAGGGGCTATAAATATCTTAGTTTAGCCGAATTGGTGATAGCTACTGGTGTTGGTGGACAAATAAAAGATGGTGGATTATGCTAATGTGTTTTTAGGTAATAGATTTACATCTTTACATATTGTGTCTTCCCTGTAAAACATTTTAAAAATCGGACATGTTGGCTGGATTCACAAGATCTGTGTCTTTCATTAGCTGTATTGGACTTTAATGTGTGAAAGTTAAATATTTTAAAAATATATATTTTTTTAATTTCGCGGCTCTGCCTTTTCAGTGGGGGTGGGGGGGGAGTGCCGCTAGCGGCACCCTCATCCTAGACAGGTTAAGTATAGCAAGAGAGAGAGAGAGAGTTTTAAATAATAATATATTTTAAAAGTTTGTCACTGCAGCAACACATTTGATGCACTTTCAAGAATCTTGAATTCCACAATTGGAATTTGTGGTCTGTATATTTTATCATTTCATGTAGGAATTTTTGGTTGGAGGGTTTGTATTTTGTCCTATCCATTCAATGTAATTGGAGAATCCAGTGGGCTCTGGTAGTCTTTAACAGTTGATTCTAAGATTTGTATTTGACCATGTATATGTTTTTGCTGTTTGCTTTTTGTTATAGAGTCAAAAACATTGGAGAAGTGGTTTCTCCATACATCTCCATTTTGAATAGATAACTCATCGTGTTGTTGTTTGTTTGGAGTTTTCCAATTTTCCCAGAAGTGGATTCTTCAATTACATTGAGCTGATTTCTGACGTGCTGTTCCTTTTTTTTCAGTGGTGTATTTCTGTATTGTTTTTGTGATTCACCATAATGAAGGTGTAGACTCAGGTTTTCTGGGTCTCTATGTTTTTGGTTGGATAGGTTTCTCAAATCCTTACTTAGGTTTTTGCATTCTTCATCAAACCATTTTTCATTGTTGTTAATTTTCTTAGGTTGTCTGATTGACATTTTTAGATTTGATAGGGAAGCTGAGGGGTCAAATATACTGTTTAGGTTTTCTAATGCGAAGTTTACACCTTCACTATTACAGTGAACCATATTGTCCAGGAAATTGTCTAGAAGGGATTTAATTTGTTGTTAATTGTTTTTTGGTAGATTTCCACACTACTTTCCTTCCTTCTACACTACCGGTCAAAAGTTTTAGAACACCTACTCATTCAAGGTTTTTTCTTTATATTTACTATTTTCTACATTGTAGAATAATAGTGATGACAATCAAAACTATGAACTAACACAATTGGAATCATGTAGTAACCAAAAGAGTGTCAAGTCTTGACTTTCTTCATCTTCTTAGGGACAGGCCCATTTCTTCTCCACTTCCTGTCTGAATGACATGCCCAAAGTAAACTGCCTGTAGCTCAGGCCCTGAAGCCAGGATATGCATATAATTTGTACCATTGGAAAGAAAACACTTTGACGTGTGTAGAAATGTTAAAATAATATAACACAATAGATATGGTAGGAAAAAATCCAAAGAAAAACCTACCTAAATGTTTTGTGGGAGAGAGACCATCCTCTTAGAAATGCAAGAGAAAGGTCATATTGAAAATTAGCTCCCTGGATGCAATTCCTATGGTTTCCACTGGGTGTCAGTAGTCTATGTTCGAGGTTTCAGGCATGTTCAAGGTTTCTAGAATGACCCAGCCTTCGAAATTTGTGTTGAAAATTTCCTATTGAATATACTTCTTTCCTAAATAAATATTATAGTTTGATTACATTTTAGGATATCTGAGGAGTAAATAGAAATGTATTTTGACTTGTTGAAACAAAGTTTAGGGGTAGATTTTCAGATTCCTTTCTCTGCAAATTGAATGAGTGGCTTACTCAAACCGATTGCGGTTAAACTAAACTGACTTTTTGGGATATAAAGTAGGATTTTATCTAACAAAACGACACTACATGTTATAGCTGTGACCCTTTGGATGACAAATCAGAGGAAGATTTTCAAAAAGTAATTGAATATTTAATCATTATATGTGAATGTATGAAACCTGTGCCGGTGGAAAAATATTTTGATGTGTGGCGCCGTCCTCAAACAATCGCATGGCATGTTTTCGCTGTAATAGCTACTGTAAATCGGACAGTGCAGTTAGATTAACAAGAATTTAAGCTTTCAGCCGGTATAAGACACTTAGATTTACCTAAATGTTTAAAATCCATAATATTTATGATTATTTATTTGAATTGCGCGCCCTCCAGTTTCACCGGAAGTTGTCTCGCTAGCGGGACACCGATCCTCAAGAAGTTTTCAGATTGTGATTTTGGGCATTATAAGAAAGGCAAAACCACCACCCACTGGGCAAAAATGTCATAAAAATCTTTGTGATGAAGTTGAATCAATGTGGAGAACTGATATATAAAACTAGACGTTGACATATGTGCCCAGTAGGTAGACACAGACTCCAAATACCTAAATAGACCTCAGGATTCGAGGCCAAAGAAAAGTGTTCCTGATGGAGCTTATTTACCCTTAATCTCTGCAGAGTTTTTAGGCATGTTGTGGAAATTCTTACACTGGGACATTCAAAGTCAATCTTATATGAATCATTCTTTATTGACCGCAAGCTGGAGAGGTCACAGTCAAACTTAAATGCATGAAGTAACGGTCTGAAGTGAGCTCTAACGGGGCAGTCCGTCAGTTCCCCTATATACTGACAAGTTACATTTGCATGATTTAGCTTATTCATAATTAATGTTTGCTTCATTCATGTGACGACCAATACTGGGTCATGCATGTGACAGACCAATACCTCATGAGGCTTCTTCTCTCTGAGACCTTGAAACCGAAATATCCCTTTGGGCATACTGTCAAATTGCAGATACTGATAGTGACGATTCGTTCAATCAGTCACTTGCATGAACACAGAAGTTGGTTGATAGAAAAGCACAAACAGAACACACAAAAATTGGTATCACAAGGCATCTTAAAAAGAAGTACTTGGCAAGGCTCTTTCCAGAATTTGCATTGTTTCTATCAGTCTGACTTCAAAGTTCTGGAAACCAGGGCAAGATGGCTCTGTCATCTTTCCCCTCCCATCAGTGGACTGCAGTTTGTTTACACAAACCTTTAGAGGGGAGCCCTGACACATCAGAACATCTGAGTCTGCAGGCTGTGAAGCCCAGAAACGCAACAATATCAATGGGGAAACTATCCCCTTTGAAAAGTTCAGCAAAACTCGAAGTTCAGCAAGACATGTGATGTGAGTTTAAATCAAGCCACAACTATACTGAAATTCACTCTTTGCCCGCTTTGGTTGTCATTGAGATAATTCAACACTTTTCCATTGTCTTGCTTTCACTGTCAATATAAAAATTCCCTTCACGTAAAATTGACTTTCCAGAACTTTTCCAAAGTGTCACAGTCTCTTACACATTATTGGAGAGTCAAGTCCTCACTATGTACAGTCGTGGCCAAAAGTTTTGAGAATGACACAAATATTAATTTCCACAAAGTTTGCTGCTTCAGTGTCTTTAGATATTTTTGTCAGATGTTACTATGGAATACTGAAGTATAATTAAAAGCATTTCATACGTGTCAAAGGCTTTTATTGACAATTACATGAAGTTGATGCAAAGAATCAATATTTGAAGCTTCCAGTCTGTTATTCAAACTCAATCAGCATGAAAGAGGGATCTCCAGCCTTGTCCTCGTCAACACTCAGCTCGTCCTTGGCACAACTACACTTCTCTGTGAGAGAAACTTTGTGGGATTCTCATATCTGCTGTTCCAGACTGAGTGTTGACGAGGACAAGGCTGGAGTTCACTCTGTCATGCTGATTGAGTCCGAATAACAGACTGGAAGCTTCAAAAGGAGGGTGGTGCTTGGAATCTTTGTTCTTCCTCTGTCAAACATGGTTACCTGCAAGGAAACACGTGCGTCATAATTTCTTTGCACAAAAAGGGCTTCACAGGCAAGGATATTGCTGCCAGTAAGATTGCACCTAAATCAACCATTTATCGGATCATCAAGAACTTCAAGGAGAGTGGTTCAATTGTTGTGAAGAAGGCTTCAGGGCGCCCAAGAATGTCCAGCAAGCGCCAGGACCATCTCCTAAAGTTGATTCAGCTGCAGGATCGGGGCACCACCACCTATGTTAACGAGAGAATCACTGGCATGATGTCAGTTGGTCCTTTTGTGGCTAGGCTGAAATGCAGTGGAAATGTTTTTTGGGGATTCAATTAATTTGCATGGCAAAGAGGGACTTTGCAATTAATTGCAATTCATCTGCTCACTCTTCATAACATTCTGGAGTATATGCAAATTGCTATCATACAAACTGAGGCAGCAGACTTTGTGAAAATTAATATGTGTGTCATTCTCAAAACTTTTGGCCACGAATGTACTTGTACTATACACTGAATGTATAAAACATTAGGAACACCTGCTCTTTCCATGACATAGACTGACCAGGTGAATCTAGGTGAAAGCTATGATTGATGTCACCTGTTAAATACATTTCATTCAGTATAGATGAAGGTGAGGAGACAATTTAGACATGGACTGTATATGTGTGCCATTCAGAGGGTGCACAGTAAAAAAGGGTGTAAAAATTAGTGTTGACTTTTTTTAACCCAGAATGACTATTTTCAACATTATGAGGAGTCAATGAGCTCTAGTGTCAGAATTAAATTGGAGTGTAAAAGTATGCAGTCACTGCAGTGTAAATTCAACTCAATTCAGTGGAATGAAAAAAAAAGATGTGTGAATATTAACACCATTTTGAGTCAAATTAACTCTGAAAATGTGACACCACCTGAGAGTAACCTTAACGTTATGTAGACTGGGAACAAATGTTATCTGAAACAGTGTTGAATTCAACTCTATAGGAGTTATATGAACACTTTTATTTTTACTGTGTGAATGGACAAGACAAAATATTGAAGTGCCCTTTGAATGGGGTATGGTAGTAGGTGCCAGGAGCACCGGTTTGAGTGTGTCATGAACTGCAACAGTGCTAGGTTTTTCACGATCAACAGTTTCCCATGTGTAACAAGAATGGTCCACCACCCAAAGGACATCCAGCCAACTTGACACAACTGTGGAAAGCATTGGATTCAGCATGGGCCAGCTTCTCTGTGGAACACTTTCGACACCTTGTAGAGTCCATAACCAGACGAATTGAGGCTGTTCTGATGGTATATTAGGAAGATGTTCCTAATGTTTTGTAAACTCAGTATATATGGAAATAGCTGAAAATCCACATTTCCCCTGTCTGAAATCATCCACATTTCCCCTGTCTCCCCTCCACTCATGTCTCCTATGACTGTACTCCGCTGGAGCAATATGGTTCTCTAAGAAGTATGGAACAGCAGATATGAGAATCCCACAAAGTTTCTCTAACAGAGAAGTGTATTCATGTCAAGGACTAGCTGACCCACCACTGTTTAATGACAGCTTCTGAAGGGAGGGGTGCATATAACAGTATGCACAATACACAGAAGGACAACTTCTTAGAATGAGTGTGTGTGCGTGCGTGCGTGTGTGTGTGTGTGTGTGTGTGTGTGTGTGTGTGTGTGTGTGTGTGTGTGTGTGTGTGTGTGTGTGTGTGTGTGTGTGTGTGTGTGTGTCCGTGTGCACATTCATTTGTGTGTGCATGCTTGTGTGCGTTTGTGCATGCGTTTGCATCCATTTGGGTGTGTCTGTGCGTGCATCCTTGCATGTCCATCTGTACTACACCATCCTCTATTTCTCCTATCTTGGCGCTTGCTTTCATGCTTCTTCTTGGCATAGAACTTGTCCACTACTTTTAAACTATTTGCATACCCCTAATCTCCTGCCAGTGGTGAAAATAAAAAGTTGAAGGCCACATTAATGTGGATAATCCTGAATTAATCATGAGTAACGAGTGAGGAAGCTAAAGACGTGCAAATATTAAAATAGCAAATAATATATTTTTTGGGGGGTGTGATATTTGTGAGTCTGTAACTTTCTCACTCATCATTATTCACATAATCATGGTAGCATCCACATTAATGTAGAAGTGTTTTGAAACATTTTGTATTCTTATTTACATTAAAAGTGACTCTGAAATGACACAATACATTATTTACCATTCATTTCCATTGGGCACAAAATGATCAAATACTAAACTTCTGACTACTTTAATCCAATACCTTTGGTCCCTTGAAATGTGTGAACTATGTACACAAAGTGTGATTTCTAAACGGTTCCCCCGATATAGAGGAAAATATCCTCAAATCACAAGAGGCTGGTGGCACCTTAATTGGGGAGAACGAGCTTGTAGTAATGACTGGAGCGGAATCAGTGGAATGGTTTCAAATACATCAAACAAATGGTTTTCAGGTGTGAAGTGACATTCATTTCCGGCCATTATAATGAGCCGTTCTCAGCAGCCTCCACTGCCTCAAATTAAAGCTGACAGTCTGCACTTTAACCTCATAGTTGTTGTATCATTTCAAATCCAAAGTGCTGGAGTACAGAGGCAAAACAACAACAAATGTGTCACTTTCCCATTTATTTTGGAGCTCACTGTAAAAGGTGTGAAAGACACATGCTAAAGTTAGTAAAGAGTCTGTCGAAATAGTCTGTCTACAGACTGCTCTCCACTCAGCCATATAGGACCACCACCTGGATACAAAGCATATGGCTTGCTCAAAGCTTCAGTGTGTGCGCGTGCGTGCGTTTGTGCGTGCGTGCGTTTGTGCGTGCGTGCGTGTGCGTGTGTGCAATAGACATTAAAACCAGTAGATAGTGATAGCGCTGATATTCTGCATGGGAATATGGGAAATTCCTGATGACGCATGAAGTCGGAAGTATTTGAATTTGAAAGGCGCCATATTGCTGAAGGTGACTGAATGTCATAGAAAAATCGCTAAGGATTATGGCTAATGTGGCCTTAACTAGCAAAGGATCATGGTTGATGTGGTAGTTTTCATCCTGCCTGAGAGCGCTTCCACAACTTGCCGGCACATGATTGGTCTGTGTCAGCAAGTGGTATTGTGTGACGACAAATGTAGTTGTCAGAATGGATCGCTATTTAATTAAATATCTCAATTTATAGCGAACTTTATTAAAATAATACACAGTGCGAATCGACCCTGATTATAATAAACAAATTTTAGATCCCAAAACGGACGTCTGACTAAATTATTTTGGCCGTTCTGGCGATCGTAATTTACCTAGGCTTTCTAGGGCAGAACAGGGCTTTTGGCACTGCTAGGTTGCTACGCAGTAGCCAACCAGCAGAGCTCGTGACTTCACGCTCCAGACTGGACACTGAGGGCCTGGTGTGTGCGTGTGTTCATGTTTGCTTAGCTTTCTCTGTGATTTAATGCTACATTAGCATGTAAAGTGACCTAGAAATGTATGTGGAAGCCCAGGAGGATGTTAGAAGCTGGTGGTTCTGGCAGCTCATGTCTGAATGAAGTCTCCCTGAGTCATACAGCTGCTGCTACAACGACACTCATCTAGTTAGGTAGCACCTATTGATCACAATAGAGTTACAGACTGTATCATTTAATAACTTCATTAGATTATCCTACAGACTGCAGGGAACTTTTAATTCGATTCAACAATTTGTCAGTAGTTTTTGTTTTTTGGGGGTCCTGCAATAAATATGCAGACATATTCAGTGTCTGAGCTTGTCCTGCTCATAATTAGACACACAGTGACATAATCCGATGCAGCAAAGTGGTAGAGCTGATCTTTAAAGTGACTAACCCACTCATGTATGAATCTACTGCAATTACACATTTTGCATAGTAATGACAAGGGCAACCACTACTACTACTAATTGCTACAAATGGTCTAATTTTGTATTCCCAACGTATTCAAGCCTGAAGCTTGCATTTTTTTTATTATATTCTCTCTCGCTCTCCCACACACACAAAACAACCCTCTTAAACAGAGGAAAGTGAAAGACCTCTGATTTCAAAGACGCCCTATGCATTCATCCCAACAGGGAGAGGCTGTCTGAGGTGTATTCAGGGGAAGAGTGGGCGCCAGTCTGGTTTATCTAATACCCGTGAAGGGTACCCAGGTGCCCTTGTTTGTGAGCGGAATCACTGGCTAAGGCCAGGCTGGAGGCGATGCCAGCAGGTGGACCAGACAGACAGATGAGAGTGGTGTTCATTCGCTTGCTCATTTGTTTCTTCGGCACCCTCTCAGTCCTGCATCCTTGGTATTTTTTCAGGCGCTCACAGCGAGGCGCCCCCCAATAATAAGCACCCTGATGAATCTTTATTTGTCTGTCTACAGTTGTTAATTTTCCACACCGGGTGTCCACTTTGTCCTCTAAAACTTTTTCTGAGTAGATTTCTTAGAAATACCTTGAGCATTTGATTGAGTCTATCACTGTAAACCCCAAAGCATTTTTAACTCAAATACTTCTGGTAGTCTAACTCAAAGTCAATGAAAAGTAATTATTACTTCAAATGTTTGTGTGGTAATGGCTCAAAACAAAATGAGAAGTCACATCAACTCTATTTTTTAAGTTATGATAAAAAATAACAAGCAAAACGTTTTACCCAAAATGCAGGTAGATTTTTTGGAATTGTTTTTAATATCTCTGCTTTTGCATGTACATTGAGTGATTGATTGATTAATCTTATGCTACACAAAGATAAATAACATACATTTTTGTAAACTAATCCAATCACTTCGTTAGTTTTTTGCACCTGTTACTGAAATGGTTATTTCCGTTTAAAATGCTTAGGTAGTCTCCTCACGCTGTTCCTAACCCTGACTGAGGTGTGACGATAAGGTCGATGAAATCAGGGAGAGAAATCAGGGATTGTAACATGCTCCATTTAACGAAAACATGGCTAGTTGGAGACACGCTGTTGGAGTACGTACAGCCAACGGGATTGTCAGTGCATTGCGCCGACAGGAATAAACATCTCTCCGGTAAAAAGAAGGGCCGGGGTGTATGTTTCATGATTAAACGACTCATGATGTAATTGTAACAACATACAAGAACTCAAGTCCTTTTGTTCACCTGACCTAGAATTCCTCACAATCAAATGCCAACCATAATATCTCCCAAGAGAACTCTCCTCAGTTATCGTCACAGCCGTGTATATCCCCCCACAAGCGGATACTAAGACGGCCATCAAGGAACTTCCCTGGACTTTATGCAAACTGGAAACCATATATCCTGAGGCTGCCTTTATTGTAGCTGGGGATTTTAACAAAGCTAATTTGAGAACAAGGCTACCTAAATTCTATTAGCATGTCGATTGCAGTACACGAGTGAGTAACACACTCAACCATTGCTACTCTAACAACCTCAATGCACACAAGGCCCCTAACCCGCCCTCTATTTGGCAAATCCGACCATGACTCCATCTTGTTGCTCCCCTCCTATAGGTAGACACTAAAACAGGAAGCGCCCGTGCTTAGGTCTATCCAATGCTAATCTGACCAATCGGATTTCATGCTTCAAGATTTCTTCGATCACATGGACTGGGATATGTTCCTGGTAGCCTCAGAGAATAACATTGACGTATAAGCTAACTCGGTGAGCGAGTTTATAAGGAAATGTATATGAGGTGTTGTACCCACTGTGACTATTAAAACCTTCGCTAACCAGAAACCATGGATTGATAGCAGCATTTGCACAAAACTGAAATCAGGTATCACCGCAATTAATCACGGCAAGGTGACTGGAAACATGTACAAACAGTATAGGTTTTCCCTCTGTAAGGCAATCAAACAAGCAAAGCGTCAGTATAGAGACAAAGTGGAGTCGGCTCAAACACGAGACGTAATGTGGCAGGGTCTACAGGCAATAACGAATTACAAAAAGAAAACCAGCCCCGTTGTGGACATCGACGTCTTGTTTCCAGACAAATTAAACAACTTCTTTGTGCACTTTGAGGACAATACAGTGCCACCGACGCGGCCCGCTACCAAAGACTGTGGGCTATCCTTCTCCATGGCTGGCGTGAGTAAAACATTTAAACATGTTAATCCTCGCAAGGCTGCTGGCAAAGACGGCATCCCAGCTGCGTCCTCAGAGTATGCGCAGACCAACTGTCTGGTGTGTTTACGCACATTTTCAATCAATCCCTAACCCAGTCTGCTGTTCCCACATGCTTCAAGATGGCCACCATTGTTCCTGTTCCCAATTGAACTAAATGACTATCGCCCCGTAAAACTCATTTCTGTCATCATGAAGTGCTTTAAGAGACTAGTTAACCTCCCACCTCTTCAACAGCCAGTGAAACTGCTGAGCGCCAAATTCAAATACAGAAATACTCATTAAAAAAATTCAGAAAACAAAACATATTTTACATAGGTTAATAGATTAACTTCTTGTGAATCCAACCACGGTGTCAGATTTCAAAAATGCTTTACGGCGAAAGCATACCTTACGATTATTTGAGAACATAGCCCACTAGACAAATCATTACAAACAGTAACCAGCCAAGTAGAACAGTTACAAAAGTCAGAAATAGAGATAAAATGAATCCCTTACCTTTGATCTTCATATGGTTGCACTCAGCAGACATTCATTTACTCAATAAATGTTCCTTTTGTTCGATAAAGTCTTAATATCCAAAAACCTTTTGTTTGCGCGTTTTCTTCAATAATCCACAGGCTCAAACGCAGTCAAAACAGGAAGACAAAAAAATCAAAATTGTATCTGTAAAGTTCATAGAAACATGTCAAAAGATGTTTACATTCAATCTTAAGGTTGTTTTTAGCCTAAATAATCTATAATATTTCAACTGGAAAATAACGTAAATTTAAAAGGTTAACAAGAAACGCACTCTCTCCGTCTCGCGCATGAAAAAGCTCTGTGATACTTTAGGGTCCACTCATTCAGACTGCTCTTACTTCCTCCTTTTTCAGGATACAAGCATGAAACAATTTCTAAAGACTGTTGACATCTAGTGGAAGGCATAGAAACTGCAATTTGAGTCCTAAGTCAATGGACACTGTAATGACATTGAATAGAAAACTACAACAACAACAAAAAACTACTTCCTGAATGGATTTTTCTCAGGTTTTTGCCTGCCAAATCAGTTCTGTTATACTCACAGACACTATTTTAACAGTTTTGGAAACTTTAGAGTGTTCTCTATCCAAATCTACCAGTTATATGCATATCATATCTTCTGGGCCCGAGAAGCAGGCAGTTTAATTTGGGCATGCATTTCATCCAAAATTCCGAATGCTGCCCCCTACCCTAGAGAAGTTGTTTAAGGATCATATCACCTCCACCCTACCTGTCACCCGAGACCCACTCCAATTTGCTTACTGCCACAATAGGTCCACGGACAATGAAATCGCCATTACACTGCACACTGCCCTATCCCATCTGGACAAGAGGAATACCTATGTAAGAATGCTGTTCATTAACTACAGCTCAGCATTCAACACCATAGTACCCTCCAAACTAATGATTAAGCTTGAGACCCTGGGTCTCAACCCGCCCTGTGCAACTGGGTCCTGGACTTCCTAACGGGCCGCCCCCAGGTGGTGAAGGTAGGAAACAACATCTCCACTCCACTGATCCTCAACACTGGGGCCCCACAAGGGTGTGTTCTCAGCCCCCTCCTGTACTCCCTGTTCACCCACGACTGCGTGGCCATGCACAACTCCAACTCAATCATCAAATTTGCAGACGACACAACAATGGTAGGCAAAGGGAGCACCCCCTTATCAACATCGACGGGACAGCAGTGGAGAAGGTGGAATGTTTTAAGTTCATCGGTGTACATATAACCGTCAAAATGAAATGGTCCACGCACACAGACAGTCTGGTGAAGAAGGCGCAACAGCGCCCCTTCAACCTCAGGAGGCTGAAAAAATGTGGCTTGTCACCGAAAACACTCACAAACTTTTACTGGTGCACAATCTAGAGCATCCTGTCCGGCTGTATCACAGCCTGGTACGGCAACTGCACCGCCCACAACCGCAGGGCTCTCCAGAGGGCGGTGTGGTCTGCACAATGCATCACCGGGGGCAAACTACCTGCCCTCCAGGACACCTACAGCACCCGATGTCACACGAAGGCAAAAAAGATCATCAAGGACAATAACCACCCGAGCTACTGCCTGTTCATCCCGCTTCCATCCAGAAGGCGAGGTCAGTACATATGCATCAAAGCTGAGACAGAGAGATTGAAAAACAGCATCTATCGCAAGGCCATCAGATTGTTAAACAGCCATCACTAGCACAGAGAGGCGGCTGCCTACCTACAGACTTGATATCATTGGCCATTTCAATAAATGGAACACTAGACACTTGAATTATGCCACTTTAAGAATTTTTACCTACCTCAAATTACTCATCTCATATGTACAGTGGGGAGAACAAGTATTTGATACACTGACAATTTTGCAGGTTTTCCTACTTACAAAGCATGTAGAGGTCTGTAATTGTTATCATAGGTACACTTCAACTGTGAGAGACTGTGAGAGACAAAAATCTAGAAAATCACATTGTATGATTTTTAAGTAATTAATTTGCATTTTATTGCACGACATAAGTATTTTATACATCAGAAAAGCAGAACTTAATATTTGGTACAGAAACCTTTGTTTGCAATTCAAACCCCGAAACCTGAAGGATCTGGAGATCATACGTTTCCTGTAGTTCTTGACCAGGTTTGCACAGACTGCAGCAGGGATTTCGGCCCACTCCTGCATACAGACCTTCTCCAGATCCTTCAGGTTTCGGGGCTGTCGCTGGGCAATACGCACTTTCAGCTCCCTCCAAAGATTTTCTATTGGATTCAGGTCTGGAGACTGGCTATGCCACTCCAGGACCTTGAGATGCTTCTTACGGAGCCACTCCTTAGTTGCCCTGGCTGTGTGTTTCGGGTCGTTGTCATGCTGGAAGACCCAGCCACGACCCATCTTCAATGCTCTTACTGAGGGAAGGAGGTTATTGGCCAAGATCTCGCGATACATGGCCCTATCCATCCTCCCCTCAATACGATGTAGTCGTCCTGTCCCCTTTGCAGAAAAGCATCCCCAAAGAATGATGTTTCCACCTCCATGCTTCACGGTTGGTATGGTGTTCTTGGGGTTGTACTCATCCTTCTTCTTCCTCCAAACACGGCGAGTGGAGTTTAGACCAAAAAGCTCTATTTTTGTCTCATCAGACCACATGACCTTCTCCCATTCCTCCTCTGGATCATCCAGATGGTCATTGGCAAACTTCAGACAGGCCTGGACATGCGCTGGCTTGAGCAGGGGGACCTTGCGTGCACTGCAGGATTTTAATCCATGACGGCGTAGTGTGTTACTAATGGTTTTCTTTGAGACTGTGGTCCCAGCTCTCTTCAGGTCATTGACCAGGTCCTGCCGTGTAGTTCTGGGCTGATCCCTCACCTTCCTCATGATCATTGATGCCCCACGAGGTGAGATCTTGCATGGAGCCCCAGACCGAGGGTGACTGACCGTCATCTTGAACTTCTTCCATTTTCTAATAATTGCGCCAACAGTTGTTGCCTTCTCACCAAGCTGCTTGCCTATTGTCCTGTAGCCCATCCCAGCCTTGTGCAGGTCTACAATTTTATCCCTGATGTCCTTACACAGCTCTCTGGTCTTGGCCATTGTGGAGAGGTTGGAGTGTTTGATTAAGTGTGTGGACAGGTGTCTTTTATACAGGTAACGAGTTCAAACAGGTGCAGTTAATACAGGTAATGAGTAGAGAACAGGAGGGCTTCTTAAAGAAAAACTAACAGGTCTGTGAGAGCCGGAATTCTTACTGGTTGGTAGGTGATCAAATACTTATGTCATGCAATAAAATGCAAATTAATTACTTAAAAATCATACAATGTGATTTTCTGGATTTTTGTTTTAGATTCAGTCTCTCACAGTTGAAGTGTACCTATGATAAAAAATGACAGACCTCTACATGCTTTGTAATTAGGAAAACCTGCAAAATCGGCAGTGTATCAAATACTTGTTCTCCCCACTGTATATACTGTAAACTGTGTCCTTCACTGTCTATTCTTTACTATCTATTGCATCTTAGTCGCTCTGTCACTGCTCATCCATATATTTTATACTTATATATTCTTATCCCATTCCTTTACTAGATTGTGTGTATTAGGTTTTGTTGTGGAATTTGTTTGATATTAGGTTTTGTCGTGGAATTGTTAGATATAACCTGTTAGATACTGCTGCACTGTCGGATCTAGAAGCATAAGCATTTCGCGAAACTCGCAATACCATCTGCTAACCATGTGTATGTGATCAATAACATTTGATTTGATTTGATTTGACTGTCATTATGAATACAAAATTCCAACTGCTGAATATCCTCTGGCCTGGATTCCAATAGAAATTACACATCACTATGCAAGCCAGCATAATGTAACATGCTGGTAGGGTTGCAAAAAACGGGCAAATTTCCCAGGTTTTCCAGAAATCCCGGTTGAAAGATTCTTGAAATCCAGGATTTTTTTCTAAATCAAGGAATTTGGGGAAATATACCAGAATTTTGCAACCCTAATTGTAAGCCTGATGTGGCCTGTTAAGCATGAGTTTCAGGCCACTGTATCATGGTAAAACTGGGCCTCAAAATAAGGCCTTATGAGATATGTAATGTATTGTCATAAAGAGTTTAACCCCCTAGTCAATATCCATGCTCCTGTGGAAATCTAATTAGCTTAATCAAAAAATCACCCCCAAAAATCTGTCAGTTTAAGCTAGTTATATATGTTTTTTTGCATTGGATGCATCTCATTCCACCGTATGCGCAGATTTTGAAAGAGTTCCCACATATGCTGAGCGCTTGTTGGCTGCAGGTTGTTGGCTGCAGGTCATCTGATGCAGCACTCCATCACTCTCCTTGGTCAAATAGCCCTTGCGCAGCCTGGAGGTGTGTTTCGGGTCATTGTCCTGTTGAAAAACAATTGATAGTCCCACTAAGCGCAAAGCAGATGGGATGGCGTATCGCTACATAATGCTGTGGTATGCTTGAATTCTAAATACATCACAGACAGTGTCACCAGCAAAGCACCCACCGCACCATCACACCTCCTCCTCCATACTTCACGGTGGGAACCACACATGTGGAGATCCTCCGTTCACCTACTCTGCATCTCACAAAGACACAGTGGTTGGACAAATCGCACATTTGGACTCATCAGACCAAAGGACAGATTTCCACCAGTCTAATGTCCATTGCTCATGTTTCTTGGCCCAAGCAAGTCTTATTGGTGTCCATCAGTAGTGGTTTGAAGGCCATGAAGGCCTGATTCATGCAGTCTCCTCTGAACAGTTGATGTTGAGATATGTCTGTTACTTGAACTCTGTGAAGCATTTATTTGGGCTGCAATCTGAGGTGCAGCTAACTCTAATGAACTTATCCTCTGCAGCAGAGGTTACTCTGGGTCTTCCATTCCTGTGGCGGTCCTCATGAGAGCCAGTTTCATCATAGCGCTTAAATTTTTTTGCGACTGCACTTAAAACGTAAGCCTTATCGTCCCGCATGCAGGACAACTACCGGTGAAACTGGAGGGCGCACAATTCAAATAAATAATCAAAAAGTTATGAATATTAAGCATTTAGGTACATACAAGTGTCCTAGATGGGCTGAAAGCTTTAATTCTTGTTAATCTAACTGCACTGTCCGATGTACAGTAGCTATTACAGCGAAAACATGCCATGTGATTATTTGAGGACGGCGCCCCACGTCAAAATATTTTTCCACCAGCACAGGTTTCATAAATTCACAAATAGCGATGAAATATTCACTTAGTCTTCCTCTGATTTATCATCCAAAGTGTCCCAGCTATAACATGTAGTGTCCTTTTGACAGATAAAATAATTCTTTATATCCCAAAAAGTCTGTTTAGTTGGCGCCATCCATTTGAGTAATCCACTCGTTCAACATGCAAAGAAAAGAGTCCAAAAACCTACCCCTAAACTTTGTTTCAACAAGTCAATATGTATTTCTATTTAATCCTCAGATACCTGAAATGTAATCAAACTATTATATTTCTTACGGAAAGAAGTATGTTCAATAGGAAACCGATTAAATCAGGTGCGTCTTGTCTTCTTGGCACGTGCAAACACGGATTTCCAAGTCTGTGTCCTTGTACTAAAACTGTTCTTATTCGTTATTCAAGTTACAAGCCTGATATCGTGAACATAGACTGCTTACACCCATTGGAAGCCATAGGAATTGCATCCTGGGAGGTAGAATTGAGTATGCCCTTATACTGGCCATTGGAAGAGCATGGTCTCTCAAAAACAAAAATAATCTGGGGTTTTCTTTGGGTTTTCTCCTACCATATCTATTGCGTTATACTCTGCTACATTATTTTAACATTTCTACAAACTTCAAAGTGTTTTCTTTCCAATGGTACCAATTATATGTATATCCTGGATTCAGGGCCTGAGTAACAGGCAGTTTTTTGGGGGCAAATCATTCACACAGGAAGTGGAGAAAAAAGGGGCCTAGCCTGATGAAGTGCACTTAAAGAAACTTTCAAAGATCTTGAAATGTTCCGTATTGACTGACCTTCATGTCTTAAAGTAATGATGGACTGTTGTTTATCTATGCTTATTTGAACTGTTCTTGCCATAATATGGACTGGGTATTTTACCAAATAAGGCTATCTTCTGCATTTTTGTATTTGTATTTATTATTACAGAGCGAAGCACCACACCTGGTTGTTTTTATGTGTGATCTGCATACTTATTTATTTGTATTTATTATGGATCCCCATTAGCTGCTGCCAAAGCAGCAGCTACTCTCTCTTCCTGGGGTCCAGCAAAATTAGGGCAATTTATACAATTTTAAAACATTACAATACATTCACAGATTTCACAACACACTGTGTGGCCTCAGGCACCTACTCCACCACTACCACATATCTACATTACTAAATCCATGTGTATGTATAGTACATATGTTATTGTGTGTTGTGTGTGTGTGTGTGTGTGTGTGTGTGTGTGTGTGTGTGTGTGTGTGTGTGTGTGTGTGTGTGTGTGTGTGTGTGTGTGTGTGTGTGTGTGTGTGTGTGTGTGTGTGTGTGTGTGTGTGTGTGTGTGTGTGTGTGTGTGTGTGTGTGTGTGTATGCGTGTGTCTGTGCCAATGTTTGTGTTCTTTCACAGTCCCCGCTGTTTCATAAGGTGAATTTTATCTGTTTTTTTTAATCTAATTTTCCTGCTTGTGTCAGTTACTTGATGTGGAATAGAGTTCCATGTAGTCATGGCTCTATGTAGTACTGTGTGCCTCCCATAGTCTGTTCTGGGGACTTTGAAGAGACCTCTTGTGGCATGTCTTGTGGTGTTTTTATTTTATTTATTTCACCTTTATTTAACCAGGTAGGCAAATTGAGAACACGTTCTCATTTACAATTGCGACCTGGCCAAGATAAAGCAAAGCAGTTCGACACATACAACAACACATAGTTACACATGGAGTAAAACAAACATACAGTCAATAATACAGTGAAAAATAAGTCTATATACAATATGAACAAGTGAGGTGAGATAAGGGAGGTGAAGGCAAACAAAAAATATAAAAATATAAAAATATAAAAAGGCCATGGTGGCGAAGTAAATACAATATAGCAAGTAAAAAAATAAAAAAAGTAGAGATAGTAGAGATAGAAAAAAGTAGAGATAGAAATAATGGGGTGCAAAGGAGCAAAATAAATCAATAAATACAGTAGGTAAAGAGGTAGTTGTTTGGGCTAAATTATAGATGGGCTATGTACAGGTGCAGTAATCTATGAGCTGCTCTGACAGCTGGTGCTTAAAGCTAAAAGTGTATGCATGGGTGTCCGAGCTGTGTGCCAGTAGTTTAGACAGAGTGCTCGGTGCATTGAACTTCTCAATACCTCTCATAAATAAAAGTAGTGATGAAGTCAATCTCTCCTCCACTTTCAGCCAGGAGAGATTGACATGCATATGATGATTAATATTAGCTCTCTGTGTACATCCAAGGGCCAGCCATGCTGCCCTGTTCTGATTCCAATTTTCAATTTTCACATTTTGCAAAGTCCTTTTTTATGGCACCTGACCACACGACTGAACAGTTGTTAAGAAGGCAGTGCCTTGCTTTATTCTAGACAGACTTCTCCCCATTTTAGCTACTACTGGGTCAATATGTTTTGACCATGACATTTACAATCTAGTGTTACTCCAATCAGTTTAGTGACCTCAACTTGCTCAATTTCCATATTATTTATTACAAGATTTAGTTGAGGTTTAGGATTTATTGAGTGTTTTGTTCCAAATACAATGCTTTTAGTTTTATAAATATTTAGAGCTAACTTATTCCTTGCCACCCACTCTGAAACTAACTGCAGCTCTTTGTTGAGTGTTGCAGTCATTTCAGTCACTGTAGTAGCTGACGTGTATAGTGTTGAGTCATCCACATACATACATCCACACACATACATGGCATGTCGTTAGTAAAAATTGCAAAAAGCAAGCGGCCTGAACAGCTACCCTGGGGAATTCCTGATTCTAACTGGATTATATTTGATAGGCCCTCTGAACATTATATTTGATAGGCCCTCAGAACACCCTCTGTGTTCTGTTAGACAAGTAACTCTTTATCCACACTATAGTAGGGGTTGTAAAGCCATAACACATACGTTTTTCTAACAAGACAGCCCCACAATCATTGTATCATCAATTTCTCTCAGCCAATCATCAGTCATTTGTGTAAGTGCTGTGCTTGTTGAGTGTCCTTCCCTATAAGCATGCTAAAATTCTGTTGTGAATTTGTTTACTGTAAAATAGCATTGTATCTGGTCCGTTATTTGAGCCAGTAAAGGGGGCTTTACTATTCTTGGGTAGCGGAATGACTTTAGCTTCCCTCCAGGCCTGAGGGCACACACTCTATAGCAGGCTTAAATTGAAGATGTGGCAAACAGGAGTGGCAATATCGTCTGCTATTATCCTCAGTAATTTTCCATCTAGATTGTCAGGCCCTGGTGGCTTGTCATTGTTGACAGAAAACAATAACTTTTTCACCTCTTCCACACTGACTTTACGGAATTCAAAAGTACAATTCTTGTCTTTCATAATTTGGTCCGATGTACTTGGATGTGTAGTGTCAGCATTTGTTGCTGGCATGTCATCCCTAAGTTTGCTTATCTTGTCAATGAAAAAGTAGTTAAATTAGTTTGCAATATCAGTGGGCTTTGTGATGAATGAGCCATCTAATTCAATAAATGAAGAAGCCGAGTTGGCTTTTTTTCCCAACATTGCATTTAAGGTGCCCCAAAACATTTTACTATCATTCTTTATATAATTTATCTTTATTTCATAGTGTAGATTATTTTTCACATGATTTCTTAATTTGCAGTACATTTGCCAATCAGTTGGGCTGCCAGACTTAATTGCCTCATCCCTCTCAACCATACAATTTTTCAATTCCTCATCAATCCAAGGGGATCCAAGGGGAGTTTTTACAGTCATTTTTTTAATCGGTGCATGCTTATTAGTAACTGGAAAATGTAGTTTCATAAATGCGTCAAGTGCAGCGTCTGGTTGCTCCTCATTACACACCACAGACCAGCAAATATTCTTTACATCATCAACATATGAATCACCACAAAACTTATTGTATGACCTCTTATACACTATATTAGGCCCTGCCTTTGGAGCTCTGGTTTTCCTAGATATGTCTATTATATTGTGATCACTACATCCTATGGATTTGGATATAGCTTTAAAGCAAATACAGTTGAAGTCGGAAGTTTACATACACTTAGGTTGGAGACATTAAAACTTGTTTTTCAACCACTCCACAAAGTTCTTGTTAACAGACTATAGTTTTGGCAAGACGGTTAAGACATCTACTTTGTGCATGACACAAGTAATTTTTCCAACAATTGTTTACAGACAGATTATTTCACTTATAATTCACTATCACAATTCCAGTGGGTCAGAAGTTTGCAATATACTAAGTTGACTGTGTCTTTAAACAGTTTGGAATATTCCCGAAAACATATGTCATGGCTTTAGAAGCTTATGATAGGCTAATTGACATCATTTGAGTCAATTGGATGTGTACATGTGGATGTATTTCAAGGCCTACCTTCAAACTCAGTGCCTCGTTGCTTGACAACAGTGGGAAAATCAAAAGAAATCAACCAAGACCTCAGAAAAAAAGTGTAGATCTCAACAAGTCTTGTTCATCCTTGGGAGCAATTTCCAAATGCCTGAAGGTATCACGTTCATCTGTACAAACAATAGTACGCAAGTATAAACACCATGGGACCACGCAGCCGTCATACCACTCAGGGATGAACGTACTTTGGTGCAAAAAGTGCAAATCAATCCCAGAACAACAGCAAAGGACCTTGTGAAGATGCTGGAGGAAACAGGTACAAAAGTATCTATTTCCACAGTAAAACGAGTCCTATATCGACATAACCTGAAAGGCCACTCAGCAAGGAAGAAACCACTGCTCTCAAACCACCATGAACAATCCAGATTACGGTTTGCAACTGCACATTGGAAAAAAGACTACTTTTTGGTGAAATGTCCTCTGGTCTGATGAAACAAAAATAGAACTGCTTGGCCATAATGACCATTGTTATGTTTGGAGGAAAAAAGTGGAGGCTTGCAAGCCGAAGAACACCATCCCAACCTTGAAGCACGGGGGTGGCAGCATCATGTTGTGGGGGTGCTTTGATGCAGGAGGGTCTGGTGCACTTCACAAAATAGATGGCATCATGAGGCAGGAAAAGTGTGTCGATATATGGAAGCAACATCTCAAGACATCAGTCAGGAAGTTAAAGCTTGGTCGCAAATGGGTCTTCCAAATGGACAATGACCCCAAGCATACTTCCAAAGTTGTGGCAAAATGGCTTAAGGACAACAAAGTCAAGGTATTGGAGTGGCCATCACAAAGCCCTGACCTCAATTCTATAGAAATTTGTTGGCAGAACTGAAAAAGCGTGTGCAAGCAAAGAGGCCAACAAACCTGACTCAGTTACACCAGCTCTGTCAGGAGGAATGGGCCAAAATTCACCCAACTTATTGTGGGAAGCTTGTGGAAGGCTACCCGAAATGTTTTACCCAAGTTAAGCAATTTAAAGGCAATGCTACCAAATACTAATTGAGTGTATGTAAAATTCTGACCCACTGGGAATGTAATGAAAGAAATAAAAGCTGAAATAAATCATTCTCTCTACTATTATTCTGACATTTCACATTCTTAAAATAAAGTGGTGATCCTAACAGACCTAATACTGTGAATTTTTACTAGGATTAAATGTCAGGAATTGTGAAAAACTGTTCAAATGTATTTGGCTAAGGTGTATGTAAACTTCTGATTTCAACTGTACATTATCAAGCATTTCACACATATTATCCAGATACTGACTGTTGGCACTTGATGGTCTATAGCAGCTTCCCACAAAAATGGACTTTAGGTGAGGCAGATGAACCTGTAGCCATATTATTTCAACAGTATTTAACATTAGATTGTCTCTAAGCTTAACAGGAATGTGGTTCTGAATATAGACTGCAACACAGCCTCCATTGGCATTTCTGTCTTTTCGGTAGATGTTATAACCATGTATTGCTACCACTGTATCATCAAAGGTATTATCTAAGTGAGTTTCAGAGATAGTCAGAATATGAATGTCATCTGTTACAAGCAAGTTTTTGACTTCATTGACCTTGTTTCTTAGGCTATATATGTTAATATGGGCTATTTTTTAGCACTTCTGGGTTGCTTGATTGTTGTTAATGCTTTACTGGGAAGCTTATCAGAGGTAGACTTACTCATGTTATTTACATTGGAGATGATAGTGCAGGGTGAGCTGCATAAAGTGGTCTTCCTACTATTGCACACCGCATCAGTGCTAACAGTGTAACTCTGGTTAATAGGCCCATGATTACTGCTTTCAATAGCTGTAGGATAAACAGATGTATTCAGTGCAATTAGGGGTACATAAATTAAATTACTTACATTGTGTTTGCCAATGACCCTAAGATCATGTACATTTGATGCAGCATTATAACGACTCGTTGTCACAATGGTAGGGATTAACTGAGCTGGTCTTGGATCCTTATACGACCCACCACTGCGACCTGTATGCCCTAGTCGGCTGGCCCTCGCTACATGTTCGTCGTCAGACCCACTGGCTCCAGGTCATCTACAAGGCTATGCTAGGTAAAGTGCCGCCTTATCTCAGTTCACTGGTCACGATGGCTACACCCACCCGTAGCACGCGCTCCAGCAGGTGTATCTCACTGATCATCCCTAAAGCCAAAACCTCATTTGGACGCCTTTCCTTCCAGTTCTCTGCTGCCTGCGACTGGAACGAATTGCAAAAATCTCTGAAGTTGGAGACTTTTATCTCCCTCAACAACTTTAAAAATCTGCTATCCGAGCAGCTAACCGATCGCTGCAGCTGTACATAGTCCATCTGTAAACTACCCACCCAATTTACCTACCTCACCCCCATACTGCTTTTATTTATTTACTTTTCTGCTCTTTTGCACACCAGTATCTCTTCTTGCACATGATCATCTGATGATTTATCACTCCAGTGTTAATCTGCTAAATTGTAATTATTCGATTTATTGCCTACCTCATGCCTTTTGCACACATTGTATATAGATTCTCTTTTTTCTACCATGTTATTGACTTGTCTATTGTTTACTCCATGTGTAACTCTGTGTTGTTGTCTGTTCACACTGCTATGCTTTATCTTGGCCAGGTCGCAGTTGCAAATGAGAACTTGTTCTCAACTAGCCTACCTGGTTAAATAAAGGTGAAATAAAAAAAAATAAAAAAAAATAAAAAAATACCAGTCATTGTCTCAACGCATCCTTGAAATGCGTGGACAGAGTCCAGGAGCCAAGATGATTTGGATGGACTCATTCCTGTCGAGTACCTTCTGTTTCCAGAAGCGGTCAAAGTTGTCAATAAAAGTGACTCCAGCAGAGATACAGTAGTCTTTTAGCCAGATGTGTAATGCCAGCAGTCTGTATACCACCTGTTAGGTTCTAAATATCAGAGTAAGAAATTGACGGACACTATAAAAGCTTCAACCAAGTTTATTCACCCCAAAGGATTGAACAGCCCGACAGACAAAGGTTTCACCTATGGTAGTATTTTTACCCCACTTCGGGGTGGAATCTCCACCTTCACTCTAAACATTACATCTCTGTTACTAGGCAGGAAGTTAAGTGACGCGGGCAATAAACTCTTCCATCTCCCTTAACGTGACCTGACCTGACCTCGGCCCCATTCCTCACTAATCCACAGCTCTCCACCCTTATCAGTGCCTGCCAAGATATGATCGTCTTCCCTTCACTCAGTACATTCCAAGCTTAATTGCCTCTACCATATACATCCCTCCAACAGATAACCATTCACTTCTGGTGTAGAGCCTAGACTATGGCACCCCTCATGTCTCTGATATAACTAATGATTATTCAAAGTTTAGAAATCCGAACCCATCACACCCCTACCTTGTCACAGCACAACTGATTGCTCAAACACATTAATAAGGAAAGAAATTCCACAAATTAACTTTTAACAAGGCACACCTGTTAATTTAAATGCATTTCAGGTGATTACCTCATGAAGCTGGTTGAGAGAATGCCAAGAGTGTGCAGAGCTGTCATCAAGGCAAAGGGTGGCTACTTTGAAGAATCTCAAATATAAAATACATTTTGATTTGTTTAACACTTTTTTGGTTACAACATGTTTCCATATGTGCTATTTCATAATTTTGATGTTTTCACTACTATTCTACAATGTAGAAAATATAAATAATAAAGAAAAGCCCTTGAATGAGTATGTGAGTTTGTCCAAACTTTTGACTGGTACTGTATATATGGATATTGTGTAGTTCCAAGCAAAATATAAATATTTTTTCCTGATCTTTCTTATATCTCTCAGATATTGGACAGAACAAACTTCTTTTCGATTTTTTGGGGGGGACTATATGTTGTTCAATGTAGTGAATCTGTTATTCAATGCCTTTGTATGGGCTAATAGCAGTAAAGCTAAATACACATTTTCATCAAATAATTGTTTAAAAAAGATATATATACTCAAATCAAATTGAATCAAATGTTATTTGTCACATGTGCTGAATACAACCTTACAGTGAAATGCTTACTTACAAGCCCTTAACCAACAATGCAGTTTTAAGAAAATACCTACAAAAAAGTTAGAGATAAGAATAACAAATAATTAAAGAGCAGCACTAAATAACAATAGCGGGGCTATATACAGGGGTTACCGGTACAGAGTCAATGTGCGGGGGCACCGGTGTCGAGGTATTCGAGGTAATATGTACACGTATGTAGAGTTATTAAAGTGACTATGCATAGATAGTAACAGAGAGCAGCAGCAGCATAGAAGGAGGGGGGCAATGCAAATAGTCTGGGTAGCCATTTGATTAGCTGTTCAGGTGTCTTGGACCTAGACTTGGTGCTCCGGTACCGCTTGCAATGCGGTAGCAGAGAGAACAGTCTATGACTATGGTGGCTGGAATCTTTGACAATTTTTAGGGCCTTCCTCTGACACCGCCTGGTATAGAGGTCCTAGATGGCAGGAAGCTTGGCCCCGGTGATGTACTGGGCCGTACGCACTACCCTCTGTAGTGCCTTGCGGTCGGAGGCCGAGCAGGTGCCATACCAGGCAGCGATGCAACCCGTCAGGATGCTCTCAATGGTGCAGCTGTAAAACCTTTTGAGGATCTGAGCACACATGGCAAATCTTTTCAGTCTACTGAGGGAAAATAAGTTTTGTCGTGCCCTCTTCACTACTGTCTTGGTGTGCTTGGACCATGTTAGCTTGTTGGTGATGTGGACGCCAAGGAACGTGAAGCTCTCAACCTGCTCCGTTACAGCCCTGTCAATGAGAATGCGTGTACCACATGGCCAGGTCTCTGATCGCCTCCCTATAGGCTGTCTCATCGTTGTCGGTGATCACTGTTGTGTCATCAGAACACTTAATGATGGTGTTGGAGTCGTGCCTGGCCATGCAGTCATGAGTGAACGGGGAGTACAGGAGGGGACTGAGCACATACCCCTGAGGGGCCCGGTGTTGAGGATCAGCGTGGCAGATGTGTTGTTACCTACCCTTACCACCTGGAGATGGCCCGTCAGGAAGTCCAGGATCCAGTTGCAGATGTAGGTGTTTAGTCCCAGGATCCTTAGCTTAATGATGAGCTTTGCGGGCACTATGGTGTTGAAGGCTGAGCTGTAGTCAATGAATAACATTCTCACATAGGTGTTCCTTTTGTCCAGGTGTGAAAGGGCAGTGTGGAGTGCAATAGAGATTGCATCATATGTGGATCTGTTGGGGCGGTATACAAATTGGAGTGGGTCTAGGGCTTCTGGGATAATGGTGTTGATGTGAGCCATGACCAGCCTTTCAAAGCACGTCATGGCTACAGATGTGAGTGCTACGGGTCGGTAGTCATTTAGGCAGGTTATCTTAGTGTTCTTGGGCACAGGGACTATGGTGGTTGCTTGAAACATGTTGGTATTACAGACTCAGACAGGGAGAGGTTGAAAATGTCAGTGAAGACACTTGCCAGTTGGTCACCGAATGCTCAGAGGACACGTCCTGGTAATCCGTCTATCCTTGCAAGTGGCCTTGTGAATGTTGACCTGTTTAAAGGTCTTACCCACATCGGCTGTGGAGAACGTGATCACACAGTTGTCTGGAACAGCTGATGCTTTCATGCATGTTTCAGTGTTGCTTGCCTCGAAGCGAGCATAGAAGTGATTTAGCTCGTCTGGTAGGCTCGTGTCACTGGGCAGCTCTCGGCTGTGCTTCCTTTTGTAGTTTGTGGTAGTTTGCAAGCCCTGCCACATCTGACGAGTGTCTGAGCCGATGTAGTATGATTCAATCTTAGTCCTGCATTGATGCTTTGCCTGTTTGATGGTTCGTCGGATGGCATAGCGGGATTTCTTATAAGCTTTCGGGTTAGAGTCCCGCTCCTTGAAAGCGCCAGCTCTACCCTTTAGCTCAGTGCAAGTGTTGCCTGTAATCCATGGCTTCTGGTTGGGGTATGTACATATATTTGGATGTGCATGTGAAATGAGCACATTTAAAAATAATAGCCTTGGTCTAGTACTCGGTCTAGTATAATTTCAATTGTATGAGAATATCTTCACATTGAATTTTTATCCCAATACAAAGAAGCTGCAATGACTCAGCTAATAACTGTCTGTTGTTTTACCATAGCATGCAACATGGTAACAAATACAGTACTGAAAATTGTCCATCAAGCTGGAAATAATTCAGCTCCAAGTGAAAAAACTGTATTCATGCTCTGTTTATCATTTCTTATCCACAGGATCCCCACACCGGTAAGAGAGTGTGGGTTAGAGGTTGTTTCCACCCTTGTGGTTCTATAAAGTGCAGTGCTGTATGAGTCAGAGCTCTGTTTTCTCTCACAGTGAAAGGAGAGGGAATGGGCTACATGCAACGGGCTACCCTGAGAGTGAGCTGAATAGCTGAATAGCTGAAAGGAAAGGGTCTCCACTGCATCAGAATCATCACTAAAACAATCATACTTATGCTTTTATTAGAACCAATCAAGCAAAAACACACAATATCAAGTGATGTCAGCATTTAAGATGTTGTATTTAATGGGAAAGCATCACATCGGTGCATGTAATTTACATTTCCTTAACTTTTCTTTAAATAAAATGAAAAAACAAGGTTCAGTTAAAACTTGATAGGTGTTTCTCTTTACTTCTTGCTGTGGTTATATTCACTCTGTTTCCATGCTCATATAGGAACGATTTGTATGTAGAAAAACATTTGTATATAGGAAAAAGACAAGTTAATAAATTGTCAAAGAAACGCAAGGCTTTCAGATAGAGCAAGAGGAAGTCAAGTCAAACTGTCTGGAGGGAAACTCCATCTTCTTGAGGCTTTGTCTGGTTGTGCTGCTTTGTGCAATGGGAAACAGAGGGACAGTCAGAGGCTAGAATATATCTGCCTGTCGAGGGATATCACGCTGCTGCCTCTGCATTAAAATGAAATTGCACCCCCTGCCTGCGTATCAAAGTGGAAATGGCTTCCCCTGTTCCCCTCTCCAACTCAGAGGAGATTAGGAAGGCCCCACAGCCTCCCCGTGGGCCAAGGTAACACTATGTGCTACCGAAATGAGTTTTACATCAGGAACTACTGACCCAACGTCTCTCTCTCTCTCTCTCATTGCATGCTGGGAGTGTTTGGTAGTTGAGAGTCCATGTGTAGTTGAGAGGCCACTTTCTTGTATTTTTTCTTGGTGTTTTCTTTCCATTTTTCTTTTCTATGGTGGAGTGTTCATGAAAAGGGTGAATTTGGTGGGTAGGCTGATTGCTGGCGGAATATTTGAAAAATTTGTGTTGGTGCTGATTTCTTCCCTGTCGGGTCCTTCAGCAAGGGTGATAGTTGCAAATTTGCCTCCGTTTATTACAGATGATCAAATCCGAGTCATTTTGGTAAGTTTGCTAGCGGTTTTTGTGTACTGTCGGCAGGTTTTCAGGCAGATGCCGTTAAGCATGTTGTTTCATTCCGGAGGCAAGTGTTCATGTTTATGAATAACAATGAGCAACAGTTAAATGTGCGTTTTAAAGTGAGGCATGGCGAGGGGCTCTACGCGGAGTTTGCCAGTTCAGATAGTCTACAGTGTTTTGGGTGCGGAGATTTGGGGCATAAGAGCTTTGCATGCCCACATAAAGGCCGTAGACTAGGTGAGGGTAGAAGCGCCAGTGGGGGAAATCGAGGTCAACATGCAGGGGGCCATGAGACCCAGGCAGCAGAGGCTGGGCCTAGTTATGCTATGGATGGTGGTGTAGATGAGGCTGGGCCTTGTCTGGCTAGAGATGGTGGTGTAGCTGAGGCTGGGCATAGTCATGCTATGTATGGTGGTGTAGATGAGGCTGGGGGTAGTCAGGCTAGCGATGGTGGTGTAGATGAGGCTGGGTCTAGGCATTGCCATAAATGGTGGTGTAGGCATTTTGGCATTTTGAGCTTTGCAATTGGTCTCTTTCTTTGTTGTCTTTTCTCCCACTTCTTATGGAGGCTCTTCGGGTAGGCTCGCTTAATATAAAAGGCGCCAGAGATGCATGAAAGAGGAGTGTGTTGGGTGAATATGTAAAACAAAAAAAAGTACAGGTATTATTTCTGCATGAGGCGCATAGTGATGTGGTGAATGAAGTCGATTGGGGGCTCTGGTGGAAAGGGGCAAGTGTGCTTAGCCATGGGACAATGTTTTGTGCAGGGGTGGCAGTCCTTTTTGTACTGGGTCTGTCTGTAAAAAATGTGCTTCTCAAAGGAGGTGTGTAGGGGTAGACTGCTTGTAGTGAAAGCAGAAATGAACAACAGGGATTTTGTCTTTATACATGTGTATGCGCCTAACACAGGGAGAGAGAGGAGGCTTCTATAGCGCCTGAGGAGAAGCTGATGGTCGGCTGGGACTGGAACTGTACAATGGATTTTACGAAAAACAGAAATGGGGAGGAACATCATTCATGCACATGGTGGGTGTTAAGGGACATCATTACCTAGTGGATGTTTGGAGAACTAGACATCCCAGCACAAGACAGCATACATGGGTGAGGGTTTTTGGGGCTAGGGTGAGTGCAGCCCAACTTTATACATTTTACATGTCCAGGAAACAGAGTAATAGGCTGTTGGGCTTGAACCTTTTCAAAATTGCTGCACTGTGTTGAAGAGACCAGCTTCTCTTCTCCATGGCCTTCAACCTTTTCCTCTCCATTCTCCCTGTGATCACAACATAACCATAGCCCGGCTGTCTATTTCACCAGAGCCTCGGCAGGCATCCTATTGGAAGTTTAATGTAAAGCTCTTACAAGATGCCACTTTTTGCTTAGGTTTCCAGACTGTTTTGGGAAAGGTGGGGCAGCGAAGAGAGTAGTATGAGTCTCTGAGTCAATGGTGGGATGTGGGGAAAGTCCAAATTCGACTTTTCTGTCAACAGTACACAGCTCTGTCATCCTCAGAGGCTAGGAGAGTATTGGGGGAACTTGAGTGTAGTATTAGTGAGATGGGGGTAGAGATGGTGGGGCAAGGCAATGTAGGCCTCCAGGCTAATTTAGCTGAAATACATATGGACCTGGGCAGTTTTTTCCCAGGTTAACGAAATAGGAGCACTTGTAAGAGCTAGGTTCTACATGCTCAATGAGATGGATGCTCCCAGCTCCTTCTTTGGTTTGGAAAGACACAGCGGTGAAGCCAAGGATATGCATTGTCTACGGCTGTCTGATGGGTGGGTGACCTCTGTGGTGGGGGAGATGCGTTGTATAGGGCAGAACTGTGTGATCCTATGTGTGCTCAGGTTTTGTTTGCAGAACTCCCTAAGCTCTCTCTGGCACAGAGGGATGAAATGGACATTCTCCTGTTGTCCCATGAACTGGCAGACGCCGTAACCCAGATGCCCCCCGGCCGTGCACCGGGGGTCGATGGACTCCCAGTGGAGTTTTATAAAAAATTCTGGGGAATAATTGGACTGGACTTCTTTTGCGTGTTGTGTGAGTGTGTCGGGGTAGGAGAGTTGCCGATAAGCTGCCGTCGGGCAGCTCTGACTCTCCTGCCCAAAAAAGGCGACTTGTGTGAACTTGAGAACTGGAGGCCTGTGGCATTGCTCTGTGCGGACTATAAGATATTTGCCAAGGTCCTCGCTAACAGACTGAAGTCCCATCTGGACTCAATAGTACACTAGGACCAGACATATTGTCTACCGGGACGCTCAATCGTGGACAACTTGTTCTTAATCAGGGACATGTTGGACTTGTTAAGAGGTTCTAATGTGACCTTTGGACTGGTCTCTTTAGATCAAGAAAAGGATGTTGATAGAGTGGACCATGAGGATCTGTTTAATGCGATGTCTGTGTTTGGGTTTGGGTTTGGGGAAAGGTTTTTGGCCTATGTGATGATGTTGTAGGCTGGGGCGTCATGTATGGTCAAGGTGGGAGGGGGGCTCAGTAGACCAGTCTGGGTGAGGCGAGGTATTAGACAAGGATGCTCTCTATTGGGGCAGTTATATACACTAGGCATTGAGCCTTTTTTGGGCCTGCTAAGCAGGAGACTGCAGGGAGTGTGTTGGACAGGCATGGGTGTGTTGACAGGCATAGCAGTGTCGGTGTATGCAGATGACGTTTCTGTGATGGTCAGGGATGGGCAGGATATGCAGACACTAGAAAATTGTCTGAAGGTGTAAGAGTGAGCTTCGTCAGTTAAGGTGAACTGGGGCAAGAGCAAAGCTTTGTTATGTGGGGCATGGAGGGATAGGGCCCCCCCAACCAGTGGAGTTGTGAAGGGCATGTACCTGGGCTCAGAGAGGTGGGTCAGGAAGAACTGGGAGGGGCTGTCTCAGGAAGAAGTGGGAGGGGCTGTCACAGGCAGTGGTGTCAAGACTGGCCAGGTGGAGGTGGCTCCTGTCCCAAGTGTCATATTGAGGGAGGGTGCTGATAATCAACAACCTGGTGGCATCTTCCCTGTGGCAATCACTGGCTGAGGGTGGCAGTGTTGTATATGTCCGTAAACGAAGGAGGACAAGGCCTGGTGGAACTGGAATGCAGGATGGCTGCTTTCCGATTAAAGGCGACACAGAGACTGCTGTACCATACTGATGTCGGCTGGAGGGAACCAGCATGCGTGCTGCTGAGGAGAGCTGAATGATTAGGATTGGACCGGCAGCTATTCCTCGTGAGGCTGGACAGGCTAAGTAAATCTAATTTTATTTGTCACATACACATGGTTAGCAGATGTTAATGCGAGTGTAGCGAAATGCTTGTGCGTCTAGTTCCGATATTGCAGTAATATCTAACAAGTAATCTAACCTAACAATTTCACAACAACTACCTTATACACACAAGTGTAAAGGAATGAATAAGAATATGTACATAACAATATATGAACGAGTGATGGCCGAACGGCATAGGCAAGATGCAGTAGATGGTATAGAGTACAGTATATACATATGAGATGAGTAATGTAGGGTATGTAAACATTAGATAAAATGGCACTGTTTAAAGTGGCTAGTGATACATGTATTACATCAAGATGGCAAGACGCAGAAGATGGTATAGAGTACAGTATATACATATGAGATGAGTAATGTAGGGTATGTAAACATTATATAAAGTGGCATTGTTTAAAGTGGCTAGTGATAAATTTATTACATACATTTTTCCATTATTAAAGTGTCTAGAGTTGAGTCAGTATGTTGGCAGCAGCCACTCAATGTTAGTGATGGCTGTTTAAAACCTCTCTTGGGTAGGGGGCAGTATTTTGACATCCGGATGAAAAGCGTGCCCAAAGTAAACTGCCTGTTACTCAGGCCCAGAAGCTATATAATTTGTAGATTTGGATAGAAAACACTCAAAAGTTTCTAAAACTGTTACAATTATGTCTGTGAGTATAACATAACTGATATGGCAGGCGAAACCCCGAGGACAAACCATCCCCTCCAAAAGAAATTCAGCCTACCACTATTTTCAATGGCTATCACTTTTATTATAAGGCCAAGTCCTCCCAGATTGCAGTTCCTAGGGCTTCCACTAGATGTCAACAGTCTTTAGAAATAATTTCAGGCTGGTTCTTGGAAAAATGAGCCAGAAATTTTAGTTTTTCTAGGTGGCTCCCAGTTTGGCTGTAGTGTTTCCAAGCGCGTGGAAGAGAGCGCGTTCTTTGGTATTTTTCTCCAGTAAAGACAATAACGATTCTCCATCTTAAATTGTATTGTTTATTTAAGTATTAGGTTTGATTATAAACGTTGTTTGACTTGTTTGGAAAAGTTTGTTGGTAACGTTTGGGATTCATTTTGTATGCATTTGATGGAGGGAAAATGGGTGGATTATTGACTGAGGCACGCCAGCTAAACTGAGTTCTTATGGATATAGAGAAGGACATTTTTTATATAGCTATTTCTGACTTTCGTGTCGCACCTGCCTGGTTGAAATGTGTTTTTCATGTGTTTGTATGCGGGGCGCTGTTCTCAGATAATCACATGGTTTGCTTTCGCCGTAAAGCCTATTGAAATCTGACACAGCGGCTGGATTAACAAGAAATTAAGCTTTATTTTATGTATTACTTGGGATTTTATGAAAGTTAAATATTTATAATACTGTAGTTTGAATTTCGCGCTCTGCAATTTCACCGGATGTTGGCCAAGTGGGACGCTACCGTCCCACCTGCCCATAAGAAGTTAATAGTCTGATGGCCTTGAGATAGAAGCTGTTTTTTAGTCTCTCGGCCCCCGCTTTGATGCACCTGTACTGACCTCGCCTTTTGGATGATAGCGGGGTGAACAGGCATTGGCTCAGGTGGTTATTGTCCTTGATGATCTTTTTGGCCTTTCTGTGACATCGGGTGGTGTAGGTGTCCTGGAGGGCAGGTAGTTTGCCCCCGGTGATGCATTGTGCAGACCTCCCTACCCCCTGGAGAGCCTTACGGTTATGGGCAGAGCTGTTGCCGTACCAGGATGCTCTCGATTGTGCATCTGTAGGCCCACACAAGAAAGGGGTGTGGCGCCTGTGCTATGAGAGGAACCTATCTTCCATAACCCAGCCATCCTTTTGAGATCGGTTCAGTCAGCCACCCTGCAGAGGCGACTGATGACAGCGGGTTTAGTAAGGCTGGGTAACCTGCGACTGCTGGGAGAGGAGGGGTGGAAAACCCCGTAAGTCCTGGCACAACAAACAGGACTAACATATCTTAGGCTGCTGGAGAGATTCCTGGATGAGACCCAGGAGGCACTGTCTGAGCCGGTAAGGTAGGTGTTTAAGCGGCCAAAGGGGCAGGGGCCACCAATGTTTCCACCACTGCAGTTGAAGGCAGAGACTGGGGACTGGCAAGGGGGTCTGGAGAACACTCTGAGCCTGGGGGAGTTTGAGGGGGTGGGAGGTAAAGGCCTCTACAACCTCTGTACTGAGGTAAAGAACATTAGGAGCCTAACAGGAGAGAAGGCACATCAGTGGCAGGGGGTATTTAGGAAGGAGAGTATGGTGGGTTTTAGATGGAGGGCGGCTCTACAAACTCCCAGTACCAAAGAGGTCAGGGGACCTCCAGTGGAGGGTTCTACAACAGCTGGTTGGCACGAGTCAACCCGGGAGTCGGACAGGGGTGTCCTTTCTGTGTCATGAGTGAAACTGTGATTCATGTGTTTTCTGTGTGTACCAGGTTAATGCCTTTAATGTCTATGTTGGAATGTCTGTGTGAGAGGTTGGGGGTGGGTTTTACTGTCGGGATGTTTATAATGGGATACAGGTATTCAAATAAAGAGAAGGCCAAATGTGTGTTGTTGAATTTTCTGTTTGCTCAGGGAAAGTTGGCTATTTGGCTAACAAGGAGGAACAGGGTCAAAGGTGGGGATAACAGACCCTTCACTATTATTTAATGGGTCAGTCTCTGCGCGCCTTAGGGTGGAATTTAAGTTCTTTAAAATGATATAAAGTGTGGAGATGTTTCAGGAAATATGGTGTGTTGGGGGGGCTGTCTGTACAGCTGGGGAAGATGGGTTGGATATACGGTTGTAGAGCTGGTGAGGTTTTTGGTTATTGTGATGTGAGGTGTTGTTTTTTTATCGTGTGGTAGAGGGCATGGTGGATATGCATTAACATTAACAGTTTAAGGATCTATATGGAAGCATATGGCTTATTGTTCCTTTGGGGTATAGAAATGAGTTAACACGCATCTAAATATCCAGTTGTCACCCAACACTACGGGGAAAGGTAAGAACTTGGTGTTTGATCACCTTTCAGAACCATTTACACACTAAGGGCTCATTCAATCAGATCTGCATTAGCCAACATCCGCACAGCGGTTGTTTTGATGGTGTCAGAGGTAGAACTGCATTAGAGCTGTATAATCTACAAGTGGCTCCTGAAATTTATACCTAAAGCGGACATTGCCATTGGCTGGCTGCACGGAGTCACATTAAAATAAATCCTATGCAGCCTTGTTTACAAGTTCTGTCACCTCGATTAGGATGACAGAAATTCTCATTATTTAGTTGAAGGTTTTTTCAATTGTAGCGTAATTATTTCTGTACAGCCTACATTTTCTCGTTATGAACTTATAATACTAGTACGGGGGAGAGTGTGGCTTTGTGACAAAGATGCAAGAGCAGCTGCTCACCGATTTGACCGCTCCAACTCAGTTCCAACAGTTGCTCACTGATTTGATGCTCCAATGCAGTTCCACCTCCAAAACATCCGCTTTGCAGATGTCTGCTATCACCGGTTAACACTTGATCTGATTGAATATAGGCCATACTGTATCATTTCAGCAGCCAGGTCACCCGTGATACAAGTCAGTATTCGACGTCCATCCATGTCTGAGGACGTCGGGAGATGATGTGGAAAACGGCCACGAGGAGAAACAGTGAGCGCTGTTACCTTCAAGTGGGTTTCGGTTTTGCAAGGGCATTGTGGATGGGGATAGCGAATGGGCATAAGCATCTGCCTCTGATTTCAGACGTTGCAAGTTTGAATCCAGCAATATAAAGTTGTTTTTTATATTTTTATTTTAAGCCTATCCCAAACCTTAACCCTTACCTTAACCATTCAGAGTTAATGCCTAACCTTAAGAATTTGGAGTTAAAAACCTGTCTGGGACGGGGGTTCCGCTAGCGGAACTCCTCCCACATTCCACTGAAAAGGCAGAGCGCGAAATTCAAAAAATATATATTTTTTAAATATTTAACTTTCACACATTAACAAGTCCAATACAGCTAATGAAAGATACAGATCGTGTGAATCCAGCCAACATGTCCGATTTTTAAAATGTTTTACAGGGAAGACACAATATGTAAATCTATTAGCTAACCACCTTAGCAAAAGACACAATTTTTTCTTTGTCCACCAACACCACTAGCTATCACCAATTCGGCCAAATAAAGACATTGATAGCCACTAACCAAGAAAAAACCTCATCAGATGACAGTCTGATAACATATTTATGGTATATGATAGGTTTTGTTAGAAAAATGTGCATATTTCAGGTATAAATCATAGTTTACAATTGCACCCACCATCACAACTCGACTAGAATAAATACAGAGAGCAACGTGTATTACCTAATTACTAATCATCAAACATTTCGTAAAAATACACAGCATACACTAATCGAAAGACACAGATCCTGTGAATACAGACAATATTTCAGATTTTCTAAGTGTCTTACAGCGAAAACACAATAAATCGTTATATTAGCATAGCACATGTGCAAACATTACCCCAGCATTGATTCACAGCAAAAAGAGCGATAGCATTATCACCACCAAAATGTATTAATTTTTTCACTAACCTTCTCAGAATTCTTCATATGACACTTCTGTAACATCATATTACAACATACATATAGAGTTTGTTCGAAAATGTGGATATTTAGTCACCAAAATCGTGGTTATACAATGAGAAAAGTAGCCGAGCTGGTCAGAAAATGTCGGGCGCCATATTAGACAGTGATCTAGTCTTATACATAAATACTCATAAACTTGACTAAAAAATACAGGGTGGACAGCGATTGATAGACAATTTAGTTCTTAATGCAATCGCTGAATTACATTTTTTAAATTATCCTTACTTTTCAATACATGTTGCGCCAAACAAAGCTACACCAAACAAAATGGCGGCATAAGCGTTTAACATTTTTCGACAGAAACACGATTTATCTTAATAAATAGTTCTTACTATGAGCTGTTCTTCCATCAGAATCTTGGGCAATGAATCCTTTCTCCGGTCTAATCGTCTTTTGGTCGAAAGATGTCCTCTAGTCCCGTCAATGGCCACTAACGTTTACCATGCACTCGAAAAGTGTCCAGCTCCTCAAAGTGCATCACACAGGAATGCCATAAAATGATATAAATTGCTATAAAACGGTTCAAATTAACTATCTTATGATGTTTTTAACACCTATAACGAGTAAAAACATGACCGGAGAAATATTAATGGCTAAACAACAGCTTGGAAGGAGGCAAGTCCGACGACCATTGTGCGTAAGGCGCAGAGACGAAAAGAAAGGTACTTCCGGTCATTGGTGTTTTATACAGGCCCTGTTTGCGCAATCGACTCCATTCAAAGCGTCACCCCTTACTGACATCTAGAGGAAGAGGTAGGCAGTGTTTGTATCCTCATAGCATTTACAGGGACTTTACAACTGACTTGGGAACAGGGGCCAAGATTTCTGAAATCTCACTCCATGTCAGGGAAAGTGCTGTAGAATGAGTTCTGTTTCACTCAGAGACATAATTCCAACGGTTATAGAAACTAGAGAGTGTTTTCTATCCAATAATAATAATAATATGCATATTGTACGAGCAAGAATTGAGTAGGAAGCCGTTTAAAAAGGACACGTTTTCCAGAAAAAGTGACAACAGCACCCCCTGTCCTCATCAGGTTTTAATGTCTGAACTCAACCCTAACCTTAAAAATGTGGAGTTAATGCCTAAATTTATCCTTAAACACTTTGAAATTTGATGTTTGGAACAACTTCCAAATTTGACGTTTGAGAAACATGGATGAACGTCTAATTCTGACGTGAGTCTGTGAGCGCTAGTAGCATCATTTCAGAGTGTGGTGAGGTGAATGAGTGAGACACTCAAATACACATGCACGCACATGCATATGCACACAAACAGACACCATATGATTTGACAGCTGTTGTCATGGAACCATCCCAGAATCAACAATCACTGCCACTGGACACTCACTGACAGATGTTGCAGGATAGTGAACTTGGAGTGAGTCAGCTTCTGCCATAGATAATTAGTATTATTAGTATTATTCCAACACTGCATGTAGTTAACTAGACTGTTTCAGTTGCATTTACAGTACATTTTTTTGTTTTATTTTTTATTTCACCTTTATTTAACCAGGTAGGCTAGTTGAGAACAAGTTCTCATTTGCAACTGCGACCTGGCCAAGATAAAGCATAGCAGTGTGAACAGACAACAACACAGAGTTACACATGGAGTAAACAATAAACAAGTCAATAACATGGTAGAAAAAAAAGAGAATCTATATACAATGTGTGCAAAAGGCATGAGGTAGGCAATAAATCGAATAATTACAATTTAGCAGATTAACACTGGAGTGATAAATCATCAGATGATCATGTGCAAGTAGAGATACTGGTGTGCAAAAGAGCAGAAAAGTAAATAAATAAAAGCAGTATGGGGGGTGAGGTAGGTAAATTGGGTGGGCTATATACCGATGGACTATGTACAGCTGCAGCGATCGGTTAGCTGCTCGGATAGCAGATGTTTAAAGTTGTTGAGGGAGATAAAAGTCTCCAACTTCAGAGATTTTTGCAATTCGTTCCAGTCGCAGGCAGCAGAGAACTGGAAGGAAAGGCGTCCAAATGAGGTTTTGGCTTTAGGGAAGATCAGTGAGATACACCTGCTGGAGCGTGTGCTACGGGTGGGTGTAGCCATCGTGACCAGTGAACTGAGATAAGGCGGCACTTTACCTAGCATAGCCTTGTAGATGACCTGGAGCCAGTGGGTCTGACGACGAACATGTAGCGAGGGCCAGCCGACTAGGGCCAACAGGTCGTAGTGGTGGGTCGTATAAAGTGCTTTAGTAACAAAACGGATGGCACTGTGATAAACTGCATCCAGTTTGCTGAGTAGAGTATTGGAAGCTATTTTGTAGATGACATCGCCGAAGTCGAGGATCGGTAGGATAGTCAGTTTTACTAGGGTAAGTTTGGCGGCGTGAGTGAAGGAGGCTTTGTTGCGAAATAGAAAGCCGACTCTAGATTTGATTTTGGATTGGAGGTGTTTGATATGAGTCTGGAAGGAGAGTTTGCAGTCTAGCCAGACACCTAGGTACTTATAGATGTCCACATATTCTAGGTCGGAACCGTCCAGGGTGGTGATGCTAGTCGGGCGTGCGGGTGCAGGCAGCGAACGGTTGAAAAGCATGCATTTGGTTTTACTAGCGTTTAAGAGCAGTTGGAGGCCACGGAAGGAGTGTTGTATGGCATTGAAGCTCGTTTGGAGGTTAGATAGCACAATGTCCAAGGAAGGGCCAGAAGTATACAGAATGGTGTCGTCTGCGTAGAGGTGGATCAGGGAATCGCCCGCAGCAAGAGCAACATCATTGATATATACAGAGAAAAAAGTCGGCCCGAGAATTGAACCCTGAGGTACCCCCATAGAGACGGCCAGAGGACCGGACAGCATGCCCTCCGATTTGACACACTGAGCTCTGTCTGCAAAGTAGTTGGTGAACCAGGCAAGGCAGTCATTAGAAAAACCGAGGCTACTGAGTCTGCCGATAAGGTCGATGAAGACGGCTGCACAGTACTGTCTTTTATCAATGGCGGTTATGATATCGTTTAGTACCTTGAGCGTGGCTGAGGTGCACCCGTGACCGGCTCGGAAACCGGATTGCACAGCGGAGAAGGTACGGTAGGATTCGAGATGGTCAGCGATCTGTTTGTTGACTTGGCTTTCGAAGACCTTAGATAGGGCAAGATGGATATAGGTCTGTAACAGTTTGGGTCCAGGGTGTCTCCCCCTTTGAAGAGGGGGATGACCGTGGCAGCTTTCCAATCCTTGGGGATCTCAGATGATACGAAGGAGAGGTTAAACAGGCTGGTAATAGGGGGTGCGACAATGGCGGCGGACAGTTTCAGAAATAGGGGGTCCAGATTGTCAAGCCCAGCTGATTTGTATGGGTCCAGGTTTTGCAGCTCTTTCAGAACATCTGCTATCTGGATTTGGGTAAAGGAGAAGCTGGGGAGGCTTGGGCGAGTAGCAGCGGGGGGGGGCGGGGCTGTTGGCCAAGGTTGGAGTCGCCAGGAGGAAGGCATGGCCAGCCGTTGAGAAATGCTTGTTGAAGTTAATGATTATCACGGATTTATCGGTGGTGACCGTGTTACCTAGCCTCAGTGCAGTGGGCAGCTGGGAGGAGGTGCTCTTGTTCTCCATGGACTTTACAGTATCCCAGAACTTTTTGGAGTTAGAGCTACAAGATGCAAATTTCTGCTTGATAAAGCTGGCCTTTGCTTTCCTGACTGACTGCGTGCATTGGTTCCTGACTTCCCTGAACAGTTGCATATCGCATAGGGGGCTCTTTGATGCTATTGCAGTTCGCCACAGGATGTTTTTGTGCTGGTCGAGGGCAGTCAGGTCTGGAGTGAACCAAGGGCTATATCTGTTCTTAGTTCTACATTTTTTGAACGGAGCATGCTTGTCTAATATGGTGAGGAAGTAACTTTTAAAGAATGACCAGGCATCCTCAACTGACGGGATGAGGTCAATATCCTTCCAGTGTACCCGGGCCAGGTCGATTAGAAAGGCCTGCTCGCAGAAGTGTTTTAGGGAGCGTTTGACAGTGATGAGGGGTGGTCGTTTGACCGCGGACCCGTAGCCAATACAGGCAATGAGGCAGTGATCGCTGAGATCTTTGATTGAAGACAGCAGAGGTGTATTTGGAGGGCAAGTTGGTCAGGATAATGTCTATTAGGGTGCCCATGTTTACGGATTTAGGGCTGTACCTGGTGGGTTCCTTGATGATTTGTGTGAGATTGAGGGCATCTAGCTTAGATTGTAGGACTGCCGGGGTGTTAAGCATATCCCAGTTTAGGTCATCTAACAGAACAAACTCTGAAGCTAGATGGGGAGCGATCAATTCACAGATGGTGTCCAGGGCACAGCTGGGAGCTGAGGGGGGTCGGTAGAAGGCGGCAACAGTGAGAGACTTATTTCTGGAGAGATTAGTTTTTAAAATTAGAAGTTCGAACTGTTTGGGCATAGACCTGGAAAGTATGACAGAACTTTGCAGGCTATCTCTGCAGTAGATTGCAGCTCCTCCCCCTTTGGCAGTTCTATCTTGACGGAAAGTGTTATAGTTGGGTATGGAAATCTCAGAATTTTTGGTGGCCTTCCTAAGCCAGTATTCAGACATGGCAAGGACATCAGGGTTGGCAGAATGTGCTAAAGCGGTGAGTAAGACAAAATTAGGGAGGAGGCTTCTGATGTTGACATGCATGAGGCCAAGGCTTTTCGATCACAGATGTCAACAAATGAGGGTGCCTGAGGACATGCAGGGCCTGGGTTTACCTCCACATCACCCGAGGAACAGAGGAGTAGTAGGATGAGGGTGCGGCTAAAGGCTATCAAAACTGGTCGCCTAGAGCGTTGGGGACAAGGAATAAAAGGAGCAGATTTATGGGCGTGGTAGAATAGATTCTGGGCATAATGTGCAGACAGGGGTATGGTGGGGCACGGGTACAGCGGAGGCAAGCCCAGGCACTGGGTGATGATAAGAGAGGTTGTATCTCTGGACATGCTGGTCTCAATGGGTGAGGTCACCGCATGTGTGGGAGGTGGGACAAAGGAGGTATCAGAGGTACGGAGAGTGGAACTACGGGGTCCATTGCAAACCAAAACAATGATAACTAGCCTGAACAACAGTATACAAGGCATATTGATATTTGAGAGAGACATACAGTAAGGCATAAAGTGATTGCAGGTCTTGATTGGGAGAGCTAGCTAAAACAACAGGTGAGTTAACAGCAGCTAGTCAGCTAACACAGCAACAGCAGGTAAAAATGGTGATGACTAGGCAGAGAGGGTCGGATTAACTACACACAGAGCCTGAGTTAAAACACAGAACGGACAAATAAAACACAAATAAACAGAATGGAGTACCGTGAATTAATGGACAGTCCGGCAGGCATCAGCTATGTAGCCAAGTGATCATAGTGTCCAGGGGGCAGCCGTAGATGGAGCAGGGAAGCCGCCCCTACGCTAGCACGCAGCGTTTAAAGTTAGTAGCCCGGGGGGTGGTCTGCTCAGAGGGAGGGGGTCTGCTCAGACGGAGGCTGGTTAAGGGCACAGCGGATGGGGTATTCGTCTGCAGACCAGACGTGGTCGTGTCGACAGAGAATCCAAGCCGGATGGCGATGGCGAAAGAGGTATTGTAGAATTGTGTTTGCTAACCGGTGCTAGCTTCGTGGCAGTGGTGCTAGCTGCAAGCTAGCTGTGAGGATCAGAAGTAGTGGCTCAGGGGTTACGGCAGGAATACGGCGTTGTTGTGGAGAGACAGTCCGATGCTGGTAAATTGGAGAGTAATATCCAGGCTAATAACAGGGCTGGTGTCTGTGCAGAAGGTAAAAGCTGCTAGCAGTGGCTAAAAATGACTAAATAGCTTGTAGCTGATTAGCTGGTTTGCTACTGGGGGTTCTTGAATGTGTTCCAAAGTTAAAAAATAATAGCGATTCCGTATCACATTGGGTGAGGTAGGTTACCGGAAGGTTTAATCGAAATAAAAATCGAAAAGAGATCGATTTTTTTAAATTTTATATATACAAGAAATACGAAAAATACAAACGTACACGAGAGGATGAAACAAAACACGTCTACACTGCTACGCCATCTTGGATACCACTTCAAGCTACGTATATATTTAGCTAATTAGAGTTCAAATACGTTTTTTTTATGGCCAAGTTCTGCCTATTACTGTTTTATTGTGAATTATGCATTGCTGGAACACATTGTTTAACCGATTACAATGCATGGACGGCCCACTATGCTAATTAAAGTTAGGCTCAGGATAGCTTGCATTATATTACATCTTTACTTTCTCATAGTAGTGTTGGTATCCCGTGGCCAAACTGTTTATAATAGTAGTATTGGTATACTGAGCCCTGACTGACTTATCTATTATCTGACTCCCTGGCTTCTTCCTGTTCATTAAGGAATCCTGATAGAGTCTGCTCTAGTCTGTTTCTGGTCTGTGAGCTCACTAACAGGCAGTAGAGGGATGAGAGAGACAAGAGGGAGAGCTGCTGGAGTTTCTGCCAAGCAGCTGCTCACTACCTCTGACAGGCCCCTGCCCAAACTTCACCAGGCCTTGCTTTGACCAGCCCAGCATCAAACCGGCACAGCCCAGCTCAGACCAGCCTAGACTTATGGTGCAGATGTCACATCCTGGCTAGTAGACATTGAGGGGGAAAAGGGGGCTGGCTATTGAGGCAGACAGCCAGCCATGTCTGGTGTCTCTAAAGTGGTGATGATGAAGAGAGTAAAGTATGAAATTGGAAAGAGAAGGTGTGTGTGTGTGTGTGTGTGTGTGTGTGTGTGTGTGTGTGTGTGTGTGTGTGTGTGTGTGTGTGTGTGTGTGTGTGTGTGTGTGTGTGTGTGTGTGTGTGTATGCACAGCTGTCTCTGTGTGTGTGTGTCATCCCCTTCAGAGCAGAAACTCACTTAGAGTCTTACAGCTCAACAGGTGTCATCCCCCACCCCCCTCCTCCCATCCATCGCCATGGCTGACACATCTCGTTCATCCCAGTCAGTCACTAATTGCCCTTTCCTTCAGGTAAACAACCTAACCTGTCATTTGCTAATGTCTACTTATGGATGTGTTTGTCCTACAACATTGTGTGTCACAAGCTCCCAAATCAACACTGTCAACGAGAAAATGTCAGGAAATTCATTATCATGTATTTATAAGTGGTACGATGCTAAAGCTATTTCACAAGATGCAGCAGAACCGTCAGTGTCAACATTTGACATTTCCCATCGGTGTGATAAGGGTATGACAGTATTTCACCCCCTAGAGATTTAAACTTGATTTATCTCTTTGTTTCACCCCTTGTCCCAAGCAGACCAAGACGATAGATCTCATTTGAATGTTTTTCAGCTGTATGGCATACGCACACGAATGCACGTGCATATGCATATATGCATACACACCCACACGCACTCCAATGCTCAACTTCAGTTTCAGCCCCTTTGATAAGGGAAAACCCAAATTAAAATGATACCTGGGCATAAATGGATTACATGAAAGACAGAATATCATTCAAACAGAGTTAATCACCTCTCTAAGGGTAATTTGCAACTGAATGGAACACAGACAACATGAAAGACCTTAATTAACCTTGAGTATGCACCACCAAATGCACATCAGTTTATTAATTTCATCCTCATTATAACATCAGGTATTATAATGATTTTGGTCAAAATCAGGATTATTTATATTGTGATTATGTATAAGGGGTAATTAAAAGATCAACATGGAAGGTAAACTGGAGCCACTACAACCTACAGTAAGGGAAGGTTGACAAAATGTCTCAAAGACCCCAAATAATGAAGCATCTTTCACATAAGATGTCCCTGGCTCCATCTCAATTATTCTTTCCACAATTCCTTGCGTCCTCTTTCCACACCTCCTCCTCAAACCAGAGTAGAAGATCGAACGTCACTTTCTTCTACCTTCTTCTTCAGTGTGTTTTCTGAGAAGGAGGCAAGGAGAGAGGCTGCGAGGAATCAAGGAAAGTAGCATTGGAAAAAAGCCAATTTGTCAGCCCTGCCTGCTAAATGTGTGGCTTATGGAGACAGGCGTGTTTTAGGGCACCTCTCTCTCATATGAATTCCGCCTGCAGATATACAACAACACCTCAGCCATGTCCCCAATCTCTTGCTTTAATTGCCATAAACAGTGAAGGCGCAGAAACGCCACTCACTCCCTGTTTGTTTTGCCTATAGCCTACCTGCCACGTAAACACACACACCCACGCACACAAACACACACATACACATAGTTCTTTTGCGTTTGTGCATTTGTGTACGTGTTTGTCAGCCAGTAAGTCTGTGTACACCCACTGTACCACTTTCTGTCAGCAAATATTTGAATTGTGCATCTGAAAACGACTGTTTGGATTGTGCCTACAAAAGGCGTGGGTGTCCATATATGCATACATGGTGACTCATTCACAAATTAGTACACTGAGTGGGCTACTGTATAATAAACTCTGTAATTAAAAATATTTCTGGTACTAACTGATATTGTTGTCTACAGAAGTTGTGGCACAAATATGATAGACAGAAAATTAACTATCAAAAAAAGATAATAGGCTATCTATTGATAAAATGGCTCTAGTCATCATATTTTCTTCCATCAGCCGACGCTGAATATCCACTCAAATCATGAGTAAACAGGAGTGCAGATCCCTCTCTCTCTCTCTCTGGGGAGTTCTGTGGAAAATCCCCATATCTGACTGCTGAGTCATTAAGATTCTGAACACCACCTCAGCTGAGAATTCACTCTCTCGCTCCCTTCTCGCTCTGTGTCTCTTTGTTGTCTGTAGGTCATTCTTTCTATCCCTTTCTCACTTTTTCTGCTCCCCCTCTTACTCTTACCTTTCTCACTCACTTTCATTCTGACTCTTTCTTTCTTTCTCTGCACTTTACTGAGGCTCTGGTGGGAGTTACTGCAGTCGTAAAGCAGCAGCAGTCACACCTTAGGGATTATCAGCTCCTGTCTCTGTGATGTCCAGGCACATTCTTTAAAAAAGGTGTATTCTAGAAACTAAAAGGGTTCTTCGGTTGTCGCAATAGGAGAACTCTATGAAGAACCCTTTTGGGTTACAAGTAGAACCCTTTTCGTTCCCGGTATAACTATTTTGGGTTCCATGTAGAACCCTTTCCACTGAGGGTTTTACATGGAAACCAAAAGGGTTCTACCTGGAACCAAAAAGGGTTCTACCTCAAACCTAAGTGTTCTATGGGGAGAGTCGAAGAACCCTTTTGGGAACCCTTTTTTATAAGACTGCACGATAAGTAATGTCATGACTGACCACGAGAATCAAAATAGGTCAGATCGGGTTTGCAATGAATAACTTCAATCAGACCCCCTTTCACCTGTAGAGGGAGGAGGAAAGAACTAACTACACTCTCATCCTGTTGTAAATCAAGGGAGAAGATTCAGACCTGTGCTCTCCAAATTCACCAACAGACCTTTTCCCGCTAAAACTCCAACACGTTCAAAAGTGAATACTGGAACAATATTTATAACGTAGAACATGGGGAATGGTCAGAGGTGATCGATAGAACACTATAGATCGATGTGATGTCATTAAAAATGTTAGAAAGGAAACTGTAACTTGGAAAGTATACCCACTACATAGATTAAGTTTCCATACTATGGGTTGTGCATGTAATCTGAAAAAGTATGAAAGTGTTTTTGTTAAGAGAGGGATGTGATTTGAGAAGTTATATTATATAACTGTTTTCCATAACTTTGCACAGTGAGTAGTCACCGCCCCAAAGCCCCTTTTGAGCAAAAGGTATACATGATGAGATAAGAAATTAACACATTAGACCAGAAAAGTGTGAAGCTGCAGCCACGAGTTTAAAATGGTTTAAAGGGCCTCCCGAGTGGCGCAGTGGTCTAAGGCACTGCATCACAGTGCTAGCTGTGCCACTAGAGGTTCTGGGTTCGAGTCCAGGCTCTGTCGCAGCCGTCCGCAACCGGGAGGTCCATGGGGCAGCGCACAATTGGCCCAGCGTTATCCGCGTTAGGGGAAGGTTTGGCCGGCAGGGATATCCTTGTCTCATCGCGCACTAGCGACTCCTGTGGCGGGCCGGGCGCAGTACACGGTCACCAGGTGTACGGTGTTTCCTCTGACACATTGGTGCGGCTGGCTTCCGGGTTAGATTGACATTGTGTCAAGAAGCAGTGCGGCTTGGTTGGGTTGTGTTTCGGAGGACGCATGGCTCTCGACCTTTGCCTCTCCCGAGTCCGTACGGGAGTTGCAGCGATGAGACAAGACTGTAACTACTACCAATTGTGGAGAAAAAATGGGTGATTTTTTTTCTTCATTAAATAAAAAAATTATGGTTTGAACTTTGAATCTCAACACGAGGTGGAGACGATAAACTCACTTCCCGGACAATCACTGGTACTGCTGATTAGCTGTCCTAAGTAAAGTATCTTCGAACGCGAATTTAAGTAGGACCCTCCTGTTACTCTGCTCAAACCATCGTATTACGCTACTCTCATCACCCCACTGGGGAACCATCGATACGGCTGGCTAGCCTATCTTCAAAGAAGTATCTACAAGACCGAATGAAAGGAAAATCAACTGTAGTGCTGTTCAGGACTACACGACAAGTCACCAGATACCAGACAACTACAAAGAAGGACAACAGAAGAAGAGTTGTTGCAACCATATCAAACCATCAGCGTGCTGCGAAAAGGCCCAACCCCTTTTCCAAGGCTGCCACGTTCACCAAGAGATCCCCGGCGAATCCAGGCATTTCAGGTAAATACATTCATGATTTCTTACACAAAGCGGGGCGGCGGTTCGTGACAAAGTATATGGTTATTGTAGATGAGAGATGTGGCAATGTTAAGTGTCTCTGTCCTCTCTCTCCCTCTCCTTATCTTCTTTAACAAGCATCCATGTTGTTGTATTCTGCTAGGGACCTGTTTTCAGCATATTACGTCTCCAATCAATAACAGGTGGAGAGTGTGTGTGATAATCTTATGTTCCCATTTAATTCGCTTGTAAATAAATAATTCAACCAATTTGTGTAGTACTGAATCATAAGTAAGGCCTGGGTTTTTGCAGATGCAAGGAGGTTACAACTGTTCAGAATGGTGATATGATACGAGGTTGTGATTAATAAATTGACTCTTTATAGATGTGATAGGTAAAGAACTGTTAGAGTTTAATTCAGGAGATGGTAAAGAACTGCTCTATTGGTGCCCCAGATCCTAATGAGTTAATTGTTAAATGATTAACTTAATTGGGTAACAATTAAACATAGTTAATTAGACAAATAAGTCTTCAGATTAATGTTAATGTAACGATTGTCGTCTGGAGAAGGAGAGGAGGACCAAAGTGCAGCGTGGTACGTATCCATAATACCTTTTAATCAAGATGAATACACAAACACAAACAACAAATGACCAACGAACAATTCTGACAGGTGCAACAAACACTAACCAGAAAATAATCACCCACAACTCAAAGTGGGAAAACAGGCTACCTAAATATGGTTCTCAATCAGAGACAATGAAAGACAGCTGCCTCTGATTGAGAACCACACACGGCCAAACACAAAGAAATAGACAACATAGAACACCCGACATAGAATGCCCACCCAAACTCACGCCCTGACCAACCAAAATAGAGACAATAAAAGTATCTCTACGGTCAGGGTGTGACAGTTAAAGGAAAGTCACGACTGTAATCTACCTGTAAAGGGTGAGCAATAAGCTCACAGTGAAAACACATCATCTGGCCTTTTCATGTTGTGAAGTTTCTCAAAGTGTTTATAAAGTCCATATTTACTTTAATGTCTGAATTCGTTAAAAAAAATATGCCCCATGTGCTTTACTTCTTCAAAGAGTACTATATCAAATACTCTATTTTGCTTATTGCTGCATGTGTCACGACTCACAAATTAGGTATCTGCCTTATCAAAATGAAAATGCTAATCAAGAATTTGCTTGAATTTGGAAAGTATTCAGACCCCTTCACTTTTTCCACATTTTGTTACATTTCAGCCTTTTACTAAAAGGGATTAAATAAAATCCTCATCAATCTACACACAATACCCCATAACGACAAAGCAAAACAGGTTTTTAGAAATTTTGCCACATTTATTAAAAATAAAAAAACAGAAATACCGTATTTACATAAGTATTCAGACTGTTTGCTATGCGACTCGAAATAGAGCTCAGGCACATCCTGTTTCCATTGATCATCCTTGAGCTGTTTCTACAACTTGATTGGAGTCCACCTGTGGTAAATTCAATTGACTGGACATGATTTCAAAAGACACATGCCTGTCCATATAAGGTCCCACAGTTGACAGTGCATGTCAAAGAAAATACCAAGCCATGAGGTCGAAGGAATTGTCCGTAGAGCTCCGCGACAGGATTGTGTTGAGGCACAGATCTGGGAAAGGGTACCAAAAAATGTCTGCAGCATTGAAGGTCCCCAAGAATACAGTGGCCTCCATCATTCTTAAATGGAAGAAGTTTGTAACCACCAAGACTCTTCCTACAGCTGGCCGCCCGGCCAAACTGAGCAATTGTGGGAGAAGGGCCTTGGTAAGGGAGGTGACCAAGAACCTGATGTTCACTTTGACAGAGCTTCAGAGTTCCTTGGTGAAGATGAGAGAAACTTCCAGAAGGACAACCATCCTTGCAACACTCCACCAATCAAGCCTTTATAGTAGAGTGGCCAGACGGAAGCCACTCCTCAGTAAAAGGCACATGGCAGCCAGCTTGGAGTTTGTCAAAATGCACCTAAAGGACTCTCAGACCTTGAAAAACAAGATTCTCTCATCTGATGCAACCCAGATTTAACTCTTTAGCCTGAATGCCAAGCGTCACGTCTGGAGGAAACCAGGCACCGCTCATCACCTGGCCAATACATCCCTAAGGTGGTGGCAGCATCATGCTATGGGGATGTTTTCAGCGACAGGGACTGGAAGACTAGTCAGGATCAAGGGAAAGATGAACGGAGCAATGTACAGAGGGAAAACCTACTCCAGAGCGCTCAGGACTTCAGACTGGGGCGAAGGTTTACATTCCAACAGGACAGCGAGGCCATAATCACTGCCAAAGGTGCTTCAACAAAGTACTGTGTAAAGGGTCTGAATATTATGTAAATGTGATATACATTTGCAAAAATGTATAAAAACCTGTTTTCGCTTTGTCATTATGGGTTATTGTGAGTATAACGTACCAGTCAAAAGTTTGGACACACCTACTCATTCAAGAGTTTTTCATTATTTTTACCATTTTCTACGTTGTAGAATGTCTAATGTCCGTTGTTCGTGTTTCTTGGCCCAAGCAAGTCTCTTCTTCTCATTGGTGTCCTTTAGTAGTAGTTTCTTTGCAGCAATTTGACCATGAAGCCCTGATTCACCCAATCTCCCCTGAACAGTTGATGTTGAGATGTGTCTGTTACTTGAACTCTGTGAAGCATTTATTTGGGTTGCAATTTCTGAGGCTGGTAATTCAAATGAATTTATCCTCTGCAGCAGAGGAAACTCTGGGTCTTCCTTTTATCACACCCTGATCTGTTTCACCTGTCTTTTTGATTGTCCAGGTGTCGGCCATCTTCCCCATTATCCCTTGTGTATTTATACCTGTGTTCTTTGTTTGTCTGTTGCCAGTCATCTTGTTTGTCAAGTCAACTAGCGTTTTTGTCTCATCTCCTGCTTTTTCCCAGTCTCTCTTTTTCTCGCCCTCCTGGTTTTGACCCTTGCCTGTCCTGTCTCTGAGCTCACCTGCCTGCCATCCTGTACTTTTCCCCCACTACTGGTTATCAACCCATGCCTGCCTTGACCTGTCATTTGCCTGCCCTGTTGCTGTAATAAACACTGTTACTCTGACACAGTCTGCATCTGGGTCTTACCTTCAAACCTGATACCTTTTCTGTGTCGGTCCTCATGAGAGCCAGTTTCATCATAGCCCTTGATGGTTTTTGTGACTGCACTTAAAGAAACGTTAAATGTTTTGAAATTTTGTGGATTGACTGACCTTCATGTCTTAAAGCAGGTATTCCCTAACTGGGGTACACGCAATGCCGTCGGGGGTACGCCAAATAAAAATGTGATTCACATTAAAAAATATATATATATATATTGTCTTCACATTTTTAAACAGTACATTTATATTTTCCAACGGGGCTATACATTTGGGTGAGGTATTTTTCATGCCTGAGTAGCCACGTTTCACTGCCAAAAATTAAACCACAGTGCTCAGTGAAATAACAACACAATGTTAAACACAGGTTGCCTAGTCAAACAATTAACATTCAATCACAATAACCGTTACTCTCTCGCGGGAAACCTTCACTCTCGCTCAGATATTTAGAAACAAAACATGACAATTTGAAAAATAAGTCACGGGAGTTTTTTGAGCGAGAATAAAGATGAATTTCGAGTTGTAAGACATGTGTAAAAGCAAGTGGCTAGGACAGGCAATCCCCATACTATTGTGGAGGACTTAATTCTTCCTGCTGCCACGGATATGGCTGGGACAACGCTGGGGGAAAAGGCCCAAACAACTATACAGACAATGTCTTCATCAAACAACACTGTTTCACGACGCATCAATGACATGGCAGGAGATGTTTGGAAACAATTACTGCTTCGCATATAAGACAGTGAATTCTATGCGTTACAGCTGGATGAGTCAACAGACGTGGTGGGCCTGGCACAGCTCCTGGTATATGTCTGTTACATTTATGGGGGGTCAATTAAGGAAGACATCCTCTTCTGCAAACCACTGGAAACCAGGACTTCATGAGAGGATATTTTTAAAGTACTGGACAGCTTTGTGACATCAAATGGACTTTGGTGGTGAAGATGTGTTGGTATCTGTGGCGCAAAAGCCATGACAGGGAGACCTAGTGGAGTGGTAACAAACGTGCAAGCAGTTGCTCCCGACACCACTTGGGTACGCTGCAGCATCCCCAGAGAGGCTCTTGCTGCCAAGGGAATGCCTGATAGCTTGAAAGACGTTTTGGACACTACTGTGAAAATGGTTAACTTTATTAAAGCAAGGCCCCTAAACTCTTGTGTATTTTCTGCATTATGCAATGATATGGGCAGTGACCATGCAACGCTTTTTCAACATACAGAAGTGCACTGGTTATCAAGGGGCAAAGTATTGACACGTTTTTTTGAATTGAGAGACGAGCTTAAAGTTTTCTTTACTGACCATAATTTTCACTTGTCTGACCGCTTGCATGATAACGAGTTTCTCACACGACTGTGAGAATCTGGGTGATGTTTTCTTTCGCCTGAATGATCTGAATCTAGGATTACAGGGACTCTCTGCAAATATATTCAATGTGCGGGACAAACTTGAATCAATGATTAAGAAGTTGGAGCTCTTTTCTGTCTGCATTAACAAGGACAACACACAGGTCTTTCCATAATTGTATGATTTTTTGGTGTGCAAATCAGCTCAAGCTTACAGACAATGTCAAATGTGATATAGCGAAGCAGCTGAGTGAGCTGGGTGCGCAATTACGCAGGTACTTTCCCGAAAAGGACAACACAAGCTACTGGATTCGTTATCCCTTTCATGCCCTACCTCCAGTCCACTTACCGATATCTGAACAAGAGAGCCTCATCGAAATTGTAACAAGCGGTTCTGTGAAAATGTAATTTAACTTCTCTGCGCTACGGATCCCTTTAGCGGGATAATTTTCCTAAACAACCGCTGAATTGCAGGACGCAAAATATTACTAAAAATATTTATAATCATGCAATCACAAGTGAAATATACCAAAACACAGTTTAGCTTGTTGTTAATCCACCTATCATGTCAGATTTTGAAAATATGCTTTGCAGCGAAAGCAATCCAAGCTTTTGTGAGTGTATCAATCAATGCTAGAACAGCTAGCCCCAAATTAGCATGGTCACGAAAGTCAGAAAAGCAATAAAAGTAATCGCTTACCTTTGATAATCTTCGGATGTTTGCACTCACGAGACTCCCAGTTACACAATAAATGTTATTTTTATAACAAAAATGCCATTTGGGTTGCGCGTTATGTTCAGAAAACCAAAGCCTTGTTCCGTTCGACGGAAATTCCAAAAAGTATCCGTAATGTTCGTAGAAACATGTGAAATATTTTTTAGAATCAATCCTCAGGTTGTTTTTAACAAACATAATCGATAATATGTCAACCGGACCGTAACCTATTCAATAAAAGAGAGAAAGAAAATGGAGAGCGCGCAGGAACTAATCAAAGGACACCCGACTACTTTTGAAAAATCTTACTCATTTTTCAAAATAAAAGCCTGAAACTATGTCTTAAGCCTGGTCACAGCCTGAGGAAGCCATTGGAAAATGAATCTGGGAGATACCCCTTTAAATGGAAGAAAGACAGGCAAGGAAACAGATTATTATTTTTTTAAATCACTTCCGGGTTAGATTTTCTCAGGTTTTCGCCTGCAGAATCAGTTTTGTTATACTCACAGACAATATTTTGTGTTTTCTATCCTAACCTGTAAATTATATGCATATTCTACGATCTGGACCTGAGAAATAGTCTGTTTAGCTTGGGAACGTTATTTAAAAAAAATTATAATAATCTGGCCCCTAGCATCAAGAGGTTAATTAGAAGCCACTGCCAGATTTCTGGACAGGGCTGCGCTCAGAGTTTCTTGCCTTGGCAAATCGCGCTGTTAAGACACTGATAACCTTTGCAACCACGTACCTACGTGAGAGTGGATTCTCAGCCCTCACTAGCATGAAAACTAAATACAGGCATAGACTGTGTGGAAATTGATTTAATAAGACTGAGACTCTCTCCAATACAACCCAACATGTGCATCCTTTCAAGCATACCCTTCTCATTAACCTGTGGTGAGTTATTCACAATTTTTTATTAACAAATAAGGTTTTATATGTAAAATGGCTAAATAAAGAGCAAAATTATAGATTTTGATGATATTATTATTTGTGCCCTGGTCCTATAAGAGCTCTTTGTCACTTCCCACAAACCGGGTTGTGACAAAAACTTACACTCATTCTTATGTTTAATAAATGTATCGTATAGTGTGTGTGTGGCAGGAATACAATGATGGCAAAAAACAACATTTAAGAGTGCGCTGACCCTGGTGCTTGAGGGAGTACGCAGCTGGAGGTTGAATGTTTGAAAGGGTACAGGACAATAAAACGTTTTGCAACCACTGATCTAGTTGGTTAACAGACACAGATTAGTATGTTATATAATATTTGGAGGTGTGTAGTGTAATATCTCTACGGGCTGAAAAGTATTTACGAGATGTTAATAGGTTGCCCCTTGGCATCCTCAACTGCTTAGCACTGTTAGTACTGTCTCTATGACTCTATAAGCCAGTTATCCACTAGAGATACCTTACAAACTGAGCCACTAAAGAGAGATAACATTATTGTTATGAAGGCTGTTCGTTTCACTCAGGCTAACCTTTGTAGAGAAAACACAGGCTCTCAATTCATTTCTCCCAATCTAAAGAGCATGAGGCTGAGGCTAAGGGGAGACCAACTCTGTGTGTGTGTGTGTGTGTGTGTGTGTGTGTGTGTGTGTGTGTGTGTGTGTGTGTGTGTGTGTGTGTGTGTGTGTGTGTGTGTGTGTGTGAGAGAGAGAGAGAAATAGATAGAAACAGCATATTAGATTTCTAGGGAGATGCACATTTATACATCACCACAGCCTCAGTAAATGGGCCAATCTGCTACCACCTAGATATTCCTTCTGTTGTTGACTCTGAATTAATAGGCGAACACACCCCCAAAGCCACATCTATCTGGTTAAAGTGGTGTAGCGGTCTAAGTTACTGCATCTCAGTGCAGGAGGCATCATCACAGTTCCTGGTTAGAACCAGGCTGTATCACATCCGGCCGTGATTGGGTGTCCCATAGAGCGGCGCACAATTGGCCCAGCGTCGCCTGGGTTTGGCTGGGGTAGGCCGTCATTGTAAATAAGAATTTGTTCTTAACTGACTTGCCTAGTTAAATAAAGGTTAAATAAATCAATTTTAAAAAATAAAAAAGTTACCCCTGTATCATTCCAATTAGATCATCCAGGCTGTGTTGTATATAAAAAGTGCCCCTTCCCATCTGATATTTCTTAGGGATGGGAATTAAGTTAGCCCGCGACTAGTACTTTTAAGTCAGGGTTAGTAGAAAATATGCCCAACTAGCCCGCTAACTAGTGACATTTTGTATTTTCAAATATAGCATGGCACAGGTTTTGGACCTGGACTAGTAAAAAACTGTAAACTCAAACACTGTAAACTTATTTCAGTGTGGTGCCAGGTTGGAAAACATACCAAAACCAATCTCAAATACCATCCTCACCTTCCCTTATTTCAGAACCATGGTCTCCACCTGGGTGGATGTCCCATCTCTTTTCCTCAATGGTCTGAAATAGGGATTTATATTATCTCAGACATTACTGTGCCCTCAGGGGGCTCATGGCACATTTGTTTATATGGTTTGGGAATGGAGGTGTATTTTTTACTGTCTCTAATATAATTTGTAGAAATATACCATGTTCACCATTGTTTTCGGTCTTGTCACTTGTTTCTTTGTCCATGTGAACCTTTTACCAATAACAATAAAAACATTTGAGACTTTTAAATTCACTAAGTACTGTAGACCGTCAACCTCAGTTACTTTGGATTTTGTGATATATTCCTTTTTATTCCTCCCGTGATATATTCCTTTTTGCCACAAAGCACCTGAGTTGTATACGATAGGGAGTATGAGTATATACCTTTGCTATGAGGAAAACATAACCAGCATGTTGTGAAGTTGAACACAAACGACAGAGGGAAAATAGTGATGAGTGTTGCATGAAAATGAAGATAATAAAGCCTCATTAATTGTGTTAAAGTAATTATATTCAGCTCTCTACAAGGACAGACTGCTGTAGTGTGTAATAGACGCATAGATTCATTAATTACCTGTGGTTTAGCTGTAGAGATTATCTCTCCCTTTCCCACTACACTATTGTCATCCTATACAATACGTTTTTGTGAAAGTACCTACACTCACACACAGTACCTAAAAAGAGTAAGCTCAATTTCTCAGAGCCTCAAAATATACTATATTTGATTCCTATTTTTTTTTTTTCACACTATTCCATACATAGTGCATTGGGCCCTAGGAAAAAGTAGTGCACTATAGGGAATAGGACGGATATTTCGTTGAGGCTTTAATGGCCGGCTCCCATTGTTATGAGCAGGGTTGGGTAGGTTACCTTCTAAATGTAATCCGTTACAGTAACTTTTGGATTACCCAAACTCAGTAATGTAATGTGATTACTTTCAGTTACTTTTAGATTAATTTCCCCTTAAGAGGCACTAGAAGAAGACAACAATGTATATTACCAATTAAAAGACATCTATTGCAGGATAAATCAATATTAGAGTTTATATAGCTGGCCATAAATGGGTGCTGCATTTTACTTTATGGGTTGGTTATCTTCTATTAACTCATTGCTTTCTACTACATACAATTAGCCTATATCTTTACATTAACAACCAAAGTCTGTCAGATTTCCAATCATTCCAATTAATTTAATCTTCAAGAATAGGACTTGGAAATATAGATTAGCCAAAATATTTTAACTCAGCATAACCCAAAAACGAAGTACTTATTAGCCTACTTTATTGTATATGGTTTTGGAAATGCTGCTCTCATGGAATGGCATGCTTTGAGTTCTACCGAAAAGTGCTATTTGCATGTGAAAAATGTATGACATATGCTGCATTTGCTATAGGCCTATTGTTTACGTGTATGTTGGTGACGCTTTGATATCTTGATAATTTGCAGCTGTTGAAGTCTATAAAAAGTGCGCTAGTTTGAGCATGTGTTCCTACAAGCTTTTATTCAAGTTGCATAATATTTGGATACCGACAGCAGTCGCACCATTGGAAGACATATGATGGACTACAAAAGACTAATCCTGATATTTTCCCGCGATCCATCAAACGTATTTAGTGTGTCATCATTGTGATCGCTGACTTGTGAGACTCGCTCAGGCAGAACAAACTGAAACTTGTGCTTTTTGATAATGCTGATTTGAATGTCATTGAGAAAAAAGAAAGGTGTCACATCTTTTCCCCAAACATCCTTTCTGATTTTAAAAGTAATCCTAGGAGTAATCATCTAGATTTTCAAAAGTATCTCAACTTACAAAATAAAAATATTGTTGCTGGTAACATAATAGATTACAGTAATCAGGTACATGTAATGGACTCCCCAGCCTTAGTATGAGACAGAGAGGCTGAAGAGAGAAACGTATTTAAGTCTCCCTAGATGGTGTGATGGTGGAGGATACTGACTACATTTGTTCAATGACAGTAAGAACACAATCTGCAGGGGTCTCATCTATACATAATAATATTATTTTTCTGGTGTATGTTTTTCACCAAAGAAAAATATGTATTGTGGATTTTAGAAGTGGATATACAGTACTATATTCAAGTGTTTGATTTGTCTATTTTATATTGTATCGCTTTAAGTTTGTAGCATTTGAGAATCCACAGTTTTATTTATTCCTTACCCTGAGGTCAGAACATGCACACAATAACATACAACATACATACACACAAACTCTATTTGCCTTGATCCTGAACTACAACAAACGTATTACTGTCTCTTATTAACATAGTTGATTTAGTCGTATTCGAACCCAGGAAATGTCCCTAACACCAATTCACTGTTCTTTTTTTAATTGTCTTTTTTTTACCCCCTTTTTCTTTTTATCAATCTTTTCTGGTTTATTCTCCACAGGTCTTATTGATTCTAATTGAAACAGGCAGAGGATGCAATTGCAGAGCAGACCATCCCAATGAAATTTACCCAGCAGAACAAGCTAGTTTGCATCCCAAATATAATCCTATCCCCTATATAGTGCATAACGTTTGACCAGGGCCCATAGGGCTCTACTCAAAAGTAGTGCACTCTAAAGGCAATAGGGTGCCATTTGGGAAGCACTTCTGGACTCTGGGATCCGGCTCTCTCTCAGGCTGACTAGTCCTGGTATTGATAGGCTCCAATGAAACAGCTGACCAATTAAACTCACTCATGTGTTAAAAACAAATGCCTTCTCTTTAGTCACCCACACCTGCAAGGAGGCTGCAAAGGGAAATGTAAATTTCACCCATTTTTCCTCGACTTCTACCCAAAAGGTAAGTAAGGATAATTGACTTTTCTGCGGCTTCTGCCTTGCCCCTGACGAGTTGGCAGAGCCATCCATAATAATTTGTTTCCTTGCAGTAGCCTACCAAAGTAGCGGAAGGGCAGAACCTGTCTTACAGGCAAAGGGTTTGTTGCTTCTGTGTAAACAGTAAATAACATTTCTGTTCGTCAAATATAACAGTATATTTTCATGGTTGAGGTTGCGAAAACAGTAAAAACAGACATGATGAGTCCCTTTAGGATCTTAGACCTATGCTCAGTCCACGTCCTTGCTGCAACCGCTGCTCCTGTTTAAACAAGACACGAAAGTCTGAGCTGTCAATCATTCTGGAACTATTATTTTGTTCATGTAGCAGCAATTTCTGTCAGATGTCTGACACAGAACTTTACTGTAAAGATTATTGTTGTGTATTGGGGTTGTGCCGCAGAGCATCATGGGAATTGTATGTGTTGAGATGGTTGAACCTGATTCCCGTCTCCCGTCTCTTCATCAATGACTCGTTATACAGACGTGGTTATGAAACCCACATCACATAGTAAGTCTAAACCTACAGTGACTATTCTGTTTGGAAGAAGTCTGTTTTTACAAGTTTAAAACTGTTATTTTTGGTGGTACAGGCATCATCAACTAGATTCAGCCGTGGGCAGATTTTTTCTTGAGCAGATCGTCAGGGTGCTGGAACATAGTTACAAATCATTTGTAGACTAAAAATAATTTCAAACCTTGATTACAGTGCCTTCAGAAAGTATTCACACCACTTAAATGTTTCCACATTTTGTTGTGTTACAGCCTGAATTTAAAATGGGTTCAAATAGAATCACTGCCAAAGGTGATTGTACTATGTATTGAATCAGGGGTGTAAATACTTATGTACATTTTCAATAAATGTGCAAAAAATTCTACAAACACATTTTTACTTTGTCATTACTGGGTAAAACAAAATATACATTTCATCCATTTTAAATTCAGGCTGTATGTAACACGTGGAATCATTGAGTGTACAAAACATTAGGAACACCTTCCTACTATTGAGTTGCACCCCCTTTTGCGGAGCATGGACTCATGGTGTCAAAAGCATTCCTGAGGGATGCTGGCCCATGTTGACTTCAATGCTTCCCACAGTTGTGTCAAGTTGGTTGGATGTCCTTTGGGTGGTGGACCATTCTTGGTACACATGGGGAACTGTTGAGGATGAAAAACCCAACAACGTTACAGTTCTTGACAGACTCAAACCGGCGCACCTGGCACCTACTACCATACCCCGTTCAAAAGGCACTTAAATATTTTGTCTTGCCCATTCACCCTCTGCGTGGCACAATCCATGTGGAAAATTATTGCACTCAAGTCACTCTGGATAAGAGCATCTGCTGACTAAAATGTAAACGCCTCAATTGTCTAAAGGCTTAAAAATCCTTCTTTAAACTGTCTCCTCCCCGGGGCCTCCCGGGTGGCGCAGTGGTCTAGGGCACTGCATCGCAGTGCTAACTGCGCCACCAGAGTCTCTGGGTTCGCGCCCAGGCTCTGTCGCAGCCGGCCGCGACCGGGAGGTCCGTGGGGCGACGCACAATTGGCATAGCGTCGTCCGGGTTAGGGAGGGTTTGGCCGGTAGGGATATCTTTGTCTCATCGCGCTCCAGCGACTCCTGTGGCGGCCGGGCGCAGTGCGCGCTAACCAAGGGGGCCAGGTACACGGTGTTTCCTCCGACACATTGGTGTGGCTGGCTTCCGGGTTGGAGGCGCACTGTGTTAAGAAGCAGTGCGGCTTGATTGGGTTGTGCTTCGGAGGACGCGTGGCTTTCGACTTCGTCTCTCCCGAGCCCGTACGGGAGTTGTAGCGATGAGACAAGATAGTAATTACTAGCGATTGGATACCACAAAAAAATTGGGGAGAAAATGGGATATAAAAAATAAATAAAAAATAAATTAAATTAAATTAAAATAAACTGTCTCCTCCCCTTCATCTAGACCAGAGGTACTCAACTACTATTTGAGGAGGTCAATTCCTAGGTGGCTAAGGTCCGGATGGATATCGTCCTTTATCGGCGCCGTGGTACAACGTAGTAACAAACATAGTCGTCTACGATGTTTTTATATCAAATGTACATTAAATACATGAAATGAGACTAAGAATTTGAATTAATGACAACTTCTTTCAAATGTAAACATGTGCAACAGTGCTGAAGAACAAAAGTGCTTGCATAATTGTCTATGCAAAAAGTGCACTGTGAACCATTGTACATGGGCCTTGAATTAAAGAATATATATTTAAATTAAATAAAGTGCATGTTTTCTGGAGAATAGGAGAGTTGAACAAAAATAATAATCTGAATCCACAGAACGTCACTGTTGGCCATGCAATATTCATTTATAAGTCACTCTGGGCCTTGCCCTGCATTCATGAGAGAAATTACACGTTCTGTCTCCTGCCAATACTTTGAACTTTGACACAAATGGTGTGAGAGCAACTCTGAGATACTAGTTCAGGTGTTCATTGGTGAGCCTGGTGCGGTATTTGTTTTGAATTAAGGTCATTGTTGAGAAGGCTGATTCACAGCAGTATGTGGAGCCAAACATGGTCAGGATGTATAGTGCCAGTTTCTTGAGAGCAGGGACATCACCTGCATCATGTGCATCTTTCCCCAGAAAGTGACAGGGTCACAATCACCAGCCTGCTCCTTCCAAGCCACATTTTCAACCCTGAGTTCATCTTTTTGTTTACTTTCAAGCAAGGTGTCAGAAACATCAGACATGCATTCTTTCACCATTTCAGCATCTGAAAATTTATTTTTTTGTTTTCCCAAAACCCAAGCTATACTCAGTGAACACTCCATTGCACGTTGTTGGCCTGTCAGGGAATTGACATGCACTTTAATGGACCTCTCATATTGGGATTTGAGTTGGTTAATCTCGTTTGTTCTCACCTCCATGTTCAGGGGAGACGTCTGATTGAATTTATTATGCCTGGTGTCATAATGGCGCTTAACATTGAAAACGTTACATTCAAAGACGAGTGGACAGAACAGTATTGATTCATTCTCCCTGCAACTAGCACAAAACCAATGTGCCAGAGTAAACTTAAATTTTTTTAACAAGCCATATTAACGAAGATACTGGTAAGGAAGCTTCTTCTATCTGTGATATTTACAGTTGAACCGTTTCTTTCTGCCTGCTTGTCCCAAATTTTCCATGGAGGATTTGTAGAAGAAGAAAAAAAGAGGAAGTGAAGCGCTGCTAAGGTCCACAATAGTATGTTTTGGTAGACAGAAGGTGCTCTTTGGTAAAGGGATACATTGGTTATCAAAAAGAAAGGAGGACGAAGGCACTCTTCACATAATTAATAAAAATGCCTTTATTTTCATGGCATGTTCAAAGGAAACAAAGTCTGAAAAATCCGACACGTTTCGGCTGCATGGTGTTCATCAGAAAGTACAAAGAAATGATAATACAATGTCCTCTTTTGAACAGCTTTTCCAATCAACCCTAATTTGAAGAGGGAGTGGTTACAAAATTGATTGGACAACACCTAGTTAGCAAAACTATACACATTAAAAAGTGAAATACTGTAGATATGTTATCAAAAAATTAAACTCCAAGCTAGAAGCATCAGAACGCCTAGAAAGGTAGTTCTAACCTAAAATATGACTGGGCAAAGTGCCAAGAATAGCAACGCAATCTATTCCATAGTACACTAGAACACAGCAAACATGGACAACAACAGTCTAAACATAGCTGAGGGCAATAGAGCAAAATGTCCACTAGATGACAGCAAATGGACCTATCACGAAAGGTGAGAAATCCATATCTTCATTTAAACCAGGGTACTTAGTTGCCTGTAGTTTTTAAATCCAAAAACTTTCCCTTTGGTTTAGTTGTTTAAGACGGTCCCCTTTTCTAATTGAGGCCGGAACATGATCAATACCCATAGCTTGTAGGGAGGCAGGGTTGCCATGGTGTAAGGACTTGAAGTGCCTTGCCATGGGGTAGTCTTCATTGCCTACCCGTATGGCGTACTTGTGTTCCGCTAAGCAGTCTTGAAGGCGACACTTTGTCCGTCCAATGTAGAACACCTTGCACTGTGAATATTCCAATATATAGATGTTGTAGTGAATGAAATGCTTGACTTGATACTCCATTTTAGAAGCTGTGTCTACAAAATACTTGTTCTGTGCAATATTTCTGCAATGGTTGTACTGGTTGCATTTTAAAAAGCCCTTGGGTTTGTGGTCAAGCCAAGTTTTTTAAGAGTCACTGGGAAGGTAGCTGTGGACTAATTTGTCTCTTAGGGTAGGACATCTATTAAAGCGTATGTCTGGTGGCTCTGGGAAGACTTTGCATAGTAGCGTATCGCTTTGATGATTCCCCAATTATTTTTAATGATTATTTTAATGTTCTCTGCTTCAGTGCTGTATTTTGTAACAAAGTATACTCTCTCTGATGTATCACAAGGCACTCCCCTTCGCAAACAAGTTCTCTCTGTCAAGTCATCCGGCCCTTATACCTGCATCTTTCAGGACCTGAGCGCTGTAGCCCCGATTTCAAGATGCGATTCTCCAATTCAGCAGAATTGACACTGTAGTCTGTTTCCCGATCGCAAATTCTGCAGACTCTTTGGAATTGTCCATATGGAATGTTCTCTTCTTTTGGGGTGAAAGCTGTCTGCCCTCAGAATGGTTTTCCCATCTGTAGGCTTCCTAAAGATTTATCTGTGCAAACAACCTTTATCATTTTTACTGATGTCAAGGTCCAAAAAATGACTGTTATCCTTGCTGTACTCCATAGTTAGTTTGATGTTAGGGTTAATGCTGTTAATGTATTGGTGGAAGGAAGTAAGTTCATCTTCTGAGCAAGACCAGAATAGGCAAACGTCATCAATATACCGTCCCCACCATATAATCAGGTCAAAGAACTGGTTATTAGAAGGATCCAAAATGAAGTCATTTTCCCATTTCCTCAAGTACAAACCAGCGTAGGAAGGGCTGTAGCAAGCTCCCATGTAAAAATACAGTCCTGAAAGACAAAGATGTTGTTATTATTAAGAGTCCATTCAGTCAGTAAGACAATTCATTCTGTAGGAGGCATCTCAGTCTCAGGCCCGGGTACTCAAGAAATGGTGCATAGCTGCCCATCCTTGTTCATGTTCAATGGTGGTGTATAGAGACTCCACACCCATGGTGACTAAAAAGGAAGTTGTACCTATATTGTTCAATTCCTGAATTTTGTTCAACACATCTGTGGTATCTTGAAGATAGGCTGGGGTGACGGCAGAATAAAGTAATCAATGTACTTAGAGATGGGTTCTGTCCGACTTTCATTACCACTAATGAATGGTCTGCCTGGGGCGTTTTCAAGATTCTTGTGGACTTTTGGATGAAGATAAAAATAAGCCATACGCGGACTGCCACTGAAAATACATTTGAACTCTTTGTCTGAAATGTAGCCATTCTCCTTAGCTTCTGTGAGGATCCCTTTCAATTCAATTTTTAGGTCCTCTGTAAGGTTGAAGGTAAGAGATAGGTAAGAGGTAGAATTCATCATTTTCTAATTGACGGTAGGCTTCTGTCACATATTTGTCTTTACTCCACACTACTGTAGCGCCATCTTTTCTGCTTTTTTAACCACAATCCGTACATTTTTGGACAATGATTCAACTGCATCCCACTCTATCTTAGAAAGATTACGTTGTGTTTGGTTAGAGTCAATTTTACCCTTAAACAGATTCTCCACATCAACATTCACCTACTTGGTCAATTCATTTAGTGTGGCATTCTGGACGATGGGACAAAAGGTGGACTTGGGCTTAAAAGGTGTTTTTTGAGGGTACAGAAACTGCCTGACCTCTGAGACACCGGTGTCTGTAGTTGGAGAGATGTTTTGCTTGTATCAGGCCTTCAGATGTAGATTCCTGTAGAAACTAAATAGGTCAATCTTTGTATTGAATTCATTAGTTGAGTATGTGGGGGCAAAGGACAGTCCTTTAGACAAGACCCTTAAACAATAATCAGAAAGGGGTTCTCCAGAAATGTTGATCACAGCCTTGTTCTGGTCCTGCTCCATGTGGTTGGATAGTCTTGATTTCTTCCTCCCCCTCTGTGTTGGCCTCTTCCGCGTCCTCTCCCTCTCTTGTTGAGGAACCTGTGTGACTCCTCTTCCTGGTCTAAAAAATCTTGGGAGGAGCTGGCCTCCGAGTGTCTGGGATGATCCTCATCATCACTGCTCTAAGTTGAAAGAAACCGATCTAGGCTTCTTCCTCTGTGGATGTGATTCTGAATTCTTGCAGGTTGGTTTTCTCCAGGCAAAGACCTTGCCATCTCTATAGTCTACTTCATCTCTTCTAAATGTTCTTAGCTTGTCTTGCTTTAATGTCAGAAGGAATGTGTCTACTTTCAAGATCTCATCACATTGTGCTTTGTTAGAATTGTCACTGTGTTCTGTGACTTTCCTTTCTACTTCTTCAATTTCTGTTTGGACTACTTGTCTGTCCTTTTTAGATGATTCTATTAGAAGTAGCATTAGGTCAGAAGAACACTTGTTGAGAATAGCCTCCCATTTATCTCTAAATTCAGTTTTTACCTTGTGCTCCGTTAGCTGGAACCTTCATAATACAGAGTCCTCTGGGGATTGGGCCTTTCCTCCAATAGTCAGTCAAGGTTATAGAATTGAGGTCAAGTTTGGTGTCTTTCTCCATAAGATGTTGCAAGTCTCTGTACACCTTGTTTAAGTCCATTCCAGTATTCTCTGTGGCTGTCATCTCATCTAGCAATGAGGTAGTGGTAATAATCCTTTGGCCCTCTTCATGGGAATAGGAAAATAATGTAGCCTCTTGGGTAAAATCCATAGTATGAGTTGTAAAATGGCCACAAAACACAGAAAAGCACCTCTAAGCACTAACCAAGTGCTATGATTAACATGTAGAAAAAAGGGAAAAAAGGAGAGGGAAAGGAAGCGCTGCTAAAGTACACAATAGTAGATTTTGGTAGACAGAAGGTACTCTTTGGTAAAAGTGGTAAACTGGTTATCAAAAAGAAAGGAGGATCAAGGCACTCTTCATATAATTAATAATTCCAAGGAGGATATTTGGATTAATGTGATTTGGTAAGACCTCGGCCTCTTGTATTTGCATATAACCACACGATTAGATTAGACAGGGCATTACTAGAGGTGGGCGTTGCTTCAAGAGCAAGAAGTTGCAGAGTTAAAGAATCTGCTATGCCCGGGAGATTTTTTAAGCTGTCTTAAACTAATGTTTTGACTTTTATATAACACAATGCGATGTTGTCCGGTCCGGATTCATCCTTCTCTGGGTCCAGACCCGGACCGCCAGCTGAGTTTGGCTGATCTAGACTGACTGAAGTGGATTTGATAACAGCTGACATCAATAAGGGATCAAAGCGTTCATCTGGTTTCACCTGGTCAGTCTATGTCATGGAAGGAGCAGGTGTTCTTAATGTTTTGTATATCTCTGTTATGTGTGGGAATACTTGTGTACAGATTTCCAAAATTATCTAGTGTTTTTACAGTCTTTTATGTCAAAATGGAGAACACCATCGTGCGCTGTAAAACACTTTAAAAAAATCGGAAATATTGGCTGGATTCACAAGATGCCTGTCTTTCATTTGCTGTACACCATGTATATTTCAGAAATGTTTTATGATGAGTATTTAGGTATTTGACGTTGGTGTCTGTAATTACTCTGGCTGCTTCGGTGCCATTTCTGACGGTAGCTGTGATGGTAGCTGCAATGTAAAACTGATTTATAGCTCAAATATGCACATTTTTCGAACAAAATATAGATTTATTGAATAACATGTTATAAGACTCATCTGATGAAGTTGTTTCTTGGTTAGTTTGGTTAGTTCTTGGTTAGTTAGGTTGGTTTTGTGCATGCTACCTGTGCTGTGAAAAATGTCTGTCCTTTTTTGTATTTGGTGGTGAGCTAACATAAATATACGTGGTGTTTTAGCTGTAAAACATTTTTAAAAATCGGACATATTGGCTGGATTCACAAGATGTTTATCTTTCAAATGCTGTATTGGACTTGTTAATGTGTAAAAGTTAAATATTTCTAAAAAATATATTTTGAATTTCGCGCCCTGCACTTGAAGTGGCTGTTGTCATATTGTGCCCGGCTTCGGGCTTGCAGCTAGGGGTCATATTTTTTTTTTTTTTTTAAATAACGTTCCCAAGGTAAACGGACCATTTCTCAGGTCCAGATCGTAGAATATGCATAGAACTTACAGATTAGGATAGAAAACACTCCAAAGTTTCCAAAACTGTCAAAATATTATCTGTGAGTATAACAAAACTGATTCTGCAGGCGAAAACCTGAGAAAATATAACCCGGAAGTGATGTACAGTGGGGCGAAAAAGTATTTAGTCAGCCACCAATTGTGCAAGTTCTCCCACTTAAAAAGATGAGAGAGGCCTGTATTTTTTTATCATAGGTACACTTCAACTATGACAGACAAAATGAGAGAAAAAAATCCAGAAAATCACATTGTAGGATTTTTTATGAATTTATTTGCAAATTATGGTGGAAAATAAGTATTTGGTCAATAACAAAAGTTTATCTCAATACTTTGTTATATACCCTTTGTTGGCAATGACAGAGGTCAAACGTTTTCTGTAAGTCTTCACAAGGTTTTCACACACTGTTGCTGGTATTTTGGCCCATTCCTCCATGCAGATCTCCTCTAGAGCAGTGATGTTTTGGGGCTGTTGCTGGGCAACACGGATTTTCAACTCCCTCCAAAGATTTTCTATGGGGTTGAGATCTGGAGACTGGCTAGGCCACTCCAGGACCTTGAAATGCTTCTTACGAAGCCACTCCTTCGCTGCCCGGGCGGTGTGTTTGGGATCATTGTCATGCCGAAAGACCCAGCCACATTTCATCTTCAATGCCCTTGCTGATGGAAGGAGGTTTTCACTCAAAATCTCACGATACATGGCCCCATTCATTCTTTCCTTTACATGGATCAGTTGTCCTGGTCCTTTGCAGAAAAACAGCCCCAAAGCATGATGTTTCCACCCCCATGCTTCACAGTAGGTATGGTGTTCTTTGGATGCAACTCAGCATTCTTTGTCCTCCAAACACGACGAGTTGAGTTTTTACCAAAAAGTTCTATTTTGGTTTCATCTGACCATATGACATTCTCCCAATCTTCTTCTGGATCATCCAAATGCTCTCAAGCAAACTTCAGACGGGCCTGGACATGTACTGGCTTAAGCAGGGGGACACGTCTGGCACTGCAGGATTTCAGTCCCTGGTCGACGTAGTGTGTTACTGATGGTAGGCTTTGTTACTTTGGTCACAGCTCTCTGCAGGTCATTCACTAGGTCCCCCCGTGTGGTTCTGGGATTTTTGTTCACCGTTCTTGTGATCATTTTGACCCCACGGGGTGAGATCTTGCGTGGAGCCCCAGATCGAGGGAGATTATGTGTGGTCTTGTATGTCTTCCATTTCCTAATAATTGCTCCCACAGTTGATTTCTTCAAACCAAGCTGCTTACCTATTGCAGATTCAGTCTTCCCAGCCTGGTGCAGGTCTACATTTTTGTTTCTGGTGTCCTTTGACAGCTCTTTGGTCTTGGCCATAGTGGAGTTTGGAGTGAGACTGTTTGAGGTTGTGGACAGGTGTCTTTTATACTGATAACAAGTTCAAACAGGTGCCATTAATACAGGTAACGAGTGGAGGACAGAGGAGCATCATAACCTGTTTGGGCTGCAGGGGCAGTATTGAGTAGCCGGATAAAAGGTGCCCATTTCAAACGGCCTCGTACTCAATTCTTGCTCGTACAATATGCATATTATTATTACTATTGGATAGAAAACACTCTAGTTTCTAAAACCGTTTGAATTATATCTGTGAGTAAAACAGAACTCATTTTGCAGCAAACTTCCTGACAGGAAGTGGAAAATCTGAAATCGATGCTCTCTTCTAGGGGCTGCCTATTAACAAATGCATTGTCCGTTGGTGGCCGTGGAATACCTGTGTTCTGTGGTAACTCCTCGCCTGCTAGACTGAGCTCTGTGTTGCATGTCACTGGTTCTGCATAGTCCTGTTCCTGTCTGCTGTCCTCGTCTCTGTTGTCTGTCACTGGCTCTGCATAATCTGTTTCCTGTCTGATCAACGTGCCTACGTACTCCTCTACCATCCCCCATTAGCACAGTGTACAACACGGGCCCTGTGATTTCTTGAACCAGCCCAAGTATCCATTTAGGTCCATACCCAAAGTTCTTGGTATACACCGAGTCTCAGACTACAAAACTGCAAGCTTTTGCACGTTTGTCATGGTAAGTTTTCTGTCCTACTTGCTTAGCCTGCACCTTACTCTTTAGGTCTGGGCGTATCAAGTCTAATGTGCACCTCAACTTCCTCCCCATCATCATCTCAGCCAGTGAAAGTCCGGTGGTTGACTGTGGCGTGACACAATAGCTAAACGACACTGTACTTAGTTTTGTCTGCAACAAGTCGCTTGCACTCTTTTTCATCAGCTCTTTGAAACTCTGAATGGCTCTCTCTGCCAAACCATTCGGCGCAGGATGGTGTGGTGCCGAAGTGACATGTGTGATTCCATTCTTCGTCATGAACTCCGTACAGTTCTCACACACAAAACACTGCGCATTGACTAAAACAATCATCTCTGGAATGCCATGAATACTGAAACTGTTCATGAGGCACTCCATTGTAGCCGCAGATGTAGCTGAGCTCACTGGATATACATCCAGTCATTTTGAGTGAGCGTCTACTATCACCAAAAACATCTTCCCCATGAAAGGACCTGCATAGTCTATGTGTAGCCTTCTCCAGGGCTTGACTCTGATGTAGCCATCGCTCCATCGTCGCTGTGTGTCCTCTCTCTGGAATGATGACACAGGCTCCTCACAGCACACAGCCGTCCTGGACACTGAGCTCGTGCCGTCTCTGTTTGTATGGAGCAAACTCGGGTCCCACATTGTGATCTGGCCACCTCCTCAGTGTGTACTCACGGACCCTCGACAGGACTGGATCTTTCACTGTCCAGGTAGGCTGCAGCATAGGATTGATGTGGGCACAGAATGCAGTCCATCAGCCTTTGAAACGTGGCGGGGGTTCCATGAAGTCCAAAGGGCAGTCGCACATATTGGAACATACCGTCTGGGAGTGGAGAATGTCATATTTCAAGAGCTGCAGGGGTCACAGGAGCCTGCCAAAACCCCTTGGTTTGGTCAAGTGTACTAATGAACTGGGCTTTTCCCAGGCTTTCTATTCTCGGCATGGGTTAAGCATAAAAAATATAAAATGGCATTCAACTTACGGAAGTAATTACAGAATCGTACTGTACCATCTGGTTTCAACACCAGGACTATCGGGCTGAACCATGCACTGTGTGACTCTTCAATGACATCCAGCTCCAGCATCTTCACCACTTCTTGTTTTATTGCGGCTCTCGGCGCCTCTGGCACCCGGTAAGGTTTTTGATGGAACCTTACCCCCAGAGGCGGGATGTCGTGTTGGATGTGATATGTGTGTCCTGGTAAGTATTAAACACATCTTAATTTCCCAAAACCAACTCACGTAACTCTTGGGTATGGGAAGGCGATACATCTCCAATGGTAATCTCTTCCAGCAGATTCTCGGGAAGAGGAAGTGGCCAAAAGTACTGAAGTTTTTAGGTGTTCCCCCAACACAGTGCTTCTTGACTTGCCCACTTTAACAGGTTAATATGATACACCTGTTCTGGCTTCCTTCTCCGTGGCTGACGGATGAGGTAGTTCACCGGCCCCGTTTTCTGCAGCACCTTGTAGGGACCCCGCCATGTGGCCAAGAATTTACATTCTGTTGTGGGTACTAACACCATAACCCGATACCCTGGGGGCAAACTTTCGGTGTTTAGCGGGACGGTTATACACTCGACTCTGGGCTTCTTGGGCCTGCTGTGAATGTTCCTTCACAATGGGCATTACAATGTTAATATGTTCTCTCTTTTATTCCATGTGCTCTATGACAGTGTTGTGGGCACTGGGCTGTTGTTCCCAGTTCTCCTTTGTCACATCTAACAATCCCCTGAGCCTGTGGGAAAACAACAGCTCAAATGGGGAAAAACCTGTGGATGCCTCTCATATGGCAGACATCAAAAACGGCAGCAGCTGGTCCCAGTTTCACCCATCCAGTGCAATGGTCCATCTGAGCATGGATTTCAGGGTTCTATTGAATATTTTGACTAGGCCGTTGGTCTGGGGGTGATATACATAAGTACGCAGTTTGATTTGAAGCAATTTACATAAATCTTTCATCACCTTGGACATGAACACCGTGCCTTGGTCCGTCAGGATCTCTCGGGGTAAACCTACCCTGGAGAACATCTGTAGCAGCTCTCTGGCGATATGCTTGGTGTTACGAATCCCTTTTGCTCTACAGTCTAGGGGGGGATGGCAACGAGACCCGTAACACAATTCATGCAAATTATAACAGAGAAAAAGTAACAGTGAGAACACATAACCACAGACAACATAAAGCTACCGTCAAACACTCATGGTTTATTTGTAAACACACGGTAATGGGGGGGGGGGGGGGGGGGGGCAGGAAAAGGGGCTGAGCTGGACCCAAGGAAAGAAACAAATATCCAAAAACACCCCTAAGCTAGACTAGCCAACTTCAATACAGCCAACTAACTAACCAAAAATACAGTGGGTGGTCCACCGAGTTCTAACTAGTGTTCTTAGACAAAGTATTCCTACGGGTAGTGTATGCCCATGGGCGACTTGTCTTGTTACCCCCTTTTCCCACCATCAAACAAACAGTCAAACACCATAACAAAAACAATACTCACAGGGTAACGGACAAAGTGACATGTAGTTGCTAAACCAAACAAGAGATCTACAGAGAGATGGCATGACAGAGAGATTGAGCTCCAGAGAAAACAACTGACAGGGTTTTTAAACCAAGGGAAAGGGAATGACAACTGACAGGGTAAGAGAAAAGGAGCAGGTGTCTTCTGATTAGCGACTGATTGGTGACTGATTGGGGAATGATGATTGCCACCTGTGAGGGGAGAAGGAGAGAAAAGAAAGACACATAGGATACACACAGGATACCTGTATCCGTAACACTTGTTGTTGGCACTACACAGGGGAATAGCCTCGGGATACCTGGTGGCATAATCCACTATGACCAGTATATGTTGAAAACCTTTTGCAGACCGTGGTAATGGTCCAATTAAATCCATATCAATTATATTGAAGGGCATGTCTGGCAACGGGATTAAGGGATTTTGTAAATCAGTAAGGGGTGAGGTTCTCTGTCAGGAAGGACACACCTGGCAATACCTTACCACATCTGCATACACCCCCAGCCAGAAGAAGTGTTGCAACACCCGTTTGTGTTTTTTCTCTCCATAAATGTCCTCCCAACATGTGGCTGTGGGCCAGGTTCAGCACTGTCCGCCGAAACCGGGTTCGAACCAACAGCTGCTCCACTGACGTCATTGGACTTCGTGACCTGGTATAAGAGATTGTTCCTCATGGAAAAATGGAGAAAGGTGAATACATTTATACATACATTTATAGGTACGCCATCTATTACCTTGACATTCTGTCTGGCGTTCTGTAGTGTGGGGTCTTCTAGCTGAGCAGTACCAAACCTTCCCATAAACTGTGTTAACTCGGGAGGAAAAAACTAATTGGCATAAGAATTTCCAGGCCCCTCGCTTCCCGTTCCTCCTCTTCTCCCATTTCTGACCCATTTATCCCCACTGGGTTTCCTTCCCCTTCTTCTCCCAGGAGAACTCGAGTGTCGGCTACGGGAGTCAGGAAGGTAAGTACCAATTTGTTAATTTTCCTTTCATAGGTCAGGGAGTTCTTTTGTAGTGGTTTCATTTTCTTTTCACTGGAAAATGTAAATGATACCTGGCATGCCCTATTGCTGGCACAGCCATCTCCTTTGTACTGTAATTCTTTCCACAATTCTTAAAAATATGGACAGTCGCAACCCAGTAGCACGGGATATGGTAGGTACTCAATCAACCCTAGGTTACCTCTGAACCGCCCTCTGGTGGTGTTAATCTCTACATCTGCGGATGGGTAAGTTTTCATGTCCCCGTGTACACTGGCGATGTCCCTGGTTGCAGCGGCAGTCCTCTGCGGCTGGGTTAATAGTGATGGCCTGATGAGGGAGACCATGCTCCCGGAGTCTAGCAGAGCATATACTTCTATCCCTCAGACCTGTACCCGACTGAGGTGCGGTGGGTGGCGGGGGGCTTGGACCGAAATGACATGGCCGTGGTGTAGATTGGAAATGTCAACCGGCATGGGTTCCTCCTTCTTGGGACAGTGCCATGTGATGTGTGTGTCCTAGTTCGCCACAGCAGTAGCACACCCGGGTGTCAGAATCAACCCCTCTATTCCTTGTCTTTGCTTCAGGTTGGAAACCCTGATCCTGGCACCCATGTTCCCCATCCACTCTTTGGATTCTTCCTTTCCAAACCCGGGGAGACTGCAGTTGAGATGTCTTGTGTCCTCCTTCTTTGAGGCCTCCCTTTTCCTGTGTGGTTCTGTCCAGACGACTGGATTTTAATAGTTTGTCAGGTGCTCGATATATCTCAACATGGTCCACCACTCCATCCGCTGTGTTGGGACTGCCCTGGCTGACAACCTTCTTTAGCTCGTAAGGTAAGGCCCGGATGTAGTGGTCAATCAATATTCTTTCCACAATGTCCCCAGTAGTGAGGCTTCTGGGCTCTAGCCATTTCTTTGCTAGGGGGTTAAACATCTGTGACCTGGGTGCCTTCTCGTGTTGATACATCCAAGTATGGAACCGCTGGGCCCTCAAAGAGACAATGACTACCAACCGTGCTAATATTTCCTTCTTCAGTGTGTCATAGTCATTGGCTTCTGTTGCCTCCAGATCAGACCACACCTGTTGTGCATCCCCACAAAGAAATGGATCCAGTATTTCTGCTCATTTTATATGCCTCACGTTCTGCCGTGCGCTCAAATGTCTTTAGGAAAGCCTCAACATCATAATTCGGCGTCATTTTCTGCAGATACCGAGTGGCCACGATAGGTAGACCAGCGGTCTGTTGAGCAATTTTCACTGCAGTGATTTCAGCAGTTAACTTTTGCATGTCCATATTCACCTGCAGTTGACACTTCCTTTGTTCCTCTACTAACAAGCAATTGGTTTCCTTTTGCTGACGATTGGCTTCTTGTTGCATGTTATTGGAAGTCACTAATTGCTTCAACAGATCTTCCATGGTTGTCTGTCCTTAAAACAACATCCCCCCCAAAATTGTGTACGTGTATCCTCACTGCCTTGCCCACATTCTCCACCTATGTGGTGGTTTCGGCCCCAAGATCTTTGTAAGGCAGCGTTTACACATACAAAACACCCATGACCAGTCCATGTGAAGGGTTAAACCGGTTTATTACTATCAGGTTTCGGCAGCGTTCCTGATATACAAAACTCAAATCAAACACTTCATCACCAGTGAAAGGTCCTCCAATCTTAGTCTTTGGGGGTTCAATCCTTGTTGAAATCATAAGTTCCTTTCTTACGTTAAACCTCCTTCTCCACCATATGCTCGGTCTCCCCAATAACCTCATACTTCTTCATCTGCCGGGGTCAAAGAAAAGACAAAGAAAGAAAACCCGCTCCTGGGTTAAGTAGAGGCCCTGATTGGTTTCACCTGTCTGCAGTTTGGCTCTGATTACAACTGGAGACAGGTGTGGCTGTTCTGCTGCCGTCTAGACGTTTTTCCCTGAGCTGTCCATGGTCCTGCCTCTGGGGAATACGTCACATTGCTGTCCGTGGTGCTGGCAGACAGAAAACAAAGACACCTTGCAGGCACATACCGTGCATCCACCATACAACCCCTGAAACCACTATACAATGGTTATAGCCAACACAGGTGTCTGACATTTAAACAGTATAGCATGATGCTCAAAAGACCCAAAGTCTTTTGGGGGGTGGCTTCAATAAGAGCGACACTACAGACTGAAGACAGCCATGTTTCAATGAGAAACAAGCAATCAACTTTGCGCTCGGTAATGAGGTCATGTACGAGAAAGATTTTACGAGAGATTGCTCTAACATTTAACCTGTCTAGCCCCGGGGTGCCGCTAGCGGCACACCCCCCCCACCCCCACTGAAAAGGCAGAGCCGCGAAATTCAAAAAAAATTTTTTTTTTAAATATTTAACTTTCACACATTAAAGTCCAATACAGCTAATGAAAGACACAGATCTTGTGAATCCAGCCAACATGTCCGATTTTTAAAATGTTTTACAGGGAAGACACAATATGTAAAAATGTAAATCTATTAGCTAAACACATTAGCATAATCCACCATCTTTTCTTTGTCCACCAACACCAGTAGCTATCACCAATTCGGCTAAACTAAGATATTGATAGCCACTAACCAAGAAAAAAGCTCATCAGATGACAGTCTGATAACATATTTATGGTATAGGATAGGTTTTGTTAGAAAAATGTGCATATTTCAGGTAGATGTCATAGTTTACAATTGCACCCACCGTCACAAATGGACTAGAATAAATACAATGAGCAACGTGTTTACCTAACTACTAATCATCAAACATTTCGTAAAAATACACAGCATACACTAATCGAAAGACACAGATCCTGTGAATACAGACAACATTTCAGATTTTCTAAGTGTCTTACAGCGAAAACACAATAAATCGTTATATTAGCATAGCACATGTGCAAACATTGCACCAGCATTGATTCTAGCCAAAGAGAGCGATAACGTAAACATCGCCAAAATATATAAATTTTTTCACTAACCTTCTCAGAATTCTTCAGATGACACTCCTGTAACATCACATTACAACATACATATACAGTTTGTTCGAAAATGTGCATATTTAGCCACCAAAATCATGGTTAGACAATGAGAAAAGTAGCCCAGCTGGTCAGAAAATGTCCTGCGCCACATTAGACAGTGATCTAGTCGTATACATAAATACTCATAAACGTGACTAAAAAAATATAGGGTGGACAGCGATTGATAGACAATTTAATTCTTAATACAATCGCGGATTTACATTTTTTAAATTATCCTTACTTTTCAATACAGTTTGCGCCAAGCGAAGCTACGTCAAAAAAGATGGCGTCCTAAGCCATTAACATTTTTCGACAGAAACACGATTTATCATAATAAATTGTTCCTACTTTGAGCTGTTCTTCCATCAGAATCTTGGTCAAAGAATCCTTTCTTGGGTCTAATCGTCTTTTGGTCGAAAGCTGTCCTCTTGCCATGTAGAAATGCACATTGCGTTCGGCATGAACTGGAACGGTGCCCAGAGATTCACAGTGTCTCAGAAATAAATGTCCCAAAATCGCACTAAACGGATATAAATTGCTATAAAACGCTTTAAATTAACTACCTTATGATGTTTTTAACTTCTATAACGAGTAGAAATATGACCGGAGAAATATAACTGGCTACACTAATGCTTGGAAAAACAGTAGGTCGGTGTCCTCCGCGCGCCTGACGCACCTAGAAAAGAGTTCCTACCTACAGGTTTTTTTCATTTATAGTGGCTGTGATTGGGCAATCGATACCATTCAAAGCGTCATCACGTAAAGGCATCCAGGGGAAGACGTAAGCAGTGTCCGTATACTCATAGCAATAACAGTGGCCTTAAAACTGACTCCAGAACAGGGGCCAAAATGTGTGAAATCTGACTCCATGTCAGGGAAATTGCTGTAGAATGAGTTCTGTTCCACTCAGAGACAAAATTTCAACGGCTATAGAAACTATAGACTGTTTTCTATCCAATAATAATAATAATATGCATATTGTACGATCAAGAATTTTGTAGGAAGCCGTTTCAAAAATTACACGATTTCCATAAATAGTGACAACAGCACCCCCTAGCCTTAACAGGTTTTAACTTCTTATGGCTGCAAGCCCGACGTCGGTACATTTATGACAACAGCCAGCTCAAGTGCAGGGCGTGAAATTCAAAATATATTTTGTAGAAATATTTAACTTTCACACATTAACAAGTCCAATAGAGCAATTGAAAGCTAAACACCTTATGAATCCAGCCAACATGTCCGATTTTTAAAATGTTTTACAGCGAAAACACCATGTATATTTATGTTAGCTCACCACCAAATACAAAAAAGGACAGACATTTTTCACAGCACAGGTAGCATGCACAAAACCAACCTAACTAACCAAGAAACAACTTCATCAGATGACAGTCTTATAACATGTTATACATTAAATCTATGTTTTGTTCGAAAAATGTGCATATTTGAGGTATAAATCAGTTTTACATTGCAGCTACCATCACAGCTACCGTCACAAATAGCACCGAAGCAGCCAGAGTAATTACAGACACCAACGTGGAATACCTAAATACTCATCATAAAACATTTCTGAAAAATACATGATGTACAGCAAATGAAAGACAAGCATCTTGTGAATCCAGACAATATTTCCGATTTTTTAAGTGTTTTACAGCGAAAACACAATATAGCATTATATTAGCTTACCACAATAGCCAGAAACACAAGCCATTTACCAGCTGCAAAAGTTAGCGATCGTAACAAACCAGCAAAAGATATATAATTTTTGACTAACCTTGATAAGCTTCATCAGATGACAGTCCTATAACATCAGGTTATACATACACTTATGTTTTGTTCGAAAATGTGCATATTTAGAGCTGAAATCAGTGGTTATACATTGTGCTATCGTAGCAGCTTTTTCCCATTATGTCCGGATATTTTTATGACACTCACCTATTCTGACCAAATAACTATTCATAAACGTTACTAAAAAATACATGTTGTATAGGAAATGATAGATACACTAGTTCTTAATGCAATCGCCGTGTTAGAATTCTAAAAATAACTTCATTACGAAATCCAGCTTACGTTATAGCGAGAGAGTGCACAAAATCTGGGCGCAAACTACTAGTACACATGTACGACAGATATATGAAATAACATCATAAAATGGGTCCTACTTTTGATGATCTTCCATCAGAATGTTGTACAAGGGGTCCTTTGTCGGGAACAATCGTTGTTTGGTTTTAGAATGTCCTCTTCTCCAGTCAATTAGCACGGAAAGCTAGCAAAGTGGCGCGAAGCTCTCCTTCGTGAACAAACGCAGACAAAGCAACACGCCTAACGTCCCGAAAAAAATTCAATAATCTAATAAAACTATATTGAAAAAACATACTTTACGATGATATTGTCACATTTATCAAATAAAATCAAAGCGGGAGATATTAGTCAGCTTTTTATTAGACAGCTTTTCAGAAGGCAATACCAGGTCCCTTCTCGCGCGCTCCAGGAAACAGGAAACTGGTGACACGTCATGCCAAGAGCTTTTATTCGACCCCAGATCAAGTTATACACTCCATTTCTTCTCTCACTGCCTGTCGACATCTAGTGGAAGACGTATGAAGTGCATGTATACTAATACATATCAAGGACATTTATAGGCAGGCCCTAGAACAGAGCATCGATTTCAGATTTTCCACTTCCTGTCAGGAAGTTTGCTGCAAAATGAGTTCTGTTTTACTCACAGATATAATTCAAACGGTTTTAGAAACTAGAGAGTGTTTTCTATCCAATAGTAATAATAATATGCATATTGTACGAGCAGGAATTGAGTACGAGGCCGTTTGAAATGGGCACCTTTTATCCGGGCTACTCAATACTGCCCCTGCAGCCCAAAGAAGTTAAAAGCGTCATATTCAAAGAGTGTGGGCCACTCTGCCCCTGGGGCATCTGCCTTCGGGTAAACAATGGAATAACAAATAAGTTATTAACGTTACAACCTCGTTTTTTCCCATTCTCCAATCTATCGGAATGGTAGGGTATGACAGTTTGTATGAACTCACTTGAAGGTGGAGTTAGAGGAAAATAAGTTAGGTTACTCACAATAACCATAGTGCCATTTCTACAAGGAGTTGATATGCTTTCCAAGTCCTCTGTTGCTTATTGTGACAGGGAGAACTGGAGCACTACCAGTCCCTGTCCGTCAGTTTCTAAAATAGTTCACGATGTTGCTGGAAACAATCCTTGAACCCTTACGGTTAGGGTGAAGCCTGTCTCCTTTAAAAAGGGCCGGTTGCTCCCACAGCAAATCAAAGGTGTCACAAAAGGGAGATGGCATTCTGACCGTTCTTCGATCTTGAGATTTCTTCTGCTTTCACCTAACACATCTGATGTCAAATGACAGTTAGGATTATCGGCTGTCGCACAACAACAGATAAATCTTCCATAACAGCAAAACGGTTGTTAGTAAAAAGTGAACTGAACTATAGCACAGCTAAATTAAATAATACGATTTGATCTAATACTATTTGAACCTAGGTCTGGTAGATACAAAAATCAGAATGTCCATAATCACCCTAATACATAGTAACAGAGTCCTGTCCTCAATATACACATCATACACTGATACACGCACATCAAAGCAGTGGAGATGACTGTGTACTGGAATTCAGTGTTTTACTCCAGTGTGTTGCTGTGTTTTGTGACGCTTTGACAGGGCTGCAGACACACACACACACACACACACACACACACACACACACACACACACACACACACAATATACACACTCACAAACAGGCAAACAGGTTATTACAGGCCCTGGAGGGAGCCAGTGGATTGAGACATGAGAAGACTAACACAAACTTCGTAGTCAATGCAAACACACAAACAACATCAGATCTATAGTCCATGCACAAACTAGACTAACAAACTGTCCTCAACCAACCAACAAACTAAAACCAACCAAATAACCACACTACCAACTAAGCGTGAATTGTATAAACAGCCAAACATGTAGTCCATGGTTACTTTCATACATTTTGTTTCACTGCACGATGCTACACCCCTCCATACCTAGCTGGATTATTCAGTCTCATTGGTCTTTCATGTGTGTATGTAATCCTCCACAATGACAGGGTGTGTGATTAATAAAATAAACCCAGCACTGTCCCAGACACATGCATAACGCTCTCTACCTCTACCACTTGCTATTCAACTCTGCCTAAGCACAATAAAAGACTGGACTCTGCAAGGCAGAAAGACTGACACTCACACAGAAAGAAAGACAGTTGATAATGAAGTGGCTACACTGACTCGGCAGCGGGGACGAGCCAGCGTATGACATCAGCAGAGAGAAGAAAGAAGAAGAAAGCCGTGTGACGAGGCCAAGAAAGTTGGAGCCTTGAAGGATAAATAGGTCACTAATGCACAACAGACTGGGAGAGGGAACAAAAATGGAGAGGTGGAAGGAGATTCAAGAGGGGGAATGAGAGAGAGGCAGTGAAATTTTAAGAGTGAGAGTGAGTGAGAAAGAGTAGTTTGAGAAATATTCCAGGCTTGAAAATATGGATTTTTGGACAGGAGGAGACTGCATGGAAAAGAAGCAACATGTAGCTTTTAGCTGAATTTGAGTTCTGTTTCCTCAGCTGTTCAGAACGCCTTCCAACGCCCCTTCTCTATATTTATGTGTGTGTGTGTTTGTGTTATTAATGTTAAACAGGAAGTGTGCCATCATTTTATTGTTATAGGGAGAGCCGTATGGAAGGAAGCATGGGCCAGTGAATGAACACTGAACAGTAAAATTATATTACTGGACCAGCACTGCCTTCTGTGGTGCATTCTGCCACTATATCCGGCAGTTACGTAGATAGTACTACACTTTACCCAAATCACAAACACTACAAATACAACAAGCTGGTTCACTTGGACGAGGACTTCTTCGGACGTTCCATGTTTCCTGACATAATTCCAAAATGTATCAAACAAATAATCTCGAAAGATTTCCATCATAGCACTTTAAATTAACTCTCTGCATCAGAGACTGAAGCCAAATTGCTGGGATGTGTGTTGCACAGAACTTGAGGATGTGGTTCCCTGTTTCTTGAGGATTGACCATGTCTGTCACCGTATCCAGACAAAGCCATGTCTTTTGGGATCCAATCAATAGAACGGAAAGCAGAGCATCTGGCGTGTCTCACAGCTCTGGTGTACAGAATACAAACAACAGAGGTACCAATTACTTCCCTGTCCTGCTCCTCCTACCTCTCCGGTACTACCTCTGCTCCCTTGTGTACCACTTTACAGGTCCTGGTCCTGACTCGCCAACAGAGCCATGGTCCAGAGAGCTCAACTATGGGCCTCCCCCCTCTTTTGGGTGCATCTCAACATGTTTTTTTTAATTGTATACTGAGTATATCATGTATACTGAACAAAAATATATACACAACATGTAACAATATCAAAGATTCTGTTGAGTTGAATGAAATCAGGCAATTGAATTAAATGTATTAGGCCCTAATCTATGGATTTCACAAGACTGGGCAGAGGCGCCTTGGAGCTCTGTTTAACTGAATGAACAAACTTTTTTTGTACTTATATTTGTATATTTTCCAACCTCACTTGCACACCATTTTTACCAGTTTATCTGTACTGTTTTGTCTTGATTACTTTGGTGTGAATCAGTGGCGGTCAGTGCCATTTAAGATGAGGGAGAACACTTCTTTTTTTTTTCATGAGCATGGCCTTATTTCTATTACAGCATATTAAATATTAAAAACTCTCATTCATATTCCATTCACACAGTTCAATGTAACAGTGATAGGTTTAGTCTACTACATGATACTCAAATTTTCCCTCTACACATCACAAGTTTGCTACAACCTAGCCTATGAATGAAAGTTTACAACGTAGGTGCACACAGGTCAAGAGACAAATTTGAGGCGACAGACAGTGACACATGGACAGACAGTGACATTCAATACAGCCTTGCACACTCTTGCCTGCATCTAGCTGATAGTGGGTGTAATCATTATTCCAACAGTTGCAAACAAGAGTTTCTATTGGACAAATTCAGGTATGTTTATCCCCATTTTGTTCCGTTTGCTTCCGTTTAAGAAATGTTTTTCAACAGAATCGGTGGATTGAATTTTCACCCCTGATCACACGTAAACACAGTTCACTTTCCTAGCAGCCACGTTGTATTACTTCTATGCACCCTACTCATCTCACCTTGTCCCTTCGCTTGTGAACTTCAATGAACGACACATTAGCTGTATGTGTCCAGGCAACAAAAAAACTTTCCAAGCCAAACCGCAACACACAGCCTACATCCTTGTCACCAAATTAGCTAAAGTAATATCATTGTCAGCATAGCTAATATAACTAACGTGTTAGTAAACCCACTACAATCATGCAGTAACGGTAGTGTACAGTCAGTAAGCAGTTACACTGACAGGGCCCCGGTGACAATACATTTGTAATACCAAAAGCTTACCTAGACTTGGAAGAGTTCCAGTGTTGTGTTGGATAGTCATAGTCAGCTAGCTAGCATAGCATCCCTCTGTTTGAGCAGGATGTTTCAGTAGGCTAAACTAGCTAGCTGCATTTGTTAGTTAAGTAAGTGAAACTGGAAAAAAATTATACTCACTCTCTTTATTTCTCTCTTGCTTCTCCTTCATTTCGGGAGAAATGAATTTGTTGAAAACTGTTCAACTATTGTCTTTCTCTTTGAGTCAACTACTCACCACATGTTATAACCTGCAGTGCTAGCTAGCTGTAGCTTATGCTTTCAGTACTAGATTAATTCTCTGATCCTTTGATTGGGTGGACATGTCAGTTCATGCTGCAAGAGCTCTGATAGGCTGGAGGACGTCCTACTGTGTAAGTTGTTGGGTGGTCCTTTGCTTGGGGTGATGTAAGTTTCCTTCTACAATCAGTCTTCTAGATAGATGACACAGACCCAGGAACCTTGGTATAAAACTCTTTAGTAATAAAACGCAATTGCAGACAGGGATTCACATACAGAATACCTCAGTAGTCTATAGTAAAGATCTGTGTGGCGAAACAGGAGACAACACTCTTTATACTAGTTAGTGTAGACAACCTACCGTCAATCATAGCTTATCATTGTTGCAGTGGATTAGATACAAAATATCTAAGATGGGGCCTCCCGAGTGGCACAGTGGTTCTAAGGCACTGCATCGCAGTGCTAGCTGTGCCACTAGAGATTCTGGGTTAGAGATTCTGAGTCCAGGCTCTGTGCGCCGCCCCGGGAGGCCCATGGGGTGCCGTAAATTGGCCCAGCGTCGTCCGGGTTAGGGGAGGGTTTGGCCGGGAGGGATATCCTTGTCTCATCGCGCACTAGCAACTCCTGTGGAGGGCCAGGAGCAGTGCACGCTGACCAATTCGCCAGGTGTACGTTGTTTCCTCCGACAAATTGGTACAGCTGGCTTCCGGGTTGGATGGGCATTATGTCAAGAAGCAGTGCGGCTTGGTCGGCTTGTGACCTTCACCTCTCCCGAGTCCGTACGGGAGTTGCAGCGACGAGACAATACTGTAACTACTACCAATTGGATACCATGAAATTGGGGAGAAAAAAGGTGAAAAAATAAAATAAGATGTGAAAAACATGACTGTGGTTTCTCACTCTACTATCTTGGCTTTGAGGCTGCGTGACTATCAGCAGGTGCAGGCAGTTCTCAGCCTAAGAACTAAAGCAGTACATCTCCATTACCCCCAGTACTTTTCCATCATTGCACATTGCAAGCATACAAAGGTTATCACATATATACAGCAATCATGGCATTGGTGAAGCCCCACACCCGACACCCGGGGGTGAGAACCAGGAGAACCCTAGGTTTTGTATTGAATTCAATGTACCCAGAGGAGGACGGAACCTAGCTATCCTCCAGCTACACCATGGTGCTACCCTACATAGTATTGTTGAGGCTACTGTAGACCTTTGCAAAATAGTGTTTTTTAATTGTTTGGTGACGTGATTACATTTAGTATAGTTATATCTAAAAATTATTTTTTTGTTTGTTTTACAATTTTCATTTTTATGAAATTCACTGAGGATGGTCCTCCCCTTCCTCCTCTGAGGAACCTCCACTGGTGTGAATAAATAAAAAATGAAAACCTAAAACCTAGTCTAAAGTGTCTCCCTCTCCTCATCATCTGCACTGATCTGTAAACACAAGCTAGGTTAATTAAATAAAGAGGATGACTACCAGGACATGTCTTTTACCTGTCCGGTCAGTGCAGAATCAGATGGAGGAGACGAGAAAGAATCTGATACTATTTAGATACACCCCAGGAGAGGAGGAGGCTTCTGGCAGACAAACTATGCAAATCTCCTTCCTCCTCCATGTCCCTTCAGTCTCTCAATTGCACCTCAACACAACAGACTAGTAAACCTAAAACTGGGTCAGTAAAACAGGGCAAGAGTAGAAAATAAAAAGATGTCTTGCCATCTAATTAATTCCCTCCAGACATGCAGTTTGTTCTGAGGTACTTTTTTTATCCTACTATTATTTGGGTTTAAAAACAGACTGAAATCCCCCTGGGGCCCACTGGACGACTTCGTTAGTCTGACTAATAGACGACATTCAGGCAATGGCAATCTGTCACGACACTGTGAGATGGAGGAGATTACTGCAGAGAGAGGGGAGGATATGTAAAGAAAAGGAACTCATTTGCAGGTAACAAACAAGAAATGCATCAGCACATGGGCAGAGCCCAAAGATCTGTGTAGATAATGATTTATTAGGATGGCATAAAGAATTTTAAGAGCATCATTATGTCCAGCCTCCCTCACCCACCCTGTCCCAAATAATATTCGCATTGTTAATAATTTACCATTGGCTTCTCGTTAGTGAATCTCAACGTTGCGCACTCATTAGCATTCTAGCACAGTGGAAACCCATAAACAGCTTTCTGGCAACAGCTGCACATTTTATGGGGCTGGGGGAGAGAAGATGACAGGGATAGAGAGAGGGAGAGGGAGAGGGGGATGATGGCTGATAGATAATGATAATGATGAGTTTGCTCACTACACAGCACAGCTGCAACAGCCGTCTGTAATTGCAAACAGAGAGTGAGAGAAAGAGGAACAGAAAATAAGAGAGAAAGAGAGGCATTAAATAGATACAGTGCCTTCGGAAAGTATTCAGAACCCTTGACTTTTTCCAAATGTTGTTACATTACAGGCTTATTCAAAAATGTATTCAATAAAAAAAATCCTCAGCTATCTACACACAATACCCCATAATGACAAAGCATATTTTTTGCAAATTTAGAAAATAAAAAAAATATGGGAAAAAATGTAGGAGTTCCCACATATGCTGAGCACTTGTTGGCTGTTTTCCGTTCACTCTGCGGTCCAACTTATCCAAAACCATCTCAATTGGGTTGAGGTCGGGTGATTTTGGAGACCAGGTCATCTGATGTAGAACTCCATCACTCTCCTTCTTGCTCAAATAGCCATTACACAGCCTGGAGGTGTTGGGTCATTGTCCTGTTGAAAAACAAATGATAGTGCTACTAAGCGCAAACAAGAGAGGATGGCGTATCGCTGCAGAAATCTTTGGTAGCCATGCTGCTTAAGTTTGCCTTGAATTCTAAATTAAGCATTGACAGTGTCACCAGCCCCCACACCATCACACCTCCTCCTCCATGCTTCACAGTGGGAACCATACATGCAGAGGTCATTCGTTCATTTACTCTGCGTCTCACAAAGACACGGCAGCTGGCCAGATTTCCACAGGACAGATTTCCACGGGTCCATTGCTAATGTTCCTTAGCCCAACAAGTCTCTTCTTATTATTGCTATCCTTTAGTAGTGGTTTCTTTGCAGCAATTCGACCATGAAGGCCTGATTCACGCAGTCTCCTCTAAACAGTTGATGTTGAGATGTGTCTGTTACTTGAACTCTGTGAAGCGTTTATTTGGGCTGCAATTTCTGAGGCTGGTAACTCTAACGAACTTATCCTCTGCAGCAGTAGTAACTCTAGGTCTTCTTTTCCTGTGGCGGTCCTCATGAGAGCCAGTTTCATCATAGCGCTTGACGGTTTTTGCGAATGCAATTGAAGAAACGTTCAAAGTTCTTGAACTTTTCTGTATTGACAGACCTTCATGTCTTAAAGTAATGATGGATTGTTGTTTCTCTTTGCTTATTTGAGCTGTTCTTGCCATTATATGGACTTGGTCTTCTACCAAAAAGGGCTATCTTCTGTATACCACCCCTACCTTGTCAAACAACTGATTGGCTCAAACGCATTAAGGAATGAAATTCCACAAATGAACTTTTAACAAGGCACTCCTGTTAATTGTAATGCATTCCAGGAGACTATCTCAAGAATTTGGTTGAGAGAATGCCAAAAGTACGCAAAGCTGTCATCAAGGCAAAGGGTAGCTACTTTGAAGAATCTTAAATATAAAATATATTTTGATTTGTTTAACACTTTTTTGGTTACTACATGATTCCATATATGTTATTTCATAGTTTTGATGTCTTCAAAATTATTCTACAACGTAGAAAACAGTTTAAAAAATAAAGAAAAACCCTTGAATTGATAGGTGTGTCCAAACCTTTGACTGGTACTGTGTGTGTGTATGTATATATATATACAGTTGAAGTCGGAAGTTTACATACACTTAGGTTGGAGTCATTAAAACTCGTTTTCAACCACTCAACCACTGCATGAAACAAGTCATTTTTCCAAACAATTATTTACAGACAGATTATTTCACTTATAATTCACTGTATCACAATTCCAGTGGGTCAGAAGTTTACATACACCAAGTTGACTGCGCCTTTAAACAGCTTGGGAAATTCCCCCAAAAATATGTCATGGCTTTAGAAGGTTCTGATAGGCTAACTGACATAATTTGAGTCAATTGGAGGTGTACATGTGGATGTATTTCAAGGCCTAACTTCAAACGCAGTGCCTCGTTGCTTGACATCACGGGAAAATCAAAAGAAATCAGCCAAGACCCCAGAAAAACAATTGTAGACCTCCCCAATCTGGTTCATCCTTGGGAGCGATTTCCAAACGACTGAATGTACCACGTTCATCTGTACAAACAATAGTACACAAGTATAAACATGGGACCACACAGCCGTCATACCGCTTAGGAAGGAGACGCGTTCTGTCTCCTAGAGATGAACATACTTTGGTGCGAAAAGTGCAAATCAATCCCAGAATAGCAAAGGACCTTGTGAAGATGCTGGAGGAAACAGGTACAAAAGTATCTATATCCACAGTAAAACGAGTCCTATTTCGACATAACCTGAAAGGCCGCTCAGCAAGGAAGAAGCCACTGCTCCAAAACCGCCATAAAAAAGCCAGACTACGGTTTGCAACTGCATATGGGGACAAAGATCGTACTTTTTGGAGAAATGTCCTCTGGTCTGATGAACCAAAAATAGAACTGTTTGGCCATAATGACCATCGTTATGTTTGGAGGAAAAAGGGGGATGCTTGCAAGCCGAAGAACACCATCCCAACCGTGAAGCACGGGGGTGGCCGCAGGAAGGACTGGTGCACTTCACAAAATAGATGGCTTCATGAGGGAGGAAAATTCTGTGGATATATTGAAGCAACATCTCAAGACATCAGTCAGGAAGTTAAAGCTTGGTCGCAAATGGGTCTTCCAAATGGACAATGACATCAAGCATACTTCCAAAGTTGTGGCAAAATGGCTTAAGGACAACAAAGTCAAGGTATTGGAGTGGACATCACAAAGCCCTGACCTCAATCCTATAGAACATTTGTGGGCAGAACTGGAAAAGCGTGTGTGAGCAAGGAGATCTACAAATCTAACTCAGTTACACCAGCTCTGTCAGGAGGAATGGGCCAAAATTCACCCAACTTATTGTGGGAAGCTTGTGGAAGGCTACCCGAAACGTTCGACCAAAGTTAAACAATTTAAAGGCAATGCTACTGTCACGTTCCTGACCTATTTCTGTTAGTTTTGTGTGTTAGTTGGTCAGGACGTGAGTTTGGGTGGGCATTCTATGTTTTCTGTTTCTATGTTGGTTTAAGGGTTGCCTGGTATGGCTCTCAATTAGAGGCAGGTGTTTGGCGTTTCCTCTAATTGAGAGTCATATTTAGGTAGGTTGTTTCACAGTGTTCATTGTGGGTGGTTGTCTCCTGTGTCAGTGTTTGTCGCACCATACGGGACTGTTCGGTTTGTTTGTACATCGTTCTTTTTGTGTAGTCTATTTTTCCCTGTTCGTGCGTTCTTCGTGTTTTATGTAAGTTCGTATGGTTCAGGTCAGTCTTCATCGTTTTGTTATTTTGTTAGTTAATTCAAGTATAGTTCGTTTTCTGTCTTCGTTGTTTTTGTCGTGTCTTTATTAAATCATGTCATTTCACAACGCTGCGCCTTGGTTCAATCACTACTCCTCTTCTTCGGTTGAAGAGGAGGAGGACTACGTTACAGCTACCAAATACTAATTGAGTGTATGTAAACTTCTGACCCACTGGAAATGTGATGAAAGAAATAAAAGCTGAAATAAATCATTCTCTCTATTATTCTGGCATTTCACATTCTTAAAATAAAGTGGTGATCCTAACTGACCTAAAATAGGGAATTTTATTTTTGGATTAAATGTCAGGAATTGTGAAAAACTGAGTTGAAATGTATGTAAACTTCCGACTTGAACTGTATATGTGAGTGAGTGATATAAAACAACTCTACACCTTGACAACTTCACACCCTCCAGAGAACGCACATCTGACAACTTCACACCTGTTGTGCACATCGCCTTCTTTCCAACTGCCTTGAACTCCTTCAATTCTGGGGTCTTGTACAACAGCAGCCCCTACCCTCCTGCACCTCGCCCGCAGCAGTGACATTCAGGGTGGAGAGGATGTATTCTTGCCCCTCAGTCCACTTGTGAGAATGCGTGCTGTTGGACACAAAAGCTTGATAGGTTGCTGGCAAGGACTCACAGACCTCTGTTACCATCTGCTTCAGCAGGCGGGATGACTGGGCCCCTCTACCAGATCTTCAACTGATCTGCTTGTGCTCTGCATCAGATGGCCCAACTTTTCACACCTTGCAGTCTGCAGGCTTGAACACAGGCTGGCTGAAGACATAGTTTGTGACAGTAGGATGGAATTATGGAACAGTAACAGGACATCACACTCACCCTCAGTGTGCATTCACCACACACTCGCTCGCACACGTGCTTGGACACACACACACACACACAGAGATGCACAAACACATGCGTACACACAAAAACCTACATCCACAGGCACGTCACACCAGTGGTGTAAAGTAACTAAGTAAAAATACTTAAGTCTATACTTTAACATAATTATTTTGTACAACTTTTACTCTACTACATTTCAAAAGAAAATATATACTTTTTACTCCCATACATTTTCCCTGACACCCAAAATCACTGGTTAAATTTTGAATGCTCAGGCAGGACAGCAGTATGGTACAATTCATGGGCCTATCAATACTGTATATCAGCCAATAATCTGGCGGAGTCACTAAACACAAACACTTCGTTTGTTAATTACATCGGAGTGTGCCCCTGGCAAAAAGTTGTCTTGTCTTGTTTGCTTAATACAAGGCATTTGATGTATAGCAATTACTTTAACTTTTTACTTTTACTCAAGTATGACAACAGAGTACTTTTTCCACCACTATACTTTAGTAAAACCTGATACTTTTACTCAAGTAGTATTTTACTGGGTAACTTTTACTTGATTCATTTCTACTAAGGTATGACAATTTAGTAGTTCTTCCACCACTGGTGCAAACACACACATACACTTCAGATCTTGTCCTCATTATGTGATCTGAGCTGACTGCTACTAACTACATATTTGGAGAATCTGTTTCTTTTTTAAATATGTCTAACTGGGTGGGTGGGAGGTTGTTACATAACATTTTATTCATTCCAAAAGTACAATGTTATTTTCTGAGTGGCGTGGATAACATTTTCTCCTTTGTGTGCAGAGTCGAAGAAGACAGTTTTAGCAGGCTATGGTTATTAGTCATTGACAAAATAAGGCTTCATAAAACCTTGGTCATTCTTGAATAAAATGTTTGCTTACATTTTAATTATTTTTCACAGATGATCAGTTCAAACATACAGTATTTCTATAAAATAGTATAGTGTTTAAAAAGGCAACTTACAACACATGCAAAATAATAGCATTTCAAAAAGAAAAACACTGTTCACTGTCCTCGTTTAATGCCAACAAGAAAATAAACCGTTTTCACAGATAAGACACATAACAATGCATTCAGAAAGTATTCAGACCCCTTGACTTTTCCACATTTTGTTATGTTACAGCCTTATTCTAAAATGGCTGAAATTGTTCATGGGGAAAAAACTATCGACTCACAATACCCCCATGCTGACAAATCATTTTTTTATTAATTTAATTTCGAAAACTGAACTAAGTATTCAGACCCTTTACTCAGTACTTTGTTGAAGCACCTTTGGCAGCGATTACAGCCTCAAATATTCTTGGGTATGACGCTACAAGCTTGGCACAGCTGTATTTGGGGAGTAACTCCCATTCTTCTCTGCAGATCCTCTCAAGCTCGGTCAGGTTGGATGGGGAGCGTCGCTGCACAGCTATTTTCAGGTCTCTCCAGAGATGTTCGATCGGGTTCAATTCCGAGCTCTGGCTGCGACACTCAAGGACATTCAGAGACTTGTCCTGAAGCCACTCCTGCGTAGTCTGGGCTGTGTTCTTAGGGTCATTGTCCTGTTGGAAGGTGAACCGTCATCCCAGTCTGAGTTCCTGAGGGCTCTGGAGTAGGTTCTCATCAAGGATCTCTGTACTTTGCTCCGTTCATATTTCGCCTCAATCCTGACTAGTCTCCCAGTCCCTGAAAAGCATCCCCACAGCATGATGCTGCCACCACCATGCTTCACCGTAGGGATCGTACCAGGTTTCCTGCAGACGTGACGCTTGGCATTCGGGCCAAAGAGTATAATCTTTGTTTCACCAGAGATGGTTGTCCTTCTGGAAGGTTTTACCATCTCCACTGAGGAACTCTAGAGCTCTGTCAGAGTGACAATCAGGTTCTTGGTCACCTCCCTGACCAAGGCCCTTTTCTCCTGATTGCTCAGTTTGGCCGGGTGGCCAGCTCTAGAAAGTCTTGGTGGTTCCAAACCACTTCCATTTAAGAATGATGGAGGGCACTGTGTTCTGTGGGACTTTAAATGCTGCAGACATTTCTTGGTAGCCTTTCCCAGATCGGTGCCTCGACACAATCGTGTCTGAGCTCTACGGACAATTCCTTCAACCTCATGGCTTGATTTTTGCTCTGACATGCACTGTCAACTGAGGGACCTTATATAGACAGGTGTGTGCCTTTCCAAATCATGTCCAATCAATTGAATTTACTACAGGTGGACTACAATCAAGTTGTAGAAACATCTCAAGGATGATCAACGGAAACAGGATGCACCTGAGCTCAATTTCAAGTCTCATAGCAAACAGGCTGAATACTTTTACAAATACAAACACAGAAATAGCTTATTTACATTAGTAAACATTTATACAAACCTGTTTTCTCTGTCACTATGGGGTATTGTGTGTAGACTGAGGCAAAAAATGTATTTAATATATTTTAGAATAAGTCTGTAATGTAACAAAATATGCAAACAGTTTCAGAGTGCACCGTATTAGATCAATACAATGGAATGGAATGCAAACTCAAGTTTGTTCAAAGAGCTAAAAAAGAAACATAGCCCTGACATTTTTCCCAAAAGTACCAACGATAGGTTAGATCAGTGTTGCCCAATCCTGGTCATGGGGATTCAAAATGTTCACCGCACACATATTTTGGTTTTTGCCCCAGCCCAACTGAATAAACTAATCAAAGCATTGATGAGGAGCTGATTAGTTGAATGAAGTGTGTTAATGCTAGGGCAAAACAACAAAAATGTGCATCGCTGTGGGTCCCCAGTATCAGGATTCAGGAAAACTGTGCTAGATGTACACCGGATTGTTGTACTGTAATACTCTTACCATTCCTTCATCTTCACCCAGAGTTCAAAGGCTATTCCACTCTGCTTTTAAAGGGTAGAACAGAATATAGTGCACTTGGTACCTTCATACTAGAGAACACCTATACAGAAATTAACTTACGGCAGCCAGAGACTTGAGGTGACGTGATACGAGTTGATAATATTGTACTGTAATTTTTCAGTGGTATTTACCTGTTAATACTCATTACGCACTTATTTGAGTGGTAAGGATACTGATACATAATTAAACATACTTTACCTACCTGCTAGTGAATGGTAAATAGTATGTTTGTTTCAATGTTACACAAATAACACAAACTGTAGTTATTGTGAGTATTGTTTGGTTATTTTAAGGTAAATATTAGGTAAGAAGTAGTGGAATGTAAATTAAAGTGTAACTCATGATTTGTCTCTCTTGGCCTATACAGTATGTAAACTTCAGTTCTTAAATTAGTTTTGACCTAGGCAGTGGTCCATCGTTTGACCGCAGTTGTGGTGAAATGAAGCCAAAGGCCACGTAGTATGGAATGTACTGTAGTGATAAAGTTTCTCCAGAGACATGTCCACACAGACACACGTGCACGCACACAGACACGCGTGCACGCAAACAGACGCGTTCGCACGCAAACAGACACACGCACACACACAGTCAAGCACGCACACACACAGTCAAGCACGCACACACACAGTCAAGCATGCACACACACAGTCAAGCACGCACACACACAGTCAAGCATGCACACACACGTCCCTGGTGACATCTATAGTTCTTCAAAGTAAGCCACTCTGGTCTTGGTGCTCTGTAGAGTTAGCTGTAAGAGAAAAATACATGAATTAGATCTCCAAAACACCATAAACATCTGACCAGGATCAGTTCTACTGCTGTACAACAGTGCTATTTCACACATGAAATAGCAGCTGGAGTTAGTTTTAAAGTGGCAAAGACTGTAAGGTGCCATATCCACTGACAAAAACAGACTTGGACAGGTTTTTCTATACTAGAAGTGACTTGTTAGCTGGCAATGTGGCTGTTTGTGAGGTGACATTATCCACCTGGGATAATGCTTAATCCACCTGGGATAATGCTTATCCACCTGGGATAATGCTTAATTATCCACCTGGGATAATTGCATGTACCACCTCACCTCTTGACAGTCTGTATTTACATTCAGCATTCTGACGGAACACGATGTTGAAGCCATTGTTTGTTTGTTATTTTGATTGAATCCTGACAATATTCGGATGGAACGTTGACCTTTATAGAATCCTGACTTAATCTAGACACTTGTTTACTCCTGGTTCCTTTAGTTGAACACAAGTTTCAAAGTTAAAAGACGTTATGGGGAGAACAAATCGAATAGAGAGCGTTGTCGTCTTGAAGGACACTTAATGGGCATGATTGTCTTGTCCTGTCAAATACGCAGCTCTGACTGTGATCTAAGGGAGTCACGATGACTGACATGTCTTTCTAGTCTACCTTTGCTTTATACTTTAAAACCGTCTCAGAAGTTTGGGAGAGTACCTCACGGCACAACGTCTCTCCCCCATGTGACCTACTTTTTGTGTGTATGTACTGTAAATTGTAAAGTATTTTGTCTGTAATGTCTTTTTCGTTATGTCGGACGCCAGTAAGACTAGCTGTCGCCATTGGAGTCGGCAAATGGGGATCCTAATAAAAATGGAAATAAAAAATATCAGAGGGAGCAGCAAGTGGTGGAGGTTTGAAGCACTATGGGATGAATCCAAAGTTGAGATTTGTGCATGTACTTTAACTCAAATCTCTGAACAAGTATCCCATTGATATCAATGCGTGATTATGAGTTATATCACCTTATCTTAAGTTTGTTAGGATTCTTGATGGACAAGAATTCTAACAACTCCCCACCCCCCGTCTAAAACCTCTACAGACTAAAACCTAATTCAGTCAGGTAAAACAGAAAATGTTTTTTTTCCTCCTGTCCCCCATTAACCTAATGTAGCAGGTGTAAAATAAACACTTGAAAGGATGCCCCGCATTCTGGTCTGGGCGAGAGAGAGAAACTGTCGGGGTATGTTCTCTTCTGGGGACTGTAAATAGCGAGGCACACATCCAAAAGTAAAAGTCGCATCACATGCTCTCTTCTTTTCCCCCTGAAAACTGGATGCTTCCAGCTTATCAGGGGGGCTGCCAGCTTAAATACTAGAGTGTGGGGGGGTTGGAAAACATTATTGGTGCTAAACTGTTAGCTAAATCTGTAGACACGGGTGTTCAAGCTCATCAAAATATACAATATGAGGGAGAGAAATGGATGTGCACAGTCTCTGTTTACCATCGTCTTATTTTACACCAGGCAGGTAGCCAAGCTTATAGACTAGTTGGCCACAGGCCTGACAGGGTAGAGTGTGTGTGTGTGTGTGTGTGTGTGTGTGTGTGTGTGTGTGTGTGTGTGTGTGTGTGTGTGTGTGTGTGTGTGTGTGTGTAGGTTCTTCTATCCTTGCGCGGACGTAAAATCCCCAATGTCCCCACAAGGATAGCAAAACAAGGAAAATTATGAGGACAAATGCTATTTTAAGCTTAGGTTAGGGTTAAGGTTATGGTAAGGTTAGGGGAAACAGAATTTTGAATGGACATTCATTTTAGGTCCCCACAAGGATAGAAGAACATAACGCGCGCGTGTGTGTCACCATATTGTATTTTCCATTTCCTCTGTTTAGTCATCATGCTGATATTAATACAGATACTTACAATGAGCCATTTCGCAAAAAGATAACATTAGTTTTAAGAGTGTTGAAGAGTAAGTAAGCCTTGTCGAGCCAGTTAATATTCTCGAAAGGTTATTCAATAAACAATCAATAAAGACTTTCTATCTACTCAATCACAACAAAGTCTATAGCTCTGTACCAGCCTAAGGAAATCAACCTAATCTTTACCTCCTAGCTACTCTTCCCAAACCCACCATGTGAAGTTCATCATAACTTATTTCATTTGTAGCCAAATAAACTGCGTCGTAGTGGGAGGACCACACACAATATCATTACGTGACTCCAAGTTTACTTCAATATGTGTTATTATATGAATATTTGCGCAAAAATGGTGTTTCCACCACCATTACTCGCATTATTAATTTTACCGACACAAAAAGATTCCACCATGTCGAACGAAAAAATTGTCTGGCGGCATTTATAAAATTGTTTCCATCACAGCTGTCAAGATTTTTTTTATACAGTATGATGTTACTTGCATAAAAACTGTGGAATGAAACGTGGTTAGTGATAGTTATTTCCTGCAACTTTCTGAAGAGGCAACGAAAATTCCCTGTGTCTGTGAATGTGCAGTACTTTGTGTAGCCGTTAGCGATGATGCTAATGACATTTCTTCTGGTAGATGGAAAGGCTTTCGCAAAAACTCTCAATTAAATGTTAACTACAAAGTAAACCATGCTTACCTGGCAGAATGATATCAGGATTATTTGCATTAATCCAGTGGGTATTTTCTTTCTTTCTACCATCACCATCACTGCTAAACAACAGCCTCTTGCTAGGTGCTGCACTGGAGTTAAATGGTAACCCCTCTTTTTCTCAGGGTAAACACACAGATAAACATACCACAGAGCCACATTGCAATGGCAGTGCAGTCTCAGTCCCCAACACAAATAGTATTGCTCACTGGCCCCAGTTCAATTAAACAAGCAGTGACTAAGCCCAGCTAAAGCTCAGAACACCCAAGGTGTTCCCATCCATTCCAATGACTGATCGCGGTGCTAAAATCAATTAGTGCTACTCAAACAAGTTTATTTTACACACGGAGACAGAAGGGGTGGCAGGGGGCTGGGAGAGGCGTTTTGTATGGATGTGCCAAAGCTCACATTTCACCTCAATGGTTTTACAGATTTAGCGAAGAATCTGAGGGTTGTAGATAACGGTTCAGGTTGTGAGCTTAATTTGTTAATTCCTCTTGATGATAGCAGAATAAATCTCTATGTGAAAGTAGTTAGACGGTTATCTAACGGTTATGTTTGATATGCAAGTCTGTGGTGTTTGAGTGGTAGGCTATATGAGTTGTGTGGGAGCAGTGTGTAAGGAGTGATGTGAGAAGTCTGTATGACAATTGTTTGTGCGAGATACACCCATGCATGTGTCATTGACACTGGATAGGCTAGCGACAGACATCATTATAAGGTGTACCTTTTTGAAGTTGCTGTGCTAGCTGGTGCCTCTCTTAGTGTTAGGTGTTTATGACGATTGTGTAAAACGTAATCCTATGTATGTGTGTGCGTGTGTGTGTCTGTCTGGGGAGTTATAGGGCTTACCTTTTTGAAGTTGCTGTGCTTGCTGGTGCCCTTCTCAGTGTTCTCGTTGTGGAGTATATCCAGAGGCGTTTCTCGCTCCTTCAGCTTCAGAGACTCTATCTCTGTCTTCAGCTCATTCAGCTGCTCTTGAAGGTGCTTACTCTTCTCCATGTACTCCACCCTGAGAGGACCACAGAAATAAGAATGACAATCCTCCACCTGGGTCATACAGGCCGAAACAAGAAAGTATTATCCAAACTTAAGAATAAGAAACATTTTTGAAATAGTTCTGCTACGGTGTGCCCTAATGAATAGAATCCTAAACAAGACCTTCAAGATGAAAATTGTTGAGTTATTAATCTTCCCATTTGACAATCTGTCATTTTGATTCATGAATATGACATAAAAACGGTTGTAAAATCTTGAGTAGCTGCTTGAATTTCATTGATTAAAATAAAGTTTTAGATATACAAACAAGATGATAGTGATAAAACAACATGTCTACATCATTATTTTCAGAACTTAAACATCCCGAACTAGTACAATCTGTGCCACATCTTTACAAACAAATATCAATGTACACTATAATATCCATTAATTATGAAATGAGTGCTTCTGACTGAAATGCGTCAACATAGTACCACCATGAGTCACGGTCCATGACATTTCCGTGCTCAACGCCTGATAGAGCACGCGGGACATGTCTCATTCTGTGGTGTACTGTACATGTGTACAATCAATCAGTATCTAATTGGATGAAGTCAGGTGGCAGGACAAAGAGAGTGGCCAGTGAGTGACTCACTTTTCTGTCTTGAGAGATGGGAGAAGAGAGATTAAAAGATGGAGAGAATTAGACAGGGAGTAGGAGACAGCGACAGAGCAAGAGCAGGAGATGCGGTTGACAAAGACGAAGACAGGCAGTCGGAGAAGGAAGGGGAGAAAGAGTGAGAGAGCGAGAGAAAGAGAGATCTGGAGAAAGATGAGGGACAGAGAGAAGAAAATGACAGGTGAATAAAGGACAGAGAGGGAAGGTTACTGTAGAGTAAGTACATCTGATTGGATGAAGTCAGGCAGAAAGAAAGGCAGTAATGAAGTCAGGTAGAAAGAGAGCCAGCTCCTCGAGATAGAGAGCAAGAGAGACGGGGACGAATAGAACAGAGACAAGTCTGTAATAGTGGTGTACATCTGATTGTTAATGCTGCAGGATGAAGCGAGGTGGTCAGTCACTCACTTATCCTTCTCGAAAGAGGAGAGAAGAGAGAGAGAGCAATAGAGACAGAAAGAGAAGGATGAGAAGACAGACAGAGAGAGTGAAGTGGTCAGTCACGCACTTCTCCTTCTCGATTTCCATGGAGAGGCGCTTCATGTCTGTGTCTTTGAAGTCGAAGCTCAGGTTCTCTCTGCTGAAGCTCAGGTCTGGAGGCATCGCATCACCTGGGATGGCCGAGGGCTGGGAGGAGGAGAGAAAGCGAGGTAGAGGGGTGGGGAGGGAGGGAAATGAGTGAGTGAGGAGATGGGAGAAGAGGGAGAAAATATAAAATGAGAGAGGGGGATAGTGAGTAGCAGCAGAAGAGGGTGACAGAGATAGAAGTAGATGGGAGAAGATAAATGGAAGAACAGGATGACAGAGAGAAGGATGGAGTGACAGATGCGAATGAATACTTTGATATGAGCGCAGACACACGTAACACACTTCGGAATGGTGACGGAGGCAAAATACCCTAGAATGCATTAGTCAAATCAACTATATCCCCTGAGCTTGTCTGATGCTTTAAGCGAAATGTTTGATGAAATAATTAAGACATAAATTACTAGAGCGGGTCCGAAAGCAATTGATTTGATTGTGCCGGGCCTGGCTCAGACTTGCTGCGCTGTGTTAAAAAAAAGACAGCGAGTGACTGTGACTAGCACCTGTTGTCGCCCTCTACTCCCTGCTGCAGCGCCACAGAACATCAACAGTGTGTATCACGCTGTCCGTGTTTTGCTAAAGCTGCAACATAATTACAGCCATTTCTGACTGAAAAGTTACTGTAAGTATTGAAATACGGTATTAAGACTAAACAGGATGTGCTCTTAGGCCTGCAGCTCGATGGTGGTTATACCAGGCTGCTATACTAAGCCTAATAATGAGAATGACATTATTTATTATAATGATCATAATAATAAGAAGAAGAAGGATATCAAGGAAAAAATAGGGTTATTATTATTATAAATATAATTTCTGACAATTTGGAAGTGTTAACAGCAATAACTAAATTATAAATAATAAGAGGCTGATCTAAAAAAAGTGTAAAGCCTTTATTACAGCATAGCAAAGAATAAAAACAGCAGAATTTGTTAATCCGACATGTGGTTGCGTGAGGCTTGGTGCTCACGGAGTCAGTAAGATATTAAACAAACACTCAAACAGGCAACAGAATCCGTCTTTAAAAAATATATATATATATATATATATATATATATATATATATATATATATATATATATATATATATATGATTTATAAAGCCAGGCACATAACAGTTATGCTATTGATTATAAACCTAATAAAGTTGGTTTCCTCTCTCCTCACTTTTCTATAGGCAATTAAAGCAAGGGCTGTTTTCTCATCTCCTAACTCTGATGCTGCCTCTGCCGCATTGTTCTCAATACCAATATGCTGGTTAACTTTGCTATTATGCACACAGCAACATGGTCTAGGAAAAGTCACCAATTCAACCCGAACTGATGTCTTTCAGAACCATGGACAGAGACCACTATCCAACGCGGGAGAAAGTGCATGTTATAAAATAATATATTTTTGTTATTACATAACCATATAACCATATGCAGGGTTATATGGGCCGAAAATCCACTTTCACATAGGCACGTGATTGCAAAGGGCATCAGTGACTTAACAGCGCAATTTGCCAAGGCAAGGAACTCTGAGCGCAGCCCTATCAAGAAATCTGGCAGTGGCTTCTGATTAAATTCAATTTTCACAGAACTGCTCGTAGCAATTTCGATGAGGCGCTCTTGTTTAGATATTGGTAAGTGGACTGGAGGCATGGCATGAAAGGATAACGAATCCAGTTGTTTGTGTCGTCCATTTCGGGAAAGTACCTGCGTAATTGCGCACCCAGCTCACCCAGGTGCTTTTCTATATCACATTTGACAATGTCTGTAAGCTTGAGTTCATTTGCACACAAAAAAACATTCAATGAAGAAAAGACCTGTGTGTTGTCCTTGTTAATGCAGACAGAAAAGAGCTCCAACTTCTTAATAATAGCCTCAATTTTGTCCCGCACATTGAATATAGTGGCGGAGAGTCCCTGTAATCGTAAATTTATATCATTCAGGTGAGAAAAAACAGCACCCAGATTGGCCAGTCGTGTGAGAAACTCGTTATCATGCAAGCGGTCAGACAAGTGAAAATTATGGTCAGTAAAGAAAACTTTAAGCTCGTCTCTCAATTAAAAAAACTTGTCAATACTTTTCCCCTTGATAACCAACGCACTTCTGTATGTTGTAAAAGCGTTACATGGTCGCTGCCCATATCAGTGCATAGTGCAGAAAATACACAAGAGTTCAGGGGCCTTGCTTTAACAAAGTTATCCATTTTCACTGTAGTGTCCAACACGTCTTTCAAGCTATCAGGCATTCCCTTGGCAGCAAGAGCCTCTCGGTGAATGCTGCAGCATATCCAAGTGGTCGTCGAGAGCAACTGCTTGCACATGTTACCACTCCACTAGGTCCCCCTGTCATGGCTTTTGCACCACAGATACCAACACATCTTGACCACCAAAGTCCATTTGATGTCACAAAGCTGTACAGTACATTAAAAATATCCTCTCATGTTGTCCTGGTTTCCAGTGGTTTGCAGAAGAGGATGTCTTCCTTAACTGACACCCCATAGACGTAACGGACATATACCAGGAGCTGTGCCAGGCCAGCCACATCTGTTGACTCATCCAGCTGTAACGCATAGAATTCACTGGCTTGTACGCAAAGCAGTAATTGTTTCAAAACATCTCCTGCCATGTCATTGATGCGTCGTGAAAGTGTTGTTTGATGAAGTAATTGTCTGTATAGTTTTTTGGGCCTTTTCCCCCAGCATTGTCCCAGCCATATCTGTGGCAGCAGGAAGAATTAGGTCCTCAACAATAGTATGGGGATTGCCTGTCCCAGCCAGTCGATAGCTCACCATATAAGATGCTTCAAGCCTCTTCTTATTAATGGTGTCTGTTGCTTTTATACATGTCTTACTACTCGACAGTCGTCTTTATTCTCGCTCAAAAAACTCCTGTGGCTTATTTTTCAAATTGTCATGTTTGGTTTCTAATGTTTGGTTTCTAAATGTCTGCGCAAAATTGAAGGTTTCCCGTGAGAGAGTACCGGTTAATGTGATTGGATGTTAATTAATTGTGTTACATAAAACACTACCTATCTTTCCTTACATTTATGATACTGTTTATCGTTATATGATATTCCAAGCATTTAACATTTTTATTACACATTGAACTTGATCCTGTAAATTACTGGATATTGCTGTCGGACACTTTTTGTATGGAGATCTCGGAAGTGAACTGTAACCTCGTAACATTTCGTATCTTTCTATGTTACGGTGTAAAAACAGTTTATGGGCACACATATCCAAAATAATGTTGGGAGATTGCAAAATCTAATGCTTCAAACAGAAAGAGCAACTTTAAGTTGATTAACAAAACTAAAATCCATTCTGTTATTAAGTTACTAGAGAACATTCTCACACTACATCAGTTGATTCAGGAAAGATTTTTCTGAATGACAATCAAGTGATAAAGAGCTTGTGTGATACCGCACGCGATTGAACAACAGCCAAAGTGTTGGAATTCATGTTGATCTCAAGGATTGACAACATTTGTGTGTCTGTTGTTACGGGGTCAAGATAAATAGCCTGTCTTTTCCTGGGGATTCTTGAGGTAAGATTACAATGACAGCTGTAGCCTAGTTGTCTGTTTGACTTATGGCAGATTTGTTACATTGAGCAGATAGTGTCAAGTTCATGAGAAAAAGTAATGGGCGATGGAACGCTAGTTGACTTGTGATGGGACAGTGAGGTAGAGCCATCGTCATGCACAACATGAGTGCAATGTGCATACAATACATTCACTTCTAAAGGATTTCCCAAAAAACGTTCCCATTAAATGTTGATTGCAATTAAAAAAGAACTGTCAGAATGGTATCAATTGGGTGGGCGTTAATTCTGCAAACTCTCCCATCACATGTCTAGTAGCCAACAAAACCCCTAGCTAAACAGTCAATTGCAAGGTGTGCAGTTGAATTAAAGGGGAACTACAGCATTTTTTGCAAGGCGCACAATTGAATTAAAGGGGAACTAAACCAATTATATAAATTTATTTTACTCAAAGTGGGTCTACTGATATGTTTTAAGCATTTGTTGTTTTTCTATAAAAAGTGATTTTGAGAGGGAAAATCAGATTCTTTGGGGAACATTTCCTAAACTATTTCATAGGCCGACTTGTTGTCCTTTTATTTATGATTAATATACAGTATATGATATTATCATAATTGTACATAGCCTGCCAGAATACATTGTTAGACAGTTTTAAAATAAACTTTAATGCATTTGATTGGATTTTGTGTGTCGTATTTACAATAAAATGTTACAAGTTCAAAGTTACATAATGGCATAAGTATAGTCGCAGGAAGTAGGGGTGACGCAGCACCTCCTGATGAATCAGTATTAAAATACAAATGTATATTTATACTCCTGTATGAGCGGAGAAAAATACTCAGCAGAGCGGGGAGAAAAATTGAGGACATATTAAACAAAGAAAAAAATACAATAAAACAGACATGAGATGTCCCTTGCTTGTAGTATACTAAAAGAGGAATGTTTCAAGCAGACTGTGAGAAGGCAAAAAAGCTACAGCAGCAGAAAAAAATGTATAACGCCAGAGCTTCCCAGCAAGAAAATCATATTTAAATGTATATCAATCCATTTCGAAAATTTGACCCTGATGTCACATTGGTCACTTTATTTATAGAAAGACCCATTTAGAGTGCCTTGCAAAAGTATTAATCCCCCTTGGCGATTTTCCTATTTTGTTGCATTACAACCTATAATTTAAATAGATTTTTATTTGGATTTCACGTAATGGACATACACAAAATAGTCAAAATTGGTGATGTGAAAAAAATTACTTGTATAAAAAAAAAGTGCGTGCATATGTATTCACCACCTTTGCTATGAAGCCACTAAATAAGATCTGGTGCAAACAATTACCTTCAGAAGTCCCATAATTAGTTAAATAAAGTCCACCTGTGTGCAATCTAAGTGTCACATGATCTGTCACATGATGTCAGTATATACACACACACACACACACACACACACACACACACACACACACACACACACACACACACACACACACACACACACACACACACACACACACACACACACACACACACACACACACACACACACACCTGTTCTGAAAGGCCCCAGAGTCTGCAACACCACCAAGTAAGCAGCACCATGAAGACCAAATAGCTCTCCAAACAGGTCAGTGACAAAGTTGTGGAGAAGTACAGATCTGGGTTGGGTTATAAAAAAAGATCCAAAACATATATATTTTTTTGTTGAAAGAATATGGCACCACCAAAAACCTGCCAAAACTCACAGACCAGACAAGAAGAGCATTAAACAGAGAGGCAACAAAAAGACCAAAGATAAACCTGAAAAAGCTGCAAAGCTCCACAGCGGAGATTGGAGTATCTGTCCATAGAACCACTTGAAGCCGTACACTCCACAGAGCTGGGCTTTACAGAAGAGTGTCCAGAAAAAAGCCATTGCTTAAAGAAAAAAATAAGTAAACACATTTGGTGTTTGCCAAAAGGCATGTGTGAGACTCCCCAAACATATGGAAGGTACTCTGGTCAGATGAGACTAAAATGTAGCTTTTTGGCCATTAAGGAAAACGCTAAGTCTGGCGCAAACCCAACACCTCTCATCCCCCCGAGAACACCATCCAGCAAAATCATGGGATGGTGAAACTGGTCAGATTTGAAGGAATGATGGATCGTGCTAAATACATGGAAATTCTTGAAGTAAACCTGTTTCAGTCTTCCAGAGATTTGAGACTGGGACAGAGGTTCACCTTCCAGCAGGACAATGACCCTAAGCATACTGCTAAAGCAACACTCTAGTGGTTTAAGGGGAAACATTTAAATGTCTTGGAATGGCCTAGTCAAAGCCCAGACCTCAATCCAATTGAGAATCTGTGGTATGACTTAAAGATTGCTGAACACCAGTGGAACCCATCAAACTTGAAGGAGCTAGAGCAGTTTTGCCTTGAAAAATGGGCAAAAATCCCAGTGGCTAGATGTGCCAAGCTCATAGATACATACCAAGAGACTTGCAGTTGTAATTGCTGCAAAAGGTGGCACTACAACTTTGGGGGGTGAATAGTTATGCACACTCAAGTATTTTTTTTTTGTCTTATTGCTTGTTTGTTTCACAATAAAACATATTTTGCATCTTCAAAGTGGTAGGCATGTTACATAAATCAAATGATACAAACCCCACAAATAATCTATTTTAATTCCAGGTTGTAAGGCAAAAAAAAATTGGAAAAATGTCAAAGGGGGGTGAATACTTTCGTAAGCCACTGTATATAGTGTCTCAGTAAGAGTGGCGATCTCGGATAAGTTTAACCTTTAGATTATAATGAATAAGAGGGAAGACCTGAACCTAGATCAGCACTCCTGCTCTGAGACACTCTTTGAATACAGGCCCTGTACTGTATGTTATGTACTGTACTCTGTAATACTGAGAAGTGATGTAATATATGAACATAATTCTCTTGTGGGCGGGCAGGCAGGCAGAGTGTAAAGGCTACTGTGCTGGAGGTGGACTAGCTACTGGACATCTAAGTGGTGGAAGAGTGATGAGTTCATCTACACGAGTCAGTCATTTAATGTAAACAGATTTGGATGTGAATGCCGCTGCATCAATGACAGAATTTGCTGTATAGTACACTGTATTACTTATACAACTAATATACTGTAAGTACAGGACATGAGTAAAAACTAACGTGGGCATTGTTTAATGCGTTTCACAAGACAAAACATCCCAAGCATTCCAATGTACTTAGGCAGGTGGGCGTTACAAGTGGAATAAAAGGACAAACTATATTATTCACTGTTTTGCATATTATTTTCTTTTTAACATAACAGTTATCTTAATGTAAATAAAGGAACTTTTCAGAATAAACTTTTCTGAACTAGGCAAAGAAGGTAGATGGCCTCAGTTCCCAGACTTAACCCGGGGGTGTAATCTGCCCCAATGTCGGAGGTTAGTCTGAACTAAATGTTCAATCTTTCAGGGGGTCCTCTTTCTCTCTTGTAATGACAACGTATAGGTGAGTCGACAGTCGCATTGTCACTGAGTCAGAGTGGTGATGGTGTATGCCCAGACTGGGGTGCAACAGTACCCTGAAGTAGGCACTCTGGCTGGTTCAATTGAGTTTGGAGCACTTTTCAAATTTCTAGGTTGCTGCAGTGGATGTTCAGGTGATGGCTCGTAATCATGGTAGGTCTCCAGTAGCTGATCTTGGTTTGTCACTTGACATGAGTCATCTCTGAGGTTGGTTCCTGGCAACAGTTGATCCACGTGTCTCCTGCAGATTATGTTCTCCGGTGTGTGAACTGTGTAGGACACAGGGCCTGTTTGTGCGACCACTGTTGCTGGTAAGGCTGACCCCAATTAGTCGACTGGTCGATTGTTAGGCTGTTGGTCGACCGAGAATGTTTTAGTCAAGCAGAAACAAATATACACTACCGTTCAAAAGTTTGGGGTCACATCGAAATGTCCTTGTTTTTGAAAGAAAAGCTAATTTTTTGGGCCCATTATCAGCAACCATCACTCCTGTGTTCCAATGGCACGCTGTGTTAGCTAATCCAAGGTTAGAATTTTAAAAGGCTAATTGATCATTAGAAAACGCTTTTGCAATTATGTTAGCACAGCTGAAAACTACTGTACTGATTAAAGAAGCAATAAAACTGGCCTTCTTTAGACTAGTTCAGTATCTGCAGTATCAGTGAAGAGTGAAGAGGCGACTCCAGGATGATGGCCTTCTAGGCAGAGTTACAAAGAAAAAGCCATATCTCAGACTGGCCAATAAAAATAAAAGATTAAGATGGGCAAAAGAACAGACACTGGACAGAGGAAGATTAGAAAAAAATGTTACGGATAGATGAATCTAAGTTTGAGGTGTTCGGATCACAAAGAATAACATTTGTGAGACGCAGAAAAAATGAAAAGATGCTTAAGGTGTGCTTGACGCCATCTGTCAAGCATGGTGGAGGCAATGTGATGGCATGGGTGTGCTTTGGTGGTGGTAAAGTAGGAGATTTGTACAGGGTAAAAGGGATCTTGAAGGAGGAAGGCTATCACTCCATTTTGCAACCCCATGCCATGTGGACGGCGCTTAATTGGAGCCAATTTCCTCCTACAACAGGACAATGACCCAAAGCACAGCACCAAACTATGCAAGAACTATTTAGGGAAGAAGCAGTCAGCTGGTATTCTGTCTATAATGGAATGGAGTGGCCAGCAGTCAATGGATCTCTCAACCCTATTGAGCTGTTGTGGGAGCAGCTTGACCGTATGGTACGTAAAAAGTGCCCGTCAAGCCAATCCAACTTGTGGTAGGTGCTTCAGGAAGCATGGGGTGAAATTTCTTTCGATTATCTCAACAAATTGACAACTAGAATGCCAAAGGTCTGCAAGGATGTAATTGCTGCAAATGGAGGATTCTTTGACGTACAATTACTATTTAAATTAAAAATCTTCATAACCTTAGACGTCTTGACTATATTTCCTATTCATTTTGCAACTCATTTCATGTATGTTTTCATGGAAAACAAGGACATTTCGGAGTGACCCCAAACTTTTAAACGGTAGTATATATATTTGCACTCATCTCAGTGAACTAGTCCATTGGAGGCCTAGACTAAAAGTCAATTTATGCTTGATCCAAAAATGTGGTCCGAGGCTCCATATGGATGGTGTAACGCAATTGCGGAGCCTCCAGAGGCCAAATCGAGCTCCATACAGCATCACCATGCTCCTCCCAAATTTTGTAGGGCTCTGTATAGCTCCACATTGACATGATTGGTTGACGGTTTTCTACATCCTGTAAAAAACACAAACTCACTTCCTTGACAACAGCTCTGCACTGTTCCGCGAAGCGCAAGAAGTATGAATGCCCTGACTTCTGCTGAGGCCATATCACCGTAAATGCTGCATGGCCAATGCAGACGTCGGATTGACCATGCGATCAGATGCACAATGCACTTCTTTCTTCAGAATGCGCGCTCTCCCACCAATTTGTGCACATTTATTGTATCATAACTTTATTCTGTTAATTGTTTGCGCTCGATTTTTTGCATATATCAATTCCCCATTACATATTTCACCAGTAATTTCTAATCTCTGTCATTTCTGTTAATGCATACCATATTATTATTCCCGTTATCATTGTCGGAGTGGACACATTATTTGCAGAGTACACAACGTATGATACACTTGTGAGAAACACGTTTTGGTTAATTTCCTTCTATTTACGAGGTGTCAATTTAGTCATTGTCTTTTTGTTTGGAGAGCTCCTGTCAATGTTGAGTAAGGACGCACACGCATTTAAGTAGGGCGATAGGCTTCCTGGCCTGCGTGCAAATGTAGGCATATACAGTGGGGCAAAAAAGTATTTAGTCAGCCACAAATTGTGCAAGTTCTCCCACTTAAAAAGATGAGAGAGGCCTGTAATTTTCATCATAGGTACACTTCAACTATGACAGACAAAATGAGAAAAAAAAATCCAGAAAATCACATTGTAGGATTTTTAATGAATTTATTTGCAAATTACGGTGGAAAATAAGTATTTGGTCACCTACAAACAAGCAACATTTCTGGCTCTCACAGACCTGTAACTTCTTCTTTAAGAGGCTCCTCTGTCCTCCACTCGTTACCTGTATTAATGGCACCTGTTTGAACTTGTTATCAGTATAAAAGACACCTGTCCACAACCTCAAACAGTAACACTCCAAACTCCACTATGGCCAAGACCAAAGAGCTGTCAAAGGACACCAGAAACAAAATTGTAGACCTGCACCAGGCTGGGAAGACTGAATCTGCAATAGGTAAGCAGCTTGGTTTGAAGAAATCAACTGTGGGAGCAATTATTAGGAAATGGAAGACATACAAGACCACTGATAATCTCCCTCAATCTGGGCCTCCACGCAAGATCTCACCCCGTGGGGTCAAAATGATCACAAGAACGGTGAGCAAAAATCCCAGAACCACACGGGGGGACCTAGTGAATGACCTGCAGAGAGCTGGGACCAAAGTAACAAAGCCTACCTTCAGTAACACACTACGCCGCCAGGGACTGAAATCCTGCAGTGCCAGACGTGTCCCCCTGCTTAAGCCAGTACATGTCCAGGCCCGTCTGAAGTTTGCTAGAGAGCATTTGGATGATCCAGAAGAAGATTGGGAGAATGTCATATGGTCAGATGAAACCAAAATAGAACTTTATGGTAAAAACTCAACTCGTCGTGTTTGGAGGACAAAGAATGCTGAGTTGCATCCAAAGAACACCATACCTACTGTGAAGCATGGGGGTGGAAACATCATGCTTTGGGGCTGTTTTTCTGCAAAGGGACCAGGACGACTGATCCATGTAAAGGAAAGAATGAATGGGGCCATGTATCGTGAGATTTTGAGTGAAAACCTCCTTCCATCAGCAAGGGCATTGAAGATGAAACGTGGCTGGGTCTTTCAGCATGACAATGATCCCAAACACACCGCCCGGGCAACAAAGGAGTGGCTTCGTAAGAAGCATTTCAAGGTCCTGGAGTGGCCTAGCCAGTCTCCAGATCTCAACTCCATAGAAAATCTTTGGAGGGAGTTGAAAGTCCGTGTTTCCCAGCAACAGCCCCAAAACATCACTGCTCTAGAGGAGATCTGCATGGAGGAATGGGCCAAAATACCAGCAACAGTGTGTGAAAACCTTGTGAAGACTTACAGAAAACGTTTGACCTCTGTCATTGCCAACAAAGGGTATTTAACAAAGTATAGAGATAAACTTTTGTTATTGACCAAATACTTATTTTCCACCATAATTTGCAAATAGATTCATTAAAAATCCTACAATGTGATTTTCTGGAATTTTTTCTCTCATTTTGTTGTCATAGTTGAAGTGTACCTATGATGACAATTACAGGCCTCTCTCATCTTTTTAAGTGGGAGAACTTGCACAATTGGTGGCTGACTAAATACTTTTTTGCCCCACTGTAAATGTGCCCATTTGGGGATCTGATAGTATTTCTGATTGGCTTAACACACTACCACTAATGACCTGTGGAGCTTCTCAATGTAATTTTTTCTTCACCTCAAATAGCAAGCAAACAAAGTCTGTTTTTACATCCATTGAGAATTACAATAGTTCCTCAATGTATTTGAAAAACCTTTCTAGCTCTCTCCGTTTCGATAATCAGTGTGAAAGTGAAAAATGTCATGCTCTGTTCGAGTGGAAACGTCATAAAATAAGCCTACCTGATTACTTATCAGTGCTTGGACTGAAATAAGTTCCGGTACTCATTTTGAGTGCTGGTACTGTTTATATTTAGGTGCAGGAGCTCCACAATATGTTAGCTTATATTCTATAAAAAGGAACAGGACCTCAAGCAGCAGAACATTTTAGGTGCCGGTCCTCAACCCCGGTGGGCTCCTGCCAAGTCAAGCACTGCTTCTTATCCCTTGCGCAAATAGCCTACAACTGTGCCCGTCCCAAGCTCCTTGGCACGGGAAACTCTGAGGGCCCAGAATATTTTATACGCAAGCTTCAAGCAGGACCCAAGTTAATAGTTAATGTTTCAAGTTCCTTGCAGATCTTCTACACTACACATGACCTATGTGATTTATAGGATATTTCTTTTTAAAATCAGGATATTTTCTACCTGCAGGCTGCAATGTTTTTATTTGTTGGCTTTATGTAGGCTATTTTTACATAGTTGGCAATGGGAGTTACTTTTTAGGTTTGTATCATTTTCATTTAGATATAATTTAGATTAACCACATGACAATGATTTAGATATGAAGTTATTATAAATTAAAACAAACTGATTCACGAAAACCAAAACTGGCACACAGATAGGTAGAAATGGTAAGATAAATTGGCATTCCACATTCGTGTAGCCTATTACCGGCAACTTCAGGAGAGTAATGGCAGAATCTGCGGGAGCCAGCAGGAGCAGGAGGAGAATAGTTGGGTCAGGTTAAGTTTCATTTCTGGTTATCTAGATCTCTGGCGCACTCGAGGCATTTGTTTCATGAAACCGTAAGCTTAAAGCATCAGACAAGCACAATGTATATCGTTGATTTTATTAAAAAACACATAGGGTGTGTCTATATGGAAAAATTACGCGGGTGCCAATTTGTTGTAGCATGGGGGGTGTTTCTGTAGGTCAACAGGAAGGTGTTTAGGCGTCTATTGAGGGCCCCGTTCTCTTGTGATGTTTTTAAAGCTTGCTCCTTTTGTCTGGACAAAACTTTCATCTCTTCATCACTGCAACGTCGGGCCATTTGCTGTGTGCGTCGACTACAACTAAGAACATATTATCCTCCAGTGGGCCTGCATAGTCTATGTGGACTCGCTGCCAAGGCTCCTCTGAGAAGTCCCATAGCTGAGGCATGTTCCTCATCTTTTGACATGCAGAACGTGACTTGGCCTTGTCTTTGATAGCAGCGTCCAAACCTGGCCACCAAAAGTATCTGTGTGCAATCTCCTTCATTCGCACCATGCCACAGTGCCCTGAATGGAGTTCAAGCACCTGCCTTCTCAGAGCAGCGGTATGATGACTCGAAAGCCCCATAGCAAACATCCAGACTGAACTGTGAGCTCATTTCTCCTCACCAGGTAAGGCTTTAGGCTGTCCGACAGCTCTCCTCCTTTCCCACGAGTGACAATGTACACAACCTCAGACATCACTGGATCAGTGTGGGTGAACTTTTTCACTTGGACAGATGTAACTGGGGTGTGCGTCACTTCCTTGAAGTAGAAGATTTCAGCCTGGGAGTGCTCAGTGTGTGTGACAGGTAAGCGAAGCCTTGAGAGGCCGTCTGCTGATATCGTACTGGTGAGCAAATAACAGTAATGCCCATCGCTGCATGCGGCTGGCTGCGAGCAACGGAATGCCGGTGTGAGGACCAAATATGGAGATATGGGGTCTATGGTCCGCCAGCAGTGTGAATCGTCGGCTAAACGGACACTGATTACATTTCTTAACTCCAAACACGATGGCGAGTGCTTCAAGCTCCATCTGTGCATAATTGCTCTCGGCTTTATTTAAGGTCCATGATGCGAAAGCTCCCGTTCTGTGAGGATGGAGCTTCGGCGACGGCCTTCACCTTTGATGGCACTTTGTGGAGCGCTGAACTGTCGATGACGTGGCCCAGGTACTCAACAGAAGGTCAGAAAAACGTGCATTTATCCTTCCGGACCCTCAGACCATACTCCTCCAGCCTCTGTAGTGTAGCGTCCAGGTTTCTCAGGTGCTCATGCTCGTCTTTGCCTGGTGATGAGTAGATCAAGGTAACATTGGACCCCGGTGAGCCCGCTCAGTATCTGGTCCTTAGCTCTCTGAAACAAGGCCAGAGCTGAGATGATTCCAAAAGGAAGCCTCCGGTACCTGTCCTGTACAGTCCTTTGTGAGTCACTATGGTCTACAGTTCTTGTGACTCTTAACCCACATGCATCTGTAGATAGACCTTTCTTACTGAATTTCTGTCCTCCAGGTAAACCAGAAAAGAGGTACTCAATGAGGGGTAGTGGTTATTTTTCAGCAGTCAAGTCAAATTTTATTGGTCACATACACATGGTTAGCAGATGTTAATGCAAGTGTAGCGAAATGCTTGTGCTTCTAGTTCCAACCAGGCAGTAATATCTAACAAGTAATCTAACAATTTCTCAACAACTACCTTATACACACAAGTGTAAAGGAATGAATAAGAATACGTACATATAAATATATGGATGAGCGATGGCCCGACGGCAGAAGCAAGATGCAGTAGATGGTATACAGTACAGTATATACATATGAGATGAGTAATGTAGGGTATGTAAACAATATATAAAGTGGCATTGTTTAAAGTGATACATTTATTACATCCAAATTTTAATTATTACATGGCTAGAGATTTGAGTCAGTATGTTGGTAGCAGCTACTCAATGTTAGTGATGGCTGTTTAACTTCTTTGGGACTGGGGGGCAGTATTGAGTAGCTTGGATAAAAAGGTGCCCAGAGTACACTGCCTGCTACTCAGGCCTAGAATATGCATATAATTAGTTGATTTGGATAGAAAACACTCTGACGTTTCTAAAACTGTTTGAATGATGTCTGTGAGTTTAACAGAACTCATATGGCAGACAAAAACGTGAGAAAAAATCTAATTCTACTGTGAAGGAGGGGGGAATGAGAGCTGTTAAAGTCAGGGGTCTGGCAGAGTGTCATGAGCTCAGTCTCGCGCACTCCCGTGAGAGTTACCTGCGTTCCATTGCATTTCTACAGACAAAGGAATTCTCCGGTTGAAACATTATTGAAGATTTATGATAAAAACATCCTAAAGATTGATTCCATACTTCGTTTGACATGTTTCTACGAACTGTAATATGACTTTGTCTGAACTTTCGCTTTTCGCGCCTCCTGAGTTTGGATTTGTGTACTAAACGTGTGAACAAAAAGGAGGTATTTGGACATAAATGATGGACTTTATCGAACAAAACAAACATTTATTGTGGAACTGGGATTCCTGGGAGTGCATTCTGATGAAGATCAAAGGTAAGTGAATATTTATAATGCTATTTCTGACTTCTGTTGACTCCACAACATGGCGGGTATCTGTATGGCTTGTTTTTGTGTCTGAGCGCCGTCTCAGATTATTGCATGGTGTGCTTTTTCCGAAAAAAAATGTTTTCATTCTGACACAGCGGTTGCATTAAAGAGAAGTTTATCTATAATTCCATGCACAACACTTGTATCTTTTAGCAATGTTTATTATGAGTATTTCTGTAAATTGATGTGGCTCTCTGCAAAATCACCGGATGTTTTGGAAGCAAAACATTACTGAACATAGCGCGCCAATGTAAACTGAGATTTTTGGATATAATTATGAACTTTATCGAACAAAACATACATGGATTGTGTAACATGAAGTCCTATGAGTGTCATCTGATGAAGATCATCAAAGGTTAGTGATTAATTTTATCTCTATTTCTGCTTTTTGTGACTCCTCTCTTTAGCTGGAAAAATGGCTGTGTTTTTCTGTGACTAGGTGCTGACCTAACAATCGTTTGGTGTGCTTTCGTCGTAAAGCCTTTTTGAACACTGTGGCTGGATTTAGAACAAGTTTAACTTTAAAATGGTATTGAGGAATTTTAATTATGGGATTTCTGTTGTTTTGAATTTGGCGCCCTGCAATTTCACTGGCTGTTGGCGAGGTGGGATGCTACCGTCCCGAATGTCCCAGAGAGGTTAACAGTCTGATGGCCTTGAGATGGAAGCTGTTTTTTAGTCTCTCGGTCCCAGCTTTGATGCACCTGTACTTGATGATCTTTTTGGCCTTCCTGTGACATCGGATGGTGTAGGTGTCCCCGGTGACGTGCTGTGCAGACCTCACTACCCTCTGGAGAACCTTACGGTTGTGGGCAGAGCAGTTGACGTACCAGGTGGTGATACAGCCCGACAGGATGCTCTCAATTGTGCATCTGTAAAAGTTTGAGTGTTTTTGGTGACAAGCCAAATTTCTTCAGCCTCCTGAGGTTCAAATCAAAACACATTTTATGTCACATACACATGGTTAGCAGATGTTAATGCGAGTGTACCGAAATGCTTGTGCTTCTAGTTCTGACAATGCAGTAAACACCAACGAGTAATCTAACCTAATCTAAACAATTCCACAACTACTACCTTATTCTTTATCCCTTTACACTTGTGTGTATATGTACATAAAGATATATGAATAAGTGATGGTACAATACGGCACAGGCAAGATGCAGTAGATGGTATCGAGTACAGTATATACATATGAGATGAGTAATGTAGGGTATGTAAACATAAGTGGCATAGTTTAAAGTGGCTAGTGATACATGTATTACATAAAGATGGCAAGATGCAGTAGATGAGAGTAGAGTATAAACATATACATTATATTAAGTGGCATTGTTTAAAGTGGCTAGTGATACATTTTTGATCAATTCCCATCAATTTCCATTATTAAAGTGAGCTGGAGTTGAGTCAGTATGTTGGCAGCAGCCACTCAATGTTAGTGGTGGCTGTTTAACAGTATGATGGCCTTGAAATAGAAGCTGTTTTTCAGTCTCTCGGTCCCTGCTTTGATGCACCTGTACTGACCTCGCCTTCTGGATGATAGCGGGGTGAACAGGCAGTGGCTCGGGTGGTTGTTGTCCTTGATGATCTTTTTGGCCTTCCTGTGACATCGGGTGGTGTAGGTGTCTTAGAGGACAGGTAGTTTGCCCCCAGTGATGCGTTGTGCAGACCTCACTACCCTCTGGAGAGCCTTACGGTTGTGGGCGGAGCAGTTGCCGTACCAGGCGGTGATACAGCTCGACAGGATGCTCTCGATTGTGCATCTGTAGAAGTTTGTGAGTGCTTTTGGTGACAAGCCGAATTTCTTCAGCCTCCTGAGGTTGAAGAGGCGCTGCTGCGCCTTCTTCACAACGCTGTCTGTGTGGGTGGACCAATTCAGTTTGTCCATGATGTGTACGCCGAGGAACTTAAAACTTACTACCCTCTCCACTACTGTCCCGTTGATGTGGATAGGGGGGTGCTCCCTCTGCTGTTTCCTGAGGTCCACAATCATCTCCTTTGTTTTGTTGACGTTGAGTGTGAGGTTATTTTCCTGATACCACACTCCTAGGGCCCTCACCTCCTCCTTGTAGGCCGTCTCGTCATTGTTGGTAATCAAGCCTACCACTGTAGTGTCGTCCGCATACTTGATGATTGAGTTGGGGGCGTGCATGGCCACACAGTCGTGGGTGAACAGGGAGTACACTAGAGGGCTCAGAACGCACCCTTGTCGGGTCCCAGTGTTGAGGATCAGCGGGGTGGAGATGTTACCTACCCTCACCACCTGGGGACGGCCCGTCAGGAAGTCCAGTACCCGGTAGCACAGGGCGGGGTCGAGACCCAGGGTCTCGAGCTTGATGACGAGTTTGGAGGGTACTATGGTGTTAAATGCTGAACTGTAGTCGATGAACAGCATTCTCGCATAGGTATTCCTCTTGTCCAGATGGGTTAGGGCAGTGTGCAGTGTGGTTGCGATTGCGTCGTCTGTGGACCTATTGGGGCGGTAAGCAAATTGGAGTGGGTGAAACAGCCTGACAGGATGCTCTCGATAGTGCATCTGTAAAAGTTTGTCAGGGTTTTGGGTGACAAGCTAAATTCCTTCAGCCTCCTGATGTTGAAGAAGCGCTATTGCGCCTTCACCACACTGTGTGGGTGAACCATTTCAATATGTCTGTGATGTGTACGCCGAGGAACTTAAAACTTTCAACCTTGTTCACTGCTGTCCCTTCGATGTGGATAGGGGGCGCTCCCTCTGCTGTTTCCTGAAGTCCACAATCATCTTCTTTGATTTGTTGAGGTTGTTTTCCTGACACCACATCCCGAGTGCCCTCAACACCTCCCTGTAGGCTGTCTTGCTGTTGTTGGTAATCAAGCCCATTACTGTTGTGTCGTCTGAAAATTTGATGATTGAGTTGGTGTGCGTGGCCACGCAGTCGTGTGTGAACAGGGAGTACAGGAGAGGGTTGAGAACGCAGCCCTGTGGGGCCCCAGTGTTGAGCGTCAGCGAAGTGGAGATGTTGATTCCTACCTTCCCCACCTGGGGGCGGCCCGTCAAAATCCAGGACCCAATTGCACAGGCCGGGGTTGAGACCCAGGGAATCCAGCTTGATGAGCTTGGAAGGTACTATGGTGTTGAATGCTGAGGTATAGTCAATAAACAGCATTCTTACATAGGTATTCCTCTTGTCCAGGTGGGATAGGGCAGTGTGATGGCGATTGCATCGTCTGTGGACCTATTGGGGCAGTAAACAAACTGAAGTGGGTCTAAGGTGGCCTGTAAGGTGGAGTTGATATGACCCTTGACTGGTCTCTCAAGGCACTTCATGATGATAGAAGTGAGTGTAGTCATTTAGTTCAGTCATCTTTGCCTTCTTGGGTACAGGAACAATGGTGGCAATCTTGACGCATGTGGGGACAACACACTGGGATAGGGAGCGATTGAATATGTCCAAAACACACCAGCCAACTGGTCTACACGCGCTGAGGAAGCGGCTAAGGATGCCATCTGGGCTAGCAGCCTAACACGTTTAAATCTTCAACTCACGTCAGCCACGGAATTAGCTTTAGTCTGAATTGCTTCGCTGCGCATGCCACACACTAACCTATCACGTAGTGTCACTCAGTGCCCAAATTCACAGTGTTCAGATAACTGTTTAAATATAGCCACAAACTGAGATTGAATTCCCTTTCCTCTTGATTTCTCTTATGAAACCTGAATCTCTCTGCAATGGTCTGGGAGAGTTTTAAGGTAGCCACAATATCATATGATTTATCACCAGTTTTTTTAGGCGTAAGTAGGCCGCGCAGTAGATTTAATGTTTTTCCTCCCATAACAGTCAAATGTTGGCACAATTACTTCTGCTTTAATTCCATTTGCCAACACAAAGTACTCAAAACTTTGTAAGAACTCCATTGTTCCACAGATTCCTTAAACGTTCTAATATATCCAACCAGTGCTGACATTTCAGTTTATTATTTTTCTTTCACACTTTTTAGACGTTCCCTTACTCCCAGACCCCTTTTTTCCACTCACAGTAATTCCACTTTCTCCCTCTCGAGGCTCTCGTTGCTGTGACATCGGAAGCTAGCTAGCGTCACTTGACTGGCTAGCTCTACATTTTCTTTGTGTCTTTCTACAGCGAGAAAACGAATTAACCTGTTGAGGCTAGGGGGTGCTGTTGTCACTATTTATGGAAATCGTGTAATTTTTGAAACGGCTTCCTACTAAATTCTTGATCGTACAATATGCATATTATTATTATTATTGGATAGAAAACAGTCTCTAGTTTCTATAGCCGTTGAAATTTTGTCTCTGAGTGGAACAGAACTCATTCTACAGCAATTTCCCTGACATGGAGTCAGATTTCACACATTTTGGCCCCTGATCTGGAGTCAGTTAAAAGGCCACTGTTATTGCTATGAGTATACAGACACTGCTTACGTCTTCCCCTGGATGCCTTTACGTGATGACGATTTGAATGGTATCGATTGCGCAATCACAACCCCTATAAAACACACGTGTAGGTAGGAACTCTTTTCCAGGTGCGTCAGGCGCGCGGAGGACACCGACCTACTCTTTTTCCAAGCATCAGTTATATTTCTCCGGTCATATTTCTACTCGTTATAGGAGTTAAAAACATCATAAGGTAGTTAATTTAAACCGTTTTATAGCAATTTATATCCGTTTAGTGCGATTTTGGGACATTTATTTCTGAGACACTGTGAATCTCTGGGCACGGTTCCAATTCATGCCGAACGCAATGGGCATTTCTATATGGCAAGAGGACAGCTTTCGACCAAAAGACGATTAGACCCAAGAAAGGATTCTTTGCCCAAGATTCTGATGGAAGAACAGCTCAAAGTAGGAACAATTTATTATGATAAATCGTGCTTCTGTCGAGAAATGTTAATCGCTTATGACGCCATCTTGCTAGACGTAGCTTCGCTTGGCGCAAACTGTATTGAAAAGTAAGGATAATAAAAAAAAATTAAATCAGCGATTGTATTAAGAATTAAATTGTCTATCAATCGCTGTCCACCCTATATTTTTTAGTCACGTTTATGAGTATTTATGTATACGACTAGATCACTGTCTAATATGGCGCACGACATTGTCTGACCAGCTGGGCAACTTTTATCATTGTCTAACCATGATTTTGGTGGGTAAATATGCACATTTTCGAACAAACTGTATATGTATGTTGTAATGTGATGTTACAGGAGTGTCATCTGAAGAATTCTGAGAAGGTTAGCGAAAAAATTAATATATTTTGGCGATGTTTATGTTATCGCTCTCTTTGGCTAGAATCAATGCTCTGGTAACGTTTGCATATGTGGTATGCTAATATAACGATTTATTGTGTTTTCGCTGTAAGACACTTAGAAAATCTGAAATATTGTCTGTATTCACAGGATCTGTGTCTTTCGATTAGTGTATGCTGTGTATTTTTACGAAATGTTTGATGATTAGTAATTAGGTAAACACGTTGCTCTATATATTTATTCTAGTCCATTTGTGACGGTGGGTGCAATTGTAAACTATGACATCTACCTGAAATATGCACATTTTTCTAACAAAACCTATCCTATACCATAAATATGTTATCAGACTGTCATCTGATGAGTTTTTTTCTTGGTTAGTGGCTATCAATATCTTAGTTTAGCCGAATTGGTGATAGCTACTGGTGTTGGTGGACAAATAAAAGATGGTGTCTTATGCTAACGAGTTTAGCTAATAGATTTATATCTTTACATATTGTGTCTTCCCTGTAAAACATTTTAAAAATCGGACATGTTGGCTGGATTCACACGATCTGTGTCTTTCATTAGCTGTATTGGACTTTAATGTGTGAAAGTTAAATATTTAAAAAAATATTTATTTTTTTGAATTTCGCGGCTCTGCCTTTTCAGTGGAATGTGTGGGGGGGGGGGGTGTGCCGCTAGCGGCACCCCAGTCCTAGACAGGTTAAACTGACTTTTTGCCAAAAATAATGAATGCAAATGTGAGAACATTTCTTCCTTGTTGCCAGTTTTGTTGTATAGCACACTGTATTACTTATATAGCTAACATAAGGACAGGTCACTACAGTAGAAACTATAGTGGGCATTGTTTAATCCATTTCATAGGACAAAACATTCCACGCATTCCTAAGTACGTAAGCAGGGGAGCGTCACAGGTGCCCTAAAGGAACAAACTAGAATATCAATACGCAACAATTGTTTTATGCTTTTACATTTAGGCTAACATGAAGATAAAAGCTGGAGCATGTGTCAAGGATATTGTACATGTCAGTCTTATTCTAATGCATACACATGTGTGTATAATATATATATGTGCATAATATATATATATGTGTGTGTGGGAGAGAGTAGACTTGTGTAGCTGGGTTGATGTGTAGGCGGGTTTGTAAGTGTATGTTGGCTGTTGTGTAAGCGGGTGTGTGTGGGTTGCATCCTTCTGTGGATGGATTTCTGAGTGTAAGAGCTGTTCTTGTGTAGGAGGATGTGTGTGTTGCCTGCTCTTATGCAATCACATTTTTGTGAATGTGTGTGTGTGTGTGTGTGTGTGTGTGTGTGTGTGTGTGTGTGTGTGTGTGTGTGTGTGTGTGTGTGTGTGTGTGTGTGTGTAAACGTGTGTATCCAGGCTGTTACCGAGTAGGTAGACTTGCTGGTGATCTCTAGCAGCTTGTGTTTGGCCCTCCTTTCAGAGTCCCTGGCTTCCTGCAAGTCCTGCTTCAGCTGGTCAGCCTCCATTGCCCTGAAAGGAGGCAGGGAGGGAGAGAAAGAAAGAGGGGGAGAGAGGGGGTCAGCGAGGCTGAAATAAATAGACAATTTGTATAGAGGCATAGCATGTACACTTTTTTTACCATGTAATTACAATTTCTTCATTAAATACAGAGTAAATAGAATGTGTGTATGTTAGTAATGCACGGGTTGAATCATAACTCGCAGTACCCGTGGGACGGATGGGTTTAGGGTCATGAAATACTTTGTGGGTGAAGGGCGGGTGGGTTGAATAAAGAGAATCTAATTCATTTTTTTAATCCATAAATCATTCTTGTGCAATTTATACCTATAGGCTACATTGAGGTTCTTTCATTATTTTAAGGCTAGGTCTATGCTTCAGGGCCTAACTTTACCTGCACCAAATATCCTACACAACAATCACTTTTGAGAACAGGCAGAAAGTTCAAGTCGATCCACTGAGGCAAAAAGGGCAACGTCAGAGTTTCATTTTAATGAGAGAAAAGCTGCGAAATGGAGTTAAAAATAAAGAGAATGGAGAGAGAATTTGGTGAAGTGGACAAGGAGGATGATAGCAGTGTTGTGTAATTTGTGAGATGCTATACACATTTGACAGTCACAAGACGGGGACTTCAAAATAGGCCTATTTGTAATGACGATGCAGGGATTAAGGAAGCAGGTCCAGATGGTGAGTTTAATAATGACGAACATAGAGAGTTACATGAAAACAGAACTAATACTGCCTGATGACTGAGGATTGTGAGGGCTATATGAATGGAGAGTAATCAGGGTGGTGATGAAGCCCAGGTGTGCTTAACGATGGGGAGCAGGTGTGAGCAACGATTGCCAGGTATGCAATGTGGGTTGCCAGGACCGGTGGTTAGTAGACTGGCGACATCAAGCCCCGGAGGGAGCAGGAGTAGGCGTGACACCTATTACACGTCAAGGGAACAGTAGCATACTGTTCAGATGGGTTAAATGGAAACTGAAATCTGGAAACCAACTGTAGGTCGATAAACTCTGTCTTTGTCGTGTAGAGTAGGCCAGAAGGCTAAACTGAAAAATAGAACCGCTATCAAATTAAAACGATTGCAGATGGGTATTTCTTTACATAGTGATTCCAGAAGAAAAAAACAGTACTGCCACCAAAGGTATACATTATGGGACAGCTTAAAAACAATGCTGCCCCATCAACAGCTCAATCAAAATGGTCCCCCCTTTGAACTGAGAGGCTACTTTTGTAGAGGAAGCCCCTCCCATCAGAACATACCAAACATTTTAATTAATTAAGCAATTACCAACATCCAAGCCTACATTTTTTCACTCAGCTAAACAAATCATGAACTATATACATTGCACCTTTGAAATCTATTTATCATGATACAATATAACACATTTACAAAATCCCATCACTACTGACACGGTGTCTTCCAATACGCCCATTCCCATAAACGAGCCATTCGGGACAGGCACTACAAAGCCAACCCGATTGCCATAGCTCTGGTCCTTATCCCAGTATAACTGGAAGCTACAGAGACGGAGAGAGAGGAACAGAAACAAACAGCGTGCTCATCATATCATTGATAAGTACAAAAAACATTGCTTAAATAAAACATGAAAGCTTGTCTGTATATTGTTTATACTATAACAAACTGTTACTGGAGTTAAGAATAAAGTGTGTAATGTATGTACTAAGATGGAAGTTAACTTCGCTGTGTCGACCCACATTTTGCACAGAAAATCTTTCCCATATTTTTTGTTGTTGGGTTATTGCATTTTCTCCCCGGTCCCTAAATGTCTTTGCACTGCGAAAGGAGAGCTGACAGAACTTTATCAATGTATGCTTCAATCTAGTTAACATTTTGATAATTTATTACCTTCCGGTGAGCAACTTCTAGGGCAACATACACTGAGTGTACAAAACATTAAGAATGCATTCTTAATATTGAGTTGCACTCCCCTTATTCCCTAAGAATAGCCTCAATTTGTCAGGGCATGGACTCCACAAGGTCTCAAAAGCATTCCATAAGAATGCTGGCCCATGTTGACTCCAATGCTTCCCACAGTTGTGTCACATTGGCTAGATGTCCTTTGGGTGGTGGACCATTCTTGATACACAAGGGAAGCTGTTGTGTGAATACCCGGCAGCGTTGCGGTTCTTGACACAAACCGCTGCGCCTGGCACCTACTACCATAGCCCGTTCAAAGTCACTTAAATCTTTTGTCTTGCCCACTCATACTCAATGGCACACAATCCATTTCTCAATTGTATCAAAACTTAAAAATCCTTCTTTAATCTCCTTCATCTACATTGTTAGAAGTGGATTTAACAGGTGAAATCAATAAGAGACCATAGCTTCCACCTGGTCAGTCTCATGGAAAGAGCAGGTGTTCTTAATGTTTTGTACACTAGGTGTACAATGACAGAAGAGAAGCTGCATTTATCTAATTATAGACAAGTTAACTAACAGTCTACCAAAATGATAAGCAGGAACATATCTAAATTAGGAAAAAAAATAAAAAATAATTTCATCACATACAGTATAGTCGGGCGGTTACGGATGGGTTATTAGCAATTGTGGGAGGGTGTGGGTGAACAAACATCTGGCCCACGCACCAATAGCGTGCATGTGTCCAGGGGCAGAACTTCAATGGGTGCGCCGCACCTTTGGTAGCCAATGCAAAGGGCCCCCAAAAAACTTGTCATATCACTTTAAAAAAATGGTCACAAGCAGAATAGAGGGTGCGGTATTACAACAAAAAAAGCAATACTATGTAAATCAGGTAGCGATTGCCCATACTGAATAAGATTTTACACAGGAGGGAGGCCCCTAGCTATGCCTTGCACCCATGAGAGTGAAAGCTAAGCTCCGCCCTGCACGTGACCAGCTGCATCACAACAAAAACACTCAAATTTAAACTTAAACTCCACAACAAAGTCTAGCTAAACTTTAAACTGTTTTACCATTGAGCACCACATTGAAAGCATGTGTTCAACTTTGTTTTTCTTTTCATTTTCTTGGGATCCAATTAGATAATGACTAATAAACGGTCGGGACGATATTTATGGCCGAATTATCCTATCGGCCTTTGAGTATTGGCGCAGCTAATCTCCCCTTTATAGTACCAGTACACTTGCCTCGTGGGAAACTCCTGCAAGCCAGAGCAACTCATTGCTAGTTAGCTTGTCCTTGAGGAACCTCTGGGCTGCTTGCCCAGCTACCCACTCATGCTGAATATTAATGTAGCACACTTTAATAATGCCCCATGGAATGTAGAAAGTATTAATTAATTTACTGTTAGGCAGTGTTGTACTCGAGTCCAGTCTCAAGACCACATATTGAGTGTCTCGGTCTTGTGTGTCGGATACATTTGTACTCGATCTTGACTCCGTCTCGGACAGTGAGGACTAGGTCATTTTTTTCCTGAGACCAGCGGAGTAAAAATCTCAATCAGCTTTATTAAAACATTATCTTAACAGCCTTTATATCTATTAGACACGTTAGTGCAGTGGCGAACCTTTAGGCCTTCAGTGTGTGACATGTTCTTGATTCTGAAGACAGCAACTAATACCACCGCACTCATGTAGGAGTGCACTTTTGGTAAAACGCAAAGGACCAGTGGTGTAGTTGAGGCTATACGCAAATATAAGCCGTATATACGCACTTTTTCCCCCAGTGGTTTTGAGAGAAAATCTGAAAAATCTATAGGATGTTTTTTAAAATAGGAAAACACTGAAATCCTTCACTGGGCGGGCCGTTTGGGAACCTTTTGTCAATTTGAGTATACCCACTTCTCCAGGCACCACTACATATGGACAATGGAAAGACAGCAGTCACACACATGATGATAAAGGACAAGCAGTCCATAAACTCTGACATAATAAGCCAGTAGCTCCCAATCGTAATACAAAAACAACCATTACAAAAAACATTTCTGAAATATGAACACAGAAATACTATACATTTTGAACTCTTTGACTAAATTGATTGATTTGACTAAATTGCAAGCACAGTCTTGAATTGGACTCATTTTTCTGGTCACGGACCCCTTGTCTTCACTCGGACTCGATTTGCTCTGGTCTTGAATCAGTCTCGCTTTAGGTGATCTCGAACACAACACAGGCAAAACAATGTCCATACAGGCTGCAGCACTTCACAAAGCAACATACCGGTAGCTTGCTTGCTAATGAGCTAGATTAACAAAATTCAGCATTCATAAAGCTAGCTTTGCTAGTTATGACGCTAACATCAGTTCACTGCCCTAAAACTGATAGCTAATAATGCTGATTATCCATGACTTTCCCTTGCTGAGCCAAAATGCCTGTCTACAAGATTAACAAGTGGTGTCTTTTCTCTTTAAAAGAAAACTAAGTCACTTCTGTGAGTGTTGATCAGTAGACCTAACATGGTCCCAAATTAAAAGGAACACCGATTGTTTGTCATCTGTAGCCCCATAGACTGAAATAAGCCAAAACGACCTCAATAACTCACTGCATGCACACAGTCCTATTGAATATGAATTCACCTGTATTGTGAGTAGGCCTATGCCATCTTGATTTACCCAGTTTATCATGAGATTTACCATTATGTTGTTACATTGTTAAAAACAAAGTCAAATTGGTTGTATTATTGATTTGTTAATGCATACATGGCTGTCTCTGGAAAAATGTACCATCAAAATGTTTACATTTAATTATATTTATTATTCCATAAAATATCTGCCATTGGCCCCCTTGTCCCCAAAAATCAGTACCTGCCCTTAAAAACCCATATTGGTCGTTCTCTACATCCAATGCACATCTTGTTGTGCTATTTTTCACCCAAAGAAAATAAATTGAAGTTAAGCAACATTTTACTTTACAATTTTGTAATTTAGCAGACTATCCAGAGTAGTGAGTGCATACATTTTCTTACTGGTCCCCCGCGGGAATCGAACCCACAACTCTGGCGTTGCAAGGGCCATTCTCTACCAACTGAGGCACACGGGACCATCCATTCGACTCACCTCCTCTCTGACTCATCAGCCATCTTGAGGGCCATCATCTCCGCCTCCAGCATCTTCTGTTCCATCATTCTCCTCTCCTCCTCTGAGCGGATGGCTGTCACCTTGATCCGCTGCATTTCGGCCTCGGCCTCACTAGCCTTCTGGGACAGCAGCTTCGCTTCCTCCTCAGCTATCTGGGCCTTCTCAGCCAGGAGATCTGCTGTCTCCTCAGAACGAAGCTAGAGAGGGGGACAGAAACAGACATAACATGTTCATAGAAGTTAATAAACATTCATAAAGCAGTTTAGCCTCCTCCTCAGCTGGTCTGCTGTCTCCCCACTATGCAGCTACATAGAGGGATGGAAAGAGACAGGGCCTTCATAAGCAGTTCACAAACATTCATAAAGCAGCTACGTGGGCCTGCTGTCTCATCTGAAAGCAGTAAGAGGGGGGTAGGGTAAGAGAGTAAGACACACAAATCATTAACCACATATTGTGCCTTAGCAGAACGATTACAAAAACTAAATGATTTTGATTAACAATCTTTAAGCATCAGGACCCAAAATCCCTGGGTAAACCATCCCTCTTCCAAGTGAAAAATCTATTTATATATGAGATGTGTCTGGGTCTAGGAACACCCCACTGGGTTTAAAAAAAGGAACACCCCACTGTTCTTACCAGAGCGTCATTGGCCATGTGGGCTTCATCCTGTAGCTGTATCAGTCTCCTTTCCAGATCGTCCCTGGCTCTCTCTGCTACCTCTCTCAGGTGCTTCTCCCTCTCTAACCGCTGCCTCTCCACCTAGACACAGACAGAGAGCGTGGCGGGGGCGTGAGCAGGTTACAGGTTTGACCGAGAGGGACATAGTCAGGATCACAAAGAGACAGAGGACAAAGGTAATGATGAACAAGGGGGACAAGAGCTGCAGCTGTAAGGGCAGAAAGAGGAGCACAGAGACCATAGAGGTGGTAAACCACCATGTCTCTTCCAACGACTCAGCCTCCATTGCTCATACCCGTTTCCTGGCCCTCTCCTCTCGGGCCTGGGCCTTCATCTGTTGCACCTCTAGAGAGTCCACCCTCCTCCTCCGCATGAACAGGTCATGGTTCCCCATGCACAGCTGCAGGATCTAGAGAGGAAGAATTAGGTGAGTTTAAGTACACTTAAAGGTCCAATGCAGCTATGTTCATCTCAATATCAAATCATTTCTGGGTAATAACAAAGTACCTTACTGTGATTGTTTTTAATAAAATTGTTTTTAAAAAAATGCTTCTTAGCAAAAAGCAATTTCTCAAGCAAGAGAGGGGCAAGAGTGGGGAGGGGAAAACTGAAAACTGGCTGTTATAGGCAGAGAGGTTTGGAACTCTTTCGTATTGGTCTATTAACTAATTTGAGGTCACCAGGCAGGCCAAAGCTCCATCTCAACAAAACAGGCTGATATTTCAGGTGGTCTTTTCAAACAGTTCTTACACTAAAAGGGCAGTATCAACATTTTCAGAATTTCATAGTATTATTCCAACCCTTACAGTGTGGAAATATAAACTGAGCGTACAAAGCATTATGAACACCTTCCTAATATTGAGTTGCACCCTGCCTTTTGCCCTCAGAACAGCCTCAATTCATCGGGGCATGAACTCTTCAAGGTGTCATAAGCGGTTAACAGGGATACTGGCCCATATTGACTCCAACGCCTCCCACAAGTTGGCTGGATATCAAGTTGGCTGGATATCCTTTGGGTGGTGGATCATTCTTGATACACACAGGAAACTGTTGAGCGTGAAACTCAGTAGCGTTGCAGTTCTTGACACGAACCAGAGCACCTCACACCTACTACCATACCCTGTTCAAAGGCAATTAAATATTTTGGCTTGCCCAATCACCCTCAATGGCACAAATACACAATCCATGTCTCAAGGCTTAAAAATCCTCCCCTTCATCTACACTGATTGAAGTGGATTTAACATGTGACATTAATAAGGGATAGACTGACCAGGTGAATCCAGGTGAAAGCTATGTCATGGAAAGAGTTTTGTACATCCAGTGTATGAAAGACAGGAAATCAAGTTTCAAAATCAAGCACTGGGCCTTTAAAAGCAAGAATCTAGCTCTCACATAATAGTCAACAACAAAAAAAAGCATGTTTAATTTTCATCACTGTACTCACCAACTTGTTAACCCTCAACTTGGAGGAGTTGAACTTGAACACGTCTGTTTTCTTGTCCAGAGGCTTTATGGCGAACTTGATCAGAAAGACGACAATACACATTAAAACCTCAAAGTAAGAGGTTACACAAACTGTAAAAACAGACTTGTTCGATTCAGGGTTGGGGTCAATTCCATTTAAATTCAGTCAACTCAGAAAGTAAACCGCATTAAATTTGAATTTCTGTTTAATTCCTGAGTTGAATGGATTGAAATGGAACTGACCCCAATCCTGGTCCAATTTCAGAGGCTGTAGGAGTAACGATCCAGTACCTCTCTGTCGCTGTAGGAGATGTTGCGAATCTCATTCCAAGGGAAGGAACATTTGGGGGTTAACTTGTTGTCTGGATCGTAGATATGTAGACCCAAGGCATCCACTCCCAGCAGGAGATCTGTTCCCTTCTTGTTCTGGGATAAATAAAAGAACAGAGTGACGAATGAAGAAAGCGAGGATGAAACAAAGAAAGTTAACCACACACTCTATTTTTATGTATCCTTTTATTTAACTAGGCAAGTCAGTTAAGAATAAATTATTATTTACAATGACCCTAATGAAGAACATTTAATTCCATGTTATTTCTTTAACCAGGATAGTCCAAATGAGTGACTTAGTAACACTTTCCACTATTTTCCAGGAAGTCTTGGGTGGTGAATGAGAAGAGGAAACAAAGCCCTCAGTAGCTGTGAGATTACCAGACTTCTCTAGTGTGTTTGTCTTTCTGACAGACAATTCATTACTCTCCTTTACGCTAATAAATACCAGCTGCGATACAAAGTAGTGCTCTTTGTTGACTGCTCTACTTTCTTTGTTGACTGTTCTACACTCGTGTCTATCTGTCCGACAGGCAGTAGTGGCAGTGGCACAACCTGGTAACCACAGGAGGCTGGTGGCACCTTCATTGGGGAGAAAGAGCTTGTGGTAATGACTGGAGCAGAACGATATCAAATCATTCCAATCGCTCCGTTCCAGCTATTATTATGAGCTGACCCCTCAGGAGACTCCACTGCTGGCAACTCAATTAATTATAGAGCTGGGTAATATGGGAAAAAATCCATATTGCAATAAATTGATGTTATAACGATAAATAGAATGATGCGTTTTAGGGCTGACCCCAATTAGTCGACTGGTCGATTGTTTGGTCGTTAGTCTGTTGGTCGACCGAGTTTGTGTTACTGCTCGACACTATGTGTGTGTATTTATTTGTGCCCATCTCAGTGAACTAATCCATTGTGGAGGCCTAGACTAAAAGCCGATTTATGCTTGATCTGAAAATGCGGCTCCATATAGAGGGTGTGACACAATTTCAGAGCCTCGAGAAGCCAAATTGAACTCCGTACCGCATCGCCACGAGCCTCCCAAATTTTGTAACAACTCTGTATAGCTCCGCATTGACATGATTGGTTGACGGTAGAAACACAAACTCACTTCCTTGACAACAGATCTGCACTGCTCAACGAAGCGCAATAAGTATGAATGCCCTGACTTCTGCTGAGGTCATATCACCATAAATGCTGCATGGCCAATGCAGACGTCGGATTGACCATGCGCTCAGATGCACAATGTCCTTCTTTCTCCAGAATGCGCTATCTCCCGCCAATTTGTGCACATTCATTGTTTCATAACTTCATTGTGTTAATTGGGTTTGATTGTTAGTGTATATCAATTCCCAGTAGTACATTTACCGTTAATTCCTAATCTACATTGTTTGTTACTATGGTTACGGTCATTTCTGTTTATGCATTCAATATTATTCCAGACTTCCCGTTATCATTGTCAGAGTGGACACATTGTTTGCAGAGTGCACAACCTATGCTAAACTTCGGAGAAACAAGCTTATTTCATTCCATTTATGCTGCTCGATCAACCTATTTTTCCAACTTAATTGAGGAGAATAAGAACAATCCCAAATGTATTTTTGATACTGTTGCAAAGCTAGCAAAAAAGCAGCATTCCCAAGGACTCTCGGGTGGCGCAGTACTAGCTGTGGGTTCGAGCCCAGGCTCTGTCGCAGCCGGCCGCGACCGGGAGGTTCATGGGGCGACGCACAATTGGCCTAGCGTCGTCCGTGTTAGGGAGGGTTTGGCCGGTAGGGATATCCTTGTCTCATCGTGCACTAGCGACTCCTGTGGCGAACCGGGCGCAGTGCGCGCTGACCAGGTCGCTATGTGTACGGTGTTTCCTCTGACATATTGGTGCGACTGGCTTCCGGGTTGGATGCACGCTGTGTTAACTTCTCTAGGATAGGGGGCAGCATTTTCACATTTGGAAGAAAAGCATACCCAAATTCAACTGCCAGCTACTCATCCCCAGAAGATAAGATATGCATATTATTAGTAGATTTGGATAGAAAACACTCTGAAGTTTCTAAAACTGTTTGAATCATGTCTGTGAGTATAACAGAACTTATTTAGCAGGCGAAACCCCGAGGACAAACCATTCAGATTTTTTATTTTATTTTTTAGGTCACTCTTTTCAATGGATTTTCATTGGGAATCCAGATTTCTAATTGACCTTCTTGCAGTTCCTACCGCTTCCACTGGATGTCAACAGTCTTGAGAAATTGGTTGAGGGTTTTTCCTTTGTGTAATGAAGAAGTAGCCCTGTTCAGAAAGAGAGTCGAGTGAAGTGTACTTTTTGTTTGAGGCGCGTAACCAGAAAGCATGCTACAGTTTGTTTTAATCCTGTATTGAAGACAGATCATCCCGTCTTCAATTTTATCGATTATTTACGTAAAAAAATACCTAAAGTTGTATTACAAAAGTAGTTTGAAATGTTTTGGCAAAGTTTACAGGTAACCTTTGAGATATTTTGTAGCCTCATTTGAGCAAGTTGGAACCGGTGTTTTTCTGGATCAAACGCTCTAAATAAATTGACATTTTAGATATATATCGACGAAATTAATCAAACAAAAGGACCATTTGTGATGTTTATGGGACATATTGCAGTGCCAACAACAGAAGCTCGTCAAAGGTAAGGCATGAATTATATTTTTATTTCTGTGTTTTGTGTCGCCCCTGCAGGGTTGAAATATGCTTTTCTCTCTTTCTTTACAATGTTGCTATCCTCAGAATATAGCATCGTTTGCTTTCGCCGAAAAGCCTATTTGAATTCTGACATGTTGGCTGGATTCACAACCAGTGTATCTTTAATTTGGTATCTTTCATGTGTGATTTAATGAAAGTTTGATTTTTATAGTATTTTATTTGAATTTGGCGCTCTGCATTTTCTCTGGCTTTTGGCCAAGTGAGACAGTAGCGTCCCGCCTAAACTCAGATTTTTGGATCTAAATATGAACTTTACCGAACAAAACATACATGTATTGTGTAACATGAAGTTCTATGAGTGTCATCTGATGAAGATCATCAAAGGTTAGTGATTAATTTTAACTCTTTCTGCTTTTAGTTACTCCTCTCTTTGGCTGGAAAAATGGCTGTGTTTTTCTATGGCTATGTACTGACCTAACATTATCGCAAGGTGTGCTTTCGCCGTAAATCCTTTTTGAAATCAGACACTTTGGCTGGATTAATGAGAAGTTTATTATTATTATATTACCTTCAAGCTGCATACTGGACCCTATTCCAACTAAACTACTGAAAGAGCGGCTTCCTGTGTTTGGCCCTCCTATGTTGAACATAATAAACGGCTCCCTGTCCACCGGATGTGTACCAAACTCACTAAAAGTGGCAGTAATAAAGCTTCTCTTGAAAAAGCCAAACCTTGACCCAGAAAATATAAAAAACTGTCAGCCCATATCGAATTCCTATCAATTCCCATTCCTATCAAATTTTGAAAAAGCTGTTGCGCAGCAACTCACTGCCTTCCTGAAGACAAACAATGTATATGAAACGCTTCAGTCTGGTTATAGACCCCATCATAGCAGTGAGACTGCACTCGTGAAGGTGGTAAATTACCTTTTAAATGGCGTCAGACCAAGGCTCTGCATCTGTCCTCGTGCTCCTAGACCTTAGTGCTGCTTTTGATACCGTTGATCACCACGTTCTTTTGTAGAGATTGGAAACCCAAATTGGTCTACATGGACAAGTTCTGGCCTGGTTTAGATCTTATCTACCGAAAAGATATGTTTGTCTCTGGATGGTTTGTCCTCTGAAAAATTAACTGTAAATGTCAGTGTTCCTCAAGGTTCCGTTTCAGGACCACTAGTGTTTTCACTATATATTTTACCTCTTGGTGATGTCATTCGGAAACGTAATGTTAACTTTCACTGCCATGCGGACGATACACAGTTGTACATTTCGATGAAACAAGGTGGAGCCCCAAAATTGCCTTCCCTGGAAGCCTGTGCTTCAGACATAAGAAAGTGGATGGCAGTAAATGTTTTACTTTTAAACTCGGACAAAACAGAGATGCTAGTTCTAGGTCCCAAGAAACAAAGAGATCTTCTGTTGGATCTGACAATCTTGATGGTTGTTCAGTTGTCTCAAATAAAACTGTGAAGGACCTCGGCGTTACTCTGGAACCTAATCTCTCTTTTGATGAACCGCATCTACGCAACATTGCAAAAATCAGGGACTTTGTCCAAAAATTATGCAGAAAAAATTATCCATGCTTTTGTCACTTCTAGGTTAGACTACTGCAATGTTCTACTTTCCGGCTACCCGGATAAAGCACTAAATAAACTTCAGTTAGTGCTAAACACTGCTGCTAGAATCTTGACTAGCACCAAAACAATGTATCATTTTACTCCAGTGCTTTCCTCTACACTGGCTTCCTGTTAAGGCTAGGGCTGATTAAGGTTTTACTGCTAGCTTCCGAAGCATTACATGGGCTTGCTCCTACCTATCTTTCCGATTTGTAGTGTAGTAAGTTGGTGGTTGAAGATATCCCTCTAGTGGTGTGGGGTTGCGCTTTGGCAAAGTGTGTGGGGTTATATCCTGCCTGTTTGGCCCTGTCCGGGTGGGGCCACAGTTTCTCGACCCCTCCGGTCTCAGCCCCCAGTATTTATGCTGCAATAGTTTGTGTCAGGGGGCTAGGGTCAGTCTGTTATATCTGGAGTATTTCTCCTGTCTTATCCGGTGTCCTGTGTGAATTTAAGTATGCTCCCTCTCTTTTTCTCAGAGGACCTGAGCCCTAGGACTTGGTCGTGCTGCTGCTCCAGTTTCAACTGTTCTGCCTGCGGCTATGAAACCCTGACCTGTTCACCAGACATGCTACCTTGTCCTGGACCTGCTGTTTTCGACTCTCTCTCTCTACCGCACCTGCTGTCTCTAACTCTGAATGATCGGCTATGAAAAGCCAACTGACATTTACTCCTGAGGTACTGACCTGTTGCACCCTCTACAACCACTGATTATTATAATCCAACCCTGCTGGTCATATATGAATGTTTGAACATCTTGGCCATGTACTGTTATATCTCCACCCAGCACAGCCAGAAGAGGACTGGCCACCCCTCAGAGCCTGGTTCCTCTCTAGGTTTCTTCCTAGGTTCCTGTCTTTCTAGTGAGTTTTTCCTAGCCACCGTGCTTCAACATCTGCATTGCTTGCTGTTTGGGGTTTTAGGCTGGGTTTCTGTACAGCACTTTGTGACATCGGCTCACATAAAAAGGGCTTTAAATACATTTGATTGATGAGTTCTCAATTTAGTCATTGTCTTTTGTTTGGAGCACTCCTGTCAATGTTGAATAATAACCTGCAGGTTGCAATGGTTTTATTTGTTGGCTTTATATAGGCTATTTTTACATAGTTGGCAAAGGCAATAGAATTGACTTTGTAGGTTTGTATCGTTTTCATTTAGATATAATTTTAATTAACCACAAGACAATGATAGATATAAAGACGTTACTATAAAATAAATTAAACGGTTTCACGAAAATGTGCATATGAAAACCACAATTGGCACGCAGATCGGTAGAAATGGTAAGATAAATTGGCATTCCACATGAGTAGCCTATTACCGGCAACTTCAGGAGAATAGATAAGTCAAGTTAAGGTTTTTTCCTTCTGGTTATCTAGATCTCTGGCGCCCTCAAGGCATTTATCTTATTTCATCAAACCATAAAGTTTAAGCTGACAACTTTTAGTCAACCAAGATTTTTTTTTTGTCGGGGAAAACCCTAATAAGTTTAAAGGTTAATAAAAATATATTTTTTTATAAACTACTACTACTAGTTTGACGGTCTTAGCCATCAAATTGTCCCATTAACAATCACCCATATTAGCAAACTTATTTAATTTCCAAGGCTACTCATCATAATGAACAATATCAGCAAAATTCCTGTGATAGTGTCACGAATCCCGCCAAAGATTGTGCCTCTTCCCGTTCCGGCGGGACTTGGTGGTCGTCGTCGCCGGCCTACTAGCTGCCACCGATCCCCTTTTCTGTTTCATTTAGTTGTGTCTGATTTGTTGCACCTGTTTCGTGTTTAGGTTTGATTGTGGGCTATTTAAACCCAGTTGGCCCGCCGACTGTTGTGCGGGCTTGTTTTTCTGTTTGTGGTGTTTCGTTCATTTCTTGTGGTGTCTGTTCCTATTTCTGTTTAGTCCTGTTTGTTTGGACTGGGACTTTACGCGCCCTTGTGTGTGTGGCGTGACCGTCTCTCTGGTATTTTGGAACATTAAATCCACGTCCTTTTTGAACTACCCTGCTCTCTGCGCCTGACTCCTTCACTCACCACTTTTGGAATCCTGACAGATAGGTGTCGATAAACTGAAATTTATCTTCCCAGCTCTAATTCATTACTCTGATAGATACAAGGTACCGTTCATCTTAACCTACATTAATAACTCATGTTGAAAAGGTTTGATGTGGAACTTAGAATGCCCCAGTCTTTTAGAGTAGACATTGATCACTGCAGTAGGCTATATTATCTCACTTCAAGAGAGAAATTGATTCCATGAGACATGACATATTAAAATGGATAATCGCCCCCCAGAAATAAAATTATGATACTCCTGTCAATTTGATGAAAGCCTAGGTACTATCAGTAGGTAAAATACAAAATATCGCCAAATCAACCAAGAAATGGTATGGTCATACTTGTCTGGAACACATCCATCAGTTTATCGTCATGACAAAGAATATATTTTGCTTAGATGTTCTCAATCTAAACAGTGTATGAATTTATTCAACTTAGTTTCTCCTTCAAGTACCATCTAGCAATGCACCCTGTGTGTCTGTGGGAAACATGGGAAAGGGCCCTTCTCGCCATAGCAACATTCTGCATGTCACGTTCCTGACCTGTTTTTCCTTTTTCTTGTATTTATTTAGTTGGTCAGGGCGTGAGTTGGGGTGGGTTGTCTATGTGTTATTTTCTATGTTGGGATGTTTGTGTTCGGCCGGGTATGATTCTCAATCAGAGACAGCTGTCAACCGTTGTCCCTGATTGAGAATCATACTTAGGCAGCCTGGGTTTCACGTGTGTTTTGTGTGTGTTTGTTCTTGTGTCAGTGTTCCGCCACACAGGACTGTCACGGTAGTTATTTTGTATCGCATATTGTTTTTGTTAATTATTAAATCACTATGGAAACTAACCACTCTGTGTCTTGGTCCGATCCGTCTCGCCTCTCCTCGTCCGAGGAGGAGGATTACGACTGCCGTTACAGAAACACCCACCACCAAAGGATCAAGCGGAGTGGTAAAGGGCAGCGACAGCAGCAACAGAGGACACAGGACTCGTGGACTTGGGAGGAGATCCTGGACGGCAAAGGACCCTGGGCTCAGCCAGGGGAATATCGCCGTCCCAAGGCGGAGTTGGGGGCAGCGAAGGCAGAGAGGCGCTGGTATGAGGAGGCAGCGCGGCGACGCGGTTGGGAGCCCGAGAGTCAGACCCAAAAAATTATTGGGGGGGGGGGGGCACACGCGGAGTGTGGCAAAGCCGGGTAGGTTACCTGAGCCAACTCCCCGTGCTTACCAAGGAGTGAGAGGGCGTCGTACTGGTCAGACACCGTGTTATGCGGTAAAGCGCACGGTGTCCCCAGGACGCGTGCTTAGCCCAGTGCGGGCTATTCCACCTCACCGCACTGGTAGGGCTAGGTTGGGCATCGAGCCGGGTGCCATGGTGTACATGGCACCAGCCTTACATATGGTGTCCCCGGTTCGCCAGCTTAGCCCAGTGCGGGCTATTCCACCTCACCGCACTGGTAGGGCTAGGTTGGGCATCGAGCCGGGTGCCATGGTGTACATGGCACCAGCCTTACATATGGTGTCCCCGGTTCGCCAGCATAGCCCAGTGCAGGCTATTCCACCTCGCCGCACTGGCAGGGCTACGGGGACCATTCAACCTGGTAGGGTTGGGGAGGCTCGGTGCTCAAGTGCGCGTGTCCTCCTTCACGGTCCGGTATACCCGGTACCACCTCCATGTACCAGTCCTCCGGTGGCAGCCCCCCGCACCAGGCTGTCTCTCCGGGTTCTCTCTCCAGCTTCTCCCACCTGTCCAGCGCTGTCAGAGCCTTCCTCCTATCCAGCGCAGCCAGTGTCTGAGCTGTCTGCCTGCCCAACGCTGTATGAGCTGCCTGCCTGCACAGCACCGTCAGAGCTGCCTGCCTGCACAGCACCGTCAGAGCTGCCTGCCTGCACAGCACCGTCAGAGCTGCCTGCCTGCACAGCACCGTCAGAGCTGCCTGCCTGCACAGCACCGTCAGAGCTGCCTGCCTGCACAGCACCGTCAGAGCTGCCTGCCTGCACAGCACCGTCAGAGCTGTCCGTCTGTCCCGAGCCGTCAGAGCTGTCCGTCTGTCCCGAGCCGTCAGAGCTGTCCGTCTGTCCCGAGCCGCAAGAGCCGTCCAGCCAGGACCAGCCAGAGCCGTCCAGCCAGGACCAGCCAGAGCCGTCCAGCCAGGACCAGCCAGAGCCGTCCAGCCAGGACCCGCCAGAGCCGTCCAGCCAGGACCCGCCAGAGCTGTCCAGCCAGGACCCGCCAGAGCCGTCCAGCCAGGACCCGCCAGAGCCGTCCAGCCAGGATCCGCCAGAGCCGTCCAGCCAGGATCCGCCAGAGCCGTCCAGCCAGGATCCGCCCCTCAGTCCGGTGCTGCCCCTCAGTCCGGTGCTGCCCCTCAGTCCGGTGCTGCCCCTCAGTCCGGTGCTGCCCCTCAGTCCGGTGCTGCACTTTCTGACATTGGCTGATGTAAAAAGGGCTTTATAAATACATTTGATTGATTGATCTGTTGGTCACATACCTTAAAAAAATTAAGTCGGGGCGTGGATCAGAAAACGAATCAGAATCTGGTGTGACTACCATTTGCCTCATGCATCGACACATCTCCTTCACAGAGTTGATCAGGCTGTTGATTGTGGCCTGTGGATTGTTATCCCACTCCTCTTCTATGGCTGCAAAGTTGCTGAATATTGTCAGGAACTGGAACACACTGTCGTACGCATCTATCCAAACATGCTCAATTAGTGACATGTCTGGTGAGTATGCAGGCCATGGAAAAACTGAAACATTTTCAGCTTCCAGGAATTGTGTACAGATCCTCACAACATGGTGCCGTGCGTTACTTTGCTGAAACATGAGGTGATGGCGGCGGATGAATGGCACGACAATAGGCCTCAGTATTTCATCACGATATCTCTATAGTCAGGTCAAGACCTTGGTGACTACAAGCACGTAGATGAGCTTCCCTGAGACGGTTTCTGACAGTTTGTGCAGATATTCTTCAGTTGTGCAAACCCACAGTTTCATCAAGTGGCTGCTTTCAGACATTCCGGCAGGTGAAGAAACCGGATGTGGAGGTCCTGGGCTGGTATGGTTACATGTGGTCTGCGATTGTGAGACCGGTTGGATGTAATTCTCTAAAAACGACGTTGAAGGTGGCTTACGGTAGAGAAATTCACATTAAGTCTCTGGCAACGGCTCTGGTGGACATTCCTGCAGTCAGCATGCCAATTGCACGTTCCCTCAGAACTTGAGACATCTGTGGCATTGTGCGTGTGACAAAATGCACATTTTTAGAGTGGCGTTTTGTTGTCCCCAGCACAAGGTGCACCTGTGTAAAGAGCATGTTTAATCAGCTTCTTGATATGCCACACCTGTCAGGTGGATGGATTATCTTGGCAAAGGAGAAATGCTCACTAACTGGGATGTAAACAAATTTGTGCAAAAAAAATGTAAGACACATTTTAACATTTCTTGCTCTTATTTTTACTCATGACATTTATATTTTTTGTTCAGTGTACTTCATATACTATTATTGACTGGTATTATTGTGTGCAACTACGTTTGCTAGCTAGCTAGATAGAGCATTGCATTGTGGGTTTTGTAGTAGACTTGAGCTACAACACATTTCCACATGTTGCTACCAACCTTGTTATAATGACAAAATTAAACATCCCCACATTTTTTCCCCCCCACAGTGTAATTTAACACTGTTAATCATAGGAATGAGTGGTTTGGGGTGGATTATCCCTTTAAAGAACATCATGATGAAGTAGTAATACTGCAGTAAACCATGGTCACTTTTCATATTAGTCACTCATGACAGACTGTTAGATTTGGTTCTCGGTGCTGAGATTACTTTTATAAAGCTGAAATCAATCTCACTATATTAGGATCCAGATATGTTATACTACAACCTCCTGAAGTACAAATTAATATAGAATTCAACTTTCACCTTATTTCTTCATTTTGAGGATAATAGCTTTTTATTGGTTTACTGATGGATGAATCATCCAGGATGTTTATCATAACTTTCCATGAGCTTAACGCTTCTAACGTTTCTATAGGCTTATTGTATCGGCTTAACACCTCTCTCTTTGATTGGAAACAAGCAGAAAAGGTTCAGGCTCACCCTGATGGGAAAGTAATTGATGCCGTACATCTCCAGGTCTTGAGCTATTTTTAAGTACTCCATCTCAGCATCTTCCCTGTGTCAGGAGAAGAGAACACGAGATCAGAACATCATGTGTCAATGAGAGAGACCTCTTTCTAACTCATGCATCATCACGTGTAATAGAGCAGTGGTTCCTAAACCCAGTCCTCGAGTACCCCCAACAGTACACATTTTTACTGTAGCCCCGCACAAGCACACCTGATTCAACATCAGCAGGGGGTTTCACACTAACGTAGAGTGTAATTCCCTGAATGCACTTGAAGTCACACTATGTGGTTTAGGCAGATAAACACATTCTGCTGCAACTTCAAACAGCCAGTTACGTTGTAATGTCGTGATGAAAGTAAATTAAAGCTTTTTTCTCCTACTAGGTTCTAAGATCTGACTCTTCTTCTGGGTCATCTCCAGTAAGAAACAACATTTGCATACTTTGACAAAAAACACAACGTTGACACTCGTTTCACTTTTATCTGATGTTTTGTTGATGTTGATGTGGCTGGCAAATACAAGCAAGAGGGTAGATCCACAAGTGCATTTTCATGTGTGCCTTCTTTGGTGTTAGCCCGAGTACATAAGCCTAATTCTAAGCAAGGGAGGAAGAAACTCCTAAGCACTGAAAACTGTCATAGAGAATCAGTGAAGACAGACACTTTATCCCTAGACAGGTATATGACATTGCAGCTTTACCTTGTCCTCCCTCTATGCTCAGCATAACAAGAAGTGATTCTCTCCTCCCACATCTCTGCTGTCATTTGGTAAAGGTTGATCACCTAAAAAACAGAGGATAGGTAGTCACAACAATCACTCAAACCTTTATGCAAAATATATGCAGTACAATAACAAAAACATGTCTTTGTACATGTGTTCCAGGAAATCCAAGGAAAACTTTATTACCGTCATTGATAATGTCCTTACCATTTCTGGCAGAAATTAAAACTACTAGGTTACTACGGTGGTGCTTAGTATTGCAGCTAAAAGACTAATGGCAGTCACTCACCCTCTTTGGTAAGAGTTCCTCTTGAGCCAGAAAGCCTAGTTTGTGGACATTGGGGTCATAGTCTCCATACTGCAAAGTCAAGAGAGCAAAAGCAGTTAAAAAGGTAATGGGCAGGCCAGGATAACAGCCAATAGAGATAATATGATAGAATATCTCTATCCTTTTATGAAGTTTATGATGTGATAAAGTCACAGTATTAAGATGAGAGATGATTCGGTCAAAATGAACAGGGTCAGGTCTTCCATCAATGCACAGACTAATTTACTTCCAGCACACACACACACACACCTTCCTGGTCATCAGGAAATGGTGACATTACAAAATGTCATTAAGATATGGTTCACAAATGATAGAGAGGAATAACAATGGACAACAGAAGGGAATGTCAAATACCTTCAGTGGTGACACAAAAATTACCACCCCCGGGCTAGAGAAAACTATGGTAGTTCCTTTATAATGCAGTGTTTGTTTGAGTGTGTGCGCGTGTGTGTCAGGAACACAGTTTCAGGACTGGTACAAAAAGGCCAATGGAAATGGGTCTAAAATTTGTGTATGGACCAGAAACTGATGGGACCTGATGATAACGGCAGGTAGCCTAGTGGTTAGAGCATTGGGCCAGTAACCGAAAGGTTGCTGGATAGGATCCCCGAGCTGACAAGGTAAAAATCGTTCTGCCCCTGAACAGTTCCCCGGTAGGCCATCATTGTAAATAAGAATTTGCTCTTAACTAACTTGCCTAGTTAAATAAAGGTTACATTTAAATAACAGCTACTGACCATTTAGCTTTCATCAGTTGGAACTGAATGTGAGTTTCTACCTGGTAACTAGAGAATCATGGTTAATGGCAAATTCATCATCATTCAGAAAAAGGACACAGTAGTAGTTTTGGAAGTGTGTTGGATACTGTTGGTTGTTGTAGTTGTATGGAGGGTGTGTTACTGTATTTCAATTCTAAACCTTGAATTACATGAACCTAATCAAGACATTCAATCGACAAGAATCCCTTTTATATGACAATTCGCAAATTTATCAAATCATCGATGTCTGCTGCCAGAGCAGCAATGCAGACTAGTAATAACCGGTCAATCGTATCTCAGACCAATTCTGTGTATTGTATTCTATTCACACAGTGGGGTTACATTGCAGGCTGCCTGGTGTGTCACACACTCTCTCCACTCGCTACCCCACTCCCTCTATTCTTCTTCTGCTACCCCTGCTCTACCTACAGCCAGTGAGTGAATGCCTGGCCAGGCAACTTCCTGCATTTTTTTTAAGCAGCCGTTGCTTGAAATTCCCTGTCAACATGTCTCTGGAGCGAGGTGCCCCGCTGAATACCAAACACGAGTCTATCCTGCACTGCCTAGCAGAATGATACTTTAGCCTACACACATACACACACGTGCATGCACATACACACCAACAAATACACAAACCTTTTTGCTTCCTATAAACCCTTTTTCAGTCTTCCCTCCTTCAATCTCTCTCCATCTCTTGCATGTCAATTAAGCTTTCCACTGCTTATGATGTTCAGTGGTATCTGATGTCATTGAAATCAGACTACAGATCTTAAATCGAAGTCTGTACGATTGCCCTTAACGCAACCTGCCTCTAGGTTAAATCATGCCAGTTAGAATCACTTGTCTTTCCCCCACTCACTTCGCCTTCATTTTCTTCATAGAGAACATCCCATTCCACACACACGTGGGGAGTGGGGGGAATCGATGTAGTTTCATATCGCAATATTATTTTAACTCCAAGTATCAATTTGTAAATAATTATAATATTAAACAATTTCAGGGATGCAAACTGCTGAGGGCCCAAAAAGGTGACACTTTTTTGTTTTTTGCACTGAAACATGCAAAAAGAAATCCCTGCTAGGGGGAAATGCATGCTTTAACTAATTAGACAACAAAGAATATGTTCTACATGATCAGTCTCTGTGTGTAAAATAAAAAGTAGTTAATGTGAACCTAACTCACAGCTAAAAAAAAATTTGTAAAGAAAGCAATCCAATGTTCTTTGTTGCCTAGACCTACTGCAAATGACACTTAGGTCTTGAGAAAGAAAAAAAAACACTAATTTGCAATTAGCCATGACAGCCTTTATAATAGAACGCTTGTGACCACACACATAAATATTGTACTTGGGGGAAAAAAACATCTTAAAGTAGAAATAGAATGAAACAAACAGGCATTCTATTTTTGCTCTATTATAGTGGCCACTATAGTTGACATTGATCAAGTGCACAAGGCTACATGTGTGCAAACATAACGTTCACTGAGTAAAAAAACGTATAATCCCCCTCACACACGTTACTGTCAAGTTCAACACAACAAAAACAATATCTTTGGGCTACACTGCAAATTATTACATTGTACATTTTCTGCCTGTGGACATAGGTTCTACAATGTGCCAACAAAAGTGAGAAAGAGGGAAAGTGTCTGATGTTCCTTTCACCTCTATAGTGGCATCTAGCTTAAGCCAGGCCCAGCTCCAGGCAGCTACACTTGATCCCTGAATCCACTTGTTTAACATGCAACGCCTCATTTTCACCTAATTATCTCATCCTGAAAATTAACCACATGCTGTAGAGGGAAAACATCAGTTAACAGATAGTGGTTGGTTCGTTAGCTAATTAACATTTCAGATTGCCAGGGTCCAGTAAGCAACTAACACGTTATAACTTGAGGAACGGCAAGGAGTCTACACCGAGGTATACACCGAGGTAACGAAAGTTTCAGGTTGGATATTCAACGAATATTCGCCTGTAGTTTTCCTTACGTCCACCAACAGCAGTTAGGGACCGTCAACATAGTGACAAATCACATTTTTCAAATTTCAATAGCTCTTTAACCATTACTCCTAAAACGTTCAAAACTGGTTGTAGCTAACCCGATGGCATAGACACACATTGCACACACTTTTTTTTTTGTCAAATTACATCTCGCACTATTTTAAATTATTTATTTAAATGTATTTATTTCAATAGCTCCTTGGTCATGTGACCTAGTGACTTCAAACAAGGTTCAGAATGTACACTCAGTGGGCCTACACATTGCACACCCTTCAGTTTGTCCATTTTCATCTCACACGTTTTTACATTAAATTTGTAAACATTCAAATTTCAATAGCTCCTTGGTCATGTCACCACTTTGGATCCTATTCTTGGACAGTTAGAAGACACAATGCATCAATGCAACAAAAAAATTATACTAATTACTGTCCATGAGTAACCTCAACCTTGTGGGTGTTTGGGCCAATAAAGTGCCAATTCTACCACTGACTAGTCTCTCATGCCCCTATGAACAGTTTTTCATCTAAACCGGACCTTTTAGTACTGGAGTACACTATCCCCTAATTGGGGCTCTTTTCTTTAAATACAGTAGCAGTTTACCAGATAAGTCAAGAAGATCAGAAAGTGGATTGTAGTAAGGGTGTATTACATCCTGTGCTGGCCCCATTGTCATATCCATTCTGGATTCTGAGTGGGAAAATCATAGCTGAATAGGGTTGGATGCTATATGCTACTTTTATTATTCTCCTGAAATGGTTCAGTACCTATAATTTAGGCTGTGTGTAGAATGGGGCATAAAGGAAATTACCTCCAATAGATTATAGTGATAAGGAAATCAGCATAGTGTTTTGGCCTGTGTATTCATTTGCATATAACTAATCAGAACTCCATTATGTTTCCATAAAAAAAGAGAATACTTCCAAAATGAGAAGATCCTGCCATGGAAAAGACGACTGGGTGGACATAAAGTGGAAAGGAAGGGAAATAACTCAGCTGTGGGGTCTTTGTCATGCAGGTTTGAGTTATATTTTCAATAATGAATGGTTAGCTGTGATGTGACAATTAGGTCAAAAACTATTTTTTGGTATAGATGGCAAAGGAAGTTGCACAGAACTTCCCCAACATCCCCTCCCAAATTGATATAGAACCTTCACAAAAACACATGGAGCAACTGCGAAAAGAAATGGCTGAGGATATACTAAAAATGTCTGGTATGTAATGACATTTAATTCAAAGTAAATTATTCATTTTTATGTAGTTGTGTGGGACAACCATATGTTCAGTTCATGCCTATGATTTCAGAGTTCAACAAAGCCAACAGCTGCTTCTTGTGTGCCACTGAAAGAACCTGGATGTGGCCCAAGGACTGACTGATTTAGTAACTTTATTTAACATGTTTATAATCTTTTGACAACAGTGACGGCATATAAGACATTTTATGATATAACACAATGGATGGCTAATTCGCCATACTGAATTGATATTATTTATAACGTTTTACTCTTTGTTTTGTTTTAGATTGAATGTTTTGCATGCCAACGGTGGTTCCATGTGCTGTGCCTAGGAATGAAGACAAGAGTTCAGAGTGAAGAACACAAACTGGAAGTGCTGTAAAAATGTATGCTATACCCTATCCACACTGAAGAGGCTCTGAAATGTACATCAACCAGGGATAAAGAGAAAGTTAACACTGAAATGTTTTGTACTTATTTGAAGTAAAGTGTCTGACATGTTGGAAAATATTAAATGATTAATTGATTTTCTAGCCACCATTACTGTGTTACATGTTCAGTATATGTATTGACCAGCAAACCCACTGCAGCCTACCTCACTAGCTCACTCTCCATCCCTCCTTTGGACAATTAATAACATGACTCTCGTACTTTGCCCCTTATGATTGATATTAACGATGAAAGGAGATATCTGTCTCTCTCCTATTGTGTACCGCTGTTATGTACTGTGGCAAAATAAGTACTTAGAACTACTAATTATTATAGATAAATATTAAAGAAAACGGTTAACACGGTACTGAACTCCCTAATTGTCAAACTAATATTAATGTACAACAATATAGAAGATACATGACTAAAGGTTATGCAATATGGGTGTACATCCACTGCACGCTTCTTAGGTGTGTAATTGACATGACCAAGGAGCTATTCAAATTTAAAACAATGAAAAATGTACATTACACTGCGTGATTTTACAGTACACAAACAAGAGTGTGCAATATATAAGGCTAGTCCGTGGGCATTCTGAAGTTCGTTTGAGTCCAGTAAGTCACATGACCAAGGAGCTATTGAAGTTTAAAATTCTGAAAAATCTATGTAAAATCAAGTGAAACGAAAATTGACAAACTAAAGGGTGTGCAATATAGAAGGGTAGTCAGTGTACATTCTGAACCTTGTTTGAAGTAATTAGGTCTCATGACCAAGGAGCTATTGAAATTGTACATTTTGCAAAATGTTTGTAAAGAAATGAGATGAAAATGGACTACCTAAAGGATGTGCAATATAGAAGGGTAGTCAGTGAACATTATGAACCTTGTTTGAGTCAAGTAACGTAAACTCACCCCATTCCGTACAAACGTGCGTAACCGCGACATTCAAACGAGGCTACAAAGAAAACTAATGGGACTGTGTTGACTTCAAAATCGGGGGTGTGAACTAGGTTTCTATTCAAGAGTTGATCGACATGGTAATAGTATTGGAGAAAAGTTGAAAAAAACTGACCCTCCGTTACATCTTGACGTGTCATGTCGTAACGTACAGCACGCATAAAGCAACTATTTATGTCTTACAATCTCTCCACCAGGTGTAGCACTTCTCTCATCTTTTAAAAACAAGAAATGGGGCCTGCCGGGTGGCGCAGTGGTCTAGGGCACTGCATCGCAGCGCTAGCTGCGCCACCAGAGTCTCTGGGTTCGTGCCCAAGCTCTGTCGCAGCCGGCTGACTTTACAGAGCACACGCTGATGCTGCAACTAGTAAATTTGTTGGCTCTTCATTCTCAGTTGCCTGCTTCTCAGAATTATGTTAAATAAACGATTGGCTGAGCCCTGGATACAGCCAGTATTGCGCATCACTCGTTCGCTTACAGCCAGTAGTGATCTAACCCCCCCCAAAAAAAATTCTCATCGGAGCTAAACAAATCACGTTGGTCAACTATTTTGGATTCAAACGAAAGGTGACTAGTTTGCATCCCTGAACAATGTTTGTTTTTTGCTAGGTAGCGTTAGCTAGCGCTAGTCAGCTTTACCTGTACCACAACCCATGTATTTTTCATTCAGTGGTATCTTGACCTACATGGCATATCATTAAACATTGCACCTTGTGCTGGGGACAATACAAGGCCACTCTAAAATGTGAATTTGTGTCACACAACACATGTGAAGTCAAGAAAGTTAAGCAGATAAACTAAAAGACAATCAACGTGGACTGCTGATACACAGAGCATGTTACCGTTTCTGCCATGTCCAGTTCAAATGATCTGACAGGAAAGGAGAGCTGGCCTGATGTGATTTGTGGATAAGAGATGGGATGTGTTCCAAATGGCACCCTATTCCATATATAGTGTACTACTTTTGACCAGAGACATGGTCAAAAGTACTGCACTATAAAGGGAATCTGGTGCAATTTTGGACACAGGCTTGGTCAACGGTCGTCCTCTTTCACCCCCAGGCTTCTAAATTGGCATTAGGTGGTGAGACGTGGGTACTCAGGCAACAAGTCCTTTGAGATGAATCAGTGGTTTCTCTGGAGGACCTCTGTCAAGACCTGCAACTTGTTGTTACAGAGAATCCCTTTTGGGGTAATCTAGAAACAGACAGGTTTGGAGTGATGCAAACCTTCAGCAGAATGGTGTGGGGAAGTTCATTTGGAGAGTCTTTCTTTGCAAATGACTCCCAAGGCTTGCTGTCAGGAGGGTCATTGAGCTTGGCACTGTATTGTTCATCAGGGCTTTCAATTAATTATAGATGGATATATGGATGGATAGACTGACGAACAGACGAGTGTATGGAATGGACTTGTGGACAGACAGGTTTATTGATTGTAAGAGGAGAAAACAGAGTTAGTGATACAGACCTTGGCCTGGACGGCATAGGAGGCCAGCAGCACCGAGGCTTCAGGAGGGCAGTAGATCTCCTCTTCCAGGATCTTATTCTTCACCTGAATAGAAACAAGTGACAAAATCTGACCTACAGTGTAAAAAAAAGTTACTCTTCGGATCAACCCAAAAAATTATTGCTTCAACTAATTACCAGTAAATTAGTTGAAATTGAAAAACATTACATTTCCTCAATATACTACACACAATACCCCATAATGACAAAGCAAAAACAGGTTTATAGACATTTTTGCAAATGTATAAAAAAATAAATCACTTTTATGAAATATCACATTTATATAAGTATTCAGACCCTTTAACTCAGTACTTTGTTGAAACACTTTTGGCAGCAATGACAGCCTCGTGTCGTCTTGGGTATGACGCTACAAGCATGGCACACCTGTATTTTGGGAGTTTCTCCCATTATTCTCTGCAGATCCACTCAAGCTCGGTCAGGTTGGATGGGAGCGTCGCTGCACAGCTATTTTCAAGTCTCTCCAGAGATGTTAGATCGGATTTAAGTCCGTGCTCTGGCTGGGCCACTCAAGGATATTCAGAGACTTGTCTCGAAGCCACTCCTGCGTTGTCTTGGCAGTGTACTTATGTTTGTTGTCCTGTTGGAAGGTGAACCGTTGCCCCAGTCTGAGGTCCTGAGCGCTCTGGGGCAGGTTTTCATCAAGGATCTCTTTGTACTTTGCTTCGTTCCTCTTTCCCTCAATCCTGAATAGTCTCCCATTCCATGCCGCTGAAAAACCTCCCCACAGCATGATGCTGCCACCACCATGCTTCACCGTAGGGATCGTACCAGGTTTCATTCAGACGTCTGGCTGCTCTACCATAAAGGCCTAATTGGTGGAGTGCTGCAGAGATGGTTGTCCTTCTGGAAGATTCGTCCATGGTTCCAAACTTCTTCCATTTAAGAATGATGGAGGCCAATGTGTTCTTGGGGACCTTCAATAATGCAGAATATTTTTTGATAGCCTTCCCCAGATCTGTGCCGCGACACAATCCTGTCTAGGAGCTCTAGGGACAATTCCTTTGACCTCATGGCTTGGTTTTTGCTCTGACATCCACTGTCAACTGTGGGACCTTATATAGACGGGTGTGTGCCTTTCCAAATCATGTCCAATCAATTGAATTTACCACAGGTGGGACTCCAATCAAGGATGATCAATGGAAACAGGATGCACCTGAGCTCAATTTCGAGTCTCATAGCAAAGGTTCTGGATACTTATGTAAATAAGTTATTTCAGTTTTAAATTTTTCATACATTTGCAAACATTTCTAAAAACCTGTTTTCACTTTGTCATTTTGAGGTATTGTGTGTAGATTGATGAGGAAAATGTTTCATTAAATCCATTTTAGAATAAGGCTGTAAACATAACAATGTAAAATGTGGAAAAGGTGAAGGGGTCTGAATACTTTCCGAATGCACTGTACAACCCAACTCACTTTTTAATTTAGAAATACTTATGTAAATATACAGTATTCAATCGTGTTATAAGCAAATCAATACTGTTAACCAATACATTTAATTGATTCAATAACTTGAGATAATGTTTCAAAATATTTCCTTTACACAAGACTTTCGCATGTAGAAGCCACAATATTATAACCAAGGATTGGCTACTTTAAAATAGGAAGCTTATCAGGCTCTTTTGTAACACTACAGATACTGGCAGTGAACAAGTTTACGTTTGACTATACCATAGCATTATTGAATACTAATTTCTAATTGGCTAGAAGGCCATTCTAGAATGGACATTAAAAGCATATAACGAACGAGTGGGTCTGTAAATATCAATCTATTTGAATTAAGGACTGGGTCGCATCTCCAGCAACCAAAAGATGAAAAAGTACTTATTTGCTTGTAAAAATTGTAATATCAACGGGGGGGAAAGTATTTCTACCTGTAAATGTGTGCTTTCATATTGTTTTCTTTGGCAACTGTGGTATAAGCAGGATAAACACCTCCATTCTGTACATTAACTTAGAAATCATCATCCATTATTTCCAAGGTAATGTAGAAGGTCTGCGTTTATCCCGTACATTAAGGAATACAATAGACCACTATAACTAGAATGACATTCACTCTCACGGGTGGCCAAAACAAACAAACTGAAAGCCACGCTCCTAATAAGCCACGCCCCCAACTCTTCATATAGGCTGCTATCGCTACATTGCCCCACCGCTATTCAATGCGCATGAGGTGTTGAAAGCAATTTAGAAGCTTTCATTCAATTCCAAATATCACATTGATCTGTCGAATTTGTTATTTGATTTCAAATCGGCTTGGGCAGTATACCATATATACCGGGGTATTTGGAAAAAGCCACGGGATAGTATTTCAATACCGTCAACAATATATTTTATTAGCATTCTGGTAATATTGGCCTAATAGAGCCCCACAGCGGAGGTGTCATAAAACCCATAAAACCTAGCGGTCAAACAGGAAAATGGTTCCAATCGTTTTCCACCTTTCATTTTTCCCATAGGTGATTTTACAAACACACATAGGGTCTAGCTTACCCTGTCGTGAAGTTCTGTTTCTGACAAGGTGACTTTTATAAATATTGTAGCACGCTCAAGGGTGTGGGGTTTCCACGCCACCAAGTTCAATAACAAAACATGCACCAGTAGCACAAATAGAAGGCAAATGGGGAGTTTATTATGGATATTGGTACACAGGGAAGAGGGGGGAATTCACCAATCACCTCACAGTCCACAAGCCGTTCTTTGTGTCCGTTCCGTTTTCCAGGGGTAATCCTCACACTCGGGTCCTCAGCCAATCCGGTCCGGTACACAAAGGGGTTGGGCCGACAGTCCAGGTCACAACAGGTAATCACACAGATATAGTTCTCTCACTCTTCATAACGCACTTGGCTCTCTCCTACTCCGCCCATTTGCGCAGGCTGCTTCCTCCTTTATCCACAAGCACTCCCTGGCTTAACGATCTACAGCCTCGCCTCGTTGGGGCAAAAAGTCCATATAAGGCTCAGGGGTGGAGCCAGCGACCTGCAAGATATCGCCCCTCAATTACCTCTCCCCTCACCTATCCCTGCTGTCTGCCACACATCCCTCCCCCCTCAGCTCAGACCGGGAGGGAGGGGCGGTCCAGCTCCCTAGAGCATCCCTCCTGAAGAGGGCATCGGCATTTCCATGGGCTGCACCTGATCTGTGGACGACAGAGAAAGCAAAGGGCTGTAAGGATAGGAACCAGCGGGTGACCCGGGCATTACTGTCCTTATTCCGTGACATCCAAACCATGGTTCGTTACGAGGGTGAAGTGCCGTCCCAATAAGTAATACTTCAGCGTTTCTAGCGCCTACTTGATCGCTAGACTTTCTTTCTCCACTGTGGAATATCTTTGTTCCCGTGGCAACAGCTTCCGGCTAATGTACATGACTGGGTGTTCCTCACCTTCTTGGAGCTGTGATAGGATGGCACCCACCCGTTTCGGATGCATCGGTCTGAACCACCAATGGTTTGGAGAAGTCCGGTGTCACCAGCACGGGTTCAGAACACAGTGCTCCCTTTAGGTTCTGGAAGGCTTTCTCTGTCTCCTCGGTCCACTTCACCTGGGCGGGCAGACAGCTCCTAGTCAGATAGGTCAGGCTGGCTAGGGAGGCAAAGTGGGGAATAAATCTCCGGTAGTAACTAGTCAACCCCACAAACGTGCATACCTGCTTCTTGGTGAGGGGGCGGGGCCAGTCCTGAATCGCCTCCACTTTCTTCACCTGGGGTTTGACACATTCCCTCCCGATCGTGTACTCCAGGTCCTCAGCCTCCCGCAGGCCGAGCTGACATTTCTTTGGGTTTGCTGTTAGCCCCGCCTTCCGTAAGGCCTGCACTACCGCGCTCACCTGGTTTAGATGGGTCTCCCACTCACTCCCATGGATCACAATATCATTGATGTATGCCGCCGCATACTTCCAATGGGATCGGAGAACCCGGTCCATCAACCTCTGGAAGGTGGCCGGGGCCCCATGCACCAAAGGGCAGCTTCTTATATTGGAACATCCGTCCGGGGTGGCGAAAGCAGTTTTCTTCCGTGCCTCGGGAGCTAAGGGCATTTGCCAATAATCGTTTGTCAGGTTGAGCGTGCTGATAAATCGGGCTGTCCCTAGCCGTTCGATTAATTCATCAATTCGAGGCATGGGGTAGGCGTCGAACTTTGAGATTTCATTTACTTTTCTAAAATCATTACAGAATCGAATGGTGCCGTCTGGTTTCGGCACCAACACTATCGGGCTGGACCACCCACTATTCGACTCTCGATTATATCAGCTTCCAACATCGTTTTTACCTCGGTCCTGACAGCCTCTCTCCTTGCTTCCGGTATGCAGTAGGGTCTCAACTTCACCTTTTTCCTGGGTTCGGTGATGATGCTGTGCCAGATCGGTATGTCCTGGTTCACTGGAGAACACATCCTGTTTTCGGCCGACCAACTCCCTCAGCTCCTGCTTCTTGACTTGACTCAGCTGCTCCTCCATTGTCACCTCTGCCGGCTCGGTCTCTGTGGTAGCCTTCTTCGGGGAAATAGAGTAGAGTAAATCACGTGCATTTCATTTCTTTAGCAGGTTCACATGGTAAATCTGGGTCAGATGCCTACGTCCCAGCTGTCCTGACCCTATAGTTGACTTCACCCACCTTCTCAATGACTTCGTATGGCCCATTCCAACAGGCCAAAAACGTATATTCTGAGGTGGGGACCAACACCAACACTTTGTCTCCTGGCTGAAAGTCCCTTCGCTGTGCCCCTCTGTTGTACACCCTCGCTTGGGCCTCCAGCATGTGTTCCCATACCAGGGGCCACAGGGTTGCCAACCGATCTCTCATTTCTCCCATGTGCTCCACCAAGGTTCGGTGGGGCGACCAAAACTCCATCCCACCAAAACATGCTAAACTTTTCAAACAGGGCATTATCATCATTTTCACAATTTCACCAGTATAATTCAAAACACATAGTGATATATATATATAAAACACAGGAAAACCTATGTTTTTGACTGCACTGGGCCTTTAAAACCGAATTGGTAATTGATAAATGCGATTAGTTGAATTGGATAGCAGGGAGACCATTGTAACAAATCTCATCTCGCGTGAAGGGATAATGGAATTGGGGCCATGTCCCAAATGGCATCCTATTCCCTATGTAGTGCACTACTTTTGACAGGGCCCATAATACTCTGGTCAAAAGTAGTGCACTACATAGGGAATAGCGTGCCAGTGTGTCAGTACTGGGAAGGAATTCCCTTCAAAGTATTAGGGCAGGGGAGAAAGGGCACTGTTAAAATGCAGTACATTGATTCCACATGGCTGAATACAATCAGAGAGGGACAATGGGAAAGTGTATTACTGAGAGTGCTCTGGACTGAGAGGGCTTTGGCTCTGGTGCTCACTAACCATAGCAGTCAAAGGAACTAGATGTGAAAGTTTGCCCTCTATTGGCAGTCTGCCTGAAGAGACCTGTGATATAACTTCAGAGAACAGTAATGTAGCTGCAGGTGTATTATATTGCCCATTTCAATGGGATCACTGGTCAAGTAAGTACATGAGCGCACAGGTGGAGTATTATTACATTGATGTACTAAGTGCCTAAAGAGATAAATGTCTGTGCATAGTGTTTCAAGATCTGTAATATAACTGTATGATTCTCACAGAAACATTTGAGAGCTTTCTATAAGTTAACTGACCAAAATTCACCTAGGTATTTCTTAGATGATGAAAAACAATTTAAAACATTCTTAAAAGCTGCTAGTGCGGTGAGGCAAGCCACTGGAAAGATTGCCAACACATAAATCCACCTGTAATCCATCCGCATGTTCAGCATGTTCTGAGAGGCATGTCAGTTGGATTTGAAGTGTACATGCAGGACTTGGAAGAAGAAGTGTTTGCCCCAAATGGCACCCTATTCCTTATTTAGTGCACTTATAGCAGTGTCTTGATAAATATCAATTGACAATGCAAACCAGATTTTCTTTAGAGGCGGTCCAAAAGGGAAAAATGCATGCTTGTTCAAAGATCCTAGATGAAAAGTTTTGAAAATGAGAGGCTTTCATAATGTATCTCCAAAACGATTAGTGATAAGATCAGTGAAAATTACACTGACAAGAGCTACTTTCTTGGTGGCCAACTCCCATTTAAAAAATAGCCTAGAGTTTTTACAGTGAAACATATGGATTGAGTTGATGAGAAAGAATGAGCGTGCCATGCATAGTCACCTGTAGGAAGAAGAGATGCTGAGTGATGTCCTGAACCAACTCCTCCTCTGCGTTCTCAGGGTAAAACTTGGCCAGGAAATTAAGGGTGATTGGTTCCTCCTTGGACACATCGTGGTCCAAAACCTGCAACAGAAACCAAAACAACATGGACAACTCAATTAGTCAGACAGTTTCTTGCCAGGCTCCTGACATCCCTAGACGATGTATGGCTGGTGGAGAAGACTACATCTCGATTCAACTCACAGTGTTCACAAACAATGTAAGGGACACTGAGTACCAACCAGCACATCAATCTACTTCAGCAAGTCTGTCTGTTGCTGAGATTTACCTTCTTGTCCATCTTGATCCAGGCTACAGTGTCTTTGACATCATACTGGAACCCGAAGAACCACGTCTCTCTCAGTCCCAGAGCCCGGCACACCAGATCAAAAAGATCTTTTCCCTTCCATTTGACCTGAAAAACAGGATAGCAGCATGAATTGATATTAGGATTAATATGGGAATAGTCTCATGATGTGGGTGGAGTGAATGATTGACAGAGCAAATAGCATCTGCAGAGGGCAGTATGAAATAAAGCAGAGGGTAAGATAAGTCATACTAGCCATGATGAGAGTCATGAGAGGCGACAAATGCCTTTGCTCAGGCTGAACATAGACAGTCCATCTTTCATAAGCAGGGAGCGGCTAAAAGTATTTCTATAACCATTCAGCTCAAAGCTCAGAGAGGCATATCAGATACACATTCATTCTCAATTAAAAAGCTTTAATCTCAGATTGTTTAACTTTAAAATTCACCAATAGAACTTTAACAGTACGCCAATTCAGGCTGAGCAAGAGAGAAAGAAAAGTGCCTAGGATATCAGCTCAATATGAGAAAGAAATGAAGGACAACTGAAATACAGTCAAGGTCAATTTAATAATGTACTTCAAAGACTCTGCACCTAAAAATGCAAACACTCAATAATTACTATTTATCAAGCATATAATTTATAAAATTATCATCCAGGCACAGACAGTAATCTGAGCAAACCTGCAATTGATGTTCTGCAGGTCTGTGTTATTTCCAATTTCCAACAGTGGTAGCGTTCAGGTTCCCTCACTTGTTAAGTACTGATGGCCTTTCCAAGTTATTATTATGATGCATTCTTTACATAGACTAAGGCCCAAGGCAATGTTAAATTGACTGTTATGTTAGTCAATTGCACTACAGTGGCTGAAAGGCAAAGGACTAAAAGTAATCTAGGCCTATTCTATACATCTGCATAGGTATTATCCTAAAGCCTATAATTTCTTCTTTGGTTGGATTCGAGAACAACATCTACATTTCATTACCCTCTTTTGGTTAATGAATTGTATTGAAGTGATCTTAAAAAGAGCAACACAGAGGTAATCTATCTGCATACTGTTGTTTCCTCTTGAGCCTAATTTGAAGAAAATATCTTACAGATTTTACACTGTGAATGATTCTTGCATTACTAAGTTATTACTATTACACAGGTAGTTTCAAATGATGTAGTTACTGTAGCCCAGTGTTTCCCAACTCCAGTCCTCGAGTACCCACAACAGCACACATTTTTGTTGTAGCCCAAGACAAACTCACCTGATTCAACTCAATGAGGGCTTGATTATTAGTTTACAAGTTGAATCAGGTGCGCTTGTCCAGAATTGAGAAACAATGCTGTAGCCTATAGGGTCAAAGTAAAACAGAAGTGTCAGCTGTGTTTGAATAAGAAACAGATTAAACCTGTAGATTCTGTCTGTGTCCCAAATGGCACCCTATTTCTTGTGTAGTGTGCTACTTTTGATCAGGACCCATTTGATCAAAAAGAATGCACTGAGAATAGAGTGCCATTGGGACACAGTCTGAGGGATAGCCAAGAAGGTCAGGGTGATGTCATAGGTGTCATGCTGTTGAGTGAATAGAAGGGAAAAACATGTATTTAACCTTTATTTAACTAGGTGAGTCAGTTAGGAACAAATTCCTATTTACAATGACGGCCTACACAGGCCAAACCCAGACGACACTGGGCCAATGGTGCACTGCCCTATAAGGACTCCCAATCACGGCCGGTTGTGATACAGCCTTGATTCGAACCAGGGTGTCTGTAGTGATGCCTCAAACACTGAGACGCAGTGCCTTAGACCACTGCTCCACTTGGGAGCCCCCAAGCAAGAGCTGGACAATGACATTATTCATGTTCGTAGCAACTAGGCTACAAGCTACACATTGACACATACAGAAAGGGAGCACACACCTCACAACTGAATTCCATGTCTGCATCCATTGTGGTGATCCTGACATTGAAGTTCTTGGCTTGTTTTCTTCTCAATGACATGAGTCCCATTTTAGCTGCTAAGGCACTTGCCATGTTGACAAACCCTCAATTTGTTTAGCTAGACTATAACGTTAGTTATAGCTAGTGTATAGGTATAATGTGACAACGCCAACAGGTGCACACAATGGCGTCATAACAAGAATATCATGTGCTTTCCCATTCGTAGTATTTTAGAGACTATTTATATAATTGACATACTTTATCTTCTTCAGTGTAATCACAGTTCTGCGCGTGGGGAACCTTAGGGTTGCGCCAAAACATTCGCAGGCTAACTTAGCTAATTTAGCTTTTTAGCTATACATCTACAACTTCAGCAATTTACTGTACCCAGATTTGTAAATCTAAATTGGTAAAATATATTTACTATGGCATTATCCAACACATTTTACTTCCAGTTGTGCTATTTGGATAGCTAATTGGCTTGATATAGCTAGCTAGATTGGCTAGCTAACTTTCGGATGGGGAGTTTCACCTGTTTTGTAAACATACGCACGCGCTAACTCATAAATTCGGTTGTTTCATACTCGGAAAACGGGTTCCCCGTTGAAACAGTAATTCCGTCCAAAAGTAAAGTATCCTCGTACTAATGGAAAGGTGATATATGTCTTCTGAAACCTTTTAATTACAATAACAAAAATAATCAGAACCCCATTAGCATACTATGCTAGCAGCTAACTAACTTCCTCATTCATTGAGAGGGCGGTCCTAACACATCTAGCTGAAATCAGAGATAGAAGAGGAAGCGAGACACCCCACTCGCAATAGTTTTTTAGGGGGGGTCAATGTAAGTCAAGGAACTAAGTAGACCAGACCCAGCTGCTGTTGGTGTCTACGGGAGATACACCCAGTTAAGTAGACCGGAACTTACTATTTTTTTCCTAATGACCTGAGTGACCAATCTTCATTTACCCACCATCTTTACTCGAATGTGAATATTCTTCTTTGGGTTGTAACTTGTGCATCCAGCGCCATCCTTTGGTCAGAAAATACCAACAGATGAGAATGACATTGATCACACTGGTATTTTGAGTGGCCAACAGTGGGCAATATATGGGCAGTAACAGAGTCATGGGTTCACTTCAGTCAGTTTGCAAAACATTTTTATTAGTAGTAACTTAAGTGTAAGTACAACGGTAAAGACAAAAGCACTTAACCCAAAATGTTGAATGTACAGTACACTGTACCCAATTCTACATTAAGTGGAGATGTATCTGTCTTAAAAATAGAATTTCTATATGCAACGTTATGTTATGCCAATGAATATGCTGAATAAATGAGTTAATAAAAGCGAAAACATAAATGTTTATGTACATGACAATGTTTCTCCCAATCAGCCTGTCTGCTCTCACAGGGAATGATCGTTCATTTTCAAGCCTCTGCTTACTCTTCCTATCTTTCCTCTGCTTACTCTTCCTGTCTTTGTGTGTGTGTGTGTGTTTCCTGGTAATTGTATCTGGAAAGTGATGAGGATTACCGATGCTGAAAGCTTCAGACTCTTCACAAGTAATAATGTGCTCAACAACTCACATAATAAGTTGCATGGACTCACTGTGTGCAATAATAGTGTAACATGATTTTTGAATGACTACCTCATCTCTGTACCCCATACATTCAATTATCTATAAAGTCCCTCAATCGAGCATTACATTTCAAACATATATTCAACCACAAAGACCAATGCGCACCTATTGGTAGATTGGTAAAGACACTTTGGATGGTCTATCAATACAAAGACTCTGTAACTGTTTTAAAGTCACAATTGTCCTCATGGTGAAATCCCTGAGTGGTTTCCTTCCTCTCCGGCAACTGAGTGAGGAAGGAAACCACTCAGGGATTTCACCATGAGGACAATTGTGACTTTAAAACAGTTACAGAGTTTAAAGGCTGTGATAGGAGAAATCTGAGGATAGATCAACATCATCGCAGTTACTCCACAATACTAACCAAATTGACAGAGTGAAAAGAAGGAAGTTTGTACAGAATAAAATATTCAAAAACATGTATCCTGTTTGCAACAAGGCACTAAAGTAATACTGCAAAACATTTGGCAAAGCAATTAACTTTTTGTCCTGAAAACAAAGTGTTATGTTTGGGGCAAATCCAATACAATACATTACTGAGTACCACTCTTCATATTTTCAAGCATAGTAGTGGCTGGGGAGTTTTTCAAAATAAGAAATAAACAGAATGGAGCCCAGGCAAACTCATAGAGGAAAAGCTGGTTCAATCTGCTTTCCAACAGACACTCGGAGATTAATTCACCTTTCAACAGGCCAAATCTACACTGGAGTTGATTACCAAGAAGACAGTGAATGTTCCTGGGTGGCCAAGTTACAGTCTTAACGTAAATCTGCTTGAAAATCTATGGCAATCCTTGAAAATGGTTGTCTAGCAATGATCAACAACCAATTTGACAGAGCTTGAAGAATTTTGAAAGGAATAATGGGCAAATATTGTACAATCCAGGTGTGCAATCTTAGAGCCTTATCCAGAAAGACTCAAAGCTGTAATCGCTACAAAGGTGATTCTCAGGGGTGTGAATACTTATGTAAATTAGATATTCTGTATTTAATTTTCAAGAAATTTGTAAACATTTCTAAAAACATGTTTTCACTTTGTCATTATGGGGTATAGTGTGTCGATGGATGAGAAAAAAATAGATTTAATACATTTTGAATTTCAGGCAGTAACACAACAAAATACGAAATATGTCAAGTGGTATGAATACTTTATGAAAACACTGTAAGTGCGTGAATTGGACAATTTTTCTGTCTTGTTAATGTAGCACATGAGCACATGGGGTGTGTGAAACTTACTCCTCCGCCTGAAGTGTTGCTACTTCCACCACCGAATTGTTAACTTACCGTTGGCGCCAACTTTTAAGATGCTTCGGGAGGGCAGTCACCTTCAGGCCAATGATGGTCTTTTGAATGTCAACGTTCTCACAATAAATACATTTAATATATTCTATCACAAAATTAATAATTTGGTTGTGTTTATGAAGGTCTTAGGTAACAGAATATGAAATAAAATGTATTTCAAAGAACACAATACCATTTTCCTTAGTTTATATAATTGTAGGCTATTTGGAAAATATAGAGCCGATAGAGATGGCAGCTTCGCTTCTAGTCCTTAGGAAACTGTGCAGTATTTTGTTTTTTATGTATTATTTCTTACATTGTTAGCCCAGAAAACCTTAAGTGTTATTACATACAGCCGGGAAGAACTATTGGAAATCAGAGAGACGTTAACTTACCAGCCCAACCAGCATTACGACCAGGAATACGACTTTCCCAAAGCGGATCATTTGCCTGCACCTCCCAAGGCATTTGAACTGATTCCAGAGGATGACCCAAAACAACGCTGCCGGAGGAGAGGGTGCCGGAGAGGGTGCCGGAGAGGTCTTCTAGTGAGGCTTCGGATGCGAGCACACGCCCCCCCACTGCTTCTGAGTATATTACACGCTAATGTCCAATCCCTAGTTAACAAAGTTGACCAAATCAGGGCAAGAGTTGCTTTCCGAAGCGATATCCGGGATTATAACATACTCTGTTTCACGGAAAACATGCCTACCTAACCTCACAGCCCCTTAGTAACCCAGCTGTTAGCAGCACGGTCTCCCCGGCCACCACGGTTTTCCAATAACCCCACTTACCCTCCCCCGAAACACTTCGCTGGAGAGTCGGCAACCAGTCGGGCATTTCTCGCGCAGTGTTCTCTCATCATCGAGCTGCAGCCCTCCTCCTTCCCCTTGGACCGCTCGCAGATATTGTACCTAATCACGCAGATATCCGGAAGGGCTCTCGCCTAGGCTCTGGCCATGTCGAGACAACAGTCGGCCTTATGCTTCAGTCTGGAGGAGTTTGTGGCGGAGGTGAAGAAGGTTTTTGATTCTCCATGGTCCGGGAGAGAGGCTGCCCGGAAGTTACTCCAGCTTTGGCTCCCGCAGTGTAGCAGACTATGCGGTGGATTTACACGCGTTGGCAGCTGAGAGTGACTGGAACCCGGAATCGCTGTTTGATACATTCCTGCACGGATTATCGGAGGAAGTTAAGGACGAATTAGCAGTCCGGGAACTACCGACGGATCTTGACTCACTCATTACCATGACCATCTGGATCGATGGGTGGCTAAGGGAACGTAGGAAGGAGAGTAGGTCCGACTCCACTCGCCTGCCAAAGGATTCCATCTCGCCTCCGAGGCATCCCGGAAGTCCCCGACGTCTCAGTTGCCGAGAGGACCGAGGTTACCCGAGTTCCACCGAGTGTCTCCGAAGTCTGATGATTCACCTCTTCCCGAGCAGATACAACTAGGCAGAGCTAGGCTGTCCCCAGCCGAACTTCTACACCAGCTTCACACGAAGAGTTGTCTGTATTGCGGCACTACTGGTCAATTTGTGTCCTCCTGTCCACTAAAAGACCAGGCTCACCAGTAGGGGTGAGTACTCTGGTGGTCCATACGGATAACCTTTCCTCTCCCCTTACTTGCATCCCTTTCCATGCCATCCTGCTGTGGGGGAACCAGTCGAAATCTCTCCGGGTTCTCATCGACTCTGGGGCCAATGATAATTTTTTGGACGCCACCCTGGCCGCCGAGCTGTTCATCCCCGCTCAGCCTATCTCCATTCCCATGGACGTTAGAGCACTGGACAGGCGCTCTATAGACCAGGTCACCCACAATACCACTCCCATCAACCTACGAATGTCAGGTAACCAAAGTGAGGCAATCCAATTTATGCTAATTCAGTCTCCTAAGGTTCCCGTAGTATTGGGATTATTTTGGCTCCAGCGACACAATCCCCTCATAGACTGGACTGCTGGTGCCATCATGGGCTGGACGTCTCCGCGTTCGTCGCCGCCTGCATGGTCTGTGTGCAGAACAAGACTCATCGGCAAGCTCCAGGTGGTCTCCTTCAACCACTGCCTGTCCCTCATGGTTCCTGGTCTCACATATCCCTGGACTTCGTAACGGGTCTTCCCCCATCTGATGGCAACACCACCATCCTAACAGTAGTGGACCGGTTTTCCAAAGCCGCCCACTTCATTCCTCTCCCCAAGCTACCCTCTGCCAAAAAGACGGCCCAGAGCATGGTGCAGTACGTATTCCGGATCCATGGACTCCCGGTGGACATAGTCTCCGCCCGAGGTCCTCAGTTCTCTCCCCGGTTCTGGAAGGTGTTCTCCACACTCATTGGGTCGTTGGCCAGCCTGTCCTACGGGTTGCACCATCAGTACAACGGCCATTCGGAATGAGCCAATCAAGACCTGGAGACGACTCTTCACTGCCTCATCTCCGCCAACCCCACCACCTGGAGCAAGGAACTCGTGTGGGTTGAATACACCCGCAACACCCTCCCCTACTCTGCCACTAGGCTCTCGCCTTTCAAGTGTTCCCTGGGTTATCAGCCCCCGCTCTTCCCGGAGCAAGAGGAAGAGGTCGGCAAACCCTCTGCCCAGATGTTTGTCCACCGGGGATTCCAGTACCTGGTTGACTGGGAGGGTTATGGCCCAGAGGAAAGGTACTGGGTCCCCACTAGGGACGTCCTGGACCCAGGCCTCGTCGCTGAGTTCCAACGCCGGCACCCCGGTCAACCAGGTATGCGCCCAGGTAGGACGCCAGGTGGCGCCCTGCCCCCAAACTTTTTATTCTCATTTCGATACCAAACCCACCACTGGTGTTCGTGGCCAAAGAGCTCTATTTCATCTGACCAAAGCACCGGTTCCAATCCAAATGCCAATGTGATTTAGTAAACTCCAGGTGTTTACATTTGTTGGATGACATGAAAATAGATCTCATTGGACATGCACACCCCTACCTTCTTGAGAGAAAAAAAAGTATTACTTGTTAAAAAAATATATTTCTATTTGTCGATCTATTTCTAATCTATTTGTATTAGTATAAAATTGTATTATTTCCACTTTTTTTAAGCATACGATATGGTAGCTCAGTATGTGAATTATTTATTTTATACAGTCATTATTGTTCATCTTTATCAATAATTTAGGACTGCACTGTATACACAAAACATTAGGAACACCTGCTCTTTCCATGATATACACTGACCAGGTGAATTCAGGAGGAAGCTATGATCCCTTATTGATGCCAGTTGTTAAATACACTTCAATCAGTGTAGATGAAGGGGAGGAGACAGGTTGAAGAAGGATTTTTAAGCCTTGAGACAATTGAGACATGGATTGTGTATGTGTGCCACTCATAGAGTGAATGGGCAAGACAGAAGATTTAAATGCCTTTGAACGGTTTCGACACCTTGTAGTGTCCATGCCCTGATGAATTGGGGTTGTTCTAAGGGCAAAAGGGGGGGGGGGGGTGCTACTAAATCTTAGGAAGGTGTTCCTAATGTTAGGTATACTCAGCGTATGTAGAGTGTGTGTGTGTGTGTGTGTGTGTGTGTGTGTGTGTGTGTGTGTGTGTGTGTGTGTGTGTGTGTGTGTGTGTGTGTGTGTGTGTGTGTGTGTGTGTGTGTGTGTGTGTGTGTGTGTGTGTGTGTGTGTGTGTGTGTGTGCGCACCCAGCGTGCGTGTGTGTTTTACCTGGTAGTAGTATCTGCAGCGTGATGAGAAGTCCAGATGCCCAAATCTTCAGACTATTCATGATCAGAGTAGAGTCATCGGGTCACTTTGTACTTCAGACATAGGCGGAAATCCCAGGGGGGACGGGGGGACACGACCCCCCCATCTTGGGAAAAATATGATTTGTCCCCCCCAATATATCATTGTAAACATAACTATGTAATTTCAATAATATTAATAATACGCAATGAAAGCACTTGTGCTGATTATAGACACTTAATAGCGCATTTAAATTTCAAAAGATTGCGACCCCCCCCGCCCTTTGCCTCACAATGGTTTGATCCACTGCCAGTTCTTTAGCTGGCAAGGTAATAGAGTGTTCGTATCTACTGTCCGAAAGGCACATGTACGTAACTGACGTGAGGTTAATCCAGTCAATCCATAGCAGGTCCATAGCAATGTTATTTATTTATTTTTATGTTGGCAGGGTTCACACACTAGTTGAATTTGCAGAGCTAGCGCGCAAACTAAAGCAAACATTAACTATCAAGCTAGCTAGTACCTATTCCATTTAAGTGGCGTCGTCAAAGATGGAATCTTTGCTATCGTCAGTTTATTCCAAGATCAGCATGCAGCTGTAGTGCTTCGACGTCCCTGTGATAAGGTTAGCAATAAACTGAAGTCCAAACTGAACAGAACAGAACTACACTCTCTTCTACCAATGTCTTAAATATATATAATGGTCTCGTTGCAAAAGATAAATTGTCGATAGTGAACTTTTTTTATTTTATTTTATTTCACCTTTATTTAACCAGGTAGCAAAGATTATAGCAAACACACAGAAACGGAATTGGTGCTCGCTAGCTTTACAAATTCAGCTATTGTTGGAAGCCAGCCAATATGAAACAAACTATTTAAATTACAAAAGGTTGCAGCATGTGTTGTGTAAATGTGTGTGTGTGCAGCTAGGCCAGCCAGCCAGCCAGGTAGAAAAATGTCAGAAAAAAGTAAGTGTCACGTTCCTGACCTATTTATGTTAGTTGTTATGTGTGTTAGTTGGTCAGGACGTGAGGTTGGGTGGGCATTCTATGTTTTCTGTTTCTGTGTTGGTTTTGGGTTACCTGGTATGGCTCTTAATTAGAGGCAGGTGTTTGGCGTTCCTCTAATTAAGAGTCATATTTAGGTAGGCGTTGTCACAGTGTTCGTTGTGGGTGATTGTCTCCTGTGTCCGTATGTATGTTCGTACCACATGGGACTGTAGCGTTTGTTTGTTTCGTTTCGTTTCGATGTCGTCTGTTTCCTGTACGTAAGTTTATGTTTAGTTATGTAAGTTTATGTTCAGGTTTCGTCAACGTCGTTTTCTTGTTTTGGAGTTTTGAAATTGTTTTGTTTCGTTTCGTGTTGCCATCGTGTTTATAATAAAGATGGCTTATTTCCCACAAGCTGCGTTTTGGTCTGAAGATCCTTCTCTCCTCACCTCATCCGAGGATGAGGAGAGCACAAGCCGTTACAGAATCACCCACCACGCTAAGACCAAGCGGCAAGGGAAAATTAAACGGAGTAAGGGACAGGAGAGAAAGGAGCAATGGACATGGGATGATGTTTTGGACGGAAAGGGTTGCTACACTTGGGAGGAGATCCTGGCTGGGAGGGATCGCCTCCCATGGGAACAGGTGGAGGCACTGAGGAGAGCAGAGGCTACCGGGGAGAGGAACCGGAGCTATGAGGGAACGCGTCTGGCACGGAAGCCGAAAAAGCCCGTAAGTAATTCCCAAAAATTTCTTGGGGGGGGGGCTAGGAGGTAGTGGGCCAAGGGCAGGTAGGAGACCTGCGCCCACTTCCCAGGCTTACCGTGGAGAGCGGGAGTACGGGCAGGCGCCGTGTTACGCAGTAGAGCGCACGGTGTCTCCTGTACGAGTGCATAGCCCAGTGCGGGTTATTCCACCTCCCCGCACTGGTAGGGCTAGATTGGGTATTGAGCCAGGTGTCATGAGGCCGGCTCAACGCGTCTGGTCTCCAGTGCGTCTCCTCGGGCCGGCATACATGGCACCTGCCTTACGCATGGTTTCCCCGGTTCGCCTACATAGCCCGGTGCGGGTTATTCCACCTCCCCGCACTGGTCGGGCAACAGGGAGTATTCAACCAGGTAAGGTTGGGCAAGCTCAATGCTCAAGAGTGCCAGTACGTCTCCACGGTCCGGTATTTCCGGCACCACCTCCCCGCCCCAGCCTAGTACCTACAGTGTCTACACTATGCACTAGGCTACCAGTGCGTATCCTGAGCCCTGTTCCTCCTCCACGCACTCTCCCTGTAGTGCGTGTATCTAGCCCGGTGCCTCCAGTTCCGGCCCCACGCACTAAGCTACCAGTGCGTCTCCAGAGCCCTGTACAAACTGTATCTTCTCCCCCTACTAATCCTGATGTGCTTGTCCTCAGCCCGGCGTCACCAGTGCCGGTACCTCGCATCAGGGATAGAGTAGGCTTTGAGAGTACAGTGTGCCCTGTTCCTGCTCCCCGCACTAGTAGGAAGGTGCTTATCCTTAGCACGGTGCCTCCAGTTCCGGCACCACGCACCAGGTCTACAGTGCACCATATCCGGCCAGAGCCATCCGTCTCCCCAGCGCCATCTGAGCCATCTGTCTCCCCAGCGCCATCTGAGCCATCCGTCTCCCCAGCGCCATCTGAGCCATCCGTCTCCCCAGCGCCATCTGAGCCATCCGTCTCCCCAGCGCCGTCTGAGCCATCCGTCTGCCATGAGCCTGCAAAGCCGCCCGTCTGCCATGAGCCTGCAAAGCCGCCCGTCTGCCATGAGCCTACAGAGCCGTCAGCCAGACAGGAGCCGCTAGAGCCGTCAGCCAGACAGGAGCCGCTAGAGCCGTCAGCCAGACAGGATCTGCCAGAGCCGCCAACCAGACAGGATCTGCCAGAGCCGCCAACCAGACAGGATCTGCCAGAGCCGCCAACCAGACAGGATATGCCAGAGCCGCCAGCGAGCCATGAGCAGCCAGAGCCGTCAGAGAGCCATGAGCAGCCAGAGCCGTCAGAGAGCCATGAGCAGCCAGAGCCGTCAGAGCGCCATGAGCAGCCAGAGCCGTCAGAGCGCCATGAGCAGCCAGAGCCGTCAGAGCGCCATGAGCAGCCAGAGCCGTCAGAGCGCCATGAGCAGCCAGAGCCGTCAGAGCGCCATGAGCGTCGAGAGCCGTCAGCCTGCCACGAGCGTCGAGAGCCGTCAGCCTGCCATGAGCGTCGAGAGCCGTCAGCCTGCCATGAGCGTCGAGAGCCGTCAGCCTGCCATGAGCGTCGAGAGCCGTCAGCTTGCCATGAGCGTCGAGAGCCGTCAGTCAGCCATGAGCTGCCCTTCAGCCTAAAAAGGCTAGATACCCAGAACTGCCCATCAGTCCAGAGCTGTCTCTCTGTCCGGAGCTGCCTTTCAGTCCGGAGTTGCCCCTCTATCCTGATCTCCCTCTCTATCTTTATCTACCTCTATATTCTTATCTATTCCTCTGTATTGATTTATCTCTCTGTCCCGGTGTTGTCCTTATTGGGTATGTTATTAAGAGGATTTTGTGGGGGAGAAAAGAGGGTGGACATTCTTGGAGGGAGGAAGCTAGGATGGATTATGGTGGGGTGGGAACCGCGCCCGGAGCCTGAGCCACCACCGTGGTTAGATGCCCACCCAGACCCTCCCCTAGTCCTTGTGCTGGTGCGTCCGGAGTTCGCACCTTGTGGGGGGGGTACTGTCACGTTCCTGACCTATTTATGTTAGTTGTTATGTGTGTTAGTTGGTCAGGACGTGAGGTTGGGTGGGCATTCTATGTTTTCTGTTTCTGTGTTGGTTTTGGGTTACCTGGTATGGCTCTTAATTAGAGGCAGGTGTTTGGCGTTCCTCTAATTAAGAGTCATATTTAGGTAGGCGTTGTCACAGTGTTCGTTGTGGGTGATTGTCTCCTGTGTCCGTATGTATGTTCGTACCACATGGGACTGTAGCGTTTGTTTGTTTCGTTTCGTTTCGATGTCGTCTGTTTCCTGTACGTAAGTTTATGTTTAGTTATGTAAGTTTATGTTCAGGTTTCGTCAACGTCGTTTTCTTGTTTTGTAGTTTTGAAATTGTTTTGTTTCGTTTCGTGTTGCCATCGTGTTTATAATAAAGATGGCTTATTTCCCACAAGCTGCGTTTTGGTCTGAAGATCCTTCTCTCCTCACCTCATCCGAGGATGAGGAGAGCACAAGCCGTTACAGTAAGAAGACGGACATCAGAGTATTTGTCAGTACACCAAAACGCATAGTAAGAACTCTAGTATCCTAATATCTCAACGACTAGTTGATAAAATGTTCATAAGAAAGAAGTGAAATGCGAATGGAAATGTTTCACAATGATGTCATTAGGCAGAGCAGGCAACAGATGGCACACAGACAGCAGAGTTGGGGACAGATATGCAGGGACAGACTGGCAGACAGGGAGTCTCAGGTAAGTTTGTTGAGTCTTTGTTTGGCAACATTATGAAAGGTTCTCAATTTTTTTGACTTGTAAAATAGGGACATAATTGGAAAATGCCATGGATACCCCCACTCTCAACTTAAACTGGTGACTAAACTAAGATTTGTTTACGGCAATGGTATTGCTGTTGTGATTAATTGTGTAGTTTTGGGTACCGGTAGTTAGGAGTACGGCAAACACCTTATTTATTTTCTAGGAGACAGACTGAGTCAGTTAGGGTGGTGAAAGGGAAAGAGCCAGGGAGAGAGACTTCAGAGGACAGTGTCACAGCCACGGCAGGACCAAGTGTCACCCTTGTTGCCAGCAGCACCAGTATAGGGGACAGTGGCACAGCATTGTCCAGTTACCACAGTGATGGCACAAAACCATATCAGCCACACCCACAATTTATAGAACCGCAAACTCTTGCCAACAGAGTGTTGACGTTTCAAGAGAGATGGTTTCGCGATTTCCCCTGGCTACATTATAATCCATCAATAAAAGGAGTGTTGTGTTTTCACTGTAGCCAAGGGTTTTCAAGCCAGCCATCTTTTGGCCAAAGAGCTGATGCTGCCTTCATTAGTGCAGGATTTAGGAACTGGAGAAAAGGCATTGAAAAATTCACAGCACATCAAAATTGCCAAACCCACCGCTACTTTGTAATTGTAACAGCACACCAGCTAAATCCAATCAGTGTCCAGTTATGTCCAGCGTGTGGGGTAAACAGCTGGATGACGCAAGGCATTGCTTGATGAAAATTGTTAGTTCGGTGCGGCATGTAGTAAGACAGGGACAAGCCTTTAGAGGCCACACGGATGACAGTGGGAATTTATACCAGATTTTGAAACTTAGGGCAGAAGAGGATGATCCCATTTTACTGAAGTGGTTAACAGAGCGTACCACAATGTACACAGGCCCCAAAGCACAGAATGAAATTCTGAATATCATGGCCAATAGTCATTCGAGGCATTGCAGCTGAGATTAGGTCTCTTCCGATTGTACAATTTTCATTAATTGTTGATGGTACTCAAGATGTCTCTGGTGCTGAACAGGAGAATGTCTGTCTGCGTTATGTTGACCATGACCATGTCCCTCACAAGGAGTTTATTGGGCTATACAGGGTGTCGGAGACAACAGGCGAGGGCATTGCGAAAGTGCCAACTGATGTGTTGTTGAGGAAACCCGCAAACATATGCTCGGTTCTTTTGTTCAGTAGTGTGTATAGCAGTGGTCCTCAACCTTTTTGGGGTACTGGAACCCCTGCATATTTTGAGGCAAGGCAGGCAAGGTTTTGAGCGGTCCTCAGGGACCTCCACCCCCTCTATATTATATGTAAACTTACTGGAAACCTTGTGGTACTGACTACATTCATTACACTTTTTTATTTCACGGACCCCTTGCAATTAGTCCATGGACCCCTGTTTGAGAACCCATGGTGTAATTGATAGTTGTTCTTTTGTTTAGTAGTTTTTAGTACACTTACAAATGATTTATTTCATGTTATTTTATTTAAAATTGCATACTTTGTGCGACATACTTGTCCATAGCTGCTGTTTGAAGAGTTGAGACACTGACTGAAGGATATTTTGGTTGATTTATTTGGGTTTTTCATTGAAGTAGTTATTTTGCTTTTAGAACTGTACTTATTTTAAGCTTTTTGTTCTTGCAAAGATATTGTAGACTCAGGCCAGGTGGACATATTTAATGACTATATAAATGTATCAGAAAAAGTCAAATTAAAAGGTCAATTCAATACGGAGACCAACTTTGTGATGGTTCTCAATGGAGATTCTTTTAGATGTGATCACACCATGTTCATTGTATTTATGAAAACTACACCCATACAGTGTACAGTACCATTGTCACCTACTGACCTTTCTTGATATTGCTGGTTGTAAGTACGAATACCTGCATACATACTGGACTGGTAAGGAGCACTGCTATAACTATTATTAGTAGTAGAATTATAATGATTTAAACATTTGAACAAGTTGGGAAAACCCTTCAGTTAACTACTGTACCTATCAATTATCCAGTTGTAGGAATTATGGTTCCTCAATATACATTTAACAACGTATGCTATGTGTTACAGCACTACTTTTGGTGTCCCCCTCAGGAATTGCTCTTGAGAAAATTTAATGTAATTGTCCCCTCCAAGGTTGATCTCAGATTTTCGCCCCTGTCTTAAATATATATAATGGTCTCGTTGCAAAAGATAAATTGTCGATAGTGAACTTTTTTTATTTTATTTTATTTCACCTTTATTTAACCAGGTAGCAAAGATTATAGCAAACACACAGAAACGGAATTGGTGCTCGCTAGCTTTACAAATTCAGCTATTGTTGGAAGCCAGCCAATATGAAACAAACTATTTAAATTACAAAAGGTTGCAGCATGTGTTGTGTAAATGTGTGTGTGTGCAGCTAGGCCAGCCAGCCAGCCAGGTAGAAAAATGTCAGAAAAAAGTAAGAAGACGGACATCAGAGTATTTGTCAGTACACCAAAACGCATAGTAAAAACTCTAGTATCCTAATATCTCAACGACTAGTTGATAAAATGTTCATAAGAAAGAAGTGAAATGCGAATGGAAATGTTTCACAATGACGTCATTAGGCAGAGCAGGCAACAGATGGCACACAGACAGCAGAGTTGGGGACAGATATGCAGGGACAGACTGGCAGACAGGGAGTCTCAGGTAAGTTTGTTGAGTCTTTGTTTGGCAACATTATGAAAGGTTCTCAATTTTTTTGACTTGTAAAATAGGGACATAATTGGAAAATGCCATGGATACCCCCACTCTCAACTTAAACTGGTGACTAAACTAAGATTTGTTTACGGCAATGGTATTGCTGTTGTGATTAATTGTGTAGTTTTGGGTACCGGTAGTTAGGAGTACGGCAAACACCTTATTTATTTTCTAGGAGACAGACTGAGTCAGTTAGGGTGGTGAAAGGGAAAGAGCCAGGGAGAGAGACTTCAGAGGACAGTGTCACAGCCACGGCAGGAACAAGTGTCACCCTTGTTGCCAGCAGCACCAGTATAGGGGACAGTGGCACAGCATTGTCCAGTTACCACAGTGATGGCACAAAACCATATCAGCCACACCCACAATTTATAGAACCGCAAACTCTTGCCAACAGAGTGTTGACGTTTCAAGAGAGATGGTTTCGCGATTTCCCCTGGCTACATTATAATCCATCAATAAAAGGAGTGTTGTGTTTTCACTGTAGCCAAGGGTTTTCAAGCCAGCCATCTTTTGGCCAAAAAGCTGATGCTGCCTTCATTAGTGCAGGATTTAGGAACTGGAGAAAAGGCATTGAAAAATTCACAGCACATCAAAATTGCCAAACCCACCGCTACTTTGTAATTGTAACAGCACACCAGCTAAATCCAATCAGTGTCCAGTTATGTCCAGCGTGTGGGGTAAACAGCTGGATGACGCAAGGCATTGCTTGATGAAAATTGTTAGTTCGGTGCGGCATGTAGTAAGACAGGGACAAGCCTTTAGAGGCCACACGGATGACAGTGGGAATTTATACCAGATTTTGAAACTTAGGGCAGAAGAGGATGATCCCATTTTACTGAAGTGGTTAACAGAGCGTACCACAATGTACACAGGCCCCAAAGCACAGAATGAAATTCTGAATATCATGGCCAATAGTCATTCGAGGCATTGCAGCTGAGATTAGGTCTCTTCCGATTGTACAATTTTCATTAATTGTTGATGGTACTCAAGATGTCTCTGGTGCTGAACAGGAGAATGTCTGTCTGCGTTATGTTGACCATGACCATGTCCCTCACAAGGAGTTTATTGGGCTATACAGGGTGTCGGAGACAACAGGCGAGGGCATTGCGAAAGTGCCAACTGATGTGTTGTTGAGGAAACCCGCAAACATATGCTCGGTTCTTTTGTTCAGTAGTGTGTATAGCAGTGGTTCTCAACCTTTTTGGGGTACTGGAACCCCTGCATATTTTGAGGCAAGGCAGGCAAGGTTTTGAGCGGTCCTCAGGGACCTCCACCCCCTCTATATTATATGTAAACTTACTGGAAACCTTGTGGTACTGACTACATTCATTACACTTTTTTATTTCACGGACCCCTTGCAATTAGTCCATGGACCCCTGTTTGAGAACCCATGGTGTAATTGATAGTTGTTCTTTTGTTTAGTAGTTTTTAGTACACTTACAAATGATTTATTTCATGTTATTTTATTTAAAATTGCATACTTTGTGCGACATACTTGTCCATAGCTGCTGTTTGAAGAGTTGAGACACTGACTGAAGGATATTTTGGTTGATTTATTTGGGTTTTTCATTGAAGTAGTTATTTTGCTTTTAGAACTGTACTTATTTTAAGCTTTTTGTTCTTGCAAAGATATTGTAGACTCAGGCCAGGTGGACATATTTAATGACTATATAAATGTATCAGAAAAAGTCAAATTAAAAGGTCAATTCAATACGGAGACCAACTTTGTGATGGTTCTCAATGGAGATTCTTTTAGATGTGATCACACCATGTTCATTGTATTTATGAAAACTACACCCATACAGTGTACAGTACCATTGTCACCTACTGACCTTTCTTGATATTGCTGGTTGTAAGTACGAATACCTGCATACATACTGGACTGGTAAGGAGCACTGCTATAACTATTATTAGTAGTAGAATTATAATGATTTAAACATTTGAACAAGTTGGGAAAACCCTTCAGTTAACTACTGTACCTATCAATTATCCAGTTGTAGGAATTATGGTTCCTCAATATTGTCACGACTTCAACCGAGGCAGGCTCTCCTTCCCGTTCGGGTGGCGTTCGGCGTCGTCGTCACCAGCCTACTAGCTGCCACTGACTCTTTTTCCTCCCCCCTCCTTATGTGTTTATTTGTTACACCTGTGTTCAGTTAAGTGGGTAATTAGTATGGCTTTATTTGTCAGCCAGCCCGTAGGCGTCTTTGTGCGGGATTGTTACTTTGTATACCTTTTGGATTTCGGGAGTGGAGATTATATTTGTGGACTGGGATTGTTGCTCGTGTCGTTGGACCGTAGTGTATGTTCACCCAGTTCGTCCGTGTTGGACATTTGTGTTGGACTGTTGGGGATTAAAAGACTCAACTTATTGGAGCTCTGCTGTCTCCTGCGTTTGACTTCGCACCCCCCCGACACCCAGGTCATTACAGAATCCCGCACCACGAATGGAGTCAGCAGGAGCAGCAGCCAACCCTCTCCCATCGATGGAGGAACGGGTTCTCCACCACACCACCGTCCTCCATCGAATCGGATCCGCCATGGACCAGATGATGGAGAGAATGGAGCGATGGGAGAGGAGTGGGCTCCTCTCTCCACCTTCAGCTCCCCTTCCTCAGGACTCTTCATCCCCCGGCTCCAGCGCGCTCCGTCTTACGCTCCCGAGGGATTATGATGGAGCGGCGGCAGGGTGCCAGGGGTTTTTACTCCAGCTGGAGCTATACCTGGCCACTGTTCGCCCTACTCCCTCGGGAGCGGAGAGGGTGAGTGTCCTCGTCTCCTGCCTAACGGGTCGTGCTCTGGAGTGGGCCAACGCAGTCTGGAATGGCCCGGACTCAGCGAAGGAGCACTACCCAGAGTTTACCCGTCGCTTTCGTGCCGTGTTCGACCACCCCCCAGAGGGCCGAGCGGCGGGTGAGAGACTGTTTCATCTTAGGCAGGAGAAGAGGAGCGCACAGGATTTCGCGCTGGAGTTCCGGACCTTGGCCGCGGGATCAGGGTGGAACGACAGGGCCCTTATTGACCACTACCGGTGTAGTCTCCGGGAGGACGTCCGCAGGGAGCTAGCGTGTCGGGACATCGCTCTTTCTTTGGATGAGCTTATCGACATGTCCATCCGACTGGACAATCTGCTGGCTGCCCGCGGGCGTTCGGAGAGGGTCCTGTGCGTTCCACCACCCAGCGCCCCGGCTCCCATCCCAATGGAGTTGGGAGGGGCCGCGCCTAGGGGTACCGGAGGAGGAGGCCTCCCCTGCACCAGCTGTGGTCGGAGAGGACACACGGCCGATCGGTGCTGGGGGGGTCTGTCTGGGAGTCGAGATGTCAGGCGGAACGCTTCTCGATCACCCCAGGTGAGTCAGCACCAAACTCACTCAGAACCCCCTGTTGGTCACATGTTTGTCTCAATTTTTTTCCCTTTATTTTTCCCCTCTTCCCAGCATAGGGCACTAGTAGATTCAGGTGCAGCTGGGAACTTTATGGATCGCGGACTCGCCCGAGAGTTGGGCGTTCCGCTTGTGCCGATAGATTCTCCCTTTCCCGTGCACTCCCTAGATAGCCGGCCATTAGGGTCAGGGGTGGTCAGGGAGGCCACAGTTCCCCTGGACATGGTGACGCAGGGGAATCATAGGGAACGTATCAGTCTCTTTATTATTGATTCGCCTGCGTTTCCAGTGGTGCTGGGTATTCCCTGGTTGGCCCGGCACAATCCCAATATTTCGTGGAGACAGGGGGTTCTCCAGGGGTGGTCAGAGGAGTGTTCTGGAAGGTGTCTGGGAGTTTCCATTGGTGCCACGTCGGTGGAGAGTCCAGACCAGGGTTCCACGGTGCGCATTCCCCCCGAGTATGCCGATTTGGCAATCGCTTTCTGTAAAAAGAAAGCGACGAAATTACCACCACATCGACCGGGTAGGGATTGTGCGATAGATCTCCAGGTTAACGCTGCGCTTCCCAAGAGTCACGTGTACCCTTTGTCCCAAGAGGAGACGTTGGCTATGGAGACATATGTCGCGGAGTCTCTGGGACAGGGGTACATTCGGCCCTCCATCTCACCCGTCTCCTCGAGTTTCTTTTTTGTGAAGAAGAAGGAGGGAGGTTTGCGTCCGTGTATTGATTATAGAGGTCTAAATGCCATCACAGTGGGGTTTAGTTACCCACTACCTCTCATCGCTTCGGCGGTGGAATCATTTCACGGAGCGCAGTTCTTTACAAAACTGGACCTCAGGAGCGCGTACAGTCTGGTGCGTATTCGGGAGGGGGACGAGTGGAAAACCGCATTTAGTACCACATCGGGCCATTATGAGTACTGCGTAATGCCGTATGGGTTAAAGAATGCTCCAGCTGTTTTCCAATCCTTTGTAGACGACATTCTCAGGGACCTGCACGTGCAGGGGGTAGTTGTGTATATCGATGACATTCTGATCTACTCAACTACTCAAGCCGCGCATGTATCTCTGGTGCGCAAAGTGCTTGGCAGACTGCTGGAGCATGACCTATACGTCAAGGCTGAGAAGTGTGTGTTCTCCAAACAAGCCGTCTCCTTCCTGGGTTATCGCATTTCCACCTCGGGGGTGGTGGTGGAGAGTGACCGCATAAAGGCTGTGCGTAATTGGCCGACTCCAACCACGGTGAAAGAGGTGCAGCGGTTTTTGGGTTTTGCCAACTACTACCGGAGATTTATCCGGGGTTTTGGTCAGGTGGCGGCTCCCATTACCTCACTGCTAAAGGGGGGCCCGGTGCGGTTGCGGTGGTCAGCGGCGGCGGACGGAGCTTTCAACAGGTTGAAGGCTCTGTTCACGGATGCTCCCGTGTTGGCGCATCCGGATCCCTCTTTGGCATTCATAGTGGAGGTGGACGCGTCCGAGGCTGGGGTGGGTGCCGTGCTATCACAGCGCTCGGGTACGCCACCAAAACTCCGCCCCTGCGCTTTCTTCTCTAGTAAGCTCAGTGCAGCGGAGCGTAACTATGATGTGGGGGATCGGGAGTTGTTAGCGGTGGTCAGGGCTCTGAAGGTGTGGAGACACTGGCTTGAGGGGGCTAAACACCCCTTTCTCATCTGGACCGACCACCAGAATCTGGAGTATATTCGGGCAGCTCGGAGACTGAACCCGCGTCAGGCAAGGTGGGCCATGTTTTTCACCCGGTTTAGGTTCACGTTGTCCTACAGACCCGGCTCCCAAAACGTAAAGGCTGACGCACTGTCTCGCCTTTACGACACGGAGGATAGGACCACCGAGCCCACTCCCATCATCCCCGCCTCGAGGCTGATAGCGCCAGTGGTATGGGAGGTGGACTCGGACATCGAGCGGGCGTTACGGGCGGAACCCGCGCCTCCTCAGTGCCCGGCGGGCCGTAAGTACGTACCGCTTGGTGTTCGGGACCGACTGATTCGGTGGGCTCATGTCCTACCCTCCTCGGGTCACCCTGGGGTGACGAGGACAGTGGGGAGCCTTCGGGGAAGGTATTGGTGGCCTACCTTAGCTCGGGACGTTAGGGTTTATGTCTCCTCCTGTTCGGTATGCGCTCAGAGTAAGGCTCCTAGGCACCTTCCTAGAGGGAAGTTGCAACCCCTCCCCGTTCCACAACGGCCATGGTCTCATCTGTCCGTGGACTTCCTGACCGATCTCCCCCCTTCTCAGGGAAACACTACGGTTCTGGTAATTGTGGATCGGTTTTCTAAGTCCTGTCGTCTCCTCCCGTTGCCCGGTATCCCTACTGCCCTGCAGACTGCGGAGGCCTTATTCACTCACGTCTTCCGGCACTACGGGGTGCCGGAGGACATCGTTTCTGATCGGGGCCCCCAGTTCACGTCCCGAGTATGGAGGGCGTTCATGGAGCGTCTGGGGGTCACGGTCAGCTTGACTTCCGGTTTTCACCCCGAGAGTAATGGGCAGGTGGAGAGAGTGAACCAGGAGGTGGGTAGGTTTCTGCGGTCCTATTGCCAGGACCGGCCAGGGGAGTGGGCGAGATACATTCCCTGGGCCGAGATGGCCCAGAACTCACTACGCCACTCCTCTACTAATGTGTCCCCCTTTCAGTGTGTGTTGGGGTACCAGCCGGTCCTGGCACCATGGCATCCGAGCCAGACCGAGGCTCCTGCGGTGGAGGAGTGGGTGCAGCGCTCCAAAGAGACCTGGAGGGCCGTCCAGGAGTCCCTTCAACAAGCTACTAGGAGGCAGAAGAGGAGCGCTGACCGCCACCGCAGTGAGGCTCCCGTGTTTGTACCGGGGGAGAGGGTCTGGCTCTCGACCCGAAACCTACCCCTCCGCTTGCCCTGCCGGAAGCTGAGGCCGCAGTGTGTAGGGCCCTTCAAAGTCCTGAGGAGAATAAACGAGGTGTGTTATCGATTAAAACTCCCTTCCTATTATCGGATTAACCCCTCGTTTCATGTGTCTCTCCTCAGGCCGGTGGTAGCTGGTCCCCTGCAGGACGGTGAGGTGCCGGAGGTCCCTCCTCCCCCTCTGGACATCGAGGGGTCCCCGGCGTACACGATACGGGCCATTCTGGACTCGAGACGCCGGGTGAGGGGCCTGCAGTACCTCGTGGACTGGGAGGGGTACGGTCCGGAGGAGAGGTGCTGGGTACCGGTGGAGGACATTTTGGATCCATCTATGTTAAGGGATTTCCATCGCCTCCATCCGGATCGCCCCGCGCCTCGTCCTCCGGGTCGACCTCGAGGCTGGTGTCGGCGCGCTGCGGGAGCCGCGCGTCAGAGGGGGGGTACTGTCACGACTTCAACCGAGGCAGGCTCTCCTTCCCGTTCGGGTGGCGTTCGGCGGTCGTCGTCACCAGCCTGCTAGCTGCCAATGACTCTTTTTCCTCCCCCCTCCTTATGTGTTTATTTGTTACACCTGTGTTCAGTTAAGTGGGTAATTAGTATGGCTTTATTTGTCAGCCAGCCCGTAGGCGTCTTTGTGCGGGATTGTTACTTTGTATACCTTTTGGATTTCGGGAGTGGAGATTATATTTGTGGACTGGGATTGTTGCTCGTGTCGTTGGACCGTAGTGTATGTTCACCCAGTTCGTCCGTGTTGGACATTTGTGTTGGACTGTTGGGGATTAAAAGACTCAACTTATTGGAGCTCTGCTGTCTCCTGCGTTTGACTTCGCACCCCCCCGACACCCAGGTCATTACAAATATACATTTAACAACGTATGCTATGTGTTACAGCACTACTTTTGGTGTCCCCCTCAGGAATTGCTCTTGAGAAAATTTAATGTAATTGTCCCCTCCAAGGTTGATCTCAGATTTTCGCCCCTGACTTCAGACCCTACATCCCTCTCTCTGACATCAAATGTCACACATTTTCATGACCGAGACTACTCTTCAGGTAACCACTGGTTATCTGAAAAACATTGTGGTGGAGTGTGACTGCTGAAAACATCCAATGTTAACTCATACATGTAGGACTAGGCTATTGTGAGCTAAGAGATACGTCTCTGCACGATACTGTTTGTGTCTGAAGTGCTGTTGTTACTATGTACTGTGTGTGTACTCCTGCCACTACTAACACTTTGCTACATGCCTTGGTAACTGAGGTAATGTGAGCTATGTTTGTGTTTTAACTTTCAGGTTTACACAGTCTTGTGATGTGCAGGACGACTGTGATCAAATTCAGTGCTTGTCACTTTTGCACAATTGTATTGAGTTTGTTGGATTCCTAACATGAACCATACCATATTCATACATCAAATAAAGAAATAAAATGTCAAATGCGGCGCTGAATACAGAAGGTGTACAGTTGAAGTCAGAAGTTTACATACACCTTAGCCAAATACATTTAAACTCAGTTTTTCACAATTCCTGACATTTAATCCGGGTAAAACAATCCCTGTCTTAGGTCAGTTAGGATCACCACTTTATTTTAAGAATGTGAAATGTCAGAGTAATAGTAGAGAATCATTTATTTAAGCTTTTATTTCTTTCATCACATTCCCAGTGGGTAAGAAGTTTACACGCACTCAATTAGTACTTGGTAGCATTTAAATGTAAAATGTTTAACTTGGGTCAAATGTTTCGGGTAGCCTTCCACAAGCTTCCCACAATAAGTTGGATGAATTTTGGCCCATTCCTCCTGACAGAGCTGGTGTAACTGAGTCAGGTTTGTAGGCCTTGCTCGCACATGCTTTTTCAGTTCTTCCCACAAATTTTCCATAGGATTGAGGTCAAGGCTTTGTGATGGCCACTCCAATACCTTGACATTGTTGTCCTTAAGCCATTTTGCCACAACTTCGGAAGTATGTTTGGGTAATTGTTCATTTGGAAGACCCATTTGCGACCAAGCTTTAACTTCCTGAGGTCTTGAAATGTTGCTTCAATATATCCACAGAATTTTAATCCCTCATGATGCCATCTATTTTGTGAAGTGCACCAGTCCTTCCTGCAGCAAAGCACCCCCACAACATGATGCGGCCACCCCCGCGCTTCACGGTTGGGATGGTGTTCTTCGGCTTGCAAGCATCCCCCTTTTTCCTCCAAACATAACGATGGTCATTATGTTCAAACAGTTCTATTTTCTTGTTTCATCAGACCAGAGGACATTTCTCCAAAAAGTATGATCTTTGTCCCCATGTGCAGTTGCAAACCATAGTCTAGCTTTTTATGGCGGTTTTGGAGCGGTGGTTTCTTCCTTGCTGAGCGGCCTTTCAGGTTATGTCGATATAGGACACATTTAACTGTGGATATAGATACTTTTGTACCTGTTTCCTCCAGCATCTGCACAAGGTCCTTTGCTGTTATTCTGGGATTGATTTGCACTTTTCGACCAAAGTATGTTCATCTCTATGAGACAGAACGCATCTCCTTCCTGAGCAATATGACGGCTGCGTGGTCCCATGGTGTTTATACTTGTATACTATTGTTTGTACAGATGAAAGTGGTACCTTCAGGCGTTTGGAAATTGCTCCCAAGGATGAACCAGACTTGTGGTCTACATTTTTTTTTCTGAGGTCTTGGCTGATTTCTTTTGATTTTCCCATGATGTCAAGCAACAAGGCACTGAGTTTGAAGGTAGGCCTTGAAATACATCCACAGGTACACCTCCAATTGACTCAAATGATGTCACTAAGCCTATCAGAAGCTTCTATGCCGTCCCTAGGAGGGGTGCGTCACTTGAGTGGGTTGAGTCACTGACGTGATCTTCCTGTCTGGGTTGGAGCCCCCCCTTGGTTTGTGCCGTGGCGGAGATATTTGTGGGCTATACTCTGCCTTGTCTCAGGATTGTAAGTTGGTGGTTGAAGATATCCCTCTAGTGGTGCGGGGGCTGTGCTTTGGCAAAGTGGGTGGGGTTATATCCTTCCTGTTTGGCCCTGTCCGGGGGTATCATCGGATGGGGCCACAGTGTCTCCTGACCCCTCCTGTCTCAGCCTCCAGTATTTATGCTGCAGGAGTTTGTGTCGGGGGGCTAGGGTCAGTTTGTTATATCTGGAGTACTTCTCCCGTCCTATCCGGTGTCCTGTGTGAATTTAAGTATGCTCTCTCTAATTCTCTCTTTCTCTCTCTCGGAGGACCTGAGCCCTAGGACCATGCGTCAGGACTACCGTGCATGATGACTCCTTGCTGTCCCCAGTCCACCTGGCCTTGCTGCTGTTCCAGTTTCAACTGTTCTGCCTGCGGCTATGGAACCCTGACCTGTCCACCGGACGTGCTACCTGTCCCAGACCTGCTGTTTTCAACTCTCTAGAGACCGCAGGAGCGGTAGAGATACTCTTAATGATCGGCTATGAAAAGCCAACTGACATTTACTCCTGAGGTGCTGACTTGCTACACCCTCGATAATTTCTGTGATTATTATTATTTGACCATGCTGGTCATTTATGAACATTTGAACATCTTGGCCATGTTCTGTTATAATCTCCACCCGGCACAGCCAGAAGAGGACTGGCCACCCCTCATAGCCTGGTTCCTCTCTAGGTTTCTTCCTAGGTTTTGGCCTTTCTAGGGAGTTTTTCCTAGCCGCCGTGCTTCTACACCTGCATTGCTTGCTGTTTGGGGTTTTAGGCTGGGTTTCTGTACAGGACTTCGAGATATTAGCTGATGTACGAAGGGCTATATAAAATAAATTTGATTTGATTTGATTTTAAAGCCATGACATCATTTTCTGGAATTTTCCAAGCTGTTTAAAAGCACAGTCAACTTAGTGCATGTAAACTTCTGACCCACTGGAATTGTGATACAGTGAATTATAAGTGAAATAATCCGTATGTAAACAATTGTTGGAAAAATTACTTGTTTCATGCACAAAGTAGATGTCCTAACCGACTTGCCAAAACTATAGTTTGTTAACAAGACATTTCTGCAGTGGTTGAAAAACGAGTTTTAATGACTCCAACCTGTAAACTTCCGACTTCAACTGTAGATGTTACCGTGACATACAAGCCTTTAACCAACTACTAATCACTACTGTATACAGCATAAACTTGTCCTGCTACTAACAACATGTATTTTATTTTATAAAATACTAATTTACTGTATAATATAAATATATTACCAAACTAGTTTTTTTTTATTCAGTCATTCCACTCCCCTCGGTTTTGGGTTATCTCGAAGTTCAGCCCCCTGCGCCAGAAAGGGGCGTGGCTTGTACAATGAGGTAATCGGAGTAAACAGTAAAGATGGCGACGTATGGAGCAGGAGGAGAGGGGTACTCCGGCCTGAACGGGATGGTTTCCGAGACAGAACACAAAATAATGACAGACCTACCGGCCGAGTTACTTGAGTACATCTTATGCTTCCCTGTCCTCAAGCATGTCGACATTTGCAACGTTTCCTGCAGCTGCAAGCGGTTACACGACGTTTGCCACGGCAGAGGGAAGGTCTGGGGACACCAGTACAAACTCAGGTGAACTGATATTAGCTTGCTTGCATAATCCCACTAGCTAGCTAGAGACGTAGCTATCTAATGCTAGATGGCATCTACATCGCAGTTGCCCCTCTAAAATACGAAATAATTTCCAGCAGTACAGTCAGCACATATCCGTCATAGCGAGATACTGTCGCAAGGGAGCTGTCAAACGGCCGTTGACATTCTGCTGATGCACCAAATTCGACATCACGCAAAGTAACGTTAATAGCTAGCTAGCTAACGTTATGTATCCAGCCTAGCTAGGTAGCTAACATGTCCAGGGCTTATATAAGAAGCTACTAAAATATCTAGGTCACAATTAACCATTTCACAATTTCACATAATCGTGCCTCTTAGGACAGACATTAAAGTTCTGTGACCTTGAATGCTTGGAAATTGTGATTGAGGTCTTGTGCAGTTCTTGCCAAAAATCAGTTGGCTTGCTGGTAGTTTTGTTTCTCTGACTGAGTCCCCTGTATGGTTAAAGTTATGGCAAACCACTGCTGATTTTGAATCTATTGGAATAATTATTGGTAAGCCAGCCACATGTTACTACATAGTAATTAGGCCTTACATAAATGTTTAATGTCATTCTGTACCATGCAAGTGATGGGCTAATAGTAAACTCATCAAAAAAAGAAATGTCCTCTCACTGTTAACTGCGTTTATTTTCAGCAAACTTAAGATGTGTAAATATTTGTATGAACATAACCAGATTCTACAAATGAGACAAACTGAAAGTTCCACAGACATGTGACTAACAGATAGAATAATGTGTCCTTGAACAAATGGGGGGACCAAAATCAAAAGTAACAGTCAGTATCTGGTGTGGCTGCACCAGATTTGCCAGTTCTTGCTGTGAGTGTTACCCCACTCTTCCACCAAGGCACCTGCAAGTTCCCGGACATTTCTGGAGGAAATGGCCCTAGGCCTTACCCTCCGATCCAACAGGTCCCAGACGTGCTCAATGGGATTGAGATCCGGGCTCTTTGCTGGCCATGGCAGAACACTGACATTCCTGTCTTGCAGGAAATCACGCACAGAACAAACAGTATGGCTGGTGGCATTGTCATGCTAGAGGGTCATGTCAGGATGAGCCTGCAGGAAGGGTACCACATAAGGGAGGAGGATGTCTTCCCAGTAACGCACAGCGTGGAGATTGCCTGCAATGACAACAAGCTCAGTCCGATGATGCTGTGACACACCGTCCCAGATTATGACGGGCCCTCCACCTCCAAATCGATCCCTCTCCAGAGTACAGGCCTCAGTGTAACGCTCATTCCTTTGACGATAAACGCGAATCCGACCATCACCCCTGGTGAGATAAAACCGTGACTCGTCAGTGAAGAGCACTTTTTGCCAGTCCTGTCTGGTCCAGCGACGGTGGGTTTGTGCCCATAGGTGACTTTGTTGCCAGTGATGTCTGGTGAGGACTTGCCTTACAACAGGCCTACAAGCCCTCAGTCCAGCCTCTCAGCCTATTGTGGACAGTCTGACCACTGATGGAGGGATTGTGCGTTCCTGGTGTAACTTGGGCAGTTGTTGTTGCCATTCTGTACCTGTCCCGAAGATGTGATGTTCAGATGTACCGATCCTGTGCAGGTGTTGTTACACATGGTCTGATACTGCGAGGACAATCCGCTGTCTGTCCTGTCTCCTTGTAGTACTGTCTTAGGGGTCTCACAGTACAGACATTGCAATTATTGCCCTGGCCACATCTGCAGTCCTCATGCCTCCCTGCAGCATGCCTAAGGCACGTTCACGCAGATGAGCAGGGACCCTGGGCATCTTTCTTTTGGTGTTTTTCAGAGTCAGTAGAAAGGCCTCTTTAGTGTCCTAAGTTTTCATAACTGTGACCTTAATTGCCTACCGTCTGTAAGCTGTTAGTGTCTTAACGACAGTTCCAAAGGTGCATGTTCATTAATTGTTTATGGTTCATTGAACAAGCATGGGAAACAGTGTATAAACCCTTTACAGTGAAGATCTGTGAAGTTGTTTGGATTTTTACGAATTATCTTTGAAAGACAGGGTCCTGAAAAAGGCACGTTTCTTTTTTTGCTGAGTTTATTTATGATTTTACACCCAACATACATTAGCCTACTACTTGTTCACTGAACTCAACTCCATACTAATCTGACACATACAATGAAATTCACTGTATCTGACTACAATCTCTTTTCCTACACTCCCCAGATGGCCAAGATTGCAGAAGCATTACCGCCAGAATGAGTGTTGCGATTGGCTGAAAGAATACAGAACGCGACACACTGTTGGTCTACAAATACGACGAACAGTTGTATCCATCTCAAAGAGATTCTTCACGGAAGTTGTAAGTAATGACATTCGCAGTAAGCTGTCATTATTATTGTCATTCGAACATAGCCAGGCTAGTTTGTGGAGACTGAAGTAGTGTTACTAACATTGTATGAACTTGTAAAGGAGTTGGTGACAGTTGTCTCTTGGCCATACTAATCCACCACATCATGGTGTCTGTGATTTAGCTGCTGTACGCAACTGCGCACGTGATCATGCGTTTTTGTGTGTGTGTGTGAGGTTGGCTGGCCTGGTTAGCACTAACCCAGAGATCTGTAACACAGCCTTGCGTTGGCCAGGTGCTGGGGGACAGCTTTGCTGAGATTGAGTCCCTCGGGGCCCCTGAGCACTTCTGTGAAGACGAGCTGCTCTCCATACTGAACTCAGATAGGAGGTAAGAGCCATGTCTACACTCCAGTCCAGCACAAAAATCTATCTATGGTCATTGGTTCTGTTTTATGTGTTAATGCTCCCTAGAGCTTTGTTTTATGTGCATTGTTACAATCTTTTTTTCTCCATCTCTTCTCTCCCTCTCTTGCCTTCTCCATAACTCTCTCTCCCTATTTATCTCTCTCTCATTTTCACCTTGCTTGCCCTCTCACCTTTTTCTTTCTCTCCTTCTCACTCTCTCCTTCTCTTTCTTGTGCCTTCTGTCTCTTTCTTTCTTGTGCCTTATCTCTTTCCATTCCTCTTCTCTCTCTCTCATCCCACCCCCATAGGAAAAGCCTGACACTGAAGTACTATGCAAAGAAAATCCTTTATTTCCTTCGCCAGCAGAACATTCTAAGGAGTTTAAAGATGTTTCTCGAGCAGCCTGCAGAGCAGCAGTCAGCACTAGAGGGTGAGTCATGGATATGGTGTACTTACTGTAGTACATGTGGAGTGGGCCTATTCATACACTGCATTTATATGTATCATGCTCTCATGACTTGTATTCAGTGTAGGCCTTAAGTAAGGCAGACAGCTGAACATGGGCCTAGCCATACATTTAATAAAAATAATGAGTGTTTGGAGAAAAAAAAAACAATGGCCGTTTTTCTCTCCATTGTGGTTTTTGAAGTCCTATGATTGCACCACTGTTTGCATTAAAATCCATAGAGAGAGAGTGTTAATAACAAAGCCATAAAGAAATGTAGTGTATAACCATGTGTTTTTACAGTCCTCTATTGTCTCCTCTCCTACTGTAGGAGCTGTGCTGGTGGACCAGTATTGTAACCCCCTGGCAGATGTGTCGTTGGACGGTATATCCTCCCAACTAGAGGAGATCACTGACAAGGTCAAGAAGATGCTGCGGATGAAGAATTCCTCTCATCCAAGCCTGAGGGTCACACAAGGTTGGTCTGAGCTGGAGAGAAACACATGTTGGAATGTTCTGTTTGTCTCTCAGGAATTAATACAAAGAGCTAATACAAAGTCAGGCATTGTCAGACCTCAAAAGTGGTCTAATGTCGATGTTTTAGTGCATTTTCACGTCGACAAATTTTGATTTTGGAGTTCACTTATCTAATTTAGGAGCTTGTGAGTGTATTACATTGTACCATTGGTTTTGACCTTAGTACATTCTCAGCACCGTTCTTTGCTAATACTTAACGATGTGATCCTTTGTGTTCTGTCTAGGTGACTGCTGTGCTGTGGAGGACTTTGAGCTCGAGAGACAGGTGGTGGTTGCCCTCAATGCTGTTTTGTACGAGCAGCTTCAGTACAAGGGCAACGAGTGTGATTACTACAATCCTCTCAACTCTTACATACACCAGGTAGGTGCTCTCATCGAGAGGCTATAGAGGTATTGGATGGTGATTTACATTCCAGAGCGACTTACAGTTAGTGCATTCATCTTAAGATAGCCAGGTGGGACAACCCCATATCACAGTTATAGCAAGTAAATTCTTCCTCGATGAAGTGTCTATCAGCAAAGCCAGAGCTAGTAAGGGGGGAAATAGTTAAGTACGAGTGTTAGTTTACTAAAGGCTTCTTTTTGGGGGGGTGCGAGGGAGGGTTCTGTGGGAGTATTGAAGATACTCTTTGAAGAGGTAGGGTTTCAGATGTTTTCAGTCCTAGCTTCAGGGGGATGTTGGTTCCACCATTATCGTGCCAGGACAGAGAAGAGTTTGGACTGGGCTGAGCGGGAGCTGCCCTCCCGTAGGGGTGGGAGGGCCAAGAGACCAGAGGTGGCAGAACAGAATACTTGGGTTGGGGTGTAGGGTTAGAGCCTAAAGGTAGGGAGGGGAAGTTCATTTTGCTGCTCCGTAGGCAAGCACTACGGTCTAGTAGTGGATGCGAGCTTCGGTTGGAAACCAGTGCAGTGTGCGCAGGAGTGGGGTGACATGGGAGAATTTAGGAAAGTTGACACCAGACGGTGCTGCAGCGTTCTAGATTAGTTGCAGGGGTTTGATGGCACAAGCGTGGAGCCCAACCAACAGCGAATTGCAGTAGTCCAGACGGGATGTGACAAGTGCCTGGATTAGGACCTGCGCCGCTTCCTGTGTGAAGTAGGGTTGTAGAATAGTGGTCACCAACGTTTTTTAAATTTGTTTACTTTTTACCCCTTTTTCTCCCCAATTTCGTGATATCCAATTGGTAGTTAGTCTTGTCCCATCTCTGCGACTTCCGTACGGACTCGGGAGAGGTGAGGGTCGAGAGCCATGCGACCCGGACAACACTGGGCCAATTCTACGTTGCCTCTTGGGTCTCCCAGTCGTGGCCGGCTGCGCCACAGCCCGGGATCGAACCCGGATCTGTAGTGACGCCCCAAGCACTGCAGTGCCTTAGACCGCTGCGCCACTCGGGAGTCCCCCGGTCATCAATCAGTCCCCCAGTCAAGATACTTTTGCAGTCAAAAAGCAAGCTGAGATCTCAGAATACGAAAAAACACGAAAAAAAGGGGCGCAAACCTTTAGGTCTTTATTCTTGGCTTTTCTACAGAAATGTTTGGTGATCGACTAGAAACTTGACACCCTGTCGTTCTCTACAAACATCAAAGCAGTGACTCACTCCTGCAGGTTCATGCTCCATAACAGTGGTCACCAACTGGGCGATCTTCAAGGCATTTTTATGGAGCTGTTATGTTATGGAGCATGAACCTGCAGGATTGAGTCACTGCTTTGATGTTTGTAGAGAACGACAGGGTGTTGTCCATGGTCACACCAAGGTTTTTTGCACTCTGGGAGGGGGACACCATGGAGTTGTCAACCATGATAGAGGTCTTGAAGCAGGCAGACCTTCCCCGTGAGGAAGAGTAGCTCTGTCTTGTTGAGTTTGAGGTGGTGGACTGACATCCAAGCTGAGATATCTGCCAGGCACACAGAGATGCATGTTGCCACCTGGGTGTCAGAAGGGGGAAAGGAGAAAAGTAATTGAGTGTCATCCGCATAGCAATGATGGGAGAGACCATGTGAGGATATGACGGAGCCGAGTAACTTGGTGTATAGGGAGAAGAGGATAGTGCCTAGAACCGAGACCAGTAGTGAGAGTACGTGGTGCAGACACAGATCCTCTCCATGTCACCTGGTAGAAGAGGCCTGCCAGGTAGGATTCATGAGTGTACAGAGCCTGAGAAGCCCGGCGCTGAGAAGGTGGAGAGGAGGATCTGATGGTTCAGTGTCAAAGGCAGCAGATAGATTTAGGAGGATGAGAACAGAGGAAAGAGTCAACTTTGGCAGTGCAGAGAGCCTCCGTAACACAGAGAAAAGCAGTCACGGTTGAGTGACCCATCTTAAAGCCTGACTGGTTAGGGTCAAGAACATGATTCTGAGAGAGATAGCGAGGGAGTTAGTCAGAGACAGAATGCTCAAATGTTTTGGAAAGAAAAGAGAAGGGATACCGGTCAGAGGGGTCAAATGTTGGTTTCTCGTGGAGGGGAGAGACTCAGGACATTTTGAAGTCAAAGGGTCGGGGACAGTGGTCGGGAATGGGAGAAGTTCTCCAGAGATGTTCTGGAGAAGGGGATGGGGTTGAGCGGGCAGGTTGTTGGGCGGCCAGACCTCACTGGAGAACTCGTTTCATCTGGAGAGAGAGGGGAAGTCAAGGCGTAGGGTAGTTCTTTGTGAGTGGGACCAGGGGACTCAATAGGCTGAGTGAATGAGGAGCGGATGTCATCACACTTCTTTTCAAAGTGGTTGACAAAGTAATCCGCATAGGAGGGAGAGGCTGGAGGATTAAGGAGGGAGGAGAAGGTGGAAAATAGTTTCTTAGGGTTAGAGGTAGAAACTTGACATTTAGAGTGATAGAAAGTGGCTTTTGCAATGGATACAGAGGAAGAGAAGGCAGAAAGGATGATAGGTCCTCCGGAACTTTAGTTTTCCTCCATTTTTGCACCGCTGCCCTGTTCTGTAAGCTCGGAATGAGTCACTCAGCCACGGAGTAGGAGGAGAGGGCTGAGCCAGCCAGAAGGAAATGGGATAGTGCGAGTCATAGGTTGCGGAAATTTTGGATAGTAGAATCGAAGAGGCTGAATCAGGAGACAGTAAGGAGAAGGATTTAGCAGACGGGAGTGATTATAGGATAGAAGAGGAGACAGAGAGCGAATATGGCTACGGCACATGTGGGTAGGGGCTGAGTGGCTAGGGTTGGAGGAGAATGAGACAGAAAAGGAAACAAAGTAGTAATCAGGGACCTGGAGTGGGGTTGCCGTGAGATTAGTAGGCAAACAGCCTTTAGTAAAGATTAGGTCAAGCGTATTGCCTGCCTTGTGAATGGGAGGAGATTGGGAGAGGGTGAGGGGAAAGAAAGGAGGGAGGTTGAAGTCACCCAGTACGAAGACCGGTGAGACATCATCAAGAAATTAGCTTATCAAGGTGTCAAGCTCATTGAGGAACTCTCTCTGTTAAGGGCACCTGGTGGGTGATAGATGACGACAATGTTAAGTTCGAGTGAACAAGTGACAGTGACAGCATGGAATTCAAATGAGGAGATGGACAGGGTAGTGAGGGAGAAAAGAGAATCTCCACTTAGGAGAAATGAGCAGCCCTGTGCCAACACCGCAACGACGAAATTCTCTCGGACTATGAGAGAAAACATAGTCAGATGAAGCGAGAGCAGCTGGAAAAGCAGTGTTCTCTGGGATGATCCATGTCCCCGTCAGGGCAAAAAAAGTCTAGGGACTGAAGGGCAGCATAGGCTGAGATGAACTCGGCGTTCTTGACCGAGATGAACTCGGCGTTCTTGACTGCAGATCGGCAGTTCCAAACGCTGCCGGAGTCCAGGAATTCCACTGGGTTGTGCATGCAGGGTACACTAAATTAGAAGGATTGCAGCCATGGGGCGGGGAGCGTCTGTAAAGCCTACACAGAGAGGAGTGAACTGGGATAGAAAAAAAGTGCATAGTTGCCAAAGCTACAAAAGAGCAAAATGAGATAATCTGAAAATAACTAGGTAAGATACTCCTGGTTGATGTGTCAACAATCATCTGCAAATTATGAGCAGTCAGCAGTGCTAAGTAGGCTACTGGGAAGACAGGCAGCACTTAAAGTAGATGGCCTTAGCTAGCAAGAAGACAGTACTAGACAACAACAGATTAAGACAAAAATTATACTTATCAGTCCTAGAGATACAAGGAGTCCTCCAGCTAGAGCTATAGATGTTATCCTCGGCCTGTAAGCGTCTCAGAGTAGGAGTGCTGAACTTCCTAGATCAGCACTCCTACTTTGAGTCTTTTTGAATATGGGCCCTTTATTATTTAAATATAGTGAAAGTCTATTGATACTGTTATCCTCACCTTTTTAATGGACAAAGTGGCTCTTTGAACTCTAAGTGGCTCTTCCTTACAGTCCCATGTCTTCTATTCCCTACCTAGGTGTTGCTCCGCCGGACAGGCATTCCCATCAGCCTGTCTGTCCTGTACATGACCCTGGCCAGGAAACTGGGGGTTCAGCTGGAGCCCGTAAACTTCCCCAATCACTTCCTGCTTCGCTGGTGCCAGCATCAAAGAGGGTAAGGGCCAGAGTGTGAGAGGAAGTGAACGTAAGGCATATACTTGAATGATCAGCCTTTAGTTCAGAACTAATTCATGATTGGGTGAAATGCAGCATTGCTCTCCCAAAACTCTCCCAAAATTTCAATATACCCAATGTAGCATCGTCTGCGTTGCATACTAAAAATTGCCTCAAAGTAACTTATTTTTTTACTTGTATTGATAAAGCTACACATCTCATTCCAGGAGTGGGGACATCTATGACTTTGTGTACATTGACGCTTTCGGTAAAGGCAAGCAGCTGACGGCTAAGGAGTGTGAGTACCTCATCGGTCACCAGGTGACTGCAGACTACTACAGTGCCATCAGTACCACAGAAGTGCTGCTAAGGATGGTGGGGAATCTGCTCAACATCGGCAAGCGAGGGTAAGAGTTGTGGACTTAGGGATGTGATTTTTCTTCAACTAATCAATAACTTTTCTGACATCTTCTATCTGTACATCCAAAATCTTATTTTTCCTTATTTTCTATGTTGTCCTCAGGATCTCATCCTTGAGGTAATGTTAGAGTTGGTCAAAAATAAATTCCTATACTCAACTGTCGCTGCTCTGGTATGAAATAACATTGTGTATCACTGTGCTGTGTCATGCAGGGAAGGCAATGAAAAATCCTACCAGCTGCTGAGAGACTCTCTGGATCTCTACCTCACCATCAACCCAGACAATGTTCAATACCTTCTACTACAGGCCAGACTCTACTTCCACCTGGGCATCTGGCCTGAGAAGGTTAGCATGATTTCTCAAGATGGCACATCATGAACCCAAGTACATGTAATTGGACCATATGACTTTACCCTGGCTTTGATCATGTTCAAAGAGGCAGCACATTTAGAGTTTATTTTATTTTATTGGGAAATCCATTTTTGTAAGAAACAATTTGTCTTCTGTCATTTGGCTATTGGTCTGCTTCTCTAACCTCCAGGACTAAGCTGCCTCTACTTTCTTACTACGGTACAGAGCAGAGGACGAGCTTTCCCCAACTGATAATGACTGGTGTCTGCTTGATGTCTCATCCCTCCCCCTTCCTCCTCCAGGTCCTAGACATCCTGCAGCACATCCAGGCGTTGGACCCGTCCCAGCATGGGGCGGTAGGCTACCTGGTGCAGCACACCCTGGAGCACATCCAGCACAAGAAGCACCCGGTGGAGCCAGAGGTGAAGAGACGCAGCGCCCCCGAGCACGTAGAAGTGCAGTACAGCGTAGGCCTGATCATGAAACACAAGAGGTGCGTCTGAGTTCTGACCAGGCAGTCAGTCACTCTATCCACTTCCTTTATTATTTTGGTCTTCTTTCCATCTGTCCATACTCCACTACCCCTTTTTGATAAATGCAGACACTCAAAAAAAATATATGTATTTACTACATTCCCATGAGTTTAAGTTTGTCTAGTATTGCCCTGTAGTGTGACTCGGATGTTTTGTATTGATAAACGCCCATGTGTTACACTGTACCCCATCTCTCTCTGACACTGAGTGGCTGCCCCCCCTCTCATTACCAGGTCTGGCTATAACTGTGTGATATACGGCTGGGACCCCAAGTGCACCATGAGCCAGGAGTGGATCACCACAATGAGGGTCCACCAGCTGTCCAGCGGGGCCAACCAGCCATTCTACAACGTCTTAGTGCAGGACGGTACCTGTCGATACGCTGCCCAGGGTACGTCTCCTCTAGACACACTAACATACATTCTCAATGTGTCAGGGCAATGGTAGTTAGTTAAGAAGGCGCTCTAAGATGTAAGAAACTTGACAAATGTAGTACTTGAAATGCGTATTGAGGAGTTATACATGCTGGATGAGTAGAATACCTATCTGCTAAGGTGTAAGCCTATATGTTTTTGCATTAACACACAGAATATGCAGCTGTCTTGTACAGCAGTGGTTCCCAAACTTTTTCGGTTACTGTTCCAACAACAACTCAATTTTGCTCTGCTCTGAGTACCCCTGAAGTACCTCCTCATGTACATTTAACAGTAGGCCTATGGTCTTATGAGACTTCTCAAGTACCCCCTGTGGATAGACCAAGTACCCCCGGGGTCCTAGTACCCCTGTTTGGGAACTACTGTTGGGAACTAAAGTAACTTGCCTCCACTCAGTTTAAGATTTGATGTCACATGATACGATACTTAGTTTTCTTTAAAGTATCTTTCTGCCTCTTTCTCCCATCTCCCAGAAAACCTGGAGCCTCATTCCGCTCCTCTGGAGATCGCCCATCCGGAGGTGGGCCGCTATTTCTCAGAGTTCCATGACAGCCACTACGTTGCCAACGAGGAGTTGCAGACACGCTACCCGGAGGACATGGCAGAGACCCTGGGCACCGTACGGGACCTCTACCACAGACTGACGCCCTCCTCAGGGCAGGCCTCAGGGCAACAGGAGAGCCCTAAAGGCCCCGGGGGCTCCTCCCAGGACCAGAAGAGCCAGGAGAACCAGGAAGCCATGCCCATGTAGCTTAGCGTCCACTACTTCTCGGCCCTTTCCAAAACAACCCCTAGCCCCTACCACCTAGGCACTTGTGTAGATCTGAAAGGATTGGATGGGTATAAACAATATGTCAGAATTACAACTAGCCTATCATAGGGCATAGTGGAGCTACTACTAGACCCTACAGCAGGGATAGATTCAGCCGCGAGCCGTTTTTTTCTTTTTTTTCTTCTAGAGTGGATGGTCGGGGAGCCGGAACATAATTACAAATAATTTGTAAACTGCAAATTGACCGCAAGAAGCCCAAACAGATATAATATTTGTCTAAAACATAATCATTTCAAACCCTTTCTTACATTTATATACAATCATATGTCTCTTTTATGTGTGGGAATACTTGTGAACTTATTTCCCAAATTAAAATCACTTGGAGCTGATTTCCTGGTGTTTTTACAGTTTTGTATGTCCAACAATGAAAATGCAAAAAAAGAGACATAAATATATATTTTGTTGCTCAGAAGGTTTTAATTGGGGGGCCAAATAAAACCACCTGCGGGCCAAATTTGGCCACCAGTTGGTGAACCCTGGGCTAGGGGTTGTTTCTAGATGGGAAGCCCCCTCTCTTCCCCATCCAATTCCTTTACTTGACAACGTCCTGTCCAGAACCATCAGGGCCCCTGTTCACAAACTATCTCAGAGTAGTGAGTGCTGATCTAGGATCAGCTCATACCTGCCAGTATAATTGTATTCACTATTATCTAAAATGCTAAACTGATCCTAGATCATCACTCCTAGTCTAAAGCGATTTATGAATGAGTGCCCTGGAATGCTTCAGTACCTGGATCATGTGCTGTACCACCGATTGCCAACCAACGCCAATAAAAGCCAAAACTCCTTTTCTCTCTCCACCTTCATCCACCTTCAAGAAGATATACCAAGCTTGTCTCCTTTACTCTCGCTCTCCATCTCAATCTACTGTCTTCACCTTCCGTCAAGTTCTTCCCAGAGCTGACCCCTAGGCCATCACCCGCTCTCTTTTACCTCCACATGAAACACTATCAAAATGAACGTTACAGTATGAAACCATGTGAAAATTAACATTACTGTTACAATATCTCTTTCCATCTTCACATTACATTATAATAATGATTCATGCACTTACGAAAGGACTTTCGAATTTCTAGAACATGTTATACATTTTTTTCTGTATATTTACAAGTAAAACATTGTAGGACTTTTAAGGGCTCACAGATGTGTTGAGCTGTGTAAAAAGAAAACCACTAGAACTACAATGACTTGAAACCGTAGTGGTGAGACTGGATGAAATGAAAGGAAAAAATAAAATGTTTCAAGGTTTATTTTGGTCTTCTACTATGTTATTTACAACAAACTTGTATTGTCTCTTCAAGAGCATGCTAAAGAATATACATTATAGTAGCCTGTGTATTTTTTTTTACAAAATAACGTTCTGATGAAATGCTAATTGTGCTGCAGTTGCTATTAATGACTGTTGGTTCATGTTCTAAATGTATGTATGTTCCAAATTTCTTTAAGGACAATTAATTGAATTCATTCTGCATTCACTTATGGAGAAATGTGTATCAAACTTGTTCAGGACCTTGGTAATCCCAGAAGTAAAATCTATTGGTCAACTACACGCAGAGTCTGCCCACGGGAGATTAGGACCTTGGGGATAACAGCAAAGCATCCCTCCCGACAGACCATAATAAAGAGTGCATGTGTTACTAACTTCTTTATGACAGCAGAGGGAATCGCTAGTTGGTAGGGAGCACAGTACAGTAGGAGCGCGAAAAGTCCACATAACTCGTAGATTCACCTGCGGCAAAAATCGTAGTACACTCTTGTAATAATTTCAATGCGCAAAGTGTCGCTCTTTTGGGAATAACCGCAATGGGAGCCTCGCAGTCTGCGCGCACTGAACATGAGTTCCAAGATCTGGCTGATCGAACTGGATGTAAGTAGCCTGGGCTATATTATGCTCAAACTATAAGTGTTAATCAAATCAAAGTTTATTTGTCACGCGCTCCGAATACAACAGGTACCTTACAGTGAAAAGCTTACTTACAGGCCCTAACCAACAGTGCAATTTTTAAGTAAAAAATAGGTATTAGGTGAACAATAGGAAAGGTAAGGAAATAAAAACAACAGTAAAAAGACAGTGAATAACAATAGCGAGGCTATATAAAGGCACTGGTTAGTCGGGCTAATTGAGGTAGTATGTACATGTAGGTATGGTTAAAGTAACTGCATATATGATAAACAAAGAGTTGCAGTAGCGTAAAAAATGGGTTGGCGGGACACAATGCAGATAGTCCGGGTAGCCAATGTGCGGGGCACCGGTTAGTCGGGCTAATTGAGGTGGTATGTACATGTAGGTATGGTTAAAGTGACTATGCATATATGATAAACAAAGAGTAGCAGCAGCATAAAAGAGGGGTTGGTGGGGGGACACAATGCAAATAGTTCAGGTAGCGGTTTGATTACCTGTTTCTGTAGTCTTATGGCTTGGAGGTAAAAGCTTTTGAGAAGCTTTTGGTCCTAGACTTGGCGCTCCGGTACCGCTTGCCATGCAGTAGTAGAGAGAACAGTCTATGACTGGGGTGGGTGGGGTCCTCTGAAACCGCCTGGTGTAGAGGTCCTGGATGGCAGGCAGCTTAGCCCCGGTGATGTACTGGGCCGTACGCACTACCCTTTGTAGTGCCTTGCGGTCGGAGTCCGAGCAGTTGCCATACCAGGCAGCGATGCAACCAATCAGGATGCTCTCGATGTTGCAGCTGTAGAACCTTTTGAGTATCTTAGAACCCATGCCAAATCTTTTTAGTTTCCTGAGGGGGAATAAGCTTTGTTATGCCCTCTTTATGACTGTATTGGTGTGTTTGAACCATTCTAGTTTGTTGGTGATGTGGACACTAAGGAACTTGAACTCTCAACCTGCTCCACTACAGCCCTGTCGATGAGAATGGGGGCATGCTCGGTCCTCCTTTTCCTGTAGTTCACAATCATCTCCTTAGTCTTGGTTACGTTGGGGGATAGGTTGTTATTCTGGCACCACCCAGACAGGTCTCTGACCTATTTTTGACCTACCTCCCTATAGGCTGTCTTGTCGTTGTCGGTGATCAGGCCTACCACTTTTGTGTCATCTGCAAACTTAATGATGGTGTTGGAGTCGTACCTGGCCATACCTGGTGAATAGGGAGTACAGGAGGGGAATGAGCATGCACCCCTGAGGGGCTCCAGTGTTGAGGATCAGCGTGGCAGATGTGTTGTTACCTACCCTCACCACCTGGGGGCGGCCCATCAGGAAGTCCAGGGTCCAGTTGCAGAGGGAGGTGTTTTGTCCCAGGGTCCTTAGCTTAGTGACGAGCTTTGCGGGTACTATGGTGTTGAACGCTGAGCTGTAGTCAATGAATAACATTCTCACATAGGTGTTCCTTTTGTCCAGGGGGGAAAGGTCAGTGTGGAGTGCAATAGTGATTGCATCATCTGTGGATCTGTTTGGGCGTTAACCAAATTGGAGTGAGTCTAGGGTTTCTGGGATAATGGTGTTGATGTGAGCCATTACCAGCCTTTCAAAGCACTTCATGGCTACGGACGTGAGTGCTACAGGTCTGTAGTCATTTAGGCAGGTTACCTTAGTGTTCTTGGGAACAGGGACTATGGTGGGCTGCTTGAAACGTGTTGTTATTACAGACTCAATCAGGGACATGTTGAAAATGTCAGTGAAGACAACTGCCAGTTGGTCAGCACATGCCCGGAGCACACGTCCTGGTAATTCGTCTGGCCCTGCGGCCTTATGAATGTTGAGCTGTTTAAAGGTCTTACTCACATCGGCTACGTAGAGCGTGATCACACAGTTGTCCGGAACAGCTGATGCTCTCATGCATGCCTCAGTGTTGCTTGCCTCGGAGCGAGCATAGAAGTGATTTAGCTCGTCTGGTAGGCTCGTGTCACTGGGCAGCTCCCGGCTGGGCAACTCCTGGCCACTGGGCAGCTCCCGGCAGCGTCGGAGCCGGTGTAGTATAATTCAATCTTAGCCCTGTATTGGCGCTTTGCCTGTTTGATGGTTAGTCGGAGGGCATAGCAAGATGTCTTATAAGCTTCCGGGTTAGAGTCCCGCACCTTGAAAGCGGCAGCTCTAGCTTTTAGCTCAGTGCGAATGTTGCCTGTAATCCATGGCCTCTGGTTGGGGTGTGTTTGTACAGTCACTTTGGGGACGACGTCCTCGATGCACCTATTGATTACACTGTTTCTATTGGATTATTATCAAATGCACCCAAAAAAACTCATTTGATCTTGTGTCAGGAAAATAAATAGCCTATCCTTAGATGAAGGGACAAATAGCATAAATGCCTCAATCTCATAGTTCAAACTGGAAATATGAATTCCTTTGTAGTGAGTCTTCCGAAGAGCATACAATAAGACACTGTATTCCAGCTGTTTTCACATGAATAGACAATAGTTGTATTGTCCTTCTGGTCATTCCATTAAAAATCTAGGCTACTCCTTCCAAAAAAAGCTTAAAGGACAGATGGACAACTGTTTTTTTAACAAGTTGAATAGAATGTCATGCTACTTGCCAATATGGTGCCATGTATGGTGAATAACCCATTGGAGTAGAATTTGTGATGATTTAGAGTGCAGTATTACTGTAAATTATGTAACTCAAATCCATTGACAGTCAAATATCACACTATTTCTGGAAGTGACAAGGGTAGAAAAAATATATGTTTTTTTAAAAGTGGGTTAATTACTCTTTTGTGATAGGATGATGTTCTGCAAATTTGGTCTGTTGCAGCAACATTTGTTGTGCTTGGAACACTGATCTGTTCATTCTCATCAGCTGGCTTCTGTTATAAATGGGAGAACTGTGCTTCCTTCTCCCTCAGTGTAGAAGGGGGAGAGAGGTCAATCAAGACATAAAACAATACTCTGATTTCCAATGTTCAACATAAAATGTTTAGATTGTAATAAGTGTAATAACTTAATACAGCATGTTGGTTATTCAGTGTGAGATAACTCCTAAAGGAAGATAATGGGGAAGAAACGTGTCACGCATTATGCAGCTGAATGGTATGCAAGTATTTGAACTGAAGTTTATAACCATGTCTTCCCTGAGTGCTGTTTCCTTTGCGTTTGTGGGGAAGCTTGTGTTTTTCAGTGATCCTGAAAGCTATACAGGTGTGGTTTCGGACCCAGGAAGGTTCAACCATGCTGGGCAGGTTCCAGGTGAGAGGCCAGACAAAACACGGCACCTGGCCCTCCAGGTTGGGGATTGGGCGTTGGGCTAACAACCCCACCCAGTAAAAACCACCATGTCACAGAAACTGCAACAACTTCCAAAATTCAGGAAACTCTTGCCAATCTGTAGGCACTTTGACGGCTTTAGATGAAAGCCATACCCTGGAAATCAGGAGATCGTTGAGGAGTTTGCTAGGGCTCATAACTACAGTCAGTCTTGGAGTATGGAACGTCTGCACCACGTTTGAAACTTCAAAAACAGCTCAAGTAAGTTATCAGAGAGATAGACAAGTACAATGTGGACATCCTGTGTGTAAGGGAAAGCAGATGGACTGGTTAAGGGCGCAAGGTGACAAGTGATGGCTCAACAATTCTCTTCTCAGGAAAGGACGACGCCCACTCCAGTGGTTTAGCTCTCATTGTGAGCAAAACAACTGCCAAATCTCACTTGGAATGGGAACCCATCAGTGACCAGCTTATCAGAGCATAATTCAACTGCAAGGTCACCATCCTGCAGTGCTATGCCCCCACCAACGAGACAGAGGAAGAGGACAAGGATGACTGGTATGAACAGCTACTGCAAGCAGTATCCAATGTCCCACAATACAATGTGTTCCTGATAACTGGTTGCGAAGGTTGGAGCCGATAACACCGACTATGAGCAGGCGATGGGGCAACACGGCTGTGGGACCGTCAATAACAACGGTGAAAGGCTTGCCGACTTCTTCCTCAATAACAGCTGTGTGATTGGTGGCACACTCTTCCCTCACAAAGACATCCATAAATGAACATGAAGATCCCCAGATGGTCACACTGTCAACCAAATCGACCACATCAATGTCAACGTGACTTGCCAAAGGTCCCTATAGGATGTCAAGGTTCACCACCAGATGTCAACAGCAACCACTACCTGGTGGAAGCTGTGAGCCACAAATGCTGTAAAACAAGGGTGGAAAATATTCAACATCAACAAGCAACACCTTGCCTGAGATAAAGAAAGTCTTTACCATCGAGCTAAGACATTGCTTCAGTTCATTAGCCAAAGCAGAAGATGATGACCAGAGGGGTATACTACAGATGTAGGATCTTAAATTTGATCCAGTTTGCTACAGCAGGAAAGTAATCCTGCACCAAAAGGAAATGTGAATTATTATGTGGATTATAATTAATGGATATTTTTGTAGGGGTTGATACATTTTCTTTCATACATTCGTAAGGGAAAATCAAATTTGTAATTTACAATTAGACATTTCTAACTTCAGAAGCCTTTTTAAACCTCAAATACAATAACAATTTAAAAATGTCCTGCATTGCAGGAAAGTCAACCTGCAATAGGGTGATCAAATTAAGATCCTACATCTGTACAAAGCAGGATCAACTAGTTAGCCTGCTAACTTGATAAACAACCAAAAATAACTATTGAATTTCTGAGGGTATACTACAAAGCAGGATCAATAAGTTAGCCAGGTATATATTCTGAAATAACTTTTAATTTTTTTTGAAAGATAAGTTTGAAATGGGTATGGTCTATTTGACTCAACAACCAAAAACACATACCTATGTTTAGCTTTCTACAGTTGGCCAGAGTAAAATTGTTGAATGCAAAATCACCTAGGCTGAGCGAGCACAGTAGCAACGGTCATCAAAATTGTTAAAATGTTTTACAAACAATTTTAATAAATGCAACAGTTGACCAATCGAACAATGGATGAAGATACTCCAAACTATAATGTTTTTAATCCATCAGATATTGACTGTATTATAGCACATAAAACATTTTACTGGCACGGACAAATAATGAATCAGGGTTGAAGGATTTTGGTGGGAATTCAGGTATTCAATTTATTATCAAATGTCACTTTTTCTTTCTTAGAATAAACTCATATAAACATTTTCAAATGGTAATCAGGTATTTTGTAAATATTGTGTGTTAAAATAAATACAATTATACGTGTATCATTTGCATAAATACACTGGGTGAACAGTATTTGCATATACAGTGCATTCAGAAAGTAGTCAGACCCCTTGCCTTTTCCACATTGTTACGTTACAGCCTTATTCTAAAATTGATTAAATAAAAATTTTTCCTCAGCAATATACACACAATACCTCATAATGACAAATAAAAAATTGTTTTTTAGAATTTTTTTGCAAATGTATTTATTATTTCCATAAGTATTCAGACCCTTTGCTATGAAAATCGAAATGCTCGGGAAACAGGGTGCATCCTGTTTCCATTTATCATTCTTGAGTTTTTTCTACAACTTGATTGGGGTCCACTTGTGGTAAATTCAATTGATTGGTCATGATTTGGAAAGGAACACACCTGTCTATATACGGCCCCACAGTTGACAGTGCATGTAAGAGCAAAAACCAAGCCATGAGGTCGAAGGAATTGTCCGTAGAGCTCTGAGACATGATTGTGTCGAGGCACAGATCTGGGGAAGGGTACCAAAAAATGGCTGCAGTATTGAAGGTCCCAAAGGTCCCCATCATTCTTAAATGGAAGACGTTTGGAACCACCAAGACTCTAACCTAGAGCTGGCCGCTCGGCCAAACTGAGCTATCAGGGGAGAAGGGCCTTGGTCAGAGAGGTGACCAAGAACATGATGTTCACTCTGACAGAGCTCCAGAGTTCCTCTGTGGAGATGGGAAAACCTTCCTGAAGGACAACCATCTCTGCAGCACTCCACCAATCAGGCCTTTATGGCAGAGTGGCCAGACGGAAGCCACTCTTCAGTAAAAGGCAAATGACAGCCCTCTTGGAGTTTGCCAAAAGGCACCTAAAGGACTCTCAGACCATGAGAAACAAGATTCTCTGGTCTGATGAAACAAGATTGAACTCTTTGACCTGAATGCCAAGTGTCACGTCTGGAGGAAACCTGGTATCATCCCTACGGTGAAGGATGGTGGTGGCAGCATCATGCTGTAGGGATGTTTTTCAGCGGCAGGGACTGATTGACTAGTCAGGATCGAGGGAAAGATGAATGGAGCAAAGTACAGAGAGATCCTTGATGAAAACCTGCTCCAGAGCGCTCAAGACTGGGGCAAAGGTTCACCTTCCAACAGGACAACGACCCTAGGCACACAGCCAAGGCAATTCAGGAGTGGCTTCGGGACAAGTCTCTGAATGTCCTTGAGTGGCCCAGCCAGAGCCCGGACTTGAACCCGATCGAACATCTCTGGAGAGACCTGAAAATAGCTGTGCAGCGACGCTCCCCATCCAACCTGACAGAGCTTGAGAGGATCTGCAGAGAACAATAAGAGAAACTCCCCAAATACAGGTGTGCCAAGCTTGTAGTGTCATACCCAAGAAGACTCTAGGCTGTAATCACTGCCAAAGGTTCTTCAACAAAGTATTGAGTAAAGGGTCTGAATACTTATGTAAATGTAATATTTCAGATTTTTACAAGTTAGCAAAAATTTCTAAAACCCTTTTTTTGCTTTGTCATTATGGTGTATTGTGTGTAGATGATTAGGGAAAACAATATAATCCATTTTAGAATAAGGCTGTAACGTAACAAAATGTGGAAAATTAAAGGGGTCTGAAAACTTTCCAATTGCAATGTATTCATACATTAACATAAATGGGTGGAACTGGGCTGAAACCACCAAAAACTTGCTCTGTCTAGGCCTATCTGCACTAACCTGCACTGTCTAGACTGCCTCATTAATGACTGTCGTTGTCACATTCTTTACATTGTTTGTGAGGTCAGACATAATATCACTATAATCAGTGTTCATTTTTGGAAGTTGCTTTAATTTCAGAGCATCTAATTTGTAAACATTTCAACTCTATTAAATTATGACTTTTTTCAATTCAACAAAACAAACACCCATAAAAAATAAAGTTATCTTTCTTGTGATGTTAGTGTAGAGACGATGCGTTAAAGGTAGACTCAGCAGTGTGACATAGATGCAGAAAGTAAATAGCATAGTGGGTCAATTTCTGCAATAACTGACCCTGCTTCACTGTGCTACCTGGGCGACACACTCATGTAATGTCTCATAAATACCTATAGGCCTTGTCTGATAAATACTGATACTACTATAGCAACATGTCCTTTGCTTAAGTCATTCCACACACAAGCCCATGCCTGAGAGGCTTGAGGATTTAGCAATTCAAGGATTTCTATTATCTGCTTGAAAACACGACTAACAAATCTGTTATCCTTCCTGTGATTACATTGTTGCAACAATTGCACTGGTACTTCTGTTCACAAAAATGGATTAAGAGTTGAGCCATGAGCTTGCAGTGCAAAGTCAAGGTTGGCTGAATACAGATGCAACTCAAAGGGTTGAGAGGGAAAACAGAAGTCTGAAATGCAATACGCAATATTGCTGTATTGCTGCATACACACCACCCACGTAAGTCTATATACCTGCCTGTGCAAGAGTTTAGTGTGTGGCATTGTTCTGTGTGGTTGCTGAAGCATTCACCTTCAGTAGTTGTTGCTACTGCAAACAATAATTTTGTTAAGGGCATTTCCGTGTCCCAGAAGCACTAACATGTGAAGTTCATAGGAGCACATCAAATTTGGTGTCAAATTAAAGCTAAGATCTACTTTTTTATTTTATTATTAAGGCATATATAAATTCTTTAACTATTTTCCATCCTAAAAATGTAGAATAAGGCACTGATTTCTGGTCAAACAGATGGAAAAGGGGTCTTGGCAAACAGAAAAAGTCTTAATTCGGAGTAGATATTTAACAGAATTTTTGGAAAATGTGGTGACATAAAAAACTGAGGGAGATTTTACCTTAAGTATGTTATCAAATCTGCACTGTCATTTGAGTAAATGTGTTTTTGTAAAAATGTCAGTAGAAGTTGATAAAAGTAGTCCTTGTGCATATGGATGTATGGTTTGTTTAACTTTTCAATCAATGGTTTTTGTTTGGCATACTTTTAAAGTGAAAAATAGAGTCTCGCCGTCATTCTGTTACCATGAAATGATTCTTATGTGCTTTCAACAAGCACTGTGAGGGCAAAGCACGTTCCACCTTTGAGGAGAAGTCAAAATAAGCACTATTGTATGCAAAGTTTGCACGCAAAGTAAAATATCACAATCTGTGGTTCTTTCACTGTATCTTGCAACCATAACATTAAAATGTCGTGGAAATATTACCCCCTGTGATTCTGTATTTCAGACATTAGCTCACATGTCAATCATTCAAAGTTCCCTTTGAAAGCAGATATAATCTCACTAGAGTATGTTTGTTTTTCTATTATTGTGTTTTTTATCATTATGCTGATTGTGTTGTAGGCTTATTGTTGTCACAATTCTGCCCATTTCTTAAGAGGTTTATCTGTTCTGTACCCTTTTGCACCTGAATCCAAAGTTCATAATTGCTACAGGTCATTTACATGTTTTACACTTCAAAACCAATACATACCAGAAGGAAAGGCTAAAAAGAAAATGTTTGGTGAAGATATCCAGCTAGTCTTGAAGGGGGGGGGTATCTAGAAATGGAATACCCTCAAGTTTTATTATGCCTTTAATAAGTCTTAAGTTGCTAATCCTCCAAACTACTGTGATTGTTTCCATTCAGTTTCCCTCGAGCAGATTGGCAACCTCAACAAGAGATTCAGACAGCTGAGCAAGAATGAGGAGACACTAAGGTAGTGTCACCAACATCATATATTTACAGTGCATCATCGGCTGTCACCCATCTCATCTATTCGTATACTGTAAAACCATTCTGCAAATATTTTATGTATTTTATGTTTGGAATTTACCTTAAAATATGTTACGTAAAATACAGTAGCAGTTCACTTACTGTATTTGTGAATGTACAAAATAGAATGTCACACAAAGAGTACAAGGTCGAACAAAATAAAAGCACATCCTCTAAAGTAACAGGGAAAAAGGTTTTGTTGTATTTCGAATGGCTTGTAATTCCACCCCAAAGAATACGTTACCGTATTGTATTTTTGGAGTGCCAAATCCTTTTGACCACTAGTGGGTGCATGGTATTGTTGTTTCTGGCTACATTTGTGCTGTACCAATGTAATTGATATGTAGTAGTACCCCATCAATTAAATGTCTATAGGGGACAGATTGGAGTGGAAGCAAGTCTTAAACATTTAATGGTTGAGTATTTGCCTTTGCCATGTAGTCACTGTATGGAAGCCTTTGTTAATGCCTCTAGAAGTGTAAGTGTTTGGTATTTTATAACACTTACACTTCTGGAGGCCTTAACACAGGCTTCAAAATTGGCAGTCATTGATATGCTGTCATATGTAAACACATTACCTAGCAGCCAACCTGCTTGCAAAGACCACTTATCCTGGACATTTTCTTGATACCGTTCGTTACGATAAGAAGCCTATACTGGAGAAATTTGAAATTAAACAAGTATTTCTAATATGGTTTTGTTGTTTCTGACACATTAACATATGAGGCGTGCCTTGTAAGAGGCTGCATGTGTCCTACCTGTTAGTGAAAGGGCTGTACGAATGTAATTGATACTTGTTGACAGTAATCTTAATATAATACTTGTTAACAGTAACCTTGGCCTTTAGCAAAAGGCGGTAAACATCTCACATGATAATATAGTTGTTACTAACATATTTTCATGTCATGTTTTCTTTTGCAGTCGACAGGATTTGGCAAGCATCTCTGCACTAGATAACAATCCACTCCGGGCTCAAATTATTAATGCCTTCTTTGACAAAAGGTGATTATATAGCCTAAGTACAGTATTGAAATCTCTCGTTTAATACATACTGTATTTACTGTTACAATGTTTTTACACAGAGGACAGTTTTGTTCATGAGGTAATCAGTGATGCTGTAAAGGCCTTAGTTTTGAAGCATGTTCAACCCTGCGTTGAGTGAATTCACATATATATATATACACTGCTCAAAAAAATAAAGGGAACACTTAAACAACACAATGTAACTCCAAGTCAATCACACTTCTGTGAAATCAAACTGTCCACTTAGGAAGCAACACTGATTGACAATAAATTTCACATGATGTTGTGCAAATGGACTAGACAAAAGGTGGAAATTATAGGCAATTAGCAAGACACCCCCAATAAAGGAGTGGTTCTGCAGGTGGTGACCACAGACCACTTCTCAGTTCCTATGCTTCCTGGCTGATGTTTTGGTCACTTTTGAATGCTGGCGGTGCTTTCACTCTAGTGGTAGCATGAGACGGAGTCTACAACCCACACAAGTGGCTCAGGTAGTGCAGCTCATCCAGGATGGCACATCAATGCGAGCTGTGGCAAGAAGGTTTGCTGTGTCTGTCAGCGTAGTGTCCAGAGCATGGAGGCGCTACCAGGAGACAGGCCAGTACATCAGGAGACGTGGAGGAAGCCGTAGGAGGGCAACAACCCAGCAGCAGGACCGCTACCTCCGACTTTGTGCAAGGAGGAGCACTGCCAGAGCCCTGCAAAATGAGCTCCAGCAGGCCACAAATGTGCATGTGTCTGCTCAAACGGTCAGAAACAGACTCCATGGGGGTGGTATGAGGGCCCGACGTCCACAGGTGGGGGTTGTGCTTACAGCCCAACACCGTGCAGGACGTTTGACATTTGCCAGAGAACACCAAGATTGGCAAATTCGCCACTGGCGCCCTGTGCTCTTCACAGATGAAAGCAGGTTCACACTGAGCACGTGACAGACGTGACAGAGTCTGGAGACGCCGTGGAGAACGTTCTGCTGCCTGTAACATCCTCCAGCATGACCGGTTTGGCGGTGGGTCAGTCATGGTGTGGGGTGGCATTTCTTTGGTCGGCCGCACAGCCCTCCATGTTCTCGCCAGAGGTAGCCTGACTGCCATTAGGTACCGAGATGAGATCCTCAGACCCCTTGTGAGACCATACGCTGGTGCGGTTGGCCCTGGGTTCCTCCTAATGCAAGACAATGCTAGACCTCATGTGGCTGGAGTGTGTCAGCAGTTCCTGCAAGAGGAAGGCATTGATGCTATGGACTGGCCCGCCCGTTCCCCAGACCTGAATCCAATTGAGCACATCTGGGACATCATGTCTCGCTCCATCCACCAACGCCACGCTGCACCACAGACTGTCCAGGAGTTGGCGGATGCTTTAGTCCAGGTCTGGGAGGAGATCCCTCAGGAGACCATCCGCCACCTCACCAGGAGCATGCCCAGGCGTTGTAGGGAGGTCATACAGGCACGTGGAGGCCACACACACTACTGAGCCTCATTTTGACTTGTTTTAAGGACATTACATCAAAGTCGGATCAGCATGTAGTGTGGTTTTCCACTTTAATTTTGAGTGTGACTCCAAATCCAGACCTCCATGGGTTGATTAAATTTGATTTCCATTGATAATTTTTGTGTGATTTTGTTGTCAGCACATTAAACTATGTAAAGAAAAAAGTATTTAATAAGAATATTTCATTCATTCAGATCTAGGATGTGTTATTTTAGTGTTCCCTTTATTTTTTTGAGCAGTGTATATGTAACTTTATACCTCTAGCCTTGGTAACCTCACCGGTTAGTCTGGTTTAACCAGGCTAATGCCTCTCTGTGTTTATTTGATTTAGAAACCTCCGTCAGAATGAGGTGGGTACGGTCCAGGTGATTGGCTTTGAGGAGTTCCTTATGGTCATGTCTCACTTTCGTCCGGCAGCTATGCACATCACAGAGGAGGAGAGGGAGAAATTGAGGCGGGAAAAACTACGCTGTATGGTTTGGTGATGAGTAGAGTAACTTTGCTGCGACTTGTGTTTGTGCCCAGAGCTAATGCCTATGCTTTAGCTCAGTGGGCTATTGTGGTCTTGACTGAGTCATGCAGGCAACATGTTTTATATAAGGGCTATTCCAGATTGAATCATAACATAGTTTCAGTTCTCTAATCATACTCTAGTGTAGAGTCTAGATTGGGTCTGGAGTAGACCAGCCAGTCTGTCTTGCTCCTACTTATCATGGATGCAGCTCAGAAAGCCAAACATTCTCATAATCATGACTTCCTCATCCACCCTAATGATGTGAAATGCGCCATTAGGCCCCTATCCTGCCCCTGGAACCCTTCCCATTCGATGATGAATAGAATATAAATCATAGTAGAGACCTGTTACACTATCTTTGGGGATAAAATAGTTCGTAAAAATGTCCTATTTTGCTTGTTCGTCTTCATTGTGTCTTCAGTTGTGTTCAACATGCATGACACAGACAGTGACGGCACCATCACTCTGGAGGAGTACAGACGGGTAAGGCCTCCCATTTCTACTCTCTCCTCACCATAATCCTCCACGGCCCAGGGCGTGTATTCACAAAGTATCTGAGAGTAGGAGTGCTGTACTAAAATCAGGTTCTCCCTTGTCCATGTAATATTATTCATTATGATCAAAAAGGCAAAACTGATCCTATGTCAGCACACCTATCCCGGTACATTTTTGTGAAGGTCTGTTTATCATTGACGTTGAATGGACCGGTGTGCTCTTTTCTTCCTCTAGGCGGTAGAAGAGCTCCTGTCTAAGGCTGGCACAATCGGGCAGGAGACCGCAAAGGCCATTGCAGACGCCGCCATGCTGGAAGTTGCATGCACCACAAGGGGCAAAATGGTAATGGGGTTATTACTTAGTCACTCATGTTCGTACCCTTAAGACCAAAGAGTTAATAAAGTGCGTAAGATAAAACGATAACACAATTGATTACAGTGAACCGCACCTTATTTTTAAGTGCGAAGAACTGTTCTACTTTGTACTGCTTTGTGCCGTGCCTAAGAACAACCCGTAGCCGTCTGATATTCATGATAGTCCACAGGTCCTCATGCCTTATCGCTTAAAGTGGCAAACTGCAGTTCAAACAATAACGTGTGTACAATAAAATACAAAGGATATTTCATGCTGAAACCATAATATTAAACACAAATGGTTTTCACTAAGTTGATGATTTATATTTCGGATAATTTGTACAGCTTTGTCACTATAATTTTTTTTTTTCAAATCATCTTATTTGATTATTTCATATATTTTACACGCAATAAGGCCACAGAGGGACAGATATTATTAGACACCAGTGATAATCTGAAGTACCTAAAAGGCCCTAGATGTCATTTTATACAATTCCAAAGAAACCTTGAAAGTTACCTAAATTCTGGTAGTTTACTGGTACAACCCTATGTAAAAATGTATGTAGCGACTGTAGATTTCCCCTTTAAATTGGGTTACTTTGTTTTTCAGGAACCTGATGAATTCTATGAAGGAATCACCTTTGAAAACTTTCTTCAGGTATGGTTGTATATACAGTACAGTATACAGTGACTGTACAAAACATTAGAAACAACTGCTCTTACCATGACAGACTAACCAGCAGACTGTGCCAGCTGCATACCACACTGCATACCACTGCTGGCTTGCTTCTGAAGGTAAGCAGGGTTGGTTCTGGTCAGTCCCTGGATGGGAGACCAGATGCTGCTGGAAGTGGTGTTGGAGGGTCAGTAGGAGGCACTCTTTCCATTGGTCCCAAAAATATCCCAGTGCCCCAGGGCAGTGATTGGGGACACTGCCCTGTGTAGGGTGCAGTCTTTTGGATGGGACGTTAAACGGGTGTCCTGACTCTGAGGTCATTAAAGATCCCGTGGCACTTATTGTAAGAGTAGGGGTGTTAACCCCGGTGTCCTGGCTCAAATTCACAATCTGGCCCTCAAACCATTCACGGTCACCTAATAATCCCCAGTTTACAATTGGCATCCTCCTCCTTTCCCCTGTAACTATTCCCCAGGTTGTTGCTGTAAATGAGAATGTGTTCTCAGTCAACTTACCTTGTAAAATAACAGATAAATAAAAAACAGGTGAAAAATATGTCACTTGATAAATCTGCTTCAAACAGTGTAGATGAAGGGGAGCAGACAGGTTAAATAAGGATTTTTAAGCCTTGAGACGGATTGTGGACACTAGAGGTCAACCGATTTCAAGTTTTCATCGGAAATCAGTATTTTTGGACACCGATTTGGCCAATTTCTTTTTTCTTTACACCTTTATTTAACTACGCAAGTCAGTTAAGAACACATTCTTATTTTCAATGACGGCCGAGGAACGGTGGGTTAACTGCCTTGTTCAGGGGCAGAATGACAGATTTTTACCTTGTCAGCTCGGGGAGTCAATCTTGCAACCTTACGGTTAACTAGTCCAACGCTCTAACCAATTGCTTTACATTGCACTCCACGAGGAGCCTGCCTGTTACGCGAATGCAGTAAGAAGCCACAGTAAGTTGCTAGCTAGCATTAAACTTTTCTTATGAAAAACAATCAATCATAATCACTAGTTAACTACACATGGTTGATGATATTACTAGCTTATCTAGCGTGTCCTGCGTTGCATATAATCGATGTGGTGCGCATTCACAAAACAGGACTGTCGTTGCTCCAACGTGTACCTAACCATAAACATCAATGCCTTTCTTAAAATCAATACACAAGTGTATATTTTTAAACCTGCATATTTAGTTAATATTGCCTGCTAACATGAATTTCTTTTAACTAGGAAAATTGTGTCACTTCTCTTGCAACAGAGTCAGGGTATATGCAGCAGTTTGGGCCGCCTGGCTCGTTGCGAACTGTGTGAAGACTATTTCTTCCTACCAAAGACAGCCAACTTCGCCAAACGGGGGATGATTTAACAAAAGCGCATTTGCAAAAAAAGCACAATCGTTGCACGACTGTACCTAACCATAAACATCAATGCCTTTCTTAAAATCAATACACAGAAGTATATATTTTTAAACCTGCATATTTAGCTAAAAGAAATCCAGGATAGCAGGCAATATTAATCAGGTGAAATTGTGTCACTTCTCTTGCGTTCATTGCACGCAGAGTCAGGGTATATGCAACAGTTTGGGCCTCATGGCTCGTTGCGAACTAATTTGCCAGAATTTTATGTAATTATGACATAACATTAAAGGTTGTGCAATGTAACAGGAATATTTAGACTTATGGATGTCACCCGTTAGATAAAATACGGAACGGTTCCATATTTCACTGAAATAATAAATGTTTTGTTTTCGAGATGATAGTTTCCGGATTCGACCATATTAATGACCTAATTAAGTCTATGATTTGATAGAGCAGTCTGACTGAGCGATGGTAGGCACCAGCAGGCTCGTAAGCATTCATTCAAACAGCACTTTCCTGCGTTTTGCCAGCAGCTCTTCGCAATGCTTCCAGCATTGCGCTGTTTATGACTTCAAGCCTATCAACTCCCGAGATTAGGCGGATGTAATCGATGTGAAATTCCTAGCTAGTTAGCGGGGTGCGCGCTTACAGTGTTTCAAACGTCACTCGCTCTGAGACTTGGAGTAGTTGTTCCCCTTGCTCTGCATGGGTAACGCTGCTTCGAGGGTGGCTGTTGTCGATGTGTTCCTGGTTCGAGCCCAGGTAGGAGTGAGGAGAGGGACGGAAGCTATACTGTTACACTGGCAATACTAAAGTGCCTATAAGAACTTCCAATAGTCAAAGGTATATGAAATACAAATCTTATAGAGAAATAAGTCCAATAATTCCTATAATAACTACAACCTAAAACTTCTTACCTGGGAATATTGAAGACTCATGTTAAAAGGAACCACCAGCTTTCATATGTTCTCATGTTCTGAGCAAGGAATTTAAACGTTAGCTTTCATACATGGCACATATTGCACTTTTACTTTCTTCTCCAACACTTTGTTTTGCATTATTTAAACCAAGTTGAACATGTTTCATTATTTATTTGAGGATAAATTGATTTTATTGATGTATTATATTAAGTTAAAAGAAGTGTTGTTCATTCAGTATTGTTGTAATTGTCATTATCGGCCGATTAATCGGTAACAGCTTTGTTGGTCCTCCAATAATCGGCATCGGTATCAGAGTTGAAAAATCATAATCGGTCGACCTCTAGCATGAACCCTCCTTGGTGTCGAAAGCATTCCAAAGGGATGCTGGCCTATGTTGACAATGCTTCCCACAGTTGTGTCAAGTTGGATGGATGTTTTTTGGGTGGTGGACCATTCTTGATACACACGGGAAACTAAGCGTGAAAAACCAAGCAGCGTTACAGTTCTGGCACCTACTTCCATTCCCTTTTCAAAGGCACTTAAATATTTTGTCTCGCCCATTCACCCTCTGAATGGCACACATACACTATATATACAAAAGTATGTGGACACCCCTTCAAATGAGTGGATTCCGATATTTCAACCACACCCGTTGCTGACAGGTGTATAAAATCGAGCACACTCCATAGACAAACATTGGCATTACAATGGCCTTACTGAAGAGCTCAGTGACTTTCAACATAACACCGTCATAGGATGCCACCTGTCCAACAAGTCAGTTCATCAAATTTCTGCCCTGCTTGAGCTGCCCCTGTCAACTGTAAATGCTGTTGTTGTGAAGTGGAAACATCTAGGAGCAACAACAGCTCAGCCGCGAAGTGGTAGGCCACACAAGCTCACAGAACGGGACTGCCATGTGTGCCATTCAGAGTGCCGAAGCGCGTAGTGCGTAAAAATCGTCTGTACTCTGTTGCAACACTCACCGAGTTCCCAAACTGCCTCTCGAAGCAACGTCTGCACAAGAACTGTTTGTCGGGAGCTTTGTGAAATCAGTTTCCATGGCCGATCATCCGCACAAAAGCCTAAGATTACCATACGCAATGCCAAGCGTCAGCTGGAGTGGTGTAAAGCTCGCTGCCATTGGACTCTGGAGCAGTGGAAAAGCGTTCTCTGGAGTGATGAATCACACTTCACCATCTGGCAGTCTGACGGACTTGGTTTGGCGGATGCCAGGAGAACGCTATCTGCCCCAATGCTTAGTGTCAACTGTAAAGTTCGTTGGAGGAATAGTTAGTTCCAGCGAAGGGAAATCTTAATACTACAGCATTCTAGACGATTCCGTGCTTCCAACTTTGTGGCAACAGTTTGGGGAAGGCCCTTTTCAGCAGGACAATGCCCCTGTGCACAAAGCGAGGTCTATACAGACACGGTTTGTCGAGATCGGTGTGGAAGAACTTGACTGGCCTGCACAGAGCCCTGACCTCAACTTCATCGAACACCTTTGGGATGAATTAAAACGCAGACTGCGAGCCAGGCCTAATCACCTAACATCAGTGCCCAACCTCATTAGTGCTCTTGTGCCTGAATGGAAGCAAGTCTCTGCAGCAATGTTCCAACATCTAGTGAAAAGCCTTCCCAGAAGAGTAGAGGCTGTTATAGCAGCAAAGGGGGGTACCAACTCCATATTAATGCCCATGATTTTGGAATGAGATGTTCGATGAGCAGGTGTCCACTAGAGGTCGACCGGTTATGATTTTTCAACGCCGATACCGATTATTTGAGAACCAAAAAAGGATTTTAAAAAACTTTTCTTTTGTAATAATGATAATTACAACAATACTGAATGAACACTTATTTTAACTTAATATCATACATCCATAAAATCCATTTAGCCTCAAATAAATAATGAAACAATTTGGTTTAAATAATGCAAAAACAAAGTGTTGGAGAAGAAAGTAAAAGTGCAATATGTGCCATGTAAGGAAGCTAACGTTTAAGTTCCTTGCTCAGAACATAAGAACATATGAAAGCTGGTGGTTCCTTTTAACATGAGTCTTCAATATTCCCAGGTAAGAAGTTTTAGGTTGTAGTTATTATAGGAATTATTGGACTATTTCTCTCTATATGATTTGTATATATTTCATATACCTTTGACTATTGGATGTTCTTATAGGCACATTAGTATTTCCAGTGTAACAGTATAGCTTCCGTTCCTCTCCTCGCTCCTACCTGGGCTCGAACCAGGAACACATCGACAACAGCCACCCTCGAAGCAGCGTTACCCATGCAGAGCAAGGGGAACAACTACTCCAAGTCTCAGAGCGAGTGACGTTTGAAACGATGTAAGCGCACCCCGCTAACTAGCTAGGAATTTCACATCGATTACATCCGCCTAATCTCGGGAGTTGATAGGCTTGAAGTCATAAACAGCGCAATGCTTCAAGAGCTGCTGGCAAAACGCAGGAAAGTGCTGTTTGAATGAATGCTTACAAGCCTGCTGGTGCCTACCATCACTCAGTCAGACTGCTCTATCAAATCATAGACTTAATTATAAAATATTAACACACAGAAATACAAGCCTTTGGTCATTAAAATGGTCGAATCCGGAAACTATCATCTCGAAAACAAAACGTTTATTCTTTCAGTGAAATACGGAACCGTTTTGTATTTTATCTAACGGATGGCATCCCTAAGTCTAAATATTGCTGTTACATTGTGCAACCTTCAATGTTATGTCATAATTATGTACAATTCTGGCAAATTAATTACGGCCTTTGTTAGGAATAAATGGACTTCACACAGTTCGCAATGAGCCAGGCGGCCCAAACTGCGGCATGTACCCTGACAACTTGCACGGAACGCAAGAGAAGTGACAATTTTCCTAGTTATAAGAAATTCATGTTAGCAGGCAATATTAACTAAATATGCAGGTTTAAAAATATATACTTGTGTATTGATTTTAAAGAAAGGCATTGATGTTTGTTGTTAGGTACATTGGTGCGTAACGACAGTGCTTTTTTCGCAAATGAGCTTGTTAAATCATCACCCGTTTGTCGAAGTAGCCTGTGATTCAATGAGAAATTAACAGGCACCGCATCGATTATATGCAACGCGGGACACGCTAGATAAACTAGTAATATCATCAACCATGTGTAGTTAACTAGTGATTATGTTAAGATTGATTGTTTTTTATAAGATAAGTTTAATGCTAGCTAGCAACTCACCTTGGCTTCTTGCTGCCCTCGCGTAACAGGTAATCAGCCTGCCACGCAGTCTCCTCGTGGAGTGTAATGTAAGGCAGGTGGTTAGAACGTTGGACTAGTAACCGGAAGGTTGCAAAAAACGAATCCCCGACCTGACAAGGTAAAAATCTGTCGTTCTGCCCCTGAACAAGGCAGTTAACCCACCGATCCTAGGCCGTCATTGAAAATAAGAATGTGTTCTGAACTGACTTGCCTAGTTACATAAAGGTGTAAAAAAATATATATTTAAAAAATAAAATGTTCAATTAAAAAAAAAACGGCAAATCGGTGTCCAAAAATACAGATTACCGATTGTTATGAAAACTTGAAATCGGCCATTCCGATTAATCGGTCGACCTCTAGTTCATGCTCTGACGAATTGAGCCTGTTCTGAGGAGAAAAGGGAGTGGTTGGGTGGGAGGGGGAGAAGGTGCAACTGAATATTAGGAAGGTGTTCCTAATGTTTTGTACACTGTGTACAACCTCTTCCCCACTTCCCCATTTCACAAGCTATTCAAATTGGCTATTGTTACATTGGTTAAAAAAAAGGAAATGCCATTTCACTTTTGAGTTATGCAAAATAATGCTATTACAACAGTGACATTTGCTGTCTTAATATACCGCTATACTTTATATATTGAATACTGCCATATGTCTTATATTCCCCTACATTTTCTCCCCACAGATTCTTAAAACCTTGGATATTGAGACGAGGATGCACGTTCGCTTTTTAGACATGGACACTGCAACCATGCGATGTGGAAAATGAGTCCCTGTCTCCTTTAAAATACATCTGGTACTGCTGTTTTTACAGAATGAATCTCTCCGGGCTTCCTTTGGAATGAAGCCAAATACCTATTTTAATTTATGAATGATTGAGATGGGAGATCATAATCCACTGTGATATACAGTGTCTTCAGATTCATACCCCTTGACTTTTCCACTGCTCCAGAGTCCAATGGTGGCGATCTTTGGACTTTGACATAATGGGGTATTGTGTTTAGGCCAGTGACAAAAGTGTCAACAATCCATTTTAATTTCAGGCTGTAACACAACAAAATTTGGAAAAAGTCAAGGTGTGTAAACGCTTTCTGAAGGCACTGTAAGTGTACAATATTGTCTACATACCGTATGTTGTACATTTTAAAAGGACAAACTATGCTGAACTATATTTTAAGGTTCAGGTTAGACATTTGAATACATTTCAGTGCCGTGCAATGTCATTGAAGTGTTTAGTGCTAGCCTGTGACTGATTACTAACATGCTTTCAGCTAAAAGTAAACACATACACCTCCAGTGCTCCAAATGAATCCCTTCATACCACCCTCATGTCAACGTTATGTATACATAACAGTACCGACATTTTGAATGCCTAGAGGTTCACACGACCCGCCACGTGGATCACTGAGAGGATCGGTGTTGGCATCCAGGGTCACTTTTATTCTGGCTCTGTGGGGCACAGTGCATTTTGACAGGGCTTCAGAATACACGGAAAACTCATTTATTTAGTTCACCAAGCTTCATTATTTCTGTGTCCTTTCAGTGGAGTCTCACCACCAAATCAAAGACCGCTTACAAATAACCACTTTTATGTATTACTCATGGTGAAAACATTGATCCTTAAAATAAATGTTTAAATACATTAGAAGAATATTGTTCTTTATATCCAAAGAACCTGTAATAGTCTTTGCACTAATGTATACACATATTTTAGTCATTAATTAAAAATAAAGAAATTATGAGATGAAAAATTGTTGGAGTTACTTGTGTTTTGCGTCCATCTTCTTGTGAAGATAGATAAGACTGCCATCTGCAATTCCACTGAAGTAAATTAAGTGAAAGGACCATGTGACTGTTGTTGCCCATCAATTTATGGAGGATGTCAGTACCAACTTCAATGTCTAGTTAAAGGTCCAATGCAGCAGTTTCTATCTCAATATTAGTAATTACTAATAATTGGATACCACAAAATTGGGGAGAAAAGGGGGTAAAATTAAAAAGGGAATTTTTGTTTTGTTTTTTGTTAATGGTAAAAGATTAACAAAAGTAGCTTAGCAAAGAGACATTTCTCAAGCAAGAATTTTGCTAGGAATATCTGGGAGTGGGAAGGAGAAAACTGAAAATTAGCTATTATTGGCAGGGGTTTGAAACCATCTTTCTTATTGTTCTATTAACTAGCTCTTACACCAAAAGGGCAATATCATCATGTGGAAATATATATAAAACACAGAAAAATCACGTGTTTGACTGCACTGGATCTTTAACAAAACATGATCCCATCATAAGATGAAATCCATTCAGAATTCATTGCGCTAGACAAAATTTGCAAGATTAAAACAAACTCCTTAACAGTCCAAGGAAACATGAGATTCTTTTAAAAAATAAGGACAGCTACTAATTAAAAATGAGATTCAGTTTGAAAAATCTAAACGGATATATAAAAGCTGATTTGCTTTGTACATACGGTCTACAGGGCTGGTGGTAGGGGTATGCAGGGCTGATTGTAGGGGTCTGAAGGGTTGGTGGTACTAGTAGTAGGGGTCTAAAGGGCTGGTGATAGGGGTCAGTGGGAGGCGTGAGAGCCAGACAGGATGTCATAGGGCACGGCCAGGCCAATGTTGTAGTTGTAGCCAGATGACTCCACATAGTTGGACCTGCAGATGGGCAGAACATGTTCCTGGGAGGTGGAGTCCTCTGAGAAGTCATAGTGGCAAATCACTCCCCTATGTCTATAATGTGGACACACAATAATTGGGGCAGTTAAACAACAAAACAACAAACAGACTCTCATAGAATTAAATAGAATGTACAGTGCCTTCAGAAAGTATTCACATCCCTGGACTTTTCACACATTTTGTTGTGTTACAGCCTGAATTTAAAATTGATTAAATTAAGATTTTATGTCACTGGCCTACACACAATACCCCATAATGTCAAAGTTTGAATTAAAAATTAAAAGCTGAAATGTCTTCAGTCAATAACTATTCAACACCCACGGAAAGCCTAAAATAAAAATGTGGTTAACTACTCACATCATTTATTTTTAATCATTTTATTTAACCTTTATTTAACTAGGCAAGTCAGTTAAGAAAATAGTATTGTTTACAATGACGGCCTACCCCGGCTAAACCCTAACGACGCTGGGCCAATTGTGCGCCGCCCTATGGGACTCCCAATCACGGCAAGTTGTGATACAGCCAGGAATCGAACCAGGGTCTGTAGTCTGTAGTGACGACTCTAGCACAGACGCAGTGCCTTAGACTGCTGCATCACAGGTCTGTGAGAGCCATAGTTGAAGTGTACCTATGATGAAAATTACAGGCTTCTCTCATCTTTTTAAATGGGAGAACTTGCACAATTGGTGGCTGACTAAATACTTTTTTGCCCCACTGTATGTAGTCAAGATATATTAGTATTTTATTTTTCATTCATGTTGAACAAATGTTGACAGACTATTTTGTGTAGATTGTTGACCATAAAAATTTAAAAAAGTAAAGGGGTGTGAAAACTTTCTGAATGCACATCTATGCAGACACTGATCTCTGTGTAATATGGAATCTTCAGTAGAATAAACAAGTATCTTGCTAAACTCGAAATGTATAAATTTGAATTTTGGGTGGTGTTATTAGGGACCTGCGGTGGGCTGTGAGGTCATCATCTGTGATGCAGGCCCCTCGTGGAGACTTCTCGTCTGGGATGTTGGCTGTCACCAGAGTGCTAGTGTTGAATCTCAAGTGTCTGACTGGGTGCCTGCAAACAAACAGGAGGGAGAAACAACGAACACCATTTTTTATTATTAACAATTTGATTTCACACACACACACACACACACACACACACACACACACACACACACACACACACACACACACACACACACACACACACACACACACACACACACACACACACACACACACACACACACACACACACACACACACACACGAGCTGAAAAGGGATCAATCAATACTGATGCGCCTGTTTGGTTTGCTGCCAATGTCAGCCTGATAGGTAAATGTTGCGTATTGCTGAATATTTTAGCAATGCATACTTGCATTGACAGGAACGGCAAGACACTTACAATTTTATATTTCAAGTACTGAATAGCACATGTAAGAATTCTACCTGCCTTTTGCGGCACAAACAAATAGATGTATGAGCAACCAATAGAAAGAACTCTGCTGTCCCACCTGTTGTGCATCTCCCACAGTTTAGCTCCCATCCTCATCTCCCAGACGCAGACCAATCCCTCACCTCCGCCACTCACAATCTTCCAATCGTCTGCCTGCACGGAGGTCACGCCCATGTGGTGGGCGTACAGTGATGTCACAGAGGAGCCGGTGCGCAGGTCAAACACCCTCACCCTGAAACAGAACACAGCAAAAGCAAGTAGTCATTTCATCTCAGGAAGTGATGTTGCAGGAAGTAGATCAGACAAAGGTGGTCGATTCACTCTACTACTGGAGATATGAAAGGATGCATCTTTCCTAGGCTGATCCCAGATCTGTTTGTGCTCTTGCCACCTCTATTGCTGTTATTTTCGAGCCGTGGCATGACAATGAGTGCCAACAAGGAGTTGGCATTATAGAACCAACAGACCGGCACTCAGGCCACATCTTAACTAGGTTACCAGAGGAAACTTGGTGCCTCCGAACAATGCATTACAAAAACAACAACAGAAAACTTATAAGCGATGATCAGAAAAGACAGACCAACAAAGACAGGAATAAACACCAACACCAGGAGACATTGAGGGGATTTCATCTGCTTCATCTACTTTAGACCACTTATAAACATACGTTTAATTACTTTAGCCACCAATAACACTCATTCACTCACAGAACCAAAGCTACAAATATTGAAGATGTTTTGAACTGATTAAACACGGTGCTGTTGTAGCATTAATAGAACTAAGAGGAGGATGTCTTGGGTCTGGTTTGACGAGCCAAACATGCCCTACGGACCTCCAGCTCCATCTGTTGCCATCAGTGCTTTAGTTTATTGGGTCCCACCGCACAGCAGCAGGAGGATGACTTCATGCAAAAAGCTTTCCAAAAGTTCATTACCCAAATTGTATTTATTTGGGGGTGAGCAGATTTAATTTCTGCTTCAATAAATTAAACGAATCAGGGTTGCATAGCTAAATGGGCATTAGCATTGTAACTAAGACGAATGGTGAGACATGGGCAGCATTACAAATGGCACCCTATTCCCTATATAGTGAACTACGTCTGACCAGAGCCCTATGGGTCCTGGTCAAAAGTAGTGCACTATATAGGGGATAGGGTGACATTTGAGACACTGACATGGCTGCTGAGTAGTGTTGTTTCATGGGCGCTCACGCTTCAGCAAAGGGGTTTAAAAGTTAGTGTCTGGCAGTCTCCGACAGTCATAAATCTAATGTTTGGAGCGAGCCCTGGTCTTCACTGAGCTGCCAGTTGACAAGCTATTTCACATTAATCAGCATGATCCTTGTTTTCTACTAGCCAGTTGAATGATAGGGCAAAAAAATATATATATATATATTCGACCGAAATAAACATACCCAAACACATGAGATGGCCATAACCAATAACTGGTAACGTTGCATAGTTTTAGAAAGGTCAGGAACTCACCCTTCTGGTAATAAAAAAATAATAATACTCACTTTTGAGGACAAACTCAAGTATATAGTACAAATATTTTGAGAATATGAAAATCATATATGAATGGTCAATTCTATGAAATGATTTAGTCTTTTTTTTCATGTTGAGAGAGCTAAATCCGGCTGAGAATATGACAGTGAGATGAAACTACAATGAACAAAAATATAAACGCAACATGTAAATTGTTGTTCCCATGTTTCATGAGCCGAAAAAAAAAAAAAAAACTTTCCATATGCACAAAAAGCTTATTTCTCTAAAATGTTTACATCACTGTTAGTGAGCATTTCTCCTTTGCCAAGATAATCCATCCACCTGACAGGTGTGGCATATCAAGAAGCTGATTAAACAACATGATCATTATAGGTGCACCTTGTGCTGGGGACAAGAAAAGGCCATTAAAATGTACAGTCACACAACACAATGCTACAGATGCCTCAAGCTTTGAGGGAGCGTGCAATTGGCATGCAGGAATGTCCACCAGAGCTGTTGACAGAATTTTATGTTCATGTCTCTACCATAAGCCACCTCCAACGTCATTTTAGCGAATTTGGCAGTACGTTCAACCGGCCTCACAACCGCAGACCACGTGTACCCTGCCAGTCCAGGACCTCAACACCTATTTCTGTCTGAAATAAAGTCTGTTTTGTTGGGAAAAACATTCTGATTAGCTGGGTTCCCTACTGGGTGGGCCCGGCTGCCAAGTGGGTGGGCCTATACCCTCCAAGGCCCAGTCATGAGGTGGGTGGGCCCTTGCCCAGTCATGAGAAATCCATAAATTAGGGCCTAATGAATTTATTTCAATTCACTGATTTCCTCATATGAAATATAACTCAGTAAAATCTTTGAAATTGTTGCATGTTGCGTTTATATTTTTGTTCAGTATAGTATTGCTGCATCCGCTAAGTCAGTGGTTGCAAACCGGTCGATCGCAATTGACTGGTCGATCTTCAAGGCATTCCTAGTCGATCACCATATATTTCTGTAGAAAAGTCAACAAACAATAAAGGCTTGCGCTCCTTTTTTAAATTCGTGTTGAGCTGTTACCGTACGTGCACTTGATTCAAAAGTCCTGCGCACCGGGTAAGCAAAGTTTTCCCATGAGACAAACTCCGCCTACCTGGCGGACCTGGCAAATCTGTGACTAAATCGAGTGCACCTACTGCGCTGCCCAATCAGATAGCTTAAATCACCGTGGCTACAGAGCTTCCATAACTCTGGCCACAGCCAAGTTTAATAGACTACTAGCCTACGTAAGATTTAATAACTTTTAAAACCATCACCACAGAGAGGATAGTTGTAAATCCTTCAGCGCGTTATGTCAAGATTGCATATTTTAGAGTAAAGACAAATGTCGGTACATAGAAGTGTCTTATATTAGCTAAAAGCCTAAAAACATGTAAATATAACTGTACTGTCCAAATTATAGTAGCCATTACATGCGAAAAATTGCAATGCTACTGTTTGAGGAGAGCTCCTAACAACAAAACCGTTTTTTCACCGCGATAAGTTTGATAAATTCACCTCTGAAGGTGAAATGTGTACTTGCATTCAGAAATCTTGCTCTGATTTATCATCCAAAGGGTCCCAGAGATAACATGAGGTGTTGTTTTGTTAGATTAAATCCTTTTTCATATCCTAAAAAAGTCCATATAGCTGGCACGGTCGATTTTGTATTTCCACTCATTCAATTTGCAAAGAAAGGAATCAGAAAATCTCGCCCTAAACGTTGTTTCAACGAGTCAAATTACGTTCGTATCTATTCCTCAGAGATCCTAGAAGGTAACAAGACTTCACTATTTCATTAGGGGTGTAGTATATACTTAAGGACACTATATTTGGTCAGAGAGCGACGCCTTCATGGCATGCCGATGACACAGGCGGCCATCACTTGAACTACTGTATCTTTGTCAAATAAGCACCAATCGGGGTCAAACAATCGTGGTCAAAAGCTAGCTAGCTTGACTAATTCCCCCCCCTGTGGCCACTGTGTTCTTGGGGACCTTCAATGCTGCAGAATTGTTTTTGGTACCCTTCCCCAGCCTCGACACAATCCCGTATCGGATATATACGGACAATTTTTATTTATTTAAACGTTATTTAACTAAGCAAGTCAGTTAAGAACAAATTATTGACTTCCGGCGACGATGTGGCGAGGAGCAGCAGCTAACTATAGCTCCAACTATATTTTAACTAATTATTCAACGCCTATTTACACATTTTGTTAACTAATTGTCCAAAACATCGGTTACATGGAAAAAAATACTTAGAAATGCACATAATAAGCAAATACTTTTGACTAAAAACACAAATATCATCTCTACCTGCAGCTAGCAAGGAAAATGGCGGTGAAGAACAACCTGATGACCCAGTTCTAAATGAGATTCGCAAAATGAACAAAAATCTCGAAGAGAAAATTGCGAGTGAGCGAAGTTGTGGCTGAAATAAAACATACAGTGGGTGCACTGAAAGCAAAAGTGGACACACTCGACAACCAAGTTACACACGCAGAAGAGAGAATATCAACATCGGAGGATAAAGAACAACCGTCTAAACGACACTGTTGAAAAAATGGAGACTGATCGAAGAACAACTTCAATACCAGGAAAATAACAGTCGGAGACACACACTTTGGATCAGAGAGTTTCCCGAAATTCACATAAATACGGAAGATTGTGTGAAAGACATTTTACGCAACCTATTTGATAACACCGGAGGATGTTAAGTTAACATGCCCATCGAGAGAACACATCGGAAACCGACGACACTGCACCCAGGACCAGCCCTACGCAACCCCCGGCCTATCCTGGTGAAATTCTTACGATACACTGACAGGGAGAAGGTCCGGCTCAGAGCCAAAGAGCATAGGACCTTTCAATGGAAGGAGACAAAAGTGGAGTTTTCCCTGACTTTTCCAAAGAGTTCAAGACAAGAGAGATGCATTCACGGAGGTGAGGCATTTTTGCTTGAAACGGGGACTGAAATACTCGTTGCAATATCCTGCCGTATTCTGGGTTACTTTGAGAAGATCATTACGTCGTTTCACAGACCCAAAAGAGGCAAATAATTGTGTCATGGACGTCAATGAGGTCAAACAAATTGAGTAGTGTGGTAGTCTATGGAAGTTACGCATGGTGGTAATGGTTCATCACGGATGGACTAACATTTTTCTCTAAGGCGATATAACTTCCCATGTTGTGAGTAACAGTCTCATTGAGTGTTTATTCTATGAATGCCGCCTATAATTTATCTTTCTGGTTTACAGCTGACATCATTATAGTACTAGATTAAACAGGACTATAGTCCAAGCATATCATTCTGTATTATGGCTATAGTGGGGATAAACATATATTAAGTTTTCATTCTAATAACAGCAATAGTGGGTCAATATAGACCACAACAGGTGTGTTCGTGCCATGAGTGATGGGCGCAAGCCAAAGTGTTAGTCAGTTTATTTTATCATTATTATGACTTATACCGGTCTCTCTTTTGTGGCTGACCTCAGTTTACATTCCTGTCTTTTGGATCTATACAGTTCATGTCTCCACGAGAAAGGTAATCTCTTCTCTTTGAGAGAATAACGATCTTTATGTTCGATGTTTTGATTGATTTATGTCACCTCTATGACAGGTCATATTTGTCATTTCAAAATGTATGCGTTCATGCCTATATTTGGCGTTGGTAAAACATGCTCTAGTTGGAGCATCAGCGCTCGGAAGACCTCGGGACACTTCACACGGATGAAGGCCTGGTTTAGGGGGGAGGGAGATTTGTATTTTGTATGTTCCTTTTTTTGTACCTTGTGGAGTTGGGGGATCTTTATAACATATTGGTTTTATGGAAAGTATAGTGTTCTGGGCGGGGGGATATTACCAGTTCTTCACTTTCATTGATTCGCTAAGCAGTGGCTATCAGAAACGCATAGATTTAAAATATTCTAACACTCGTCATGTTGTGGTAATAATATATTTACAGCCTTTCCGATAATGACCAATGTGATTAAAGTTACGTCTTGGAATGTGAACGGACTAGGTTCATATTTAAAAATACGTAAATTATTGGATTATCTTCAAAAAAACACTCCGACGCGATTATGCTCCAAAAGACCCACTTACTGGAAAAAGGATGCTCCCTCCTAGGGTGGGAGACAGATGGGTGGGTAGTGCTTACCATAATACATTCAACCAAAATAAAGAGGTGTCTCTATTCTAATTTCCAAATGTATACATGTTCAAGTGGAAAAAGAGTTTACGGACAAATAGGGATGAATCTTGATTTTACTTGTAAAGATTTCAGGACAAAATATAATATTGGGAAATACTTGTGCTCCAAATGAAGAGCACCCAGACTTCTTCCTTCAACTTAACAAAATAATACTGGATTTCGGTGGTTTTCCTCTGGTACTGAGGGGGGTGATTATAAATCAGGTCCCTGATGCTTTTTTAGATAAATCCAAAACTGGTCTAACCAGGCCCTCAAACTCAAGAAATTAAAATACTGTGTAAAGATGTTGGTCTTTATGATATATGGAGATTGATCAATCCCACCGCTCGCAATTACACATTCTTTTCAAATAGGCACACTGTTTATTCATGCATCGAATACATTCTGATCTCACACTCTCTCATAGATAAAGTGGGTGCTTACAATGTGGGCAAGATAGCTACGACAGATCATGCACCCATTGATCTGACTGTTGGAATAGGAGACGAAAGATACAATTTTAAATATTGGCGAATGAACACCAGCCTCTTACAGGACAAGGCGTTTTGTGAATTCCTTAAAACACACTTTACGATATTATTTGAAACAAACAACAATAGTGCGAAACAGGTACATGTCTGGGAAGCTTTTAAAGCTTACATACGTGGAGTAATGACACAAAGATCAACTACCATTAAGAAATTAAATAAACAGAAAATTGATAAACTTGAAACAGATGTTAAAATGCTGGAGAGGGAATATTGGTCCAATCCTAGCAACATTTCTCTGGTAAATCTGACAAACACCAAATAAGAGCAGAATATTTTATTCAGTAAAAAAGCGGAATATTCCCTGTACAGGCTGAAACAGAGATGGTACGAATCTAGTGAAAAGGCAGGAAAACTGTTGGCCAGTCAATTGAAAATCTAGAGAAACACCTCGGCAAATAGGTGGAATCAGAAATAAGACAGGCAAGCTGATTACAAATCATAAAGAAATAAACAATATTTCGAGACTTCTTTCAGGAACTTTATATTTCAGACGGTCCTTTAGATATGCAGAAAGCAGAGGCATTCTTTCAGAATCTGAACCTTCCTAAATTAACAGAGGAAGACAGGAATTGGCACGACCGCCCTATTACTTTGGAGGAATTGACCGAAACTATAAGACAAGCACCCAGTGGTAAAACTTCAGGGTTGGATGGGATATCTAGTGATTTCTATAAAAGGTTTGCAGAGCAGCTTAGCCCAGAAATATTGAAAACATTTAACACATCGATTGACACAGGTGAGCTCCCACCTTCTATGAGTGATGCAGTAATCACCCTAATCCTCAAAAAGGGAAAGGATCCCCATGAGTGTGGGAGCTACTGTCCACCATAAATTATGATGAAAATTGTTTACAAACTTCTGGCTATGAGGGTGAATCATATCATTAAGAAAATCAAAAATCCAGATCAGGTGGGATTTGTGGAAGGCAGAACTTCATCTGATAATGGTAGACGCCTGCATGTCATCTGGAAGGCAAAAGATTTGTCCCTAAACGCAGAGAAAGCCGTTGATAGGGTGGGCTGGGACTACCTGCATTATACTATAAATACATTTAGATTTGGACAGGGCTTTCAGAATATTATTAAACTTTTGTACAACGACCCCAAATCCATAGTAGTCACTAACGGACTACGATCATCTCCATTTTCTGTAGGACGAGGCTCGAAACAAGGTGACTGTCTCTTGCCCCTCCTATTTATTGTAGCATTAGAACCATTAGCAAAAGCTATTAGGCTGCATCAGTCAATCAAAGGGATTAATATGGGAGGTATGGAGAATAAACTACTGCATTATGCAGACGACATATTACTATTAATATCAGACCCCCAACTCTCCATTCCGCCTTTACTGGACCTTGTAAATGCATTCTCAGAGATATCGGGCTATAAAGTAAAACTGGACCAAATCTGAAGTAATGCCTCTATCAAAACGTTATCTGAGAAATGATTTCCTCAGCTGGAGGTTTCAATGGGTCCCTAAAAACTGGAGGTACCTGGGGATCGTGGTCTAGAGAACATGATTTCTGAAAATCTTGACCCACAATTGAACAAAATTCAACTCCAGTTTAAGAGCTGGGATAAAGTATAAATCTCATTATGGGGTAGGATAAAGGTTATAACGATGGTCATAGCTCTTAAACTGAATTACGTCATCAGCATGTTACCACTATCCATACCTGTCTATACTTTTAAATCCAAGAACAAAAATATTACTGAGTTTGTTGGGCCGGTAAAAAGGCCAGGATGAAACTAGCGCGATTACAGGCAAAGACTGAGTAGGGAGGAATAAAGCTCCCTAACATGCAATTGTATTAAGAAGTCTTTGTAACTTACCAAATAGTCTCTCTCTTTATTGAGAACTCGACTAGGCCAATCTGGGTGGACATAGAGGAAGAACTTAATGCCCCATTTGGGGCATCAGATTATTTGAGACAACAAAAGGTGGGACTCCAGAATCCAGTGGCGTGCCGTGGGCCTGGGGCCTTGGCCTTCAGTGAGGTACTACACAGTCCCACCCGAATTAATCCACCTCTTATTACCATCATTATGATGCCATGGCTCTAGACACTATACATTTAGACAGAAACGCAGTATAACCAGGCGTTGCGTCACCTTGAAATTGACAAATTTACATTTTTGGGTAAACAGTGTTTACCCAAAAACATGACACAATCAATGAGTCTTTTCAATATTTCCCTTCACCTTTTCATTATGCAGCTCCGTTGCCCTGCGCGCTTGTTCGTTGAGCTGTAGATCCACTCCGGTGTCCCCAAAAGTTTTCAAAAGCACCATTGCTTGTAAGTGCCCAGCCGTACTTTGGTGTCTCGTTGCTGCCTTGGTTAGACAACTCAAGTTTGCAAAGCCAGTGTGGCTCCAAGCACCAAATCGATCACTTGCAAATAATAGGCATTCCCAGCAGTACAGTTTGCAGTGCTTCTCGGAGCCTGTGAGCCATTGATAGCGCTCATAGTTGGAAACCCTTTCCCGCCTGTGACAGGCTTTGTAGCGTTGGGCGACCTCTCCTTACAATGTCTAACTTTTCTTGAAAAGTTTGTCTTGAGAATGGCGTTATAATTGTATCCTCGACCAAATCGATATCTTCTCCTCCTTCCGCCATTGTGGGTTGAAAAAACAGCTTAGTAGTACGCGAATTAATTTGTTTATCAAATTCAGTTTCCTAGATCTGCCCATAGGACCTGCCTCTCAATATTGGTAATCCAATCAAAAGACGTGCACGCACTACACCTGCTAGCTGGCTTCTGTGTAACACTGGAGCCAGCCAGCAGGCGTACAATAGCCAACTCTGATTGGTTGACACCAAATTTTCATTTCCATTCACTATAAGCTACAAGCGCCCGCACTGTTGATTCTGAAGGCCTGAGGGCAGATTTTAGACCCCTGGCAACACATGATGGCTGAATATGATTGGATAAAAGATCTAACATAAAGACCAGCCCTCCAAATCTCAACCTGGGGCTGGAAGCAGTGCAACCAAGAGGAAAGCTATGAAATGAAGAGTATAACTCTTACTCTGGGGAATAATTTAATACATATTTGTGGGAAAATATATTTTACATTTTTTTATATTCTGATGATGTTTAGGCCAGCAGAGAAGGCCTTGCTGGCCCTGACGGCCCACCACTGCCAGAATCCAATACAGTCCCATACTAAAAATATATGGAGCCAGATTCATAAGAGAGAGAGAGATCTTCACCTTTCTTGATAAGCTATGCTTCGTTATGGAACAACCCTAAATTGAAAATAGGGGGACACATGGTTTTCTGGAAAGGTTGGTATAGAAAGGGGATAAAGAACATTGGTTGTCTGTATCAAGAAAACACTTTCACCTCTTTTGAAGAGCTGAGGTCCAAGTATAATACAGAAACAGGACTTTTGGAGGTATTTCCAGCTTAAGTAGGACAAAACAACAACAAATTCCTAGTACATTCCGATATAAGCGTTAAGATAGAAATCCTATGCAAATTCCCACATACCGAAGGGCTTATATACAGCCACCCTATAGGTGCATTTAATGAAATTTGTAAGGGTCTAAAGGATGTATGGGAAAAAGACCTGGAGGTAACATTTGGAGAGGAGGAATGGAATATAATAGTACAACAGATGCTCCTCCCTATGAGAGATGCCCGGTCCAAGCTGATTCAATTTAAAGTGTTCAATAGGATTTATTGGACTCCTCTGAGGTTGAACAGAATAGGTTTGATAGAATCCAGACTATCCTGAAAATGTCAGTTAAGTAGAGGTGACATGATCCATATGTTCTGTGACTGTCCAAGCTTACATACCTTTTGGCGGAAGGTAATGGAAAAGATTGGGGATATTCTGTGTACCACAATACTTGTAAATCCTGCTTTGCTACTACTGAATATCACTAAGGATATTGATGGACTGAGAAGCTCGTGTTTAAACTGGCTAAAAGTTGCTCTAACCACAGCCAAAAGAGTCATACAAAGACACTGGAGGGAGAAGGACCATCCGTCTTAAGGAATGGTATGTGGCCTTGGCAGAAACAGCTTCATTTGAATGATGAATGATTTATAAAATGAATGGTAAACTCGCTACCTTTTCTGACATCTGGGGACATTTTCTCTCAGAGATAGAAAGTGAAAACAATATGTAATGGCCTGATAGACTACAGACATACAATTGAAGTCGGAAGTTTACATACATCTAAGCCAAATACATTTAAACTCCGTTTTTCACAATTCCTGACATTTAATCCTAGTAACAATTCCATCTTCGGTCAGTTAGGATCACCACTTTATTTTAACAATGTGAAATGTCAGAATAATAGTTGAGAGAATGACTTAGGCTTTTATTTATTTCATCACATTCCCAGTGGGTCAGAAGTTCACATACATTCAATTAGTATTTGGTAGCATTGCCTTTAAATTGTTTAACTTGGGTCAAACGTTTCAGGTAGCCTTCCACAAGCTTCCCACAATAAGTTGGGTGAATTTTGGCCCATTCCTCCTGACAGAGCTGGTGTAACTGAGTCACGTTTGTAGGCCTCCTTGCTCACACACGCTTTTTCAGTTCTGCCCACACATTTTCTAAAGGATTGAGGTCAAGGCTTTGTGATGGCCACTCCAATACCTTGACTTTGTTGTCCTTAAGCCATTTTGCCACAACTTTGGAAGTATGCTTGGTGTCACTGTCCATTTGGAAGACCAAGCTTTAACTTCCTGACTGATGTCTTCAGATGTTGCTTCAATATATCTACATAATTTTCCTTTCTCATGATGCAATCTATTTTGTGAAGTGCACCAGCCCCAACTGCAGCAAAGCACTCCCACACCATGATGCGGCCACCCCCGTGCTTCACAATTGGGATGGTGTTCTTCGGCTTGCAAGCCTCCCCCTTTTTCCTCCAAACATAACGACGGTCATTATGGCCAAACAGTTCTATTTTTGTTTCATCAGACCAGAGGATATTTCTCCAAAAAGTAGGAACTTTGTCCCCATGAGCAAACCATAGTCTGTTTTTTTTAATGGTGGTTTTGGAGCAGTGTCTTCTTCCTTGCTGAGTGGCCTTTCAGGTTATGTCGATATAGGACTCGTTTTACTGTGAATATAGATACCCTTTTACCTGTTTCCTCCAGCATCTTCACAAGGTCCTTTGCTGTTGTTCTGGGATTGATTTGCACTTTTCACACCAAAGTACGTTCACCTCTAGGAGACAGAACGCATCTCTTTCCTGAGTGGTATGACGGCTGTGTGGTGCCATGGTGTTTATACTTGCATACTATTGTTTGTACTGATGAACGTGGTACCTTCATGCGTTTGGAAATTGCTCCCAAGGATGAACCAGACATGTGGAGGCCTTCAATCGTTTTTCTGAGGTCTTGGTTGATTTCTTTTGATTTTCCCATGATGTCAAGCAAAGAGACACTGAGTTTGAAGGTAGGCCTTGAAACAGGTACAGGTACACCTCCAATTGACTCAAATTATGTCAATTAGCCTATCAGAAGCTTCTGAAGCCATGACATCATTTCCTGGAATTTTCTAAGCTGTTTAAAGGCACAGTCAACTCAGTGTATGTAAACTTCTGACCCACTGGAATTTGATACAGTGAATTATAAGTGAAATAATCTGTCTGTAAACAATTGTTGGAAAAATTACGTGTGTCATGCACAAAGTAGATGTCTTAACCGACTTTCCAAAACTATAGTTTGATAGCAAGAAATTTGTGGAGTGGTTGAAAAACAAGTTTTAATGACTCCAAGCTAAGTCAAATCAAAGTTTATTTGTCACGTGCGCTGAATACAACAGGTGTAGACCTGACAGTGAAATGCTTACTTACAGGCTCTAACCAATAGTGCAAAAAAGGTATTAGGCGAACAATAGGTAGGTAAAGAAATAAAACAACAGTAAAAAGACAGGCTATATACAGTAGCGAGGCTATAAAAGTAGCGAGGCTACATACAGACACCAGTTAGTCAGGCTGATTGAGGTAGTATGTACATGTAGTACATGGTTAAAGTGACTATGCATAGATGATGAACACAGAGTAGCAGTAGCGTAAAGAGAGGGGTTGGCGGGTGGTGGGACACAAAGCAGATAGTCCGGTTAGCCAATGTGCGGGAGCACTGGTTGGTAGGCCCAATTGAGGTAGTATGTACATGAATGTATAGTTAAAGTGACTATGCATATATGATAAACAGAGAGTAGCAGCAGCGTAAAAGAGGGGTTGGGGGGGGGGACACACAATACAAATAGTCCGGGTAACCGTTTGGTTACCTGTTCAGGAGTCTTATGGCTTGGGGGTAAAAACTGTTGAGAAGCCTTTTTGTCCTAGACTTGGCACTCCGGTACCGCTTGCCATGTGGTAGTAGAGAGAACAGTCTATGACTGGGGTGGCTAGGGTCTTTGACAATTTTAGGGCCTTCCTCTGACACTGCTGGTGTAGAGGACCTGGATGGCAGGCAGCTTAGCCCCAGTGATGTACTGGGCCATACGCACTACCCTCTGTAGTGCCTTGTGGTCAGAGGCCGAGCAGTTGCCATATCAGGCAGTGATGCAACCAGTCAGGATGGTCTTGATGTTGCAGCTGTAGAACCTTTTGAGGATCTCAGGACCCATGCCAAATCTTTTTAGTTTCCTGAGGGGGAATAGGCTTTGTCGTGCCCTCTTCACAACTGTCTTGGTGTGTTTGGACCATTCTAGCTTGTTGTTGATGTGGAGGAACTTAAAGTGTATGTAAACTTCCGACTTCAACTGTACATATACGACTGGTAGGGGTAGGAATTTATTTGATTATTATTATATATATTTTGTTAACATTTTTCCTTTTGTTGTAATAGTTATGGGTAAAAAAAGTTTGTTTCCTTTTCCATCTGTGTGTGCGGTGTGTTTGGGGCCAGAAAATGTGACACGTCACTCCCTATGCAAATGTGAAGTCTGAAACCTTTAAGACTTTAAGTCAGCCATGCAAGAAGAGAGATTGGGCTTTCTTGCACTATAAGACACAGGACCATTTGACTGTCACAGCAGTGGAGGCTGCTGAGGGGAGGAAGGCTCATAGTAATGGCTGAAATGGAGTCGCTGGAATTGTATCAACCACATGGAAACCATATGTTTGATACCATTCCATTGACTCCATTCCAGCCATTATTATGAGCCGTCCTCCCCTCAGCAGCATCCATTGGTTCACAGAGCACTTTGTACACAGAAATGTCAGTTGCAACCGGTCCAAAACTGCTCTAAGTCCCCCAAATAAGGGACGTAACATCTAAGGGGCTAGACAACACAGTAATGTGAGAGTGAAGCTGTAAACCAGATTAGCAATGACATTGAAGTATTTGAGTGTCTGTCATCTTAAAGGCCCAGTGCAGTCAAAAACATGATTTTCCAATGTTTTATATACATTTCCACACTTTGAGGTTGGAATAATACTGTGAAAATGATTATATCCTTTTAGTGTAAGAGCTGTTTGAAAAGAGTCAGAGTTTTGGCCTTTCATGGTGACATCACCAGGCAGTAAATTAGTTAATAGCCTCTCTAACAATTACACATTTTTGGTTTTCCCTCCCCACCCAGACCACTCCCACAGTCCTAACAAAATGATTGCTTGAGAAATTGACCCTTCTCTAAGCCCCGCCCCAGAATTTTGGCCAACCAATGGATAGCAACTGTCGTCGAGTCCGACATCTCGGACAAGCTCCCGTTTCAAATGCATGAAAGCCAATGAGAGCTATGGCAAAACTGAGTTCATAAAAAAAATTGCTAAATTGTTTAAAATAGCTCAATTGTACCTGGGGTACTTGCTCCGGTGATTCCTGAAATGCAAAGCCTATTGGAGTATTTTTCTAATCTGAAATTATACTTTTGTTACATTGTTAGCTAGCTCAGCTGGTTAGCTAGTTATCAGTCTCTTATCAGTTATCAGTTATCAGTAACCACACGTTAACGCTAGCTAGCCAGCCAGTTAATATAACTTGGTTTTCTCGAAATGTATGTTAGCTAGCTAAGTTCGCTATATTATGAATCCAACTATCATCTGCTGTCGACATCAGGATACGACTTGAGAGAACTAGTTAGCTCCAAAAGTAGATTTGAGTGCATGACAGTGCATTCAGCCATCCAGTGGCTAGCCACTGTACCAGGTTCCCGTGAAGCAATTGTAATGACATTCCACCACAACATACCTGATAGTCTCCTGACTAGCAAGGTGTAGTCTGTGTTCACTTGATTGTGTATTAAAAACACAGTTGGAGATCGTTGTGAGTTTTATTTTCTTCAGTAGTTTGAATTGGGAACAGAGATTCCCAGGAAAATGTTGTCTGAGGTTGCAACAGTAACCAAAGGTGGCAAGGCTTAGCGAAGGGTCAATTGCCCATTGCTAAGAAGCAATTTTTGTTTCTTTCTGAACATTTTCATTGAAAATAGTAAGGTGCTTCATTGGTGCTTCATTGTTACACAGAAATGAGTTGATATTGAGATAAAAATGGCTGCATTGGACCTTTAACGTCAGTTGAGCTCAATAAAGGTACGTTTAAAACTAGGAACGTTTTACCACAGAATACATGAGATTACACTTGATTCAATGAAATGGAAAGGCTAATAGAGGAGACAAAGCAGACAGTATATTTTTCTTTGTTTTAGGGTTGTGGTTTGTTATTTCCTATGGGTACAGGACCACTGGGCACAACCATGGCTCGCTCTCCATTCCACCCCCCATCCCTTCCTCTCTCCCTCCCCAGTCCCCAAAATCCTTCCTGTTTGTTCAGATGTGGCCCAGGCAATTATGATCAAGGCAGTATTCCAGACAGCCCCGGCCTTATCAGGACCCTCGTTTGCTCCCTAGAAACTTCAGAACGAGAGTGAGAGAGCAACTAATTAGGAGAGAAGAGAGACGGAGACGCATTAGGCCCTGGCCTTTGGCCATCCTAATGGACAGCTAGAGCAGACCCACTGCCTGCCTTCTCATCTCCCTCGTGCCCCTTTGTCCCTGGCACATCATACAAGGCCAAATGGTCACAGCCAAGTTGGCCTCCGACTGACTACGTACAAGACTACTTAATCAGAGAGGGGGACATAGGTAAGAGTCTCCTACTTTGTCTGTTATTCTTGCAGATGGGGGTCGTACCTTACGAGAACGGCTGTGCCCAACGAGACGTAGTGCTACACATGCTTTCCTCGCTTTTGGCTGTCTACTTAAGGCCAGATGAATTTGGTGAAGGAGTTTGATTTGTAAGGATTCTGCCAAAAGTGCTATGCTTTCACCTGCCAACTCCTGTCCCGCTGTCAGGGACAAGTGCAGATGAGGATGGCTCTCTTTTGTGTCTTTCTTTCCCCATACTGACGGCCAGGTTGCAGATGCGGCGTGTGTGTGTGTGTGTGTGTGTGTGTGTGTGTGTGTGTGTGTACAGCGGCTGAATGGCGAGGCCACTGGACAGCAATGTGGAGACTGCCATCGTCTGCCACCCTGCTGTTTCCTTCACAAATACCCCCAGGTGATGGGCTGGCTGCAGATAACACACCATCCACCCCGACCGACGCTCGTTGCCTACCTCTCCACAAAGAGTCCAGTATTTCACTTCCAATCATTAATTAGGTCCCCTCTCTCTCTCTCTCTCATAACCAATTTTGATGTTTTGCTTTTCAAGGTATGCCAGTGGAGGTGTGAAAAATTGCTTTTCTTTTCACAACTTTGCAAACACCTGATCCTCCTCCCTAGAAGTACGCTGTGATTTGCACCTCCACGTTCCAATATTCCTAATCAGTTGTAATTGTGTGTTGAGGAAAATTGTGTTGTGATAAAGAGTTATTGCATCTGACTTGAACCTGGAAGGTATACCCAAGGGAGCCACAGGCACTACGGTCGTGTTCAAACTTGTCAGACAAAAGTATGTGAGACAGATTTTAACACCATAGTGCCTATATGTGTGTGTGTGTGTGTGTGTGTGTGTGTGTACCCAGCTGGTGTGGTGACACATACGGCGGTCCCATACCTCCTATCTTTGTTTCCACAGACGAGCATGTGAGGAGGGCTGTCTCGCAGGTTGACACAGGAGAAGTCTCCCGCTGAGTTCCCCACAGACATCTCCGACTGGCCCGTCTCTAGACTGTACACCTGGATCTGAACACACACACCAACACAGTTAAGACTCATTCACTACTGTTGCAAAAGTTAGCACCAAAGGCAACACATAGAAGTTGTTTGACAATGGCTTCTGTTGCTACAGACATATTTATTCATCCCTGAACACTGCAGCAAGAGTTAGACAGCACCTGCATATGAGCAGATAAAATGCTATTGAGGGAGTCATTCAGTAGTGGATACAGCAGGGTACATACTCACAATGTACTCTAAATCCAGCAACAGCGTCAGACTTAAGGCAGTAAAGACAAGTTGATCTTCACAACTTTCTAGTCATGCACACACTGGGCTGGACGATATGGACAAAATCCATATCACGATAAATTGACAGAATTATCACAATAACGATAAATAGCAAGACATGTTTATAACATTAATGTGAACCAGTTCTACATTTTTTTTTATATCACCTTAAAACTAGGCTAGTAGTATTACTTTGAATGTTGTGGCTATCAATTGTCCCATTAACAAATCACCCATATTAGTAGACTTATTTCCTTTCAAACTTCACATTTCTTTAGTATAGGCTTCTTATCGTAAGGAACAATATCAGCAAAATGTCCACGATAGGTGGTTGGTTCAGTCGGTGTCGCTCATTTTCGGTTTATCGTCCCAGCTCTATCACCAACACGCCCTAATACACACACAGCACTATTGGCAAAGTCTGAGAGCTACTGAATTATGCATGCCATTATGAATCTCCCAAGATGCCTTTCAGAAGTGTGCCGAGTTAAAAGCCCACTGAGAATCCCTCACACTTTGTCTGTCTGTCTGAGCTCATAGACTTCTCACAACACTTTCCTTCACCTCGCATTTACAAAGGAATTCATCTCTGTGCAGTTAACAGGCAGAAGACAATGCTTTGTAACAGATTCTAGACTGAGTTCGGGTGGGTATGCGGAGAGCCAAACACAGTACTTGGATCAATACCAACAGGTTATCAGGATGAATGAGTGAACATAGAAGAATGCTCAAATGTGGGGAAATTAAGATACTCTCAAAGAAATGCAATGGTTCCATGTCAATAACCATAAACACTACCTTTTCTTTGCAAAAAGATTTAGCTAAGAATGCAGTATTGCAAAGCTAAATTAAAACAAGTTTGACAATGATAGGAGGGAAATTGACCCGCAAACATCCCTATTAATTCAAATAGAACAATTAATTGTGTTCCCTCCAGTCAGAGAGAGAGAAAGATGGATACGAGAGAGAGTGGGGAGAGGAAAGAGAGTATGTCAGAGAAATGGAGAGGAACCGAAAGAGGGAGAGAGATAGAGATGAAGAGGAAAGAGAACAGGCAGCATGATGTAAGGCTTGAGAAAGTGCCAGCTGTTCTGTATCTCCTATTTGGGCCACATAGCCTTAATTGTGAGATGGCCCTGAGCGGAGCATGCCAAAATCACACACAGACAGACATACAGACACACACACATTAGACTTTGAAATGACAGCTTGATGGGATTTGGACTGGGGGGGTAGGATGAATGGGAAGGAGAGGTAAGGGGGCCGTCTGCCTGCATGTATTTTTTTCGATTAATCATCACCTTTTTTGGGAGGAGGTTTGATTAAAAAGCATCCCAAACCAGCTATTATGTGGAGGAGCCATCAGGGCAGTTTAAAGCTAATGTCCAACCAGTTAAGTGGGCACTTCAGCATGTGTTGATGAAAGGAATCATGGCTTGGCTACAGCAGTCATCGGGTTAATGTGCCTGACAGATTCCTAGTGGGATAGTTAGGGGGGAAAAAGGAACCGCTAATCTATAATTTGTCCTAACTCACCAGTCCCTAACTTCACCAGTCCCTTTGTTTGGTAAACAAACACATATGTCCCTTATCTATTGTCAAATAATGCAATGAGTTGATGAGTTCATGTTGCATTAGACTTTCAGGTGCATTGTTTAAAGGGGCCGTGCAGTTAAACGCGATTTTATTGTTTTTTCCCTCATATTTCCACACTATGAGGTCGAAATAACACTCTGAAATTGTGAAAATTACAATAAATGCCTTTTTTGTGTAAGAGCTGTTAGAAGAAAAAAAATCCTGGAATTTCAGCCTCATCAGATGAGATGGAACTTTTGGCCCACATCATGATGTCACAAGGTCATCTGATTATAATAGACCAATGACAGTTCATCTGGGTAAGGGGGTGGGCCCTGGACCATGCTATAAGCCAATCAGGGCTGTGTATGTAAATATCTTCACATTTCTTTCCGAACGCCCACACAGACTGAGCAATTCAAGGGCCAAAGGAGGCTCAGGGTAATAAATTATTACAAATATATTCTGGAGTTAGTTTCATGATATAAACACACACAGTGATTTGTTAGACATAGATTGGTGATTTAAAAACATAATTACAAAGACTGCATGGGGGCTTTAAGCTAATGCTTTTAAACAAGTTGATCTACAGAACATAGACTGACATGGACATATATTACGCTCAAAGAGTTTGAAGATATGCCTACAAAGCAACCGGTCGGAAGTGAATAAAGAACATTTATCTAAACGACAAACGGAACAGGTCACACTTTCCCCTGAACAAATATACACTGAGTGTACAAAACAGTAGGAACACCTGCTTTTTCCATGATATAGACTGACCAGGTAAATCCAGATGAAAGCTATGATCCCTTATCGATGTCACCTGTTAAATCCTCTTCAAACAGTATAGATGAAGGGGGGAGACAGGTTAAAGGAGGATGTTGAAACCTCGAGACAATTGAGACATGGATTGTGTATGTGTGCCATTCAGAGGCTGAATGGGTAAGACAAAGATTTACAGTAAGTGCCTTTGAACGGGATATGGTAGTAGGTGCCAGGCGCAACGGTTTGAGTGGGTCAAGAACTACAACGCTTCTGGGTTTTTCACGATCAACAGTTTCCCCTATGTATCACGAATGCTCCACCACCCGTAGGACATCCAACCAACTTCACACAACTGAGGGAAGCATTGGAGTCGACATGGGCCAGCATCCCTGTGGAACGCTTTCGACACCTTGTAGAGTCCATGCCCAGATGAATTGAGGCTGTCCTGAGGGCAAAAGGTGGTGCGACTCAATATTAGGAAGGTTATATACACTCTGTGTACGTAATGGTTCTGTTCTGTGTAATCTATGTAATGGTTGTGTTCTGTGTTAGGTCTATAAGCCATGCCGCCTGTGGTTTTACCAGATTTATCTGGGTGTCCGGAGGGTACAGGGTAACAAGAGCCCAGTAGAGAGCAGCTGAGCAGATGTCCAGACCCCCAGGTTCACTAACAAGGGAAGGATTGGGGAATTGGGGGTGTAGGTCTCCTGGCAGGGGAGAGGGAGTAGTAATGAGGACCTGGAGACTGACTTGCTGACTCTCGCAGACACCAGACAGACATAGACAGGCCAATAGACACAGTCATGAACAAGACACAGATATAGACATAAGACACAGACAGACACATATAAAAGACAGAGACAGGAAAGGCAAACGGACTGACAGACAAGAGAAGAGTGGCACATCGTTTGACCTGGATAACAAAGACAATTCATGTCATAATACATCCAAAACATTTAGCTAGTAGAAAAGCAACCAATCATAGTGATGACTCACTTTTCAGTGTGAAAAGAGAGAGATAACATGTCTGGATGCCACCACCATTTCTTTGACAGCTTTTAATTAGGCATATGTCTTCTCATTAAATAGCATATAACACATTCTGCCTCGCCAGAGTCTGTTGGCAATTCTTACTTCCCTCTTCGCAGTAGGAAAATGCTGTCAGAAACACTATGAAACCGATAGACTTGTTAAAGCGGATTAAAAGTTGTAATTTTTTAAGTTTAATTAGTGAAGGGAAAATGTGACAATCATGAATTGGCATAATTTTGTAAAGATGAGCTAGCTAGGTCTATAGTGGAGAAAGAAAACAAAAGAAACTCAATGCTCAATCTAATACATGACCAATACCATATCAAATATACAAACTTAGAGATGTTGCCTTAGAATACTTGATTGGATAGTGAAACTATTCAAGTAGCCGACACTATTTTGGATGGAAAGACACACCAATAAAATGTATACCAAGATCTATGGAGCTGGCAGCCTATACGACGCCTCTTTTGATTGTAGAAGCAGAACTCCAGCTCATAATATGATTTAGTTTAGCTATAATCTCTGTTAACTCAGCAGTAAAATCGAGTGTAATTTGGTCCAATGCGTGATCAACTTCTGTGTTCATACTTAGAAATTGAGAAGTTAGAAATTGATAGTTCAGGCAAAAGTCCCCCCCCCCTTCCGATCTGTGTGGGCACACACGCAAAGCACTCGAGGCAAAGCAGTAGAAGCACCGCTTTTCGCCCAATCATGATACGTCCAAATAACCCGTGACGATACCCCAAAAAAATGGAACGAATGCCGCTCGTTATCTCACGCATCCCATTCAGTCTCGGCAGATTCTTTGGTCTACATGCAGAATCTGCCCACGGGAGATCAGTTTAGCTGTAACCTTGAGAGGAAAGAGTAAAGTTATTCCTCAAACTTTCTCTAAGGTCCACTATGTGGTGCTGTAGGGCTAATATAACAACATCAGCAATGAGAACATCGTAATGATGTCAGGGGGAGAGTCTGCCAAAGACCTGTCAAACCAACAGAGAGAGGCTCCATTTGGGACCGGTCCCTAGTCACTTGACTAATTACTTAAGTACCAGTATCAGTGCCTAGACAAAACATAAAACTTTTAAGAGGAGCGAGACAGACTGAGGTTTTTATCTTAGTGGGTTTTTGAAACGGTGAGATATTCCTTTTGTCACAAAACACAGAAAAAAAACATCTCCTTGCTAAAATTTGTCTTGAAATACACTGGAAAGCATGACAATGATTTCGTATTGAAACCCAAACCTGATCCCTGAGCAACTCTTTTGTCTCCTGGGTATGTAATCTGCAGAGGGATAAATAAACGTATGAGCCTCCGTTAGGAGCAGGGTCCTTAGATACAAGACATTAATAGACGCAAACAGCAACTTCTTTGGGAACAAGAGACTAAACTTGATTAGTGTGCGTGGGTGTGTGAGAGAGTTTGTGCATTAAGAGAGTAAACTAAATACTACAGTAATTAGGAACAATACCCAGGAGGAGGAGTTCAGCTATTTCTATGCCCACAATCCCCAGCGGGTGGCCCCATCTCTGTCCCAGATTCCCCAAGTTGGGGTACACCACCCCATTTGGGTTCCAGAGACTCTAAATTCACTCAGATTGGTGCATTGCTACTCAGACTCAGAGAGATGCAGGTTTGGGGTGACATAATAGGGTTGCAATTAATTTAGGACTTAAATTCAACCCTATACTAACATCAATAAAAGCCTAATTCAAGGTTGGCCAATTTGTAGCCGTCCAAATGTGTTGAGTGCTTAGAAACATAATGGTGTGGGCTTCAGTTTTGGCTTTGGCATACCTACCTCAATTTAACCCTGTTCCCAACTCCAAGGACAGTAGAACAAAAGCCACAGCTGGGTTGTATTCATTAGGCATCAAAATAAAAATTGTGGAAAACGGCCTGGAACAGAAGGGGACCACCTTATCTTTATTTGCAAAGTTGTGCCCTGATGAATTGGACCATGCAAAAAGACTATTTTAGTACACTGTTGATGCACCCACCTTGTTGCCTCCATCGTTCATGGCCCAGCCACAGCTCTTGATCCCCAGGGCAGCGTGGGAGGCCGAGGCATCCAGACAGGTGATGGGGTGGCCGTAGACGGTGTGGAGCACCCGGGGTTCCAAGTGCTCAGGGGCCAGCAGGTACACCGTCTCCCCAGCAGACAGGGCCACCAGGGGGACACTGTCCCCTCCTCGCCCCCCGGCCCATGGCACCACAATCATAGACTCCACCTGGGACCAGAGTCTCTGTTAGAATAAGTTATAACAAATGTATTCAGCCTGCTGACTACTGTCACAGGGAGAGACGTCTAAAGTAGCTCCCATATGAAAAGTCCAGTTGCACTGTTAATGAACAAACTAATATGGTATAATGGATTGACTGTGACATAAGGTTGAAGTTGAAATCACAACAGCACACTGGAACAATGTAGACACCCTATCATTGCTACAGGGAATTGTATCATAATCCGCATTAAAATTATGACGCTGATGGTGCTTTTCCAGACAAATCAGAGACAGACGGAGAGACAGAGAGAAAGATAGCGAAGTAGACTCACAGGTTTGGGTAGCGTGGCCTGGCAGAGGGTCCTCCAGTAGCCCCTCTCATCAGGCTGGTCCAGCCGGACATCTAGCCCAGCAGCAGTAGCCAAGGTGGGGCTCTCCAGGCTCAGAGCCAGGGCGTGGACCCTCCCAGGGATCTGGAAGTGGTGGACGGGCTCTTGTCCCGTCTCTGTGCTCCACACATCCACACATCCTACACAGGAGCAGAATATACAGTTAACATTTACCCAAAGACTTCTTAGTGTGGCCATCCATGTGTCCATACACCTTAGTGGAACTTGGTAATAAAGTGTGAACTGTACATCTGCCTCCTGCTGGTCATTATCATGCCTTCTAACAGAGGCACCAGGGTGGTTATACCTATCAAAACCGGCACTTCTTTCGAAGACCACCGACCAACAGGTGACGCTCCTTTTCAATGCCCTAAACTGGAAGGCTAGCCAGTAAAATAGCCACTAAGTTGACTGCAGAGTTGAGGACCCTCACTCACCATCGTCATAGGCAGCCACAGCCACAGTGTTGTTGACCCGGATGTGACTGACGTGAGGTCTGGGGGTGACGTCTGCCGTCAGTGGGCTTGGCTTCAGGAAGGAGGCTGCAGAGTCCCAGTGGAGGGTGTCCCACAGTCTCACGTCCCCTGACGTGTACCTGAGGGGACAAAAAAACAATGTAAGGGATGCAAAAAAAAAAAAGTTTTTTTTTATTTTTTTTTATCCCATTTTCTCCCCAATTTTCGTGGTATAGTAATTACTACCTAGTAATTACTACCTTGTCTCATCGCTACAACTCCCGTACGGGCTCGGGAGAGACGAAGGTCGAAAGCCATGCGTCCTCCGAAGCACAACCCAACCAGCCGTACTGCTTCTTAACACAGCGCGCCTCCAACCCGGAAGCCAGCCGCACCAATGTGTCGGAGGAAACACCGTGTACCTGGCCCCCTTGGTTGGCGCGCACTGCGCCCGGCCCGCCACAGGAGTCGCTGGAGCGCGATGAGACAAGGATATCCCTACCGGCCAAACCCTCCCTACCCCGGACGACGCTATGCCAATTGTGCGTCGCCCCACGGACCTCCCGGTCGCGGCCGGCTGCGACAGAGCCTGGGCGCGAACCCAGAGACTCTGGTGGCGCAGTTAGCACTGCGATGCAGTGCCCTAGACCACTGCGCCACCCGGGAGGCCCCCAAAATTTTATTTTGAAATGACCTAAGGCTCCGTTTAAACAAGCAGCCCAATTCTGATTTTTTTTTCACCAATTGGATCTTCTGAAAAAAATTGGATGTTAAAATATCTTATGCAATTGGTCAAAAGACCAATTAGTGGAAAAAAGATCAGAACTGGGCTGCATGTCTAAACACAACCTAAGAAGCATGAGGATGCATCTTAATTTTTCCATTTAAATATGCTAACTGAACCATGGTAACCATCCGTGCATTATTATGTGAATATAAGTGGATGTCTGTGTGCTTATGGGCGACATGACAGTAAATGGGTGGGTGGTGATGTGGTTCAAATGTGTGAGTATCTGTGAGTCTCAGTCAATTGGAGGCATGGCAGAGATAACACAGCCTTTCCAGGGGGTGGGTATGGTGGCAGCTGAGTCCTTCACAGACGGCCTGGGACGAGCCACACCACCCCAGGCCCAGCCATATACCCCAGCACCAGCTGCCCTGGGCTGTCTCAGACAGACAGAGCCCCTCTCTGGTGCTGGAGCCTGGATGTGGTTCAGGATTCGTGCTGAGCTGGGCAGCTGGAGAAAGCTGCAGACTGACAACCATAGAGAGTGGCACCAAAGGGCTGCTGGATAAAATCTTTCAGCTATTTAGCTACTAACAACACTGTGGCACAAACAACACGGTACGATAGCTAGCTTCCATCCCCCTCATTAACTTAAACCACATCAGCTAGCAACTGTACCACCTACTTCAATCAGCATCCGTATCCCAACATGAGGAAACAAGAGACAGATAGAGAGGGGGAAAGGGGGCTAAAACACTCCATCTGACATCTCAGGGTTTGTTAGGAAGGTAACAACAGGCGCACACTCTACATAATTAGTGCGTTATCTTTCAGCCAAGAATCAACAGGAGAAATGTATGCCTCAGCTGGCACTTTTCTTCATCCAAATAATCTCTGGAAACTTCTGACATATCAATTCCAAGGAAGATAACAACCAACAGTTCTGCTTCCTCAGTGCATCTACAAGATACTACATCAAAGTGAGAGAAATATGACCTTCTGTGTCATTACAAAATGTCCACAAAAAAGCAACCATGGTTAAACAAGGATCCTAATTTCAAAGGGTTGCTAAAATCTACAATGAGTATCTTAGAAAATCAGTCATCCAAATCTCTAGATGTGAATAGAGGTAGGTAAAAAGAATTTGCAGCAGCAGGCAGGCCTCTGTTGTCTGGCTGAGACTGAGGCTGTGTCTCAAAATGGAACCCTATTCCCTATAGAGTTCACTCGTTTTGACCAGGGCCCGTGGGGGGCTCTGGTCAAAAGCAGTGTAATATCTATGTGGGGAATAGGATGCCATTTGGGACACAGGCTGAGAGTTCACCGGGGCCAGGGGAGAATTTAATCAGACCACCCCCTGGGCACCAGCCTCCTGATACAACGTTTACCAGATTCATTTCAGCAGCTGAGTACTCAAGTCACGCTATCATCCTACAGTAATGGGCCCAGTCAGTTTAAGTAGCTTACTTGATGCAAACATTTTTTTACAACAGGTTGAATTAAAAGAGTTTGAGAAAAAAGGAGTCCAAAGACAAGTGGTGGGTCTATTTTAGTACAAAGTCAGTGCAGCAGCTCGTGCTGATCACCACAGCTGCTTGCCCCTCCTGACATTAAAAACTAAGGATGGGCATTTTAAATTATTTCACTATTCAAATAATATCATGTTTTTTTTCGGAATCCGGATAGTCTAAATAAAAAATACATATTTTGCTCTACTCTCATGACCAATCAGAATGATGCAACATGCCACAACAGCAGACAGTGCTCAGTTGTTTTCAGGGTACTATATCGGTAGTTTTTGGCTAACAGTAGACTAGGCGAATAGCAACAGTGAAAGAAGTCTGATGTTCTCCATCATATAATGTTGTGTTTTCTGGTGAGTGTTTTGCATTGATCTGTTTCAAGTCTAGTGGACCCTGCGTTGGTGCGCGCCTGTAGGCTAATCATTATTTGAAGTGGGAAAAATACCATACCGTTGTCAGGGCTGACCGGAGGGATAAATGTGCTATGATAGTAAAATGCCCTTTCATTTAAAATGCAACCCATAGAGCATGAGAGAGAAAATTAGCTTGAAAAGAAAACAATCTCATTGTATGTCCTCTGAACTGTAATCTACATTTAGTGTGCAACTGTAAACAATGTTCTGTCAAAGCCATGTACCATCTGAAGCAGCAGTAGCTCAATGTGCCATACATAAACACTACATTCTAAAGTTGGTTATTTTATCAAATTATGCATTTTAAATGTCATAATATATCATTGTGTGTAACAACTTAACATGGACTATTTAATTCAGACAAAGCTTTTCGATTGTTAAAATAAGCATTAAAAAAAGTGTTGGAATACTAACGTCCAATCGGATATCCAGATATTTGATTAACCGTGCCCATCCCTACTAAAAACAGGTTATGTTATATCTTACCCAGCAACAACATAGCTGTCACAGGAACTGACATCACACAACACTTTCCCCAGCTCGTACTGCAGTTGGCTGATTGATCCAACACGATTCTAGGAGTAGGAAGAGAGACACAAAACATGTCGTTTCTAGACATCGCTATGTAATTACAACGCTGTTACTATAGTTAATAGTCTACCGTTTGATGGGTGTAAGGGCAACTTCAGGTGAAGTGTTGCCAAAGTGTCATCTCAGAAAAGCATTTAGTTAACTGAACCCCTACCTTCCAGTTGGAGCGCACAGTGTTTTCAGAGTTCCTGCAGTCTCGTAACATGCTCTTCCAGCAGGGGGAGTCAGAGACAGAGGCCCCGTGGTGATAACCCTCTGTGTGACACATCCTAAACCACAGCACCTCATCCTCTGCCAGGACCCCCCACGCCTTGCTCACCTGTGAAAGTATCGGAGAGGCTATAATGAATAATCATTGATCATCATATACTCTACAGTAGATTGAACAATACAGTGTAAAGTCAATATTCAGACCTATGTTTCAAGTGACAACAGAGTCATTATGGTTTTTATGTGATTGATAATCATAGTTTACCTGAGCACATCGCCCCAGCTCTGTCCGACTGAGGTACTGGAAGATCTTCAGAGCTAACTCGTAGGGCAACTCAATGTCAAAGAAGGGAATGTCATTTGTCTCATTCTGCAAAAATAGGAAAATACCAATGAAATCGAGATCCACACAATGTCTAGTGGTAGGCTACCTCACAAAGACTATCACTCTCATCTTACCAGGTCTTGAATGAATTGATCCACTAATTTGTCACCCTTGTTAATTTTCCTCTGGGGTTGTTGTTGGGAGGAAGTGTTACAGGCGCTTGTCAGACTGTGGTATTGTCTCTTCCTTCGAGTCCTCTCCTCCTGGATCCTCTCCAACAAGGGACTGGTCCTTCCATCTAGCAAGCCCTCGGCTATCGACACATACTCGGGTTGGTCCTCCTTTGGAGTTTTTGCTGCAGACAAAAATGCTTCCTGTCCTCCCTTACTGCTCCCCTGTGATGTTGAATCCTGTCTTTTTTCTGGTTCACTTCTGTTCTGACCAAAATCTTCAAAATACCGTTTTAATTTAGAGTCTTCCCGACTTGGTTGAAGAGTAACGTTACAGTTCGAATGCGCCTCGTTTTTAATCGTCAGTTCTTGCTTCCAATGCTCTCTGAACGCCAGAAGCTCGTCTTCTGCCATGTTTTTCTAACATAGTTACAACAACATACATATAGTTGACAAAATTACAAATTGGTAGGGTTAAATTGTTAGTAGCTGGCTAGGTCACTTATCTAGCTCATGCTAAAACTAAAACAAACATTGAAGTCCTGGAACAAAAACTGTCCGACTAGAGAGACTTTGCGGTCTTATAGTTCCGCGATGTTTAATTCCTCATTGTTTATTTTAGGCGTTGCGAACTGTGGTGGATTATTACAATATTTCATTTAAAAATAGGATAACTGGCACAATTAATAAGATTGACATGAAAATACATAATTATCAAATAGCATAAAATTCCGATTGCGTAAAATGTCTAGGGGCAGTAGCCTGTATTGTACTTTTTATTTGAAATCCTATGATTATCCGATTAGACATCGCTATTCGTCCATCCTATCAAACAAAAGGCTCGTCAGATAAAATGAGACGACGTCTTTTTAAGAGTTAATGATTACCTCTCTCTTTTGGGAAAAGATGATGTAAACCCCTCACACCATGTGACTCTTTAATCGTGTATAACGAGAGAGAGAGAGAGAGAGAGAGAGAGAGAGAGAAACAGTCCAGATCTGATCCAGACAATAAAGAGGATAATTTTATATAAGAGCGGATCAGAGGGGGGGACATATAAAGAAGAAAGAGCGATTTGTAGAAAAGATGTGCTGGCTCCCGATAGACGAGCCTCTGCCTCTACCTGGCGACGTGATGGTCTGTGCCCAAGGAACCTCACCATGCTCCGGGACCCAGTCACTCGCCTCTCGCCTCAGGTGGATCGGGGATGAGATGGATAAAAACTGGACGGTTGGATCTCGAGATAACAGATATAATGAGAAACTTGGGTTGAATAGAGAATCCCACTTTAAAGGCTTTGTATGCACAGCAATACAAATCACCGTCCTCATACTCTTTCTTAGAAAGCGACACCTGTAGATGTAAGTCACTGCAACGGCAAAACCAGCAACAGGTAAGCTTCACAGGTGTCCATCACATGTTGGTTTGGCTATGAGAAATGCAAACAAACTTGGTTGCGAGTAAAGACGCTTTATTGTCGACCTTCCCGACAATGTTCAGCAGGTGATTTGCGAAAATGTGGTTATAGATATTGAATTATAGTTGGTGTGAGATTTAGTTTATTTACAATTGAGTATTTATCATTGATGATTATTTATTTATACATTTGGGTATTTATCTCAATGAGTATGTATCATGGAGTTATTCATAAGAACAACTATGCTGGGCTATTCACTGAGGATTAACTTCTTCTAAATATGATCTAAATGTTTTATTATACGCTCAAAGCAATTAATATTTATCCACTGTAGATGGTGCCTTCAGGATCCTGAGGAGAGAGAGCTGTCAGAATATTTGCACTGAGAAAAAGGATGCCAGCCAGCCACAGCCAGCCGAGGTTCAGTGTGCACGGTGGTCATAATGACCATGCTCCAAAATCGGCGAGACAGTTAGGAACGGGGTACATTTTTTGTACTTTGTTGGCTAAGGAAAATGTTGTGCTTCGGAATTCACGTGACATAACATTATGTCACAGAGATTAAGTAACATTTTCAGTTCTTGTTTTATGGGTATAAGATGTAGTACTGTGTGAATACATTTTTAATTGCGTTATTTCCAAGTTTATTTTATTGTTTGACTCACTGCTTGGAATTCAGTAGGATTTAACAGACATAAATTGTGTTAGTATCATCATCACTCTCACTTTCTGGAGGTTTTTCGATAACAGAACGGCGACGTCATCCTCCCTTGACGGTTACCAAAGGAAAAACGTACTATATAATTGCCCACGCGACTGTCAAACGTGGACCACCTAACACTTGAATTATCGATGCACTAATATACGATGTCAATTACCTAACTGAAAAAGCTTATTTGTATCAAAAAAATACATGTTTCTACTTTTTAGACGCCCCGTTCCCTTTGAGCAATCTTGAAATGGTGCTCTGTGGAGAAATAGCACTGTACTTTTTACATAAGGTTCTGTAATAATTAGAGACCATACAAAGTCTGGATTCTATCCTTGCTAAATATGAAAATCAATTTGTAAAGGTTTTTTTCTGAAGAAATTTTTATTAGGTGAATAATGATGTTAGTTGTATCAAATATTGATAACTAAAAAAAACTGTTTTATTTTTTGAACTTTTGAAATTGGCTGGGGGCTCAGCATTGTTAAGGCAGATAATGTTTATGAAACCATGCAAGAAATCTTGTGTGCAAAAATAAGGGCATGCTATTCATGTTTACAGTACATAAGCTGTTTTTTATATATCGCAAAAACTGTAGTTTTCAATTGCAGTGCTGAATCTGTGTCTTTTATAAAGAATGTGTTCTTTACATGCTATTTAAAATTTGTATTACATTGTGAATTCTGTGCTCACTCTGGATAATAAAAGTTTCAAAGTAAAAATGCTTTCATGCTATCATTGTTATGCAAAAAGTAATGACAACATAAAACATTCAACAAATGCTGAACAATAATGCTTCAATCATGGTTTCATTGAAAAATCTGATACATACTGAAAACACACAACTTGTGTTCGAGTTTCTCAAAAAAATGTTTTGGTAGGCCTGATGTCATCAAACATAAGCTGTATCTTTACTAGAAATCAGGTGAAATGTATAACAGGTAAATTGTTGCAAGAATGGTAACATTAGTGAAAGATCTACGAAATACATCAGCAAATGAGCAATTGATGTGCTGAAATAAGCTACCCTGTACAAGAATACTGACCAATACCACACTGTGCTGTGCTGCACGGAGATAAGTTCACATTCTATTTCTTTGTCAGGATGGATGAGACAACTGTATAGACTGTAGAGTTTAGAGTCAGTGTGGAGTCTAACGGGCAACACAGTAAGGGCATACTAAAATGACTTATTCCTCTGTAATGTCCTCCAGTATCCTGGAGGCTAATGGCTGTCAATGCCAGCTAGTAGATCTGGAAGTGGGCAGAGGTGGTGCCTATGACCACAGTGGGCATGTTTTCTCACGGTCTAACCACAAATACAGGCACTCCTCACAGAACACATGCTGGGGGGAGAGACAAACACATGGGCTTTACCCTCACATTCACTTTGGTTTACCACAAGGAGTATGCATTGAGTATTGGTCAGTTATTCAATACAGTATTGATCAGTAAGGCCACAGAAAGAAACAAAAGAGTCATGGACAGTGACTTTAGCCTCAAGCTACACCACACTAAGGGTCATATAAAACATACTTGTTTTATTTCACCTTTATTTAACTAGGCAAGTCAGTTAAGAACAAATTCTTATTTACAATGACTGCCTACCCTGGCTAAACCCTCCCCTAACTCGGACGACGCTGGGCCAATTGTGTGCCACCCTATGGGACACCCGATCATGGCCGGTTGTGATACAGCCCATACTGTTACAGTCGGCTTGTGGTTACCATGGTTAACACCAGCGAATGGTGTTATAGTAAAGTATGTAGTAGCAGAGCTTATGGTTTGATGTATGTACTCTCACATGCCAGAGAAGAGCTATGGGGTTTCTGAAGTCACCCTGACAAATAGCACACACATCTCCAGCCTCACTGCACTGCTGGCTGCTGGCCCTCACACCATAACTCTATGGGTGATAGAGCATCAGGTAGGTGGTCACAAAGAGTCAAAGCTTGTGTTTACATTCCCATACCATACAGCAGGGATTATCAGCTAGATTCAGCCACGGCCCAAATTTTTCTTGAGCGGATGGTCGGGGCACCGGAACATACAGGAAATACAAATAATATGAAGACTGCAAATTGACCGCAAGAAGCCCAAACAGACTAAAACATAATAATTTCAAACCTTGCTTACATTTGTTTATGATCACGTGTCTCCCTATTATGGAAATACTTGGGAACAGAGTTCCAAAATTAAAATAACTTGGAGCTGATTTCCTGTTGTTTTTACAGTTTTTTATACCCCCCCAAAACTTAATAATTACATTCATTCTCAATTTGATTTGCTCTGAAAACATGGGGGGACAAATAAAACACCCGCAGGCCACCAGCTGAGGAACCCTGCCATACAGGGTCAACTCACTGTATACAGTATCTTTATTCTGATGTTGCATTTTAATACGGTATATGTAGTAAGATGATTCAATCAGAGTGCAAGATCAAGCAAAAACCAATTGACAGTTGAAGGTTTACAACTGTAGCTTGTAATGTTATAGGGCAGTGATGTGGGCTGGTATTTGGCCCTGATACTTTTCTTTACAGAAAGTAATAATTTCTCACCTGAGAACTGCAGAGAATTTCCATGGCCCTGCGTATGGCTGATACTCATCCACAGAGGTCAAACGACTGAAAGATAAACACAATACACAGTCAAGGCACTAGAATCGGGTGCATTAGTGCAGCCCTGGAACAAAAGCCTGCCTCCGGACCAGGTTGGTGACCACTGTATAATATCCTTAAAACATGACAATTTCTCACTCTGAAACATGACAAATTCTTCCCCGAATACAGTACCCTACTGATTCCTTTTTTATGATTCCCTTTCTGCTTGACTTAATGACTCAAACCCGCCCCCACGTTCTCAAATGTTCTATTCTTTAACCACTCAGTGATGGGCAGTGTCCTGTCCCATTTTGCAAAATTCCGAGGACACACCTCTGTGAACAGCTCTGACTCGATTTCTCCAAGTTCTCATTATCTCAATCCATAATACTTTGACAGCTGCACGCACCCATTTACTAGGATTTTTTTGCACACAGCAGCAAAAATAAGGGGTTAAATACATATAAAATCTGTTGTTCCATGTAGTGAATTTGTTATTCAATTCGTTTTTTTAAATATATTTTTCTTAAGGGGTCTTAAAGGGGTCTTAAAAGGGGTCTTAAGGGGTCTTAAAATTCAAAATCAAATAGCGAAATGATCATCCCACAGCTTTGACAGGGCTTAGACTTTTATGGGTTAAGAGCAGCACACTGTAAGAGTTTTAAAGCAGCACGCTCCAGACTAAGCATGGCCCCTGGCCTAGGCTCCACAGGCCGCAGCTTCTTTCCTCATTGTACCGTCCTGCCACTAGTCCTGGCTACACACACACACACACACAACCACTTGATATGTCAAACTAAAACTGCACTCCAGCCAGAAACGTTGAGCCACAGCAGCAGTTCTAAAGAATTCTGGGACTTCCTGCTTGTTTTTGTTCATTAGTGATGCTGACCTCTCAACCTACTAATCAAAGCCTACCCAGCAGTTGGTTATGCCACCGTTATAAGTCATTCCTATCAGCTGCTAAAAGCATGTTTTCATTCAATCTTGCTTCAGGTGGCTGCATGGTTATTAGAAAATACATTTCCCTGAAGTGGGAGTGCACGACAGTGCCAAAAATGTAGCCAACAAGCCATGTTAAAATAACAGTAGAGCAAAGTAAATCAAATACATTTACAACCCACCACAATATACAGTAAATCAATGCACAAGAGTCTGGCCTGTCTTTTTCTGTAGGCCTCCACTTGTGCCGACTTGCATGATTGTGCTTGTGAGATCATTAAATCAGTCCTTCCGTGGATGGAAGCAAAAGCAAAAGCACGAAGCAGAATGATTGGCTGATGTGTGGCCATGACTTCATCGGCTGAAAGTGGGCCACTTGGGCCTGTTTCAGGACAAGGTTTGGTTGGGGCAGAGGGTGGTGGGAAAGGTGGGGGTTGGTTGGTTGGTTTAGTGATAGCGTGGCGCGGGTACCCCAGCAGCCGAGGAGGACTGGGAGCACACACAGCAGTAATGGTTCAGGCCCAGGGAAGGATGACCTCACCTCTGCTTCCCCCCCCAGGGAGAAATGAGCTCAGTGGCAGCAGCCTCACTCTCTGATTGGCCTGTTTATCAGCCGAGTCAAAATACACTCTGTGACCCCAACGGGCAAAACCTGCACGCAGATAGAACACCAACAGATGACAGACAATGACAAATACACACTCTTTCTGTGACCACAACATGTTATAAACAACACTTTCACATGGATAAGACACCAAAATCAACACACACACACACACACACACACACACACACACACACACACACACACACACACACACACACACACACACACACACACACACACACACACACACACACACACACACACACACACACACACACACACACACACACACTCCCACATTGTGACCCCCAGGACATAAGTGAAACTTTAATGAATATAAAACACACACAAGCTGTGACCCTCAGGACACCAGAAAATACATTATGAATATAACACACACTCACACAGGCTCTTACCATGGATTTAAAGGCCTGGAGGATCTTGGGCAGAAACAGGGTGAAGCCTTTCAGGCCGATGGTGAAGTACTTGAGAACAAAGTCAGTGATCCCCATCGCCCAGATCAAAGAAGTCAAAGCTGTTGATGTTGGGCTTTGCAAACATCAGGCTGAGGTGGGAAAAAAACAGCAGCGATGAGACATGAGACTTCAGTTCTGTACAGGTTGAGGTTTGATCATGGATAGACGTGATACATTATGTCTAGTCTCTATTGGTTACAAGGGATCATTGATCCACAGAAGATTTAGTAACAAAAATGAACAACGTAACTCAAATTTCATAAAACAAAACTAAATGTGATAACAGGTGAAATTATAAATAAACACAAAATCAATACTCACAGGAAACGTAGTCACATGGTGACATATGCCTAAAGACAATGAAAATAACATTAGAGCATGAAGGAAAAAAATGAATGAATAATTTATCACACGCATTCTGTACACACACAGATAAGAAAGAAAACCAAATCAAAGACAGCAATGTCAAACAAAAGCAAACGGTTTACCTAATGTATAGGCCTAAACGTTCAGTGGTTGACAATGTCACAATTTTATAGTGCCATATGAAGAGACAATCAAAGAAACATGGTTTTACCATACCTGTTGTACAACTCCGCAGCACTGAATGTGTAGTAGAGATACAATATTTTTCTAGACAGGAGCATGATCATCCACAGTGCTACAACCACAGACCTCTCCTCCTGATATGCAGACAGACAAATAGTAAATAATCAAATGCATTATTAATCAGTAATGTATGTATATTCTCACGAGCTGAACCAGAACCAATTCTCAAGCTAGCTATTTATATAGACTAGATAACACTCAAGAAATATTCTCAAATGTTTATACATTTAAAAACCTAAAAACTATAAGAGTTATGGTCTCAGACCGAAGTTGTATAAAATGTGAGGATTGCCCGTAGCGACACCAGGTGCTTGAATGTTGAATTGGCGAAGGAAATGTGCTGGCCATCCCAGCACACAGCAATACCTACCAGAGAGATACAAAAGAGTTATCAGTCAGTCACACACACTATCAGACACTTCCCAATTTCCCAAATGTTCCTTATTCCACAAAACAACCAACTCCATGACTATACAATTACAAAGCAACTACTAAAGTATTAGGCCTAGAAAATGGTTTAGTATGAAAACTGTGACTAGGCAACAAAAACATTATAAATCAGAGTAGTAATTCGTGTTTCTACACTGGTATAAGAGTCCCTTTAATTTATTTGTAATCTAAAACCAGTCTTACCCAGCTTGTGCTGAAAACAAACTTTATCTAGGAGGATCAGAAGGAATGGGAATTCCCTCTGCAGCCAGGTGACTATGGACTTCAGCTCCGATATGGCTGGTGCTAGTGTAGAGGGCTCCTCCGAGACCACCTTCCTGTTCCCATGCCTCTCTATGGCCCCTGCAGCCGAGTGCAGGAGGGAGGTACGGTGCTGGAGTGGCTGGTGGTGATGAAGTTGCGAGGGCGGGCGGGGGAGGTAGGGCCCACCCTCAGTGTGGTGTGGACCTCTTTCCTCCCTGGAGGAGACGGTCATCTGGATGAAGGCGTCTTGGGGAGTCCCCAGAACCAGGCGAATTGCCTGGAAGTTAGCTTAGGGCACGCCGGACCCAGAGAGAACCCCGACCCCAACCAGGCCGGAGAAGAGCTGCTGGGGGAAGTAGGCGAGTCAGGCTTCAGGCAGTCAAACACGCCTTAGTCTAGGCTGCTTTATGATCCCAGGGTTTGGCTACGGGTCCTGGAGAGCAGAGAGAGGATCAGCTACATCTTTTGACGGTTCAAAGACTGTTGTCTAGTCTATTTCCTGCATTGCCTTGCAATGAATTTGGTTCCTGAAGTTAACATGTTTTATCTACCTTCCTCTTTAGTGGGACATTTCAGGTTATGATGAACCTGCAGAGAGGCCTGTGTCCTAGAATGTAGACTCGAACCTTTCTGAGGGCATGCCATCGGTGTGACTGCTATACCTCCACTGCATGGCACATCCAGTCCATCCCCATTTGATCCAGGTTTGTGGTGGGGTGCAGACAGACACACAGATGGCAACGAGTGAGTGAATACGGTAAAAAGCAGCAGGGGGGGTATCGATGGTTGGCTAGCCTTTTATTGCGACATTATAGCTAGCCGCCGATAGATTAGATAGATTGTGACACTATTGCACCACCATTTACATGTAAATGGTTTACTGATTTTTCATATTTATATGGTTGCTTCCTAAATTCATATTTTTGCAAGGAAATTGTTGAGCTCACTTGAATCATCGTTTTATTTATAATTATCATTCCCCTGTCGCACACACCCCTGCGGCTGCCCGGCTCGCAACTATGTTTTCACTGTGTGATGACGTAAGTGAAATTGTAAATCGACCAACTAGCGTTCACTTTTCCACATCCGAGTTTGGAAAATGTTTTGATGGTGGACGTCAGATTTTTTTTTTAAATCGTTTATTTCCGAGGCTTTCTCTGTCATTTCTCTGAAGTGAATGCCAGCAACAACTGTCTTTTAGAGTTATAGCCAGTTAGCGATGAGTCTTTCAGCAGGTTACTAACGTTAGCTAGCTAATGCTAACTCTAGCAGCTGGATGAGTACAGTAGCTAGCCCAGTGTCGTTAGTGTGTTCACAGGCTAACAAAGCAGTCTTTATCCAAAACGGCTTGCTAATATTTACTTTGTAGCTAGCTACCTAGCACTACGGAAATATTTTTTACAGTTAATGTATTCACAGCTACCACGTTTTCTAGCATTGCTAGCTAGCCAGCAAAATGGGTTAGTTTGCGGTTATGGTGTTGACCAAACAGTTACTCTGTCATAGCCAGACACCCCAGTTGAACTGCAGGGCTCTACTGAACAGTTTATCCAGCTTGCTTGTTATTGGAGCATTCCTGCAATTCAATTCCTCTGGCTGGACTGGGTGGTCGCTGGGATCTCCTAAAGTCATGCCATGGTGCTACGAAGATTACTAAGAAAACGTTGGGTGCTAGGTGTGGTGTTTGGACTTTCTTTGATCTACTTCTTAACCAACACCCTGAAAAAGGTATTTCAACTTTTGACATCTCAGATTTATGTCTAGCTCAAATAACTGGAAAACAGATGATCTTTGTCTGTATAGGCCTACGTTATCCTAGACAGTCTGAGGTCCAGCTCGGGTGGGTATAATTTGTGGAACGTTCTAACAGGAATCTGTTCCAAAAACTTCGTAAAGTAACGTTACAAGGTTGCCAACAAACGCATACAAAGTAGCATGATCAATTCAGCTAGCTGACAAATAGGCATCAACTCACCACGTAGCTTATTCTTAATGTTTGTCCATAGGCTACCAGAGTGAGGACAGATATTTTACGGAATAAACGTGGTGAGTGAAAAACTTAATTAAATAGCCCGCTCCCTACCTGGTATCTTATTCTGCCGCTATACAACTTAGTATGCGTTGTTTGTTGACAACCTTGTTATTTACGAAGTTTTTGAAACAGATTCCTGTTGGAACATTCCACAAATTATACCCACCCTTTGGCTATACAAGACGTGTGAGATGAATTGTGTTGTGTTATGCAGGAGGAGAGAACCATAAGGGATCGCACCCTGTTGGAGGCCAGGGACCCGGACCACCGGATCCCATGGAAGGTCAGGTTTAACCTGGGCAACAGTAGCAGGCTGATCACTCAGTGCCGGAACTCCATTCAGGGCAAGACACTGCTCACAGATGAACTGGGTAAGTTATTAACTTAACTGGACTCATTCACTCATTCATTATCCCTTGGGAAATAATGGCTTTATCTCAATCTGTATTTCCACAATTCCTTACAACCTGTCTCCTCCCACCGGACCTTCTTCTCCAATGTGTTTTGATGAGAGAGGATTCAAGGAAAGATGAATTAAGAAAAGCCCCTATCATTGAGGTATTATGAAAGACCACTTCAATATTCAAGTCACTGACTAATCCATTGTATGTAATGGTCCACCAGGTTATGTGTGTGAGAGGAAGGATCTGCTGGTGAACGGTTGCTGTAATGTCAACGCTCTGAGCTCCAGACAGTACATCTGTAAAAGTTGTCTGGCCAACGGCTGCTGTAACATCTACGAGTACTGTGTATCCTGCTGCCTCCAGCCTGATAAGGTATTCAAACTGTGGCACTCTTGTTGTGCTGCACCCAATAGCTCAATTGTTTGTTCCAAATGAGAATTTGCTACTTTTGTATACACATCTGTTGGATGCATGCACTTTTCAGTCAATGGTATCATATCTTTATCTTACCTTTGACTCTTCAACTCTACATTGTTTTCATCTTAACCTTTTGCAGTGGTTGAGTTATAACTATCCATGTTAGAAATACCAGATTTTGATCTGACCTTTACACCTCTCTCTCTCTCTGATCTCTTCACCCAACTGTCCCTTTTTTTAATGTTCTCTCCCCCCCCCCTCTCTCTCTCTCTCTCTCACTCACTCACCCTCTCTCTCTCAGCAACTTCTACTAGAGCATTTCCTGAACAGAGCTGCAGACGGCTTTCAGAACCTCTTCACCGCCGTGGAGGACCACTTTGAGCTGTGTTTAGCTAAGTGTCGGACTTCATCGCAGGTATGTTGAGTTGTGTACATGAAACAAATGCATACCTCCCTGACCCTACCCACATGCTTTCATGCAGAGATGGTAAGAAAAACTTTCTAATGGTTGTGTTTACCTTCTCATTTTGCTAATGCAGAGTGTCCAACATGAAAATACCTACAGAAATCCACAAGCAAAATACTGTTATGGAGAAAGTCCACCTGAACTCCTGCCTATATGATTGTTCGATCCTCTGGGACCTACGAGACTAAAGAAACTAATAATAGTCCAACTAAGAGCCAAGGGACACCTTGATGTTCCTTGAGAAGACAGGCTTCATCTTGTGTCCCACACTGGCCTTGAACATTCTGATACCATACAGTGCCATCAAGAACACCAGAGCCATATACTGTATAGAGGGAGTTTGGCAAACTTTGACTGACAATAACGGACACCATGTTGAACCTTTTGATGTAATAATGTGAATAATCGTCTCTACATATGGCTCTGAAGAACACTATCGTAACCTCACAACTATGGACAAATACTTTGTGATTTTTATATATTATTTACACTTCATAAGTGCATAGCTTCATAACTTCATCAGTGATGATCATCAGGTCTCATTCGCTCACCAGTTGGGATTTGCCTCATTCTGCCCATTGTTTCACATCATGGGCATGTTCATTAGGGCATGCAACTGAAAGTGTTTTAAAAGGTTTCACAACATAACTAAAATGTGGGTTTCTTATTGGTTAAGTCCCTCCCTGTATAAGTTTTCTTCCATTTGGTGCCAAATGAACATGACCCATGTAATAAAGGTTTTTATTTCAAGCCTGATCAATGTACTGAAGGATGGTATTAGTTAAGTCGTCATTGTTGAGAAACAAACTACAAAGGATGTGTCATCACTTGTGTGTAGTTGTGCATGCATATTGACTGATGGCTATTTAATAACGTGACTGAAAGTAATCGGCTCACGGTTTACGTTGCAATGTCTATTCTTCAGACCCTTTCAGAATAAATATCAGTATTGCATTTTGTATAGAAATTGTATCTATTTTACACTATGAAAGAATTCTATATTATGATGACCCTATAGTCTATCTGGGGCTGAGAGCTGTATCAGAGAGCTGTATCAACATGTAGAATTGGCATATTTTGATTGAATATATGACAAAATAACTTTTTCAACGTTGTTTTTTTCATTGTCAATATACATACATTTTATTTCTGCTGTGCTATTGTTACCTATCATTTTGACATGGGTTTGACAGCTTGATCTGCTTTACCATGCTCTGTCCACCTGCCTATGCTATAATTGCCTGGCTACGCAAAGTCCTTGCTGCAGTCAAATGCTACGCCACACCCATGGAAGTTCTTCTTTGCAGTGAGTCTGGATCTGATTTGAGTACCTCCCCGACGATTTCTAGAATCAAACACATTCTAACTGTTCGGATCAGTCCCAGAAACTGATGGTTTGGGCCATAGCCAGAACACATGGGTAAAGCAGCATTTTTCACACTCTGCTGATTGGTAGTGATGAGCCAATAGCTGAAGACTTTGTTTTGTACAACCCTCACGATTTTTACATCACAAACGACTTCAAGGATGGCAGTCTCAGTCTGAAGCGAACATAGAGCAGTGGAAGAATTCAGTTTGAGTCTTCAGGCAAATGCTATTCACCCTGGAATACAATGATTGGACACCAGGGGCCTCAGTTTCTATGCAATATGAAAAAAATATTTAAAAAATTGGCTAACGTACAATCGATCACTGGAGAATAAACTGGAGGATCTCTGTCGAGACTATCCTACCAACAGGACATAAAAATTGTAATATCACTGAGTTGTGGCTGAACAACGACACGGATAATATACAGTTGGCTGGGTTTCCCGTGCACCGGGAGGACAGAACAGCTACGTCTGGGGTGTGGACGAGGGGTGGATGTGTGTGTTTATTTGTCAATAACAGCTGGTGTGCAATGTCTATTATTAAGGAAGTCTTGAGGTAGAGTACCTAAAAAATTGCTGTAGACCACACTAACTAGCAAGAGCAGTCTATTTACCATCACAAATCGATGCTGGCACTAAGGCCAACTTTTTTTTAATGCAGGCAAACTTAAATCCGTTTGACCTAATTTCTACCAGCATGTCACATGCAACCAGAGGGGGAAAAAATTCTAAACCACCTTTACTCCACACACAGAGATGCATACAAAGCTCTCCCTCGCCCTCCATTTGGAAAATCTGACCATAATTGTATCCTCCTGAATCCTGCTTATAAGCAAAAACTAAAGCAGGAAGTGCCAGTGACCCACTCAATACGTAAGTGGTCAGATGACGCGGATGCTACGATACAGGACTGTTTTGCTAGCACAGACTGGAATATGTTCCGGGATTCATCCAATGGCATTGGTGAATATACCACCTCAGTCACCGGCTTCATCAATAAGTTCATCGATGACGTCGCCCCCCACAGTGGCCGAACGTACATATCCCAACCAGAATCCATGGATTACAGGCAACATCCGCACCGAGCTAAAGGCTAGAGCAGCCACTTTCAAGGAGCGGGACACTAATCCGGACGCTTATAAGAAATCAAGCTATGCCTTCAGACGAACCATAGAACAGGCAAAGCATCAATACAGGACTAAGATTGAATCCTACTACAGCGGCTCTGATGCTCGTCGGATATGGCAGGACTTGCAAACTATTACGGACTACAAAGGGAAAACCAAGTCACGAGCTGCCCAGTAAAGAAAGCCGACCAGACAAGCTAAATTCCTTTTTATGCTTGCTTCAAGGCAAGCAACACTGAAGCATGCATGAGAGCACCAGCTGTTCCAGACGACTGTGTGATCACGCTCTCTGTAGCCGGTGTGAGCAAGACTTTTAAACAGGTCAACATTCACAAGGCCGCGGGGCCAGACGGATTACCAGGACGTGTACTTAGAGTATGCGCGGACCAACTGGCAAGTGTCTAAACTAACATTTTCAACCTCTCCCTGACCGAGTCTGTAATACCTACATGTTATAACCAGACCACCATAGTCCCTGTTCCCAAGAAAGCAAAGGTAACCTGCCTAAATGACTACTGCCCCGTAGCACTCACGTCGGTAGCCATGAAGTGCTTTGAAAGGCGGGTCATGGTTCACATCAACACCATAATCCCGGAAACCCTAGATCCACTCCAATTTGCATACCACCCCAACAGATCCACAGATTACGCAATCTCAATCGCACTCCACACTGCCCTTTCCCACCTGGACAAAAGGAACACCTATGTGAGAATGCTGTTCATTGACTACAGCCCAGTGTTCAACACTAAAGTACCCACAAAGCTCATCACTAAACTAAGGACTCTGGGACTAAACACCTCCATCTGCAACTGGATCCTGGACTTCCTGACGGACCGCCCCCAGGTGGTAAGGGTAGGCAACAACACATCTGCCACGCTGATCCTCAACACGGGGTCCCCTTCTGTACTCCCTGTTCACCCACGATTGCGTGGCCAAGCATGACTCCAACACCATCATTAAGTTTTCTGACAACACAACAGTGTTAAGCCTGATCAACGATGAGACAGCCTATAGGGAGGAGGTCAGAGACATGGCACTGTAGTGCCAGGACAACAACCTCTCCCTCAATGTGAGCAAGACTAAGGAGCTGATCGTGGACTACAGGAAAAGGAGGGCCGAACACTCCCTCATTCACATCGACGGGGCTGTCATGGAGCGGGTCGAGAGTTTCAACTTCCTTGGTGTCCACATCACCAACAAACTATCATGGTCCAAACATACCAAAACAGTCGTGAAAAGGGCACGACAAAACCTTTTCCCCCTCAGGAGACTGAAAAGATTTGGCATGGGTCCTCAGATCTTCAACAGGTTTTACAGCTGCACCATCGGTTTGCATCACTGCCTGGTATGGCAACTGCTCTGCCTCCGACCGTGAGGTGCTAAAGAGGGTAGTGTGTACTGCCCAGTACATTACTGGGGCCAAGCTTCCTGACATCCAGGACCTATATACTAGGCGGTGTCAGAGGAAGGCCCAAAAAACTGTCCAAGACTCTAGTCACCCAAGCCATAAGTTGTTCTCTCTGCTACCGTATGGCAAGCGGTACCGGAGTGCCAAGTCTAGGTCCAAAAGGCTCCTTAACAGCTTCTACCCCCAAGCCAAACGACTGCTGAACAATTAATAAAATGGCCACCCGCACTATTTACATTGACCTCCTTTGTTTTTACACTGCTGCTACTTGCTGATTATTATCGATGCATAGTCACTTTACCCCTTCCTACATGTACAAATTACCTCGACTAACCTGTACCCCTCGTATATAGCCTTGTTATTATTTTGTGTTACTTTTTATTTCTTACTTTAGTTGGGAAATATTTTCTTAACTATTTCTTGAACTGCATTGTTGGTTAAGGGCTTGTAAGTAAGCATTTGATGGTAACCTGTTGTATTCGGCACGTGACAAATAAAATTTGGTTTGAAAATACTACTTAGGAACAGAATTTAGAATGTGTGTTAGCATAGAAAAAGTGTGATTTATCAAACAATCTTATGAGCGTCATGCACACACTGGTAGGAGATAACCATAGATAAATACCAATATTGTTCTCAAAGCCTCAGTGCTTGTGAGTGACCTTGGCTGTTTGTGTTTCGAAATTGGTTAAAATAATCCCTTTAACACATGGGGAATATACAACACCCTACCATGAAATACAACAGTGAAACAAAAAAAGCTTTAAAAAATTTAATTAAATTTCTGAGACTGAAATAGAGGTGCTAATGTCTGCGATTGAGTTCAACCAAAATGTTTTATTTCACTCATTCAGTTGTGGCTTAACCAGTAAAAATATAAGCATAGCTACAAAGAGAGGACCATTAGGACAATTCAAGTTGCTTTAGCAATGGCAAAAATACTACAAATGAGTAAACAACACTCATCAATAAGCCATCCATCTTGTAGACATATAGGCCAACAGTCGTGCATTCCACCTGGCCACCCTATTCAGCAGCATCTTTTGAGCATCACATAACCTATCAAATGCACATAAAGAGCGGAAGCTTTTTCTGTTCACATGCACAGTTAAAATCACCATCCCAAAATGATTTCATGGCAATGTGGATGCTGTCTATTGCTCTGTTCATATTTGGGAACCCATTGATGGCGGCATGGCAGACACCCCTCTTGACTTCACCCAGTTGTGCGATGGTATTAAAAAAAAAACATTTAACCAGGCAAGTCAGTTAAGAACAAATTTGGCCTACACCGGCCAAACCTGGACGACTATGGGCCAGCTGTGCGCCGCCCTATGGGACTCCCAATTATGGACGGTTGTGATACAGACTGGATTCAAACCAGGGTGTCTGTAGTGACGCCTCTAGCACTGAGATGCAGTGCCTTAGACCGCTGCACCACTCGGGAGCCTGTATGTTACTGTTAGTTTTGCTGATTAATGCATTCAAGACATTGGCTCATCAAGGGCTCCGAGATGCCGATCAGCAAGCTCCCTTCGGAAATGTGCCCATTGCCAAAAACCCGATAGGGACAGTGGCGATTTTAGCATGTAAATCTTGGCGGGGCAAACTCCACATTTTTGGGGGGTTGATGCATGCCAGCAAAGCCTCTACACAACACTAAAGTCCTGGCCAAAAGTTTTGAGAATGACACAAATATACATTTTCACAAAGTCTGCTGGCTCAGTTTGTATGATGGCAATTTGCATATACTCCAGAATGTTATGAAGAGTGAGCAGATGAATTGCAATGAATTGTGAAGTCCCTCTTTGCCATGCAAATGAACTGAATCCCCCCAAAAACATTTCCACTGCATTTCTGCCCTGCCACAAAAGGACCAGCTGACATGTCAGTGATTCTCTCGTTAACACAGGTGTGAGTGTTGACGAGGACAAGGCTGGAGATCACTCTGTCATGCTGATTGAATTCGAATAACAGACTGGAAGCTTCAATAGGAGGGTGGTGCTTGGAATCATTGTTCTTCCTCTGTCTAACATGGTTACCTGCAAGGAAACACGTGCGTCATCATTGCTTTGCACAAAAAGGGCTTCACAGGCAAGGATATGGCTGCCAGTAAGATTGCACCTAAATCAACCATTTATCGGATCATCAAGAACTTCAAGGAGAGCGGTTCAATTGTTATGAAGAAGGCTTCAGGGTGCCCAAGAAAGTCCAGCAAGCGCCAGGGCCGTCTCCTAAAGTTGATTCAGCTGCGGGATCGGGGCACCACCAGTACAGAGCTTGCTCAGGAATGGCAGCAGGTAGGTGTGAGTGCATATTCACGCACAGTGAGGCGAATACTTTTGGAGGATGGCCTGGTGTCAAGAAGGGCAGCAAAGAAGCCATTTCCCTCCAGAAAAAACATCAGGGACAGACTGATATTCTGCAAAAGGTACAGGGATTAGACTGCTGAGGACTAGGGTAAAGTCATTTGATGAATTCCCTTTCCAATTGTTTGGGGCATCTGGAAAAAAGCTTGTCCGGAGAAGACAAGGTGAGCGCTACCATCAGTCAGTCCTGTGTCATGCCAACAGTAAAGCATCCTGAGACCATTCATGTGTGGGGTTTCTTCTCAGCCAAGGGAGTGGGCTCACTCACAATTTTGCCTAAGAACACAGCCAAGAATAAAGAATGGTACCAACACATCCTCCGAGAGCAACTTCTCCCAACCATCCAGGAACAGTTTGGTGACGAACAATGCCTTTTCCAGCATGATGGAGCACCTTGCCAAAAGGCAAAGTGATAACTAAGTGGCTCGGGGAACAAAAACATCGATATTTTGGGTCCATGGCCAGGAAACTCCCCAGACCTTAATCCCATTGAGAACTTGTGGTCAATCCTCAAGAGGTGGACAAACAAAAACCCACAAATTCTGACAAACTCCAAGCATTGATTATGCAAGAACGAGCTGCCATCAGTCAGGATGTGGCCCAGAAGTTAATTGACAGCATGCCAGGGCGGATTGCAGAGCTCTTGTAAAAGAAGGGTCAACACTGCAAATATTGACTCATCAACTTCATGTAATAAAAGCCTTTGACACTTATGAAATGCTTGTAATTATACTTCAGTATTCCATAGTAACATCTGACAAAAATATCTAAAGACACTGAAGCAGCAAACTTTGTGGAAATGAATATTTGTGTCATTCTCAAAACCTTTGGCCACGACTGTACATGAATTGCACTATAACGGTGACAAACGGTGCCCACAAACTGTTAGGGCCTACATAAAGCTGTCCCAACAGCAGAGCTTTCTTTTCAGCACCATGGAGTGAATCCTTACCACTGCTACACTTGGCTATTAACGGAGCCTCGTCTGGCAGCGAAACAGTTAATTCAGCCTAATTTACTGCCTTTTCAAAAAACATAGCTCATATGGCTGACTTGCTTAAACAAATGTGGTTTCTACTGACAATTGAAATGTACAAACTATGACATAAGGGAATGATGAGCGGAGAAGAGGCAATCCGTAATTTTGATTAAGACAATAAGTGAGCTAGGATGGACGTAGTCTGTTTGAACTATTTGTTAAGCACTTTTGAAATGTACAGCGACAGAATTCAGAACATGGGCCGTTCTTGCAGTATTCTCCCTTTACACCAAGTCAGAACCGTAGGATAAATAAAGGGGGCATATAAGCAGACAATGAAAGCTCTTACAATATTAGATGATTACATTTCTCACAGGCTATAGGCTATAGGTTACATGTGCACCACCAAGTCAGAACAGTAGGCTAAGTTATGAGGATGAAGGGACCAGCTTACGACACAACATATACTTAGTGTTACTTTCTTAGCTACAGTATCTCCCCGGTATATTAAATAATTTCTGCAGCATACAAGACAATTTTGGACATACCTTGTTGTGCTGTGCTCACTTGAACAAGAAGGTGGTGCGGCGGTTCTTCTTGTGGGAAAATTTTGTCATCAAAGTCTGGCATTTTCTGGATTTATGGTGCTTTCAAGACAACTGGGAACTAAGGAAAAAAACAAGGTCGAATCATGACGTCTGTGATCTTCTGGTTGGAGTTCTAGAAAGAGGCCGGAGTTCCCGACTTGGAATTCCGAGTTGGATGACTGTTCAAAACGTATGTTCCCAGTCGGAGGTAGTTTTTTTTTCAGAGTTCCCAGTTGTCTTGAACTCACTGAAGTCGGAGATTTCCTAGTTCCGAGTTTCCAGTTGTTTTGAATGTGGCAGAAGTCATGCTAGATTGACAGCATGGCCAACGTATTCAACCTGTTCTGGCCCATGGCATGTGAATGTTTATCCTTTTAAGCTTGGAAAAGAGACCATTAAACCCAGACTTGGACCACACACCCACTCCACTGAATAGCAGGCTAGTGATTGCTTTGCAATCAATCAATCAAATATATTTATAAAGCCCTTCTTACATCAGCTGATGTCACAAAGTGCTGTACAGAAACCCAAACAGCAAGCAATGCAGGTGTAGAAGCACGGTGGCTAGGAAAAACTCCCTAGAAAGGCCGGAGCCTAGGAAGAAACCTAGAGAGGAACCAGGCTGAGGGGTTGTCAGTCCTCTTCTGGCTGTGCCGGGTGGAGATTATAACAGAACATGGCCAAGATGTTCAAATGTTCATAGATGACTAGCAGAGTAAAATAATAATAATCACAGTTGTTGTAGACGGTGCAACAGGTCAGCACCTCAGGAGTAAATGTCAGTTGGCTTTTCATAGCCGAACATTCAGAGTATCTCTACTGCTCTTGCTGTCTCCAGAGAGTTGAAAACAGCAGGTCTGGGACAAGGTACCACATCCGGTGAACAGGTCAGGGTTCGATAGCCGCAGGCAGAACAGTTGAAACTGGAGCAGCAGCACGACCAGATGGACTGAGGACAGCAAGGAGTCATCAGGCTAGGTAGTACTGAGGCATAGTCCTAGGGCTCGGGTCCTCCAAGAGAAAGAAAGAAAGAATTAGAGAGAGCAAACTTAAATTCACACAGGACACCGGATAAGACAGGAGAAAAACTATTGCAGCATAAATACTGGAGGCTGAGACAGGAGAGGTTGGGAGACACTGTGGCCCCGTCCAACAATACCCCCGGACATGGCTAAACAGGCAGGATATAACCCCACCCACTTTGCCAAAGCACAGCCCCCACACCACTAGAGTGATATCTTCAACCACCAACTTACTATCCTGAGACAAGGCTGAGTATAGCCCACGAAGATCTCCCCCACGGCACGAACCCAACCCGGACAGGAAGATCACATCAGTGACTCAACCCACTCAAGTGACGCACCCCTCCTAGGGACGGCAATGAGGAGCACCAGTAAGCCAGTGTCTCAGCACTTGTAATAGGGTTTGAGGCAGAGAATCCCAGTGTAGTGAGGGGAACCGGCCAGGCAGAGACAGCAAGGGTGGTTCGTTGCTCCATTGCCTTTCCGCTCACCTTCACACTCCTGGGCCAGACTACATTCAATCACAGGACCTACTGAAGAGGTGTCTGCGTCTCTCACATGGGTAGGCAGACCATTCCATAAAAATAGAGCTCTACAGAAGAAAGCCCTGCCTCTAGCTGTTTGCTTAGAAAATCTAGGGACAGTAAGGAGACCTGCGTCTTGTGACCGTAGCGTACGTGTAGGTATGTACTGCGGGACCAAATCGGAAAGATAGGTAGGAGCAAGCCCATGTAATGCTTTGTAGGTTAGCAGTAAAGCCTTGAAATCAGCTCTAGCCTAAACAGGAAACCAGTGTAGAGAGGCTAGCACTGGAGTAATATGATCAAATTTTGGGGTTCTAGTCAAGATTCTAGCAGCCGTGTTTAGCACTAACTGAAGTTTATTTAGTGCTTTATCTGGGTAGCTGGAAAGTAGAGCATCGCAGTAGTCTAACCTAGAAATTACAAAAGCATGGATACATTTTTCTGCATAATTCTTGGACAGAAAGTTTCAGATTTTTGCAATGTTGTGTAGATGGAAAAAAGCTGTCGTTGAAACAGTCTTGATATGTTCGTCAAAAGAGAGATCAAGGGCCAGAGTAATGCCATGGTCCTTCACAGTTTTATTTGAGATGACTACAACCATCAAGATTAATTGTCAGATTCAACAGAAGATCTCTTTGTTTCTTGGGACCAAGAACTAGCATCTCTGTTTTGTCAGAGTTTAAAAGTAGAACATTTGCCACAATCCACTTCCTTATGTCTGAAACCCAGGCTTCCAGGGAGGGCAATTTTGGGGCTTCACCATGTTTCATCGAAATGTACAGCTGTGTGTCATCGGCATAGCAGTGAAAGTTAACATTCTGTTTCCGAATGACATCACCAAGAGGTCAAATATATAATGAAAACAATAGTGGTCCTAAAACGGAGCCTTGAGGAACACTGACATTTACAGTTGATTTGTCAGAAGACAAACCATCTACAGAGACAAACTGATATATTTCCGACAGTTTTCAATCTCTCCAAAAGAATGTGGTGAATGTCTAACAGCACGAGGACAGATGTAGAGCCTTGGTCTGAGGTCATTTACCACCTTCACAAGTGCAGTCTCAGTGCTATGATGGGGTCTAAAAACAGACTGAAGCGTTTCGTATACATTGTTTGTCTTCAGGAAGGCAGTGAGTTGCCGTGCAACAGCTTTTAAAACATTTTTTGAGAGGAATGGGAGATTCGATATAGGCCGATAGTTTTTAGATTTTCTGGGACACGGTTTGGATTTTTCAAGAGAGGCTTTATTACTGCCACTCTTAGTGAGTTTGGTACACATCCGCTGGATAGAGAGCCATTTATTATGTTCAACATAGGAGGGCAAAGCACAGGAAGCAGCTCTTTTAGTAGTTTAGTTGGAATAGTGTCCAGTATGCAGCTTGAAGGTTTAGAGGCCATGATTATTTTCATCAATGTGTCAAGAGATATAGTATTAAAAAAACTTGAGTGTCTCCCTTGATCCTAGGTCCTGGCAGTGTTGTGCAGACTCAGGACAACTGAGCTTAGGAGCAATACTTGCAGTTAGCCACTGATTCCATCCAAACCACTCATTGTTGAAATTGCTATTTCCAACTTGTTGTGTAATTTTATGTCCAATGGCCGATGAGCACCGATACGTTTTTTTCTATAGTTTATCTTCATATGACAAGGATTTAAATGATTTGTCAGTAGTTTTTCAACTTAATTCATGAAGATTTATTATGATACCTGGTTGTCTAGCTTGCAAGCTAAGATTTTGAAAGTCTGATGTTGACATGATCAGTCCAATCAAAGCTACGGTAGATATGTGATTTGACGTCATTTTATCTGTAGCCAATGACCTTGAGCCTTCTTGGATGGTCACTTCTAATGTACATCAATGGCAGCACCCAAGGGCCTTGAATGTTTGAGCTCTCCCTGTAGATTTTGTGATGACGTAGTGTCCCCACAAGTGACAGAACACTGAGACAATCATGGCGCGACTAGAGAACATTACCAACCCCTACGTTCTGTATTTTTCGCTGGCTGCCCCACCACCACAGAAAGCACTGAGCTAGGCTGAAACATCTGCATTTTGGAGCTACCTTACTCAAGAAAGCAAAAAAGAGACCATGTTTGATTGCGGCTTCATTATCTCCATGCAAACTGATATGTGACATATTAATGCCCAAATAACATGCAAAACAGCTGTTGGCTGCTTTTCCATTACTCTGCGTTCCAACTAATCACAAACCATCTCAATTGGGTTGAGGTCGGGTGATTGTGGAGGACAGGTCATCTGATGCAGCACCCCATCACTCTCCTTCTTGGTCAAATAGCCCTTACACAGCCTGGAGGTTTGTTGGGTCATTGTCCTGTTGATAAACAAATGATAGTCCCATTAAGCACAAACCAGATGGGATGGCGTATCGCTGCAGAATTCTGTGGTAGCCATGCTGGTTAAGTGTGCCTTGAATTCTAAATAAATTTGAATTCTCTGCTTCTCTCAAATTTGGACTCATCAGACCAAAGGACAGATTTCCACCGGTCTAATGTCCATTGATCGTGTTTCTTAGCCCAAGCAAGTCTCTTCTTATTATTGGTGTCCTGTAATAGTAGTGTCTTTGCAGCAATTTGACCATGAAGGCCTGATTCACCCAGTCTCCTCTGAACAGTTGATTTTGAGATGTGTCTGTTACTTAAACTCCGTGAATCGTTTATTTGGGCTGTAATTTCTGAGGCTGGTAACTCTAATGAACTTATCCTCTGCAGCAGAGGTAACGCTTTCCTGTGTCGGTCCTTGTGAGAGCCAGTTTCATCATAGAGCTTGATGTTTTTTGCAACTGCACTTTGGTGAAACTTTCAAAGTTCTTAAAATGTTCCATTTTGACTGACTTTTCTTGTCTTAAAGTAATGATGGACTGTTGTTTCTCTTTGCTTATTTGAGCTGTTCTTGCCATCATAATATGGACTTGGTCTTTTACCGAATAGGGCTGTCTTCTGTATACCACCTCTACCTTGTCACAACACAACTGATTGGCTCAAAAAACATTAAGAAGGAAATAAATTCCACAAATTAACAAGGCACACTTGTTAATTGAAATGCATTCCAGGTGACTACCTCATGAAGCTGGTTGAGAGAATGCCAAGCGTGTGCAAAGCTGTCAAAGGCAAAGGGTGGCTACTTTGAAGAATCTCAAATATGGTTACTACATTATTCCATATGTGTTATTTTATAGTATTGACGTCGTCACTATTATTCTACAATGTAGAAAATAGTAAAAATAGTGAAAAACCCTGGAATGAGTAGGTGTGTCCAAACTTTTGACTGGTACAGTATATATTCAATAGATGTTATATATTATATACAGTACCAGTCAAAGGTTTGGACACACCTACTCATTCCAGGGTTTTCTTAAATACAATACATTAAAATTGTAATAAATAAAATGATTTAAAAATAAATAGTATTGCTGACCTCCAAAATGAGTGAATCCTGAGACCTGATTCTTCTTACCAGGATTTAGGGCTTCTAGAATCTATGGTATTCTGGAATCGACTATAGATTCCACCCGAACCACACCGGGACTGCTTCCTCACAACAATATTTTAAAATACTGAAAGACATTATGAAAGTGCACAGTGTCGGATAGTAGTGCTTTCTTTTTGTGTATCATTTTCTATCTAATATAATTAAATGTGTTGTAATGGAGTGTAGCTGTGGGCACACGTTGCATAATGTAACCTGCTGTTGACTTCATATAGAAAATCTCATATGCCATGTCTTCAGTTTTTATTGCTTATGTTGTCAGTAATATAGCTAAGAATGAATTGCTTAGCCAAGTGAGTGTGGCCATAGGCTTATATTCATCTTGCTTCATCATATGGTGTAAAAAGTACTGTGGATATGACAAACTCACTTCATACAGTATCTTACAATGTGCTATCATAATAGGTGAAACCCCATCAGAAAAATAAATCAAGATGTTTCCTTTTTAAATGGTTATTTGGTCAACTAAACACAATTTTGAGTTTGTTGGCTTATGAATTACGTGTCTAACTATCCACTGAATCATCCTTTATTATTCTCATTCAATTTAGCGGTTTCTCAACTTCAGGAAGTTTACGGGCAAGAAAGTGATGCAACTACTACCAAAGTAATGCAACTGCTTCATGGCCTGAGTCATGCTGAGTGTAATCAATTCAAATTGCATTGGTTCACGTATTTAGCAGATGTTATTGCGGGTGTAGGAAAATGCTTTTGTTCCTAGCTTCAAAAGTGCAGTAGTCTAACAATACACACAAATCTCAAAGTAAAATAATGGAATTAAGAAATAGATAAATATTAGGATGAGCAATGTCGGCGTGGCATTGACTAGAATACAGTAGAATACAGTATGTAAACATTATTAAAGTGGCCAGTGATTCCATGTCTATGTACATAGAGGTTGTTGCACTAAGGTGCCGGGTTGACTAACCGGGTGGCAGCCGGCTAGTGACAGTGACTAAGTTCAGGGCAGGGCACTGGGTGGAGGCCGGATGGTGATGGCTATTTAACAGTCTGATGGCCTTGAGATAGCTGTCTTTCAGTCGCTCTGTCCCAGCTTTGATGCACCTGTACTGACCTCTCCTGTATGATAGCAGGGTGAACAGGCCGTGGCTCGGGTGGTTTATGTTCTTGATTATATTTTTAGCTTTCCTGTGACATATGGTACTTTAGGTGTCCTGGAGGGCAAGCAGTGTGCCCCCGGTGATGCATTGGGCAGACTGCACCACCCTCTGGAGAGCCCTGTGCTTGCGGGGGGTGCAGTTGTCATACCAGGCGGTGATACAGCCCGACAGTATGCTCTCAATTGTGCATCTGTAAAGATTTGGCCAAGCCAAATTTCTTCCGCCTCCTGAGAAGGCTGTTGAGCCTTATTCACCACACTGTCTGTGTGGGTGGACCATTTCAGATTGTCAGTGATGTGTACGCCGAGGAACTTGAAGCTTTTCACCTTCCCCACTGAGATCAAGTCGATGTGGATGGGGGCATGCTCCCTCTGCTGTCTCCTGAAGTCGACGATCAGCTCCTTCCTTTTGTTGATGTTGAGGGAGAGGTTATTTTACTGGCACCACTCCACCAGTGCACATCCTCCCTGTAGGCTGTCTCGTCATTGCTGGTATTCAGGCCTACTACTGTTGTATCGTCTGCAAACTTGATAATTGAGTTGGAGGTGTGGGTGGCCACGGGTGAACAGGGAGTGCAGGAGGGGGCTGAGCACACACTTTTGAGGGGCCCCTGTGTTGAAGATCAGTGTAGTGGAGGTGTTGTTTCCTACCTTCACCACCTGGGGTGGCCCGTCAGGTTGGTCTAGTACCCAGTTGCACAGGATGGGGTTCAGACCCAGGGCCCCGAGCATAATGCTGAGCTTGGAGGGTACTATGGTGTTGAAGGCTGAGCTGTAGTCAATGAACAGCATTCTTACATAGGTATTCCTCTTGTCCAGATTGGAAAGGGCAGTGTGCAGTGCGATGGCGATTGCATCGTCTGTGGATCTATTGTGGCGGTATGTAAATTGAAGTGGGTCTAGGGCAGGGTGGAGGTGATATGATCCCTAACTAGCCTCTCAGGGCACTTCATGATAACATAAGTGAGTGCTACAGGGTGATAGTCATTTAGCTCAGTTAACTTTGATTTCTTGGGTACAGGAACAATGGTGGACATGTTGAAGCAAGTGGGGACAGCAGACTGGGATAGGGAGAGATTGAATATGTCCGTGAACACTCCAGCCAGCTGGTCTGCGCATGCTCTGAGGATTCGGCTAGGGATGCCGCCTGGTCCAGCAGCCTTGCTAGAGTTAACACGGTTAAATGTCTTACTCATGACGGCCACGGAGAACAAGAGCTCACAGTCCTTGGGAGCAGCCTGCGTCGGTGGCACTGTTGTCTTCCAAGCGGGTGAAGGTGTTTAGCTTCTCTGGGAGCAAGACCTGGGTGTCCACGATATGGCTGGTTTTCCCTTTGTAGTCAGTGATTGTCTGTAGTCCCTGCCACATACGTCTCGTGTCTGAACTGTTGAATTGCGACCACGCCAGCCCAGGACCTCTACATCTGGCTTTTTCACCCGAGGGATTGTCTGAGACCAACCAATGAAACTGTGGGTTTGCACAACCAAAGAATATCTGCACAAACTGTCAGAAATGGCCTCATGAAACTCATGCATGCTCATCGTCCTCAGCAGGGTCTTAACCTAACTGCAGTTCGGCATCGTAACCAACTTCAATGGGCAAATGCTCACCTTCGATGGCCACTGGCATGCTGGAGAAGTGTGCTCTTCACGGATTAATCCCGGTTTCAACTGTACCGGTCAGATGTCAGACAGGGTGTATGGCGTTGTGTGGACAAGCGGTTTACTGATGTCAACAGAGTGCTCCATGGTGGCAGTTGGATTATGGTATAGGCAGCCATAAGCTTCGGACAATGAACACAACTGCATTTGATCCATTGGCAATTTGAATGCACAGAGATACCGTGATGAGATCCCGAGGCCCATTGTCGTGCCCTTCATCCACTGCCATCACCTCATGTTTCAGCATGATAAAGCACAGCCCCATGTCGCAAGGATCTGTACACAATTCCTGGAAGCTGAAAATGTCCCAGTTTTTCCATGGCCCGCATACTCACCAGACATGTCACCCATTGAGCATGTTTGGATGCTTTGGATCGACACGTACAACAGTGTGTTCCAGTTCCTGCCAATATCCAGCAACTTCAACAGCCATTGAGGAGTGGAACAACATTCCATAGGTCACAATCAACAGCCTAAACAATTCTATGTAAAGGAGATGTGTTGCACTGCATGAGGCAAATGGTGATCACCAAATACTGAGTTTGAGATCCACACCCCTATTTTTTTTAAGGCATCTGTGACCAACAGATTTAGATCTGTATTCCCAGTCATGTGAAATCCACAGAATAAGGGCCTAATTAACTCATTTCAGTTAACGGATGTCCTTATGAACTGTAACTCAGTAAAATCTTTGAAATTGTTGCATGTTACATTTATGTTCAGTGTAGTATTACAGAGAAACAACTTTAAAAAATAAATAAACAAATAAATACATAATTTTAAACAGGACAAATATAAGAGGGCACGTGCACTTGTGGCCCCTATGGTCATAACTTCTCTGTTCATATCAATCTCATAACAAAAAATAAATAATTACAAATTTCAAAATGACACAAAGTGCAGTTTTCAAAAAATGGCCACCAAGACTTAACTTGATATAGCTGAGACTAAAAGTTCCAAGTTTAAACAAAAACCCATATAGCAGACACGTTTATACAAAATAATTTACAGTACATGAATGAATAAATACGTTTTTAGTATACATTGAACATTTATGGCATTACTAACACTTTAGTATACAGTATCAGAATGAAAATATTCAGCCTGTTATCTGTGTGTTCTGAGGATGCAAGGAGGACGTCATGAGATGTGAATGATAGGGGAGTCAGTGGCTGTGTTCCAAATGGCACCCTATTCCCTATTTAGTGAACAACTTGGGCTCTGCTCAAAAGCAGTTCACTAAATAGGGAATCATTTGGGACACAATCTCTCAATCTCTGGGGCTTTCTGACCTTCCTGGACGTCATAGTACTACTTCCTGTTCTTCTACCCCACTCACCAACCACAGCTCTCAAACCTCTATGAAACACCATTTGAGTCAGAGGGAGATGCTCTCTCAACCTAGCCTAATTTAGGCTCCATAGATGAGGAGCAGTAGGGACAGAAAAGACCAGGATGGAAATGTCTATGTTCCTCTCCATGACAAGAGTGAATTGAATAACTTAAAAGTGAATAACAAATTTGATAGTGTTCCTTGCAGTCCTTGTTCCGTTTCGAAAATAAATTAGAACCTACACTTAAAACAAACTAAAATAAATAGATGTAAATATATACTGTGCAGTAATTAGTAAGTAATTCACATTACTGGCGATGGGCCTGTGTCCCCTTATTGTTGATTTACATGAAATTCATGAATAAATATCCTAAAATCACCCTTAAGTGACAATCACTCTCTCTAACCCTCACATACAGTATTAGCCTTAAAGCCAGCAACTTCCAACACCACGGCCAGAAAGTCCTTATGCCGGTCTAGCACTGCCCAGCCATAGATCTTCTTCTCATACTCATCACGGGACACGTCTTGGGGCACCTTGGTGGACACAGTAGTGGTATTTGAGTCCAGGATCTGCAAGAGCTTTTCTACGCGGCCAAAGAGGTTCTGGAGACGGTTCATGGAATCCCTCAGGAGCCGCAGGAGTATCTGAGTCTCATTATCTGAGGCCTCCAACAGGTCAGTCATGTATTTAGTTACTGTGTCTATGTGCCAGTGGAAGAGCATGGCTCTGTTGTGGATGTTCTGTAGCTTCACCTTATGGGTGGAGCCAGTGATGGTTGTTGGTGGGACCCCATCCACGCCTGGGGCCTGCTGATCGGTTGGGAAGCCATTTGTATTGATCTGGAAGAGCATAAAAGTGGACTTTCAATTCAATTGCACATTACTTGCAGCTTGGTAGTAAACACAGCAGCATAAAATATACTGCTAAAGTTTATAATACACAAATCAGTGGTTATTACAGTTAACCTCTTCCCCAGGCTAATTTCTACCAAATATAACAGAGAGAGATGGCCGGTAGACAAAAACAATACACAGTAGTTACACTAGCGAGCTAAGAGCATGACTATCCCTCAACGCTCTTGTAAGTGAACAGTATTTGTTTTGGTAGATAAAATGCAGTTAGTTACAGGTATAGCTTTCCCAGGAATAATACTCAGCAGTGTTTGAAATACTGAGAAAACACCACGCAATCTTGAGTCATTTAGTGGGGAGTTCGCGATTGTCACTGTGACCAACTGGGGTTTAAACCCTGATTCCCTGTGGTCCTCAAGATTGCGTTAGCCCACTGAGCTAAAGGCCAGGCATCGGGTCAAGTTTCAGACAGATATTCCCCGAAGCAACTCAGTTGCATCTTGTTACTTACGTAAGTAGTCAGGAGGATGCCAGCTTCGTGATCCAACAGGTTGGAAAGCTCTACGATCTTGTCTAAAGCCTTCTGACACTTGTCCATGTTTCCAGAGTGGGGTGCAGCTTGTACCATCTCCAACTTGATTACAAGGAGAACACAGATGAACACTGGGGAAATTCAAAATGTACAATGTAAAAGGGACACAGCACGCATGAACACTTAGGAACATGATCGCACACACACGTAAAAGAAAATGAAATGTGCACCTAGTCACCAGCAAAATTACAAATCATGAAACCATAGATTATACCATTACCAAGCCAAGTATGTGACAAAGGATTAACTGTCAAACTCAATATACATAAATATTACTTTAAATATTAAGTATACATATTTACCAAAGTCTGTTAGAGTTGTTCTATGCTGGTGAGCCATGGAGACACTAATGGTGGGTTAATCGACTCACTAATACTGTATGACTGGTGTCTCTAAAACAAGAAGCATTCTGATGGAAACAAAAATGTACTCCGTAAAAAAAAAAAAAAAAATATCACATAATGGTTGTCATGAAGACATTGCATCACTAAATAGTGTGACAAAGTATGTGTAATACGTCTCACGCCATGTCCAAGCTATTTGTTGTGTAAATTCATTCAAAACAAAGTAAATGTTAATATAAATGTTAATATAAATGTTATCGTAACAAATTGGTGACAATGTATCCATAATGAAGTCCAGAAATACATTATTTAATTCAATAGTCTTTATTGAATAAAGCAGTACATTTTACAAATATTTCACAGAACATATTTTTTTTATTGTACAAAATGTCATTGTACCAAAGAAAAATATTATTTCTAATGATATTAGTAGCTTCATTATCAATCTACAAGGAAATGAAAAACAAAGTTGTTTATTGTGCAAATTGAAAAAGAAAATGTAAATAAGACATAGTGTTGATCGTATCAAAGCTACAAAAGTAAAGAAATGTTGACCCTTAAAAAAATTCTGAGTAACTTGATGTTGTAACTGCATCACGGCATCGGATAAAGCCGCACTTAACCTTGGATGATCATGGGATTTTTGTAATATATTTTGTGGTATTGCCTGCATGTTTTCCAAGAAAATACAATTCTGATAGATTTGTTTAACAATTAACAGAATCATTTCCACAAATACACTAAGTTAGAACTTTTTTGAACGTCGTAAAAAACATAATTGGCCAAAATAACACTCTGTGCTGAGATTTCAGAGTGTCTTAGGCTATTGGGGGTGCGATTAGAAAATGTACGTGCCCTACTACAAGTAGAATTTGTGAAGATGTGGCGAATATGACGCACCAATGGAGATTTTTTGTTTATACCAAGCATAAGTTGTGCTTCACATAATTCACTCACACAATTAATTTGACCTTTGACACAAAGGGGGTCTTTGACACATTCTATTACGATATGAACATCACTGGAAGACTCAGCCGTGTTTTTTTTACAATCCTAGTCACATGTTCGTGCCATGCTGCAATCAGGAAAGTAACATAAGAAAGTCCTCACGGTAACACTTTATAAAACGACTACAGGTATAATGCGTTATAAGAGTGTATGCGCCTTTATAACAATGCGTTAAGACAAGGCTTAGGCTATGATAGGTATCCCCCTTTCTCTTTAACGTTATATCGCTCTATGTAGAACATTTTCAACGGACTCAAAATTGCTGTTATTTAGTCAGCTCTTGTTATGGGGTGATAAGACATAAGGGGGTTATATAGGCTTATAACAAGTCTTAGAATGCATTCATTATAACAACATCATAATGCATTATACCTGCAGTCCTTAAGTACAGTTTTACCATCATCACAACTGGACTTTAAATTCACCAATTCACGTATCCCGCTGTGTGCATTGGTCAGGATCCAGGCAGCATCCAATCGGTGCGTGTCCTTTAGGAGTCTGGGAAGACAAGAGGCTCTCTTCACAGACACCCCCTACTAGAAGCGCTTTTGGTGGTCATGGCAACAAAGTTCATGGTTAATACTGCTCACGCTGCAGTGCTAGTCTAGGCACAGAGTTAGCATCTCCCTCCAGCCCTGTACTGCCCCAGGCCCAAGACACGGAGAGGGGCGTAGTACGGACCAGGCCGCCATCAGCAGGCTGGCTCTTTCCTGTGCTGCTGGAGCATCTCAGTCACACTCACTATGTCCTCTTCAGGGACCTAGAGTAGAACACAGGAGAGAAGAGGTTGCGATTCCTATTCCAATGCCATCAGCATCTTCAGCATGAGAAGCATTCTAACTGATGGTTCATCTCCAAAGTGTAAGGTTTCTGTGGGGTTTTCCTACATAGGATAGACCACAGGGGTATTTGAATAACACATCATATTAGTAAAAGCATTTTATCTTGGGCTGGTTGACATTTGAAGATAAAAGGCTAGGGGGAAGTTTAAAACAGTTTGTTAAGTCAGACATCCATCTCTTCACGTCAAACTACCAGTGTCATTCAAGTGCCAACTATGTAGATGGCGCAGAAAGACACCGCTGACGCCAAACCAACATACAAGTTGTAAAGTCCAAGGGAAGCCGATGATTTAGCATTATCCGGTGTTGAGACTTCTATGACAAATCAGAAATGAAATATGTAATTGAAGAGCCGCTGACATTCTTATAATTTCTGTAACCAGATATGTCCAAGTCCTGCTACACAAACACCTGCTACTGTAATTTATCCTTAGATAACTGATCACGGCATTCGTTACACACTAGCCCGAATCTCTGGCGAACAGTGCCCTCCGCTGGCCAGAATCAGAAAGTACCCCCTTCTAGAGTTCTGAATTCCAAGTTACATAGAGTAATGCTGGGTGTAAACTCACATCGGCAGTTTAAGGCTTACTCACCAGGGCATGGTCGAAGCTGAAGGTGCTGATATAATAGGCGGAGATGTCACTGTCGGCTAAAGGCTGGGATATCTGGGCAACAATGCCACACTCCTCTGGAAAACAAGGCGGAGAAAGAGAGAGAGAGATACACTAAAATATTAGTGTGCGTGATTGAATCCCAATCCCATATTATTAATAATTAGGATTAAAGGGTAGCCTACCGAAACCCAGAGGCTGTCCCCCAATGCGTACCATCCTCCACAGCTCCCCGGAAGAACTTGTGAAGAGAAGATCAGCAGGGAACCTAACAAGAACAAACACACACACACTGCTGTTACCAACCTGATATGTCCAACTGCCCCCCGACACAAAGATGCAACAGCAGGGACCACCGGTAGTCTCTTCTCCCTGGCACTGTAGCGGTGTGCCCAGATTCTGGTGAGCAAGATAACCCAGTGTGTCATGTGAGAGCTTCAGGGCAGCTCAGATTTAAGAGAGAGGTGAAAGGAGATGAGTCTTACTGTCTCTGTGCCTCAGTGTCCATGACCAGAGAGACGTAGCCATCGATCAGGGAGAAGGAGAAGAACTTGATACAGTCCAGATCCTGGCTGGGAAGAGCGCCCTCTTTAGGACTGGGGGAGAAAATAGTTGACACTTTATCAGGACTGTAGGGTCTTACAGGTTAATGTCTCCAGACACACACACACACAAAAACATTTTTCCAGTCCTTATTAATTAGTTCATTATCAAATAGTTTACCGGATATTATGCTCAAAGGCAAAATGTACCCCTATATTACGATCAACCCCGTGTTATTGACTGGTTTTACACAGTGGTCATCTTTTGTATTAGTAAGGCTATAACTGAGAAAAGGTCACAAAAGGAAAGGCACTGTATGCAAGAGCAGGTTTCACCTGCTGGAGTAGAAGAGCACGTCGATAAGTGTGGTGGCAATGGCAGGCAGAGTGTCTGGGTCTAGACTCATCACACAGAACTGGTTCGGTGGTATCAGCACCGGGTGCACTGTAGGCTGGGGGGCTGGAAACAAAAGGAGAATATTGAGTTGGTTTTCATTTACAAATCTCAACCATGTGTGAATGAACCCGATGCACTGGGACTGAAGAGTGGTCTGAAAAGCAGTAAAGACAGTAGCTACAGTGCATTCTGAAAGTATTCAGACCCCTTGACTTTTCCCACATCTTGTTAAGTTACAGCCTTATTCTAAAATTGATTAAATAAACGTTTTACCTCTCCAATCTACACACGATACCCGATAATGACAAAGCGAAAACTGATGTATACATTTTTGGAAATTAATGAAATCACAGAAATACGTTATTTACTGAAGTACTCAGACCCTTTGCTATGAGACTTGAAATTGAGCTCAGGTGCATCCTGTTTCCATTGATCATCTTTGAGATGTTTCTACAACTTGAATGGAGTCCACCTGTGGTAAATTCAATTGATTGGACATGATTTGGAAAGGCACAAACCTGTCTATTTAAGGTCCCACAGTTGACAGTGCATGTCAGAGCAAAGACCAAGCCATGAGGTCGAAGGAAATGTCCCTAGAGCTCTGAGACAGGATTGTCTTGAGGCACAGATCTGGGGAAGGATACCAAAAAATGTCTGCAGGTCCAAGAACACAGTGGGCTCCATCATTCTTAAATGGAAGAGGTTTGGAACCACTAAGACTCTTCCTAGAGCTGGCCAAACTGAGCAATCAGGGGTGAAGGCCTTGGTCAGGGAGGTGACCAAGAACCCGATGGTCACTGACAGAGCGGCAGACTTTTTATGTGGCGATGGGAGAACCTTCCAGGACACACCATCTCTGCAGCGCTCTACCAATCAGACCTTTATGGTAGAGTGGCCAGACGTAAGGCACATGACAGCCCAATTGGAGTTTGCCGAAAGGCACCTAAAGGACTCAGACCATGAGAAAAACAAGATTCTCTGGTCTGGTGAAACCAAGATTGAACTCTTTGGCCTGAATGCCAAGCATCACATCTGGAAAGAAATATGGCACCATCCTTACGGTGAAGCATGGTGGTGGCAGCATCATGCTGTGGGGATGTTTTTCAGTGGCAGGGACTGGGAGACTAGTCAGGATCAAGGGAAAGATGAACGGAGCAAAGTACAGAGACATCCTTGATGAAAACCTACTCCTGAGCACTCAGGACCTGAGCACTCAGGACCTCAGACTGGGGCAAAGGTTCACCTTCCAACATGACAACAACCCTCAGCACACAGCCAAGACAACCCATGAGTGGCTTCGGGAAAAGTATCTGAATGTCCTTGAGTGGCCCAGCCAGAGCCCGGATTCAAACTCGATTTAACATCTCTAGAGACCTGAAAATTGCTGTGCAGCGACGCTGCCCATCCAACCTGGCAGAGCTGGAGAGGATCTGCAGAGAAGAATGGGAGAAACTCCCCAAATACAGGTGTGCCAAGCTTGTAGAGTCATACCCAAGAATACTCGAGGCTGTAATCACTGCCAAAGGTGCTTCAACAAAGTACTGAGTAAAGGGTCTGAATAAATGTGATAGTAAAAAAAAGTTTTTTAAAAACTGTTTACACATTTGCAATGCATTTCAATTTTAGAATAAGGCTGTAACGAAACAAAATCTGGAAAAAGGGGTTTAAATACTTTCCAAATGCACTGTATGCATCAGCTATGAGTCAGAGATAATGGATTTAACTGCATGTCGAATCCAAAACGGGTTAACAATTGTGTTAATGTACATTTGTTGCACATCCATCCATCTCCCTCTATCCTTCTCTCCCCATCCCTCATCCCTCTCTCCTGAACCGTACCTTCTTTGCCGTTCTTCTGGAAGCCATTGTGGACATCTTGGCTGAGTACAGCTGAGTACTCTCCCCCCACCTCTCTGTAGATGTTGAACTCTTCCTCCAGAGTGTGGATAACTACAGCCAGGTCCTTCTCCCGCACCTGAGGAAACAACAACAACAAAAAAGCTGGGAAAAAAAGCTTATTTTGTAGTCAAAATAGACTAGTTGCCTACCTGGCTCAACACTACCACCCTTGTGTAATATGCTCCCTCCCTCATTTGACACTACCAGTTTTTTGCCTCGCCATAACAGAGCCCATGAACTCTGAGAACTATGTCAGGAATTAACATATTTGCTGACAGGGCCGTCTGGCACTACGTCTGCTATTTCTGCCCACTTAACGCTTTCACTGGTGAGACGTCAACAACTGCTATTAGAATATTCCGCTAAGTTCCGGTTCTCAGGACAGTGGCTGTTAATACCTCACCTGTTAAAATGTCAAGTTCACAAATAATACAGCCCATCGCTAAGCAACTCTGTCACGGTTAGACACCAGGGCCATGTTTAGGAGGGTGTAACAAAACAGAATTTCTGTCTGGACATTAAGGCCCATTATGTTGTCGAAGAACAATAAATAAATCATATCAGCCAACCCAATCAGCCCCAGGTATAAACTGGTCGGAATTACAGCCACAGTTTGCGGACTCACCAGGATGAAGTCCGTCTGATAGGTGGACAGCATGAAGACTGACACGTGCTGCTGGGCCAACGGGGCGATGACGGATTTGGCGATCTTGGTCACGCCCACCGCTTGTGAGCTGCTGGAAGCGTTGCCGTTGGAGATGACGTTGAGTGGCAGCCACACGGAACCCTCCACCTGAAGGTGCTCCGAGGGCTGTAGCTCTGGAGGGGGGAGTAGGGGAGAGGGTCACGTCAGGACAGGGAGCAGACACACGCAAACAACACACACAAGTTGGACACAGGCCAAATGCAAAGTTGTTATTTTACCAACCTAGCCTCAAGCCATGTCTACACAGCTGCTTTAAGTAATTTCCTCTGAACTCCACCCCCACTGCCGGTGCCTTCCTTCGTGGGGTCTAAAATACCTATGCCATTTATAAACTATCACTCAGCTATGAGTTACAAATTAGGAAGTGGATCCAATGTCATGACATAGAAATAAGTTGGGACTAGGATGGAGTTTCCCCAAGAGACTGATCTGAAGTCAGTTTCGTAGTTGTACCTCTAAGTGGTTGAGATTAAGATTTGGGGAGGGTAAGGTGATTCTGGAGCAGTAGGCTACTTCGATCACTAGACTGCTTGATGGTTATTGTGTGTGTGGGTGTGTGTGGTCAAGAGTCAGGGTTCAACCAGACTCTCCTCTAACTTCCCTGCTCTGTTTGCATCAGTCTATTCACACCGGATGGGCACGGGCCAGGGAAAACAACACTGTTCCCTACTGGGCCTAGCGGGTCTAAACTGATCCACAAACAGGATATTGCTCATTCCTCACCTTCATTGCAAAACAGTGTTTTAATCAGTTATTTGGTGACAAAAGAATATATTTCGTATAGTTGCATACTTTAATGTTTCACTATTTTTATTTGTATGAAATTCATTGAGTAGGATGGTCCTGGTGCACAACCACAATGTACAGTTGAAGTCAGAAGTTTACATACACTTAGGTTGGAGTCATTAAAACAAATTTTTCAACCACTCCACAAATTTCTTGTTAACAAACTATAGTTTTGGCAAGTCGGTTAAGGACATCTACTTTGAGCATGACACAAGTAATTTTTCCAACAATTGTTTACAGACAGATTATTTAACTTATAATTCACTGTATCACAATTCCAGTGGGTCAGAAATGTACATACACTAAGTTGACTGTGCCTTTTAAACAGCTTGGAAAATTCCAGAAAATGATGTCATGGCTTTAGAAGCTTCTGATAAGCTAAATGACATAATTTGAGTCAATTGGAGGTGCACCTTCGGATGTATTTCAAGGCCTACCTTCAAACTCAGTGCCTCTTTGCTTGGCATCATGGGAAATTCAAAAGAAAGCCCAAGACCCCAGAAAAAAATTATTGTTCATCCTTGTGAGCAATTTCCAAACACCTGAAGGTACCACGTTCATCTGTACAAACAATAGTATGCAAGTATAAACACTATGGGACCATGCAGCCGTCATCCCGCTCAGGAAGGAGATGCGTTCTGTCTCCTAGAGATGAACATACTTTGGTGCGAAAAGTGCAAATCAATCCCAAAATAGCAAAGGACCTTGTGAAGATGCTGGGGGAAACAGGTACAAACGTATCTATATCCACAGTTAAATGTGTCCTATATCGACATAACCTGAAAAACTGCTCAGCAAGGAAGAAGCCACTGCTCCAAAACCACCATAAAAAAGCTAGACTACGGTTTGCAACTGCACATGGGGACAAAGATCATACTTTTTGGAGAAATGTCCTCTGGTCTGATGAAACAAAAAAATAGAACAGTTTGAACATAATAACCATCGTTATGTTTGGAGGAAAAAGGGGGATGCTTGCAAGCCGAAGAACACCATCCCAACCGTGAAGCGTGGGGGTGGCCGCATCATGTTGTGGGGGTGATTTGCTGCAGGAAGGACTGGTGCACTTCACAAAATAGATGGCATCATGAGGGATTAAAATTCTGTGGATATATTGAAGCAACATTTCAAGACCTCAGGAAGTTAAAGCTTGGTCGCAAATGGGTCTTCCAAATGGACAATGACACCAAGCATACTTCCAAAGTTGTGGCAAAATGGCTTAAGGACAACAAAGTCAAGGTATTGGAGTGGCCATCAAAGCCCTGACCCCAAACCTATAGAAAATTTGTGGGCAGAACTGAAAAATTGTGAGCAAAGAGGCCTACAAACCTGACTCAGTTACACCAGCTCTGTCAGAATGGGCCAAAATTCACCAAACCTATTGTGGGAAGCTTGTGGAAGGCTACCCAAAACGTTTGACCCAAGTTAAACAAATTAAAGGCAATGGTACCAAATACTAATTGAGTGTATGTAAACCTCTGACCTACTGGGAATGTGATGAAAGAAATAAAAGCTGAAGTAAATCATTCTCTCTACTATTATTCTGACATTTCACATTCTTAAAATAAAGTGGAGATCCTAACTGACCTAAGACATGGAATTTTTACTCTGATTAAATGTCAGGAATTGTGAAAAACTGAGTTTAATTGTATTTGGCTAAGGTGTATGTAAACTTCCGACTTCAACTGTATATGTAGTTAGACACAGGCTAATAATGCATTGTACTGGATTAAACCATGAATGCATTCAGCTCTGAGTTTTCTAAAGGAAATGTGTTTGTTGCTATGCTACTTTATCCTCTATAGCATTATGTTTCAAATGTGTGAAGTGAACTTCTTGTTCTTCACCCCCTGAAGTAATTGAACACTTGTTGACTGGGAAACTAAATGGTATTTATTCACAACATTAACAGGCAGTTCCCGAACCCTTCAATCACTAATGAAACGTCACTCGCTCATCCCCTCCCTCTCTTTCCCCCTATTGCTCTCGCTCTGTCATTACCCTTTCCATCTCTCTACTCCCCTTCAAAGGGCCACTGTTCTGATTAGAATCATTTGTCAGGAGAAGCCCCTTGTGGCGTCACTGCACCAGCTTTCACCACTTAAAATAGAAAGAGAGAAGGCCCGGAGGCAGTGTGCGCCCGTAATATCAACTACATCTGCGAGAAAAAGACTCTGGGAATAATATGACTCAAAGATAAGAATGGGCCATAAAAAACATGTGATGTGACATTGAAGTTGTTACAGCATGTTAAGGGACTGCGATTGAGAATAGGCCATGAACGGAGGTTTGTTAAGTGGTGCCTCTGGTTAACTTGATAAGAAGTAGGGGAATCATTTACCTTTAAATCCCTCTTCATCGAGGACGACAGTGAAGTTCTCTGGGGTCTCTGTCAGACTGAAGAACTTGCATCTGAGAGAGACGGAGAAAGAGAGAAGGGGATAGTCAAGAGGCAAACCGCTGGCCAATCACCAAGCCAAGCTGTAGTCTTCCCTGTGCCAACATTCCCCCAGCTTGGTCTGCTCTGCTCACAATGTCTGTACCCAATCCAACAAGGTCTTGCTTTGCTTCAATCACCCACAGTTGAAAAAAATATGTATCCTGGAGAGAGCAGAGCCAGACCCGTTCTAAGATGGGATGGCAGGACAGTAATTCTTTCGAATGCCCCATTTGTTAGGCCTATTGCTGTGCAGCCTAGCAGTGGGGATCACTGGGGACATTGAGGTAATCGGGGAACTTGGACTGAATTCACTTCAGGCCTAAACCCAAAATATTTAAGCCTCAGATTTTGGGAGAGGGGGAGTTTCAAGGACACATAGTTGTCTTTGTGGCAGGCGGTCCCCTGCCCAGCAGGAGAGAGATCCATTCAGGAGAACTATGGGATGAGATAGGGCCCAGGGCAGAATACAGGAGTGTACTGAAAGAGCAGGCTTCACAAAGTGCTAGACAGTGCATTCAGCATAATGATATGGGTCTCATTAACCCCCACCCCTCTCCCCTGCAAAGCAGTAGTTGCAAAACGGAAGAGAACAGACATAGCCTAGTGCCAGATCAGTTTGTGCTCTAGGTCTATATACTAGTCAACTTCTATAGTCATTGTCATCAGTGCAAAGTTGCAGAGTCAGACCATCTAATCTTCTGGATGATTAAACTGTGCAACATCCTTCCCTTTAGTTCCCTCAGCAACACCCCCCAATCATCATCCCATCTCCCACCAGCTGCATTACACTAGAATACGGTCCTACTCAGCAAAATGTTATCCATTGGTTCCATGAGACGGGGAAATGAATCCAAAAGAGAGGTGTGTGTCCGAAATGGCACCCTATTCCCTACATAGTGCACTACTTTGACCAGAGCCCTATGGTAGTGCATAAAAAGTAGAGGACTGCACATCATACAGTAAAGAATAGGGGAGCCATTTTGGACGCAGCCAAAAAAAAGATAGCTCCACCCAGCCGACTGTAGAGCGAGCATGGTAGCGAGCTAACTTCGCAGCCCATTGTCTCCTGCCACCTTCTAGCCAGCCCTTCCTGTTGATCTCACTCTGTCCAGCTCTACAGCTACTTCCTGATCGGTAGCCTGTGTCAAGGACACGGTCCAGAGTATGAACGGGGCTGGTAAAAGTTTGCGTCAGAATTTAGGCCTAGATTTTCCACTTGTTATTGTTAAGCCTGCAAGAAGAAGGGAGGACAGTGCTAGCAACCCTCTGTCTGCTTTGTTTAGGCTAGCCCTCATGAATTATTTTATACCAGTGGGAGAGTGCATTATAGTTAGCCTAATTGTTAACAATTTACTTTTACTTCCTATTCATAACACATTAATTACAAAACAATTCATGAACTTGTTATAACAGGTCCCAACCGCATTATTAAAGGTTAATTAAATATATCCACAGCACACTCATGTCATGCAAGAGCTCATATTTAGGCATCGTAATAGATGTCATTGTGATAATGCAGCATAGTGTCATTACGGCTGTTCTCAATTGTGGTTCTGCCATACCAACTCTTAGTGAATATGACAAAAAGGCCAAACCACGTTTAGAAAATGATGCAAGTTTTAACTGTTCTGCCTGCGGCTATGGAACCCTGACCTGTATACAGGATGTGCTACCTTGTCCCAGACCTGCTGTTTTCAACTCTCTAGAGACGGCAGGAGCGGTAGAGATACTCTGAATGATCGGCTATGAAAAGCCAACTGACATTTACTCCTGAGGTGCTGACCTGTTGCATTCCTCGACAACCACTGTGATTATTATTATTTGACCCTGCTGGTCATCTATGAACATCTTGGCCATGTTCTGTTATAATCTCCACCCGGCACAGCCAGAAGAGGATTGGCCACCTCTCATAGCCTGGTTCCTCTAGGTTTCTTCCTAGGTTCTGGCCTTTCAGGGAGTTTTTCCTAGCACCGTGCTTCTACACCTGCATTGCTTGCTGTTTGGGGTTTTAGGCTGGGTTTGTGTATAGCACTTTGAGATATCAGCTGATGTAAGAAGGGCTTTATAAATAAATTGGATAATTAAGTCTACGATTTGATACCATATACCTTTGACTATAGGATGTTCTAATAGGTACTTCAGTATTGCCAGCCTAATCTTGGGAGTTGATAGGCTTGAAGTCATAAACAGCGCAATGCTTGAAGCACAGAGAAGAGCTGCTGGCAAATACACGAATGTGCTGTTTGAATGAATGCTTACGAGCCTGCTGCTATCTACCACCGCTCAGTCAAACTGCTCTATTAAATCATAGACTTAATTATAATATAATAACACACAGAAATATGAGCCTTAGGTCATTAATATGGTCAAATCCGGAAACTATAATTTCGAAAACAAAACATTTATTCTTTCAGTGAAATATGGAACCATTCCGTATTTTATCTAACGGGTGGCATCCATAAGTCTAAATATTGCTGTTACATTGCACAACCTTCAATGTTATGTCATAATTATGTACAATTCTGGCAAATTAAATTACGGTCTTTGTTAGGAAGAAATGGTCTTCACACAGTTGGCAATGAGCCAGGCGGCCCAAACTGCTGCATATACCCAGACTGCTTGCACAGAACGCAAGAAGTGACAATTTCCCTAGTTAAAATAAATTAACGTTAGTTAGGGACTTTGTTCGTTCTCCCTTCCGTTTGATGAACTATTTTTGGTTACTTGCTGGGGAACACTGACAGGGACGTTCCCAAGCAAGAAACCAAAAATTGTCACTCAAACAGAATGGGAAACTAACAAAGAGTCACTAACAACAACCAATACGAATTCATGACTGACATTGTACGTTTGCACATTAAAAGTAAAAATAGATAATAAGAAGCCAAAAGAACACTAGGTTGTAACCCGAAGTGAATACAGTTGAGGTCAGGGCTTTGTGATGGCCACTCCAATACCTTGACTTTGTTGTCCTTAAGCCATTTTGCCACAACTTTGGAAGTATGCTTGGGGTCATTGTCCATTTGGAAGACCCATTTGCGACCAAGCTTTAACTTCCTGACTGATGTCTTGAGATGTTGCTTCAATATATCCACATAATTTTCCATCCTCATGACGCCATCTATTTTGTGAAGTGCACCAGTCCCTCCTGCAGCAAGCACCCCCACAACATGATTGCCACCCCCATGATTCACGGTTGGGATGGTGTTCTTCGGCTTGCAAGCCTCCCCCTTTTTCCTCCAAACATAACGATGGTCAATATGTCCAAACAGTTCTATTTTTGTTTCATCAGACTAGAGGACATTGCTCCAAAAAGTACAATCTTTATCCCCATGTGTAGTTGCAAACTGTAGTCTGGCTTTTTTATGGCAGTTTTGGAGCAGTGGCTTCTTCCTTACTGAGCAGTCTTTCAGGTTATGTCGATATAGGACTCTTTTTACTGTGGATATAGATACTTTTGTACCCGTTTCCTCCAGCATCTTCACAAGGTCCTTTGCTATTCTGGGATTGATTTGCACTTGGCACCAAAGTATGTTCATCTCTGGGAGAAAGAACGCGTCTCCTTCCTGAGCGGTATGACAGCTGCGTGGTCCCATGGTGTTTACACTTGCGTACTATTGTTTGTACAGATGAATGTGGTACCTTCAGGCGTTTGGAAATTGCTCCCAAGGATGAACCAGACTTCTGGAGGTCTACAATTTTTTTCTGAGGTCTTGGCTGATTTCTTTTGATTTTCCCATGATGTCAAGCAAAGAGGCACTGAGTTTGAAGGTAGGCCTTGAAATACATCCACAGGTGCACCTCCGATTGACTCAAATGATGTCAATTAGCTTATCAGAAGCTTCTAAAATCATGACATAATTTTCTGGAATTTTCCAAGCTGTTTAAAGGCACAGTCAACTTAGTGTATGTAAACTTCTGACCCACTGGAATTGTGATACAGTAAATGATAAGTGAACTAATCTGTGTGTAAACAATTGTTGGAAAAATGACTTGTGTCATGCACAAAGTAGATGTCCTAAACGACTTGCCAAAACTATAGTTTGTTAACAAGAAATTTGTGGAGGGGTTGAAAAATGTTGCACATTTGTGGCCTGCTGGAGGTCATTTTGCAGGGCTCTGGCAGTGCACCTCCTTGCACAAAGGCGGAGGTGGCGGTCCTGCTGCTGGGGTGCTGCCCTCCTACAGCCTCCTCCACGTCTCCTGATGTACTGGCCTGTCTCCTGTTAGCGCCTCCATGCTCTGGACACTACGCTGACAGACACAGCAAACCTTTTTGCCACAGCTCGCATTGATGTGCCATCCTGGATGAGCTGCACTACCTGAGCCACTTGTGTGGGTTGTAGACTCCGTCTCATGCTACCACTAGAGTGAGAGCAACGCCAGCATTCAAAAGTGACCAAAACATCAGCCAGGAAGCATAGGAACTGAGAAGTGGTCTGTGTTCACCACCTGCAGAATCACTCCTTTTTTGGGGGTGTCTTGCTAATTGCCTATAATTTCCACCTTTTGTCTATTCCATTTGCACAACAGCATGTGAAATTTATTGTCAATCAGTGTTGCTTCCTAAGTGGACAGTTTGATTTCACAGAAGTGTGATTGACTTGGAGTTACATTGTGTTGTTTAAGTGTTCCCTTTATTTTTTTGAGCAGTGTATTATCACTTGTGAATGATGCCCAGCATAAGAAACAATGCCTCTTTTTGCAACTTTTTCTAATCATAGTTGCACACCTCATGTAGCCTAGCCCATAGGCCTATATGTTTTAACAAGGTTTGTATCACAACTAAAGCGGCCAAATAACTTCTTGAAATTAAACACATTAATCCACTTTACAAGGGGCTGGCATATACAGTGGGGCAAAAATGTATTTAGTCAGCCACCAATTGTGCAAGTTCTCCCACTTAAAAAGATGAGAGAGGCCTGTAATTTTCATCATAGGTACACTTCAACTACGACAGACAAAATGAGAAAAAAAAAATCCAGAAAATCACATTGTACGATTTTTAATTAAATTATTTGCAAATTATGGTGGAAAATAAGTATTTGGTCTTATTTTCGGGACTCACACTCGGGACTCTGACTTATTTTCCACCATAATTTGCAAATAAATTCATAAAAAAATCCTACAATGTGATTTTCTGGATTTCTTTTTCTCATTTTGTCTGTCATAGTTGAACTGTACCTATGATGAAAATTACAGGCCTCTCTCATCTTTTTAAGTGGGAGAACTTGCACAATTGGTGGCTGACTAAATACATTTTTGCCCCACTGTATAAGCAGCGTGTGAGTTAAGTTTGGGGAACATCATTTCTCACCATAAAAGTGCACCTTTATAATAAAAGCATTACAAGCATAATTGCATTTGCGGTCACTTTTGATATTGGTGTTGTCCGCTAACGGAACATCGCACTTATAGCCTTCTACCATGTGTGCATTGCTGCACTTACAATGTGAAGATATAGCCTAATAGTTTATAAACATTTTAAGATAAACGTTCTAAAATCGGTTGCGTCAGCCACATTGCATTAAAAAAAAAATGTTTTTAAATGCTAGTGGGATCTATCGCATCCCACAACTGTCCCAGACTACAGTATGTTTGAAATATTTATTTCTCGCACAGAATAGGTCGACTTCTATATTATGGGGGATAGTAGATTGACATAGGCTAGTGCTTTTGCTGTTCGTTAGGCCGACTCATCTTCTTGGCTGCCGAAAAGTAAATGTGGACAGTCGGAAAAGGACACGCACAGTTGCGTCCCCGATGTGTCTGTCTACACTTAGAGAAAGAACCGATCATGTGACGGAGAGCCATGTGAGTGAGCTGGCTAGCCCCAAGTCTTTATTTGGGGGCTAGCCATTGCTATTTGCTTCATCACTCCTGCATGCTTTGTGGGCTATGAACTTACTTGTTTACCCTACCGTGGGACAGACTGTTTGTTCCCACACTCGGGACTCTGACTATTGGTTACACTGACTTTTGTCCCCCCCCCCATCCTATTCTAACCACCTCTCGCCGGCTTTGTATTCATGTTACCTGATGAAATTGCTGTATAATATGTTCCTGTTGCCATCTAATGCACATTCAAATGTCATAAATCAACACTGCAGAGCTCTCCCTGTCCTCTGCCGTGCCTTGATTGTGTTACTGTTGATGATATCTGGAAATGTACATGTACACACTGGCCTATCTACTTCTGCTAGCCCCAATTCTGACTTGTGCGCTGATATCCGTTTCACGGATTTCTGCTCTCGTAAAAATGCACGTTAACACTAGAAGCTTAATACCTAAAATGGATCACTTGAAAGTGTGGGTTCACAGCTCCAATCCAGATGTATTGGTCATTACTGAGACGTGGTTTAGAAAGAGTGTTTGAATACTGATGTTAACCTTTCTGGCTATAACCTTTTTCAGCAAGACAGATCTTCCAAAGGTGGGGGAGTGGCAATCTTTACCAAGGATCACCTTCAGTGAGTGTGTCCCAAAACAATTTGATTTTCAGCATTAAACCCTCAAATAGCTCTTCGTTGACAGTTGCAGGGTGTTATCATCCTCCATCAGCACCAGCCTGTACCATACCTGCCCTAAGCTCTCCCCTGGCCCCTTACACTAAGTCTGAATTTGTCCTGCTAGGTGACCTAAACTGGGACATGCTTAAACCACCTCACCAAGTCCTAAAGCAACGAGACTCCCTAAATATTTCTCAGATTATTACCAATCCCACAAGGTATGACTCCAAACACCCAGAAAAAGCTACTCTCCTCAATGTTATCCTCACAAATAATCCTGATAGGTCATTACAGAAAACACCAGACTGGTACCTTAGTGATCACTGTTGTACAGCCTGTGTTCGTAATGGCTGCTCATTGAAAAGTCCTGTCCTGATTTGTCATAGATGTTTGCTAAAAAACTTTAATGAGCAAGCCTTCCTTCATGACCTGGCCTCTAAATTGGTATAGAATTAGCTTGATCCCCTCTGTCGAAGAAACTTGGACCTTGTTTTTTGATATCTACAGTAATATTGTTAACAATCGCCCCCATAAAGAAAATGAGAATTAAAAAACAAGTTCAGCCCCTGGTTCGACCATGATCTTGCCATGTGTTGCTACTATCTTGTTGTCACCATGCTATGTTGTCGTCTTAGGTCTCTCTTTATGTAGTGTTGTGTTGTTTTTCTTGTCGTGATGTGTGTTTTGTCCTGCATTTTTATTTAATGTATTTTAGGGCCTTCCTCTGACACCGCCTGGTATAGAGGTCCTGGATGGCAGGAAGCTTGGCCCCAGTGATGTACAGGGCCGTACGCAATACCCTCTGTAGTGCCTTGCGGTCAGAGGCAGAGCAGTTCCTATACCAGGCAGTGATGCAACAAGTCAGGATGCTCTTGATGGTGCAGCTGTAGAACCTTTTGAGGATCTGAGGAGCCATGCCAAATCTTTCCAGTCTCCTGATGGGGAATAGGTTTTGTCATCCCCTCTTCACAACTGTCTTGGTGTGATTGGACCATGTTAGTTTGTTGGTGATATGGATACCAAGGAGCTTGAAGCTCTCAACCTGCTCCACTACAGCCCCGTCAATGAGAATGGGGGCATGCTCTGTCCTCCTTTTCCTGTAGTCCACAATCATATCCTTTGTCTTGATCACATTTTCGGGAGAGGTTGTTCTGGCACCACACGGCCAAGGCTCTGACCTCCTCCCTAAAGGCTGTCTCATCGTTGTCGGTGATCAGGCCTACCACTGTTGTGTCATCAGCAAACTTGATGGTGTTGGAGTCATGCCTGGCCATGCAGTCATGAGTGAACAGGGAGTAAAGGAGGGGACTGAGCACACACCCCTGAGGGGCCCCCGTGTTGAGGATCAGCGTGGCGGATGTGTTACCCTTACCACCTGGGGGTGGCCCGTCAGGAAGTCCAGGATCCAGTTGCAGAGTGAGGTGTTTAGTTCCAGGGTCCTTAGCTTAGTGATGAGCTTTGAGGGCACTATGGTGTTGAACGAGCGTAGCCCACAGCCATTTGTAATAGCCACATCAGGACAACTCAGAGTATGCTATTATTTTCTTCTGAAATAGACTACATTTTCTTCATATCATGCTTCTTTAGACCTGTCTAAAATAAATCATGGATTTCTTGTGAAGGTGTAGGCTATATTACATGGATTTCTTAGACTTTTTATAAATGGCTTGTGTGGATTCCAGGAGATACTAAATGTGTTTATGTTAATTAATGATAAATTACATGAGACTGACAGTTATTTGCTTGACAATCACCGGCTGATGAAATTTCGGCAACGCCACAGCCCTAGTTCACCCTGCTACCAGCTAGCAGATAGACAGTACAGGTGCATTAATGCCGGGACCATGAGAAACAGCTTCTATCACCAGGCCACCAGACTGTTTAACAGGCGTCACTAGCCGGCTACCTGCCAGGTCCTCTGAACATAAGGAACACCTGCTCTTTCCATGACAAATGGACCAGGTGAATCCAGGTGAAAGCTATGATCCCTTAAATGTCACTTGTTAAATCCACTTCAGTCAGTGTAGATGAAGGGGAGGAGACAGGTTAAAGAAGGATGTTTAAGCCTTGAGGCATGGATTGTGCATTTGTGCCATTCAGAGGGTGAATGGGTAAGACAAAATATTTCAGTGCATTTGAACGGGGTATGGTAGTAGGTGCCAGGCGCACCGGTTTGTGCTGCTGGGTTTTTCACAATCAATTTCCTGTGTATCAATAATGATCCAACACCTAAAGGACATCCAGCCAACTTGACACAACTGTGGGAAGCATTGGAGTCAACATGGGCCAGCATCCCTGTGGAACACTTGACACCTTCTAGAGTCCATGCCCCAACAAAGAGGCTGTTCTGAGGGAAAAGGGGGGTGCAACTCAATATTAGGTAGGTGTTCCTAATGTTTTATACACTCAGTGTCTTCTCTTAAACAATGGCTAAAGTTTACCCAGCTCTCCCCCTGGTGCTAGCCCAGGGCCCCCGGGCTTTCGCAGTATAAACATTGGGCACCGACCTTGACTGCCTACTGGAGCAGGCAAGTGGAAAAGTCTCCATTGTTTTTGGATTAGCGGCGGCATTGTTGCGAACCATGCTCTCTCGTTAGCAAGCTGCAGAGAAAAAAAGGGAATAGCTTGCCTTGCCTTTCAGTCTTTGTACCACAGATTGGAGAGTAGTCCTATTCCGTTTATGGAAGATTCCAGCATTATGGACATTACATTTGCAAAAAAAAAAAATCACAACTTTAAAGTCTCACAGAATGGACAAACAAGATATAAATTAAACCTTGTGTGTGTGAGTGTCTATGCACCCCTTAGGGTGCATGTATACCCAACAAAGCAGACTTGTAAATACTGACATGTTGGAGAAATAAGCAAATAAGAAGTGTCATGGACGTTACATGAAACGGACAAGCTTTTTGGGGAGACTGAACACATTAGCAAAGGTCTGTGAGTTTGTAAGTCTTAGGTCAAAACATGGATTGCCATTTCGAAGGAAAGGCTTGGCTGAACACAAAAACTACCATTTTGAAAATATTGACATTTCCATTATTACTTTAGGAGGAAAAACAACTAATGGATGTTACAGTCTGAAATGGGTGTTAAAACCTTAAAGATTTCTTGATCAAAATCTATTATAACACATTGGTTGTCATATGTAATGTTTAAAAAAATGGTAGCAGAAGGCATAGTACCTAAGGATTGTACAGTATAATTACAGGTAGACTGAATAGTATACAAGACCAGGCAACACACCCTAATAGGTTATATTTTTCTCATATCTCAAAATATACCTTTATCAGTTTACCAATTTAGACACATACACTGCCGATTTTGCAGGTTTTCCTACTTACAAAGCATGTAGAGGTCTGTAATTTTTATCATAGGTACACTTGAACTGTGAGAGACGGAACAAAAATCCAAAAATCATACAATGTGATTTTCTAAGTAATTAATGTGCATTTTATTGCATGACATAAGTATTTGATACATCAGAAAATCAGAACTTAATATTTGTTACAGAAATCTTTGTGTGCAATTACAGAGATCATACGTTTCCTGTAGTTCTTGACCAGGTTTGCACACACTGCAGCAGGGATTTTGGCCCACTCCTCCATACAGACCTTCGAGATCCTTCAGGTTTCGGGGCTGTCGCTGGGCAATACGCACTTTCAGCCCCCTCCAAAGATTTTCTATTGGGTTCAGGTCTGGAGACTGGCTAGGCCACTCCAGGACCTTGAGATGCTTCTTACGGAGCCACTCTTCAGTTGCCCTGGCCGTGTGTTTCGGGTCGTTGTCATGCTGGAAGACCCAGCCACGACCCATCTTCAATGCTCTTACTGAGGGAAGGAGGTTGTTGGCCAAGATCTCGCAATACATGGCCCCATCTATGCTCCCCTCAATACGGTGCAGTAGTCCTGTCCCCTTTGCAGAAAAGCATCCCCAAAGAATGATGTTTGCACCTCCATGCTTCACGGTTGGGATGGTGTTCTTGGGGTTGTACTCATCCTTCTTCTTCCTTCAAACACAGCGAGTGGAGTTTAGAACAAAACGCTCTATTTTTGTTTCAGACCACATGCCTTCTCCCATTCCTCCTCTGGATCATCCAGATGGTCATTGGAAAACTTCAGACGGTCCTGGACATGCGCTGGCTTGAGCAGGGGGACCTTGCGTGCGCTGCATGATTTTAATCCATGACGGCATAGTGTGTTACTAATGGTTTTCTTTGAGGCTGTGGTCCCAGCTCTCTTCAGGTCATTACCAGGTCCTGCCATGTAGTTCTGGGCTGATCCCTCACCTTCCTCATGATCATTGATGCCCCACGAGGTGAGATCTTGCATGGAGCCCCAGACAGGGTGATTGACCGTCATCTTGAACTTCTTCCATTTTCCAATAATTGCGCCAACAGATGTTGCCTTCTCACCAAGCTGCTTGCCTATTGTCCTGTAGCCCATCCCAGCCTTGTGCAGGTCTACAATTTTATCCCTGATGTCCTTACACAGCTCTCTGGTCTTGGCCATTGTGGAGAGGTTGGAGTGTTTGATTGAGTGTGTGGACAGGTGTCTTTTATACAGGTAACGAGTTCAAACAGGTGCAGTTAATACAGGTAATGAGTAGAGAACAGGAGGGCTTCTTAAAGAAAAACTAACAGGTCTGTGAGAGCCAGAATTCTTACTGGTTGGTAGGTGATCAAATACTTATGTCATGCAATAAAATGCTAATTAATTACTTAAAAATCATACAATCATCATATATCTATATATAAATAAATGTGTCTACTGTATACTGACAATCCACTTTTCTGGACACTGGATGAAGTCTGTATACTTTGGGGGGCTTTCATTTGAAAAATACACTCCAGGACTAGTGATAGGGGTGAAAAATCAATACACTTACATATTTCAATATTATTTTTGGACAATATTATATTGATATAGGTAGTGTTAGCTAGCATGAGTCAGCTGTACCTGCACCAAAACGCTGGTATTTTTCATCCAATAGCTTGTTCTCCATCTTCTTTTTAAATAATTAGCCAATATGTTCAGGACTTCTATGTCTCTGACTAGCTAGGTTTCCATCCAATTGGCGACAGATTTTCACGTGAATATTCTAATATGCATAAAGAAAATATTTGCATTTTTCCTGCAGTAATGCGTTTACATCAAACTGACTTGAAGAGAAAGTGTAGTGCATTACAAAATGCAAATTTTCACTTAAGTTTTCATATGTCAAATAAAAATCTATATTTATTGGAAAGAAACATTAAGCTTATAGCGTGCACTTTCAACACCCTGTGAAGTTAATCATAACTTACTTCATCTGTACCTAATTAACTATATACACTGCTCAAAAAAATAAAGGGAACACTTAAACAACACAATGTAACTCCAAGTCAATCACACTTCTGTGAAATCAAACTGTCCACTTAGGAAGCAACACTGATTGACAATAAATTTCACATGCTGTTGTGCAAATGGAATAGACAAAAGGTGAAAATTATAGGCAATTAGTAAGACACCCCCCAAAACAGGAGTGATTCTGCAGGTGGTGACCACAGACCACTTCTCAGTTCCTATGCTTCCTGGCTGATGTTTTGGTCACTTTTGAATGCTGGCGGTGCTCTCACTCTAGTGGTAGCATGAGACGGAGTCTACAACCCACACAAGTGGCTCAGGTAGTGCAGTTCATCCAGGATGGCACATCAATGCGAACTGTGGCAAAAAGGTTTGCTGTGTCTGTCAGCGTAGTGTCCAGAGCATGGAGGCCCTACCAGGAGACAGGCAGTACATCAGGAGACGTGGAGGAGGCCGTAGGAGGGCAACAACCCAGCAGCAGGACCGCTACCTCCGCCTTTGTGCAAGGAGGTGCACTGCCAGAGCCCTGCAAAATGACCTCCAGCAGGCCACAAATGTGCATGTGTCAGCATATGGTCTCACAAGGGGTCTGAGGATCTCATCTCGGTACCTAATGGCAGTCAGGCTACCTCTGGCGAGCACATGGAGGGCTGTGCGGCCCCACAAAGAAATGCCACCCCACACCATGACTGACCCATCGCCAAACCGGTCATGCTGGAGGATGTTGCAGGCAGCAGAACGTTCTCCACGGCGTCTCCAGACTCTGTCACGTCTGTCACATGTGCTCAGTGTGAACCTGCTTTCATCTGTGAAGAGCACAGGGCGCCAGTGGCGAATTTGCCAATCTTGGTGTTCTCTGGCAAATGCCAAACATCTTGCACGGTGTTGGGCTGTAAGCACAACCCCCAACTGTGGACGTCGGGCCCTCATACCACCCTCATGGAGTCTGTTTCTGACCGTTTGAGCAGACACATGCACATTTGTGGCCTGCTGGAGGTCATTTTGCAGGGCGCTGGCAGTGCACCTCCTTGCACAAAGGCGGAGGTAGCGGTCCTGCTGCTGGGTTGTTGCCCTCCTACGGCCTCCTCCACGTCTCCTGATGTACTGCCTGTCTCCTGGTAGGGCCTCCATGCTCTGGACACTACGCTGACAGACACAGCAAACCTTTTTGCCACAGTTCGCATTGATGTGCCATCCTGGATGAACTGCACTACCTGAGCCACTTGTGTGGGTTGTAGACTCCGTCTCATGCTACCACTAGAGTGAGAGCACCGCCAGCATTCAAAAGTGACCAAAACATCAGCCAGGAAGCATAGGAACTGAGAAGTGGTCTGTGGTCACCACCTGCAGAATCACTCCTTTTTTGGGGGTGTCTTGCTAATTGCCTATAATTTCCACCTTTTGTCTATTCCATTTGCACAACAGCATGTGAAATTTATTGTCAATCAGTGTTGCTTCCTAAGTGGACAGTTTGATTTCACAGAAGTGTGATTGACTTGGAGTTACATTGTGTTATTTAAGTGTTCCCTTTATTTTTTTGAGCAGTGTAGTTTTCCGAGTCGTAGTGGGAGACACACCATATCATCGCATAACTCCAAGTTTGCTTCGATATGAGGGTTATTATATCAGCATTTGCGCATAAAGGCGCTTCTACTGCAATTTCTGGCATAATACATTTTACCGAAACAAAAACATCCCACTATGTCGAATTAACAAATTATCTGTCGGCATTTATCATTTTTTATTTAACTAGGCAAGTCAGTTAAGAACAAAATCCTTATTTACAATGACGGCCCAGCGTCGTCCGGGTTTGGCCCCGGTAGGCCAATTGTGCGCCGCCCTATGGGACTCCCAATCACGGGCCGGAAGTGATAGAGCCTATACACCGAGTGTATAGAATTGTACCGAAACGTTCTGTTTCTATCACAGCCGTTGTCATTTTTTTTTGTATACGGTATGACTTTACTTGCATGAAAACTGTGGATGGAAATGTGGTTACTGATCAAAATGTGTTCTCATGCTCACTCTTCAGCAGACATATAGTGAGCAATACATATCGTATCGGCACCCAAGTATCGTGAAAATAACATATCGTGAAATCCCTTGCAATTCCCAGGCCTATACACAAATGATCAAAAATCACTTCTATCTATAAAAAAAAACAATACTGCCATATGACAAATGCATTTCAGCATATATTTTCCAAGAGAATCTTAGCTAGCACACTAATGAAATTATGAAGAATAAGCACACGAAAAGTGGTGAATGAACAAGCTTCTAAAGCCAAAATATGATCCATCAATATCCATCACATCCACAACTGTTATGTTACGGATATCATAACGCTGGAAAAGGATACTAACAATGAAAAGAAACCAATTATAGACCACACAAAACCTTGACGAAAGTTAGGTTAATAGAGAAAGATCCAAGATGATCAGATGTTCCTAAAAAAAAAATACGGATGTTACATTGTCTGTACCAGTCACCCCCCTATCTTTACAGGACTGCAGAACATGCAAACAAAACTCAAGACACTTCTATTTGATCTGTATTGTCTCATAAATATCTCATCTTCATAACAAATACTGGGGGACAGCTTCGTGGAAAAACAAGCACACTGAGCCCTTTCTAAAAGCCATGAAATATGATTGACTGAAAAGCCTGAGACTTGGCCACATTATACAGAGTAGGTGGCCAAGTCTCAGGCTTTTCAGTCAATCATATTTCATGGCTTTTAGAAAGGGCTCAGTGTGCTTTTTTTTCCCACGAAGCTGTCCTTACGGGTATAGACCTTAAGGGTAATTATGAAAATGGTTTCATTTGGAAATGACTACCTTATTTGCACATGCTCAGGTTGACTTTTACACGGAATCGCCAGTATTTATAGGAAAGGCAGAAACATTGGCTAACACTGTATAGTGCACACACACAGGTGGCCTTCATAGATTAACACAGTAGCAACATAGGCTAACAGTGTGCGCGCGCATGCACATACACACAGTGGTGTAAAGTACTTAAGTAAAAATACTTTAAAGTACTACTTAAGTAGTTTTTTGGTATCTGTACATTTATATTTTTGACTACTTCACTACATTTCTTAAGAAAATATTGTACTTTCTACTCCAAACATTTTCCTTGACACCCAAAAGTACTCATTACATTTTTAATGCTTAGCAGGACAGGAAAATAGTCAAAATCACACACTTATCAACCAAACATCCCTGGTCAGCCCTACTGCCTCTACTGCCTCTGATCTGGCCGTAAATTATGTCTGAATGTTAGTGTGCCCGTGGCTTTCCATAAATAAATAAAAAACAAGAAAATGGTGCCATCTGGTTTACTTAATATAAGGATTTTAAAATGATTTTTTACTTTTGATACTTAAGTATATTTTAAACCAAATACTTTTACTCAAGTATAATTATACTTGGTGACATTTTCTATTAAGGCATCTTTACTTTTACTCAAGTATGATGGTGGGGACTTTTTCCACCATCTCCACGCACACACACACAGCCATCATAGTTTAACACTGTAGCAGACTCTCAGCTGAGAGAGAGATACTGCATCCTCCTCCTAAACCTTTTCTTCAAACCCTTACGTAGGCTAGCGGTGCTAATTTTCACCAGAAGATTAGGAAAAAGTAAGGCCTCAAACATAACCTTAGAGAAAGAACTGATAAGGCTTAATAAAAGACACCTTTACAGGCTAATTATTGCTGAGCGCACACACTCATATGGCTTTTCTAGAATAGCAATGCTGAATGAGAACTGTGCTACTGAAGAAACTGTCAGACAGAGCTACAACACAAAACAGGCTACTTAAGCTTTGCTTGCTTTCTATGCACGGTGATGACCTCTGAGTGGTTGGTTAGCCTACCTCCTTAAAAAAACCTGGTTGTTTGCTTTTGGTGATTTTGTGCTCTTTCTTGGGTAGCCTACTATAGGATTAATTAATGGCAGCTAGAGGCCTGTAAGAGGGAGAACTCTAAAACCTAACGCAATTATGAGGCTGTTTTAAAAAAAATAACATTGTTTACATTAGGGTTTGTTGATATGTTCCCCAAATGCATTCATGGTAACTCTAGTCTAAACAATTCAGCATAAACCCTCCCCTTTTCCACATGGCCTGACCCCCACTCCAAAAAAAAGGAAAACATCAAGGTCAGTAGACAACAGAATGATATGGCAATATGACATATATACAAAGCGTGACAACAAAGACAAAACCACAGCCAGAGTCCCTAAAAGGCTACTGCAGGCTAGGCCATAGCAATTCTATTGCATTCCGATTGTTTTTTGGGATTCACCACATTCTAGGCCAACGCCCTTGATGTACTGTGATGTAGTGTACCCATAGCAATAGGTCTACAGCTACAATGAATAGCCTACTACTGACTCAGTGGAGGGAGTCGCTGAGAAATTCCTTTAGAATGTATTATTGCGCAATATATCCGCTGAGAAATTCCTTCAGAATGTATTATTGAGCAATATATCCGCTGAGAAATTCCTTCAGAATGTATTATTGAGCAATATATCCGCTGTATACATGTCTAAACATCTAAAAAAAAAGGTCATCATGCGCCAGAATTGGATGTCAGAAGGTAGTCAAGGGGCAAAGGCCAAATCTAACGTCGATGACGCTTGCCAGAAGAGTATGGTGCCTAAGCTGGTAGACTGAAGTTCCTGGACTGATCTGTAAAACTTTTATGATAAGCAAGTCCTTGAAGACAGCCGGTAGTGCTGCTTGGACCTCACATAACAAAGTGAGATCTGGCCTATAAAATAACCTTTTAAAACTGCCTTCTCCCACTTGGCATGGATGGCATTTCTTCCCATTTAAAGACAGGCAAACAATAGTATGTAAGCCTATAGTGTACGTTGAGCCTCATTTACACGTCTGGTATAAGTAGACGACCACCACATTATAAACTAGGTGGTTCGAGCCCTGAATACTGACTGGCTGACAGCCGTGGTATATCAGACCATATGGGGCAGCAGGTAGCCTAGTGGTTAGAGCGTTGGGCCAGTAACCGAAAGGTTGTTAGATCGGATCCCCGAGCTGACAAAGTAAAAATCTGTCGTTCTGCCCCTGAACAAGGAAGTTAACCCACCGTTCCTAGGCTGTCATTGTATATAAGAATTTGTTCTTAACCGACTTGCCTAGTTAGATAAAGGTAAAAAAAAAAATATATATATATATATATATATATATACCACGGGTATGACAAAACATATTAGCCTATACAGTTGAAATTGGAAGTTTACATACTTAGGTTAGAGTCATTAAAACTCATTTTTCAACCACTCCACAAATTTCTTGTTAACAAACTATAGTTTTGGCAAGTCGGTTAGGACATCTACTTTGTGCATGACTGCATGACATGAATTTTTCCAACAATTGTTTACAGACAGATTATTTCACTGTATCACAATTCCAGTGGGTCAGAAGTTTACATTGACTGTGCTTTTAAACAGCTTGGAAAATTCCAGAAAATCATGTCATGGCTTTAGAAGCTTCTGATAGGCTAATTGACATCATTTGAGTCAATTGGGGGTTTACCTGTGGATGTATTTCAAGGCCTACCTTCAAACTCAATGCCTCTTTGCTTAACATGGGAAAAGAAAATCAGCCAAGCCCTAAGAAAAAAAATAGTAGAGATCCACAAGTCTGGTTCATCCTTGGGAGCAATTTCCAAACGCCTGAAGGTACCATGTTCAGCTGTACAAACAATTGAACGCAAGTATAATCACCATGGGACCACGCAGCCGTCATACCGCTTAGGAAGGAGACGCGTTCTGTCTCCTAGAGATGAACGTACTTTGATGCGAAAAGTGCAAATCAATCCCAGAACAACAGCAAAGGACTTGTGAAGATGATGGAGGAAACAGGTACAAAAGTATCTATATCCACAGTAAAACGAGTCCTATATCGACATAACCTGAAAGGCCGCTCAGCAAGGAAGAAGCCACTGCTACAAAACCACCATAAAAAAACGCCAGACTATGGTTTGAAACTGCACATTAGGGAAAAATATCGTACTTTTTGGAGAAATGTCCACTTGTCTGATGAAACAAAAATAGAACTGTTTGGCCATAATGACCATTATGTTTGGAGAAAAAAGTGGGAGGCTTGCAAGCCAAAGAACACCATCCCAACCGTGATGCACGGGGGTGGCAGCATCATGTTGTGGGGGTGCTTTGCTGCAGGAGGGACTGGTGCACGTCACAAAATAGATGGCATCATGAGGATGGAAAATGATGTGGATGGATATATTGAAAAAACATCTCAAGACATCAGTCAGGAAGTTAAAGCTTGGTCGCAAATGGGTCTTCCAAATGGACAATGACACCAAGCATACTTCCAAAGTTGTGGCAAAATGGCTTTAAGGACAACAAAGTCAAGGTATCACAAAGCCCTGACCTCCATCCCATAGAACATTTGTGGGCAGAACTGAAAATGGGTGTGAGAGCAAGGAGGTCTACAAACCTGACTCAGTTAGACCAGCTCTGTCAGGAGGAAATGGCCAAAACTCAAATGGGAAGCTTGTGGAAGGCTACCAAAAATGTTTGACCCAAGTTAAACAATTTAAAGGCAATGCTAACAAATAATAATTGAGTGTATGTGAACTTCTGACACACTGGGAATGTGATGAAAGAAATAAACGCTGAAATTAATCAATCATTCTCTCTATTATTCTGAAATTTCACATTCTTAAAATAAAGTGGTGATCCTAACTGACCTAAGACAGGGGATTTTTATTAGGATGAAAATGTCAGGAATTGGTGAAAAACTGAGTTTAAATGTATTTGGCTAAGATGTATGTGAACTTCCGACTTCAACTGTATATACAGTGAACTCCAAACGTATTGGGACAGTGACAATTGAGATGTTCTTTTGGCTCTGTACTCCAGGACTTTGGATTTGAAATGATATAATGACTATATGAGGTCAAAGTGCAGACGGTCAGGTTTCATGAGGGTATTTTCATCCTTATTGGGTTATCTTTTAAGAAATGACAGCACTTTTTGTACATAGTCCCTCCATATTAGGGGACCAAAAGTATTGGGACAATTTCACTGGTGTGTATTAGAGTAGTCAAAAGTTTGGTATTTGGTCCCATATTTCTAGCACGCAATGACTACATCAAACTTGTGACTCTTCATTGCGTACTAGGAATATGGGAACAAATACCAAACTTTTGACTACTTTAATACACAAGTGAATTTGTCCCAATACTTCTGGTCCCCTAAAATGGAGGGACTATGTACAAAAAGTGCTGTCATTTTAAACAGTTCACCCGATGTGGATGAAAATACCCTCAAATTAAAGCTGTATCATTTCAAACCTAAAGTGCTGAGTACAGAGCCAAAACAACCAAAATTGTGTCACTGTTCCAATACTTTTGGAACTCACTGTAGTCGATGCCAGATGTTTAATCCATTTTTCCTGGCTGATGCATATGCAAGCCAGGCCAAGTCATTAACAATTACAGAAGAAAAGGCAGGGCTCAGCAAAGAATTGCCACTGCAGCCGCCATTCATTCGGGGCACTTTAAAAGCTGAACTACTATATTCAGTCGTTAAAGCTGAATACTTCCATAGAGCTGCTTTTTTCTTTAGGATACAGTCAAGTCAGGACAGGAGCCTTTGGCGAAGTGATTAGGTCCCATTGAAGTAAAGTGCTTTCATCATCATATTATGTGAGAACAGACACCTGAACAGGGAAAGGGAAGTGTGGGTGGCTATATAGGGTGAGTCTTGTTGATGATCTAAATCACATTACCCAAAGGTTATCTGTATCCAACAGCTGATTTAGTATTATCTTGTTTGTTGGCATTTATTTTACCCAATTAGGCAGCCTATACCTAAGACGCTAATATTTTAGATGCTAATACAATGAAATATGAATGTCTAATACACACAATAGACCGACTGGAAATGTGATTTCCCACAGTCAAAGTCCTGCAATAAGCGCTAAGACGTTAATATTTGTGCAAACTCTACACAGTTTGGCCTGTGAGAGATCATCAATAAGTTAGGCAGAACAGTGCATAAGTATGCCCCCAATGCAATTCTAAAGTCTAATACAGCCACAGTGCAATTTCAGATTTGTTTAATATATAATTTTCGTTTTTTGTTGAAGTTATAACATTCCGACCTAGTTTAGCATCTAGTCCAAATATGGCATGATTGCACAATTTGCTCCTCCCTTCCTATAAGTAGAAACTCAAACAGGAAGTACCTGTGCTAAGGTCAAGTCAACGCTGTTCTGACCAATCGGAATCCATGCGTCAAGAATCTTTTGATAACGCGGACTGGGAAATATTGTGGGTAGCCTCTGAGAATCACGTTGACGAATGCACGGATCTGGTGACTGAGTTCATCAGGAAGTGTTTAGGTGATGTTGTACAAACTGACTATTTAAACCTACCCAAACCAGCAACTGTGGTTAGATGGCAGCATTCGCGCAAAACTGAAAGCGAGAACCACCGCATTTAACCATGGCAAGGTGACTGGGAATCTGGCCAAATACAAACAGTAGTTATTCCCTCCGTAAGGCAATCAAACAAAACATCACTACAGAGACAAAGTGGAGTTGCAATTCAACGGCTCAGACACGAAACACATGTGGCAGGGTCTACAGACAATCACAGACTACAAAGGGAAAACCAGCCACGTCGCGGACACCAACGTTTTGTTTCCGGACAAGCTACACACTTTCTTTGCCCACTTTGAGGATAACACAGTCCCACTGACGCGGCCCACTACCAAGGACTGTGGGCTCTCCTCCTCCGTGGCCGACGTGAGTAAGACGTTTAAGCGTGTTAACACTCGCAAGGCTGCCGGCCCAAATGGCATCCCTAGCCGCATCCTCAGAGCATGCGCAGACCAGCTGGCTGGAGTGTTTACGGACATATACAATATCTCCCTAACCCCGTCTGCTGTCCCCACTTGCTTCAAGATGTCCACCATTGTTCCTGTACACAAAAGCAAAGATAACTGAGCTAAATGACTATCGCCCCGTATCATTCACTTCTGTCATCAGGAAGTGCTTTAAGAGGATAGTTAAGGATCATATCAACTCTATCTTACCTGACACCCTAGACTCACTTCAATTTGCATACCGCCCCAATAGATACAATAGCCATCGCACTGCACAATCCCATCTGGACAAGAGGAATACCTATGTAAGAATGCTGTTTATTGACTATAGCTCAGCATTCAACACCATAGTGCCCTCCAGGCTCATCATTAAGCTCGAGGCCCTGGGTCTGAACCCCGCCCTGTGCAACTGGGTCCTGGAATTCCTGACGGTCCACCCCCAGTGGTGAAGGTAGGAAACAACCCGTCCACTTCACTGATCCTCTACACAGGGGCCCCACAAGGGTGTGTGCTCAGCCCCCTCCTGTACTCCCTGTTCACCCATGACTGCGTTGCCACGCACACCTCCAACTCAATCATCAAGTTTGCAGACGACACAACAGTAGTAGGCCTAATTACCAACAATGACGAGACAGCCTACAGGGAGGAGGTGAGGGCCCTGGGAGAGTTGTGCCAGGAAAATAACCTCTCACTCAACGTCAACAAAACTAAAGAGTTGATCGTGGACATCAGGAAACAGCAGAGGGAGCACGCCCCTATCCACATTGACGGGACCGCAGTGGAGAAGGTGAAAAGCTTCAAATTCCTTGGCGTACACATCACTGACAATCTGAAATGGTCCACCCACACAGGGTGAAGAAGGTGCAACAGTGCCTCTTCAACCTAAGGAGGATAAAGAAATTTGGCTTGGCCACTGAAACCCTGACAAACTTTTACAGATGCACAATTGAGAGCATGCTGTCGTGCTGAATCGCCGCCAAGTGCGGCAACTGCACCCCCCGCAACAGCAGGGCTCTTCAGAAGGTGGTGCGGTCTACCCAACGCATCACCGGGGGCAAACTACCTGCCTTCCAGGACACCTACAGCACCCGATGTCACAGGAAGGCCAAAAAGATCATCAAGGACATCAACCACCCGAGCCACTCCCTGTTCTCCCTGTTATCATCCAGAAGGCGAGGTCGGTACAGGGACCGAGAGACTGAAAAACAGCTTCCATCTTAAGGCCATCAGACTGTTAAATAGCCATCACTAGTCAGCTTCCACCCAGTTATGCAACCCTGCACCTTAGAGGCTGCTGCCCTATATACATAGACTTGGAATCACTGGCCACTTTAATAATGGAACACTAGTCACCTTAATAATGTTTAAATAATGTTTACATACTGCGTTACTCATCTCATATGTATATACTGTATTCTATTCTACTGTACTTTAGTCAATGCCACTCCAACATTGCTTGATCAAATACTTATATATTTCTTAATTCCATTCTTTTACATGTGTGTATTGTTGTGAATCATTTTAAGATACTACAGCACTGTTATATACTACTAGGGCTGCACATTTTGGGGAATATTCGGAGGCGGAAACTTTCCATGGGAATTAACGGAAATATGCAAATTAATAGCATTTAAAATGTAGATGTTTTTGCATTGGATATATTTACAATATCATATGGAGACAGAAACAAACTTTTTACCTTATCATAAGTAGACATAATTGCAAATGATTAAATCCTTCCAATAGAAATAAAAAAAACAATTCAGTTATGAAATTAACATTAATTAAATTAGTTAACTCTTTACATGGGATGATTTCACTGAACAACAAGAGAATATTGAATGATCTCCAATTATCCATCGCATCTCCCAAAAACATTTTCAACATACATCTGTAAAATTATAGTCTAGAAACTAAAGCTTTGGTTGTCTTCCTCTCAAGCTTCCAAGTCTTCTCCCTGGATCTCCTCAATGTCCACCTCTTGAACATCAGACTCTGAGGCCTCATCTTCACTGTCACTTTCCAACCTTGTTGAGGAAAGCTCGTTGTCTGGCTCAAAAAGCCTCAAATTTGTCTGGATGGCATCCAATTTCTCAACCTTTGTATTGATCAGCCTGTTACACCCTTTGGTGTATGTGTTCCCAAACAAGGACCAGTTGCGCTCTGAGGCAGCTGATGTTGGTGGGATTTGGAGGATGATGGAGGCAACAGGGGAAAGAGCCTCAGATCCACAAAGTCCCTTCCACCAGGTGGCTGATGCAATATGGCAGTTGTGCCAGCATATCTCATCTCCATCCCAAAGCTCTTGCTTGGAAGTGTACTTTGCCAGACCGCCAAGAACCTTGCCCTCATCCAGGCCAAGATGGCGAGACACGGTAGTGATGACACCATAGGCCTTGTTGATCTCTACACCAGACAGGATGCTCTTGCCAGCATACTTGTGGTCCAACATGTATGCTACGGCGTGTATGGGCTTTCAGGCAGAAGTCTTCATGTTTTTTGATGTTTTTCAGAACTGCAGTTTCCTCTGCTTGGAGCAACAGTGAAGTGGGCAGGACGGATTTCCTCTCTTACATCTGCAAGCAGAGTCGGAACGTCAGACAGGATGGCATTGTCTACCTCAATCTGTGCAATGGTTGCTGCTATTGGTTTCAGGAGTTTCAGGCTGCTTACTACGCTCTCCCAAAATACATCATCCAGGAGAATCCTCTTGATGGTGCTGTCCATATCGTCAGACTGATATGGCCATTTCTTGGAGACTCCTTCCCCTCCAAGAGACTGTCAAACATGATGACAACACCACCACAACGGGTGTTGCTGGACAGCTTCAATGTGGTGCTCTTATTCTTCTCACTTTGCTTGGTGAGGTAGATTGCTGCTATAACTTGATGACCTACCATGATGACATACCTAACCATTTCCTTGGCTCTCTTGTAGAGTGTATCCATTGTTTTCAGTGGCACGATGTCCTTGAGGAGCAGATTCAATGCATGAGCAGCACAGCCAATGGGTTTGATGTGAGGGTAGGACTCCTCCCCTTTAGACCAAGCAGCCGTCATGTTCGCAGCATTGTCTGTCACCAGCGCAAAAACCTTCTGTGCTCCAGGGTAATTGATGACTGCCTTCAGCTCTATCTGCAACATAGAGACCGGTGTGTCTGTTGTCCCATGTGTCTGTGTTCTTGTAGAATACTGGTTGAGGGGTGGAGATGTAGTTAACAATTCCTTGCCCCCAAACAGTCGACCACCCATCAGAGATGATTGCAATACAGTCTGTTTTCTCTATGATTTGCTTGACCTTCACTTGAACTCTGTTGAACTCCGCATCCAGCAAATGAGTAGATAAAGCATGTCTGGTTGGAGGGGTGTATGCTGGGCGAAGAACATTCAGAAATGTCTTCTAATACACATTGCCTGTGAGCATCAGAGGTGAACTAGCTGCATACACAGCTCGAGCAAGACATTCATCAGAATTTCTCTGACTACGTTCCTCCATTGAGTCAAAAAAACTTCTGATTCCAGGAAGACCATGAGCTGTTTCTATCGATAAGGTGTCCGATTCATCATTTTCACCTCAAATAGAAATAGAGGGACTTTTGTCAGAGGATGCTTGTTGTGAACGCCGAGGGAACTTTATGCACTTGGCCAGATGATTCTGCATCTTTGTTGCATTCTTCACATATGATTTGGCACAGTATTTGTAAATGTACACAGCTTTTCCTTCTACATTAGCTGCAGTGAAATGTCTCCACACATCAGATAGTGCCCGTGGCATTTTCCTGTAAAGATTAGGAAAAAATTAGTAAAATGTTTTATTAAATACAAATCCATCTACAGAAATAGTTAAGCAGTTAGGTTAAACAACTCCTTTGTAAGATAAATGTTTTAAATGAAACGTGTATGGAAACAGGTGAATTAACACTCAGTTAGCAGGCTCATGCAAGCTAAAACACACATTGTTGCAAAAATGAACTAGCAGAAATTGTTAACATGTCAGAAATTATTTAAACACACTTTGCTGTAGGCTACTATTTACTAGCTTAAAAAAAACCTGTATGTCATAAAATATATTCACCCCACCCAGTAGTTAAAAAATAAAAATGTTTAAAAATAATTACAAATAAAAAATAAAAAACTTACCAGATAGCTAGTAGTCCTTGGCTCAGACACTGTGGTAGTGTGGGCCCAATAGCATCTCATTAGTGTGCAAGATCTTGAGAATCAGCTGTACATGTGATGGAAGAGTGCACTGTGCATGCAGAGGGTTGCAATTCCATTGAATTGGGGATAGTTTAACCAAAATATGCGACAAGACCAAGAATGCCTTGTGTATCCCACAAAAAGGTTCACTGTTATAAGCTAACTTTTTAGATGAATTTAAGCAAAATTACCCAAATTCCCAGGCTTCATATCCCATGGAAAATTTCAGGAAATTTACCGGAAAGTTTCCAACCCTTTGCAACCCTAGATACTACTGCACTGTTGGAGCTAGGTACACAAGCATTTCGCTACACACGCAATACCATCTGCTAAATATGTGTATGTGACCAATACAATTGTATTTGTATACGTTTTAGTCACTTTCAATGGGACTTTTATTTTGAAAGCGAACAGCAATTCCACTCGTGGCAAATCCTTATTGTGGCTAGCTTCACACAGATCCAAGCTAGAATGTCTGCCATTACCTCTCGAAAACTCTAGGCGGCATTTTGCTTTCTCCCTACAGTTCTCAGCCATTACCTTAGCCCAGGACTGCCTGATGTGAACTACAATCCTGCCGTTGTGTCTTAACGTTTTGAAACGTTAATTATCGCATGTGAAAAGGCTTTCGAAACATATGGCCCTTATCTTTCATCTGCAATAAAGAATCCTTCAACTAAAAAAAAGTTAACTGATACAGTAAAGTGTAACACAGATCTGTACAGATATGGGTGCCTCCATCCGATTAAACTATAGTACACTTCCAGAGTTAAATTCACACACAGGTGTTAGGACCCTCTTGTCTTCTATAAACAAGCGCTGTAACATGAAAGGAGATAGGGTTAGTGATCCCACCTGGCCATATCAAGGTGTGTATAAATGATACCTTTAAAATATATACATCGCTGATATGGAAGATTAGGTTGTTATGTTTGCAAAAAACGTACCGCAAGCCATGTATATGAATGTTCAGACCGAGCGTCAGGGATCACAAAACTTATCCTACAGAAGACGCCTTCTTCCAGTGACCCTTGTGTTTAATGTAGCCTAATGGCACAGTCATGATCAAGGGCTAGTCTGCCATCAACAGCGACCTGGCAATGTTTTTTAAATTATACTTTTTTGCACGTTTTGGGATCGCGGACGGCTTCAAATGAACAGATCTCTTCACACAAATAATCTTACCTTGTTCTTTTCCGCAGAAATATGAGTTTGATCAGTGGGTGAGTGAAATTCACCAACCCATTTTTGCAAATGCTGGTCACTCGCAGTCTGTGATCCAGAATGTGCAAGTCCATGGTTCTGAATAGCGCAATCCTGCCTGAATCTGTCTGAATGGATTTCTAGTTCCAGACACGTTCCAATAAAAAGTTAATGAATTAATGTTGTCTGTGTTATTTCATTCCCTTGGATTACAAACGCCCGCAGTTCAGTTGGACTGTGTCTTGCATCAGTCAGTCACCGATACAGAGAAAAACATGCTACGCAATCCGACTCCACTCAACTCAACTACTCTATATTCAAATAAAAGACACGGCCTCATATAATAACACGCCCCCCTGGTCTTAAAGCTACAGAGGAAGCTAATATATTATAAAATGAATAAACGTGACAGATATAATATAGGCCTATCTGATATTCATAGTAGCCTATTTATCACATCCATAACCCCAAAACATTTACAATTCTAGAACAGTGAACAGTGTTTGCAACTTCGGGTCTGCATGCCCCAGTAGCTGTGTTTGAGCCAGTATCTGTGTGTTTGAGATGTTGACAATGAGTGAGATGGAAGCTCCGATTCAAACTCCTGTTAGACAGCTCTCCATTAGACAGCTCTGCAAGCGTTACAATGTCAAAATATGTTCTTTCCTCAACAAATATTGAGTTTCGCTGAACTTTCATTTACTCCCGTTACCTCTGATGTATTTCCAAAAAAGGTCTAAATTAAAAAATGCCATAAAACCATAAAAATGCCTCTTTGGCACTTCCAATGTATTGAGCTGTTGTAGACTTCCAACCTGTGTGTGGCAACAATGAGTGACTGGAGGTGCAGAATAGTCCTTTTTTCAGTTGCTTCTACATTTTTATTTACGTACATACAGGCCTTAACGGGAGCAAATTAATTAAGATAATTGCTCAGCAAAACTCCATATTTTGTGAGTAACAAATGTATTTTGACATAACGCTTGCAGAGCTGTTTAATGGGAGTTTGAATCAGAGCTTCCTGGGCATTAGAGAGGAGGCATCTCATATCCACATCTCCAATGCACAGATACTGGGGCAGGGTCTGCAATACCATCACTGCAGGTCAAATATACCATCACACACAGGTCAAATAATATGCATAACAAATGTTGATCAATAGATGAACATTAAATAATTTATCACAAGACAAAACACACAATCAATAAAAACATATTACATAACCACTAATAATCCATGTTCAAATGGACTTATTGTAATGGCTGGAATTTTATGAATGGAATGGTATCAAACACATGGAAACCACATGTTTGACTCCGTTCCATTTATTCCATTACAACCATTACAATGAGCCAGTCCTCCTACAGCAGCATATGTGTTGAGTGTGAAAGTGTGTGTGTGTGTGTGTGTACAGTGCCTTCAGAAAGTATTCATACCCCTTGACTTAACATCAAGCTATGTCTGTCTTTACAAGACATTTGCATCCTATACTCTATATGTCAAGACAAAGTATTACATGATCATGAAATAAAAGGGTCTGAAATGATGATCAGAGGTCACAGTCAGTCACAGTCTGATCTGAAGCATGCATTTATTTCTGGTCTATCCTAACTAGGGTTGCAAAGGGAGGGTATATTACTGGAAACTTTCTAAGTTTACCAGTAAATTGCCATCATTTTGATAACTTTCAAGGAATATATGGAATCTTATCAGATGGCATCTAGTGGCCTTTTTGCGTACTTCAAATTATCACAGATGTCTGTAATTATCTCTGGCCCTCTGTGTGGCTTATCACATGTAATATATACAGTATATAAAGCAATCTAATAAGATGATATTAAAATAGAAAAATTGAATGACAAAGCTATAAAACGTCACAATTTAGTGAATATCACTGGTGTTTAATATGAGGGTTTCAGCATGAAATGTCCTTTATTTGTTTTATACACTTCTATTGATTTTACTATGTCCGTATGTCTTCGTTGTAAATGTTTTGGGGCCAAACTAGTGGCAGAGTTATAGATAAAATAATGCCATTATTGACTAGATGCTTTTTTCATTAATTATGCTATTTTCTCTTGAACCATATGGTCTATCTACTAGAAATGAATGGACAATATGGACACAGATATAAACATTGTTATACTATATATGAATACATTTTATTAAAAGTTATTAAAATACAATACAAAGTGACCATAGATTGCCATAGATTACCTAGATCATGTTAACTTTGGTAAATTACCGGTAGCTTTGCAACCCTAATCCTAACAGACGGAAGCAATTTACATGTTTATTTATTTATTTATTTCACCTTTATTTAACCAGGTAGGCAAATTGAGATCACGTTCTCATTTACAATTGCGACCTGGCCAAGATAAAGCAAAGCAGTTCGAAACATGCAACAACACATGGTTACACATGGAGTAGAACAAACATATAGTCAATAATACAGTGGAAAATAAGTCTATATACAATGTGAGCAAGTGAGGTGAGATAAGGGAGGTGAAGGCAAACAAAATATATATAAAAATAAATAAAAATATAAAAAGGCCATGGTGGCGAAGTAAATACAATATAGCAAGTAAAAAATAAAATAAAAAATGTAATGTATGCCCTACATGACTAACATTAATACTAACTTACTAACTGCCCACAAGCCTGTCATTCCAACAGAAGCTAGCCAGCTAACTAGCTACTAGCTAGTAGTCAGCTAGCCACTGCTAGCGGTCATCAGCTACCTTTAGCCCGGACAACTCTCGCCAGTCTGCACAGCGCGACTCAATCCAGAGCAAATCAGACTTGTTTTTCTCCATATCTCCGGATTCCTACTGCAAGCTCTGAGCCCCCCCCTCCTGGATCACCGCAGCTAGCTAGCTGCTATCCGAGTGGCCACTCCTGGCTAATGTCTCTGTCCCGAAGCAAGAACCAATTAGCCTGGAGCTAGCCTTGCTAGGCCCATCTGCAAGGCCCATCTCCCGGCTAGCCGTAGAGGTCCATCAGCCACTCCTTGGGTTCAATACCTATTTTGCCGACTGGCCTGGACCCCCACCGAACCATCACGACTGGACTACCAACGTGATTCGCCCGAGGGGGTCTCTCAACTGGCTCCTCCGTCGCGACGTCCCCTGAATGCCCATCCGCTAGCCTGCTAGCCGCAGCCCGCTAGTTGTCTCGTGCTGTTACGTCAGCTGACGTAAAAGCACGAGGGGGCCACAGCAGACTTTCTTCCGTCGTGATGTCCCTCAAAGGCCCATCTGCTAGCTTGCCAACCCCGGCCCGCTAGCTGCCTGAAACCCCTCACTGGACTCCTATGATCACTCGGCTACGCATGCCTCTCCCTAACGTCAACATGCCTTGTCCATTGCTGTTTTGGTGAGTAATTATTGCCTTATTTCACTGTAGAGCCTCTACCCCTGCTCAATAAGCCTTAGTTAACACTTTAGTTCCACCTCCCACACATGCAGTGACATCACCTGGTTTAAATGATATTTCTAGAGACAATATCTCTTTCATCGTCACCCTATGCACAGGTTTACCCCCACTGTATTCACATCCTACCATACCCCTGTCTGTATATTATGCCTTGAATCTATTCTACTGTGCCCAGAAATCTGCTCCTTTTACTCGTTGTTCTGAAAGTACTAGACGACCAATTCTTTTAGCCTTTAGCTGTTCCCTTATTCCACTCCTCCTCTGTTCCTCTGGTGATGTGGAGGTTAATCCAGGCCCTGCAGTGCCTAGCTCCACTCCCATTCCCCATACACTCTCATTTGTTGACTACTGTAAAAGAAAAAGCCTTGGATTCATGCATGTTATCATTAGAAGCCTCCTCCCTAAGTTTGTTTTATTCACTGCCCTAGCACACTCTGCCAACCCGGATGTCCTAGTCGTGTCTGAATCCTGGCTTAGGAAGACCACCAAAAACCCTGACATTTCCATCCCTAGCTATAACATTTTCCCCAAAATAGAACTGCCAAAGGGGGCGGAGTTGCAATCTACTGCAGGGATAGCCTGCAGAGTTCTGTCTTACTATCCAGGTCTGTGCCCAAACAATTTGAGCTTCTACTTTTAAAAATCCACCTCTCCAGAAACAAGTCTCTTACTGTTGCCGCTTGCTATAGACCACATTCTGCCCCCAGCTGTGCCCTGGACACCATATGCAAATTGATTTTCCCCCATCTATCTTCAGAGCTCGTGCTGCTAGGTGACCTAAACTAGGACATGGTTAACACCCCGGCCATCCTACAATCTAAGCTTGAGAACAATCTCAAACAAATTATTAATGAACCCACCAAGTACAACCCCAAATCCGTAAACAAGGGCACCCTCTTAGATATCCTCCTAACCAACCTGCCCTCTAAATACACCTCTGCTGTCTTCAACCAGGATCACAGCGATCACTACTTTATTGCCTGCGTCCGTAATGGGTCAAGCGATCACCTCTCATCACTGTCAAACGCTCCCTAAAACACTTCAGCGAGCAGGCCTTTCTAATCGACCTGGCCCGGGAATACCTGGAAGGATATTGACCTCATTCCGTCAGTAGAGGACGCCTGGTTGTTCTTTAAAAGTGCTTTCCTCACCATCTTAAATAAGCATGCCCCATTCCAAAAATGTAGAACCAGGAACAGATATAGCCCTTGGTTTACTCCAGACCAGACTGCCCTTGACCAGCACAAAAACATCCTGTGGCGTACTGCATTAGCATCGAATAGCCCCACGATATGCAACTTTTCAGGGAAGTTTAGGAACCAATATACACAGGCAGTTAGGAAAGCAAAGGCTAGCTTTTTCAAACAGAAATGTACATCCTGTAGCACTAACTCCAAAAAGTTCTGGGACACTGTAAAGTCCATGGAGAATAAGAGCACCTCCTTCCAGCTGCCCACTACACTGAGGCTAGGAAACACTGTCACCACCGATAAATCTGCTATAATTGAGAATTTCAATAATCATTTTTCTACGGCTGGCCATGCTTTCCAATTGGCTACCCCTACCCCGGTCAACAGCCCTGCACCCCTCACTGCAACTTTCCCAAGCCTCCCCCATTTCTCCTTCATCCAAATCCAGATAGCTGATGTTCTGAAAGAGCTGCAAAACCTGGACCCCTACAAATCAGCAGGGCTAGACAATCTGGACCCTCTCATCTTAAAATTATCTGCCAAAATTGTTGCAACCCTTATTACTAGCTTGTTCAACCTCTCTTTCGTATCGTCTGAGATCCCCAAAGATTGGAAAGCTGCCGCGGTCATCCCCCACTTAAAAGGGGGAGACACTCTAGACCCAAACTGCTACAGACCTATATCTATCCTACCCTGCCTTTCTAAGGTCTTCGAAAGCCAAGTTAACAAACAGATCACCGACCATTTCGAAACCCACCATACCTGGTCATGGGTGCACCTCAGCCACCCTCAAGGTCCTAAACGGTATCATAACCGGCATCGATAAGATACAATACTGTGCAGCTGTATTCATTAACCTGGCCAAGGCTTTCGACTCTGTCAATCACCACATTCTTATCGGCAGACTCAACAGCCTTGGTTTCTCAAATGACTGCCTAGCCTGGTTCACCAACGACTTCTCTGACAGAGTTCAGTGTGTCAAATTGGAGGGCCTGTTGTCTGGACCTCTGGCAGTCTCTATAGGGGTGACACAGGGTTCAATCCTCGGGCCGACTCTTTTGTCTGTATTCTCTGATCCACCTCTACGCAGATGACACCATTCTGTATACTTCTGGCCCTTCTTTGGACACTGTGTTAGCTAACCTCCAGACGAGCTTCAATGCCGTACACCTCTCCTTCCGTGGCCTCCAACTGCTCTTAAATGCAAGCAAAACTAAATGCATGCTCTTCAACCGATCGCTGCCCACACCTACCCACCCGTCCAGCATCACTACTCTGGACGGTTCTGACCTAGAATACGTGGACAACTACAAACACCTAGGTGTCAGGTTAGACTGTAAACTCTCCTTCCAGACTCAGATTAAGCATCTCCAATCCAAAATGAAATCTAGAATCGGCTTCCTATTTTGCAAGAAAGCATCCTTCACTCATGCTGCCAAACATACCCTAGTAAAACTGACTATCCTACCGATCAAAATAGCCTCCACACTCTACTCAGCAAATTGGATGCAGTCTATCACAGTGCCATCCGTTTTGTCACCAAAGCCCCATATACTACCCACCACTGCGACCTGTATGCTCTCGTTGGCTGGCACTCTCTTCACATCCATCGCCAAACCCACTGGCTCCGGGTCGTCTATAAGTCGTTGCTAGGTAATGCACCGCCTTATGTCAGCTCACTGATCACCATAGCAGCACCCACCCGCAGCACGCGCTCCAGAAGGTATATTTCATTGGTCACCCCCAAAGCCAATTCCTCCTTTGGCCACCTTTCCTTCCAGTTCTCTGCTGCCAATGACTGGAACGAACTGCAAAAATCACTTAAGCTGGAGACTCATATCTACCTCATTAGCTTTAAGCACCAGCTGTCAGAGCAGCTCACAGATCACTGCACCTGTACATAGCCAACCTGTAAATAGCCCATCTAACTTCCTCATCACCATATTGTTATTTATTTTGCTCCTTTGCACCCCAGTACCGCTACTTGAACACTCATCTTCTGAAAATATATCACCCCAGTGTTTAATTTGCCATACTGTAATAATTTCGCCACTATGGCCTATTTATTGCCTCACCCCCCTTATCCTACCTCATTTGCACACACTGTATAGACTTTCTCATTGTATTATTGACTGTATGTTTGTTTATTCCATGTGTAACTCTGTGTTGTTGTTTGTGTCGCACTGCTTTGCTTTATCTTGGCCAGGTCGCAGTTGTAAATGAGAACTCGTTCTCAACTTGCTTACCTGTTTAACTAAAGGTGAATGAAAAAAAAATTCTGAGGAAAGAACCCATCCCTCCTTCAGCAAGAAAGAGTTTTTGGTCTCGTCTCTGGACTGGTCTTTATAAGCTGAAGAGATGAACTAATGACCTAATGACATACAGAGATATTAGTACACATGGATAAGGATGAACATATCTGTCAGTAGTTTTGATAACTTAATGTCATGATAAAGCACAGCATCTTTTCGTATTTTTTATGTGAATGATGTGAGAAAATGTGAGTCCATTGCTTCATCAACCATCTACAGTAAATAAGAAAAGTAGTCCAGCTATGTGCACAATCTTTTCTTTTCAATTGATTTGATATATTATATACATTGCCACTACCATCATCAGCCTGCCAACTCACCCCACAGATGATGAACTTCATACAGGTCTCCTACCTGTGAGAAGAACCCTCCAAATGCCTCGTCATTCTCCTGTCTATATTTGATCGCCCGTGCCTTAGCAAGATTATTAATAAATACAGTTAATATTGGACAAATTTGACATTCTAGTGAAACATTTACTGGTTAGGTATTGTGTACATAAATTACATGCATTTTGATAAACTGCACCTGTATTTCAAACAAAGAGTAGTTGAGGTCTCATCAAAGTCTTACCAGTGATTCCCTCATTCGAATCATTGTTCCAGGCTGAAATAGAGACACACAACAATGACATCATTAGAGATGATGATACTAAAGTATGAAGACAGACAGAGATTTGAAATTCATAACCACCTGTGGCCTTTACACACTGAATGCAACAGCATCAGATTCACACACCATACTCATTGACAGTCAGGCTCTGCAATCCAAACACACAGTACTGTAAACAATGGAGTGTGAGGCAGGCCTACATACACATTACATACACAGGATGAACATATCTGTGGGTTCTGTTTGAAGATTGATGTTTATCTTCTTGGGTATGTTCTCTATGACCATAGATTGTATATGTCTCTGGGTCTCCTCAGGTATAATCAAGTTTCATGTCTCTGGAAGAACTAGGGACTAACATTCTAGATAGAATGAAACATGATTACAGAGGGCAGTGACTTACCTTGAGTTTGTATGAGCTCATTTTGTATTTTTGGTTCATGCCAGGACTTACCTTGAGTTTGTATGAATGTATCTTTTATATATATGTTCGGTCCCGGTTTGGGTGATGGCTCGTTCCAGAAACTGAACTCTAGGAGAAGCTGGTTCTGCTTGAGACCAGCATTTTATTTCTCTCCTTCTGGAGCTCCAGATACTCCTTCAAAGAGTTACAGAATGTTTGAGATCTAGGAATTAGTCGACCAAAGTAGCCACTTCGGCCAGTAGGACAATGCTTTCTTTACAGAAAACACTGCCTGGTTTTATAGACTAGACATAACATAGTAAATGAAAATACAGGACAGTCAAATTAGGGGAAAGGGGGGGCACCTAGTCAGTTGTCCAACTGAATTTATTCAAATGAAATGTGTTTTCCGCATTTAACTCAACCCCTCTAGTATGATATGTTAAGTTTGGTATGGTTACATAAGAAAGAAGGTTACTGATCGTATAACACGAACGTCTAGCAACCCAAAAGTTCTGTGGTCGATACTCATCACGGACAACTTTAGCAATTTAGCTAATTAGCAACTACGTGCTACTTTTTAGCTATTCTGAAACTACTTAGCATGTTAGCTAACCCTTTCCCTAACCGCCAGCCTAAGTAACATTAGCCACCTAGCCATCTAATTTAGCTAACATTAAGCCACAACAAATTGGAATTCGTAAAATATCATATGTATTGCAAATTCGTAACATATTGGACGAATTGCAAATTGTAACATATCAGGCCACTTGTAATTCGTAACATATCATACAAATTGTCATTCATAACATATACGAAATCGATGATGGACATCCACAAATTAATACATACCATACCAAACATAACATATCTAACTAATTTGAGTGTCCCGGATTTGAATTTACTATGGGATGTGTCCAGGTTGTAAAACTATGACAGGATACTCTTACAAAAGGTTAGATTTGATATCACTTGATATGTATTTTGAATGATACATTGTGGTATTGGTTTATATAAATATAAGTATTTGGTCATGTTAAAATATATTTTGAAACCCCTACTTGATTATTGTTAAATTTGGTTAAGCGTTCAATGCAGGGGAGCCTGCTGAATACCGCATAGGTGCACTGTAACAACAAACCAGCAGGTGTCACTGTTGCATTGGCCAAACTATTTAGACCAAGCAAGACTAGAAAGAAAGTTGAGTGTCATCATTGAACAAGAGATCCTCCTATCGCCACGAAAAGGTATGTGATAACTATTCATATTAGATCAGGGTTAACATAATATAACTTTCGGTTACATTAAAATAAAACATTGGATAATGTTAAGATTAGGGTTTCATGAGATTTCACTGCCCCGTTTGAAATTGCACTGACACCAGAATTGACTGTTTCTGTCACGACTTACCAGCTTGGTCTTGGTCCCCGTACCAGGTATTCCAGCTCCCCACCACCTCACAGGGATAGTCCTGGTCTAAGTGGAGCTTGCTCTGTACCTCAGCCCTGAGTTCACAGGAAAAGGTCAAAAGACACAATATCCACAGGTAGTGGGATATGTCTGTATCACCCTCTACTGTGAAGTCAAGTCAGTGAAAGATATATGAATGGCCAAGAGAGGAGTCAGTTAGCATTTACAGCACACAGGAGAAAAAACTGCAAATGAAAGATGAATCTTCTATGCCTGCAGACACTCAGTCTTGACATTGTGAACTGAGAGAGAACGGAACAGAATTACAGTCTGAATATTGGTGGGTGGACATTAGGCTATAAAAAATGATATCACATACTCATCAGCTTCCTCTGTACAGACTATTTTAGGGTCATCATCTTTCCAACCCAATTTCCCTGGTGTAATTCCAATGTCAAGTTGAACAAAGTTACTGACAGACTCTGGTCAGAGCACAAACTAACAAACTATCAAAGATACTTGCAACTGTAGGCCTTTCTGAGACAATCAAAAATCAACAAATAATGGCTCAAAAAGAACAACATGAATGTAAAATGAGAAGTAGAAATGAAAAATATTTTTTTTGTCATGTAATTACAAATTTTGCCTTATTTAGCCATGTTGGTGCTGCAATTATTTTCCTGTAGGTTCCTCAGTGAAATATGCATTAAATTAGAATAATAATTTCACTGAGCCGTATGATGAAATGTCACTAAGACAAATTGAATCCAATTCAGTATAATTTGCTGTACAAATTAGGTTATGTTTGACCCTGAATCGCCCCTCAAGAGGAGTGGTTCCCAAACTGTGTGGTGTGCACCTACGGTGGGCGTAGGTATCCCCCCCCAATAATGTTTTTTAAATAAAAAATAATATTGTATTTAAAAAAAAAATGGAACTCATTACGGCTTTCAATTACTCTTGAAAGTTGTAATAGTAGAATTGATGTATTTATTTTATTTCACTTTTATTTATTAACCAGGTAGGCCAGTTGAGAACAAGTTCTCATTCACAACTGCGACCTGGCCAAGATAAAGCAAAGCAGTGCGACAAAAACAACAACACAGAGTTACACATGGGATAAACAAACGTACAGTCAATAACACAATAGAAAAATCCGTATAGAGTGTGTGAAAAATGAAGTAAGGAGGTAAGGCAATAAATAGGCCTATAGTGGCTAAGTAATTACAATTTAGCAATTTACACTGGAGTGATATGTGTAGAGAGGATGTGCAAGTAGAGAATACTGGTGTGCAAAAGAGCAGAAAAACAAAAACAAATATGGGGATGAGGGAGATATTTGGTTGGATGGGCTATTTACAGATGGGCTGTGTACAGCTGCAGCGATCGGTAAGCTGCTCTGACACCTGGCGCTTAAAGTTAGTGAGGAAGATATAAGTCTTCAGCTTCAGTCATTTTTGCAATTCGTTCCAGTCATTGGCAGCAGAGAACTGAAAGGAAAGGCGGCCAAAGAAGGTGTTGGCATGGGGATGACCAGTGAAATATACCTGCTGGAGTGCGTGCTACGGGTGGGTGTTGCTATGGTGACCAGTGAGCTGAGATAAGGCAGGGCTTTACCTAGCAGACTTGTAGATGACCTGGAGCCAGTGGGTTTGGTGACGAATATGTAGCGAGGACCAGCAAAAGAGCATACAGGTCGCAGTGGTGGGTAGTATATGGGGCTTTTGTGACAAAACGGATGGCACTGTGATAGACTGCATCCAATTTGCTGAGTAGTGTTGGAGGCTATTTTGTAAATGACATCGCCGAAGTCAAGGATTGGTAGGATTGTCAGTTTTGCGAGGGTATGTTTGACAGCATGAGTGAAGAAGGCTTTGTTGTGAAATAGGAAGCCGATTCTAGATTTAACTTTGGATTGGAGTTTGTGCACAACATTTGAGAGAAATAATATTTTTGTGCATATGGAACGTTTCTGGGATCTATTATTTCAGCTCATGAAACATGGGACCAACACTTTACATGTTGCATTTCTATTTTTGTTCAGTCTATGTCACGTTCGTCGTAGTGAGGAGACCAAGGCGCAGCGAGATGTGAATACATTCTTCTTTAATAAAACAAAGAACACTTAAACAAACTAACAAAACAACCGTGACGCTATAATAACAGAGTGCTGACATGCAACTACACATAGACAACTACCAACAAAACCTAAATGGAAAATGGCAACCTAAATAGGATCCCCAATCAGAGACAACGATAAACAGCTGCCTCTGATTGGGAACCAATTCAGGCCACCATAAACCTACATTACCTAGACATACAAAATCCCCATAGATAAACAAAAACCCTAGACAAGACAAAAACACACATACCCACCCTCGTCACACCAAAATAATACAGAAAAATACAGAAAATATAGAAAACTAAGGTCAGGGCGGGACAGTCTAGCTGTTTTACCCCCACCAAAATTACCCCCGCGGAACTACGCTAATCCACTGCACTGCTATTGTACTTGTACTGTACCCTCCTTTCATTCCTTGTACTTAATTGTTAGATTCAATATTGCCTACACATTCAATAGACCATTATTTGTTGGACACTGAGCACCCTTATAATTAGGTTACGATTCAAAGTAGATTCAATAATTGGGGTTCTGTTCATAACCTCAAAGTATTTCATTGCACTTTGTAAGATTTAGGTAACATGTAAGTATTTAAAACTTCCAAGTTCCAAGTAAAGTTTCCTTTTACCTTACGACCTGCAACTTGACAGCTAGCCTGCGATCATAGGTCTCAGTCTGGCGTCTTCTGTACAGGGGAGTTTTGTTAACCTTTAAATACGTTGGGCTAAATCAGGGTCAGACAGGGTGATTATTGCTATTGTTAAACAAATCTACTTTGAAACAAAAGTTTACACCTCACACACATTGTTAAATGTTTTTAATAATCTTTAATTAATTATAAAATTATGAAAAATATTAATAACATTTCAACCATGAGGCCAAAGAGGGCACATTTGGTCATTGACTGCAGGAAACGGCTATGAGCCCTGATGCTCGGTCTGATCATGAACACGCATCGCTTGCGCACATGACAGAATTCATACCTTGGTTTCTGTGGTGAATGTGAATAAAAAAGCAAAACGGTTTTGATCATGGTTTTCATACACATACCTTGTCCATAATGAAGAGGCCTATGGGATATTCATTGAAGAGGTAAGGGAGCAGGATGGTAAATGTGATCTACATAACATACCAATACCAGTTGACATACTGGTATTGGTATGTTATGTAGATCACATTTACCTGAAGGTGATTCACATTCACATTATGTAGATTCACATTTATCTGAATAGATGCAGACACAGACACAAAAGTGAGCAGTTCAGTCATCTGCACCCAATACAGCTAGCCTTAACATATTGTTATAGCCTGCATATTCTTACCTCTTTGTTGACTGATATCCATTGAATTGTGTTCATTTTCTGTTTTTGAAAGATTGGCACAAATATGAAAAGATAGATGGTATCATCATCATAAAACAATATCAATTTAGATCATATAAGGGACACAATTTACCTTAAATTGAGGAGACCTTTACATTTTTCAGTTAAGTGCCTGCACTTGCTGTCCTCTCAAATTGAAATGTTTCATTTGGGAAGTTAGGTTCCTGCAAGAACCCCCACCAACTAAGGAGGTTCCTCAATGAACCCCACCTCCTTTTCAGAGCTAGGAACCCTAAGGTTCTTAGAAGAATCCTTGTTGAACCCCAAATTACGAGAATGTACCTATTTGACAGATGAAATTAGGCTATAGGCTGCTATACAGTATACAGTACATACGTAGATTTAAACAAGTCAAAGGATGTCCCATGGGAGCTTCCTACACTGGTTTGTACTTAGGTAAATGGGAAAATGACTTCATTTGGATCCTTCTAGAAAAAACTGTTCTTTGACTGGATTATATGGTGGGGATGTTATATTGATGATGTTTGCCTGTTCTGGTCTTGCTCAGAAGATTAACTTATTTCCTTCCACCAATACCTTAACAACATTAACCCTAACATCAAACTAACTATGTAATACAGCAAGGATAACATTCATTTTCTGGACCTTGACATCAGTAAAAATGACAACGGTTGTTTACACACAATCTTTAGGAAGCCTACAGATGGCAGACAGCTTTCACCCCAAAAGGCTAAAAGAGAACATTCCATAAGGCCAATTCCAAAGAGTCTGCAGAATTTGCGATCAGGAAACAGACTACAGTGTCAAATCTGCTGAATTGGAGAATATCTTCTTGAACTGGGGTTACAGCGCTCAGGTCCTGAAAGACGCAGGTATAAGGGACGGACGACTTGACAGACAGAACTTGTTGGGAAGGGGAGTGCCTCGTGATGCACCAGAGAGAGTGTACTTCGTTACATAATATAGCACTGAAGCAGAGAACATTATAATAATCCTAAAAAATTATTGGGGAATCATCCAAAGCGATACGCTACTATGCAAAGTCTTCCCAGAGCCACCAGTCATACACTTTAAAGGATGTCCTACCCTAGGGGACAAATTAGTCCACAGCTACCTTCCCGGTGACTCTCAAAAAGCTTGGCTTGACCACAAACCCAGGTGCTCTTTTAAATGCAACCAGTGCAACCATTGCAGAAATATTATTTTGTATTTTGTTGACACAACTTCTAAAATGGAGTATTATGTCAAGCATTTCATTAACTGCAAAACCACTCATGTCATCTACAGATTGGATTGTCCACAGTGTAAGGTATTCTACATTGGACGGACAAAGAGATGCCTTCAAGACCGCTTAGCGGAACAGAAGTAGGCCATACGGGTAGGCAATGAAGACTACCCCATGGCAAGGGACTACAAGTCCTTACACCATGGCACCCTGCCTCCCTACAAGCTATGGGTATTGATCATATTCCAGCCTCAATTATAAAAGGGGACCGTCTTAAACAGCGAGACCAAAGGGAACGTTTTGGGATTTAAAAACTACAGGCCACTAATTACCCTGGTTTAAATTAAGATATTGATTTCTCACCTTTCTTGTAGGGTCGTGAGAGGCCCCTTTGCTGTCGTCTAGTGGACATATTGCTCTATTGCCCTCAGGTATGTTTAGACTGCGGCGGTCAATATTTGATGTGATCTAGTGTATATAATATTTATGGGTCTCCTATTGTTACCACTTTGCCCAGTCATATTCAAGGTTAGAACTACTTTTATAGGGGATGATGCTTCTAGCGTTGATTTGCATTTTGATAACATATCTACAGTATTTCACTTTTTATATGTATAGTATTGCTTACTAGGTGTTGTCCAATGCATTCTGTAATCACTCCGTCTTCAAATCAGGGTTGATTGGAAAAAGCTGTTCAAAAGAGGACATTGACGAAGGCCATGCAGCCGAAATTTATCTGAGTTTTCAATCTTTGTTTCCATTGAACATGCCATACAAATAAAGGCATTTTAATTAACTGTATGAAGAGAGCCTTGGTCTTCCTTTCTTTTTGACATACGTAAATTTGTTGGCCAATTGCTCCACCCACCGTGCACTCTTCAAATAGCCCAAATTCCATGTCAGTGACAGGCTGTTAAGTTAAAACCAGGACTCGAATTGACGGGGTATGAGAGGGTATGCCATAGGCCTACCTTTTATTAAAGAAAATGCAAAAAGCACAGGCACATTGTTAGCTTAAGATTTGGCAAATATGTTATAAAGTGATCAATAACAGCGCTTTGGTCCGCAATGCTTTATGCTAGAAACAAGCTGAAAAATACACCGGAAAAACATAAATCCAATGCATATGGGGGATATCATTGTTTAATTTCTTTGACATTCAGAGACTGAGCTACAATCTTCTATAGCCGAGGAGACAGAACATGGTTGCTTGGGAAGTAATCTAATTCTGTCACTATCAATTGATTAAGCTATTTACACTCTGTACAATAGAATATGCTTAAACTCAGATGGCTTTTAGAAAACATTTGTTACCTCTGTTGAGTTAAGCCAATGAGGAAGAGTCGCCAGCAGTTAAAGCTTACATTTTTTCTGTGTCGGTAGGCCTACTGTCTGGGGTGGAAAGGTAGACCTAACTTTTGAAACTACCATCCTCAGATTCCTCACATTTCTGATTTCATTATTTGCAAACAGGGAGAGTTTCGTTGAAAATAAGATACACTGATTTGGCATTGGAGGAATATGATAAGATGAACACATAGGCCTAGCTCTCTGTCCATTCGTAGCCTGTAATTTCAGTCATTTGTGTGGTATTAAAAAAGATTTTGCTAATATGTAAAATTATGCAGAATTGCATGACATTTTTATAAAAGGCTATTTTTCTCTCGGACCTGGAAATACGATGATAGATTAATTCAATACTTTTTCCACCCCTACTGTTGTCCATAGTGGTCTGTGAACCCACAATATTCTGGCCCCCAAGCCATGCATTGCCATGTAATGCTTACAGGACTAAGAACAGTTTCTAAAACGGCATAAGGCTCTGGTCTGTCCAAGAAGTGAGGTAAGGATGTTCTTTACTATCCACATTATGTTTTCATTATTCTTTTGGGTATAGGGGAGGGTCACTTGTATTTTTCAAGCGTCCAGGGAGGGTTTAGGTAAAATAAACTTAGCTGAAGTGATGGCCATCCATTTTCATTACAGAGAGGTCCGATCTTCTCTATCTAATTACAAATAACATTCACACCCTAATTGGAGTGCCCAGGATTATGTTTACTAGATAAAGTCTACCCCTGAGTCCAGGTTGAAAATATGAGTGTGATGGTCTGGTGGGTAGGCACTATTATCTGTACACATTGTCAAACATAGACCATATAGGAATGTACACAGTACAGATAGGATGTGAAAGCAATATATCATTTATACAGATCATGATGTTCCCAAAAATGAATACCCATTTCCACAAGCACTAAGATGTAAAGTACAAGTACTGTAGTTCTTCAATACAATTGACAAGTTGTCTTGGTGCTGTAGGTGAGAAAGGTTGTCAATGCATTGTGCATTCAATTCACCTAGATTTCATAAACATCTGATATTCCAGATACTTTGCTGCCTTGAAGAAAATATCTCCTCTTGATGGGTCAAACCAGGCCACTAAGGAAATTAAAAACAAAATTGTATTAGTCTAACAACTTATTAACTTGTTTCATTCAGACTCCCTTCATGGTTGGTGATTCTCTTTAATAGAACAAACCATTGTAATGTTTCACTGCTTTGCTTTGCAAAAACAATATAGACTTTGGGTCGTTGCTTGGTAATGCAAAGTAATCAAATGGAAAACCTCTCACTTAGGCCTTTGGTTTTCTGAATGTGTCGATTCTTCCTCCATGTTTGACTCTGATGTTTGGGAATATGTCTGTTAAGGCAACGTACAAATCCTCAAAGTCCTGATTCACTGTTATGTCCTAGAGGTTATAGTGTACAGAGACACAGAGACACACATTATCAGGTGAGTGGCTTTGCATCAATAGGTAGGTGGTGTGTTGTGAAAGGGTCATTCATCCAAGTGAAAATAACACAAGTGAAAATCCATGACCTACAGAAAAGTCCAAGCACTCCATAGCTGATTTTGGGTTTCCCTGGATTGCTTTCAGGACTCCGTAACACCCGGCAGTCTGTATAGGATTCCTCCCCATCTGACCAGAGGCAGGTCAATTAACATAGAATCACAAAGATAACACTGGCAGATATTAATAGACATAGTATCAAATATCATTTTTTGTCTTTCTACGACCTCGTTTTTGGGGCTGCTTCTTGGGTGTTTATCTTGAAAAATATAGTGATGAGCCATTTTTCCCACTTTTACCAATTTCTCCCTCACGCATATTCCCCACTGCTTTCCATACTACAGCCAATCTCTTTTCTGACTTACATTGAGTTTTTTTATTGTCTTGTTTACTTTCAGGCCCATGGTGAAGCGGATCGCACCTTCAGGGGGTATTCGATTGTTACTGTGGGAGATATAAAAAAAACAATAAGTGTTGGGGGTGTGAGGCAAGCAATATAAAACTGTTGCCTTTCAAAGGACGTCGTTACATTTTGATATGATAGCAGTTATCTTGTAGAAAGTTTTGCAAGCAAATTTCAACAGGTAGTCATCCTTCTAAATAAAAAGCTTTACGCCATACCCTGCTGTCTATATTAGGACCATCTGTTTAATAACTTTTAATGTTAAATGAGAAAAGTGTATAATCATAACAAGCAGATACAGGCAAAAATCTTTGTACCTTATATTGAGGTCCTCTAGAGTGTTGTTGTCTTTGAGAGCCTCTCCTAAAGCTACGGCTCCATCCTTACCCAGGCCGTTGTAAGACAGATCCAGTGTTCTGAGGAATATGTTGGCCTGGGACATTACAAGTGAATGGTATTATTACAAACCATTTTACAGTACTCCGGAACAGAATATCTGATTAAACTGAGCTCATTTAGAGTTTCATGAAATCATTTGAACAAGATTAGATACTGTAGATGTTATCTCGGGAACCCAGAACCAAAATCTAGCGCCAGAGCTTGTACGTCTGTCCACAAGAGATTAATAGATGAAAAGCAAAGTTTTATCAAATATCATATTGTATAAATGGGTTGAATTGATCCATTAGAAAGGTTATTACGTATTGTGTTAGCCTCAGGCATTCACAAAGTGAGGACTAGGCATATTACTGCAAAGCCGCCTGAAATCAACAGATACCCATCTATGTACTAGACCTAGATTTCATAACATGTACGCTAAGTTATATGATTTACCCCAAGGCCTTTAGCCAAAGCCACCGCTCCTTTCCCGCGTATACAGTTCCAGGCCAGACTCAATGATTTCAGCCCTGTGTTCTCAGCGATAGCATGTCCCAGGACCTGACCTGATGAGAGAAAAATAAGCTGTGTCTAAATAGTCTTAAGTGGCCTCCTCAATGGCCTCCTCAGTTTTATGTGTCCCACTTGTCTCCTCTTCTTGTCACCTGGAAGCAATATGGTGGATCCCTACCACTACCAGGATTTTGCTTTCACCTGTCCACCTTTCTTTTCTGTCCGTGTATATGAACGGAAAGGAGAGATGGAGAGTATTGCCACTTTAAACGGAGATGAACCCCAAGAGAGTGGATTATCCTCATTGAGGAGTAATGCATTTCTATCACAATGATCATATCACCTTTCAACACATATAATTCACTGTTATAGACAGTGATGGCTCTCGATTTACTTAATTTTGCTCTGTGGAAAGGCAATAACAGTCAAGAAAAACGAATAAAATGTCAGTATATCTTCAATGACACTGTTAATCATCATGGGTCAATATTCAAGACGGGTGTTCCTATGACAACAATCACAAAGTATGAGAAAATGATATATAATTTATTAAATCAGTGATGGGAAGAGTACTAAGTGTCTGATATGAGTGTATGATTCAAAACTAATACACACTGATCCTTTTAGAAGAGACAGTGAAGATAATACGAACACACACACTACCCCCTCCACCCACACTTGGAAGACACTTCCCATGTGGAAAAAACATTTTAGGTATATTTCTCAAGAATTAGAATTATACTAAAATGGTATTTGAATTAGAATTCCTGTATTTCCGTTACATAAAAAGTGTATTTATAATGTATTTCAAGTATTCTTTTGTAACTACACTTCCACTTATTAACCACATCAGCTATTGTAATTAGTCACGTAAAGGTTACCTTGATTGAAGCAGTTGTGGCCATAGCTACAAATTAGTGATGGGTCTTTCGCGAATGGCTGAGCCAACTCACTCACTAGTCACACACTTAGCAGCCGAGGAGAGAGAGGATGGACACTTGTGAAAACAACAGCTATAAAATTAGTCGGAAGCACAGTAGCATTTGGATGCATTTTAATAATGTAGACAATGTTAGAGCACAGTGTAGAATTTGCCGAAACAAAATCTCATATAAAGCCGGTTCTACGCACAGCCTACACCGGCGAACTGTCCACCCAACTGTGAAGCTAACTGTAGCGGAGCTTCGAGAAACTAGCTGGCCTCCTAGTGATAGTGGTGGAGCCAGCACCTCCACACGTGGAGATGTATCCACTCAGTCAAGTAGGCCTACTCCGCAACCCACAGTAACGCAGTCTTCTATGGACCGGTTTATGCCAAAACAAGGCCAAATTGATATTGCATTGGCTAAAATGATTGCCACCGATTTCCAATAATTTTCGGTTGTGGAGGTTGTGGAGGTTTAAGAAATTATAGCAATAGTCTAAATCCAATGTACACAATTTCAAGCAGGAAAACCCTTTCAAAATCACTTATTCCACAACTGTACGAGAGCACACAGGCTTCAGTGCGGGAAAGAGTCCAAAAAGCTACTGCAGTTTGCCTTACCACTGACTGCTGGACATCAAGGGTAACCACTTATTACATGTCGGTTACATGTCACTTCATTGAAGATTTTTCAATGTCTAGCTGTCTTCTGGACTGCTTTGTGTTCAGCGACAGACACCTCAGAGAACTTGGCAAAGGAACTGTTGAGAGTGGCCAGAGAATGGCAAGTAGATGGAAAAGTGGTCTGTTGTATTAGCGACAATGCAGCTAACATAACCAAAGCCATAAAAATTTAAATGGACCCATCATCCATCTCTTGCCCACACAATCAACCTGATTGTAAGAGATGCTCTGAAGGTGATGTAGCCTACTGTGGACAAAGTGAAAGCAGCTATGGAATACTTCCACAGGAGCACAGTAGGTGCTGAAAAGTCTACATAACACCGATGGGGATGCCTGAGCTGAGGCCTAAACAAGACTGCACTACATGGTGGAATTCAACATTTTATATGTTGAAGCGGTTTCTTGAGTCAAAGGATACCATCATCTCTACCCTGACCATTGTCAATGCACCTGTTGATGCTCTGACCCAAGAGGAAGATCAGTGGAGAGAGCTACAGCAAGCAGTTCATCATTATTTAATCCAGTATTATATATGTATATGAGCAGTAGATGAGAATGTAGTATCAGGAGACAAAACATGAACCTGAACCAATAAGTTAATGTTCTCTCTTTTCAGCTTTGTGACAGCCTCAAAAATGATACTCCTGTGTAAGGGTCTGCAGCGAATCACAGCCAGCCGCTAGAGAGAAGCATATGTAACCACAGGACATGTGACAGAGTTGATGGACACCTTATGTTCATCAATGGACAGAAAGTTCCACAGAATGTAATATAATCACGTGCTATCAGAAACCGCTGCACTTGACCCCAGGTTTAAGAAGTTAGCCTTCAGTGATGCCAGAGCGATTGATGAGGCTCTTCAAAGAACAACCTCAGCAGCAGGGAGGGACAGCCCCAGCAGGCAGTTGGCTCAGGCACCAGGGCAACAGGAAGAAGAGGGATCAGATGGAGCAGAAGCACCAGCAGTCGTGCCACAAACGTCTGCTGTTTGGATGCTGTTTGACGAGAGAGCAACTGGGGATGCAGCACGAAGGGATCCCTCAGCAGATGCCATAATGGAGGTCCGATCCTATTTGGAGGAACCCCTCCTCCAAAGGTCTGCAGATCCTCTGAGCTGGTGGAAGAACAAGGCCTCTGTCTACCCACGGCTTACTAAAGTCATGACAGGGAGACTGCATAGTGGCCACATCCATTCCCTCTGAGAGGGTCTTCTCAAAAATGGGACAAATAATTACTAAGAGAAGAAACCGCATCAGCCCGTCAAGTGAGGCAGCTTGCATTTCTGAATGCAAATCTCTCATAAAAGCATAATATGGTCAGCATTGCTGTGTGCTGCTGGTTATAACATGACACTAAAGAAGAGAGAGAAAAGAGGGACCAGTTTAATGTTTTAAGTGGGATGCTGCAGTTTTGCACATTATTTTTCTTTGATATGGTGCAATATTCTATTATTATGTTGTTCAGATTGTATTTGTTTTGATTTACATTTACATTTTAATAAAATATGTAAGGTGCAATTAAAAGTACAACATTATTATTATTCAGTTTGAAAATGAGCATCAAAACATTTAAATAAGCTAAATATGAGGAACAAGATCATGTAATAAATCAAAACTTCAGCAGCAGAAAAGGATGCTGGGTAATATGCAAATTACTGTGCACATGTCTTATTGAGGGGAGTGTGTTTTCTTTAGTATATTTTCTTGAGATATGAAAAAGTATACTCTCAAGAAACATGTTCCTCAGCTGTGCATGTTTTCTTATGTGGAATATACGATCTTTGTCAACTTTCTCTGCACTCTTCTGAACAGGAATTCAGAAAGTACTTCAAAACTCATTATTGGCACTGAAACTACAGTGCCTTGCAAAACCATTCATATGTAACCGATGTGAAATGGCTAGCTTGGTAGCGGTGGTGCGCGCTAGCAGCCTTTCAGTCGGTGACGTCACTTGCTCTGAGACTTGAAGTAGTGGTTCCCCTTGCTCTATACACATACACCTTGGATTTCTTCAAATTTGATTGCTACAAAGTGGGATTAAAATGGATTTAATTGTATTTTTTTGGTCAACAATACACAAAATACTTTAATCTCAACGTGGAATATTTCTCAAATTTGTTTTGTTAAGATTGATAGAAATTAAATAACTAAAATATAGTCGTTGCACAAGTATTCAACATCCCTGAGTCAATACATGTTAGAAACACCTTTGGCAGCGGGTCTTGTGAGTCTTCTTGGGTAAGTCTCTACGAGCTTTATACACCTGAATTGTGCCATATTAGCCCTTTATTATTTTCATAATTCTTCAATCTCTGTAAATGTTGGTGCTCATGGCTACACAGCAGTTTTCTAGTCTTGCAATAGATGTTCAATCAGATTTAAGTCAAAACTGTAAGTTGGCCACTCAGGAACATTCACTGTCTTCTTGGTGAGTGTAGATTGTGTTCTGAGTTATTGTCCTACTGAAAGGTGACTTCCTCTCCCAGTGTCTGTTGTAAAGCAGACGGAAGCAAGTTTTCCTCTAGGATTTCTCCTGCTCTTAGCTCAACCCGTTTCTTTGCCAAAGTATTTGCCAATGTCAAGCATACCCATACCATGATGCAGCCACCACCATGCTTTAAAATAAGGCGGCAGTTACTCAGTGATGTGTTGTGTTGGATTTGCCCCAAACACAAAGCTTTGCATTTAGGCTTTTGCAATATTACTTTAGTGCCTTGTTACATACAAGATGTATGTTTTGGAATATTTTTATTCTATATATTTGTATTCTTCTTTTCACTCTGTCATTTAAGTTATTCATTGTGGAGTCACTACAATGTTGTTGATTCATCCTCAGTTTTCTCCCATCACAGCCATTGAACTCTGTAACTGTTTTACAATCACCAATGGCATGGTAACATCCCTGAGCGGTTTCAGTCCTGTGCTGCAGCTCAATTCAGAAGGTCCTACTGTCTTTGATGTGTCGGGGTCGTTTAATACATAATCCCCAGCATAATTATTAACTTGACCTTATTAAAGAGATATCCAATGTCTGATTTGATATTGTTACCGATCTACCAATCACTGCCCTTTTTATGAAGCTTTCAAAAGGCTCCCTGGTCTTTGTAGTTGAATATGTGCTTGAAATTCAATAATTGACTGAGGGACCTTACAGATGTTGTATGTATGGGGAACAGAGGAAGGGTTAGTCATGAAAAAGTCATGTCAATCCCTATTATTTCACACAGAGTCCTTGTAACATATTCTGTGATTTGTTAAGCCAAATTTGACTCCTGCAGTAATTTAGGCTTGCCTAAACAAAGGAGCTGAATACTTATGCAATTAATATATTTTAGATATTTAATTTGTATTAATCTTATTTTTTTTTAATTTTACTTCCACTTTGACATTGCAGAGTATATTGAGTTCGTTGTTGACAAAAAAAATGACAGTTAAATCAATTTTAACGCCATTTTGTAACGCAGTAAAATGTGAAGGAATCCAAGGGGTATGAATGCTTGGAAAGTCTACTTAGTGTACTTGATCACTCACATCAGTTTCATTTAAAAAACATCAATGCTTCAACTTAAAAACAGTGTGTATTTTCAACGTGTATTTTCAATTAATATAATAAATTACAATTAAAGTGTTTGAAATTTAAGTACAGTTTTAAAGAGTGTGTTTAAGTTTAATGTATATTTATAGTGCACTAAAAGACTGAATAAAAACTGTGAATATAAAGTACACTTTTAATAAGTGTACAGAAGTGCAATTATATTATATGTATAGTATATTTCAGATACACTAGAAAAATACATCTTGTATTTGAAGTATATTGTTATAATTTTTTGTATTGTAAAAAAGTATATATTAAAATATATTCAATTTCTCAGGCCTTGTCTGAAGCCCCACAGTCTGGTTTGTCATTTACTCTGCGTCAGGTAAAGGATTTTGTTACAAATCTCATCCACGACCACATCCTAATTGAGTGGGCTCATAATGAAGGAGATGTCTTGACCTTTGAATGCCACAATCTGCTACAAAATATGTGTCTGTGTCTAGCCGCTCTGCATCAATATGTCACCACCAGTGTGTGTGTGTGTGTATGTGTATCTGTGTGTTTCATAAACTCACTGGCTGCAGTCTTTTCAGTTGTCTGGAACAGATTTCAGTTGTCTGGAACTGTTTTCTACGCCCCACTGGATAGCAATAAACTGATACATTTGAGCGATTGATAAGGGCATTTAGAGCTTGAAATTGAAGTGATTCACTTTTGTTGGGAGTTACAGTGGATTACATGAATTTGTTTATCTAACATGCAAGTGCTGTGAAATATACCAGAGGTGACTGTAGAGTGGAGGTTGTTATCCAGTTTTCTTTAGAAAAATAACTGTAATTTTTTTCGAGACCCTCATTAAAATTAACTTCTTGAATGGAAAAAAAATCCTCATCCAAGAATAGGAAGACGTCATGTTGTTTAGGGCCTATATTGGAATTTGTTATGCTCTTTCAAAGTGTCTCAAAACAGCCCTACTTTATGTCTCAAGATGTCTCGAGACAGGTTATGGCTGGGTATGCTTTTTAGAACATCTATTGGGTGTTCCTCAAAGCTCTGATCTCAGACCACTACTGCTCTAATTATAATCATAAACTGCGTGGTTCGAGCCCTGAATACTGATTGGCTGACAACCATTGTATATCAGAACGTATATCACAGGTATGACAAGACATTTACTTTTACTGCTCTAATTATGTTGGTAACCAATTTATAATAGCAATAGGCACCTCGGGGGTTTGTGGTTTATGGCCAATATACTACACCCCCCCGTACGTTATTGCTTAAATGCACAATTCCTCTCCAATTACCACCTCATCCAATCCAAGACACACAACTATTAAATGCTGTGCCTCCCATGGTGTTGGGAGTGGGTACCCTACCCAAACTTTTTCCCTCTCTGTCACCTCTTCGTGCACCGGGTATCCAACCTCTAATGTACTGTATGTTGAAGCTTAAGTCCAGGGTTTGGGTTAGATAGACACACTACTACAACCCTACTGTACCTGCTGTGTCTCCCATCATGTTGTGGCTAAGGTCTCACACACACACATGCACACGCACACACACACACACACACACACACACACACACACACACACACACACACACACACACACACACACACACACACACACACACACACACACACACACACACACACACACACACACACACACACACACACACACACACACTGTGCCCAAACCCTACCTGCTGCGTCTCCTATGGTGTTGTGACTGAGGTCTAGGGTCTCCAGCTTGGTGTTGGCGGTCAGGGTCTGGGCCAGGTGTTGTGCGGCCCGGTCAGCCAGCTCGTTCCCGGACATGCTGAGTGAGACCAGTGTGGTGTTCTCCAGCAGCATACTGGACAGGGTCTGGGCACCACACTCCCCCAGCCTGTTCTCCCCCAAGTCCACCTCTGAGAAGGAGACACACAGGTCACAGAGAGGTCTGAGGTCATACAGGGTTAGAGTAGAGCAGAAGGTTGAGCTGTTAGTTGTTGTTTGTGAGTATCAGTCCTATCCTCTTATATGGTATAGGGTGTCAGTAATGTATTCATCCTGTTGTAATCTCTGCCTGCCACATTATAAAGATTATTCAATTGATTTGTATTTGTTGAAACCAATTTGTTCTCTCATCAAAGCTACAATGTTTAAAATCTAATGTAATCGAATGAGTCATCTGCCATCTTTGTTCAGGTGAGATATAATCTTAAAGCATCCCATTCCACTTTCTTTGGCAGCAGTTAACCTATTATTCTAATAGCAGTGTCATTAAGGCATTGTGAATGACATTTATTAGTTCTGAATTAGAACCATTGGAATTGTGGTTGTGGATTTAATGACACACTCAGCGGTGAAACAATTTCTCCCTTGGATCATGAACTGTGTACGGAGCTTGCTGCTAGCTAGACACTGACTGAATGTTAAATAGGTCCCTAGGTGTCGAGGCACGACAAGGATAGCAGTGAGTGAGGTCGGCGTGCGGATGGGTGTGGGTGGCACCGCCGCCTTCCTGAGTCCCCTGGGCCTCGGATTGGAGGTTGGTGGAGTGCCCACCTGTGATGTAACAGTTCTCCTTTAACATCTCGGCCATGGCAGCCCCGCCAGTCCCTTCCATGCAATTATCCCTGAGGTTCAGCTTCAGGAGGGAAGTGTTGGTTACCAAGGAAACCGCCAGTGCTTTGGTGCCCTACAGAACACATTTCACACAAAGACTATTTAGTTTGTTTCTCTCTCTCTTTTCTCTTTTTCTCTCTCTTTCGTCTCCTGTTGTTTCCCCCCCTCTTTTTTAGAAATGGAAATAGGAGGATGTGCTCTCGAGAGCAGGTGTGTGCCTGTATGTGTGGGTTTTTGCCTCTTTTACCAGGTACCTATTATGAAAACACCTCACCCATCTAATGGGTGCCGGAATGACCTTCTTCTTTATGAAGGATCTCTCATATCCGCTAGGCTTTTGTTGCACAGTTTAATAATAAAAGAGATGCTCCATGGTTTAGATTAATGAAGCAGACAGAGGTCACATGGATGGAGGCGTGGGTTCAGGGAATGAGACAGTCTAAGAAATTATAGTTTTGCCTGGCTAAAGAGAGAGTACATGGCTGTGCAGATAATATGAAAGATACCTTTTACCTTAGCTTCAGGCTCCAGTCAGCCAGCCGTATCAGTACATTTGGTGTTAAACAGTATCCAGAACATACGATTATCTACTTAGCATTTAGATAACAAGCATATGGCTGGCTACTGTGGTTTTTCAGTGCTGTTTTAAGTGCACAGCTTTTGCAGAGGCAAGGTAAAGATTCATTTGAATCTTCTGTTGTAAAGGCTTCATAATTCTGTCAGGATAATGACACAGCAGAGTTCATAACCGTAGTCCTGACAATTGACTTCAGTTACAGTATGACACAGAACATTATATAGCTAAGCTAGTTGGCTAGTTTTAATCTAGATAATTAGCTAAACCGAATACCGTTTATCTCATCGCTGTGTAGCCAAAAGCCAATCGTCAAATCCTGACCTGTTACAAATTCTGGAACGTGTTATGCCATACATACTGTATATTCATAGTGTTATGTAGCGTTAATGATACAGAGTTAAGTTAAGAGTAACTGAATGAGGGAGCATGAGGGAGAGACCGTGGAAGGGAACATTTGTGCATTATTAAACAGGGAACTGGCCTGGTCAGTCTTACCTGAGGCCCTAGGCCATGGTGCATCATGGTCAGCTCAGTGTTGCCCATGTGTTTCAGGAAATAGGATACAGGGACTACATTGAACATTCTACACGCCTCCCTGTATCGAGTCTGGCCCGTCGGGTCATACGCCTCCCTCACATCTGCAACAGAACCGAGCAGACACAATACATATACTTTAGCTGGGCTTGAATGAACTTGCCTGACACAATGTCTCAAGTTTTAAGTCGAATAAAAACACACGAGAAGTAGAAGAAGGTAAGAAAGCTACAGGGTCAGTTCCAGGGTCAGTGCCAATACCATATTTATAATGTGAAGGGATACTGGAGTGGTAGGGGTAGATATGTTTAGGGGTAAGGTGTCTAAGCATCAGGAGAAGATTGTCATTGTGCTGACTGTATTCACATTCCCAGGTGATATTGTCATTGTGCTGACCGTATTCACATTCCCAGGTGAGATTGTCATTGTGCTGACCGTATTCACATTCCCGGGGAATATTGTCGTTGTGCTGACCGTATTCACATTCCCAGGTGATATTGCCATTGAGATGGAGATGTGTTGATGGAAGTTGGGCATTGTGTCTTAATGACGCAGAATTCAATTCACCGGCAACAAGGAAAGCAGCCTCCAGAGGCAAGGTTTTCTGCTTGTTTATAGCCTCGTACAGTTCATTAAGTACTACCTTGTTGTTTTTCTTGTCCTGAGGTGGAATATTTACAGCAGTCCCGATAACAGCTGAAAACTCTCGCAGGAGGTAGAAGGGTATTCCAAGACGGGTTAACAATGGGTCAAGACTTAGAGACGCTAGAGTCAGCACAACATTTGCTGTTGATGAAGCGGCATACCCCTCCCCCTCTCGATTTCCCTGAATCCAATATCCTCTGCTCGGTGAACGGAGAATCCATCAAACTGGATTGCCTTGGGGGGGTATCTTGATCTTGTCCGAAAGCCATGCTTCAGAATGGCAGAGAGTCCCGTTGAAAGCAAATCTGCGATCGGAGGTCATCCATCTTGTTATCAAGAAACTGGAAATTGGCCAATAGAATGGAGGGAAGATGTGGGCGGTTTTCCCTTCACCTTAATCTCCCCAGGGTTCTCCCTCTCCTGTCTCTTTTTTGCTGACGTTTCCTCTTGAATTACACAAAGAGCCCAGGGCAGACGAGTTGAAGTGGACGTTGAAGCCAGAATAGAGGTTAGTTACGTGATGTACAAAAGTTATTTTCGAGCATAATAAATGAAAACGGATGCATTCCGTGCAAAATAAATAAAGATAAATGCCAAAACAGTTGGGTCAGAGGTCACAAGACGGCAGCCATACAGTACGGCGTCATCTTGAAAATGGAACCAAGAGAACAGTCCCAACACAGCAAACTCCGTCCACTGAGCACTTCAGACAAACTAAAGCAAACGCTCAAAGTATTTGAAAGATTTCAAATAGTATTTGAACCCAGATCTAAACCAGCCATACGTTTCTCCAACAGAGCCGCTCACTGTCAAAACATTGAGTTAAAGGACTTGGCATCTCTACATATGCCTCTGAGACATTCTAAGCTGTCTTTGGTCGTTAAAGTCCCTTGCGGTTGATTTCACCACGTCTGGGGACTGGGTAGTAGGTTCTAGCTCATTCATGTAACAGATGGCCTTCACTTATGGTGAAAGAGGCCTTACTACAAAGCCTAGATGAAGTCATTAAGATGCAGAACAGGAATATATGTTTGTGCAGGAGTGTGTGTAGGTGTTTGTTTCTGCCATCCCTTCAACTGATCAGTAGGAAAAGCGAAGAGGGGGAGGGGAAGTGAGAGATGGAAAGAGAGAGAGAGATTTATTGGGACAGTTGCTCATGTTCAAAGCATGATCTAAATATGATCAAATGATCACACCGGGGCTTCAGAAATAAGATGAGGTTTATTTTCTATGAAAGAGTGAGAGAGAATATGAAATTGGAAATGATGTCTTCCCAGAAAGAGAGATCAAGAGAGAGAGAGAGAGAGAGGGAGGGATACAAACAGAAAGAGCATGTGAAAGTGTGATGATCTATCAGAGATGAAAAGGTTAATGTTAAACACATGACTCATCAGTTAGCCATTTCTCTTCCCCCGAGACGAGTGGCAAACCACACGCACGCTCTGCCCCTTAGCTCTCGTACACCCTTTATCAGAACTTGTGATTTACCCACCTTTCTCTCGTTCTCTTTTATTAAGAACTCGCAGCGCTACGATGTGCTACCTACCTCCCAGCTCCAAGTCTGTGTCATAGTCCTCATCTGAAGCTGTGATGACACATTCCTTCCCCCTCTCCTGTGTGTCTCCATCGCCACCTCCACTGCCCTCTTCTTCCTCCTCTTCCCCCTCATCCTCCTTTCTCTCACCCCTGACTGACACCTCCCCCTCAGGGCTAGAGTGGCGGCCGGACCCTGACCGGGTCACTGTCTGCAGCATGGAGTGGGAGAGAATGTGGCTGAGGCTCAAAGAATTGACACTCTGATCATACTGTAGCAGCTGGTTTTAGAATAATAGTGGAGACATCCCTATATTAGAGATGTACTGTAAGTACAGGGCTGCATAACTCAAACTCTTGAGAGCTGTAGTACGCTGGTATTTATTCATGCCTTTTAATCAGAGGCGAATCAAGAAAACCAGTAGGACTGTGCATATTGACAAAAGTAAAAGACAAGTGACGAAAAAAACATTTTCCAGTGACACACTACCAAATCTGTATCCTCCAACTATTATCTCTCAAGTCAGATCCACCTGCTCATTTACCTGTCTGTCAACACTTCCCCTACTGAAAGCTTTCCTGGGTCTGCTGGGTGGTCGGCTCCCTATCCCACCCAGCTCCGCTTTCTCGCTCTCCGTCTCCGCGTCATCATCCTCCAGCACAGACGGCAGCAGGGACTCTTTGGCCAACTTCTTCCCAACGACCATGGTTCCAACACAATGGACTTGGCTTGTCTTCCACCCAATATATTTTGTTGCCTGTAAGCTTTCACAAGTAGTTTTGCTAGTTTGAACGTGCCGATGTAAATCTTACGATGTGTTAGAAATCAGTGCAGTGAACTTTTTGGCTGCTGCCCCAACATATCTTGCTCAGTAGGAGGGTCAACCTAGTAAAAACTATTGACTGGCAAGCTATTCAGCTAATTAGGAAGTTGTGGGCTTCTCACTCTGGCTCACACCCACCAATCCACACGAGGCTGAGGACACAGGGGCTGATTTAATGTTTGACTAATTTACTTTGTTGTTAGGTTACCATGGTGCTGGATTGTATCTCTAGCTGAGTGCCACTGCCTACACTTTGCATCTCGGTGCCCGTATTGTACCAGAGTCCCTACCCTGTTGTGAAGGCTTTGAGAATGACAACAAGAGCAGGAAGCACACAGAGCTGGCTAGATTGCAGTAATTATAAATCAGTTCAATACAGCAAAGGCACAGGGCATGGATTGTACACAATAGATCTCCTATACATACTTCATCTTTGAAACTGCCCGAGCGCAGGCGACTCTCAACCACAACCCAAGCTGACCTTAACCTCCACTATCCACATCTCACTCATTTAAGATCCCATGACACTAGTTTAAAAAAACACAAGAAAATACAAACACGGTATTGACATATACTGTTAATGTTTTTTTTTATTAAGTAAATGCAAAGTTCCTTGCAGTATGCATTAAAATGGAAACCGCCAAGGTTGATCAATTCCACACCAAGGAGCATATAGCAGAGGCTGTTTGGGTTGTTGGAGTTTAGCAGCAGCGATACAAACACAGAAACCCCTTGAGCACATCAACCGTCTGTCCCATCACACTGTATGGATGGAGTCACAGTCGTACTGAGTGACACAGTGCTGGTAGGTAGACAGAGCTTTTTTTTTTTTTTTTTAAAGAGGACACAGAGGTACAGTACATCATGCATTCAGCTGGTGCTGTGGTTCTTCCCGTGCCTAAAGGATATCAGGGAGACCACTGTAGTCCTTGTTTGTTTTCTCATGGGTTCTTTTTACCAAGCAGAAGAGACATAACAATAATAATTATATAATATAATCAAAATACATTCTTAGAAAAAGTTAGTTCAAATAGTTCTGTTTTGTTTCTTTGTCTTAGTATATATGCTATATTTATATATATTTTTTTTGTTGTTGCACGTTTTACATCAGAGTTTTGGCAGCCCTCATTTCAAATCCCCCAAAACCTGCTTAAACAAATTAATGTGGAAGAAGGAAACATTCAGCAAGAGGAACAATTAACATGTTTGCCTATTTCTCCCCAAACAAAAACAAAAAAAGTTCCCCATTAAAAACGTACTCTATATGCGTCAGTAAGTAGCAGAGAGACAGAACACAGAAAGCCATTACATTTCAATCATGCTGGTGGCCATTTTAGTTTGGAAACAAAGGAAGTACTTCAGGAAGAAAGAAAAGCCACAGGTTACTGCGGAGTTGGTTACCATTGGAAATGTTATCACGAATGTCAATGACATGTTTAGAATAGAAACGTGACTCAGAGCAGCCCTGCAAAGGCATGGCCTTCAAATGATGCTCAGTGAAAAGTGGGAAACAAAGTGAAAACAGTGCTTTGACACGAGCTTGCGCCGAAAACCCATCAGCAATAAACATATCATTATAATTAAGATATCATCCTTAACCTTATTTTATAATTAAGTAAACTCAACATAGTTGAATTGTAATGACAACAACCAAAAGCAATGACCTGTATGATCCATTTCTTGATCTTGAAAATGCAATCAGAATTGTTTGGGTTTGCAGAGGGCACACATGCTGTAGCATTCCAGGTTGGTGTGTGTGCAGGGGGGCAGAAGGAAGGTTCATTTAATTCTCAACAAAGACAAAGAGCATGTGAAGGTATTAAGTGGATGGTTACAGTGAATGGAGAACACATGCAGACAAATACATTTTGTTTTCGCAAAAGTACTTTAGTATTTTGTAGTGGTTATCACACAGCATTCATGGACGCATGCACGCACACACACAGCACTTGACAGACCTTCCGACAGGTGTCAGGTCTCAGTGAGGGAGGGAGGAGAGGGCGAGCTGTGGCAGCATCACAAGTAATGTGGGCAGGCAGTGGGAGGTGGTGGCAGAGAGAAAGAGGGATAGAGTTACTGAGTGAACGACACAGACAGACATGAAGGAACGCTAAAACCATAAAGCAACACTCATCTACTCGTGCACTGATGTCAATATGAGATTTCTGCTATTCGAGATTTCTGCCTCATGAGATTTACGCCACTCTGCCCTAAATCCAGATCTGATAAGACAGACACTGCAGGGTTCCTTTACATGGATAGTTACATACACATAGCCATATATACAACTCTGGTTACATGGAAGGTTATAATGATGGTAAAAACAGAGATCGCAAGGATATGGTAATGGTTGGTCAAGGAGAACCAGCAAAGTATAGCAACCCAACAACCAACCTCTTGATTAATTGGAAATCATGAATCCGTTCCTTACTATTTCCCATTGTAAATACTATGCAAATGACTTTCAAGCCATCAGACAGCACCTCAATACCTCAGCATTTGGTCTTAGCGAATAAATAGGAAGGCAGTCAGATATGTACCATGGACTTTTCCTTTGATAATATTATATATCATTTATAAGATGCAGAGCCCTCTAGATTATACGTAGTTGTTTTTGTGTGTAATATACTTAAATATTGGTTATGAGAATGTATACAAGAGATGCACATGCATAGGCTTTCCCATGGCATGACATGACATGACATTTCAATGGCTTTCGTCCACATCTATATGCAGTTACTGTTGTGAAACCAAACCACAAAATGGGGAGACAACTTATATTCTGACAGGCAGGCGGAGAAATAGACAGGCAGGAAACAGAAAAAACTGACAAGAGGAGCAGATGCATTTTAATGGACTTTCAAGGAGAGTCTGAACACTGTTGTAGTTTTGGATGACCGTGTGGCCGGAAGGTTGAGGTCATAGGTTAACCAAATCCAGTTCATAGTTATTCACTGCACTCCGAGCATAGCCTGTCTGTATCTAGTTCTCTCCCTCTTTCATTCTCTCCATCCCTTTCTCTCTCTCCCGCACTCTTACAAAACCTTTAAAAAAATAATAAAATAAAAAATATATACTGGAATCTCAGTTATGAACAATACACACCAAAGCAGACTAGACCAGCTCTGACTGACATGGGTTTGGCCTTGTATACGCTGAAATGCACCAGAATCAGTTGGTTGGAATGGAACTCAGACTGAATCGCCAATCAAAGCATTGTGACCTTGTTTCCAGGTACCACAAGTAGTCCTGCAAATATAAAAGTCTAGCAAAAGGTTTTGACTAACATTAAATAGCTAACAAACAGTATGATATATTTATTTACTAATATTCTCATCTTGCTCATGCATCAACAAAGTGGCAGAAATACTGGGTGCACATTATGATGCATAATGAAATCAGAAAGTAATCCATTTAACAAAACATCTCAATGTTCTTGTAAAATAAAATATTTCAAACGTTACTACAGACTAAGTGCAGAGCCTGACTGACCATGACGAAGCAGAACTGGTATAAAAAAAGAACAAAAACAAACCCCAAAATATTTTTTACAGTACAAAACTTGGCACAGTATTATCGACCAGCTGTAGTGTCACTCATTTCCCTGCTCCACTGCTGCATACGGCCCATCCAATTGGTCCACATCAGAAAGATCCGGAAGCCCCACTTATGGTTCTACGAGCAGAACACCCTGACAGAAACAGAGAGCAAGCGAGAGAGAGGTTACAGGCATTACTCATCCAGCTCACTTAGTAACAAGGGTTTTTTGATCACAACACAGAGAAATTCAAGTGACATTTCACACAGAACCACTGTGGCTGGCCAATACAAACCGCCATACGTTATTTTGCAGCTTTTTAATGAGGCATTGTGCAAGTCAGCCTTCATTCTCCACTCCTCTTATGACAAGTGTATATGAATAAAAAAAGGAGGCTCTTATCTTTAAAAGCACAAACGCAGAGTGAGTGGAGAACATAACAGAACCGCTCGCTAACACTACAATCCGGTTAGTTGAGTTGGAGCCCTTTTCAACTGATTTCTATGGTTACCCGTTCTGCATTTTGAAAACGGTCATAAATCAAACCAGAGGCTGTATCTCCAGTGTATCTACAGCTTTGCAGGTCCCTCCTACAAGTATGGCACAACATGCAAAGACATCAAAGATGTCTTGGTGACAATTGGTCGCCGTGAAAGAACTAGAAGGGAACAGAATGGAAGCTGTGGGGGGAAAACTCTAGACTCACTCGTCAGAGTCCTTTTTGCTTTCCTCGATGTAGGCGATGGATTCTGAACGCAGCCGGTTGGTGACCTCATAGGTACGCAGCGTGACACCGAAGATGTCCTCGTGATAACGGTTCTCGTCCTACGAGGAGAGATGATAAGATTTGTGAGATAAGATGGGCACAGAATGATACAATAAACAAAGTGAGGTTAGATGGGCACAGGAAGATACAATTGATTCAGTGTGGTGAGCTGTGGACAGATAGAAAAGACAGATACAGTGATGTGTCACTACACTGTCACTGTACAGTACAGCATTGCCTTCAAAACATTTTTCAATCGCCAAGGCTTGGATAAAAGCTTTCCTTAGTTGATCAATAAATTGGACATTTTATGTTGCAGGCAGCTCTTTCAAAATGTGTTTGATTATATACCCCTCTGCTTAGTCAAGTGACCTAGCCATTTTGCTCATGTGACCCTTCGATTTCAATATTTTATGTACAGTATGCAGTCTGTACAGTTGGTTGTCTGGTGGTTTAAAATTGCTTATCAAAATCTTTGAAAGTTGTGTTTTTGGTTTCTCTTTCTTTGAGTCATTAAATGTAAGAGCCCTCCTTTCAGTTCTCTTTTGAATCCCACCGAACAAAATTCAGAATGTGTCTGTCACATTCTGAAAATCATCCACAAGTAGGTATAAGGAGTGCAGTCGTCTCAAAAAGTGAACCTTCCAAGGTCTTAAATCTAAATTGCTTGACTTAAGTTACTTTTGTATGTTTTGTCCGTCAGGTTGGTTAGTTTGTTAGTTAACAGTGTACAATATAGTGAAGCATATTGTCCCTACTCGGAGTTTGCTGATGTAGAAGCCAGCGTCCTCCAGTGTCATGTTTCCCTGCAATTTGATGATCTGCTGGACGGTCTTGAGGACATCCCCGGCCATACCCACGTCCCCACACACATAGATGTGTCCTCCCTCCTCCCTCAGACACTGGTACACAGTCTCTGACAGCTTCTCACGAAGCACATCCTGCACATATTTCTGTGTCAGAGACATAGGGGAAGAAAGAGATAGAATGAGAGAGATTTAATAAAATCATATAGAGATAAACAGGGAGAGAAAGATACACGCTCATGGACAGTTGAAGGCAATGAACAGATTGTAGTGATTGTGCGTCGGGGTTGAGGATAGTGGTGCATAAAATGGTGCCCCGTGTGAGGAGTGAATGGAAAACAAAAACACAGGGATACACAATTCACAAATCCACATGCACACAGACATCTCCCACATGATCTCTGTCTGTGTTGCTGTGTCTTTACTGTCAGAGACACATTTTCATGTTTAACCCTCGGGTAAATTTGTGTCCCTGAGGAAATCTAATTAGCATAATAAAAACATCCCCATAATAATCTGTTTAAGCTAAAGATATGTTTTTTTGGATGGGCTGTGCTCAATCTGAAACACATCCTCCAATGGCGGCCTTCCACATCTGTGGTGGAATGTGGTCAAGCTACAGCGGTGTTTCACAAACCAGGAGACATCCCGAAAATTGGTCTTCCCACGATGTCGCGTCCGAGCGGTTTTCCCTACAAACTAATATGACCACTGTGAAAAGATAACACTTACAAACACGTACATGTCAGTGATTTTGTTCTACGACCCCCACAAGTGTCACGGGACTCGTCTGATGTTGGTACCGCCGATCTGCCAACTTATGTCTGTAGTGTTCGAACAGTTTGGGCTAAGCACTAATATGGAAGGTGAGTCTCTCACAAACACGTACATGGCGGTTGTTTTTCTCTAGGATGCCCACAAGCCTCAAGACTCACCTGAAGGCAGCCTGGTACCAGTTTAAAAAGTATAAATCGAAGTAGTTTAGTGCCTAAAATTAGGGGTTAAATACATGTACAAAATATATATATATATATATATATATTCCTGATATCTCTCAAATTATAGGACAGACACTTTACTTTGTTTTTCCCATGTATGGATCTGTTATTCAATGCATTTCTATGGGCTAATAGCAGTAACGTCAAATTCAATATTTCATCAATTATTTTTATTTCCTTTTTGAGGGGATACCTAAATGGGTCCTAAAATTCAAAATCAAATAGCTAAATGATCCTTGGTATGACCATCTTCCAACAATTCCATATGTTCGCCTAGTAGACTTTAAATGGACTAACTAAATCTTTAAAGTTAACAGTACCTTTGGTCTACCAGGCTCTCTGGAGTAGGCTGTGTAGAGCTCTTTGAACACCTCTTTGTTCTTAGCCTGGATAGTCTCCTCCTTGTAGATGTGGTCTATCTGGGACTGCCGGCACCCAAATACCAGGATCATAGGGCAGGATTTGATCCCTACGGTAACAAACACATTACTTTGTAAGTTCAGAGCCTAACTTCATCTTTCACTGAACTACAATGTTGGAGTCATCTAGACTAGTGTTTATGTATGTGTTCAAGCTCTGTCAAGTTGAATAAACACAAGTGATACTGGCAGCAGTGTGTTGGTTTTCCTTTTCTTTTAAGTCCTTATCAAATCATTTCCACACATACAAGTAAGATCAGGTGAGTAAGTGCTTTTTCCTATTCTAAAATATAAACAAACCATTGCGTTCATAATCGAAAAGTTTCTGTTCCCAGAAGCTTCTGAAGGGGGCGATCCCAGTGCCTGGACCAACTAGGATACACGGAGCTCTGTGGTCCTTTGGCAATCGGAATGTAGGAGCACTACAATCAAAGTAATTTTCCCATCCAATTACAATTGAAGACATAACATTAAAAAAAAAAATTTACAAAATGATTGTAGAAAACACCATATAAGCTACGAATCAGGCCATTTTTAATAGCACTAGCATCAAAGCGTTTTTCCTCAATGATTGTATTATACACACAGAGTCAATGTTGTATATGAATCATATACGGTGCAATCATATATTATGAATACACCATATGACAATGTTGACATTTGTTATAGTCCAAGATATTCTCCAAACCACCACAATCATAGAACTACATGTATTCCATTCAATGAGTAAAACCCATCATGCAGCAATATCACACACACAAGAAGCAAAGTGTTATACCCTCTAACAAAGCAGGGGACCATTTCTTCTGCCTCTATTCTGTTGAGCCATGATGAACACACTCCATGGTGGATAGGGCCCTCTCCATCTGAAAGAGAGGCAATTGCCCATCATCCACTTTACCTGCGTACCTCCTCCTCTCCACCACGCACCACGCGAATGTAGAGTAGAGTACAAATAATGCAGTTCCCTGGGCTAAAAGGGTGTTTGTCTCCAGTGTAGGCAAATTACTAATTAAACCATCACTCTCAGCATCACTTCACACAATGCATCTCGGAGTAAGAAAAACAGCTAGAAAGATGTTTGTCGCCAGCTGTTTGTGTTTAATAACTGTCAGTTGAGGTAAATTGGTGCCGATTTAAGTCACGTCGAAGCATGAGAAATAATCTTTGTGGTTACTTAAAATGTAGGTACTGTAATAGCATGCACAAATACAAACATATAAACAGAAACCAACTAACCCAAAACCAGTAAAGCATATGTCCAAATATAGAGATCTTAGACGTTATTGTCCAGTCAATCCACTTACAGTGTGTTCAGAAAGTATTCAGACCCCTTGACTTTTCCCACATTTTGTTACGTTACAGCCTTAATTCAAAAATGTTTTAAATCATTTCCCCCCCCCCCCCTTCAATCTACACACAATACCCCATAATGACAAAGCAGACAGTTTTAGAAATGTTTGATCATTTATAAAAAATCTAATTAAAATATCACATTTACATAAGTATTCAGACCCTTTACTCAGTACTTTGTTGAAGTACCTTAGGCAGCGATTACAGCCTTGAGTCATCTTGGGTATAACGCTACAAGCTTGGCACACCTGCATTTGGGGAGTTTCTCCCATTTTTCTCTGAAGATCCTCTCAAGCTCTGTCAGGTATTTTCAGGTCTCTCCAGAGATGTTCGATCAAGTTCAAGTCCGGGCTATGGCTGGGCCACTCAAGGACATTCAGAGACTTGTCCCGAAGCCACTCCTGAATTGTCTTGACAGTGTGCTTAGGGTCGCTGTCCTGTTGGAATGTGAACCTTTATGCCAGTCGGAGGTCCTGAGTGCTCTGCAGCAGGTTTTCATCAAAGATCTCTCTGTACTTTGCTCCGTTCATCTTTCCCTCGATCCTGACTAGTCTCCCAGTCCCTGCCGCTGAAAAACATCCCCACAGCATGATGCTGCCACCACCACTCTTCCCCGTTTGGATGGTGCCAGGTTTCCTCCAGACGCTTGGCATTCACGCCAAAGAGTTTAATCTTGGTTTCATCAGACCAGAGAATCTTGTTTCTCATGGTCTGAGAATCCTTTAGGTGCCTCTTGGCAAACTCCAAGCGGGCTGTCATGTTCCTATTACTGAGGAGTTGCTTCCGTCTGGCCACTCTTACCATAAATGCCTGATTGGTGGAGTACTGCCGAGATGGTTGTTCTTCTGGAAGATTCTCCCATCTCCACAGAGGAACTCTGGAGCTCTGTCACAGTAACCATTGAGTTCTTGGTCACCTCTCTGACCAAGGCTTTTCTCCCCGATTGCTCAATTTGGCTGGACTTCCAGCTCTAGGAAGAGTCTTGGTGGTTCCAAACTTCATCCATTTAAGAATTTTAGAGGCCACTGTGTTCTTGGGGACCTTCAATTCTGCAGAAATGTTGGTACCATTCCCCAGATCTGTGCCTAGACACAATCCTGTCTCTGAGCTCTCTGGACAATTCCTTCACCCTCATGGCTTGGTTTTTGCTCTGACATGCACTGTCAACTGTGGGACCTTATATAGACGGGTGTGGGCCTTTCCAAATCATATCCATTGAATTAAATTTACCACAGGTGGACTCCAATCAAGTTGTAGAAACATCTCAAGGATGCTCAATGGAAACAGGATGCACCTGAGCTCAATTTCAAAACTCATGGCAAAGGGTCTGAATCCCAATATAAATCAGGTATTTCTGTTTTTTTGTTGTAATACATTTGCAAACATGTTTTCGGTTTGTCATTATGGGGTATTGTGTGTAGGTTGCTGAGGATAAAAATAAAGAAATCTACACACAATACCCCATCTAAACACAATTAATTCTACACCTATAAGCCAAGCCTAGTAGTTAGCCCTTACCCCTAGTTTTGTATGAAACCACGGCCACGGTGAGGTGTATCTCCCCAGGGTGGACGTCCGGTGAGGAGCTAATGGAGTAGTATCTGGGCTGGAGCAAAGGCAGCTGGGTCAGCAGCAGGGTGGATGGCATCTGAATAGAGGGGAACTCCTCCAAAACTTCCACCATAGTCGGGTTGTTGTACCACTTCCATTCCTCATACTCCTGCAAGCCCTGGAGAGGAAAGAGGAGAGGATGTATGTTTTTGTTTTGTACATTCAATATACCCTAATGTAAGGAGCCAGGCAAAAGAATATGTATCGCTTCAGAAAAAATGAGTTATTATGGCTGTTTCTCCAACTTCACGCACCTAGAGGTTAGACATATTCCAGTTAGATGCGACACTCACAACAAGCTAATCTAATGCCTCTCCTGATGTGATGAAAGTATGTATAGACTTTGACAAATTTTGGGGTATTAGTCATATTTTTTTATTTTACCTTTATTTAACCAGGTAGGCTGGTTGAGAACAAGTTCTCATTTGCAACTGCGACCTGGCCAAGATAAAGCATAGCAATTCGACACATACAACAACACAGAGTTACCCATGGAATAAACAAAACATATAGTCAATAATACAGTAGAAAAATAAGTCTATATACAATGTAAGCAAATGAGGTGAGATAAGGGAGGTAAAGGCAACAAAAGGTCATGGTGGCGAGGTAAATACAATATAGCAAGTAAAACACTGGAATGGTAGATTTGCAGTGGAGGAATGTGCAAAGTAGAAATAGAAATAATGGGGTGCAAAGGAGTAAAATAAATAAATACAGTAGGGGAAGAGGTAGTTGTTTGTGCTAAATTATAGATAGGCTATGTACAGTTGCAGTAATCTGTGAGCTGCTCTGACAGCTGGTGCTTAAAGCTAGTGAGGGAGATAAGTGTTTCCAGCTTCAGAGATTTTTGCAGTTCGTTCCAGTCATTGGCAGCAGAGAACTGGAAGGAAAGACGACCAAAGGAGGAATTGGTTTTGGGGGTGACCAGTGAGATATACCTGCTGGAACGCGTGCTACGAGTGTGTGCTGCTATGGTGACCAGTGATCTGAGATAAGGCGGGGCTTTACCTAGCAGAGACTTGTAGATAACCTGTAGCCAGTGGGTTTGGCCACAAGTATGAAGCGAGGGCCAACCAACGAGAGCGTACAGGTTGCAATGGTGGGTAGTGTATGGGGCTTTGGTGACAAAACGGATGGCACTGTGATAGACTGCATCCAGTTTGTAGAGTAGAGTGTTGGATGCTATTTTATAGATGACATCACCGAAGTCGAGGATCGGTAGGATGGTCAGTTTTACGAGGGTATGTTAGGCAGCATGAGTGAAGGATGCTTTGTTGCGATATAGGAAGCCGAGTCTAGATTTAATTTTGGATTGGAGATGCTTAATGTGAGTCTGGAAGGAGAGTTTACAGTCTAACCAGAACCTAGGTATTTGTAGTTGTCCACGTATTCTAAGTCAGAGCCGTCCAGAGTAGTGATGCTGGACGGGCGAGCAGGTGCGGGCAGTGATCGGTTGAATAGCATGCATTTAGTTTTACTTGCGTTTAAGAGCAGTTGAAGGTCACGGAAGGAGAGTTGTATGGCATTGAAGCTCATCTGGAGGTTAGTTAAACTTCTTATGGCTGCATCCCGCTACCGGGATCGATATGACAACAGCCAGTGAACATGCAGGGCGCCAAATTCAAACAATATAATTTTAAAGGTAATCTTGTTGTTAATCCCACCAAAGTGTCCGATTTCAAATATGCTTTTCAGTGAAAGCACTACAAACGATTACAACACCACAATAAGCACATCCATTTTCCAGCGAAAGATAGCAGTCAGAAAAAGCAGAAATAGAGATAAAATTAATCACTAACCTTTGATTATCTTCATCAGATGACACTCATAGGACTTCATGTTACACAATACATGCATGTTTTGTTTGATAAAGTTCATATTTATAACAACAAATCTGAGTTTACATTGGCGCATTACATTCACTAGTTCCAAAAACATCAAGTGATTTTGCATAGCCACATCGTTTCAACAGAAATACTCATCATAAATGTAGATGATAATACAAGTTATACACATGGAATTATAGACATACCTCTCCTTAATGCAACCGCTGTGTCAGATTTCAAAAAAACTTTACGGAAAAAGCAAATCATGCAATAATCTGAGACGGAGCTCAGAACAATAGCCAAATTAGCCGCCATGTTGGGGTCAACAGAAACCAGAAAATACATGATAAATGTTTCCTTACCTTTGATGAACTTCATCAGAATGAGGTCCTAGGAATCCCAGGTCCACAATAAATGCTTGATTTGTTCGATAATGTCCGTTATTTATGTCCAATTAGCTACTTTGGTTAGCCCCTTTGGTAAACAATTCCAAAGTCACATAGCGCCTCCACTATAACCTGACGAAATGTCCAAAAGTTCCGTAACAGTCAATAGAAACATGTCAAACGATGTACTGAATCAATCTTTAGAATGTTGTTAACATACATCTTGAATAACGTTCCAACCGGAGAATTAGATTGACTACAGAAGAGCGGTGGAACGGAGGTCCTCCTCATGTGAAAGCGCATGGTGAAAGCATGCTCAGCTCGTGGCAGTGATTACTCATTCTTTTCTCCTTCGCCCCCCTTCACATTAGAGTCATCAGACATAGTTCTATTGACATCTAGTGGAAGCCGTAGGAAGTGAAAACTCATCGCTGTAATTTCATTGAGAGCTTGGTTGAAAATCTGCCACCTCAGAAAAAATTCAAACAGGAAGTGGAACTTCTCAGGTTTTTGCCTGCCATATGAGTTTTGTTATACTCACAGACATAATTCAAATAGTTTTATAAACTTCAGAGTGTTTTCTATCCAATACGAATAATAATATGCATATATTAGCAACTGGGACTGAGGAGCAGGCAGTTTACTATGGGCACCTCTGTGCACCTTTCATCCAAGCTACTCAATACTACCCCTGCAGCCATAAGAAGTTAACACAGTGTCCAAAGAGGGGCCAGAAGTATACAGAATGGTGTCGTCTGTGTAGAAGTGTATCAGAGAATCACCAGCAGCAAGAGCAACATCATTGATGTATACAGAGAAGAGAGTCGGCCCGAGGATTGAACCCTGTGGCACCCCCATAGAGACTGCCAGAGTTCCGGACAACAGGCCCTCCAATTTGACACACTGAACTCTATCAGAGAAGTAGTTGGTAAACCAGGTGAGGCACTCATTTGAGAAACCAAGGTTGTTGAGTCTGCCAATAAGAATGTGGTGATTGACAGAGTCGAAAGCCTAGGCCAGGTCGATGAATACGGCTGCACAGTAATGTCTCTTATCGATGGCGGTTATGATATAATTTAGGACCTTGAGTGTGGCTGAGGTGCACCCATGACCAGCTCTGATACCAGATTGCATAGCGGAGAAGTTACGGTGGGATTTGAAATGGTCGGTAATCTGTTTGTTAACTTGGCTTTCGAAGACCTTAGAAAGGCAGGGTAGGATAGATATAGGTCTGTAGCAATTTGGGTCTAGAGTGTCACCCCCTTTGAAGAGAGGGATGACCGCGGCAGCTTCCCAATCTTTGGTAATCTCAGACGATACGAAACAGAGGTTGAACAGGCTAGTGATAGGGGTTGCAACAATTTTGGCAGATCATTTTATTAAGAGAGGGTCCAGATTGTCTAGCCCGGCTGAATTGTAGGGGTCCAGATTTTGCAGCTCTTTCAGAACATCAGCTATCTGGATTTGGGTGAAGGAGAAATGGTGGGGGCTTTGGCGGGTTGCTGTGGAGGGTGCCAGGCAGTTAACCGGGGTAGGGGTAGCCTGGTGGAAAGCATGGCCAGCCGTAGAGAAATGCTTATTGAAATTCTCAATTATAGTGGATTTATCGGTGGTGACAGTGTTTCCTAGCCTCAGTGTAGTGGGCAGCTGGGAGGAGGTGCTCTTATTTTCCATGGACTTTACAGTGTCCCAGAACTTTTTGGAGTTAGTACTACAGGATGCAAATTTGTTTGAAAAAGCTAGCCTTAGCTTTCCTAACTGCCTGTGTATATTTGTTCCTAACTTCCCTGAAAAGTTGCATATCACGGGGGCTATTCGATGCTAATGCAGAACACCACAGGATGTTTTTTGTGCTGGTCAAGGGCAGACAGGTCTGGAGTGAACCAAAGACTATATCTATTCCTAGTTCCATTTTTTTTGAATGGGGCACGCTTATTTAAGATGGTGAGGAAGGCACTTTTAAAGAATAGCCAGGCATCATCTACTGACGGGATGAGGTCAATGTCATTCCAGGGTACCCCGGCCAGGTCGATTAGAAATGCCTACTCGTAGAAGTGTTTTAAGGAGCGTTTGACAGTGATGAGGGGTGGTCGTTTGGTCGCAGACCCATTACGGATGCAGGCAATGAGGTAGTGATCTCTGAGATCTAGATTGAAAACAGCAGAGGTGTATTTGGAGGGCGAGTTAGTTGGGATGACATCTATGAGGGTGCCCGTGTTTACGGATTTGGAGTTGTACCTGGTAGGTTCATTGATAATTTGTGTGAGATTGAGGGCATCAAGCTTAGATTGTAGGATGGCCGGGGTGTTAAGCATGTCCCAGTTTAGGTCACCTAGTAGCACGAGCTCAGAAGATAGATGGGAGGCAATCAATTCACATATGGTATCAAGGGCACAGCTGGGGGCAGAGGGAGGTCTATAGCAAGCGGCAACAGTGAGAGACTTGTTTCTGGAAAGGTGAATTTTTAGAAGTAGAAGCTCGAATTGTTTGAGTACAGACTTGAATAGTAATACAGAACTCTACAGGCTATCTTTGGAGTAGATTGCAACAGGGCAGTCCCTTTGGCAGTTCTACCTTGGTGGAAAATGTTATAGTTTGCGATGGAGATTTCAGGGTTTTTGGTGGTTTTCTTAAGCCAGGATTCAGACACGGCTAAGCAGTGAGTAAAACAAACTTAGGGAGTAGGCTTCTAATGTTAACATGCATGAAACCAAGGCTTTTACAGTTACAGAAGTCAACAAATGAGAGCACCTGGGGAGTGGGAGTGAGGCTAGGCACTGCATGACCTGGATTAACCTCTACATCACCAGAGGAACAGAGGAGAAGTAGGATAAGGGTACGGCTAAATGCTATACGAACTGTCCGTCTAGCACGTTCGGAACAGAGAGTAAAAGGAGCAGGTTTCTGGGCTCTATAGCGTAGATTCTAGGCATAGTGTACAGACAAAGGTAAGGTAGGATGTGAGTACATTGGAGGTAAACCTAGGCATTGAGTATTGATATGAGAGATATAGTCTCTAGAGACGTTTATACCAGGTGGTGTCATCGCATATGTAGTAGGTGGAACAACATGGTTGGTTAAGGCATATTGAGCAGGGCTAGAGGCGCTACAGTGAAATAAGACAGTAATCACTAACCAGGACAGTAATGGACGAGGCATATTGATATTAGAGAGAGGCATGCGTAGCCAAGTGAACATATGGGTCCAGTGAGTGTTTGGGCTGACTGGGGACACGGTGATTCAGACAGTTAGCAGGCCGATGCTAACAAGCTAACAGTTAGTAGGCCGGGGCTAAACAAGCTAGCAGTTAGCAGACCGGGGCTGGCAAGCTAGCAGTTAGCAGACCGTGTTAGCAAGCAAGCAGTTAGCAGGGGCTAGCAGTTAGCAGACCGGGGAAGGCAAGCTAGCAGTTAGCAAACCGGGGCGGGCAAGCTAGCAGTTAGCAGACCGGGGCTAGCAAGTTAGCCTTTGGGGGACGTCGCGATGGGGGTAAGTCTGTTTTTGTCTCTTCGTGCGGTGACGTTGATAGACCAGTCGTGGAATTAGTAGGGTTCCAGGTAGCTCTAGGTATAAAAACGTAGCCTGACTACGTTGTGTAACCCACAGACACTGGGGGCCATGCAGGTCTGGAGTTGAACAGACAAAGAAATAGCAAGGACAGCCAGTAGCTAAAGATCCCACTTTAGCTTGTTGTTTTTTTATTATTATTCCTCCTCCCTTCAATTTCTATTCTCTTTTTTAGTTTTTTGAGAATGAGTTGAACCCTGAAGAGTGAGTCACTTACTCGCCTGGCCAATGTAACTTTTTAACACAATGGACGTGCTTTTTCGTCTTCTGTGGGAGTCACTGTATGGGGTGAGAATATGCCTGTGGTTTACCAGGCGTGGGGGTTAAATTCCATAGTGTCTGAGTCAGCCAAAACTCACATACTCTAAGGTTATTTTCAACAAGAGCAAAGTCTATGGCATCCCATTAAATGATTAAAAAAATAAAACATTGTAAAGTCCAATACATATTGAGAGGAAACATAATATTGCAAGGAAAAACGTCAAAATTGTAAACAAAAACGAATCCAGGTATTGCAAGCAAAAAATAGGAAACAGGATTTTTTTTCAATTGAATATATGTGTCATTTACAACAATCTGCTTTGCTTTGTTTGCAACTTTTCCTCACCTACATTTGCCTTTCCCAGGTCTTTTCTTCTACTCAGATTTCTACCGTTACAATACTTTTTTCCTACGCTTTCATTTTTGAACCAATGTTCACATGGGGGTGTGGTTTAGAAGGGGGGGGGGGGGGGGGGGGCGAACAAAAATCTGTTACCATTGGTCAATACATTTGGAGTGACAGTTCAACGACCACACCCACAGTCTGAACTAAGACCAGCAATGGTAAAGAAAGCCTTAATTTCTCCATTATCTCTGCTCAGAATTCAAACAAACCTACCAAGCCCTGCTGGATACGTAGCAACAGCCAGCAGCAACAGCCTGGCACGTTTACCCCTTTTTATCAGTGGCTAAAACTTGTAAAAGTTAGTCATGTTTATTTTGATGGGCGAGGGAGAAAAGTTGTAATATTGGTCACCATCGCATGCCTATTGTTAGCTAACGTTACGTACTGCCCACGGAAGGCATGACAAGCCAGTGCGAATGACCAGTGCACCGGTGTTGTATCAAGGTGTTTCCCACTGGGCAGCTGTATCTCATGTCGCCAGCGGTAGATAACGTGGCCAATCTGTTCCATCCCACGTTGTTTTATTTTGAGTAGGATAGCAGCCTACACAATAAATCATTTGTAATATTGGTAGTAAACACCTGGATGTCACCGTGATTCAGTCTACTGCGCAATGGGGAGAGTAGCCAGGGTTGGTAGCACGAGTCTTTCTAACACTGAATCACTGAATTACTTCATATAAACTGTACTGAACTACACAGTTAAAATCCTTCATTACCTTACTGAGAGTCTCCAACTTCTTCCTCTGCTTGTCATTGGTGGCGAGGGAGGCAAACTGCTGCAGCAGGACAGGGCTGGGGGGTGTGGTGATGTCCAGGAAGTACTGGAAGGCCTGGTAGATGGTGCAGGGGGGAATCCGAGGCTCCTCTAGCCAGTTACTGATCACACCTTCAGAAGGAAAAATATAAACAGGCAACAAAAAAAAACCCCGAAGAGATGCATCAAAACTTTAATAGTACAGTATTAGCCTTTTTTGTGTATTACGTTACCCTAAGAGGATTGGAGGATTGCATCTGGTATCAAACTCAGCTTTATTCGATTTATTTAACAAGGCAGTCCCATTGAGGTTAGAAGACCTCTTTTCCCAAAAGTGTCCAGGCCAAGGTCATGATTTTGTCTGCAAGGGTATTTTTCATTGCTGGCTAAGAATATGAAACTAGGACCCGGTAGACTACTAACCTAGGGCTGTGTTTCTCTCCTCTAGGAACTCCACCTTGACGATCTGATTGACAGGTGGGGCATCCTCTAGCTTCTCTATAAGGGCAGTAACCAGGTCCTCATGGTTGCCAGGGAAGATGCCCAGATGGTCGCCGGGCTGGTACATCAGGCTGTCCTCGTTATTTGTGTGAAGTCGAACAAATATGGTGGAGCGACTGCTAGGGGATTCAGAACTTTCGTTACAGTTTGTAACTATCGTACAGTTTGGAGTTATACAGTAACAATTTGCGTATGAAATACAATTTGCTACAACTGATTGAGACTAAGAAAAGTCCTATTTCAAAATGTTCTCCAGTCTAGTCTACAGTATTGTAACAAAATCCACCCACTTGGATGTGGAACTTTGTAGGTTTTCGCTCTGTAAGATCTTGGCTCCATAGACCTTCTTCTTGTGGATGCTGTAGAGTGCTGTTGGAGGACATATTCACAATATGAAGCATCCATAATATGACACTGGAAGCCTTATACAGGGTTTACGGAGGCTACATTAGACCTAAAAAGTTAGGTTTTGTTTAAAAAGTTCTAATTGAAACAGTGTTTAACTTGTGTTGTTGTTTGTTTACCTTGTGTTAGTGCAGGGGCCTCAGCTGTGTAGGTGAGGCGGAATTTGCTCTTCTTCCAGCTTCGATCATTACTGATCAACGAATCGTGTGCCTTCTCGATGTTCACGTCTCCAATGCAGAACACATCACAGGCAGCCTTCACAGACAGACAACCATAGGCGCTTGTAAGGACAAGTAATCATAGCTGTGTATAGTCCATTACTAAGACCTTTACCATTAGAGTGTGTGTGTGTGTGTGTGTGTGTGTGTGTGTGTGTACAGTATACATACAGTACCAGTGAAAAGTTTGGACACACCTACTCACTCATTGTTTTTACAATGTTCTGCGTTTGAGCCAATCAGTTGTGCTGTGACAAGGTGTGTGGGGGGGATACAGAAGATAGCCCTATTTGGTAAAAGACCAAGTCCATATTATGGCAAGAACAGCTCAAATAAGCTAAGCGAAATGACAGTCCATCATTATTTTAAGACATGAAGGTCAGCCAATATGGAACATTTCAAGAACTTTGAACGTTTCTTCAAGTGCAGTCGCAAAAACCATCAAGCGCTATGATGAAACTGGCTCTCATGAGGACCACCACAGGAATGGAAGGCCCAGAGTTACAATGGCTTGCGAAAGTATTCCCCCTTGGCATTTTTCCAATTTTGTTGCCATACAACCTAGAATTAGAATAGATTTTTGGGGGGTTTGTTTCATTTGATTTACACAACATACCTACCACTTTGAAGATGCAAAATATTTTTTGTGAAACAAACAAGAAATAAGACAAAGAAACAGAAAACTTGAGCGTGCATAACTATTCATCCCCCCCTTTGTAGAACCACCTTTTGCAGCAATTATAGCTGCAAGTCTCTTGGGATTTTTGCCCATTCTTCAAGGCAAAACAGCTCCAGCTCGTTCAAGTTGGATGGGTTCCGCTGGTGTGGGCTTTGACTAGGCCATTCCAAGACATGTAAATGTTTCCCCTTAAACCACTCACGTGTTGCTTTAACAGTATGCTTAGGGTCATTGTCCTGCTGGAAGGTGAACTTCCGTCCCAGTCTCAAAAATCTGGAAGACTGAAACAGGTTTCCCTCAAGAATTTCCCTGTATTTAGCGCCATCAATCATTCCTTCAATTCTGACCAGTTTCCCAGTCCCTGCAGATGAAAACATCCACACAGCATGATGCTGCCACCACCATGCTTCACTGTGTGGATGGTGTTCTCGGGGTGATGAAGTGTTGGATTTGTGCCAGACATAGCGTTTTCCTTGATGGCCAAAATTTTTGTCTCATCTGACCCTTCCATATGTTTGGGGAGTCTCCCACATGCCTTTTGGCGAACAACAAACATGTTTGCTTATTTTTTTCTGGCCACTCTTCCATAAAGCCCAGCTCTGTGGAGTGTACGGTTTAAAGTGGTCCTATGGACAGATACTCCAATCTCCGCTGTGGAGCTTTGCAGCTCCCTCAGGGTTATCTTTGGTCTTTTTGTTGCCTCTCTGATTAATGCCCTCCTTGCCTGGTCCGTGAGTTTTGGTGGCGACTCTCTCTTGGCAGGTTTGTTGTGGTGCCATATTCTTTCCATTTTAATAATGGATTTAATGGTGCTCAGTGAGATGTTCAAAGTTTCTGATATTTTTTATAACCTAACCCTGATCTGTACTTCTCCACAACTTTGTCCCTGACCTGCTTGGAGAGCTCCTTAGTCTTCATGGTGCCACTTGCTTGGTGGTGCCCCTTGCTTAGTGGTGTTGCAGACTCTGGGGCCTTTCGGAACAGGTGTATATATACTGAGATCATGTGACACTTAAATAAAGTCCACCTGTGTGCAATCTAACTAATTATGTGACTTCTGAAGGTAATTGGTTGCACCAGATCTTATTTATTTCGATCTTTCAGGTTTTTATTTTTTCGAATTTTTTGAAACAAGTTCTTTTTTTCATTTCACTTTACCAATTTGGACTATTTTGTGTTTGTCCATCACATGAAATCCAAATAAAAATCCATTTAAATTACAGGTTTTAATGCTACAAAATAGGAAAAACGCCAAGGGGTTGAATACTTTTGCAAGGCACTGTACCCCTGCTGCAGAGGATAAGTTCAGTAGAGTTACCAGCCTCAGAAATCGCAGCCCAAATAAATACTTCACAGAGTTCAAGTAACAGACACATCTCAACATCGACTGCTCAGAGGAGAGCATGTGAATCAGGCCTTCATGGTCGAATTGCTGCAAAGAAAACACTACTAAAGGACACCAATAAGAAGAAGAGACTTTCTTGGGCCAAGAAACACGAGCAATGGACATTAGACCGGTGTAAATTTGTCCTTTGGTCTGGAGTCCAAATTTGAGATTTTTGGTTCCAACCGCCGTGTCTTTGTGAGACAAGGTGTGGGTAAACGGATGATCTTCTCATTTGTATTTCACACCGTAAAGCATGGAGGAGGTGGTGTTAGGATGTGTAGGTATTTGCTGGTGACACTATCAGTGATTTATTTACAATTCAAGGCACACTTTACCATCATGGCTACCACAGCATTCTGCAGCGATACGCCATCCCATCTGGTTTGGGCTTAGTGGGACTATCATTTGTTTTTCAACAGGACAATGACCCAACACACCTCCAGGCTGTCTAAGGGCTATTTTACCAAAAAGGAGAGTGACCTGGCCTCCACAATCACCTGACCTCAAACCAAATGAGATGGTTTGGGATGAGTTGGACCACAGAGTGAGGGAAACGCAGCCAAAAAGTGCTCAGCATACATGGGAACTCCTTCAAGACTGTTGAAAAAGAATTGCAGGTTTGAAATGCAGGTTTGAAATGCATTCCAGGTGACTACCTCATGATGCTGGTTAAGAGAATGCCAAGTGTGTGCAAAGCTGTCATCAAGGCAAAATATATTTTGATTTGTTTAACACTTATTTGGTTACTACATGATTCCATATGTGCTATTCCATAGTTTATGTCTTCACTATTATTCTACAATGTAGAAAATAGTAAAAATGAGAGAAAAACCTTTGAATGAGTAGGTGTGTCCAAACTTTTGACTGGTATTATATATATTCATGCATGTGCATTACATGTTCATCCATGCGTGTGTGTTATATGCCCCATAAGGAATGGCCCAGTCACCCCACCTTGAAAACCTTCTTGGCCCAGTTTCTGAAGGACTCTTCCTGGCCACACAGCTCATCTCCCTCCCCCATGCGTAGGATGCGCTCCCCCCCCAGCTCCTCGAGCAGCGTGTCCACAGCGTGGGCAAAAGCACAGAAGTGTGGGTAGGCTCTTGAGCCAAGGCCAAACACTGAGAACCTGGAGAGAGAGAAAGAACAGAAAGAAAGAACGAGTGAGAACGAGAGAGAGAGAGAACGACAAGTACAAAGGCATGCAAAGACACACTGATTTGATTCAGACAACCATACATCACCATCATCTGGCATCAACTGCATCATCAAACTCAGTTTAGAAGCCTGAGATTTCTGATCTACTGAGGGAATCATGCTCTATGGCTATGACAATGTCATCCTGTCTTATGTTTTGTTATGTGTTAAATGTGTAATCAAAGTATGTATGCCTAGTAAGCTAGGTCTACTGTGTAGTCTAGGAATGCTATGTTGGCAAAGTTTTTGAACCATTTCATTAAAAGGACCACAATGGAAATATGTTTTTTCAAACATTTGTGTGTCATCTTTGATGATTTTAAATGCGTGGTTGTATTGTGTTTGAAATTGTCGAAATCACTATCCGTCTACACACAAGGGAATTGATCAGAAGAGTTTTCTTCCTTCCTCAGTATTCACAGAACTCTATACAGACAGGCAGTATAAAGGGATGTTTATGTGTTATCTTGAACCAGATGTCCAGTCTGTGTTCGGAAACACAGAGGTTGAGATGGTAAAAGGAGACATTCCCATCACCGTACACCCATCAAAAGACATCAGGTTTAAGAAGACATGTCCTGCGGATTCTCCTCAGACAGAGGGGCTTGTCTCCCTGTCATATCAGTTCAAACACCTTGGCTATCACCTGTACTCACATGTCTGGATGTTTCGTTAACCTATTAAACTCTGCTCATGCGAAAAAATATATATTTATGCTTGGATTCAAGCAGAATTTGCTTTAAGACGCATTGGCCAACATCGCCATAGGTGATGTTTTGGCAGTGTTGGAGGTGTAATTATTGGTGAGTGGCTGCTTGTGTGTCACAAACCACTCCCTTCTCTATTATAGGATTTGATAGCTCTAACGCAGTTCCACCTCCGATGCCAAAACAACCACTATGTAGGTGTCACCTAGTGCGGATCTGATAGAATCTAGCCCTTCAATCCAATCAGATTTTGTTTGACATAATCCTGGGCTTGCTCACTATACCTGACGTTGGCGAGCGGTCCGGTGCTTTCAAAGTTGACCCTGGGCTCAGGTTCGTCACTGGAGGATTTGCGGGTGTCTGAGTAGGAGGACACGCTGTTGAAACGCACCTTGTAACTCCTGAGAGAGAGGCAGATACAGGGACAACAAGTACACTCAGTATAGAATACTACTTTATTAGTCCATTGTAGAGACAAATACTTCTGCTCTCCACCCAACCTCAGGCAAAAAACAAACACCCATTTTTGGAGGAGCACAGGGTCACATAGCACAGTGCAGCACCCCTGGAGCTATTTTAGGGGTTAATGGTCTTACTCAAGGGCACAAGGGAAGAGATGGTACACTCCCTCTCACAAAAAAAAATCCATTGCGGTTAAGTGATGAGAAGTAATGCTGTGAATCTGTATGAGGATGTCTGAGGATTACTGCAGCCATGATTACATCCCAATTGGCACGCTATTCCCTATATAGTACACTACCCACTATGGGCCCTGGTCAAAAGTAGTGTACTATATCGGGAACGTGGTGTCATTTGGGATGCATACCATAAAAACATGCTCTGTTTGAATGGGCACTCACTTTCGGTCCTCTGTGTTAGATGTTGGATGTCTCATCTCCATCAAGGCAGCTCCGAATTTCTATACACAAACACAAAAAAACACTTAGTCAATCGTTTGCAGGTTTACCTTTTGTAAACGTAACCAAAATACAGATGGTATATACTGTAGTTGTGTGAATTAAACACACACACACAGTACTGGTCAATCATACCTCTCCATTTTCAGGTGGATCTCCATTGCCAAATGTGCTGGTCACCGCCAACACAAGTGTTTCATGCTCCAGGTCCACCATGTCGTACTCATCCATTGACATCACCTATAGTAGTGGAGTGTGTCAATCAAGATGTCCACATTTCATGACGCAATGTCATCATTGTGATGTCAACAAGAGCCATTTTGAAATAAAACAAAATAGAAAATGCATTTAAAATTTCCCACAAACAAAAAAACGGCAGATATTCAAGACAAAAAAAATACTCAGTGTTACCAAAATACCACAGAGACATTAAGGACAAAACCAAATCAAAACATTTCAAGTTACCAGGAAGTAACTTCTCTTCAACCCTTCCCTCCTCTCTCAAAGACCACATAAACATTCCACACGGCCATGAGCCCAGGACCTGAGGCCATAGAGCACTAGTATCTAATTAACACTACTTGCATTAACAAGGTGATAATGTGCCGCAATACAATTAACACCCAGGCATCAGACTCGCCATCTGACTCAAGCAGCCTTCATGCCTACAGGCCATCATGCCGAGAGAACGAGAGGAAACGGGGGATGGACAAGACGACAGGGAGGAAGAGAGGAAATGCACAACCCAGCCCAGTCATTCATCCGCATCTGCATCTGCCTGTCTGACTCAAGTACAAGAAGATCCTTTCCTCTCGTATGATTGATTACATTAACAAATAGGAAGAAGAAACAGAAGATGTGATGTCCTGGAGGGAAACGCTAGATGATTGAGAGCCGCAGAGCTGTGTGTTTTTATTGTGATTTTTTTTCCCCCAAACACATTTACACAGCCCGCAGTGTTTTATGATCTTATCTTAAACTACAGCTCAACGCTTGGCTGGGTTGATTCCGTCGCTGTGTCCCCTGGCGCTTTGAGAGGGAATGGGGAAGTGACAAAAGACACATTTCTGTGTAACTTCGCCTTCTTGGTGTGAAAACTGTCTCCTCGCTTTTTTCAAATCTGCAGGCCTCCACTTAGTCATTCAAGAAAGTCCCAAAAAAACGCATGACACAAACTCAGTCAAACTGTGTGGTTTACCTTTGCCTCAAAAGGCACGCTTCAAAATCTCAAAGTGGTTAAGGGGGATGTTTTGAAGTAGGCTTTGTTTATGTTCTATTCAAGATAGCATCAAAAATAGACGTGACACATCAACTCAAATTCAACTTGTGTGGTAGCTATATAAAAAAGAAAAGAAAGTTACCTTTGCATCAAAGGCATGCTTGAAAATCTCACATAAGGTTTTTGCATAGTCTTGAGACTTTCCGGTCTCGGTGGCGAATAGTATCGTAGCTTTGACCCTCTTAGCCATGGCCTGGCCCATTAGCTTGGCTGAAAACTTCACAGCCCTGCACACACAGAGACAATCCATTTATAATTCACAACATAATAAAATGGCTATAAATAAACATTTTTAAATGGTTCATTCATGGAAGGTTTTATATCATGTAACCAGAAATAAAAACCAGTGATCAAGGGCAAAACAGACCTTGTTACACCACAACCTTGTTACCCCCCCCCCCCCCCAAAGTCGTCTAAACTCAGATGCCTACTGTAGCTTACTAGCTTCCTTCCGCGCTCGTGTGGTTCGCTCAAGCAGACAGGCAATGCTGCATGTCATGACTAAACAGCGGATGGCAATCATAGCTCGTCGTATCCTCGGGGCAATTCCAATAATAGCTCAGAACCCACCCAACGCACGAAAGAAAGAAAAAAGCGAAACGCTTATTTTTCACCATTGTTCTGATTACTCCCTTTGGGGTTGATTGAGTGAATTACACCATTGAGTAGATCAGCTTCCTCTCCTCCCTGTGTCTGTACCTCTACCTCGTCTCATCCCATTCAACGTGTGGCAAAAAAAAGGAGAATAAGAGCAAATGGAGGATAAACAGACATAAAGGTGACCAGCTGGCCGCCCTATAATATATTTGTACCCTTCAACCGAAGAACCATAAATATCTGTTTTGGATTTTTTTTTTTTATATTTGTAGTTGTGTAGTGAATAATCCAGAGTCTTGATATGACAAAGACTATAAATAGACAACATATACAATACATTTCCATTACTGTCTAGAACTCTGGACATTACAGTGGAGCTAATAAGATACAAAATCACTAACATGCTATATTTAGTCGTAGTTCTTAGTCCCAAATGGAGGACTAGAAACAAGTGGGCACTTCAGTCTATAAAAGCAAGCAGGACTGCACGGGCGACCTCTGACCCCAATCTAGGTGAAGCATAATGTTGTCCTAAGGCGTAATGAAAAGACTCTCTCTCTCTCTACTCACTTGGCCAGTTTCTTGAAGCCAATGGCTCTTTTCTTGGTGGGTGTCCCATTGTTTACTTTCCACACATGGTTATTCCACGGGTCAGCCTGTAGCAGAGAGACATAGTTACAATAGTCTTAACATACAGGTCAGTGGATGGCGTTACTGTACATTTGAAGGACATATTCTGACCCTGACCTGGGGTCAAATACATACTGTATGTCAAATACGCTGCTAAAGTACTAGAAAATATTTTACTTTGACCTGGCCACACAAACTCTCCTTCCTCCTCACCTGATACTCGAAGGATGGCGTGAGGCGATAGTTGAGCATCTCCTGGTGAAACACTGGGGTGATGCTTCCAGACATTGGGGGTACGATCCAGACCCAGTCCCCCGGGCAGCCCCCCCGCACCCTGATCTCATTCTCCATGTGCTTCATGAAGGACTCTGTGGCAGAGTGGTGGTCCACTATGGTTACCTTAGAAGACTGGGAACATATAATGGCGATCAGTTCCTGTCTGAGGAATTCAATCATTGCAATTGTTTCAGGTTGACATATAGTAGTACATACTATTTCACCTTTATTTCTCGTCCCTCGTGACAGCCTTAACATTGGTTCTGGGTGCCGAGATTCCACAATTTCTAACATAATGTAAAGACTTCTAAAGAATAATGCTTTAGGCTGTAATTTATATACAGTCTAGAAATCTGCAGATAATACAATACAAGGACACTTGGCAATCACCTGAAAACTGTAGAGAACTGCTATGTTGATCTCCACCAGTGCCTGGTCCTTCCATAGAGAAGAGGTCTTTCTGGTATCCAGAGCCATCAGACTGGCCACTTCCTATTGGACAGGGCAAGACAATACTGTAATAACAATAACTGTTGTTGATAACTTAAGGTTATTTGCGTAACCCCGGTTCTCTGGGATTACGAGTGAGACATCGCACTATGCAGATTCACCAGAAGTAGCTTGAAGGACCAATTATACACGTCTGTTGGAGACCAACAGGGTTGAGTGGTGAAATGATGGAGCCTCTCCCCTCATACTAAAAAGTCACTCGCCAGGATCAGATCATTCTTGAGGGTGCCAAACTTCCTTACACTCTTGCGAGCAGGGGAATGTGGTGAGATTTAGAGCTGGGACGATAAACCCAAAATGATCGACACCGACCATACCGATCACTTATTGCAGGCATTTTGCTGATATCGTTCATTAAGATAAGTAGCCTATACAAGAGAAATGTGAAGTTTGAAATAAAATAAGTTTGCTAATATGGGTAATTTTTTATAGGACAACTGATAGCTACAACCACCAAACTAGTAGTAGTAGTAGTAGTAGTAGTAGTAGACAAAAACAAAAAAACTGGTGCACATTAATGTTATAAACTTATCTTTAGGTATTGTTAACGCATCAATTCAGGCAATTTATCGCGATATGGATTTTTGACAATGACGCCCAGCTCGAGTGAGATGTCTCGCTCAAAATATCAACGTTCTTTTTCAATTATTTGCTTTAACATCTCACTGTGGGATATGACCAACTCCTGAATCACACATGCTCTACGAAGAAGGACAGTCTCAATTTTAACCCTCAGAGGCAATGAGGACAGTAAATCAAATCAAAAGTATGCGCCAATGAAGGCACAGTGATGTCAGTAGAACTTCATAAAAGTAGGAGAGGATGCTCTATAGGCCAGTCTAATAGCTTCCACAATCCAATGAGACAACCGTTGATGAGAGAGGGGCCTCCCTTTACAGGGAGGCGCCCAGTACACAAAGAGTTGACCGCTCTAGCGCAAAGCTCTCGTCCTATCAAAGTATATGCGCAACGCACATACTGGACACAAAACGGTGAAGCCACTCCTAGAAATAAATTCCTGCTAACCTTGGGCATTAAGGCGGGATTGGGCAACAAGGTGACCTTGGAAAAGCCCCGGGCAAACTGTAGGCATGAATGGTACGCAAAACGCTGCTGTGAAATGGCCTCAAGCACAATAGACCAATCCAATGATGGGGCTAAAAGCTTATGAACTGGATGTAAGCGACGTGCCCCATTAATGAAACATAACGAGGTGTTTTTCCACGGTGTTTTTGTTGAAGCTTATATGGCAGGCCGAGATAGCGGCAGGATAGACCTTAACAGTGGAGAAAGGTTTTGCTCTGTCCAAAAGGTCCGGCAAGAAGGATAAAACCTCTAACACAGAGCATTGGTAAGGAATTATAGGTTTTCGGTCACACCACAGTGAGCGTGCAGAAGGGGCCCTAGCACTCTGGATTGTGTCAGTAACTTCAAGAGGCAAGCCTGTCGCATCCAGATTTAACCTCTCACAGACCAGGCCCAGAGGGCCATTGCTTCTGGGTTCGCTTGGGTCAACAGCGTAACAGGAGTTGCCAAGCCTCGTCGTATAGCAGGAGAGTGATCTCCGCTATCCAGAGCTTGCCATCGAGGGGCTACCAAGATAAGGAATAAGCCTTCTTCCTTCACTCTGGCTAGAGTGTGGATTATGAGGCTGAGGGGAGGAAAAGCATTAAGAGTAACTTAGCGAGTTTGTTTTTTCAATTTAAGTAATCAGTTACTTTTTCAAATAAGCAATATTTCTCTTTCATTGTTGGCACAATAAAACAAAAATGCGCTCTTTCGGTTTCTGCACGAACAACTATTCTCCTATTTAGCTGTGCGTGCTCTACTTCAATTGCAGTTCTTACTTTCCCATTCCCACTGCTTGCAGGTTATCTAGTAGTTCTTTGCTGTTAGCAGTTTCTTACTGCCGATAAAAACGTATGATTGACCTTAATATTTTTTAGTCATTACATACTTATTTAATGTAACAAATCAAACATAAAAATATTGTAATAGAAGGTAAAGTACAAATCCAAGATATTGTGTCTGTCATTATTACTTGAGTTAGTATAGTCCAGAGTTACAGATTACGACCAATGGGATGCAAGCCACTCAAAAAAAGGTAGTGTGTGTTCTCTACTGGGCATAAGAATGAAGACGGCATCTTCAGAGTGTTTTCTGTTTTCGGAAAATGCAAAAGTAAAGTTACTTTTAATGGAAGTAACAAGTTACTTTAAAAGTAACTCCCCAACACTGGTTGATACACTTGGGGACAATGCTTGGTGAACATGTGGACAATGCTTGGTGGGGATTGACAATTAGTCTTCCTTCCCCTTGCTTGAACTAGAGCCGGGGGGAGAGCCGTGACACAGAGAGCACTCTTGGTAAGAGTGGATTCATTTCACAGGTGTAGACTTTTACTGTGAAATGCTTACTTACAATCCCTTAACCAACAGTGCAGTTCAAGAAATAGAGTTCAGAAAATATTGACCAAATAAAAAGTAACAGTAGAATTACATAACAATAACAAGGCTATATACAGGGGGCCTGGAACCGAGTAAATGTGCGGGGGTACAGGTTAGTCGAGATAATTTGTACATGTCGGTAGGGGTAAAGTGACTCATTGTGTTTCATTACATTGGTGTCAGAAATGATCGGACCTTGCATCCACAACAGTGCGTGTGCTTGGCCGGTGATCACGTTCCTATAAGACGTTGAGTCGCAAGCTAGCGCGAGGATGCGCTCTTTGAAAGGAGGAAGTAGTGTAACGACCCTGGGTTTATAAGCGCGGATATCGAGTCTGCCGCTCGGGCATGCTTTTGCAACACAGTCGATAGCGCGCTGGACTTAGGGCTAGAAGGTCGAGGGTTCGAGACCTGCTCCCTGCCTGTTTCATTACAGTATTATGTATTGGCATCACCAGAGAATTTAAAACCTTTTTTGTAATAACATAGTATATGGGATTTGATTTTAAGAAATTTGGCTTAATTAATTTGATTAATATTATGGTGTTTCCATTCAGAGAAAATTGTCAGTATGTAAATTCAGACCGTTTCGCTCTCGGAGCGCACACTGGACGTTCGGGCCGAGGAGTTGGGATGATTTGAGCGTTGACAGCAGTCAAGCACCCAAGCTAATGTTAGCTAGCTACTTCCAGACACAAATTAGACCACTGACCATTTTACTCACCCTAACAGAGCTGGTAAGGCAGTAGTTTTGAAGTTATCGCAAAAAAACAGGCTTTATTTTAGTGCATTTTTCACCCTGCCAGCTCCTATTAGTTCTATTGAGCACAGTGGCACCAACTGGCCTTCCGAACGTTCTATTCCGAGCTTATTGTTCAACGTCACAATGCCTGCTCCGCTATTTTTGCCAATGAGACCTGCTCACGTTGTTTTATAGTTAAAATGTAAACAACAAAATGTAAACAACAAAAATTATATTGGAACTCTGTGGTCTTCCCATTGTTTTCTATGGGGGAAAAATAGTAATGTCTGTCTATTTCGCCAAATATCTCGCAATGTGTATATTCATATTTTTTTCAAGTCAGGTGTAACCGGTGTGAAATGGTGGGTATGTATGCCTTATGATTAACAAGACGTGGTGTGATCATAACAACATACAGGAACTCAAGTCCTTTTGTTCACCTGACTTAGAATTCCTTAAAATCAAATGCCGACCGCATTATCTACCAAGAGAATTCTCTTCGATCATAATCACAGTCGTATATATTCCCCCCAAGCAGACACATCGACGGCCCTGAAAGAACTTCATTTGACTCTGTAAACTGGAAACCACATATCCTGAGGTTGCATTTATTGTAGCTGGGGATTTTAACAAGGCTAATCTGAAAACAAGGTTCCATAAATTTTACCAGCATATTGATTGAGCGACCCGGGCTGGCAAAACCCTGGATCATTGTTATTCTAACTTCCGCGCCGCATATAAAGCCCTCCCCCGCCCGCCTTTCGGAAAAGCTGCCCACAACTCCATTTTGTTGCTCCCAGCCTATAGACAGAAACTAAAACCGGAAACCTGTGCTCAGGTCTGTTCAACGCTGGTCCGACCAATCGGATTCCACGCTTCAAGATTGCATCGATCACGTGGACTGGGATCTGTTCCGCATAGCGTCGAACAACAACATTGATGAATACGCTGATTCTGTGAGCGAGTTTATTAGCAAGTGCATCGGTGATGTTGTACCCACTACGTCTATTAAAACATTCCCAAACCAGAAACCATGGATTGTTGGCAGCATTCGCGCAAAACTGAAAGCGCGAACCATTGCTTTTAATCAGGGCAAGGTGACCGGAAACATGACCGAATACAAACAGCGTAGCTATTACCTCCACAAGGCAATCAAATAAACTACAAAAGAAAAACCAGCCCCGTCGCGGACCACGATGTCTTGCTCCCAGACAAACTAAACAACTCTTTGCTCGCTTTGTGGACAATACAGTGCCACTGACACGGCTCGCTACCAAAACCTGCAGGCTCTCCTTCATTGCAGCCAACGTGAGTAAAACATTTAAAACTTGTTAACCCTCGCAAGGCTGCAGGCCCAGACGGCATCCCCGGCCGCGTCCTCAGAGCATGCGCAGACCAGCTGGCTGGTGTCTTTACGAACATATTCAATCAATCCTTATCCCAGTGCTGTTCCCACATGCTTCAAGAGGGCCACCATTGTTCCTGTTCCCAAGAAAGCTAAGGTAACTGAGCTAAATGACTGCCGCCCAGTAGCACTCACTTCCGTCATCATGAAGTGCTTTGAGAGACTAGTCAAGGACCATATCACCTCCACCCTACTTGACACCCTAGACCCACTCCAATTTGCTTACCGCCCCAATAGGTCCACAGGCGACGCAATCGCAATGCACATTGCCCTAACCCATCTTGGACAAGAGTAATACCTATGTAAGAATGCTGTTCATCGACTACAGCTCAGCATTTAACGCCATAGTACCCTCCAAACTCGTCATTAAGCTCGAGTCCCTGGGTCTCGACCCCGCCCTGTGCAACTTCGTCCTGGACTTCGTGACGGGCAATCCCCAGGTGGTGAGGGTAGGTAACAACATCTACAGCCCCCTGATCCTCTACACAGGGGCCCCACAAGGGTGCGTTCTCAGCCCTCTCCTGTACTCCCTGTTCACCCATGACTGCGTGGCCATGCACGCCTCCAACTCAATCATCAAGTTTGCAGACGACACTACAGTGGTAGGCTTGATTACCAGCAACGACGAGACGGCCTACAGGGAGGACGTGAGGGCCCTCGGGAAAATAACCTCACACTCAATGTCAACAAAACAAAGGATATGATCGTGGACTTCAGGAAACAGCAGAGGGGAGGGTAGTGGAGAAGGTGGAAAGTTTTAAGTTCCTCGGCATACACATCACAGACAAACTGAAATGGTCCAACCACGCAGACAGCGTGGTAAAGAAGGCGCAGCAGCGCCTCTTCAACCTCAGGAGGCTGAAGAAATTCGGCTTGTCACCAAAAACACAAACTTTTACAGATGTACAATCGAGAGTATCCTGTCGGGCTGTATCACCGCCTGGTACGGCAACTGCTCCGCCCACAACCATAAGGCTCTCCAGAGGGTAGTGAGGTCTGCACAATGCATCACCGGGGGCAAACTACCTGCCCTCCAGGACACCTACACCACCCGATGTCACAGGAAGGCTAAAAAGATCATCAAGGACAACAACCACCCGAGCCACAGCCTGTTCACCCAGCTATCATCCAGAAGGCAAGGTCAGTACAGATGCATCAAAGCGGGGAACCGAAAAACAGCTTCTATTTCAAGGCCATCAGACTGTTAAACAGCCATCACTAACATTGAGTGGCTGCTGCCAACATACTGACTCAACTCTAGCCACTTTAATAATGGAAAAATTGATGTAATAAATGTATCACTAGCCACTTTAAACAATGCCACTTTATATAATGTTTACATACCCTACATTACTCATCTCATATGTATATACTGTACTTTCTACCATCTACTGCATCTTGCCTATGCCATTCGGCCATCATTCATTCATATATTTTTATGTACATATTCTTATTCATTCCTTGACACTTGTGTGTATAAGGTAGTTGTTGTGAAATTGTTAGGTTAGATTACTTGTTAGATATTACTGCATGGTCGGAACTAGAAGCACAAGCATTTCGCTACTCACATTAACATCTGCTAACCATTTGTATGTAACAAATCAAATTTGATTTTTATTTATTTATTTTTATTTATTTATTTTTATTTATTTTTATTTTACCGTTATTTTACCGGGCAAGTTGACTGAGAACACGTTCTCATTTGCAGCAACGACCTGGGGAGTAGTTACAGGGGAGAGGAGGGGGATGAATGAGCCAATTGTAAACTGGGGATTATTAGGTGACCATGATGGTTTGAGGGCCAGATTGGGAATTTAGCCAGGACACCGGGGTTAACACCCCTACTCTTACGATAAGTGCCATGGGATCTTTAATGACCTCAGAGAGTCAGGACACCCGTTTCACGTCCCATCCGAAAGACGGCACCCTACACAGGGCAGTGTCCCCAATCACTGCCCTGGGGCATTGGGATATTTTTTAGACCAGAGGAAAGAGTGCCTCCTACTGGCCCTCCAACACCACTTCCAGCAGCATCTGGTCTCCCATCCAGGGACTGACCAGGACCAACCCTGCTTAGCTTCAGAAGCAAGCCAGCAGTGATTTGAGCTAGTTAGCGGGGTGCACGCTAATAGCGTTTCAAATCTGTAACGTCACTCACTCTGAGACCTGGAAGTAGTTGTTCTCCTTGCTCTGCAAGGGCCGCGGCTTTTGTGGAGCGACGGGTAACGATGCTTCAAGGGTAGCTGTTGTCTATGTGTGTAGAGGGTCCCTGGTTTGAGCCCAGGTAGGGACGAGGAGAGGAACGAAAGCTAAAACTGTTACACGGGTACCATTTTAAATCAGGAGAATCTCCTCTTTGTAATTATGTAAGTGAGCTTGTTAATCATCGATCCCTAGACTAGAAATAGACAGAAATGTTTGTGTTATCCCTACTTTTTCATTACGCAGACATAAACACAGTTGACACCATCGAGGTGCGGATGTTGACTTTCTACACAAGTAGTTTTTTTCCAGTTTCGTCCGACAAACAGATTGTAGTGGTAAAATAAAAAGGGATACATTTTTTATGGAATTCTAAGCATCACTCCAGTCAAAACAGGCTCTGCGAACATTCGATTTCATTAATTTGTTATGGGCTCGCGCTAGTGTTCCAGTTTAGCCAACGTTCTTAAGCCGTTTTTCAGCGATCGGTTGAAGAGCATGCATTTAGTTTTGCTTGCATTCAAGAGCAGTTGGAGGCCACGGAAATAGAGTTGTATGGCATTGAAGCTCATCTGGAGGTTTATTAACACCGTGTCCAAAGAAGGGCCAGTAGTATACAGAATGGTGTCGTCTGCATAGAGGTGGATCAGAGAGTCACCAGCAGCAAGAGCGACATCATTGATGTATACAGTGAAAAGAGACGGCCCGAGGATTGAACTCCCATAGAGACGGCCGGAGGTCCGGACAACAGGCCCTCCAATTTGACACACTGAACTCTATCTGAGAAGTAGTTGGTGAACCAGGCGAGGCAGTCGTTTGCGAAACCAAGGCTGTTGAGTCTGCCGATAAGAATGTGGTGATTGACAGAGTCGAAAGCCTTGGCCAGGTCGAGGAATACAACTGCACAGTACTGTCTCTTATCAATGGCGGTTATGATATCGTTTAGGACCTAGAGTGTGGCTGAGGTGCACCCATGACCAGCTCGGAAACCAGATTGCATAGAGGAGAAGGTACGGATGGGATTCAAAATGGTCGGGGATCTGTTTGTCAACTTGGCTTTCGAAGACCTTAGAAATGCAGGATAGGACAGATATAGGTCTATAGCAGTTTTGGTTTTTGATTTTCTCCCCCTTTGAAGAGGGGGATGTCCGCAGCAGCTTTCCAATCTTTGGGGATCTCAGACGATACGAAAGAGAGGTTGAACAGGCTAGTAATAACAATTTTGGCTGATAATTTTAGAAAGAGAGGGTCCAGATTGTTTAGCCTTGCTGATTTGTAGGGGTCCAGATTTTGCAGCTCTTTCAGAACATCAGCTATCTGGATTTGGGTGAAGGAGAAATGTGGGAGGCTTGGGCAAGTTGCTGTGGGGGGTGCAGGGCTGTTGACCAGAATAGGGGTAGCAAGGTGGAAGGCATGGCCAGCTGTAGAAAAATGCTTATTGAAATTCTCAATTATAGTGGATTTATCGGTGGTGACAGTGTTTCCTAGCCTCAATGTAGTGGGCAGCTGGGAGGAGGTGTTCTTATTTTCCATGGACTTTACAGTGTCCCAGAACTTTTTGGAGTTAACACTACAGGATGCAAATTTCTGTTTGAAAAAGCTAACCTTTGTGTGTGTATATTGGTTCCTAACTTCCCTGAAAAGTTGCGTACTGCGGGGGCTTTACGATGCTAATGCAGTACGCCACAGGATGTTTTTGTGCTGGACAAGGGCAGTCAGGTGTGTTTCTAAATTTTTTGAATGGGGCATGCTTATTTAAGATGGTGAGGAAAGCATTTTTAAAGAATACCCAGGCATCCTCTACTGATGGAATGAGGTCAATATCCTTCCAGGATACCGGGGCCAGGTCGATTAGAAAGGCCTGCTTGCTGAAGTGTTTTTGGGAGCATTTGGCAGTGATGAGGGGTGGTGGTTTGACCGCAGACCCATTACGGACGCAGGATCGCTGAGATCCTGGTTTAGACAGCAGAGGTGTATTTGGAGGGCAGGTTGGTTAGGATGATATCTATGAGGGTGCCCATGTTTAGGGATTTGGGGTTGTACCTGGTAGGTTCATTAATAATTTGTGTGAGATTGAGGGCATCAAGCTTAGATTGTAGGATGGCAGGGGTGTTAAGCATGTCCCAGTTTAGGTCACCTAACAGCACAAGCTCTGGAGATAGATCGGGGCTATCAATTCACATATGGTGTCCAGGGCACAGCTGGGGGCAGAAGGTGGTCTATAGCAAGCGACAACTGTGAGAGACTTGTTTCTAGAAAGTAGAAGCTCAAATTGTTTGGGCACAGACCTGGATAGTAAGACAGAACTCTGCAGGCTAACTCCACCCCCTTTGGCAGTTCTATCTTGTCGGAAAATGTTATAGTTAGGGATGGAAATATACTGGCAAGTTTTATTTAGAACTACTAACGTTAGGTAGCTAGATAACATACTGGTATGTACTGTTGTAATGATATGCTATGTGGTTCGTAAGGACAGCGTAGATAACAAATTGTCAGCCAACATAACGTGCAAGGTAACTTATTTGAAAAGTCATTACTTTATTACATTGAGTAGAAAGCTACCCCTTGGTCGTTAGGGCAAATCTTTAGTAAAGCTTGAATAGTCTATTCAGCTATTAGCCCTGCTCCCCAACTTGCAACAAATTGCTGTTGTTATCGCATTCCTTTCCCACTTCCACGTGTCATCATTCTGCTCCTGAGTGGCTCGCCTGCGGGCGTGCTGGCAGGATATGGCAGCATTTTCGGTTGTGCGTCAAGAATTCTCCATACTGTAGCACGTTTCTATGAAGGTGTGGTTATTCACAGGCAAATTGTTATATGCTATGGAGGTACATTTGTGTCGAGAGCAAAACCTTTTTGTTTTCAATCAAAAATAATTGTTCTGTTCTGAAAGCAACTTTCTTCCGACACAAAGGATGTCAAAGCGGACACCTACGAAGATGGCATCTCAGGTAAGCAGCACTGGTGTCACGATCGTTGGTTGAATTAATGGACCAATAAAGAGCAAAACGAAACGTGAAACTAATGTAGTGCTCGCAGGCAACTAGACATAGACAAGATCCCACAAAAACCCAGTGGGAAAAGGCTGCCTAAATATGATTCCCAATCAGAGACAACAATAGACAGCTGCCTCTGATTGGGAACCATACCAGGCCAACATAGAAATTAAAAAACTAGACTACCCACCTAACCAAAATAGAGAATTAAAAAATATCTAAGGTCAGGGTGTGACAACTGGGCTGTATTGACGTATCCTAAAAATGACATCTGCTGCTTTAGATTGAACGGTCATATCTCAGTTATTGTTTTCATATCTATAAAAAATAAGCTGTTTTCTTTACTTTCAGAGAGTGAGCTGACCAAGGGGTCAAACATGTAGATATTGCCAGATGTTCACTGTCTGAGAAACAGGCCGTGGAAGCTTCATTGCTGGCAAAAGTGTCCATACCCAGAGGTAATTAAACTGTCCTGTGTTCTTTTTCTCCATCTCTGCATGTCTTGTTGTACATGTTCATCACTCTCCCCCTTCTCCCTAAATCCTCTAGGTTATATCAGCTGTTTTGGTGAACCCCCCCCCGCATCTGAACTGGCTGACACAGAGGGCACAGCATGATCATAGATGAGATGTCACATGGTCGGGTCAACAGGAAGTATTATTAAAGAGATGCTTTACATTGAAATATAGACAAAGATGTAGTAGTCCCAGAGTTAATGATCCAAGGTCAGTTTTGCATTTCACCTCCTGATTTAAGATGACTGACCGTGTTAGAATAAAAAAACAAGGCTTAATCATGTCGTCTGCAGGTATGTTTTGATGTGAGAGAGGAAGCCAGTCCCGTCATCGTCACGTCACCCGCACTTAAGATAACTTTCGGGCCAACTGGGGGCCTAAGGCTGGTTAGGAGACACCGCAATTGTGACGAACTGAGAGAATATTGGGGTAGCACTGTAATTCATGAATCATATGCTGTCTGCCGCTGTTCTTACCTCTCTCCCCACCTCGTCTTTCTTCCTCGTTTTAAAATGCACACCATATGTGCATTGAAGTACAGACTGAACTTGTATTTATAATATTACAATTATAATTATAATGCATTTATAACACCTGGATAATGAACTTCTTTCAATAAAGCATTTCACATTCTCCACTGGTTGAAATGAAGTATCATTGAAATACTATCCTGTGTTCTCAGATTAATGCAGATGAAGGGAGTTGGATATGCATAGTTTTTTTCTGTATATATGAATTACAAATCAATCATGTTTCTAGTCTATTGCATAGTTACCATGTCCCAGGAGCAGGAGTGGTAAACACTATTGAAGTGTATAATTGTAATACATACAAGCAGACACAGCATCATTCAAATAATGGAGTTTGATATGACTGAAAAATAATGTCTGAGATTCATACCTGAATCGCACCTTTATTTGCCTAGGAAGAGTACATGATCAGTGAATATATTCAATATACAGGCTGCAATGTGGGAATATCATGCATGGTAATAACTACAGTACATGTGTATATAGGACTTGCATTCTTGGAACATTAACGTTATTATATTCTACTCTATCCATAGGCTTCATTAATGCCATTCAGACTTGAAGTTGATACAACAGCTATGATAGCTGAGGTTCATCGATTGGTATGAATATTAGTTCAGAACCTAATGTTTTAGGGTTCATACACAGAACGGTTACATACTGTAGCTAGCTACACATCCATAGGCATACAGTTATTTTTATCCTCCACTACACAATAATCAAGTAAATAGTTAGCTAGCTATGTTACTTCAATTAAATTGCAAGGCAAGCTTACACAATTGTACATTCAATTTGCAGTATATGCTTTAGCTAGCTAGATTCTTTACATCCACCGTTTCACAAGATGACAGCCTGGTTTGCTGGTTCCCAGGAGTCCCAAAAACATTAAACAACACGAATTACAAATTCATTCTCTTAACACTAGCTAGCTGGCTAATGTTAGCTAGTCTGACAACTTGCTAAATAGCGATTTTCGTAAATTAACTTTATGACAAAAGAATATGCACAAACTTTTGTCTCTACATTAACTAACATATTCCTCTCAACTGTAAATGTTTTGCTTGACTCATTATGACGTTATAACAACTTAAATCTGGTTCCACCGTAATGTTTTGTCAGCCACCTTTGTTGAAGAACGCCACAAGGAAGGCTCGCATCAAAATTCGTTATTGGAACCACTCAATATGATTGGTCATATAAAAACCTTGGGACCCAAATGCCCAATGAGTGCTCTAACTCCCCCTTGTGGTGGTCTGGAGCAATGAAGCTGTGACCCTGGGTACCTCTAAGTCCCGCGGTGCAAGCACGCAACTTTTAAAGGAGGAACCACTGTAGGTCCTGGATGGCAGGAAGCTTGGCCCCAATGATGTACTGGGTGGTACGCACTACCCTCTGTAGCGCCATACAGTCAGATACCGAGCAGTTGCCATACCAAGCGGTGATGCAACCGGTCAGGTTGCTCTCGGTGGTGCAGCTGTAGAACTTTGAGGATCTGGGGACCCATGCCAAATTGTTTCATTCTCCTGAGGGGGAAAAAGGTGTTGTCGTGCCCTTTTCATGACTGTCTTGGTATGTTTGGACCATGATAGTTTGTTGGTGATGTGGACAACAAGGAACTTGAAACTCTCGACCCGCTCCATTTCAGCCCCGTCGAAGTAAATGGGGGATTTTTAGGCCCTCCTTTTCCTGTAGTCCACGATCATATCCTTTGTCTTGCTCACATTGAGGGAGACGTTGTTGGCCTGGCACAACACTGACAGGTCTTTTACCTCCTCCATATAGGCTGTCTCATCATTGTCGGTGATCAGTCCTACCACTGTTGTGTCATCAGCAAACTGACGGTGTTGGAGTCATGCTTGGCCACGCAGTCGAGAGAACAGGGAGTACAGGAGGGGACTAAGCACACACCCCTGAGGGGAACCGGTGTTGAAGATCAGCGTGGCGGATATGTTGTTGCCTACCCTTACCACCTGGTGGCGGCCCGTCAGGAAATCCAGGATCCAGTTGCAGAGGGAGGTGCTTAGTCCCAGGGTCCTTAGCTTAGTGATGAGTTTGTCGGCACTATGGTGTTGAACACTGAGCTGTAGTCAATGAACAGCATTCTCACATATGTGTTCCTTTTGTCCAGGTGGGAAAGGGCAGTATGGAGTGCGATTGAGATTGCGCCATCTGTGGATCTATTGGGGCGGTATGTGAATTGGAGTGGCTCTAGGATTCCTGGGATGATGGTGTTGTGAGCCATAACCAGTCTTTCAAAGCACTTCATGGCTACCGACGTGAGTGTTATGGGTTGGTAGTCATTTATGCAGGTTACCTTAGTGTTCTTGGGCACAGGGACTGGTGGTCTGCTTGAAAAATGTTGGTATTACAGACTCAGTCAGGGAGAGGTTGAAAATGTCAGTGAAGACACTTGCCAGTTGGTCCGCGCATGCTCTGAGTACACGCCCTGGCAATCCGTCTGGCCCCTCTGCCTTGTGAATGTTGACCCGTTTAAAAGTCTTGCTCACACCGGCTATGGAGAGTGTGATCACAGTCATCCAGAAAAGCTCTCATGCATACTTCAGTGTTGCTTGCCTCGAAGCGAACATAAAAGGCATTTAGCTCCGCTGGTAGGCACTGGGCAAATCACGGCTGGGTTTCCCTTTGTAGTCCATAATAGTTTGCAAGCCCTGCCACATCTGACAAACGGCAGAGCCGGTGTAGTAGAATTCAATCTTAGTCCAATATTGACGCTTTGCCTGTTTGATGGTTCATCTGAGGGCGTAGCAGGATTTCTTATAAGTGTCCAGATTAGTGTCCTGCTCCTTGTAAGAGGCAGCTCTTGCTTTTAGCTTGGTGAGGATGTTGCCTGTAATCAATGGCTTCTGGTTGGGATATGTACATACGGTCACTGTGGGGACAACGTCCTCAATGCACTCATTGATGAAGCCGGTGACAGAGGTGGTATACTCCTCAATGCCATTGGATGAATCACGGAACATATTCCAGTCTGTGCTAGAAAAACAGCAGTGTAGCATCTGCATCATCGGACCATTTCCGTATTGAGCGAGTCACTGGTACTTCCTGCTTTAGTTTTAGCATGTAAGCAGGAGGATAGAGTTATGGTCAGATTTGCCAAATGTAGGGCTTGGGAGAGCAGTGAATGAGTATCTGTGTGTGGAGTAAAGGTTGTCTAAAAACACACAAGTCTGGTTTGGACCGTGCCAGTTAAAGGTTTATACCAATTGCATATGGCTTCCCAAGGCAAGCTGAGGATAGCTGTGAGGAGTTTGCCGTATCAGTCCCTTTCCACACTGCCACCCCCGTGGGTTTGGGCTACTCAATACTGAGTCTGGTCGCTGCCCGTTTCCAGACATAAATGAGTAAATATCTGTCATCTGCCATTGATGCTCCGCTAAAGGCGGAAGAGCGGCAGAGCGGCTTGCCCCTCGTCCTCCGCCGCTGTCTGGAGGAGGTCGCCATTATCCTAGTCGATGAAGAGTCCCCCCCCCCCCCCTTCCCCTTCCTCTGGGGCAAAGCCCTGGAAAAGTCGGTGAAGTTCCTTGGGGTAGCCATCCATGATGTCAGCCCATGAGGGCTGGGTCTGCGAGGCAGTCTCATCGCTCGAGTTAAGAGTGGGACGAACCACATTGGGCTGCTCTGTGTACTCTACAGCAGAGGGTGTTCACAGCAAAGAAACACATAAAGGATGCATGACACTGAACACTGCTTCCACGTGTTAGACACCCAGGCAGACGACACACAGGGAGTGTGTCCTTACCCGAAATGGTCACCCTGCATTGACAAGGTTGTGCTGGTACATGGGCCTTGCTTGGTACCCACTGGGCCGTGCTAGCAGGTTCCATGGTTCCAAGAAACAGCTAATCCGAGAACAAAGGGAAAAGAGACTAGCGTTCGCCACTTGGGCTAGAAGCCTAGCTAGTTAGCACAGTGCTAGCAGGATAAGCTAATCCTATAAACAATGTTTACATGGCTGGTGATCACCACATGGGCTGGTAGCATAGGTAGTTAGCACAACAAACAAAAGACTGGCTCTCGACAAACAAAAGACTGGCTCTCGACCAATAAGCAGTGATGCTAGGATGGACAGTCTACTCAATGCCGGTGGAGGGTTTAACTAAACGAGCGAGCAAACTAGTAATTCTACCCTTCCATGTAGATAAGCTAGTCGGTAGGATAGCTAGCCTTGCCGAGAGCTAGCCAGGTTAGCTAAGCCTTGCAGCTAAGCTAGCCAAGTCTCAGCAGCTAGCAGTTTGACGCTAGCTACAACAGGAGATGAAGGAATAAAAGCGGTGAAGCAAATTCTTACCTGAAGCAAAACATTTCCTTTTGGTGAAGTCACCCAACAAAACAGATAACCCTGCACTCGGCGGTGAAACCTTAACGCCACTGAAAAAGTTACAGGAAAACCGATCAAGCCGTGCTGAAGAGAGCAAAGTATAACTGTTCTGTGAGGAAGAGGGCAGGCGAGTGGCTCATTAGTATGAGGTTAGGGGCTCCCTCATTCGCCACTCGACCAGTCTGTCTTGAACAGACGTGTATGATTGGTTTTTTCGAGGTACTCTGAAAGATTCTGGTTTATCCCCATGGTGACAAATAATTGAAAGAACTGAAGCTAAGTTGGGGCCATACTGCCAAACAGTCTTTAGACCATCAGAGATGGTCATGTGGAGAGATCATGTCTCTGCCTTATCTGCCAGACGGCACAAACAGGATAAGTGAGATTTCAATTAGGGTGACATTTTACTCTTCTTATCGCTGTTCACAAAATGCTATCGTATTCACTGTTACATTGAAGATAAGCATTCAACATTATCCTTCAAGTAAACTGGTGTGAAAAACCTACGTGACAGGTAAGTCCTGTTGTTTGTAAAGCTACATAGAAAATTGACAATCAAATACAGTACATAGAAGACAAGCAACTAATGCTATCCCTCATGTAAGCAGGTTGTGATAAGGCTATCCTGAGTGACGGGTAAGTGGTTGCAGTCAGTATCAAATCACATTTCACAATTAGCCTGAATACCCTAAAGACATAATTTTACATTCTATAATGGAGAAATGTTCTAAAATGGAGACATTAAAGTAAAAAAACAACCTTTTTAGAAGTACCTCATGTTCTGCATTAAAATAATAACATTTACCAAAGTAGCTCACATCTATCATAACAATTCTGTATATGGGTGAACCTGCATTTAGCAGAAGGGAGTGCATGGGGCTTGAGATGGGAACATGAGATGAGGGAAAATGACTGAGAACAGCTCAAGTTACCCTACGTCTTGGAACTCTGAAAACAAAATATTACCGTCATTATAATGGTTATGCTAATACGTTGGCTGAATACCAACAGCACAACCACATCCGTACATATTTTATCCATGTATTATATCTACAGCCTCTAAGCTTGACATGCTCTAGTCACCATGCTGCAGCATGCTGTTTGTGAAAAAACAGGATATCATCGGACCAACAATAGAGTGAAGACTTGCTGTTCCCAGGAAAACTATCCATTTTGATATAAAACAAATACAATAATTAAATACAGAGTATACCAAACATTACACCCCCCCCCCCCCCCCCCCCCCCCCCCCTTTTTTGCCCTCAGAACAGACGCAATTATTCAGGGCATAGACTCTACAAGGTGTCGAAAGTGTTCCACATGGATGCTGGCCCATGTTGACGCCAATGCTTCCCACAGTTGTGTCAAGTTGGCTGCATGTTCTTTGGGTGGTGGACTATTCTTGATACAGACGGGAAACTCTGGACCATGAAAAACCCAGCAGCGTTGCAGTTCTTGACATAAACTGGTGTGCCTGGAACCTACTACCATACCCCATTCAAAGGCACTCAAATATTTTGTCTCGACCATTCACCCTCTGAATGGCACACATACACAATCCATGTCTCAAGGTTTAAAAATCCTTCTTTAACCTGTCTCCTCCTCTTCATCTACACTGATTGAAGAAGATTTAACAAGTGACATCCATAAGGGATCCTAGCTTTCACCTGGATTCACCTGGTCAGTTTGTCATGGAAAGAGCAGGTGTTCTTAATGTTTGGTATACTCCATGTATATTTTGATGTGTTATGGAAACCTATTGCATGAATATTGAGAGTATAAGTGATGAATGTTAGCTCTGCATGTATGCTGTCATGATATCAGATTAATCCGCCACACTGGTAAGTATTGAAGACGTATCATAACATTTATTTAAAAGCCCTAACAGATTACAGTAAAACATATTATAGATTCTAGTAAATATCATAGTAAATATTATAGTAAAAAGTCCACTCACAACTCTTGCAAATTCCCTTCCAAACCCCACGCATAACACATGTAACACTGTAATACCTCATGGTCACTTTAGAATGTCAAAATAGTGGCATTTAACCATTGTAACGAGAGCTGTTAAAGTCCCTGACACCAATCTCAGTGCCAATGTACCAGCCACCGAAGGGATGCTTATACATGTTTAGAAATGCTTTAGAAAATGATCATAATACCTCCAAGATGTTGTAACGAGAGCTGTCACAGAAGTCCCTGACTCCGATCTCTGTACCCATGTACCAGCCACTGAACGGACAGGCGGTGAATTCCAGCCCCCCCACCTCTAGCAGCATGCTAGATACTGCAGGTAGGCTGTACCACTTCAGATTCAAGTCCTTGAACCAATCATACCTGTATGCACAAGCATAGAAAGACAAAGAGACACGTTCAAACGAACTGTCAAGGTTTGGAGGCGTGATGGCAAATGTGTCATATCATGACTAATTGATTCAAATAAATAGGTTTGTTGTCAAGGTATGTAGAGGATGTTTAAGGGTACATATTATATACAGCTTAAATTGAAGCTGACTTGGCTTCTGTTGTTCAACTCAAGGTGCTTCCATCTCAACAATTCTGTACTGCTAAGAGTTGAACATTGTACATTCTGAATCGATGTAAAAGTGCACATTCTTATCTTGGTGAAAAGCCGACATATCAGCGTGGATCTTGTTCTGGAGGCAGCTCTGCAAAGCGGTCAGTAGTTGGCACAGCCACAGTCATAAAATCAGATTTTAAACCACACTGCTACATTTTTACAATATAGCCTATTTTGACTTTGCAGTCGGCCTATCTAAGCGGAAATCACTCAGTTCTGCCTCCAGGACAAGATTCATGACAATAAACTGCAAAAAGCCGTGGGAAGAGATTAGTGACAAGCTTACATTCTGATATTGAAAGTTTGTATAGCACGAATACTGTATGCATGTACAAAGAAGTGAAGGATTTCTCCAAGAGATGCTAGATATCTGCCTACTGTGATGTGGTGTGTATTGTTCTACAAGGCAATTTGCTCCTACACTGTGGTTAGTAGATACACAGCCAAGAAGTACAGGAGCGCAGCCAAAACTAACATTATCACATGCTCACAGCAAAAACACCTGCAATCGCTTCTGAAAGTACTGGCCCTACATCCATCTACCTGGTGCTACACAGGCTCTGAGTGGCCCATGGGGGACGGTCTACGCAGTAGCAGAGAGCCATCACAGCTTCATGGCAACAGAGTTGAGGCCAACTAAACTGATGCAGGGGGAGATGGGGGGGTGGCGAAGGACAGTTCTGGGAGCTTGTTTGATCGAGGATGCCATGTGCTGGGGATGAAACTCCCTCTGTGCCTGAAGACTGGTGACATTGTGGGTGTGTGTCTGTGTGGTATGTTAGCGTGACAATTGGAACACACCCCAACCCAGCCTCTGTTCCTGTATCACTCTGTTATGACACGTGTGTGTGTGTGTGTGTGTGTGTGTGTGTGTGTGTGTGTGTGTGTGTGTGTGTGTGTGTGTGTGTGTGTGTGTGTGTGTCGTCTAACTCACTTGGGATGGGTGATCTGCACCTCCAGAATAAGGTCTTGAGGGATCTCAAACAGCTCTGGGTCGTTCCCATTGGATTGCAGCAGGAGGGGCAGCACGTCAAAACGACCCTTGGGAGCCTTCCAGCCCTGCTGGATGCAGATCTAGTAACCAAAACATTACATAAACATTTTAGGTGGACTCACTCAAGTAGATGTGTAACTCCTGTTTGGTTGTTTCCACTCCAGTTTTAGTCAGAGCTTTGGCCTTGCTCGAAGGCATGCTATATAAAGACATTGAACACTTTCAGGTTTTGTGATCTACTGTAAGTGGTTCAGTGGGTTGAATCTGACAAGGCAATGTTTGAGGATTCAAATCCCATGAGGGACATATATTCCATGCTGTTATGAACAATAATTCACTTTGAATAACAGGGACCACAGTGTCTTTTTAATCTACCTCAGTGAATTCCACGTTGGCTGGGTCTCCCAGAATCTGACCATCGGGCTGCTTGTAACCGGCATAGCGAATCAGCTGTATGTTCCATACCCGAAAGTCGTGCTTGCCATCTGTCCTCTGAGGAAATATGGTAATGGCAGATCTGCATAAGAAATAACCCACCAGCCCCCAGAGAGAGAGAAAGTTTAATGATGAGAGTTTAAAGACAGTATCTATAGATTAGCAATGCAACAAATGAATGTCTACCCAACCACATAGTATCTAATGGTTTAGGACAGTTTAATTTTGGAGATTGTGGGTAAGGCAGGCTAGGAAGGCTGACAGGGCCAAAGCTCAGTTACCTTTAGTCCCCCACTACTGCACCTACCCTGTTGGGTTAAGCTAATGCCATGACTGGGCAAAAGGGTTGATTCTACTAATCTGGCTGTAAGTCTTTGTCCCAAAGGACCCAAATATCTCTGGGGACCAATCTCTATGCTTGCCTTACAGAGTAGAAACTAGTGTCCTCTATAGTCAATACAAGCCCAAAGAATGAGAGGAGAATTGACTATATAAAACTGAAATTGTTTTGTGGTCTGAATCTAAGTAGAAGCAGCCTGGCTGCAGATCAGTTTGTGCTTCAGCCAACTCCTTCATTTGTTGTTATGCCGCACACAAACCCAAAAGAGGCTTAAGCGCAAACTGATATGCTATCAGGCTTCTGCTACATACTGACAGTGGCTAAGTGTTATTTGATGTACAGCATCAGCAGTCTTTGGGAATGTGATGTGACTAACTCAGTGCAGTGATGAGTCAGACACATACACTTGGGGAGAGTGGGGTATGTTGACAAATTTTTTACATTCAGCACCACTACGTCAAGGGAAATCATCATTCCTCCTAAGAAAGATAACTACATAGATTTCAGGATGTCTTGTACACCTGAAAATAATCAGAATTGATGTAAAACATGTGTTTTGAAAACATAGCTTTTCCAAAAAAAGCAGTCTCTTGGCACAACTTACCCCGGGTACGGGCTAAGTTGAGCATAGGGACAGGGTAAGTTGAACCGCCTTGGGGTAAGTGGGTGATAGTGTCCTGTGATAGTGGGTGATGGTAGGTCAAAGTTTAATTCATGGAATTGGGGTGTGGTATATTGCATATCTTAATTGTATGCCTACATTCAGATATAGATATCCCTGTTCAATATAACTTGGCCTTCCATTTATTGACCAGTTGTCTGGGACAGGGATGTGTCCATGTGCCAATACATAGGCAAGTTCTCTGCATTTGAGGCTACTAAACCCATGAAACTGGTCTGAGATTATTGATATGCTTAGCAAGCTCAGACTCCATGTCAACAGACATGTGCCTCTGGCTCTGCTACTCTATCATAGCCTCTCTTTCGAACAGGTGTTCATATTCTTTTTTGTCAATGTAGCTCTTCAATCTCATTCAGACTTTTTAATATCCCTTGCTGCAGCTCGATTGGACTTCTTCCCTTCTCTCACTTCCTTGGCTGCTCTCTTAAGAACCTCAAGGGGTGCTACACCCCTATTTGTTTTACATTTGTATACACAGGGCACTACTACTCTGCTCTGCAACAATACAAATGCACAATCTAGAGTTCATTTGCATGACACATGGCAAAAATACTATGCATAAAACTGACAACTGTAAATCACTTGTATGGGGTATGGTGGTGTCATGACTGTCCACGAGGATCCGAACAGATCAAGTTTGCAATGAATAACTTCACTCAGGGGGATTAACAGCTCACGTCTCCAAAGGAAAGGAATAGTTGTAAATCAACAGGATTAGATGCAGGTCTCCCTCTACAAATTGGCCAAAACTAACAAATACTGGAACAATGTTTCTAACATAGAACATGGGGAATGGTCAAAAGCGATCTATAGAACACTAATGCCCTTTTGTTTGTTATTTTGTGACATCATACAGTTTTTTATAAAGGTAATACTGTAACTTGGAAAGTATACCCACTACATGTGTGAAGAGTCCATCCTATGTGCATGTAATATGACACATTATGAAAGTGTTTTTGTTAAGAGAGGGATGTGATTTTAGGAGCCATAAGAGATAATTGTTTTCATAAACTTTGCATAGTGACAAGTCACGCCCCTGAGTGAGGTCAGAGAGCGTGTCAGCCTGACAGAACCGCCCATTTGAACAAACTATAAAATGATGGTTAAGAATGAACATACTAGACCAGAAAAGAGTTGAGCTGCACGTTTAAAGTGGTCTGAACTTTGAATCTCAACACGAGGTAGAGACGATAAACTCACCTCCCGGATAATCACTGGTACGGCTGATTAACTGTCCTAAGTAGAGTATCTAGAAAAGCACATTTAAGTGGGACCATTCTACTACTCTGTTAAACCATTGTTTTACGCTATTCTCATCACCCCACTGGGAACCATCTTCAAAGAGGCATCTTCAGGAGCGAATGGAAGGAATATCAACTCTGTAGTTCTGTTCAGGACTACACGACAAGTCACCGGATACTGGAGAACTACAGAGAAGAACAGTAGAAGACTTGTTGGAACCATTTTGGGACAATCAGAGCCTTACAAGCGTCCCACGACAAGGCCCAACCCCCTTTCCAAGGCCCTGTCCACCGAGAGAGATCCGGCATTTCACGTAAATACATTCATGATTTCTTACTCAAAGAGGGCGGCGGTTCGTGTGTAAAGTATATGATTACTGTAAGTGAGAGTAGTTTCTAAAATGTACCTAGGTTAAGTGTCTCTGTCCCGCTCTGCCCCCCCCTCCCTCCCCCCCGTCTATTTTGTAACAAGCAGCCATATTGTTGTCATTCCGCTAGGGACCTGTTTTTAACGTATTAAGTGTGTATGTTTATTCTGTGTTACCATTTAATTAGCTAGTAAATAAAAAATTCAACCAATTTGTGAAGTACTGAATCATAAGTAAGGCTCAGGTTTTTGCAGATGCAAGGTTACAACTGTTCAGAATGATGATCTGACATAAGGTTATGATTAATAAGTTGACTGTTAAATGTGATAGGTAAAGATCTTTAGAGTTTAATTTGGGAGATGGTAACTCTTTATAGAACTGCTCTCATGGTGCCCCAGATCCTAATGAGTTAATTGTTACATGATTCATTTAAAATCTAGTAACAATTAAACATATTTAGGTAATTAGATAAGTCTTCAGATTAATGTTAAAGTCAAATCACGACAGTAGCCATTGGCTCAACTTACCCCATGACCATTGGCTCAACTAACCCCAAGACAAACAATTTTACTATATTAGCCCACAGAGCTACAAGGATGCACTTTGATGCTCGGTTTAGAACCTCATATTCTTGCATCAGGAAACCTACAGTGGTTCCTCAATTAAACGTTTTGAGATTATGTCGCGGGATTTAAGAGGTAATTTGTGGTTTAGTATGTTACCCTGTGTCACTGCTTCATTGCGGTGGTCTGGAGCAAGGGGGAGTTAGAGCACTGATTATGCTTTTGGGCCCCAAGGCGCTAAATGTGTCTCTACCTGACAATGAATGGGCGATAAACCAAATAGAAACTGATAATTGTGCACGACATCAAAATTTCATTTCAATTAACTGAATGATGGATGAAGAAGGTGATTGAATTTAGAACAATAGTGTAAGAATTGCTATTCCTCTGTCCTGCACGCACACCGGAAAAAAATACCCTTATTTGTTTCTACTTGGTCAGAAGAAGCTGTAAGCTAAGGTTTTTATTCCAAGAGAAACAAAAATGTTCAATTATATTCCATGATATTCTTAAGATATATGTGTTGACTGAATATAAGCAGCAAGTGGTGTTTGCTAAATAATCAAGTTGATGGCGCAGTCGTATAGCCTTGGCACCTATATAAAGCTGAATGACTCACTCATTCATGGCTTTGGATCAAAATAAGTACCAACATTCTTTCTGATAGTGAAACATTTAAAATATAAGTGATTATAAAAAGTCACGACTAAAATTGATCGCTAGTTTTGGTCTCAAATAAGCAAGGTCTGTGACGAGCATTTAACTAAAATAAGCATAGAGTCAGGCGGAGAACAACCTATTTAAATTATATGAGCAAAAATATTACATTTTATTTGGAAAGGCATGCCAGACAAAATCAAAAAGGGCTGTAGGCTTGGCAGAGTTACAGATTAATGTTTTCAGTTGATGCCAAACAAGTTTGATCGGGTTTAAAAATCAGGAGACCTACATGTAAAAAATATATTTTTAGATATACTGTAGGCCTAACATTGGTGTTGTAGGTCTTTAATTTATTTGACTAAATAAAAGGTTTACTTACTCTGCTTGCGTCTTGACCCAGTTTATGCCCTCTTTTGATATGCAAATCTGGGCGGCAGTGTTTTTTGGTCCGAGCACACCCTTTTCCGGCTTACAGACAGTTATCTAGCCAGACTCTTTTTATGGTGCTACCCGTTCAAGGTTCAGGATTGTAACCACCAGAAGACCTGGAAATGAGCCTGAGCTGAGAGGATCACCATAACTAAAAGGCGGATTTTTTTTTCAAACACTTGTTTTTCACAAGGGCTATTAGCAGAACAAGAGACACGATGTGGTCCCAAAAACAACTCTGACATAGGGTCCAGCATATCTCTTGATACACACAGTAACACGTGCTAATGTGCTCCGAGAGCCGATCTGTTATCCAACGATTGTTTTAATAGCCCAGCTACTGCAGGTGTGAAAATCCCCCCCCAACAAGCAAGAGCCTATGTGGTCAACTATTTCAGCACCGTTTCGCACTGCTCTGAGACAAGCAAGACTACTTAGTAAACATATACATTTTTAAACAGTTTTTTTAATTAGCCCTGCATTATTCTATATTAATTTAGAATCCTCTAAATTTAATTAGATCTACTACTGTACAAGGACCTTTTATGTATCTGCCAGTATTTTCACTTAGAGTTTCTGGTAAAGAAAGGTGTATGTAGAGGGGTGACTTTCTTCCCATGATCTCTTACCATGTTGTACAATTGTGTGATTAGCCTACCAGTTGGTGTAACTGTAATGTTGATTCTCTTGAGAGGAATTTTGCTCTTCAATATCACAATATGTAGAATGTTCAAATGCATTTATGAATTCAATCGCATTAGCCGTCATGTTGCGGTTCATCTGATGAAGGATTGATTCGATCTATAAGCCCAGTACAATAGTAAAACAGGCAATAAGATACACTACAAGAAAGGGAACACATATAACCGTAGAATTGCAGAACGGAAGGCCATCAAGCGAAACAGACCAATGAAGCACGGCTAAATGGCGGGAGTATCTATGACTCTGAGGACTGGGTAGGGTAGGGGGCCCATGCCCTCCGCTTCTCCCTTCCCTCTGCGATGGGTTCTGGGCCGTGAGGGTGGCTTTGGCTCTCGCCCGAGCTCAGATCCCCGCATCTCCATGTCGCCTGGGTTGTGCCCGACCGGCTCCATCCCCCCTTAGGCACGGCCGCATGGTGAACCCCCTTTCCCCGTTAGGCACGGCCACATGACACACCCCCAATATCAAGTCGCACATGGCCCTATTTATATAATGAATATGAATTCGGAGGGCAGAAATTATTAAATATTAAAGCATTAGACCTCTCACTAAAGGCGTCAGCCAAACAAAAGTTAAACTTAAATCTGAACTGGTTGGAGATAGAGTACGTGGCCATAAAGGCTAGATCATTTTTCAAGCTGTTCAAACATTCATAGATGACCAGCAGGGTCACATAATACAAACAGTGGTTATAGAAGGTGCAACCGGTCAGCACCTTAGGAGTAAATGTCAGTTGGCTTTTCAAAGCCGAGCATTCAGAAGTCAAGTGTGCGAGAGAGAGAGAGGATCGACAGTAACGCGTGGAATATATCAATAAGAATGTCAGTTTAATATGCAGTGCAGATCACCTCCTATTACCCTTCTCAGAGTTAAAACTTCTTAGGGATAGGGGGCAGTATTCGGAAGTTCGGATGACTGAGGTGCCCAAAGTAAACTACCTGTTACTCAGGCCCAGAAGCTAGGATATGCATATAATTTGTAGTATTGGATAGAAAACACTCTGAAGTTTCTACAACTGTTAAAATAATGTCAGAGTATAACAGAACTGATATGGCAGGCAAAAACCCAAGGAGAATCCATCCAGATCTTTTTTTTTTTTTTGAGGTCACCACCCATTGCAATAGCTGTCTATGGGAAAATCAAAGGAAATCCTCCCAGATTGCAGTTCATATGGCTTCCAATAGATGTCAACAGTCTTTAGAAAGGGTTTCAGGCTTGTTTTTTGAAAAATGAGCTAGAATTTGTAGTTTTTCTAGGTGGCTCTCATTTTGACTGTAGTCTTGTGGCGTGTGTGGATGAGGGCGCGCACTTTGTTATTTATCTCCGGTAATGAACATACTATTCTCAGTCTTAAATTTTATTGTTTATTTACATATTAGGGTACCTGAGGATTGATTAGAAACGCTGTTTGACTTGATTGGACAAAGTTTATTGGTAACTTTTGGGATTCCTTTGTATGCATTTTGAACGAGGGGAACAGGTGGATTACTGAATCAAGCACGCCAACTAAACTGACTTTTTTGGGATATAAAGAAGGACTTTATCGAACAAAACGACCATTTGTTATGTAGCTGTGCCCCTTGGGATTGCAAACAGAGGAAGATCTTCAAAGGTAAGTGATTTATTTTATTGCTATTTCTAACTTTCGTGACGCCTCTGCTGGTTTGGAAAATGTTTAATGCTTTTGTACACGGGGCGCTGTTCTCAGGTAATCGCATGGTATGCTTTCGCCGTAAAGCCTTTTTGAAATCTGACAAAGTGGCTGGATTCACAAAGAAGTTAAGCTTTTAAACGATGTAAGACACTTGTATTTTCATGAATGTTTAACTTTATGATTTTTGTATTTCGCGCTCTGCAATTTCACCGGATGTTGTCGATGTGTGCCGCTAGCGGCACGTCTAGCCCAAAGAGGTTTAAGAATTGTGTGTGTTCAATTATTTGTGGCATTGTGGCATTTAAAGCATATTGAAGATAAACAATAGGATTTGAAGCAATAGCCTACCCGTGTGTGGTCAACTATTTCAGCACCATTTTGCACTGCTCTGAGACAAGCATGGGGAATGGTCTTGCTTAATCAATTACATTTTTATTTTCACTGAATCTCTGTTTGGGTATTGGTTAGACTACAGTTTGGGTGTGGAAACGTTAGGATTATTTTGATCTTAGTACTGTAGCCTACTCCTGACCGGTCACGTTGTACAGCGCCATATTTTCCTAATGGAAACCCAGAGGGTTTTTGTTTTTTTCTTGGAATAGAAACACCATAAAATTAATCAAATTAATTAGGCAAAATTTCTTAAAATCAATCCCATATACTATGTTCTTACAAAAAAAGGATTTAAATTCTCTAGTACAGCCAATATTGACGACTGTCAAATGCTTCTCAAATATGCCCTCTGGTGGTCAAACTAGCACTAATGGCAACAATGGCTGACACTGAAATAACGTGCTATAGAATTCTGGGGCAGCCCGCAAGGTGTGCTGCAGTATGAAGCAACTTTTAGAGGAAGAACCACTGTATAACAAATTAATTTGACTAGTGAAAATCTGTTTCTGACCTATTGTGTATGCTTTCCTAAAACCGAAGTGGGGCTCAACTAACCCCCTCTCTCCTATGATGTTTATTCATTGGGGAGTAAAGACGTGGTGTTATGACGTGTGGTTAGGCTTGGCAGAGCTGTATTGGACTGATGAAGGACTGATCCTGGCTGGGAGTAGAGAGAGAGAGACGCAGTTGACATCGACAGGGAACATAGAGGAACAGACAGGCAGAGGTTCAAGGTGACAGAAGGGGGGTGGGGGGGGAAACAGAAAGAGACAGAGAAACTGGACTGAGGGAAGAGGGTGACAGACCAGACGAGCAGAGGAAATGACACAGAAAGACAACATTGAGTAAAAGGCACAGGGATAGACACACGGCACTGCCGACTCACCTCAGGTTGCCTTTGTTAGTGGCATACTTGATGTGGTTGCAGATGTAATTGTACATTCCATGAGCCGTTGTGCAGTCTCTGGCATCAAATACCTGTTAGAAAAACATGTAATGAAACAAAGATCCCCGCTGGGCAAAAACTGGTTGAATCAAAGTTGTTTCCACGTCATTTCAACCCCCATCAATGTGAGTACATTAAATAAATCAACGTGGTAAACTGACTACATTTGCTCAACTAAATGTAAATCAAAACTAAACGTTGAACTGACGTCTGTGCCCAGTGGGATACTAAATGCTACCACAGTTTGATTGAGTGCAATGTTTCGACCTGAAAGTCTTCGTCACTCATAAAACAGCTCAACACAAAGAATCCAAGGACCTCAGTGAAAGCATGTTGTCATTTACACTATATTGTTAGGGAATTGAATAGCGGCATACTCAACAGCTTGATTTGATTCCCCTTAGATATCACATTCATCATCAGCGTTTATTTGATTGTTTCACTACTAACGTTTGACCTGCGATGCCTGGCATGCCTCCATCAACGTGTGTAGCGACATCACAGACAATATGTTGTTGAAATATCACTCTGTGTAACAGTATAACTTTAACCTCTTGGAACTATAGGGGGTGCTGTTCCGCATTAGCATATTTGTGTCTCCAAATTAAACTGCCTCGTGCTAAATTCTTGATCGTACAATATGCATATTATTGTTATTATTGGATAGAAAACACCTTCTAGTTTCTATAGAAGTTGAAATTTTGTCTCTGAGTTGTACAGAACAATTTCTACAGCACTTTTCATGACAGGGTTCAGATTTCAATTTTTTTTACCTCTGATCTGGGGTCTGTTTTTAAGGCGACAGTGAATGCTATGAAGAAACCGACACTGCCTACGTCTTCCTCTGGGTGTCTGTACGTCATCACGCTTTCAATGGAATCGATGGGATATTCACAGCCAGTATAAAAGACCAAAATGTATAGAGACCGCCCTTTCTCGTCGTGCGCCTGAAGCGTGAAGGGCATCGGACCTGCCTCGTTCCAAATCGTTTTCTAACCAGCAATATTTCTCCGGTCATGTTTTTACTCGTTTTAGGTGTTAAAAACATCATAATGTAGTTAATTTGAACCGTTTTATAGCAATTTATATCCGTTTAGTGCGATTTTAGAGGAATTTATTTGTTGTGCACTCTGAAACTTTGGACACGTTTTGGGGTGTCGGTCGTTGGTGGTGGACATTTCGAAGGACAGAGGACATCTATCGACCAAAAGACGTTTATAACATAGAAAGGATACATTGCCCAAGAATCTGATGGAAGAACACCTCAAAGTAAGCAATATTTAATATGATAAATCGTGTTTCTGTCGAAATATTTTAAACGCATATTTCGCCATTTTGTTTGGTATAGCTTCACTTGGCGAACCCTGTATTGAAAAGTAAGGATAATTTTAAAAATGTAAATCAGCGGTTGCATTAAGAACTAATTTGTCTTTCGATTCCTGTAAACCCTGTATTTTTTAGTCAAGTATATGATTAGCTATTAATTAAACTAGATCACTCTGAAAGATGGCGACCGACATTTTCAGGCTTGTTTTGCTACTATTTTCATTGTGTAACCACGGTTTTGTATGGCTAAATATGCACCTTTTCGAACAAACTGTATATGTATATTGTAAAATGATGTTACAGGAGTGTCATCGGAAGAATTCTGAGAAGGTTAGTGAAAAAATTAATATCTTTTGGCGATGTTGACTTTTATCGCTCACTTTGGCTAGAATCAATGCTGGGCTGCTATGTGCTATGTGCTATGCTAATATAACGATTTATTGTGTTTTCGCTGTAAGACACTTAGAAAATCTGAAATATTGTCTGTATTCACAGGATCTGTGTCTTTCGATTAGTGTATGCTGTGTATTTTTACGAAATGTTTGATGATTAGTAGTTAGGTAAACACGTTGCTCATTGTAATTATTCTAGTCCATTTGTGACGGTGGGTGCAATTGTAACCTATGGCAGCTACCTGAAATATGCACATTTTTCTAACAAAACCTATCCCATACCATAAATATGTTATCAGACTGTCATCTAATGAGTTTTTTTGTTGGTTAGGGGCTATAAATATCTTAGTTTAGCCGAATTGGTGATGGCTACTGGTGTTGGTGGACAAATAAAAGATGGTGGATTATGCTAATGTGTTTTTAGGTAATAGATGTACATCTTTACATATTGTGTCTTCCCTGTAAAACATTTTAAAAATCGGAAATGGTGGCTTTATTCACAAGATCTGTATCTTTCATCTGGTGTCTTGGACTTGTGATTTAATGATATTTAGATGCTACTATCTACTTGTGAAGCTATGCTAGCTATGCTAAACAGTGTGTGGGGGGTGGGGGGTGCTCCCGGATCCGGGTTTCTGAGGCAGTAGAAGTTAAACCGTCCCCTCGCCCCGACACGGGCGCGAACCAGGGACCCTCTGCACACATCAACAACGGTTGCCCACGAAGCACGGTCGTTACCCATCGCTCCACAAAGTCCACGGCCCTTGCAAAGCAAGGGGCAACCCTACTTAAAGTCTCAGAGCAAGTGACGTAACTGATTGAAATGCTACTAGCGCGTACCCGCTAACTAGCTAGCCATTTCACATCCGTTACATCTGCAATGCATTTATTTGAACTTTTATAATTCAGTGCACATTCGTCACAGATATTGCTATATTACACAGATCATGAATATTACACGGATCATGACGAGAGGTGGGGAATGTGTTGTGTACCTCCAGCCAAGTTGATTTGCAAAGTTTATCATACTTGATATCATATTGGCTTAGGAAGATTTGATTTTAAAATTAACTGCCCAGCGAAAATCTCACTTTTAAAAGATCATATTCTGTTAACTCATACCCAAATAATGTTGTCGACTCATGTGGCCAAAGCATAAATTTGAAACGATAAAAACACTTAAAAAACCCCACCTCAAACAGCCCTTTTCTCATAGAACATGTCATCTCCCTGATGAGAATGAGCTGGCCAATCAGCGGTCTACTTGCATGGATATTTTTTATGACCTGTGTATGTCCACACCATTCTGTTGTTGGGGTACGCCCACACCATTATAACACAAAAAAGCTGATTTTTAAAGCTGCAATATGTTGCTTTTTTGGGTGACCAGACCAAATTCACATAGAAATTAGTTACAGATCTGTCAATCTCATTGAAAGCAAGTATAAGAAACAATAGATCTATTCTAGGTGTGCTATTTCTAACGCTTCCTGTGCTTTGGTTTTTGCGTCTTATTTCCGGTTATGGAAAATATATTTCACAGCGGTTTAGATGGTATAATGATTCTCTACACCAGGGGTGTCAAACTCATTCCACGGAGGGCCTAGTGTCTGCAGGTTTTTGGTTTTTCCTTTCAATAAAGCCCTAGACAACCAGGTGTGGGGAGTTCCTAACTAATTAGTGATGTTAATTCATCAATCAAGTATAAGGGAGGAGCGAAAACCCGCAGACACTCGGCCCCCCGTGGAATGAGTTTGACACCTGTGCTCTACACTATACTTCCTTGTTTTTTCACATACACTGAAATTAGCCTAACTATTAGAATTTGAGCAACCAAGATATGGAGGAGTGCTTTTTGAATTGTGCATCTTTGACATACTTAATTTTTTTTAAATTGGAAGGGAAACTATTTCACTTATATTGTAAGTAATTATAGGTCGTATTTAATCAAATTCAGTAAACAATGGGCAGTCACTTTAACATTGAGCATCGAGTTTCTGACCTATAGCTTGGACCACTGAATTCTGCCTACACAGCGCATTTAATCTGAGTTTCCTACCTGTAGTTTGGACCACTGGATGCGTCCTACACAGCGGGCAGCGTTCCTCCAGGCGTGCTTGGCTCCATAGATAAGCTCAGTGTCCTTCAGCTGGTATGTCCCTGAGACCTCAATCTCCTTAGTCACCTCCTCCAGCCGGTCTACGTGGGCCTTCGAGCCAAACCTGATGCACACAGCCACGAGGACAGAGAGAAGTAACACAAGGACATGTAAAAATACTGGATTTCGAGTATTTCCTGCATCACTACAGTGGTAGGCTTGATTACCAACAATGACGTGGGCCTACAGGGAGGAGGTGAGGGCCCTCGGAGTGTGGTGTCAGGAAAATAACCTCACACTCAATGTCAACAAAACAAAGGAGATGATCGTGGACTTCAGGAAACAGCAGAGGGAGCAGCCCCCTATCCACATCGACGGGACAGTAGTGAACAAGGCGTACACATCACGGATAAACTGAAATGGTCCACCCACACAGACAGCGTGGTGAAGAAGGCGCAGCAGCAAATCTTCAACCTCAGGAGGCTGAAAAAAATTCGTCTTTTCTCCAAAAACACACAAACTTTTACAGATGCACTATCGAGAGCATCCTGTCGGGCTGTATCACCGCCTGGTACAGCAACTGCTCCGCCCGCAACCGTAAGGCTCTCCAGAGGGTAGTGAGGTCTGCACAACGCATCACCGGGGGCAAACTACCTGCCCTCCAGGACACCTACACCACCCGATGTCACAGGAAGGCCAAAAAGATCATCAAGGACAACAACCACCCGAGCCACTGCCTGTTCTCCCCGCTATCATCCAGAAGGCGAGGACAGTACAGGGGCATCAAAGCGGGGACCGAGAGACTGAAAAACAGCTTCTATTTCAAGGCCATCAGACTGTTAAACAGCCATCACTAACATTGAGTGGCTGCTGCCAACATACTGACTCAACTCTAGCAACTTTAATAATGGAAAATTTATGTAATAAATGTATCACTAGCCACTTTAAACAATGCCACTTTATATAATGTTTACATACCCTACATTACTCATCTCATATGTATATACTGTACTCTATATCATCTACTGCATCTTGCCTATGCCGTTCGGCCATCACGCATTCATATATTTTTAAGTACATACTCTTATTCATTCCTTGACACTTGTGTGTATAAGGTAGTTGTTGTGAAATTGTTAGGTTAGATATTACTGCATGGTCGGAACTAGAAGCACAAGCATATCGCTACACTCGCATTAACATCTGCTAACCGTGTGTGTGACAAATAAAATTTGATTCGATCAAAACATTGTGCACAGATGCTGTCACGACTTCTACCGAAGGTGGCTCCTCTCCCTGTTCGGCCGGCGCTCGGCGGTCGGCGGTCTACTAGCCACCACTGATCCCTTTTTCCTTTTCTGTTTGTTTTGTCTTTGGGGTTTTTTCACACCTGGTTTCATTTGCGTTCATTTGTGTGTGTATATATGCACCCTGTTGCCTGCCTAAGTTTGTGCGGGATTAGTCTTTTATTGTGAGGTGCTCGGTTCAATATTATTATTATTATTATTTTTTTTTTTTAATTTTTACCCCCTTTTCTCCCCAATTTTCGTGGTATCCAATCGCTAGTAATTACTATCTTGTCTCATCGCTACAACTCCCGTACGGGCTCGGGAGAGACGAAGGTCGAAAGTCATGCGTCCTCCGAAGCACAACCCAACCAAGCCGCACTGCTTCTTTAACACAGCGCGCCTCCAACCCGGAAGCCAGCCGCACCAATGTGTCGGAGGAAACACCGTGCACCTGGCCCCCTTGGTTAGCACGCACTGCGCCCAGCCCGCCACAGGAGTCGCTGGAGCGCGATGAGACAAGGAAATCCCTACCGGCCAAACCCTCCCTTACCCGGACGACGCTAGCCCAATTGTGCGTCGCCCCACGGACCTCCCGGTCGCGGCCGGCTGCGACAGAGCCTGGGGGCGAACCCAGAGACTCTGGTGGCGCAGTTAGCACTGCGATGCAGTGCTCTAGACCACTGCGCCACCCGGGAGGCCTTCGGTTCAATATTTACCGTTATTTGTTTTCACGGGTTCTTAAGTAATTGAGTGTCGGAACTTTGTGTGTTCCTCCGTGCGTTTGCACGCGTTCTCTGTGGTCGAGGGCGTTGTACCTTTTTTATTGTGCCATTCCTGTGTTGGTGGACTTTCTTATTAAAGAAACACGCTTCTCAGACATTCCTGCTCTCCTGCGCCTGACTCCTACACCTACCACCTAGACGCACTTTGTCACAGATGCATGAGAAGCACAGAGAAAGAAATACTCTAAAATAACACACATTTAGAGTACTATTTGAATCAAATGTATGTGAGGAAAAACAAAATGGCATTTGTACTACTGATGGGAATGTTGGCAATGAGGGATGCAGGCAAGTACATCCAAAGGTTCTTAAAGTAGCTAAAGTAAATGGTTAGTGTAACTTCATTACCTTTTGATGCTGGTGTAGTACTGGTCTATGAAGTCAGTAGCCAGCGGCAGCAGCTCGTCTTTGGTTCGAGATTCGTCTGGCTTGCGGCTCCCCTGGCTAGGTGTCATGATGGACCCGAAACACACACACTCAGAGCAGAGCGGCAACTGAAAGGCAATGTGGACGACATCACGTCAAGGCTCTGTTGCCATAAAGCACTGAATTTCCTTGTGGTTTCCTGACGCAGGTCCTTTGTTCAGTTCACATGGATTCCATAACACCTGGAAAGTACTTCTCCCTCCATCTCTTGTTCTCCCTCTATCACGCTCGCTCTCCTACAGACGTATTAATGTAAGTCTAAAGTAGAGTAATGCTTCCCACCCCCCCTCGTCCTGTCAGAACAACCAGTCTAGTGTGCTTTACTTAAATGTCATGAAGCCCACTAATTTACCAATCCATTAAATCTGCAATTGGTACATCCATTTTTGGACTTTTAAATGAATGACAGATTATTCAAGAATCAATGGGTATATAACTTATGCCCAATGAGCTTAGTTTCAACTTTTGTACCCCATCATATAAGCTTGCTTTACGTCAAGGTCAATCAACATAGCCTCAAAACATGGTTAAGACTTGAATTTTGATATCATGGATGGTCATTCCTTGCATCTATAGCTCTGTCTATGAATCTGAGAGCAGTTACATTTGTCTAACCCCATCCCTCAGCTTTTTACCAAAAGACTGGCCAGGTGCCTGCTAATGACTGAATTAGTCATGGAGCCATAGTGGCAGCCTTCAATTGAGCAGATAACACAGACCGGAGAAGAAACGGAAAGAAACCAGAAGAAAGAGGAACACAGACAGAGACAGAAAAAAAGGAGACTGATCATCACCCAGACCAACCTTGTATGGTCAGAGGAATACAATTATAATTGAAGTGCGCCGTCACTTTGGGTAGCTGTTAATGCATTCACCAGATTAGAGGCAGAGGAGGACATAGGGAGAAAACGGTCACCCGGGCACAAACCCAGAGTGGAAATTTAACAATAACTCAACAGCGCTGCTGCTAAAATGGGCAGTCTAGTCACGCTGGCTGAACCAACCACCCACTCGCACTTTCCAGCCAGTCAGGTTGTCCCAAACCCCCCTTGCCCTGCTCAAACAACCCAGCCATCCAATTCAACATGACGCTCGCTAAAGTTGCAAAGTCCCAGAAGTGCACAATTACACGGCCGGTGAGCATGACTAGGTGACGGAAGGAGAGAGCGAGAAAGAGATATATTAAGAGAGAAAGAGGGAAATGAGCAGAGTCAGAGTGTTAAAAAATAAAACAAAAGAAATCCCTCGCCTCACTACATCCGCTCGCCATAAGGCTCTGAGCATTCATGCCACGCAGCTGTCCTTTATGGCTCAGACAGAACATTCTGTGATATATTATACTATATTCTGAAGACGCACTATTAGAAGCCTATTCATTTGGGATATATAGTAGGCTGTCGTCCGATAAGTTGCAGAAGTAATTAGCTAGGCTGGTGTTACAACACCAAGCCGACGCTGCAGAGTTATCTGCTCAGATCAATGACTAAATGCTTAGGTCTTGCTCTAGGGCGTTGCAGTTAAGCACCTTGTGACAAATGTATTTGTAAGAAAATGGCTAGATAACTACAAACTGATTGGATTGATTGAATGGTTGGTTAATTGATTGGCTAATTGACTAATCGATTGATTGATGAGAGGAAGCCACTGTTCTGCAGACAAGAAGAAAAGTCAGTTCCGTACCTTACTAGAGCTGTGGTGTAGAGTGTCGTTGTAAGTGACTCCAGTCTCCACATTTTTGATCTTCATGAAGCGTGGGCATTTGGAGGGGCTGCCATTCACGAGAGCCTTGTTAGGGGAGATCCTCCCCTGTGCTGGAGGCTGGAGGGATGAGACGGATGTTTAAGAGAATTAATACATTTTAGTCTGTAGAGTAGGGCATAATGTTTCTACTGAGGTGGCCTTTGAACCCACCTCTGAGTGGAGGTTTGAGATAAGAACTTTAGGTAGAGAGGGAAAAGGAGAGAGTGAGAGGCTGTGTTGACAATTCTGATATTTTGCCACTAATTGGTCTTTTGACCAATCAGATCAGATCTTTGGCAATAAAGTTGGCCACAGAAAAAAAAAATATTGGTCTGTGTGTAAACGCAGCCAGAGACCGATAGAGAAAGTCCCTACTACGGACTGCAAATGGGAGCTCCAACATAAGTCCACCAGCAGCATTATTTTCTCAGGCGTCTGAATCCCAATTCTTATCTTCTTGCAATCAATTGGTCTTTTCACCAATCAGATCAGATTTTATTTATTTTATTTTATTTATTTTACTGTTATTTTACCAGGTAAGTTGACTGAGAACACGTTCTCATTTGCAGCAACGACCTGGGGAATAGTTACAGGGGAGAGGAGGGGAATGAATGAGCCAATTGTAAACTGGGGATTATTAGGTGACCATGATGGTTTGAGGGCCAGATTGGGAATTTAGCCAGGACACCGGGGTTAACACCCCTACTCTTACGATAAGTGCCATGGGATCTTTAATGACCTCAGAGAGTCAGGACACCCGTTTAACGTCCCATCCGAAAGACGGCACCCTATACAGGACAGTGTCCCCAATCACTGCCCTGGGGCATTGGGATATTTTTTAGTCCAGAGGAAAGAGTGCCTCCTACTGGCCCTCCAACACCACTTCCAGCAGCATCTGGTCTCCCATCCAGGGACTGACCAGGACCAACCCTGCTTAGCTTCAGAAGCAAGCCAGCAGTGGTATGCAGGGTGGTATGCTGCTGGCACACACAGAAAACACAGATCTTTTGCCAATTTTTGTATTTTATTTAACTAGGCAAGTTCATTAAGAACAAAATCTTATTTACAATGATGGCCTACCCCGGCCAAACCCTAACCCAGACAAAGCTGGGCAAATTGTGCGCCACCCTATGGGACTCCCAATTACGGCCGGTTGTGATACAGCCTGGAATCGAACCAGGGTCTTTAGTGAAGCCTCTAGCACTGAGATGCGGTGCCTTAGACCGCTGAGCCACTCGGGAGCCAAAAACTTCATAATTGGGCACCTGTGTAAACAGCCAGTGAGAGACAGGAGACACACACCCCCATCAGGTAGAAAGGTAATCAGCATCCTTAACACTAGCATGATTGACTGCTAATTGCCAGCTCCCTCAGCATGTCTATTCTGATGTGGTTATTAAGTGATGATCGCTTGAATGAATGTAATTTACCACAAGTTTGATTGTTGTATTGAATTGATTCTAAAGTGCTCAGGTCTCTCCATGCGGCTGAACCTCAAATCAAAAGGAAATCAATCCCACACCTTGTAATACCGCTCATCATCATCGCTCAAGAGAAGTTATTGCAAAACCACGCGGTGAAGGCACCTCAAACAACGGGCGTAATTGTAGTGCTCGCTCAGGGGATGAAAGCAAAACGTCAATTGAGGCCCATTGAATTTTCAGAGAATAGGAGGGGAGACCGTCTGAATTCATTTGATTCCTCAGAGAGAGAAGTGATTCTGTGCCCATACGAAATGCTCACCCACCCAGCCAGCGATAGGATGCATACAAACGTGTGCCATTATCATCATCTCCAAGTTCCTCTATACAGAAAGCCTATTGTGCAGCTAGGCCGCAGAAAGAGAGCTTATTACCCCTGTAGTCAAACAGCCAGAGAAAGGCAGACGAGTACAATTACACTTTACATGTTAAGTAGGAGAGAGAACGCGAGAGAGAACATTAAGAACATGAATCATGAATTGGGGGAATGAAGAAAAGAAAAATGGATCAGTTGACAGTTTGACTGGTTGAACTCTTGGATCTATTCAGTGTCATTATGCAGAAGAGCACAGGATAAGAGAACCTCTGCCACGGTGCTACTTATGCTTATCCTGAGGTGCATCAAAGGAGAGCAAAGCGACATCTCCAGAACCCGGTGGCGGTATCGTGACAGAACATTCTGGCACCTCGACTTATTAACCAGTCAATTATACAGTAGAAGCTTTAGCAGTGAGCTCAGCACAAGACACAGCCAGAGTCCAGGACATTCCTCCCCTAAAGTGAGAAATAATCATTCCAAGCCTATCATCATGTCATCAAGCCCTTTCAGTCTTAATGAAATACGAATTTCAACTCTACAACCTTGTCATTTGGTAGTTCTGTAGCCTCCCGTAGGATGGAGAATGACATATTGCACAACAAGTGGATGTCCTGCTTCACCATCATATTATCAAGGAAATATGGAAAATGGCTGAGAGAATCAAAAGGTAATTTATAACAATCATACATTTATCTCAGACTTTTTACATGTTAGTCATACACCTCTACACTCTCCTATGAGTCAGAAGTCATGGCAGACACACACACCTACTGTAGGCCATCTGGAAACACAGCTCTGCGTTTACCTACGATGGCGCCAGTACGCCTGGCTGAGACACACACCTCCCCCATCCCCACTACACACACACACACACACACACACACACACACACACACACACACACACACACACACACACACACACACACACACACACACACACACACACACACACACACACACACACACACACACACACACACACACACACACACACACACACACACACACACACACGTATCCCTCCAGACCTCAAAGACCTAAATGGAGGGGACCTCAAAATACCTAATTTGGAGAGGGCCAAATCAGAGGAGAAAGATGAATCAGCTCCCTCTGCAACCACAGCTGCACACATTCATTAGTTCCTTCGATCGTTTCTCTCCATCCGGCCTCATTCACTACGAGGAGCAGGGGGCTCAAGCAGCCCAGCATGCGTCACAAGTGGGTGGATCATCATGGGACCATGTGCGGATTACGACGCAAACGTGCATGTGTAGACGCGCGCACACACACACAACCCAGACCCCTGGCTCTCTCTCTCTCCACTTACAACCAGACTCTCCATATGAGATGGGTAAACTGGCTTTCATGCTCTGACAGCTATCAGCCGGAAGGATCGAACGCCCAGGTGATGAGATCTTGAGCCAAGAGGGGCTTTGCCTTGTTGTTATGATACACATTGACCCGCATTCCCAGTCACACTCGTAGAAAGCTCTAAGAGTTCCAAGAACAAGGAACACGCAATGTATAGATTAGGGGGTTATAGAAGCATATGTCATGTGCGACTCTAGGGGGATCACCATGGGCTAGCATGCGCTTACACACATATGGGAGGATAGGCTTTCACAAGCGGGTTCACGCGAAAGGCATGTAAGTACACATTCATAAAACACACACTTATCAAAAAACGGTTCTTCGGCTGTCCCCATAGGAGAACCCTTTGCGGTTCCATGAAGAATAGTCTGTGTAAAGAGTTCTACCTGGAAGCAGAAAGGGGTTTCCAAAGGGTTCTCCTATGTGGACAGCCAAAGAACCCTTAGGTTCTAGTTAGCACCTTTTTTTTTCTAAGAGTGCACACGCACACAAACATAGTTGAGTGTTTTTACCTCGTCCTTCTCAGAGTAAGGGTTGGGGAACACCGTCTGCACGTTGTTGTCCTTCCTCCACAGGTCTTCACACACACTGTCCTTATCAGACGCCAGCTGGGGTGACATACCATTTCCCATACCAAGGTCCCTGCAAGGCACATACAGTTCTAGTTCTGTTAAAGGTAGGTGTGTGTGTGTGTGTGTGTGTGTGTGTGTGTGTGTGTGTGTGTTAACATCTGGTCTTAAACCCACGATTACGTCTTCACTTTGAGAGACGAGATCAAAACATAGATGAAATGCTCCCTTGAACTAAATCAAAACACTGAGAACTTGCCAAACAATTGCGTAACATACAATAACTCATTTACTACTAATACAATGACAGTTGCTGTGGTGACAAACATATAGAAACAATAACACTAACCCCAACTAAAAAGCACTAAGAGAAACAATTCCACTTAAACAACATACAGATGAAGTATATCTAACTAAGATCTATGAGCAAGCAGAACTACATCTAACATCTGGGTCTTTCCATGAAATGAGTCTCTTTCGATATGTTAAGTAGAAATTATGCACCAATATTGAATTGTAAAAGCCATTTAATATAAAGTGCCATTTAATATAGACCACATGGAAAATGTATACTTTTTATATGAATAAAGACTTGCTAAAGTGCAAAAATTATGCATGTTGATATGTACCTCTGACTTCTACAGTAGAAAGATTTTAACCCACTTAACCTGGAGAAATGTTTGGGTTTTCACCATCATTGTAAGGCCCTAATTATTTTGGTTGCTTTGACATTCATTTCTGAAGATTATTTATTTCATTACGGATTCATTTCAGGCTAAAAACAAAAGAAACCTGTCCCTCATTTTAAGGTCAACCCTGTTATGTGGACTGAACTTTACATTTTTTTTTACATTGAACATCGAATAGTTAAATCAGTGTAAAAGTAGGCGAGCTGGTTCTCGTCTTTTTGGCCATTTCCTGGTGTTTTGTGGTGGAATATTGAGTGGATAGATACAGGCTGGAAATGTTTTAACAATTCATTTAGATTTTTTGTGAAGCTTGCATTACACATAAGCTTCCATTCCCCGTCGCAAGATAATTTATGGCTGATAAAAAAAGAAGAAAAAAATCAAACCTGTTACGGTCAATCCTGTTACTTTATTTGGCACTTAATATAGTAAAAAAATATATATATATGTAACTCAAGATGGGAAAACATGTTTATTACATTGAACATGTGCTATTCATGACAGAGTGTTCAAATTAACAAATTACACTACCCAAATGGGACTCATTTCGTGGAACGACCCATCTATGGCCAAGCAGAGATTAGATAGACAATGGGCTTTTTTCCATGCCTTTGTGTGCAGTGGAAACCCCATGAGACGTGAATAATCACAGCAGCAAACTCATCAGCGTATGATTTGAGGTTTGCATTGCTTCACAACACCCACACATCTCCTCTCTCATGAGCGCATGTCCACGCTAATTGTAAATCTTCAGTCGCACGTCAGATGATCTCTCCCGCCCTAAAACACACACACACACACACACACCACAGGGCGCCAAACCATCTCTCCCTCACACTGCGTACAATTAATTCCTCCATTTGCTAAACAACCATGTTCATCACGTCCACAATTCTGTAGACCTACCTACTCAGAAACTTAAAAAAAACACGAATAGTTATTATACATTGCATTCCGAAACTATTCAGACCCCTTTTGTTACTTTTACAGCCTTATTAAAAAAATATATTACGTAAATTTGTTTTTATCCAATCTACACACAATACCTCATAATGACAAAGTGAAAACCAGGTTGAGATTTTTGCACATTTACTCAAAACAAAAAACAGAAGTACCTTATTTACATAGGTATTCAGACCCTTTGCCATGAAACTCGAAATTGAGCTCAAATAAATCCTGTTTCCATTGATCATCCTTAAGATGTTTCTACAACTTGATTGGAGTCCACCTGTGGTAAATTCAATTGAATGGATATGATTTGGAAAAGCACTCACACGTCTATATAAGGTCCCACAGTTGCCAGTGCAAAACCAAAGTCGAAGGAATTGCCCGTAGAGCTCAGAGACTGTGTTGAGGCACAGATCTGGGGAAGGGTACCAAAACATTTCTGCAGCATTAAAGGCCCCCAAGAACACAGTGGCCTCAATCATTCTTAAATGGAAGAAGTTTGGAACCACCAAGACTCTTCCTAGAGCAGACCGCCCGGCCAGACTGAGCAATCGAGGGAGAAAAGCCTTGGTCAGGGAGGTGACTAAGACCCTGATGGTCACTCTGACAGAGCTCCAGAGTTCCTCTTTGGCGATGGGAGAACCTTCCAGAAGGACAACTATCTCCGCAGCACTCCACCAATCAAGCCTTTTTGATAGAGTGGCTAGACGGAAGCCACTCGGTAAAATTCACATGACAGCCAGCTTGGAGTTTGGGGATGTATTTCCGTGGCAGGGACTGGGAGACTAGTCGGGATCGAGGGAAAGATGAATGGAGCAAAGTACAGAGAGATCCTTGATGAAAACCTGTCCCAGAGCGCTCAGAACCTCAGACTGTGGCGACGGTTCACCTTCCAACAGGACAACGACCCTAAGCACACATCCAAGACAACGCAGGAGTGGCTTTGGGACAAGTCTCTGAATATCCTTGAGTGGCCCAGCCAGAGCCCGGACTTGAACCCAATTGAACATCTCTGGAGAGAACTGATAATTGCTGTGCAGCGACGCTTCCCATCCAACCTGACAGAGCTTGAGAGGATCTGCAGAGAGGAAATGAGAGAAACTCCCCAAATAAAGGTGTACCAAGCGTGTAGTGTCATACCCAAGCAGATTTGAGGCTGTAGTCACTGCTAAAGGTGCTTTAACAAAGTACTGAGTAAAAGGTCTGAAAAAAAACAACTGTTTTTGCTTTGTCATTATGGGGTACTGTGTGTAAATTGATGAGGGATTTAAAACAATTTAATCAATTTTAGAATAAGGCTGTAATGTAACAAAATGTGGAAAAAGTCAAGGGGTCTGAATACTTTCCGAATGCACTATGCATAGTTTGTCATTGACTTGGACTCCATTTATTGTAGTGGGTTTCAGGGCGCTATTTTAACAAACCTAACGCAATGGTGAATCTTAGCGCTGGCGGTAGCGCTATACTGTAGGTTAAGGGTGTGTTAGAAATATTTTTGCAATTTTTATTGTGGGAATTATGAGCGCAGTAGAGCAAAAGGGCTGGCTTTTAATGAATAAATAAGTTTGAAGCTTGACCTCTCACTGGCCAATCAGAACACGCTCCATGGCACACACAAAATTCAAATTGTGTATTTACTTCTATGTATTGATTTTGTAATCAACTACAATTTTGAACGTTAGTCCGTTATAGCCTAGTTTGTTAAATAGGCTACAGAAACAAAATGTAGGCCTATCCCATCTTTGTTAAATACGTTGAACATGTTTGCAGTCCACATTTTTCTAAGTAATTGAATGGCTTCAGTGTGGAAATATATTATTAAACAGAGCATTCACATTGATATAGGGCCTAGGCCTACTGTAAATTGTGTTATGGCTGACCCATGGATATGCCAAATGTTGTCAATAAGCAAGAGAGTGAATAATTTAAATCAAAATGAAACAAATTTGTTTTAAATAGGCCGTCTAAATACTGTTAGGCCTACAGGCACCATAATTGCTCCCTGTGGGTATTTAATATTAAGGCAATGCTGACAATGGAAGGTTTTACGCACATTAACACTTTTCACAGAAGCTGGACAAAGATCCGATATAAAAAGAAAATATCCACTCACCGTTATACTGCTCCCAAATATAAATGTTTTACAAACATACTGGAACCATTTTACAGACCACATTCACACTTCTCCAGAAATAGCAGACGGCCCTAAATTCCATAGCATGCAAGCTGGAAGTTCTCATCGTAAAACCAGGATGGATGGTGAATAACTTTGGTTTTTAATCAAATGTAATTAACCAGCCTTCATTATAGCCTATAGACATACGTCAAGGGTAGCCTACGGAGGGTTTTAGTTTTTAATCATATGAAACGGAAAACAAGCAATTGTTACATGAAAATAAGTTCTAAATATAAGGTCAACCACTATCATCTTATCTCATGATGGGCATATGGACACATGTAGCCTACATGGATATTTATTTAAAAAATGTACCAACCACGTTACCGCTATGACCTGCTTTTCGCTGGTCTTAAATCTTCCCATATGCGCTGCATGAAATTCTCACTTTTGCGCTTGTTTTCAAGGACACATCAGATATTGCAACCCCTCCCACCGCAACGCAAGCAAGCTGATATTAGACAGGTGACTTGCTGAACCTGGCGCGGAAAACGCCTGCTGAAATTGCAAACTAATGTGTTTGGCACTTGCGCCGCCGTAGCGCCAGCCGAAAATAGAGCCCTCGGCGTGAAAACAGCTTTTGGTAAATAGCTCAAGTTAATATGCTGTTCTATTTCAGTTCAACAGCTATCAATTTATTAGCAAGATGATACTGCGCAAATAGTCAGAGATTACAGTGAAGGCCTGCCTTGAGTCAATACCACCATTTCATTTTCTATAATCCTTCACCTCTATTGGGTGCTCTTTGGAGAGCCTCTTTAGTGATTGAGCTTCGCAGTATCTGAACGTCATCATAACCCTAACAAGGAAATCAGGTTAGCTAGCCAAATCTTTCCTGTCTCAAATGCCAACACGTTTTCAGTCTGCCCTTCTAAAATACAGGAGGCATTTAAAGCTAATTTGTGTTTAAGTACCATAGCTTATTTATCAACCACAATAGAATTTCCACAGTGCTTTGTTTTGAGGTAGACTTAAAGTACATTTTACATCCGTTTTCCAAAAAAGCTATGATTCATTTGAGGATGGGAACCAGCAGAGCACACATAGGGGGTTGACGCAGTGCTATTGACAGTAGTATGTACCATGCTCTCTCAGATTTTGATTGGATACATGTACACAGGAGGTATAAGATGTCAGTGTCTACAGTATAATCACTACTGCAGGCCTTTGAGTGGGTTACAGTCAACAATAGGAGCTCTCCAAAGAAAATAACCACAAGAATTAGATTGAAACCTTTTAATCCATCTGTCACGGACCAATTGCTCCCTGATGTAAAAAGAAACAAACACACTAGAAATGTAGAGATCTATAATTAGCCTGCAGAAGTATTCTCATTCTACCATCTAACCAACTAAATGATCACTGTGTTGTGGCGTTGTGATGTGCATGTATGGTCGGGTTCAATAGGTCAGCTCACCGGTCCACCTGCACCTCAGCGTCCCTCCTCTCTATGGTCCTCTGTTCCTCTCCGTTGATCTCCCTCTTACTGTTCTTGATCAGCCGCAGCACCGGCTCGATCTCCTTCAGCATGTCGTTGTTCTCCTCCACACCGTTCAGCAGCAGCGCCCCGCGGCCCCCGTCTCTGAGCATGGGATCTTGGGCTGCGATCAGTGCCTGCACCCCTCCCCTCTGGAGCAGTGCCTCTCTGTGGAACGGGGTCACCGAGGGGGAGGACAGGTTCTCGATGGCTCTCAGCTGCTGTGGGTCCTTGCCTCCCTGCCCCGGGCTAAGGGGGCTTAACGGACAGCAGCGCTCGTAGGACTTGGAGGCGGGGAAGGCTGGCCTGGTGACCCTGACGGTCCTCTGATGTCCGTCCCCAGACAGGGTGGTCTCCAGGTGGGTGGTGAAGCCCTCTGGGCCCCTGAGGATGAGGACAGCGTGGCTCTCAGGGGACACATTCTTCAGGGTCTCCAGGGCCCGCTCATAGCTGAGGTCCACCAGGGGCTTGTTGTTGACTGCCAGTACTATGTCCCCCACCTGGACCAGGCCACACTCTTCGGCCGCCCCGCCCCGGATCAGGTCGGACACTATGACGGGCGGCTTGCAGACGCGCTGCTTGACAAGGAAGCCCAGCCCACCCACCTTCCTCTTGAAGAGACGCACCGAGATGATGTTGGGCTGCAGCTGGCACACTGTGGGCTCAGACTCCTGCATGATGTCTGGCGGTGTATTTGTACTCAGGGATCTGCAGCATACAGAAGAAGAATTAAGGGAGAGAAGTCAAGTTGTGTTAGTAAAAGAGGACATGGACTTCACTTTGTGATCTGTTTGATAGTGTGTTTATAGATGCAAATGTGAGTCAGCATAGAAACATGATATTACACTGAACATTACCGTCTTTGAGTAATTTCAGTTGTGGAGATAATCCAGTATGTTACTGTCTGGGCCCGCTGGCACATACTGACTTCTTGTCAATCCCTTTAAAGCACTGTCTGTCTAATTGAATGAAAACTGTAGCTATCAATGACTTGTAGCGGTATTATTGAACTAATGATCTTATTCTGGATCAGTAGTGAACTTCTACCTATTCGATTTCTCTCCCTCTGCTCTTCTGGATGTGTTGTAACATACACAGTCTTTCAGTTTCTGATTGACTGTTAAGTTCTTAGCTGTAAGGTTGTTGTGTTTGAGCAGTGGAAAGTGCTTTAGACAGTTTGTCACAAAAAAAAAACATCAAACCTTGGTAATGTAGGCTATAGTCGTGATCAGTTTGATATAATAACACCGATTTATTTTCTTATCTATTTAGAAATAGTGAGTAAGATAAAGGCTTCAATGCAAGATGACTCATCTTGTTTATATCGATACCCTCGTAAAAACAGCAAAATGAGCTGAGTGAGACAGCAGACAACGTTACACGGCAGATGGGCTGGGTTACAAACAACTTTCAAAACATAGTATACATAGTTAGCAGTGTTCAACACACTTCTCTCTTATTTTTTAAATGCTTTTCAAAATGTTCCAATTGGCTACGTTTATATGACTTCAATAACCCACACAATATGACCATGTCTATAGTTTCTTAATATCATTTCAATGTTGGCAATCCAGCAGAATTCATAACATGGGCAACACTTGATTGCGGTGAGGTGACATGTCCTTGTGGGTGGTAAAGTATCAATAAATAAATAATAATGAGAGCACCAAGGACAGCTCCCTATGGCATATAACCAATCCAGCACCATGGACGTCGCTCATTATCCCTTAGTGTATTACAATTTCGTTCAGGGTTCTCTAGCTTCAGGTAACCATTTTTATTTTTACATTTAAATATTTTGACGATTATATACTGTTTGTGTAACTATAACCAACGGAATCATAAATTTAGTGTTAAATGTTTCTTAAATTACGATCACTTTCCCAAAAATGTAAGTTAGCTGTTCACACGCAGAAATGCCAGGCATTGTCCATCTATCGCTTAGACAAAGTGGAAGAACCAGAAAGATCAGTGTTAGTCTACTGGAATTATTTGAAGTTTGGTTCTTTTCATTTTTTTTAATATCCTGCCCATTGGGGAAACCAAAGAGCACTCAACTCGTTCGACTGCTCAGTTCATATTCCCCCGGACACTATGGCAACCCTTCATGGCAATCCCTGATCTTCCTACTTCTCCTCGATCACATTCCCAAATACAGGTGTGCCAAGCTTGTAGCGTCATACCCAAGAAGACTATGCTGTAATCACTGCCAAAGGTGCTTCAACAAAGTACTGTGTAAAGGGTCTGAATGCTTATGTAAATGTGATTTCAAATTTATTTTTAATAAATAAGCAAGAATTTCAAAAAATCTGGTTTTGCCCTGGCATTGTGTGTAGATTGAGGAGAAAATACATTTTATAAGGCTGCAACGTAACAAAATGTGGAAAAAGTCCAGGGGTCTGAATACTTCCCAAAGGCACTGTACATACCCTAGGCAGAGGTACTCAACCCTACGAGGTCCAGAGCCTGCTGGTTTTCAGTGCTCTTTGATAATTAACTGCACACACCTGGTGTCTCTGATTAGAGGGGAACAATGAATAAAAATACACTGGAACTGGCTTTGAGTTCCAGAGTTGAGTTTGAGGGCACAAGGCTATGGTGTATATAGGCCATGCAACCTAATGTTTGTTAGTTTTATGCAGCAAGTGCATCTTCCTATTGCTCTAGTTGTGAAACACACATCTGTTTTCTGATTTTAAAAAACAAAGCTTTGCATGTGTATCAAAGCGGACCTTGGGTATCCAAGGGAGGTGATTGGTGGGAATGAGGAAGACCCATGGTTGTAGAAAAATAGTACTTGATTTATTATAGATGAAAAGTACTAGATGCAATAGAACTTGATTTATTGTAGACTTCAGCAAACATGACGTGACTTGACAAACAGTTGTCTCTAGCAGTAACATCCAGGATACAAAAATGACGGACGAGAGTCTAACCTCAGCCCCTCAATAGGGTTTCTACTGCAGGTAAGAGTAGGATGCTAAACAGCATAACTAGCGATTGCCCCTCTTTCAACTCTAAACAGAGCCTAACTCTCCCCCTCACTGGGACTAAAGTCTATCAGGACATCTAAAATCAACTGCAAGTACATAAAGGATGCAGCAAACATTGTAAAATTGGGCTCAACCCCGAGTTGAGAGAAAAGAACAGCATGTAGTTAAAATATATATATATATATAAATATCGTAGCACCTAAAACATGCCCATAATGATTCACCAATGAGAATGTACATTTAATTAGCCAAATTTTACGTTGTTAAATAGACCAGGCAATCCTATGGAAAAACGTGATTTAAGTAAAACACATTCATTACTTTAAATAACCATATTTAGTCCAGTACACTATAGTTTAAAAGACAGAGCTGCATTAAGTAGAACATGATTAGAGATAGTACTCAGAAACAAAGCTTGGGTGAGCTGCGAGCTAATTACCCAACTCACCACGCCTGGCTTCAACCTAAGCAATCAACTTGGTAGCAAACATTTAAGGTCAGGCACACCTAAAATGGAGGATAACTATGCATGGCAAGGGACTAGTGCACTTTATCCAAACCACACATGTATATAAACTCAGCAAAAAAAGAAACGTCTCTTTTTCAGGACCCCAAAGATAATTTATAAAAATCCAAATAACTTCACATATCTTCATTGTAAAGGGTTTAAACACGGTTTCCCATGCTTGTTCAATGAACCATAAACAATTAATGAACATGCACCTGTGGAACTGTCGTTAAGACTCTAACAGCTTACAGACGGTAGGCAATTAAGGTCACAGTTATGAAAACTTAGGACACTAAAGAGGCCTTTCTACTGACTCTGAAAAACACCAAAAGAATGATGCCCAGGGTCCCTGCTCATCTGCTTAAACGTGCCTTAGGCATGCTGCAAGGAGGCATGAGGACTGCAGATGTTGCCAGGGAAATACATTGCAATGTCCGTACTGTGAGACGCCTAAGACAGCGCTACAGGAAGGACAGCTGATCGTTCTCGCAGTGGCAGACCACGTGTAACAACACCTGCACAGGATATGTGCATCCGAACATCACACCTGCGGGACAGGAACGCACAATCCCTCCATCAGTGCTCAGACTGTCCGCAATGGGCTGAGAGAGGCTGGACTGAGGGCTTGTAGGCTTGTTGTATAGCAGGTACTCACCAGACATCACCGGCAACAACGTCACCTATGGGCACAAACCCACCGTCGCTGGACCAGACAGGACTGACAAAAAGTACTCTTCACTGACGAGTCGCAGTTTTGTCTCACCAGGGGTGATGGTCGGATTTGCGTTTATTGTCAAAGGAATGAGCGTTACACCGAGGCCTGTACTCTGGAGCGGTATTGATTTGGAGGTGGAGGGTCCATCATGGTCTGGGCCTGTTGTCATTGCAGGCAATCTCAACGCTGTGCATTACAGGGAAGACATCCTCCTCCCTCATGTGGTACCCTTCTTGCAGGCTCATCCTGACATGACCCTCCAGCATGACAATGCCACCGACCATACTGCTCGTTCTGCTCGTTCTGTGCGTGCGTCAGTGTTCTGTCATGGCCAGCGAAGAGCCCGGATCTCAATCCCATTGAGCATGTCTGGGAACTGTTGGATCGGAGATTGAGGGCTAGGGCCATTCCCCCAGAAATGTCCGGGAACTTGCAGGTGCCTTGGCGGAAGAGTGGAGTAACATCTCACAGCAAGAACTGGCAAATCTGGTGCAGTCCATGAGGAGGAGATGCACTGCAGTACTTAATGCAGCTGGTGGCCACACCAGATACTGACTGTTACTATTGATTTTGACCCCCCCTTTGTTCAGGGACACGTTATTCCATTTCTGTTAGTCACATGTCTTAGGAACTTGTCCAGTTTATGTCTCAGTTGTTGAACCTTGTTATGTTCATACAAATATTTACACATGTTAAGTTTGCTGAAAATAAACGCAGGTAACAGTGAGAGGACGTTTCTTTTTTTGCTGAGTTTATAACTTTTTCCAGATCAGTGACTGAAATAAGACTTGACTTTAGCTATATTTATTAGATTATACAGAAGCAGGACTGGACAACCGTCTTTACATGCTGTTTGAGGTTTAGGTCACGGTCAAGGTTTCTGGCCATAGGCTTTACATTAGTGGACAAATGACCAAGGTTATTTACAATCTGCGTTCTAGCAAAATGGGGGGGGGGGGGGGGGGTCAATAAAACAACCTTTGATTTCTTATCATTGAACTGTAGAAAAATTGTCAGTCATACAACATTTGGTGTCAGCAAGACACTTGTGAAGGGTATTTACACAAGCTTGGTCTCTGGGTCTGATTGGTTAATAAAGCCGTGTGTCATCCGCATTGCAGTGCACTGAATGTTATGATTGCGGATGATGTCACCGTGGGAAGCATGACAGATAAAAAAAGGATGAGGCCCAGACTGACCCCTGAGAGACACCATAGTGAATAGGTGCTGGGGACCCTACTGAACCACCCATGCTTACTGAGAGACGTCTGCCACAGATATGACCTGAGCCAGTCGAGGGCAATGCTGGAGATTCCCACTCACCTCTCCAGCCGGTCAACAAAGATGTTCAGATCAAGAGTATCAAATGCGGCACTGAGATCAAAATAACTCAAATAGAGCATTCACCGACAGACAACAGAAGATCATTACTGACTTTCACGAAAGCAGCGTTCTTGCTTTGAAGTGAGCGGAAGCCAGACTGGAAGTTGTTCATTTTCAAATAAGCCACATATTGCTAGAAAAAACAACTTTTTGTGTAAAATCTTGGATGAAAAAAAAATAAAAAAAATCCATTTGGAGATGGGTCTATAATTACTCAGTGAGGAGGGGTCTAGATTGGGATTTTTAAGGAGAGGTTGAATCACCGCAGTTAAAGTCAGGGAGCTATTTACAATAGAATGTTGGGGACAACTGTAGGCATAACCTCTGTTAGTCATCTCGAATGGATCACTTCCAAGAGGCAGGAGGTCTTTATGGGAGCTACACTATCAAGGAGAAACTCAAAGGATATTTGAGTAAAAGGAAGCAGTAGTCTTAGTTGCCTCAAGTGCCCCCTGACCAGAAATGATGGTATGGTGCCGGCCACTGTTAGTCTGGGATCTAATATTTGTGTACTTTTCTGTGAAGAATCGTAAAAACTGTTCGCAGAGGTCAGGGGATAAAAGCATGTCCAGGCTGTGCCACAACCCGCCGTGATTGGGAGTCCCATGGGGCGGGCTCAGCGTCATCCGGGTTTGACCGGTGTAGGCCATAATTGTAAATAAGAATTTGTTCTTAAGTGACTTAACTAGTTAAAAAACGTTCAATTAAAATAAAAACAACAGGTCACGCTCAATTGTTGTAATCAGAATTTTCGAATTGTGGGAGTTCAGAGAACAGGGTGAGAAGTAGTCAGCGCTTGCATCTTTAAAGCGGCAATCTGCAGTTCGAACAATTAGAAAGAAGTACCCCACCACTAGTTTGGTAAAAAGCTGAGGGATGGGCTGGAGAAATGTAACCACTCAAACTCATGGACAGAGCTGTGGATACAAGGACTAAACATTCATGATATCAAAATTATAGTGTTACATTGTTTTGAGGCTATACAGCAACTCTGGAACCGAAAGCCAGATCCACTGCGTTTTTTTTCATTGTTGCCCTCTAAATCAGGGACTACATTAAACCAGGGACTGATTTAGACCTGGAACACCAGGTGGGTGCAGGTAGAACAGAAGACCAGCAGTCTCCAGACCTTGTAGGGTAAGAGTTGAATACCCCTGCTATAAAACATATATATATATTTTTTTACATGTACATTGTTTACAAACAAAGGAGAAAAACAAGCTTATATTTTTGGTGTTGATGCGGTACAACAGTTGAACTAAGCTCACAAGGCACATATAAGTTATATTCGTCAAGAATCAATGGCTATACAGTATCATTTAAAAGTCTAAAAATGTATGTAGCTACTGCCGATTGCCCCTTTAAACCGTAATTTCTCATCCTTCCATGTATGTTCAGATGTTCTTAATGCACTTTTTAAAAAAGGCACATGTGTGATCATTTAATCAAGGTGAGACTTTGGCAGACAGTTTATTATTGGATTTAACTGGTGCCACAGTTCAAAGTAAATATTGTCAAAGTAATGGCTATCCACTATTTTTGGAAAGCCATTAACCGACAAATCAACAGTAAGATTGAGCAGTTGTTACATTCGATTTGACAGTATATAATGTGTGAAACAGCAACGATAGTGATGCATTATCAACAGCACTAAACAGCCATAAAATGCGTAATTTTCTGTATGGTGCGTTATGTTTGAATAATTCAAGAAACTCACCTCTGAGAACAACAAGTTCACTTGCACAACGAACTGTTGCAAATACAAGTGACAGATGAACTCCTCTCGTGCGTATTCGTTGTCCTCGGAAACTGCACACACAGGTTGTTCGCTTCGCTCGAGCTCCTCAAGTCCCACTTGTGTGCGTTGTCTCATTAGAGTCGCGGCATGCCTGTGCTTCTCTGCGCGCCAGGGTGCCGTATAAATATGGAGCACGAGAGACACTGTGACGAGCGCAGATTGGGTCGTGCGCGGGAATTTATACCCTGGTCGGTGTAGTTTCCACTTCTGTAATCACCAAACTACAGTATTCCCTTCTGAGTACACACGTCCCACCCATTGCAAATGTTATTGCCAATATTTGTATTTACCCACATGTTATTTACTCTATTTTAAACTTCAAAACATGACTTGTGTGTAGGCAATATAAGCAGATTGCCTAATGGCACCAAAATAGCAATTCTGCCAATTGTGTGGCCCATGCCCTTGATATCAATTTGTGAAATTATTTTAGACTACATTTGATTGCATGTGTCACATTAATTTAAATGATTGATCAATACTATAGGTTTACTGCATTTAATAACTACTTTTAGCCAGTGGGACACTTGTATGCACTATTGGTGCCTTCATGACAACTGGGCACTCAGAAAAAAACGAGGTCAAATCATGACGTCATGACTTGGAATTCTGATTTGGATGACATTTTCAAAAACTATTTTTTTTTCCCAGTCAGAGCTCGTTTTTTCAGAGTTCTCAGTTGTCTTGAATGCACTGAAGTTGGAATTCAGAGATATTCGGGTTCCCAGTTGTTTTGAATGTGGCAAATGTTCAAAATTCCTTGCACAGATAAGTGATGTCATTGCCAATGTCAAACACACACACACACCACAACCCTGCTTTTTCCTTATGTGACACAAACTTAACCTTTATTTCCAACAATAGCCCATTGAAGGATCTCCTTGGAATAGGCTAAATAATGCCCTTAGCCATCACTTCACATTGGAGTAGAGTAACTAAAGAAAAAGGCTATACTTACAAAAGTTGCTCTGGATAAGAGTATCTGATGAATTTATAAATTGAATCCGTTTGTATATAAACTGCCTCAGTTGGCTCTCCAATGATTTTGCCCTGTCCAATGTTGTTATCTGCCCAGGTAGAGGAGAGGCCATTTTGACCTCACAGATATAGTAACCAATTAAAGAGGAAATCCTGTGTTTGAAAAGGTGACGTGAAGGTGCACGTCACCTTCACGTTAGATAATGGTACAGATATCACCAGTCATGGAGTTCCTTGACATTGAACTCCAATCATATTTTGTGACGGAGGTATAGTTTTTTTTAAATTCTCAGGCAGTTACTCTCCAGGAATACCCAGCTGTCAGTGTTCAAGGATGTCAACCCTGGTATTTAATGGTAAGAGACCATGATTACATTTCAGTTCCTTTCCCTTCACCCAGAAGTGTCCACTCATTCACTCCCCCTCACAGTTAAAAGCATTGGGTTGGTGCAACCACAGCTAGAGAGTGTCCTGTGTGGCTCAGTTGGCAAAGCATGGTACTTGCAAAGCCTGGGCTGTGGGTTTAATTCCACAAGGGACTAGTATGAAAATGTTTGTACTCACCATGTAAGTCGCTTTGAATAAGAGCATTTTCTACATTACTCAAATGTTAAGGTCACTGCTGTCCACACTGACTAGCAAAGCATATGGGACAAAGGATGCTGTATGCATTACTGCCTGCTAATCAGCATTGGCCTTTTGACCCAACTTGCTTCCCACTTCCTAGCTGTCAGATAAAAAAAACGTCATGACAGGCCTGATGGAAACAGCAAATTTGTCGGTAAACTTTCCGAATGTTGACGAAACAAAATATGCTAGACAAGGTGGGATCTTTTTGCGTCTGTAAAATTAATTATGCAGGCCTCCTGTATGGCGCAGCAGTCTAAGGCACTGCGAGCTTGAGGCGTCACTACAGACCCGGGTTTGATCTCAGGCTGTGTCAAAACCGGCAGTGACCGGAATCCCATAGGGTGGCGCACAATTAGCCCAGCATCGTCCTGGTTAGGAGAGGGTTTGGCCGGGGGGGCTTTACTTGGCTCATTGCGCTCTAGCGACTCCTTTTGGCAGGCCGTGCCCCTGCAGGCTGAATCCGGTCATCAGTTGAACAGTGTTTCCTCTGACACATTGCGGTGCGACTGGCTGCTGGGTTAAGGTATGTTGTGGTATGTTGTGTGGTCCTTCCACTGCGACTCGGGAAAGAATGCAGTTTATTAGGCTACAGATGAAATAAGTGATGAACTATGATGAACTATGATGAACTTCACAAGGTGGTGAACGTGCACGCCACAGGAGGACAGGTACATAGTAATGGCTGGAGCAGAATTAGTGGAATGGTGTCAAATACTTCAGACAAATACGTGTTTGATGCCATTCCATTTGCGTTGTTCCAGCCATTATTATGAGCCGTCCTCCCCTCAGCAACCTCCCGTGGTGCACGCAGTGATTGATGCTCCTTTCCAATAAATATCAAGGGATTTATTCTGGAGACATGATGATCGATGCTTGGCTGCCTCTTGACAAATAACAATTATCTTTCTCTTTTGTCTATAAAAATTTCATGCCAGGGTTTCCCAAACTCGGTCCTCAGGACCCCAAGAGGTGCACGTTTAGTTTTGTGCCCTAGCACTACACAGCTGATAAAAATAATCAACTAATCATCAAGCTTTGATAATTTGAATCAGGTGTGTAGTGTTAGGGCAAAAACCAAAACATGCACTCCTTGGGATCCCGAGGACCGAGTTTGGGAAACCCTGATGTAGGCTATCCTACCCGCACTGTATCTGCGAGCTGTTGGCTAGAACACATGTGCCAAGACCAGAGTGGGCACATTCACAATATACTGTAACCATTTTTTGTTTGCTGACAAAACCATCAGTAGAGTTGAAAAAGTGATGGAAACCCATTTAACTTGTATTCTTTATTTGGTACCTGGGAATTTAACTGTAAAATGTATGTGCACTACATCATCACGCACAGCCTTTAATCCGAAACAGGTCAATTTGATGGAAACACATCTCTGGTGGAAAAATGTGCATTATTGTTTTTATGCAGATTGTATAATACTTGCATGGAAATCTGTCGCCAATTGGATGGAAACCTAGCTTATAAATCTGGTACATTTCTGTGCTGCAGTGAAAGACATAACACTCTCACACACAAACATACTGATACTCAAACACACACCCTGACACCACAGGAGGTTGGTGGCACCTTAATTGGGGAGGACAGCTCATAGTAATGGCTGGAACAGAATAAAGGGAATGGTATCGAACTCCTTCCATTCACTCCATTCCAGCCATTATTATGAGTCGTCCTCCCCTCAGCAGCCTCCTGTGCCTGACACACTCAGCCTGCTTCCCCGGCCATGTCATTATGTCAATCACTTCTTGCTTGAGTGGTACCATCTGCCCTCCAATAAAGCCACGCACAGCGGATCACTGTGCAAAGCCCCTGCTTAGCCCCACCAGCCGCCCGGCTGCTGGGCCTCATATCACATCACTAGAGTTAAGACTCACCAACTCACCAGTCAAACTAAAATTACATCTGTTACTTTTTATACTCACCCTATTCACCCCTGCCACCCTCCTTTTTGGCAGCCAAGCCATGGATGTCTTTGGAATATTGACAAGAGTGTTGACAGAGAGAGAGAATGTGAGAGAGAGAGATTGTGTGTGTGTGTGTGTGTGTGTACGTTCATAGGTGTGTGCAGAAAGTGTGTAATGATGACAAGGGGGTCATTTTTGGAGGAAGGGTTGAGTCACATGATGAAACATGATGACTTCATCCAGATTTACGCATTCCATGCATGGGTTATTGACATATATGATACTTAAACTGAGTGTACAAAACAATAGGAACACCTGCTCTTTCCATGACCTAGACTGACCAGGTGAAAGTTGTAATCCCTTATTGATGTCACCTGTTAAATCCACTACAATCAGTGAAGATGAAGGGGACGAGACAGTTTAAAGAAGGATTTTTAAGCCTTGAGACATGGATTGTGTATATGTGGCATTCTAAGGGTGAATGAACAAGACAAAATATTTAAGTGCCTTTGAATTGGGTATGATAGTAGGTGCCAGGAGCACCTGTTTGAGTGTGTCAAGAACTTTTTTTCTCCGCTCAACAGTTTCACGTGTGTATCAAGAATGGTACACCGCCCAAAGGACATCTAGCCAACTTGATAGAACTGTTGGAAGCATTGGAGCCAACATCCCTGTGGAATGCTTTTGGCACGCTCAACAAATTGAGGCTGTTCTGAGGGCAAAAGGGGGTGCAACTCAATATAAGGAAGGCATGACACATACTTTGTTCCTTTCTCACTTCCTTGTTCTCATCATTTGACTCAATGTCAAACTATGTATAGAGCTCACTTAATTGGTCAGGTGTGATATCCATGACATCGCTTGAAGTTTAAAAAAAAAAATTGGTTACTATGGCAACTTTTTCATGATGTGTTTTTGGTGAAGGTATCTCTGTAGGATCCTTCTCGTTATTGCCAGTTACACCACAAGACATTTCTTTCTCACTGTGTTTGGATTGTGTATGTCGTTTGATGGATGAATGCTATTATTGGCCGTGTCAGGTAATTGGAATCCATTGGATTGTGTTTACATCGGTTTGAGGTAGCTTTTGATTACTTGATCATCATCTTGCTTAAGAGAAGAAAGAATAACAACCCTGCAGAGGTTTAGTATGTTAGAACTATAACCACAGAGTGCCTTGACGGGAAAAGTAAGCCCCACAATTCATCTTTATAGATCTTTGGTTTTCTATCCCCCTTGTTTTCTCTGCCAGTCATAGACTACCCTTTTCAAAAAGCACCTTATACCAAGTCTCCATGGCCTTACATGGTTCCAAAAATACGTCTCCACACGTGTGTCTGTGAGCGCCATGTTGATTTTGTCTATCCCCACCAGATGCGTTCATGAAACGTAGGTTAAAATACCAAAACCAACTGTGAACCAACTATATTAATTTGGGGACAGGTCGAAACACACAAGAAAGATTCATGGACATTTAGATAGCTTGCTGTTGCTAGTTAATTTGTCCTGGGAGATAAACATTGGGTTGTTATTTTACATGAAATGCTTATGGTCCTTTTTTTAGCTGGATCTTATGTAGAATTTTGACCCATTGTGTGTTCTCTACTCAATTAATCCACAGTAATTAATACGACAATTAATCCACAGATAAAAAGGGAAAATCTAGTCAGTTTTTAGTTTTCTTTGATTCATCTCTCCTCCTTCATCCTTCTTCTTCTGTGAATTGTATATGGCATTTAGCAACCAACTTTAAAGTGCATTAACGCCACCAACTGGACTGGAGTTTGGACCTTATTCATCTTTCAATCACCCACGTTGGTATAGGTATATGCATGTAACAACCAATGAGTAGATGGGAGAGGCGGGACTTGGAGCGCATCAAGCGTCTAAAATAGAACCAAGTTCTATTTGAGCGCATGGCTACACAGACACCCTCGAGCAGTTTGGATGAAATTATTGAATAACATGTACTTTAAAAAAAAATGGCAACACTCGCACACGCAACGCAGCCGGTTTGGTCAATAGCTTCGACCATTTCAACGAACCAGCATATTTTTTTTTCTTCTCAGAACTCTAACTTCATTGGAACTATTGTTATTCATAGTTCCAACTATGGTCCCCTTAGGATTCCCTTACAGTCCCCTAAAGGATTTTTGTTGATGTGTGGGCTACAAAGTAATAAGGAATTTTACACCCTGGATGTATCAACATTTTCAACACTCTCCAACAGTCAACTACAGGGCAATGAGGAAAAGCAATGAAAAGCACACTATCACTTCTTCAGTAGGGTTAAGGGCCTCAAAAGTTGGCATTTAAAGTGTGATGAAATGCAGTATAATTCCAAAGGGTAGGCAGAGTGGTGATAACACATAGAAGGGTCTTTATGTATGCAAGCTGATATCATCATCCTCCCACTGGTTAGTGTAGGAAATCATTTTATTTGAAATTATACGAAACATGAGGGTTGCATTCCATCCGTTTAGCCTGTGGGTAATGCACTGTGGGACTGTGGCGGTTGCCTGACGACTCAAACGGAATTCTTTTGCTGCTCTATGTTCACTACATACTTCAGTCTGAGACTGCCATCGTTGATGTTGTTGGTGGTGACATCAAAATGAGGGGTGTTGTACAAAACAAAGTCATCAGCTTTTGGATCACCTCTAACCAATCAGAGTATCAAAGCCAACCCATGTGTGTTTTGGCTCTGGCCAAAGTTTCTTGGACAAATCAGAAAGTTTCGAATGTGTTTACGTTCTAGAAATCGTCTGGGAGGGATTCCTATCCAGACTCATTGGATAGGAGTAAGTCGTTTGGGTAGCCAGGCAACCAAAGGACACCACAGAGCAAGAGAAACAAGTCGCTCCACACAGCGCCTCACACTTTCAAGAAAGACTTCCTCCCACCCTTCTCTTCTGCATGGCCTTGAGGTTTCCTGAAACAAATTGACTGTTCTCACTGAACAGAGTGTCAAATCATTTGAAGAACTACAGACTAGAGAGAGAGAGAGAGAGACAGAAACAGAGACAGAGACAAAGAGACAAAGAGACAAAGAGAGAGACAGAGACAGAGACAGAGACAGAGACAGAGACAGAGACAGAGACAGAGACAGAGACTGAGAGAGAGGGGTCAAAGGCACCTCTACAACTCTTACTTCGAATGTCTGTTATTTTCTTTAGTCAAGGTCTCTGGGCCTTCGGAACATTGTTGGCACTCTGTCGACTAAGCCACTGTGTTAGGTGGAGGACCCCAGTGTACCGCAGCGCAGGGCTGTGGAGGCTTGAGGGTAACGGCTGCATCGTGGGTTCAAGGGCACGTCAATATGGAGGGGGCCTCTCAACAGGCTGTTAGGTGGATGATAATGTGCCTCCCTGAGTCGTGTGTCTCTCTCTCGTTGCCCAAGGGAGCTGGTGGGAGGCCAGAGAGCGAGGACTTTCAGGAGATATGAGACGTTTTTAACCCACCCCTACCCTGGCACATTGTATGTTAAAACCATAACGCTTAGTCTCAGCTCTGCTGGTTTGCTTTCCAGAAGCTCAATCAGCATGGTGCCAAACGCCAAATGGTGCCAAAAGCCGAACGCTTCATTCCAAAATTGACTGAATACTGAGGATCTGAATAAATAGTTCTCTCATAGTTTATTTTCCTATTTTTCTTTTTACAGGTACAGGTACAGTAAGTTGAATGCTCATTTACAACAGTAGCCTGAAGAGGAACAGCGTTGAATGTGTGGATTGGAAGCTGGGGAGGATCAGAGTGTGTAGGATCTTCGGGGCGAAACTGTGGTAAACTAAGGACGTAATACAAGTAGACTAATGCATTACTTCACAATGCCCCCCCCCCCCCCCCCCATAAGTACTCTGAGGTCTTTTATCATTTATGATTGAACTGGCACAGGGAGTGTAAATAGGAAGCACATTTTACACATCTACACGTTCTTATGAAACTAAATGACAGATTTTAGCGTCGTCAAGTCATTCCTAATATACCAGAGTCAGAAAGGAAAAACATAGATTTATGGAATTTTAAATTAGTTGAGACAAACTTCTTATGATGCAGTAACGCATAGTTGTGTAATGTAAAGGATTTTCGAAAATCTCTCTTGATGATTGGGTTTGGGTATATAAGTTTCCGCTCTATGTTTATTCCTGAAAGATAAAAAAAAGTAAAAAATATTCCGTATCTTGTGTGGCCCTTTATGTTCTATTGTACTGAATGTCTTCTCTGGCTGTTAGAAACACAGCTACAGAGGACCTTTCCTCATTCAAAAAGGTCAGGCTTGTCATTTATAGTGAGGCTCTTTACATCCACGTCTGCTTGCGCAAATGAGAAGAGGACGTCGGGGGCCAAATAAACCGCAGTAGGAAATCTCTCCAAGCTCAGAGAGAGACTATGATGTGTGGCTCAAATGGTACCCTGATGTAACCACATTGTGCTTGACAAATTCATGGGACTAGCTTGGGACTGTGTGTGTGTTGGTGTCAAAGTTTGAGTCGTACTGTAATGGCAGTCACTTTCAAACCAATTTACTCCCAAGCCTCATCAGCTCTTGAAATATTATTAAGCAGCTTGTATCGTAAGCAAGAGAGATTATTGAAGATATTATGATGGTCACAGAATGAGCAATGGTCACAGGAATGTAGTGTATATGTGACTGTGAATTATATCACCAGATATAAGTGCTTGGTTAAATTTCAGGGGACTGAGTTACATTTTCATAATATGAATACCATGAATCTTCACAGTAATATCTTCACTCTAATCCACTAGTCATCTCTTACTATTGTCTCCAATGCTGAAGATAATACAAAGCACTTGGGAATAAAGTTAGAGCTGTACAATATTGTGCCAGTGTAACATCCATCTCAGTAGTTGTAGGCCATGACTTACACTGGCAGCACTGTGTCGGAGGAGGGTCTCAGAAATCCTGGTCCTTGTGTCAGACACCGTCATTCAGTAGCAGGGTACTGGGTTCAAGCCTTTGAAAACACTTTCAGTAAGAAATAGATCGATAATGTGTTTAAGTCTGGAGCTAATTATATTGTTGTTTGACTCGATTATCAGTTGTCTCTCTCTCTTGTTAGTAAAACTAATGTCCTACATCCCCGGATTTGACATCTGTGATGCTTCAAGGAAAGAAACATCACTATTAGATACAGAGGACAGGTGACACAATATATAAGAAGAACTTACAGAACTGTATGTTAAATTCAATTAAAGTTACTAATTTGTACACATTTAGCAAGATTGCAACATTGTATTTCTATATTGTCTGATTCATTCATTTCCTTTTTTATCTTAGTATTGCTTATTGGATACTACAGATGTAGGATCTTAATTTGAGGCAGTTTGTTACAGCAGGAGAAGAATCCTGTAGAAACAGGAAATGTGAATTATTGTATGGATTATAATTAATGGACATTTTTTGTAGGGGTTGATACATTTTTCGTAAGGGAAAATCAAGTCTGAAATTTCTAAGTGAAAATTAAAAACTTCGGAAGCCTTTTTAAACCTCATACACAAGACTTAACTTTCCCCCCATTGCAGGAAAATCGAAAATCGATCAAATGAAGATCCTACATCTGTACCCTTCTATAAATGACAGTGTACTCCATTTGACTTTTTGACTTCTAATAACACTGTCTGGCTATGAGCCTAGCTGTCCACGGCCTCACTGCCACGCCTCCCTTTAGTAATGACCGTCTCTAATACAGGTGGACACTGAACTTCAAAGAGGAGTGAATGTATCTCAAACTGTATCTCCTCATCGTAAAATGACTAAACCGTGGTGGCAACAGGTTAAAAAATGGCTGAATAAATATTCACATACGAAATAGAAAATAATGGATTCTACAGAGCTATTAACAGCAAAAGAGGTCCTCTTCTGTATGTTGACTTCATTGAGCCTAAACCACTGTTGCGTAATTGTAGCCTTCATTCATATCCAGTAGTGAGTTTCATGAGCTAAAACACAGTTCCAAGAGACCCAATTAAATACTGTCTCAGTGTTATGTGTTGTATTTTATAGAGGGGGACGGTGCTACACAGAGTCCCTCATATTGGACAATGTATCAGTTATAATTAGGGCCTGAGTTTTTCACCAATAGACCCGACAGGAAAAACAGAACCATAGTTATAGTCTATAACTAGACTGTAGTGCTTCGTTGAATCCCTGTCCACAGAGTCTAGGATATGGGTGCTTGGTCCCTGAGTGTGTGATCGACAGAGAAAGTGGGTAACACGTGTGTAGGGCCTTGTTATACAGTAGCCCATAATTACAGTCCATAACTAGGGTCACTACTTCAGTTTCAGATGAAGTGATTGGAATGTATTGTTTTATAGTAATTGTGGGTTTTATTGTCTAGAGTTTTACGTGGACAGGTCACATGTTCAGAAGAAAATGTGTTCCTGACTAGAGAGCACCAATACCAAATAACCAGTCTGACAGACTGAGAGTGACAATTATCCACTTGTGTAACATCCCATACACTTCTTCTGACACTCAGAGCTCTAGCAACCATAACCTAACCTCTGGGGACAGAGAGCCAAGGGAGTGCAACATCAGTCTTGGGGGCCAGAATCAATTTAAACTACTGTCTGTACACCACACACGACTACTTCTGAAAATTGGAGGCATTAACCTGTGAGGAGAACCTACTGGTTACAGCTCCCAAAACCATTATGTGATTTTACTCAACTCTAAGAAAATTGGATGCTTATGTGTAACTGGGTAAATACTGTAAAGTGGGTTGGAGTGACGTGAGATCCATCGGTAGAATGCATTTCAGCCGGAACACCACAATCTGTATTATCCATCAGAATTGAATAATAATGCTTAATTCTACCTTGGGATTCTCAAAAGGCAGTTGAATAAGCAAAGACAAGGGGCATGGTTCGGGAGACGCTAGAAGATGCAAGAAAATCACAGTGACTGCCACAAGCTACTAAGATTCTGTATGGAGACTTATAATGAATTTTAAATATGCCGAATAACTTGCCCTTGGTCAATATCAAGGGAATAATAAATTAACTTTCTAATTTCAATATCAGGACAAGATAGGAAATTAGCAACATTAATGGCAGCATTAATGATATCTTGGGGCAAAATATGACTCATAGCCAGTATGTTTTTCTCTTTTTTCCCTCCTAACCCACAGTCTCATCCCGCCGACAGATATCACTGGCGGACAGAAATATATGACAAAACTCTGTGTGAAACATAAACAACATATTGGCAAACCGTGTCGATTGAAAGAATTGTATAGAGTATAGAGTGTTTAATTAAAGATGTAAAAAAAATAGACAATGTAATCACAGCAAATTATTCCTTGAAGAACAACGCCCAGTTTACTATAAGTGTATGTTACATTAGGTTACAGTGCAAACAAAGATCAATACAAAACTCAATAAAACAGAAATTCCACCATGTAGAGGAATAGGTTTTTATTGGCTGGACAGTAGAACAAATTCAATAGTTGCACAAAATAACACAAACAAAGTACCAACAAGGCCTGCCGATTTCATTTATTCATAGACATTCAGTTGAACAGAAGAAACTATAAATACTTTCTGGAAGGGTAAAAAACTTTATAAATACCACTGTACAAATGTACAACTGTAGATCCGTCATCTTTGTTTGAACAAGAAAGCGTTGCTCCTTCAAATACATTAACATCAGAAAGAGCAAGGACAGCATCAAGTATGACATAATGGTGATGGTGGTGGTGATGATGATGATGGTGAAGATGATGATGATGATGATGATGATTGTACTGCAGCAAAAAATAGTAGGCCTATCAGATACAGTGCCTTGCAAAAGTATTCATCCCCTTTGGCGTTTTTCCTATTTTTTTTGCATTACAACCTGTAATTTAAATGTATTTTTTATTTGGATTGCATGTAATGGACATACACAAAAAAGTCCAAATTGGTGAAGTGAAATGAAAAAAATTACTTGTTCCAAAATATTCTAAAAAAATAAAAAAAAACTGAAAAGTGGTGCATGCATATGTATTCGCCCCTTTTGCTATGAAGCCCCTAAATAAGATCTGGTGCAACCAATTACCTTCAAAGTCACATAATTATTTAAATAAAGTCTACCTGTGTGCAATCAATCTAAGTGTCACATGATCTGTCATATGATCTCAGTATATATACACCTATTCTGAAAGGCCCCAGAGTCTGCAACACCACTAAGCAAGGGGCACCACCAAGCAAGCGACACCATGAAGACCAAGGAGCTCTCCAAGCAGGTCAGGGACAAAGTTGTGGAGAAGTACTGATCAGGGTTGGGTTATAAAAAAAGATCAGAAACTTTGAACATCCCACGGAGCACCATTAAATCCAGTATTAAAACATGGAAAGAATGTGGCATCACGACAAACCTGCCAAGAGAGGGCCGCCCACCAAAACTCACCGACCAGGCAAGGAGGGCATTAATCAGAGAGGCAGCAAAGAGACCAAAGATAACCCTGAAGGAGCTGCAAAGCTTCACAGCGGAGATTGGAGTATCTGTCCATAGGACCACTTTAAACCGTACACTCCACAGAGCTGGGCTTTACGGAAGAGTGGCCAGAAAAAAGCCATTGCTTAAAGAAAAAAATAAGCAAACACAATTGGTGTTCGCCAAATGAATAGTTATGCACGCTCAAGTTCTGTTTTTTTGTCTTATTTCTTGTTTCACATAAAAAAATATTTTGCATCTTCAGTGGTAGGCATGTTGTGTAAATCAAATGATTCAACCCCCCCCAAAAAAACTATTTTAATTCCAGGTTGTAAGGCAACAAAATAGGAAAAATGCCAAGGGGGTGAATACTTTCACAAGCGACTGTAAGGAAAGCAACATACATTTCATGGAGTTCACAGAGGTATTTGCTCTGGATAAAACATTCAAAATAACCACAAAATATCAGTATATAAGGTGGAGAAGAAGATTTTCAGACACTCAAACCTATAAAAGAAATTGACCCCAAAATTTTTTGGGGGTTAAATCAGTTTATTTTGTAAAATGTCATAGAAAAATGTATAGGCAAAGAATGCTATTCAAACAACTCAATCATATGGTTTACATGTGCTACAATGTAGAGTACATTCTCAGGTGGACAAGGTTTTGTGAAGATACTGTACAGTAAGAGCTACCTACCTAGACCAGAAACTTCCTCCTTGACTCAACTGTACTGTACCAGACTGTAGTACTAATCCCTTCTGCATCATTGTACCCATTGTACATTGTTGTACTTTAACAGTCAGACTAAGAAATGGGTACTGTAGAATGATGTTCTTCAGTTCACTGAGAATGAGAATAAAAGGTGCTATCTACAATCGAAAGTAGTCTTTTCAAGGACAGCTGAAGAACTTTTTTTTTTTTTTTTTTTAAACCTAAGATTCTACTGCTCTGAAGTTGTTTCAGTAATAATCAGGTTGTTGCTGAGTGTTTTTTACAGGCCTGGATGATTACATTATGGGACTAAGTAAATCAAATCAAATCAAATCAAATCTTAAGTAGGTGTGGAAGTGGTTCAAAGCAGGCTGCAGTCAGCATGTAGCCTATGCATGAACCAAGTATGTTTTACTGTTAGGCCTCCATACAACATACAAAATAAGACCTTGTCTTTTTCCTATTTGGATTTTTTTTTGGGGGGGGGGGGGGGGCATTCCATTATTAACATTATAAACATATCTCTCTCTGGCAGATTGGGTGGATTTATTTAGCATTTTCCCTACTAAAAGCTGCTTTGCCAGAAGGTCGGTGGCATGTGGTGCGGTGGCGGGACTCGTGTCAGCGGAGAGGTTGTCAGGCTTTAAGGTCTGTATGATGGAATGAATTGTGCTGGTGGCTATAGAGTTCTGTAGAGCTCTCCTCTCCTCTCTCATACGATCATGAGCTGATCTCTGTCTTTAAGTCCTGCTGCTCTTGCTCTCACCAGGCCTTGGTTACAGCAGTGCATACGGGAGGCTCAGGGGCAAATGTAAGAGCAACAGGACCGAAAGGCATTTGGTTTGTCCACTGCCCACATTTGCCTCTCAGAACACAGTCATGAAACGTCAGAACCATAGAACAGCACACGGGGTCAAAACATAACCTCCATACATTTCATGTGTCATTAAATCCAGTCATATATAGGCGAAACGTGGTGGGGACTAATAGTGGAAGAAACTGGCCATAATCTATGCTGATATGTATTGAAAGATACAAGACTAACTCTTGCTGTAGAACACATTTGATGTGGAAGTCATTCAAGGTCACGATTTACCAATATTCATAGTCTATTCGGTATATGTCTGATACAAATTGGAAAGATTAGACCTATTCCATGTTTTTATGCACTATTAAGCATTAATATGTTTAAGTTGCGTTTGCCAAAAGGGCATGGGAGTGTCTGCATTAAAAACAGCAGAGCAGGCAGGGACAGACAAAGATGACTCATGAATGAATTCCTTTTTGTTGTTGCTCCCGCATGGAATTTAATCAAATTTAAGGAGTAGGAGTAAGAGGTGGAGGAGCGGAGCATGTTGTCAATGCTGTTTTAAGTGCAGTTGCCAATTAGAGTACAGGGAGAATTCATATTTAATTTCCAACTCAATTAGTGAATCAAAAATAGGGGTGCTCATTATCAGATCACTCTCCCTTCAACACTTGCTAGGCTATTTAGTCAAATCTGCTCTAATGTGAATTATTTGTAAATCACATGAGCTGTGAAGGATTTATACTTCAGTAGGCAGAACCACAGCATCACAAACACCATCCGCCTATACGCAACGCTATTTGGAGTGCAGCCAAATACTCCATATCAATTCATTGATTATTGGGCTATGTCCCAAATGGCATCCTATTCCCTATATTGTGCACTGGTCAAAAGTAATGCACTATATAGGGAATAGTATGCCATATCAATAGCCCACGAGGGAGAAACAAAAATAATATTTCGTAAGGCGGATGAGAAAAAAGTATGCCGTGAAGTCATAACATATTTGGGATATGGTATATGAAAATGAGAGAGTGGATTAAGCATTTTGTCTGCTGTAGCGGCAAATTCATTTACTCCATATCTGTATGTTTAATCAGACACGCTACACTCATAGAAAAAAAGGTGCTCTCTAGAAACCTGAAAGGGTTCTTTGGCTGTCCCCTTAGGAGAACACTTTGACTAACCCTTTTTGGTTGCAGGTAGAACCCACCTTTATACAGAGGGTTCTACATTGAACCCAAAAGGGTTCTTCTATGGAGACAGCTGAAGAACCCTTTTTCTAAGAGTGTAGATGCGTGGGGGGTGTACTGATCATAAACACACACATTACCCGCACACGTACTGACACACACATAAACACACAGAAACAAACACTCATACAAACATGAACACATACACACGCGCACAGTCACACACCACACACACACACACACGCATGCACCCACACATGTGCCCACACACACACACACACACAATTGCCTACTCACAACATACACCTACAGTAAACAAACAAACAAACACATAATTCTGACCAATTAGCTCTTTCTCACCACCTGCCTTCTCCCATTAGCTCTCCAAACTCTACAGGAATGACTAGGGTGTAAAAGTCCCATCAACTAGACTAGAGGTATGTTTAAAACAACAACTACACTGGTGAGGAATATCAATAAGCTGTTTTAATGCTCTTATGGGGACACATCCAAGCCCTGTCTAGTAACGGTTTAGTTTGTGCATAATTATCTAATTCATTCAATGGAAACCGCTTAATTTTGTCAGTTCAGCCAATTGTCGTTCAGCCAATTATATCACTTTATTAAAGAGTTTGCAGATTCCTAAGTTAGCAGACCTTGTAATAGAGTTGGTTACGTGGAGTCACTTTTGTTAAAAGTTTAGTTTATATGTCGGGTCTGGGCTTTTCAACACCAACCTGCTTAAGATCACATTCTCTCTGTGCTTCTTTGCCACAGAACAACAACAAACAAGCCAAAAAGAAAAGCGCATTAAAACCAAATTTCACACAAAGGTCCCCTTCAAAAATCTTGCTCCATTCAATAATTATTTTGACCAAACCATCCAGTAAGACATTAACAATTCCTGAAGCAGATAACTGGGGAAAAAGGGGTGGGTGACTTTTATGGATGTACCGTGTTTATGGATATGTATGTGCCGTATGTTCCTCTCAATGACAGCTCAGTAGCTAATAACAAAGTAATATCAATTGGTAATGTGCAGTACTCTATATGGGGTTGACAATGTCGGAGTTGATTGGTCAAATTATTTGAATTCCATTTCGTTCCATTTTTTTATCTGTAGCCTGATGCCAGTTTCTCTAGAGATAAGTTAGATCAAGCTCAAACTGTGTGATGTAGTAGGGAGTTGTAGTTTCCAACAGGCCAATATTCAACATAGTTTAGTGCAGAGAATGTGGTAATCAAATACAATGACCATAATCCATTGCGCGCCTACTTGTACGGTCTGTGTCGAGCAGAGAGAAAAGAGAAGAACCTGCGATCGAGATGGATAGAGAGCAGTTGCTTTGCATGGTTTCTCTTCTTGAAAATACATGATCTAAGTGATTTATAGTTGGCATTCAGCAGTCATAAAAGTATGCCTTATTTACTTTGAAGAACTACTAAAATTGTGTTTTTGTCAGACAGCATAAGCAGCAGCTCTATAGAGATGAGATGATGACTGGGAATGAAATAATAAAGTCATCAAATAAAACAAGTGTAATTTACACAACAAATTAATTCCAGCTGATATATTTGATTAAACTAAAGTAATGTGAATAAATGATTGTAGTAAGCAGTAATGGGCAGTCCCTACCATCATAGGACTTCTATTAATTGTTTTATTCTGTGTTGTTACAGCATTCAACCCATATAATGTATTTAATGTCGTCCCCCCCCCCAAAAAAATAGAAATCGAAAACCTTATTTTTTTCATAATCGAACCGAAACAGAATCGACCTCAAAAAGCACAATTCGCTCAGCACTACTGGTGGATGTGTGCACACTGAAGTGAAGGGGAGAAGAGAAGTTGCTCATTCTGTCAAAAAACAAGCGTGATGGGGAAAGAAGAAAACATAGTATAACGTTATTTATTGAAATTTCATGGAAAGTGTAAGGACCGAATGAACTCATCCAGAAGACTATCTTCATGGTCATTATACTGGAACATAAACACCAGTTGTGATATGAGTTATTGGCTTGTTTTCACCAAAGTACTTCCAAGCTGTTGAAGGAGTTGGACAGGGTAAATAGCTATATGCTGAAATGGAGTCAATTTTATGAACATGTCCATATTTAAATAAATAAAAACTCTGTCTTAGTGGATCTTGGATGTGATGAGGATGACGTAAAGTATCTGGAGGTAAATGGGATGCAATATGTCACTTTTAAGAATTAGCCACAAAGCTGGAAAACTGTGTGTTTACAGATTAATGAACACTGTTGCAAATGACAAATGTGCAAATGAGATGGATGTGAAAATTAGATGTACCTGTATGGAATGAATGAATAATGGACTCCAAAGATTTTAGATGTTGTTTTGGGAAAAAGTTTTAGGCATACTGTAGAGCGGAAAAAGGCATCTCTGTTGATCTGTTCTGTAGACTGTATGTAGTCTGTCTGTCTTCTCTTCTCAACCCCTCTGGCAGTGTAAGGTCAAGGGTCAGGTGTCGTAACCCCCACAGGTTCCCATCAGGTGATGGCTAGAGAGAGTGTGTGTTTGGGGTGAGGGCCAAGGCAGAGGGGGTCGAAGCAGAGGCTTAGGGGGTTGGGAAAGGTTGGGGCATATAAGGCCGAGGCCGGGGGTAGAGGAGGCTGAGAGAGGAGGTGGGCAAGTGAGGCTAAAGCAAGAGGATGGGGAAAGCTGATTGAGCTCTGGGTGGAGGGGTTTGCGGGGAACGGGGAGAGTTGAGAAGAGGGGACAGGGGGGTGCGCAAGTGATGGAGCAGAAGCAAGCTGAAGGAGCTGGGGACAAGCTTCACCACGCAAAGACACAGTCCCATGGTTACTTCTGTTACAGCCTGGAGCAGAAGAAGGAAAGTAAGGAAAAACAAGAAACAACATTAAGTCAGTTAGTGGTCTTCCTTAAACCTTTAAACCTTGCAACGCCCTGAGGAACACCAAGATAGCGAGACGAAATAGAGAAAATTAGATCCAAACACCCACAGAAACACACACACTGACACACACTAACGTACAAACACGAATTCCCACTTGGACTACATGACAGGGGCATAATTTAAAATTTAGAAAACGAGACGTTTGATAAATTATCTAGATCTGGAAGGGATATTTTGTTTAGATATTTATTTACAGTATCTATTTATGATCATCCAACTATTTATGTTGCACCTTCAACTCCCTGATACTAGCTGAGCAGATCTATACAGCAGCATGACATTGTTTGGCATCTAGCAGAACTACAATAGGCCTTCGCTATTCTGAGAGGCTCACTGGTACAGTATTCATTTAGCTGGCAGATGGACCAACATGGGGAGTGCTGCAGGGAAGGAAAGGGTCACATCACATCCTGCCTGCTCTCTTTTCTTTTATGTAAGGTTTATTTTGGGCTTCTACAGTATGAACTGACGTGTGTCTGCCATGTGGCTGTCAGTGAGGGAACCAGAACTACCCTTTGGGTATCTGTCCAGTCCCAGGGGATTTCTCTCTTATTTGGCCACTAGATTCTTAATCCAAATAATATCCCAAAATAATCCAAAAAGGTTGTGAGCAATGCACAATGTTGTATGGCTGAAAAGATTTGTGGGGTTAGGAATGTGGAAAAATGTAATGTAGTTGTCACGACTTCCACCGAAGTTGGTCCCTCTCCTTGTTCGGGCGGTGTTCGGCGGTCGACGTCACCGATCTTCTAGCCATCACTGATCCATTTTTCATTTTCCATTGGTTTTGTCTTGTCTTCCTTCACACCTGGTTCCAATCCCATCAATTACATGTTGTGTATTTAACCCTCTGTTTCCCATCATGTCCTTGTCGGAGATTGTTTGTTTGTATGTTCGTGTATTATGTATTGGTGCACGACGGGTTCTTGTACCCACTTTTATTTATCTTGTAATTTTGGTTTTGGAGTTTTGTTAAGTCTATTTAACGACTCCTTTTATACCAAGTTCGATTCTCCTGCGCCTGACTTCCCTGCCACCTACACACACACACACTATTACAGTAGTCAATCAAGGGCGACTAAAAGTCTTGGCATGAATTTGAGTTGTTGGCTCTCTTGAGAAGAGGGGGAGGTCGCCAGATGCTTGAGATGTAACTTTACAGGTGTTTCCTTGCTGTAGAGGAGCATGTGTGACAGCCAGAGGGCAATCTGACACCTTAGAGCATGAATTAATGCAAGCTCTGGTCCAAAACATAGCCAACTAAAGGAAGAATTTTCAGGAAATCTTTACGATTGTTTTCAGGGTATACGCCTCTCTATTTCTCTTTTTCTCTCTGTCCTCTCTCTTTCAATCTTTCTCCCTCTCTTCTTTCTCCCCCCTCTCTAGCTCCCTGGCTTCTCAAACTAAGCTGCACACCTAATGAACTACATTTCCAGTGAAGTACGGCATGTCGGTGTGTTTGGAGGAATAAAGCCCACACACTTTGGAGGCTGTGAAACTGCCGCTAGCTCTCAGACAGCTCATTTGTTGCACCAAATTGGCAGTTTCTAAAGCTACTGCATGTGCTTCATTGTTTTGATACAATCTTAAAGCTATAGGTTTCATTAAGTTAGCAGTTGCTCCAATCTATCTTACAAGATTTTGCTTCATTGCGTTTCAGTTACTCCAGTCCGTAAAGGTATAACTTTCATTGCTCTCTCTTAGTGAGATATGCAAGACCTTGGATCATGTTTGGGTCTTACATACTTTACCTATACCTATTGGTATAGAAACCATACTGAAGCCATTGGTACAACAGGGACAGCATTTAGAAATAAGGTCTCTTTACCTGCAGCCTGTGTTGCTCTGTGTTCAGCTCTCTGTATGACAACTTTACAATGGACAAAGCAAAATATACATGATGGGGGAGAGAGAAGATGGTCATGGACAGATCCAAAGGTTCCAACGAAACATCATGCGAAACATTAGGAAAAACAACACCAAAGAAACATACATTTCATTCAAGTGGGGTTTAGGTTTTAGTCTAGTCTACAGGTTTTTAGTGTATATCATTTTTGTTATTCCCAGATTTTTGGCATGAAAGAACAATATACTCCTGATGAACCTGCAAATGGAATCTTCATCACCAGGGCATGACATCGTCACTAATGACGGCATTCTAGAATCTATGGGATAATTACTCCGCCAGATCTTCCTCGTTTAGAGGGGATTTACCAGGAAATGATGTACATGTGTTTGACGTACAGAACAGGAGAAAAGTAATCAAGCTCATTTGGGGTAATTGTGTGAGGATCAGGATATGATGAGTTAATTATTATTCCCGTTAGAGGTGGAGAACCCAGGATCCGATGGTGTTACTGGTATTTCCTAATTTACCATCTCTCCACCCTTCTCCCTCCACCTCTCCACACACCCCGCCTAACCCCCATCTCCCCACACACTCAACAAGGCAGATGATCTCCTAGCAGCAACAAAAACAACTATTTTGAGTAAGTAGACAGCTATTTCTTTGCCTCAAAAGACTTGACTACACCATCATTGGGAAAGATATCTCCAGAATTGATGTGAATTTTACACCTGAGTGGGGGTGGTCAGAAGTAGTGGAGTGGGAGGTAGAGATGGAAGACAGGAGGTAGAGATGGAAGACAGGAGGTCGAGATGGAAGAAGGGAATGTGTGGAGGACCCCGTGCTCCCACCCACCCATCCACCTCCCCCTTCCGTCTCTCGGTCTTCCCTCTCTCCTCTCCCCACACTCTTAGAAAAAAACTAAAATGGTTATTTGGCTGTCCCCATAGGAGAACCCTGTGAAGAACCCTTTACACAAAGGCGTTGTGACTTTCCCTCACAGAGGCAAGGCTTTAGACAAGATAACCTGAAGTCTCAGTGGGAATGCGCTATTTGAACAATTATGCGACATCACAGCATCGTATGAGTTTTCCCTGAACTATGGTCTTGAACCATTCCTTCTCTTTGGGCAGGCAGGAATGTGTGGCCAAAAAATACATCAAAATACAACGGGAAGAGCCAATGAGGAGAATGATCCATTCTACGTGAATTCTGGGATATGTAAAGGAGGACCCTGGCACAGTCAACCTTCCAGGTCCCTACAGACCTAAAGAGACCCAGGCAAATACACTATTGCTGCCAATTTGCTAAAAGGACATATATATATATCCCCCCCCCCCCCCCCATTAATCCCATTAATCCACTGATACAGTCCCAAAATGTTTTGCAATGTCAGCAATCAAGTTTTCAAGATATACTGTAATTGCATTTTGCAACATCTCACTAATCTCGTTTACACACATAGCTTAGGTGTTATGTCCATAAAAAAACATGGATGATAGGCTTGCCATTTTGAAGCTCGTTACTGTTTAAATACCGGGAAGGGCTACTGATGGGTTGTTGGTTGAGATTGATGCCATTGAAGTCCATTGCATTTGATGCGACTCAAACTTTTCCTGATTAATACCTTTAATCCAGATGTGTGTTTAACTGCTTCAGTAATATTTTTTAACAGATTTTATAGACCTTTTAATGTCAATTGATTTGATGTTAGAAACTGACTTTTGGCCCAGTTTAAATAAAGATCTTTGGGTGTTAAAAGTTTTCAAAGTAAAAAGTGCAAACAAGGGGAAAAAGGAGAGGGTAAGATATACGATGAGTAAAAAACAAACAAAAAACATCCAAAATGAAAACATATTTTTATTGTCATACATTTTTCGTTGAGGATGAGAGCAAATAAAAAGCTTCTGATGAATCTACCCGTCACTAAGCCATGGACCGTAAGGCATCGGTAAATACAAGCTTTTGGAGCTATACTCTACAATACAAGGACTGAATCAGAAAAGAAACACAGCATCAATGCTTATGTAATATAGGAAGGTATACGGAGAAAAATACATCTGAATTAATAAAAAAATAAGACAAAATCACAACACAATTCATAAAGTAAGCCAACAATCCTGTACACCAAAACTGCTGATTTCACATGGAATATTGGTACCACTTCATAATAACTACACATAATAAAGCATTTCTAATGCTTGGTAAATTGTTTATTTATCATGTATTAATCATTACTCCAGTCATAAGATGTTTAATATAGGTCCTTACAAACCATTTACTAATCATTAGTTAAGTATTTTGTGTGACCTTCTCTAACGTGTGGGCTATTTAAACTTTATAAATACTTTACCAATGTTCTGAGTGACCAGTGTAATTTCTCACAAAAAGATGGACATGCCATTGGAGGACATTCCAGCAGTACCCGATCCTCCTTAAGGTCTCAAAATAGCCTAGAACATATCAATGGTAAAAGAATAAGCACACAACACAGGATGTTAAAGGAAATATATTGAACATTTTATTCACAAAAGCAACTGTTGCAAGGACTTAACGAAGAGTTAATGAGCTAATGTTGTCAACCTTGCGAACACAAACTAATCATTAAACAGGGAGATGTAGCCTACAAACAACAGCTGGCCTGACCGAACAGTTTTTCTCTAGTGGATTTTTATTCCTCCATTACTACTGATATGTGATTGCGGTAGAAATGTTACATGTATGATTTGCAAGTAGAAATTTGCAAGTAGAAATGCTTCCAGTGCTTTAGTGTTTTTTCTTTATTTAAATTTTAATGATTTTTTTAGCCCCCTTTTCCTACCCAATTTTCGATCTTGTCTCATCGCTGCTACTCTCCAACGGCCTCGGGAGAGGTGGAGTCATGCGTCCTCCGAAGCATAACCCGCCTAACCGCACTCCTTATCACCCGCCAGCTTAACCCGGAAGCCAGCCGCACCAATGTGTCTGAGGAAACACTGTTCACAAGGAGTCGCTACAACGCGATGAGCCAAGTAAAGACCCACCCGCAGTGGTGTAACGCACTTAAATAAAATTACTTGAAAGTACTACTTAAGTAGTTTTTTGGGGTATCTGTACTTTACCGTACTATTTATATTTTTTTACAACTTTTACTTTTACTTCACTACATTCTTTCTTGAACTGCACTGTTATGTTAAGGGCTTGTAAATAAACATTTCACGGTAAGGTCTACACTTGTTGTATTCGGCGCATGTGAAAAATAAAGTTTGATTTGATTTGATTCCTGAAGAAAATTATGTACTATTTACTTCATACAATTTCCTTGACACAAATTATGTCTGAGTGTTGGAGCGTGCCCCTGGCTATCCGTACATTTAAGAAACAAGAAAATGTTGCCGTCTGGTTTGCTTAATATAAGGAATTTTAAATGATTTATTATTTTACTTTGACACTTAAGTATATTTCATCAATTACATTTACTTTTGATACTTAAGTATATTTAAAACCAAATACTTTTAGACTTTTACTCAAGTAGGATTTTACTGTGTGACTTTCACTTTTACTTGAGTCAATTTCTATTAAGGTATTTTTACTTTTACTCAAGTATGACAATTAGGTACTTTTTCCACCACTGCCCACCGGCCAAAACCTTCCCTAACCCGGATGACTCTGGGCCAATTGTGGCCATCCTATGGGACTCCAGGCCACAGCCGGGTGTGGCATACCCCGGGAATGAACCCGGGTCTGTAGACAGCTGCGCCACTCAGGAGGCAGTGCTTACGCCTTTGAACCGCACTATTTTCACACATGGCTTCTGATGAATCTACCCGTCACTAAGCCATGGACCATAAAGCATCGATAAATACAAGCTTTTGGAGCTATACTCTACAATACAAGGACTGAATCAGAAAAGAAACACAGCATCAATGATTACGTAATATAAGAAGGTATATGGAGAAAAATACATCTGAATTAACAAAAAATAAGACAAAATCAACAACACAATTCATAAAGTAAGCCAAAAATCCTGTACACCTGTCACGCCCTGGCCTTATTATTCTTTGTTTTCTTTATTATTTTAGTTAGGTCAGGGTGTGACATGGGGAATGTTTATGTTTTGTTGGTTTTGGGTGTTTATTTGGTAAAGGGGTTATGGGGTGTAGTAGATGGTTTTGTGTTGAGTGTATATGTCTAGAGTTGTCTATGTTGGTTAGTTATCTAGGAGAGTCTATGGTTACCTGAATGAGTTCCCAATTAGAGACAGCTGATTTCGGTTGTCTCTGATTGGGAGCCTTATTTAGGGTAGCCATAGGCTCTCATTGATTATGGGTAATTGTCTATGTAAGAACGTTAGTAGCCTGTATGTTTGTGCACAACGTTTGTAGCTTCACGGTCGTTTTGTTATTTTGTTGTTTTGTTAAAGTGTTTTTGTGTCGTGTTCATCTTCGTGTTAAAATAAAAGAAGATGGCATATTTTCCAACTGCTGCATTTTGGTCCGTTAATCCGCCACACGATCGTGACAGAATTACCCACCATAGGACCAAGCGGCATGACCAGCGGCAACAGGAGAAATACAAGGATTCATGGACATGGGAGGAAATTTTAGACCGGGAGGTACCAGGAGAATATAACCGCCCCAAAGCTGAGCTGGAGGCAGCGAAAGCAGAGAGGCGGCGATATGAGGAGCTAGCTCGGAGACAGGAAAAGGAACCTACAAAGGATCTGGGCTACACTACGTGGGAGGAGATCGACAGGTGGGCGATCAACCCAGGGAGAGTGCCGGAGCCCGCCTGGGATTCTCTGGCGCAGTGCGAGGAGGGATACCGGCGAATGGAGGCAGCACGACGAAGCGGTAGGAAGCCTGTGGGAAAACCCAAAAAATTTCTTTGGGGGGGGCTTAAAGGGAGAGTGGCGAAGTCAGGTAGGAAACCTGCGCCTACTCCCTGTAATTACCGTGGAGAGCGAGAGTACGGGCAGACACCGTGTTACGCAGTAGAGCGCACGGTGTCTCCTGTACGTGTGCATAGCCCGGTGCGGGTTATTCCACCTCCCCGCACTGGCAGGGCTAGATTGAGTATTGAGCCGGATGTCATGAAGCCGGCCCTACATATCTGGCCACCAGTGCGTCTCCTCGGGCCGGTTTACATGGCACCAGCCTTACGCATGGTGTCCCCGGTTCGCCTACATAGCCCGGTGCGGGTTATTCCACCTCCCCGCACTGGTCGGGCAACGGGGAGCATTCAACCAGGTAAGGTTGGTCAGGCTCAATGCTCAAGGGAGCCAATACGCCTGCACGGTCCGGTATTTCCGGCGCCACCTCCCCGCCTCAGTTCAGTGCCACCAGTGCCTACACCACGTAACAGGCTTCCAGTGTGTCTCCAGAGCCCTGTTCCTCCTCCACGCACTCGTCCTATGGTGCGTGTCTCCAGCCCGGTATCACCAATTCCGGCACCACGCACTAAGCCTCTTGTGCGTCTCCAGAGTCCTGTGCATCCTGTTGCTGCTCCCCGCATTAGCCCTGAGATGCGTGTCCCCAGTCCGGTACCACCAGTTCCGGCCCCACGCACTAGGCCTAATGTGCGTCCCCAGGGTCCAGTATGCCCTGTTCCTGCTCCCCGCACTAGCCCTGAGATGCGTGTCCCCAGCCCGGTGCCACCAGTCCCGGCACCACGCACCAGGCCTACAGTGCGCCTCAGCCGGCAGGAGTCTGCCGTCTGCACAGCAATGACTGAACTGCCCGTCTCCCCAGCGCCATCTGAGCCATCCGTCTCCCCAGCGCCATCTGAGCCATCCGTCTCCCCAGCGCCATCTGAGCCATCCGTCTGCAATGAGCCTGCAAAGCCGCCCGTCTGCCATGAGCCTGCAAAGCCGCCCGTCTGCCATGAGCCCACTGAGCCGTCCGCCAGACAGGAGCCGCTAGAGCCGCCAGCCAGACAGGAGCCGCTAGAGCCGTCCGTCAGACAGGATCTGCCAGAGCCGCCAACCAGACAGGATCTGCCAGAGCCGCCAACCAGACAGGATCTGCCAGAGCCGCCAACCAGACAGGAGCAGCCAGATCAGTCAGCCAGCCATGAGCAGCCAGATCCGTCAGCTAGCCATGAGCAGCCAGATCCGTCAGCCAGCCATGAGCAGCCAGATCCGTCAGCCAGCCATGAGCAGCCAGATCCGTCAGCTAGCCATGAGCAGCCAGATCCGTCAGCTAGCCATGAGCAGCCAGATCCGTCAGCTAGCCATGAGCAGCCAGATCCGTCAGCTAGCCATGAGCAGCCAGATCCGTCAGCTAGCCATGAGCAGCCAGATCCGTCAGCCAGCCATGGGCCATCCCTCAGTCCGGAGCTGCAGTCCCTCAGTCCGGAGCTGCCATTCTTCAGTCCGGAGCTGCCCCTTACCCTGGTGCTGCCCCTTACCCTGGTACTGCCCCTTACCCTGGTACTGCCCCTGATCCTGGTACTGCCCCTTACCCTGGTACTGGACCTTAGTCCGGAGCTGTCCCTTAGTCCGGAACTGCCCCTTAATACAATGGGGTTAATGTGGAGGGGGGTCGTTTGGAGGAGGCCTAGGAGGTGGTTAGGTACTGTGGTGACGTGGGGACTACGACCAGAGCCGGAGCCGCCACCGTGGAGGGGAGCCCACCCAGACCCTCCCCTAGACTGTGTATGGTGCGCCCGGAGTTCGCGCCTCAAGGGGGGGGTTATGTCACGCCCTGGCCTTATTATTCTTTGTTTTCTTTATTATTTTAGTTAGGTCAGGGTGTGACATGGGGAATGTTTATGTTTTGTTGGTTTTGGGTGTTTATTTGGTAAAGGGGTTATGGGGTGTAGTAGATGGTTTTGTGTTGAGTGTATATGTCTAGAGTTGTCTATGTTGGTTAGTTATCTAGGAGAGTCTATGGTTACCTGAATGAGTTCCCAATTAGAGACAGCTGATTTCGGTTGTCTCTGATTGGGAGCCTTATTTAGGGTAGCCATAGGCTCTCATTGATTGTGGGTAATTGTCTATGTAAGAACGTTAGTAGCCTGTATGTTTGTGCACAACGTTTGTAGCTTCACGGTCGTTTTGTTATTTTGTTGTTTTGTTAAAGTGTTTTTGTGTCGTGTTCATCTTCGTGTTAAAATAAAAGAAGATGGCATATTTTCCAACTGCTGCATTTTGGTCCGTTAATCCGCCACACGATCGTGACAACACCAAAACTGCTTAAGTTAGTTCACATGGAATATTGGTACCACTTTAGAATATCTCCACATAATAAAGCATTTCTAATGGTTGGTAAATAGTTTATTCATCATTTATTAATCATTACTCCAGTCATAAGATGTTTAATATAGGTCCTTACAAACCGTTTACTGATCATTAGGTAAGTATTTTGTGTGACCTTGTCAAAAGTGTAGGCTATTTATACTTTATAAATACTTTACAAATGTTCTGAGTGACCAGTGTAATTTCTCACAAAAAGATGGACATGCCATTGGAGGACATTCCAGCAGTACCTGATCCTCCTTAAGGTCTCAAAATAGCCTAGAACTTATCAATGGTAAAATAATAAGCACACAACACAGGATGTTAAAGGAAATATATGGAACATTTTATTCACAAAAGCAACGGTTGCAAAGACTTAACGAAGAGTTAATGAGCTAATGTTGTCAACCTTGCGAACACAAACTAATCATAAAACAGGGAGATGTAGCAGGGAGATGTAGCCTACAAACAACAGCTGGCCTGACCGAACAGTTTTTCTCTAGTGGATTTTTATTCCTCCATTACTACTGATATGTGATTGTGGTAGAAATGTTACATGTATGATTTGCAAGTAGAAATGCTTCCAGTGCTTTAGTGATTATAACAAAAAAAATACCCCGCTTTTCCTCCACAATTTTCAATCTTGTCTCGTCGCTGCTACTCCCAAACGGCTCGGAAGAGGCGAAAGTGCAGTCATGAGTTCTTCGAAACATAACCCGCCTAACCGCGCTCCTTAACACCCTCCATCTTAACCCGGAAGCCAGCCACACCAATGTGTCGGAGGAAAACCTGGTCAAGTGGCGACGGGGTTCAGCCCGCAGGCACCTGGCCCGCCACAAGGAGTTGCTAGAGCGCGATGAGACAAGTAAAGCCCCACCGGCAGTGGTGTAATGTACTTAAGTAAAACTACTTGAAAGGACTACTTAAGTCGTTTTTTTTTGACAACTTTTACTTTTACTTCACTATATTCTTTCTTAAACTGCACTTTTGGTTAAGGGCTTGTAAGTAAGCATTTCACAGTAAGGTCTACACTTGTATTCGGCGCATGTGACAAATACAGTTTGATTTGATTTGATTCCTAAAGAAAATGATGTACTTTTTACTCCAAACAATTTCCTTGACACCCCAAAGTACTTGTTACAGTTTGAATGTTTAGTAGGACAAGAAAATTGTCTAATTCACGCATTTATCAAGAGGACATCCCTGGTCATCTCTATGGCCTCTAATCTAGCGGACTCACTAAACACATGCTTTGTTTGTAAACGATGTCTGTGTTGGAGCGTGCCCCTGGCTATATGGAAATGTAAAAAACAAGAAAATGGTGCCGTCTGGTTTGCTTCATATAAGGAATTTGAAATTATTTATACTTTTACTTTTGATAATTAAGTATATTTTAGCAATTACATTTACTTTTGATACTTCAGTATATTTAAAAACAAATACTTTCAGACTTTTACTTAAGTAGAATTTTACTGTGTGACTTTCACTTTTACTTGAGTCAGGGCAGTGGCGGATTGAGGTATAGGCGACATGGGCAGCCGCACAGGGTGGCATCTTGCCGGAGGCGGCACGAGTCGCCCACACACAAAAATTCGGATTGGTGACATTTGCGAGATCGGTTTTCTATTGCTCATTTGCACGTCACATCAATGATATCATGTCACTGTGTGGGACTGTGGGTCAATTAACCTTGTCGGAGTGGGCGCACTGATTCTAGTTTGTGAGCTAGGCAGGCTACTTACTTCCTGGGAAGGTCTCCCACTCAGAAGTACGAGATGGGGAGGGATGCGGGTGTAGGTTGACCTCAGATCTCCCCACTGGAAGCCCGAGGTGGGGGAGCGAGAGCGGGGGAATCTATCAAATAGCGCACATCTAACTTTGTACACTACTAATGCAATTAGTAAAATCACTCTATGAAATGCTACCAAATAAACCACAATTCATTCATAATACTGTGAATATATAGTTTCACAGCCATACTGTTGCATTCTTTTCTGGTTTGTGCGAAATCGTTTAGGATAATATAAAACCAGTCTGCACACCACCAAGGTGAATTGGTTTAGTCTTGACTCTTGGTTGACAGTGTTGGGGGATGGGTAATGTATTGATGCTCGAGTGCCAAATCAACACAAATTTGTTTCTATTTATCTTTGTTACTTCTTTTTGATATTTATGAGTCTTATTTGTCTATATATTTGTATATTTATATAATCTCAAATGTTATTATTATTTATTTGTGTTGTTCCAAATGTGTGAATAAAAACTACAGTTAGTGTGGAATGGTGCTTTTTTTTGTTTGTTGGCGGGGCGCGCTGAAGCCCAGGGAGCCCAGGGAGCCATACAAGCTAGAACCGCCACTGCATCAAGGGTATGACAATTGAGTACTCCCGGGAATGAACCCGGGCCTGTAGTAATGCCTCTAGCACTGCGATGCAGTGCCTTAGACAGCTGCGACACTCGGGAGGCAGTGCGTTAGCCTTTTAACTGCACTATTTTCACACATGGCTTCGTCTGGCGGCACATTTACTGGACCTTTAAAGGTAGTAAGGTAATGGGATAGTTAAGACAAATAATGTATACAGATATTTGCAAACAGTCTATTGACTAATCTTAATCTCTCGTAGACAGGTCCTGCACTGAGGAATCTGTGACAACGGGATGGAATGTGTAGGATAACGAGCAGCAGTAGTTCTCCCAATTTCTGACCAAATTACATGCAATTTTAGTTCTGGGTTAACCGAGATTAGACTTCTCTAAGGAGAGACTGAAATTCACACTTTGGTTTTGGTAGAAAAGTCACGGCCAAGAAACGCTTATGTTAGCACTTTCGGACTAAAGACGTTATTTTACTCTGAAGTTCCACATCACACTATTACAACAGTGTGACTGTTTTGGAATAACATGTCCAATATATTTTCTTAACCATCCTCTGTATTGTGTGATTTTTTAACCATTGATGTGTTCTAGGGGACATTTTGAGACCCTAAGGAGCACCAGGTACTGCTGGAATGTCTCTCAATGGCATGTCCATCTTTTTGATGGAAATTACACTAGCCATGCAAAACGTTTATTAAGTATTTATAAAAAAAGACTTAACTAATGATTAGTAAATGCTTATAAGGACCGATATTAAACATATTTTGAATGATCTTATAAATCATTATGAAATACTTTAAAAGTTGTTTATAAATGTGTGAATAAATAGGTTAATAACATTTACAAATGTGGAAGTAATGATTAATACATTATGAATAAATTATGTTAAAATTCCTTATAAATGCATTATTACGTGGAGTTTTTATAAAGTGCTTCCGTAATATTGATTTACAGCAACTGATGATAAAGATTGTAGGTCTATAATCTGTTATGTACACTTGACACTAAATGTTGAATCGTTTTCTGGTCAGATTCTTGTCGAATTGAGCACAATCTGTTATTCCTCTTCACGATAGGCTATTATAATGTATAAACGTAATATTACAATCATTCTCTTAAACATCCTTTTTTAACGTTTCCTTTTTGCAAAGCCAGCAGTATAACTATTGTATCCGTATCGTTTGACGGCCCTATGCTTACAACAGGTCAATCAGAAAATACCCCAGTGATCAGTTGTACAACTGAAATGTGTCTTCTGCATTTAACCCAACCCCTCTGAATCAGAGAGGTGCGGGGGGCTGCCATAATCAACATTCATGTCTTCGGCGCCCGGGGAACAGTGGGTTAACTGCCTTGCTCAGGGGCAGAACGACAGACGTTTACCATGTCAGCGCGGGGATTCGAGCCAGCGACCTTTCGGTTACTGACCCATTGTTCTAACCACTAGGCTACCTGCCTGCCACCCCATAAAGTTGAAGGAGTAACAAGAATAGATCCTTTATAGTCCATTTCATGCACTTAGAAGTTGTAAACAGTACAAATATAAATTACCACGTACAATATCGGAATCCCAGCAAATCCAAAATAGACAGATGTACTCCAAAAAAACAGCAGCAAATTGTTTGTATGCATTTCCAACACTGTTGGAAACTGTATAATATAGTGTAGTAGAAATGGCTATATACAGGACTGGTTTGTCTGCATCTATATAAGACATGGCTGTACAGACTGCAAAGCAGTTGCTATACAGTTCTTACTGAGACACTTCTTTCCATCCATAATGATATCATTCAGTCTGACTGGGCTCTAGCTAGCTATATTTAAAATATCGTAGTGAAATATATTACACAAATGGCCAGGTCATGGACACAGTCATGTTACTAGAATATACTGTATCATGGTGTCTGTTCAGAAAGTGCTTTGTCAATTATAGGGCTGACGAATTCCTGAAGTAAATCGATTGTGTCATAATTAATGGAGGTAAATAGTGAGCTTAGCTAGCTGTACATCTGTGATTACCCTCGTCCACTTTAAAACAATAAAGTAACCACTATACACCTATTTCCCCATGGGCTCAGTAACAGCAATTCTCCAAGGTGTTTAAGCAAGTTCATAGTAGGTACTGTAATGAGATACATTTCAAGTGTCAGCGTTTTCACATTGGAGTGAGAGACTTCTAGTCAGTCAGTGTAGGCGCTACTGATTGAACCAACAGCCAAAGGGCACAGTTTGGAAAAAAGGCTGTTGTTTAAACAGCTCACATTCTATTCCCTATCTAGTGCACTACTTTTGACCTTAGTAGCGCACCATGTATGGAACAGGATGCCATTTTTTGATGCATGCTCAACAGTGTTCACAGCTGATAATCAAAGCACAGGCCAATTGGAGAACAGTTTCCTACCAAGGTACTGTACCATCATCCAGCCCTACAATTGGCAGTAGGGATCACATTCAATAGTAAATAATGCCTATAAGACAAAAGCTTTGAGTAAACGTAGAAAACACAAACATGTAGACATTCACACATGAGAGACCATGAGGTAACCAGGGTCAAACACATGAGAGACCATGAGGTAACCAGGGTCAAACACATGAGAGACCATGAGGTAACCAGGGTCAAACACATGAGAGACCATGAGGTAACCAGGGTCAAACACATGACAGAGACAGTTGACATACAAGGGAAATGGCAAGACAATGACTTAAAAATGTACATTTCACAATTCGTAAAATAATTACTTTCATTATGAAAACAATTTCAGTCCGAAAAGAAAACACAAAACACACATTTGTTCATAAAAATGCATTTTCCATAGATAATTAAGTGAATCATGACACAAAAAAACATGACATTGAGAAAAAGACAAAATAAATAAGCTAACAAACAAACTGAACAGGTCAATCGAATAATCAAATAAAACATATATTCCATGTGATTAAACAATAAACCAAAAATGTGATTTCAGAGGATGTTGAGAAGTCTAGATTCAGGGGGTCTTGGTCAACTGCACCTATTCTTACACACACACACACACACACACACACACACACACACACACACACACACACACACACACACACACACACACACACACACACACACACACACACACACACACACACACACACACACACACACACACACACACACACACACTCCATGAGGATACATACTGTAGTCTAGACAGTTTTACTCATTGATTGGTATTTGGATTCAGTGCACTCTAAGGGAGTTGTGGTTTTGTGAGTGGTAGGTGTTGTAGTTTAGCGTCTATCTCATTTGACATACTCAGCTGACTTCCAGAAGTGCCCTGGGTGGGAAAGGCGACGGTTCCGTTTTGGCAACTTTTCCAGCAGATCCACCAGCTTGGAGAAGCTGGGCCTTTCATCCTGCTCGAACGCCCAGCAAAAGAGCAGGATGTCCTGGAGAGAGAAAGAGACAGAACAGACTCCCCTTTAGAGACCCAGGTCGATAAAGGAAACACTGGAGCGAAAGAGCCACAAGTGTAACTGGACAAATTGATGAATGCCACCAGACTCAGATAACTGTATTCTTCCCTGTGAGAGAACTTCTTGTGTGGAGTGGTTCAGAAAACACAAATAACTAAACAGCAGCCAACAGAAAACTCAAAAACATCCCAGATCGCCTAGACAGGTGTACATGATAATTTAGTCTTATTCTAAGAAAATTCCAGGAACGAAGATGCTCATTCTGAACACCTGGGAATTAATAAGCAACACACACACACACACACACACACACACACACACACACACACACACACACACACACACACACACACACACACACACACACACACACACACACTATACATACACCTGGATTTAGTACTGTAGCTATGTAGTAGTGGTGAAGCAGGGGCCTGAGAGCACACAGTGTGTTGTTAAATCTGTGAATGTATTGTAATGTTTTTTTTAAATTGTATAAACTGCCTTAATTTTGCTGGACCCCAGGAAGAGTAGCTGCTGCATTGGCAGCTAATGGGGATCCATAATAAATACAAATAAATAAGTATGCAGATCACACATAAAAACAACCAGGTGTGGTGCTTCGCTCTGTGAAGAAAAACAGTCAACAGTGCAGTATTACGAAGAACACCACTCAGCGATAACTCTTTGCCAATAGACATACAATATGTACACCTACAACTACTGAGCGACTTCTACCTGAAGTGTGGTCCAACCAATTTACTGTATATGAGGAACACTCACCGATACCTCTTTGCCCATGCCGATCTGTGTGAGGTTGGGCTTCATCCCACTGCCCACCTGCCAGATGATAACCTCTGCTGGCTGGTTCTTGTAAGGCCACTCACGTGCATGCAACTCGTACCAGATAGTGCTGCAGGGACAGTACAGGGGGGAATCAGTTGGAGCGGATGTATGAAATATCCCATGGTTTACAAAATGGAAATGATGGCATTGTGCATTTAACTTTGTCACAGATAAATCCACATGGTAGAATACCATGTGGGGTGCCGCGTCTCTTCTAAAAAATATATATCCAGCACCTGCTCAGAGAGATTGGATGTATGCATGTAATGTTTTCCTATAATGTTGACATTATTCCAAAAATACTACAACAGATGTTCACACACAAGGGGTATCACACCAAGTTGAATATCTAAACGTGGATTTCTATACTGTATGTCTGTTGTGGTTGTCTGAATCCATTTAAAAGCTCCAGAAGCCCCCACAATGAGTCTGACAGACAGACCACAAGTTTGCTTTCTTTAAAGAAACAACCCTTCAATGCTGAGGAACTAACTTTATATCAAACCTGTTAGATGTAAACGGTCTGATAAACAGTCCATTAACACATTATCATACGTCATCAACATCGTCACAGCATCCTCTCTTAGCATTATGAGCAGCCATTTTTTTTCCACTGCCATGTCAACGACCCGGGTTTGAGTAGCATAAAAATAGCATTCGGGGCAAGACAGAAAAACACATGGAGGATTGTTGAATATGTAAAACAGCTTCAGGGGTCACCGCTAGGTAACACTAAGGCACCAACAGACCAGCTGGACAGTGGATGCATCCCAAATGCCACCCTACTCCCTTTATTCCCATAGGGCTCTGGTCTATATAGGTAATAGGGTGCCATTTGGGACTCATCCAGCGTGTGTGAATGCTGCATCCGTCCCCCTCAGACTGATTCAGTGACAGTCCCTCCATATGGGAGGGCATCTGAAAATGTAATTGTGTTAGGAGTCAACAGAGCAGGGTCCAGCCACGCAAATGCATCTGTGACGATCACAGACGATGAAAAAAAAAACATAAATGGAAAGGCTGACCTGGAGCATGGAGTGTTAGAACTAGGATACCAGAGTTGTTCCTTGTCAGACAGGTGGCCTGGAAAGACTCCTGGGCTTGGTTATTATAACCATTCCATACATGATTTGGGAGGGAAGATGGATTTTTATTTATTTTTATTTAACTTTATTTAACTAGGCAAGTCAGTTAAGAACAAATTCTTATTTACACAAAGGCGGCCTTACCAAAAGGCAAAAGGCCTCCTGTGGGGACGGGGGCTGGGATTTAAAATATATATATATTAAATATAGGACAAAACACACATCACAACAAGAGAGACAACACAACACTACATAAAGACAGACCTAAGACATCAACATAGCAAGGCAGCAACACACGACAACACAGCATGGTAGCAACACAACATGACAACAACATGGTAGCAACAAAACATGGTAGCAGCACAAAACATGGTACAAATATTATTGGGCACAGACAACAGCGCAAAGGGCAAGAAGGTAGAGACAACAATACATCACGCAAAGCAGCCACAACTGTCAGTAAGAGTGTCCATGATTGAGTCTTGAATGAAGAGATTGAGATAAAACTGTTCAGTTTGAGTGTTTGTTGCAGCTCGTTCCAGTCGCTAACTGCAGCGAACTGAATAGACGAGCGACCCAGGAATGTGTGTGCTTTGGGGACCTTTAACAGAATGTGACTGGCGTTGTATGTGGAGGATGAGGGCTGCAGTAGGTATCTCAGATAGGGGGAGGAAAGACTCCTGGGAGGGTTTTATAAATAAGCATCAAACAGTGGGTCTTGCGACGGGTATACAGAGATGACCAGTTTACAGAGGAGTATAGATTGCAGTGATGTGTCCTATAAGGAGCATTGGTGGCAAATCTGATGGCCCAATGGTAAAGAACATCTAGCCTCTTGAGAGCACCCTTACCTGCAGATCTATAAATGATGTCTCCGTAATCTAGCATGGGTAGGATGGTCATCTGAATCAGGGTTAGTTTTCAGCTGGGGTGAAAGAGGAGCGATTACGATAGAGGAAACCAAGTCTAGATTTAACTTTAGCCTGCAGCTTTGATGTGCTGAGAGAAGGACAGTGTACCATCTTGCCATACTCCCATTCTCCAGGACTTGTATGAGGTCAAGCTCTAAACCCTCAGAGGTAGTAATCACATCTGTGGGGAGAGGGGCATTCTTCTTACCTAACCACATGATCTTTGTTTTGGAGGTGGTCAGAACAAGGTTAAGGGTAGAGAAAGCTTGTTGGACACTAAGAAAGCTTTGTTGTAGAGGATTTAACACAACATCCAGGGAGGAGCCAGGAGATGGATTAGGACCTAAAAAAACTAAACAAAAATCATCATAGTATGTGTCTTGCTGGTGTCAAATCCAATTTCCCCTTGTGGGATACATTTGATTCAATTGAATTCAATTCAATAAAATCATGCTTGAAAATCCAATGAAAACAAGACAGAGACTCTGGAAAAACCATCAGAGTAAAGAGGCCCCTAAAACACTCCTCAGAACAAAGAGAAGAGCTATGGGCCCTGGTCAAGAGTAGTATACTAAATAGGGAATAGTGTGCCATTTGAGATGTAGCTGTACTCACCCGAAAGCAAAGACATCTGACTGTTTGGAGAAAGGCAGCTTGTCCTCCTCTGTTTCAGGGGAGAGCTGAGAGACTATTTCAGGGGCCAGGTGACAAAGCCATCCACTGGGGATTCTCAGTTTGTCCTCTCTACGGCTACAGAAAAGAGACAGGACACAGTCTGAATTCTGTGATGTGATGTGTGATGATTGTTCATATTTATCTCAACGTTTAGGACGGCCATTTTCCTTTTCTAATTGTTCAGGATTTCCACATTTCATCCCTCCACAGAAGTTGTAGTCAAATGTTTAAACATTTCTGTGTTACATTTTTGTGCCATGTAATTTTGATTTAAATACAGAATAACTGCTTATAGTTCATTCAGACACTGGGAAACATCGAATGGAATTAAAGTAGCATTTTGTCTCAAGGTTGAATCTGTCCTTTCCTTCCTCACCCGTTAGTCCAAACGAACCCTGACTGAAAAATCCTGGATGCAATCAAACCCCATTAGAAATTCTAATTCCTGATGACTCAGTCAATCTCTCCACTCTGTCTCCACTATGTTCCAAACTGCCTATCTCCCTCTCTCTTTCTCTCTCCCTCCCTCTTGCTGTCTCTCTCCCTCTATCATTATGACATTCACAACTACTTCAAAATGCATCCTGAGTGCTCACTCAGACAGGCACACTGCCAGCTCTATAACACAACACAGTAGAGAACTGGTGTGGGTATGTCCATCCAATGGTACTGTATTTGTCCAGTCTAGCCCATGAGTATTCATAGTAACAGTATTGTCATGATGACAGTTAACAATCCGTTGAGTCATAAAGCCTATGGTTTAATTTAACTCCCAACTGAATCTGATGATATTCTAACTCTAATGTCTATTCTATTCTATTATAACTCTATCTATTCTATTCTGTTCTCTATTCTATAATGGAGATATACACTGAGTGTACAAAACATTATGAACACCTGCTCTTTCCATGATATAGGCTGACCAGGTGAAGCTATGATCCTTTATTGATGTCACTTGTTAAATCCACTTCAATCAGTGTAGATGAATGGGAGGAGACAGGTTAAAGAAGGATTGTTAAGCCTTGAGACAATTGAGACATGGATTGTGTACAGTATAATCGGAATGTATTCAGACCCCTTGACTTTTTCCACGTTACGTTACATCCTTATTCTAAAATGTATTAAATCATTTTTTCCCCCTCATAAATCTACACACAATACCTCATAATGACAAAGCAAAAACAGGGTTTTAGAAATTACATAAGTATTCCGACCCTTTACTCAGTACTTTGTTGAAGCACCTTTGGCAGCGAAGACAGCCTCAAGTCTTCTTGGGTATGACGCTACAAGCTTGGCACACCTGTATCTGGGGAGTTTCTCCCATTCTTCTCTGCAGATCCTCTCAAGCTCTGTCAGGTTGGATGGGTAGCGTTGCTGCACAGCTATTTTCAGGTCTCTCCAGAGATGTTCGATCAGGTTCTAGTCTGGGCTCTGGCTGGGCCACTCAAGCACATTTAGAGAATTATCCCGAAGCCACTCCTGCGTTGTTTTGGCTGTGTGCTTAGGGCCGTTGTCCTGTTGGAAGGTGAACCTTCGCCCCAGTCTGAGGTCCTGAGCACTCTGGGGCAGGTTTTCATCAAGGATCTCTCTGTACTTTGCTCGGTTCATCTTTCCCTTGATCCTGACTAGTCTCCCAGTCCCTGCCACTGAAAAACATCCCCACAGCATGATGCTGCCATGGCACGTTCGGAAGAACACAAAGCATTATCCAATTGATAAAAAATATTGACGTAAAGAGCGTGATTTGCGGCACAACAAAATAAAAGATACAGCATAAAATGAACCAATAGATGTTTTTCTATCGCCAGGTATGGTGCCAGGTTTCCTCCAGACGTGTCGCTTGGCACTCAGGCCACAGAGTTAAATCTTGGTTTCATCAGACCAGAGAATCTTGTTTATCATGGTCTGAGAATCCTTTAGGTGCCTTTTGGCACACTCCAGGTGGGCTCCCGTCTGGCCACTCTACCATAAAGGCTTGATTGGTGGAGTGCTGCAGGAAGGTTCTCCCATCTCCACAGAGGAACTCTGGAGGAACTCTATCAGAGTGAACATCAGGTTCTTGGTCACCTCCCTGACCAAGGCCCTTCTCCCCCGATTGCTCAGTTTTGCTGGGCGGCCAGATCTAGGAAGAGTCTTGGTTCTTCCAAACTTCTTCCATTTAAGAATGATGGAGCCACTGTGTTTTTGGGCACCTTCAATGCTGCAGAGATGTTTCGGGACTGTTCCCCAGATCTGTGCCTCGACACAATCCTGTCTCTGAGCTCTACGGACAATTCCTTCAACCTCATGGCTTTGTTTTTGCTCTGACATGCACTGTCAACTGTGGGACCTTATGTAGACAGGTGTGCCTTTCCAAATAATGTCCAATCAATTAGGTGGACTCCAATCAAGTTGTAGAAAAATCTAAAAAATTATCAATGGAAACAGAATGCAATTTTGAGTCTCATAGCAAAGGGTCTGAATACTTATGTAAATGAGGTATTTCAGTTTTTTTTTAAATACATTTCAGAAAAAAATAGATTTTTTTTTTTTCACTTTGTCATTATGGGGTATTTAATGTGTGTAGATTGATGAGTAAAAAATGTAATTTAATCAATTTTATAGAATACGGGTGTAACATAACAAAATGTGGAAAAAGTCAAGGGGTCTGAATAGTTTCTGAATGCACTGTATGTATGCCATTAAGATGATGAATGGGCAAGGCAAGAGATTTATAAGTGCCTTTGAACAGGGTATGGTAGTAGGTGCCAGGCGTGTTTTGTACACTCAGCGTATGCAGGATAATATTCAGGGACATGATTGTTTGTACAGCTTCTCAATGCTCTCCCCTCCTCTGCTATGGCAAACAGCCATGTTGTTCAGATGATGAAGTTCATTGAATTGAATTGAACATAATGTTCCTGCTCAGAGTGGGGCGGTCGATAAATGCTTGTCTTGTCATTCTGTCAGTCCTACTAATTAGCTAGGCATTTTGCCGTCCAATTAAAACATTTAGGCAGAAATAAGTAAATTAACAACAACACAAACAATTCACAGAACTGACTGAGGCTCGAGTGATGCTACCCACGTCACACCAAGATATCTGTTCTCAGAAATGTATTTAACGTTGAAAAGAGAGGGTTCTGGGTATTTATGACAATACAAAAGGTCCAATGAGTGTGCAGTAAGAAGCCAGGTGGTGGGTGTACCATCTAAAAACAGCAACAAAAACATGTTTTTTTGCTTTCTTTATCCACTGAGAGATGCCAAGAACGTCAAACGATAACCGGAAAAATTGTAGGCCCTATTGTGGCCATTGTGAGCATTAGCAGGCAGTGATTTCATAGAGGCTATTGAAAACATTCTGCAGTCGTGGCCAAAAGTTTTGACAATGACACAAATATTAATTTCCACAAAGTTTGCTGCTTCAGATATTTTTGTCAGATGTTACTATGGAATACTGAAGTATAATTACAAGCATTTCATAAGTGTCAAAGGCTTTTATTGACAATTACATGAAGTTGATGCAAAGAGTCAATATTTGCATCGTTGACCCTTCTTTCTCAAGACCTCTGCAATCCGCCCTGGCATGCTGTCAATTCACTTCTGGGCCACATCCTGACTGATGGCAGCTCATTCTTGCATAATCAATGCTTGGAGTTTGTCAGAATTTGTGGGTTTTTGTTTGTCCACCCGCCTCTTGAGGATTGACCAGTTCTCGATGGGATTAAGGTCTGGGGAGTTTCCTGTTCATGGAAACAAAATATCGATGTTTTGTTCCCCGAGCCACTTAGTTATCACTTTTGCCTTATGGCAAGGTGCTCCATCATGCTGGAAAAGGCATTGTTCGTCACCAAACTGTTCCTGGATGGTTGGGAGAAGTTGCTCTCAGGGGATGTGTTGGTACCATTCTTTATTCATGGCTGTGTTCTTAGGCAAAATCGTGAGTGAGCCCACTCCCTTGGCTAAGAAGTAACCCCACAAATGAATGGTCTCGGGATTACTGTTACTGTTGTTATATGTAAATGTAAATGTAAATGTTATGACACAGGACTGATGGTAGCGCTCACCTTGCCTTCTCCGGACAAGCTTTTTACCGGATGCCCCAAACAATCGGAAAGGGGATTCATCAGAGAAAATGACTTTACCCCAGTCCTCAGCAGTCCAATCTCTGTACCTTTTGCAGAATATCAGTCTGTCCCTGATGTTTTTCCTGGAGAGAAGTGGCTTCTTTGTTGCACTTCTTGACACCAGCCCATCCTTCAAAATTATTAGCCTCACTGTGCGTGCAGATGCACAAACACCTGCCTGCTGCCATTCCTGAGCAAGCTCTGTACTGGTGGTGCCCCGACCCTACAGCTGAATCAACTTTAGGAGACAGTCCTGGCGCTTGCTGGATTTTCTTGGGCGCCCTGAAGCCTTCTTCACAACAATTGAACCGCTCTCCTTGAAGTTCTTGATGATCCAATAAATGGTTGATTTAGGTGCAATCTTACTGGCAGCAATATCCTTGCCTGTGAAGCCCTTTTTGTGCAAAGCAATGATGACGGCACGTGTTTCCTTGCAGGTAACCATGGTTCACAGAGGAAGAACAATGATTCCAAGCACCACCCTCCCTTTGAAGCTTCCAGTCTGTTATTCGAACTCAATCAGCATGACAGAGTGATCTCCAGCCTTGTCCTCGTCAACACTCACACATGTGTTAACGAGAGAATCACTGACATGATGTCAGCTGGTCCTTTTGTGGCATGGCTGAAATGCAGTGGAAATGTTTTGGGGGGATTCAGTTCATTTGCATGGCAAACAGGGACTTTGCAATTAATTGCAATTCATCTGATCATTCTTCATAACATTCTGGAGTATATGCAAATTGCCATCATACAAACTGAGGCAGCAGACTGTGAAAATTAATATTTGTGTCATTCTCAAAACTTTGGCTACAACTGTACACTGCAAGTCAACTAGCACAAGAGGAAATACTAAAACAACCATCTCCAGGTTTTCTCTTTGTTCTGCATTGCGGTACCAACAGTTCCTGAAAACCATCCTAACACAATGCGCAGAGTGATTCACAAAGTCTTTACAAATCTTAGAATCTTTAAATGTTATTTTTTAGAATCTTTAGTATTCTTAGTGTGCCTTTGTCCATAAACAGAATGCTCTATGGCTCTCTGCTTGTGTCTAGTCGTGGGAGATGTTCACTATACAAAGTATTGATTTCACAGCAAACCTGAAATGGGAGCTAGCTACACTGGGAACGAACAATAGACAGGATAAGATCTAGGTACATGTTGCATCATTTCAATGCATTGCATAACTGTCTGTCTACAGCAACTCCTCAGCATCTAGTTTGAAAGAGGCTTATGGTTTTAATGAGCTGATAAGAATGCCATTATGAAACCATCCATCTTCATTTTACATCAACAACTATTGTTCATCACCTATACTCTTCCATCCATGGTGATGCAATGCACTCCTCCGCAACCCCAGGGTTAAACTGTGTTGTGCGAACTTGTTGAAAACACACTATGCAAGTCAGTTATATAATCAACATCTTTTTTGATTATAATAATTAGTAGTACAAAGCATGTGTAATCCTCTCACATTCATTAGCTGGAAAGCATCTCACACCTACTGCTAGATATTTTTAATTGATGTCGCAATTAAATCAATACAAAAATCCATTATGACAAATCAGATCCAGTCAAGTATAGCAGTTATCTCAACATACATGTCAATCAAAATCTATAGACACATAAACGTACTGCATAGAGAACAAAACACCCAGACACACACACACAAAAGCATGCACACACACAGACACACACACACACACACACAACACGTTGATAACCTGTTGAGTTGCTCCATTTCTAGATCTAAGATTTATTACATTTCCTTGCTGCTTATATAGTTTTATGTCTAAGTTGGATTAGTATTCCTTGCTGTGTGAAAGTTGTGGCTGTTGGCATTTCAGGGACAAGCCATGTCAGTGAGCAGTCATTTCAGCACAGCGGTAGCAGCCAAGATAGACTTGAATCACTCTCAGGGAGAAAAAATTAAAAAGAGATTAGCACCAATCCATAAAATTTTCTGGTTAATACTGACCAATGAGCCACTAAAGAGTATAATCATCACTGCAATATAATAACTGTCACAACAGTAGGGGTTACTAACGATGTGCCTCCCTGTGTGGTTTAGTGCTGATTTTTAGTTTTTTATGTATCCTTTTTTAACCAGGAAGTCCCTTCAGATAAAAAATCACTTTTCTGAGGGAGATCTTAGTTGAACCCAAAGAATAAATAAATGGAGTACAACAGTAGCTACGCACCTGCCAGCTTGCAGAACCCCAGATATGGTGAAAAGTCCGAAGTCGGTGATGACCACTTTGCCATTGTCGTAGAAGACATTCTTGGACTTCATATCCTTGTGTAGGATCCCCTTGGCGTGGAGATAGCCCATCCCCTTAAAACAATACAAACACAAACAAATAAACAAACAAACACAAACAATATAACTCATAGGAGTCTAGGTTGAGTCACTGTAAAGAATTTTGTGACCAATGTCACAATAAACCTGACTGAAGTTGCTTGATTGATCTCATTCCAACCACAGTCTCTATGACATGTATTGACCATGCTGTGCTACACATAACGTTGAAACACTATTCATGATGTTACGTATAAACCATATACACAGAGTATACCAATCATTAGGAACACCTTCCTAACATTTAGTTGCACCTATCCCCCCATTTTGCCCTCAGAACAGCCTCAATTAGTCACGGCATGGACTCTACAAGGTGTCGAAAGCGTTCCACAGGGATGCCGGCCCATGTTGACTCCAATGCTTCCCACAGTTGTGTCAAGTTAGCTGGATGTCATACATACACAATCCATGTCAACTATGGTTATTGTAAGTAAGCTAATTTATGTTCCTTTAACTCCGCCTTCTAATGAGTTTACACAAACTGTCATCTCCTACCATTCTGATAGATTGGAGACGCTAATAATTTGGTTGTTATTCAATTGGTTACCTCTAGGCAGATGCCCCAGACACTTTTAAATGTTAGAGCAATCAATAGTAACATCTTTCTTGTGAAAGACCTCATTACTAAGCGCAAAGTTAATTGCATGTTTCTCACGGAAACATGGCTGTCTTCAGACTGTAGTGTCGCTTTTTTCGGACAGCCTCTATTATTATTAATGTAAGGACATTTCATTTGGCAACTTTGGGTCTTTTGAGCATCATGCTATACTGTTTAAATGTCAGCCACCAGTGCTGGCCATAACCTTGTATAGGCCACCAAAGCACTGCCCTACTTTCTTTACTGATTTCTCTGAACTATTGTCTATTGTCCTTGAGAACTATGATAAAATCATTGTGTTGGGTGATTTTAATATTCATGTTGACAAGGAGACTGACCCCAAGGCCATTGAACTTTTGAATATTTTGAGCTCTATGGACTTTATCCAACATGTAACTGGGCCCACTCATAACCGCGGCCATGCTCTGGACCTGATTATTACCAAAGGGCCTTTCTATTGACATATCCTCTATTGTTTATGTTGCTTTATCTAATCACCACTGTGTATTTTGTAATACCTTGTTGCCCATAGCACAGGGTAATACTGAACACATTATTAAGAAATGCTATCTTACCTCTGAAGTTGCTACAGATTTTATTGGGTGTATGAACAATACTCCATCACCTATTCTGCCTTCCTTTTGTGATGATTTAGTTGATAACTTTAATAGCAAATTAAGGACAACTATCACGCCCTGGCCATAGAGAGGTTTTTATTCTCTATTTTGGTTAGGCCATGGTGTAATTAGGGTGGGCATTCCATGTTTCTATTCCTTTGTTTTTGGCTGAGTGCGGTTCCCAATCAGAGGCAGCTGTCTATCGTTGTCTCTGATTGGGAATCATACTTAGGCAGCCTTTTCCCACCTGTGTTTTGTGGGTAGTTGTTTTCTGTTTTGTGTCTGCACCTGACAGAACTATTTCATTTTGTTCTACTTTGTTATTTTGTTTCAGTGTTCAGTTTGATTAAAAATCATGAATGCTTACCACGGTGCACTTTGGTCTCCTTCTACTTCATACGACGAGCATTACAGACAACCATTGATGCCATAGCTCCAATAAAGTTGAAAAAGGCCACATCCAAATGGAGAGCCCATTGGATGAGTGAGGAAACTATTACATTAAAGAGAAACTGCAGAAAGGCAGAGCGGAAGAGGAAAAAGTAAAAGTTGCAGGTCCATTACGATATTCTGAGAGAGCAACTTGGCATATATAACAATGCAATTATAAATGCCAGACGGGCAAATTTTTCTAACTTGATCACTAATAATTAGAATAATTCAAGAGTGCTCTTCCCGACCATTGATGGCCTGATAAATCTTACCCTCGCAAACCTATGTGAACTTTCTTCCCCATCTAAATGTGATGAGTTTGTAGCATATTTCAGAGATAAGATAACAAACATTGGGCTGGGTATCAGTCAAGCAAGACCTGATGAGAAGTTTGATGATACGTGCCCTAGCCTACCACGCAAAGGCACTATGGATTAATTTTCCCTGGTTGACACAGACATGCTCAGGAAAGACCAATAGCGCCGGAGAAGAAAGCAGGCATTTTACACGTCCCCAACCGATTTTGTTCGTTTATTTGCAACTTATTTTTTTACTCTTTTTGTACATAATTTTGCCGCTACTGTCTCTTATGACCGAAAACAACTTCTGGACATCAGGACTGCGATTACTCACCATGGACTGGCAGAATCCTTTTTTTCCTTTAACGAGTCTGACGAGCCTGACGCGAACGATATACTGCTTTCTCAGGAACAGGCCCAGATCCCCGTGATTTGCATGGAGAGTATGCGGAGAAAAAGGGGCCAGAAGGCGGGCTGCCTTCTGAGAATTCGTAGGCGATCGAATAAACCCCCATTTCCTTCCATTCTGCAAGCCAACGAGCAATCTTTGGAGAATAAAATCGATGAGCTACGCACAAGATTAAACTACTACAGCGACCTTCAAAACTGTAATATCTTATGCTTCACGGAGTTGAGGCTGACGACACTATCAACATACAGCTGGCTGGTTATACGCTGTACCGGCAGGACAGAACAGTGGCGTCTGGTAAGACAAGGGGCGACGGACTATGTATTTTTGTAAATAACAGCTGGTGCACGATATCTAAGGAACTCTCGAGCTATTGCTTGCCTGAGGTAGAGTATCTCATGATAAGCTGTAGACCACACTATCTACCTAGAGAGTTTTCATCTGTATTTTTCGTAGCTGTTTACATACCACCACAGTCAGAGGCTGGCACTAAGACAACATTGAATGAGCTGTATTCCGCCATAGGCAAACAAGAAAACGCTCACCCAGAGGCGGCACTCCTAGTAGCCGGGGACTTTTATGCAGGGAAACAAATCCATTTTACCAAATTTCTATCAGCATGTTAAATGTGCAACCAGAGGGGAAAAAAATCTGGACCACCTTAACTCCACACACAGAGACGCATACAAAGCTCTCCCTCACCCTCCATTTGGTAAATCTGACCATAATTCTATCCTCCTGATTCCTGATTACAAGCAAAAATTAAAGCAGGAAGCACAAGTGACTCGATCAATAAAAAAGTGGTCAGATGAAGCAGATGCTAAGATACAGGACTGTTTTGCTAGCACAGACTGGAAAATGTCCGGGATTCCTTCGATGGCATTGAGGAGTACACCACATCAGTAATTGGCTTCATCAATAAGTCATCATCCCCACAGTGACCATTCGTACAAACCCTAACCAGAAGCCATGGATTACAGGCAACATCCGCACTGAGCTAAAGGCTAGAGCGGCCCCTTTTAAGGAGCAGGATTCTAACCCAGAAGCTTATAAGAAATCTTGCTATGCCCTCCGACGAACCATCAAACAGGCAAAGCGTCAATACAGGACTAAGATCGAATTGTACTACACGGGCTCTGGGGCTCGTCGGATGTGGCAAGGCTTGCAAACCATTACAGACTACAAAGGGAAGCGCAGCCAAGAGCTGCCCAGTGACACAAGCCTACCAAACGAGCTAAACTACTTCTATGCTCGCTTCGAGGAAAATAACAATGAAACATGCATGAGAGCACCAGCTGTTCCCGGAAGACTGCGTGATCACGCTTTCCATAGCCGATGTGATTAAGTCCTTTAAACAGGTCAATTCACAAGGCAGCAGGGCCAGACGGATTACCAGGACGCGTACTGCGAGCATGCTGTGGCCAACTGGCAAGTGTCTTCACTGACATTTTCAACCTCACCCTGTCCGAGTCTGTAATACCAACATGTTTTAAGCAGACCACCATAGTCCCTGTGCCCAAGAACACTAAGGTAACCTGCCTAAATGACTACCGACCAATAGCACTCACGTCTGTAGTCATGAAGTGCTTTGAAAGGCTGGTCATGGCTCACATCAACACCATTATCCCAGAAACCCTAGACCCAATCCAATTTGCATACCGCCCTAACAGATCCTTAGTGATGACACTAAGGTAACCTGCCTAAATGACTGTGGTAGGCCTGATCCCCGACAACGATGAGACAGCCTATAAGGAGCAGGTCAGAGACCTGGCCGTGTGGTGCCAGGACAAGAAAAAAAAAGGAGATGATTGTGGACTACAGGAAAAAGAGGATCGAGCACACCCCATTCTCATCGACAGGGCTGCAGTGGAGAAGGTTGAGAGCTTCAAGTTCCTTGGTGTTCACATCACCAACAAACTAACATGGTCCAAGCACACCAAGACAGTCGTGAAGAGGGAACGACAAAACCTATTCCCCCTCAGGAGATTTGGCATGGGTCCTCAGATCCTCTAATGGTTCCACAACTGCACCATCGAGTGCTGACTGGTTGCATCACTGCCTGGTATGGCAACTGCTCGGGCATCCAAACGCAGGGCACTACAGAGGGTAGTACGAAAGGCCCAGTACATCGCTGGCGCCAAGCTTCCTGCCATCCAGAACCTCTACACCAGGCGGTGTCAGAGGAAGGCCCTAAAAATTGTCAAAGACTCCAGCCACCCTAGTCATAGACTGTTCTCTCTGCTACCGCACGGCAAGCGGTACCGGAGCGCCAAATCTAGGTCCAAGAGGCTTCTAAACAGCTTCTACCTCCAAGCCATAAGACTCCTGAACATCTAATCAAATGGCTACCCAGACAATTTGCATTGCACCCCCCCCCCTCTTTTACACCGCTGCTACTCTCTGTTGTTATCATCTATGCATAGTCACTTTAATAACTCTACCTACATGTACATATTACCTCAACTAACCAGTGCCCCTGCACATTGACTCTGTATCGGTATACCCCTGTGTATAGTCTCGCTATTGTTATTTTACTGCTGGTCTTTAATTACTTGTTACTTTTATTTCTTATTATTATTGGTATTTTTTTAAACGGCATTGTTGGTTAGGGGCTTGCAAGTTAGCATTTCACTGTAAGGTTGTATTCGGCGCATGTGGCTAATAACATTTGATTTGATTTGATTTGAAGTGCTATCACAACTTAAGCCTTCTACCTGCCTTCTCGATCCTATCACCTTCATCAAAACAGCTTTTATTTGCATATCTGCAGAAGTGCAAGCTATTGCTAATCATTCCCTGTTTACAGGCACTTTCCCCACTGCACTAAAAAAATTTCGGCCAATCTCCATCCTACCATTCTTAAGCAAAATTCTGGAGAAATTGGTTTTCAAACAACCAAATTATTTTGTATTTTTGAAAAATTCCAATCCTGTTTTTGGGCCCACCACAACATAGACAGCCTTAGTTAAAGTGGTAAATTATCTTAGAACCAACACAGATGCCAAACAGCTCTATGCATTCGACACTGTTGACCATGATGTCCTTCTGGACATACTGGAGAGGTGGGTTGGTCTCTTAGGTACAGTTCTTAATTGGTTTAGGACCTATTTAACCGGTCGAGAGTTTTGTCACCATTAGTGAACATAACTCAGAGAAAATACATATCACATGCGGCGTTCCACAAGGTTCAATTTTGGGTCCTGTACTGTTCAGTTTATACGGTATATGTTACCCCTTGGCAGCATTATCAGAAAGCACAGTATTGATTTTCACTGATACGCAGACGATACACAACTTTACATTTGTGTCACCAGAGGATTTGAGCTCCTCTGATAAATTATTAGACTGTATTAGTGATTTAAATACTTGGATGGCTCCCAACTTCCTCCAGCTAAATCAAGACAATACCGAGGTACTTATTGTTGGAGCCAAAGCACATAGAGAGAATCTGGCCGGCACATTTGAATTCACAGGCAATAAAGACAAAACAAAAAACCTAGGTGTTATTTTAGAATCTGAAATCAATTGCGAATTACACATTAGGAATGTGACAAAAATAGCTTTTTACCACCTGAGGAACATTACCAAGGTGCGGCCGTTTCTCTCTCAGGCTGATACAGAGAGACTCATCCATGTTTTTATTACAAGCAGGCTTGACTACCGTAATGCTTTCCTGTCTGATCTACCCAAGAAAGCCATTGGTCAACTGCAAAACATACAGAATGCTGTAGCACGTGCACTGACCAAGACCAGACTGAGAGCACACTGCCTGTGAGTTTTAGAATTCGTTTTAAACTTCAAATGTTTTTTAAATCCATCCACGATTGTGACCCCAATACATGCCAGACATGCTTTTAAATTATGTACTCAGTAGGTCCCTCAGGTCCTCTGGCACTGGCCTTTTAACTATCCCAAAGCCTAGGACCAAGAGGCATGGAGAGGTAGCCTTTAGTTACTATGCCCCGAGCCTCTGGAATAGCCTGCCGGAGAACCTGAGGGGGGCCGAAACTGTGGACATTTTTCAAAGAGATCTCAAAACACACATTTTTAGCTTTGCTTTTCCTTGGGGTGCTTTTTAGTCGTTCAGTTTTATTGTTATTTTTTTTGTTTTTTATCCTCTTACGTTTGTTGTGTAGTAAATATTTCAGTTTTATTTTTCCTGTGAAGCACATTGTCTTTGTGCTGTATAAATAAAGCTTGATTTGACTTGATCGTCTCAAGGCTTAAAAATCCTTCTTTAACCTGTCTCCTCCCCTTCATCTATACTGATTTAAAGGGGATTGAACAAGTGACATCAATAAGGGATCATAGCTTTCACCTGGAATCCCCTGGTCTGTCTATGTCATGGAAAGAGCAGATGTTCTAAATGTTTTTTTTACACTCAGTGTATATATTGCATGTTTCATTTTTCTGACCTTAACCATCTCCTGGGCGATCTGTCTGGTCTTGTTGACATCCAGGATGACTTTGGCATCCCTCACCACCGAATATAGAGTCCTTCCCTTACACAAGCTGAGAGAGAGATAGACATTACACCTTAACAACACATCATACTATACATTAGAATAGAGTAGAGTAGAATAACATATTCATCTTCACAGCAAGAGATGCATTGCTTCATGAAATCATATGCTATGTTTTTTGTTTGTTTTTTAACCAGGGGGGCATTGTTAATTAAATTAAATGAATTAAATATGCAACAATGATGATGGTATCACTTCTAGCGTAGGGAAACCCCATCCTGTCATGCCAACCCCTACTGGTGATATATCCTCTAATCACATTACATTATATCGCCAATTGACCACAAACGGAGCATTTGGCTTTGTAGTGGAGGAATAACTGGTGTGACATCTATCTCCAAGGCCCCGTGTTTGGGCTCAGAGGGAAGGCGATGGATGAGAGTAGAAAACAACTAAAGCCAGGGGCTGCCTGCCATCTTTCTATCCACTACTGGTGAATCATAGAATGGTTCCACGAAAGCAATGTCCTCTGATAATTTTGAGCCGCCGACTACTCGACTGTACAGTATGTCATTATCATTTAATCCGAACAAGCGTAGGCCATATTTTATACCAGACCATTTTGCTGTCATGTTGATGGCCCTTGTGAAAGTATAGAGCTACACTGTCATTGAAATGTGGAAGGATTCCTTGATTCTTGTCAAGGTTGGGCATGAGAGGTCAGGGGGGAGGTGGATAGGGAGGGAAAGAGGAGGAGGGGGAGGAGATATCAATGTAAGTTTCATCCCAGAGTGCAGAATTACACCCCTCACATCTTCTCACCCCAATAACGCCTTTCCCCTCCTAACCCTCACACCCCAAAGCCTTCCCCCTCACCCTCCTCACCTCATCCTTCCATCCCCCTCACCCCTTCCATTCACCTCCTTACCCCCTCCTCTTAACCCTGAGCCTTTCCCCTCACGCCGACTGTGACGGCTCGACGCAGATAGGTGACATCCAGATGACCTGAGGGCCAGCTGATACCGGAGCTTCATGCATATTCATTCATACCAAGTCGTAAGGTGACAGGAGCCATTTTTAGCATCTCTCTGGGCCCTCTGTGGTTCCAGATGACGAGGCAGGGGCCTTATGTCGCCTGATGATGCACCATCCCCGTCAACAACTTCAGGTACCGTTAAAGATCCAGGGATGTCATCAATTACTGCCATACTTCATTGAAGAGTGGGTGTGTCGTACGGGTGTAAGTGCGTGCATGCATGTGTGTGTACTGAAGGTTTTGAAAACAGCCAGGGATGACACTCTTTTCTTATCAAAAGAAAATAAAGTCACCAAAACAATCAGAGGGCCTAACTTTGAAAGCTGAGTAATTATTCTGTATGGATAGAAACCTACGGTGACGAGAAAATATTATTCCACGCTGCGGACGCTCCTGCAAATCAGTCCACTCACAGCCACTCAGGAAGAATCAAACACAAACAATCAATATTTATATTTTCCCAATCACTGACGAAACCTGCATCCCCATCTGGTATGAGCCCATTTCTACCTCATTCAGGTTACATTTTTTATGTTTGTCCTGATGCTTTCTGGGGTAATGGGCCTGAATAGAATAATTAAGACTCCTGTTCCGCTAGCTATAATAAGAGCAAGCTCGGCTAGCTATGACTAATAAATACAAGTATTCCTCTGACATTGTCATTTACTTTGATTTCATGCACTCACTCATTTCTAGCACTCAGGACTTCAGAGAACGATAGATCGATCATTTGTATCCACATTTCTAGGCAAGCAGTCAAACCTTATGAGCTATGTTTGGCCTACGCTCAGTCTTATACTTTAGACAACATGACATGGTATCTGTATGATATTGAATCTTTATTCTAGTTCCCATTATTAGCCATTCAATGTCCTTTTTTTATTCATGATGACATGTATTTAAGAGGAACAGAGCACATAAATTAATTATTCAGTTTGCACATGTAAACCCACAGCAAAGATCATTTTCCTCCATAGCCACATATAATAGGGGTAGTCCATATATGGTGTGTAATCCCAAACATGTTACTCTCCTGGAATCATTTGCAAATTAACAATTGTGAAGAACATGCTATAATTTCCATTTTGGTGAATGAAGTACAGTACAGAGCAACAGTCTAACCCCACATCTGCCGGGGATGACTGTGTTTTTGTACAAGGCAAAGCATACACTTTGACTTTGAGTGCTCTTAACTATTGTTTGCGAGTGTTGGTGGTTCGCTGATGAGTAAACTTCCCTGAAAGCTCCTCGAGATAATGCCTATATGATTTAGCTAAAGAGCTAATGCGGTTTCAAGTCATGCAAATCCAGCAGATCATCCCAGTCAGTAGCATGCTTGGGCCAGTGAAGAAAATACAGTAATAATGCTTAACTTTTTTTTTTCAAAAATAAACTGTCACGATCGTCTTCGTGAGAGAGAGAGGACCAAGACGCAGCGTGTGAGAAATACATTCTCTTTTTATTAGAGAAGAGCAACGAACGAAACAAAACAACAAACTGACGACCGTGAGGCTATATAAACAAAATGGTGCTGACACTGACCACTACACACTGACATAGACAATTACCCACAAACACATGATGCCCATGGCTGCCTTAAATATGGCTCCCAATCAGAGACAAATGAAAGACATCTGTCTCTGATTGAGAACCACTCAGGCAACCATAGACTTACCTAGAAACATTCACTAAACACAAACCCATACACTAAACCCAACACCCCCTTTTCCATATAACCACCCAAGACGAGACAAAACACAAACATTCCCCATGTCCCACCCTGACCTAAATAAAATAATAATGAAAACAAAGAATACTAAGGCCAGGGCGTGACATAAACTGTTTTTTAGTTATGTTGATTATTTAATCACTTGCGCTGCAAGTATTTGGTACTTGAAAAGTCATTGACGTTCAAGTAGCCGATTTAGAAGCTTTACTGCGCCAATATCATAGCTGCGGGAAGTAGTTTGGGGGTGGGGGTGCAGTGATTTTGCAGATTTTTTTGGGGGGGGGGCTGCACAGAAGGCATCTATATCGGTCCGCTAATACAGGACTAGTAAAGGCCCAATGTTCTACTTTTGAGATTTTTAAAAAACTAAATGTATTTGAGTGTTTAACAGCATTTGTAACTTGAGTCAGATAATTATCTGTACAAAACTGTTAATTGCGGATTATCAAAATACTGGCTCAATTGGTAGCGCATAACATGTGCAATGCCAGGGTTGTGGGTTCGATTTTCACGGGGGTCCAGTACAAACAAAAAAATGAAAATGTTTGCACTCACTACTGTAAGTAGCCAGTCACTCTAGATAAGAGCATCTACTAAAATGTTGCTTGATATATTTTTTCGAGTTTAATTTTTTTTGTTGCAATTGCAACTTATTTCTATGTGACAACTGAAATGTTCTATTCATTCCTTTTCCATTTTTATCGACACTCTTGTCCAGAGCAACTTACAGTAGTGAGTGCACACATTCTCCCCATGGGAATCAAACCCACAACCCTAGCATTGCAACCGCCATTCTCTACCAACTGAGCCACATCATCACAAACCACTCTCAATGTACTCAATTACTGTATTGTGCATTGTTTTTCTTCATTGGAAAGTCTACAGGTTAAAACCTAGATTGCCAGGAAAGAAAGGGACAGGGCAAGAACTAATAAAATTCCAACTATTGAATCCTGCAAGAAGCTGTTCTTAATTATAAACTGGGTGGTTCGAGCCCTGCATGCTGATTAGCTGACAGCTGTGGTATATCAGACTGTATACCATGTGTATGACAAAACATTTATTGTTACTGCTCTAACCAGTTTACAGTGCAATTGGAAAGTATTCAGACCCCTTGACTTTTTACACATTTTGTTATGTTACAGCCTTATTCTAAAATTGATTAAAAAATTGTTTTTCGTTATCAATCTACTCACAATAACCCGCAATGACAAAGCGAAAACATAATTTTTAGAAATGTTTGTTAATTTATTAAAAATAGAAACAGAAATACCTTATTGGCATAAGTATTTAGACCCTTTGCTATGAGACTCGAAAGTGAGCTCAGGTGCATCCTGTTTCCATTGATCATCACTGTCAAACGCTCCCTAAAACACTTCAGCGAGCAGGCCTTTCTAATCGACCTGGCCCGGGTATCCTGGAAGGATATTGACCTCATCCCGCCAGTAGAGGATGCCTGGTTGCTCTTTAAAAGTGCTTTCCTCACCATCTTAAATAAGCATGCCCCATTCAAAAAATGTAGAACTAAGAACAGATATAGCCCTTGGTTTATCCCAGACTTGACTGCCAATGACCAGCACAAAAACATCCTGTGGCGTACTGCATTAGCGTCAAATAGCCCCCGCGATATGCAACTTTTCAGGGAAGTCAGGAACCAATATACACAGTCAGTCAGCTAAGTATAGCTTTTTCAAACAGAAAATTGCATCCTTTAGCCCTAATTCCAAAATGTTTTGGGACATTGTAAAGTCCATGGAGAATAAGAGCACCTCCTCCCAGCTGCCCACTGCATTGAGGCTAGGAAACACTCACCACAGATAAATCTACGATAATCAATCATTTCAAAAAGCATTTTTCTACGGCTGGCCATGCTTTCCACCTGGCTACCCCTACCCTGCCCAACAGCTCCGCACCACCTGCAGACACTTGCCCAAGTCCCCCCCGCTTCTCCTTCACCCAAATCCAGACAGATGATGTTCTCAAAGAGCTGCAAAATCTGGATCCCTACAAAGCAGCTAGGCTAGACAATCTGGACCCTCTCTTTCTAAAATTATCCGCCAAAATTGTCGCAACCCCTATTACTAGCCTCTTCAATCTCTCTTTCTTATCGTCTGAGATCCCAAAAGATTGGAAAGCTGCCGCGGTCATCCCCCTCTTCAAAGGGGGAGACACTCTAGACCCAAACTGTTATAGACCTATATCCATCCTGCCCTGCCTTTCTAAAATCTTCGAAAGCCAAGTTAACAAACAGATCACCGACCATTTCGAATCCCACCGTACCTTCTCCACTATGCAATCTGGTTTAGGAGCTGGTCATGGGTGCACCTCAGCCACGCTCAAGGTCATAAACTATATCATAACCGCCATCGATACAAGACAATACTGTGCAACCGTCTTCATTGACCTGGCCAAGGCTTTTGACTCTGCCAATCACTGCATTCTTATCGGCAGACTCAACAGCCTTGGTTTCTCAAATGATTGCCTCGCCTGGTTCACCAACTACTGCTCAGATAGTTCAGTGTGTCAAATCAGAGGGCCTGTTGTCCGGACCTTTGGCAGTCTCTATGGGGGTGCCACAGGGTTCAATTCTCAGGCCGACTCTTTTCTTTGTATATATCACTGCTGTCGCTCTTGCTGCTAGTGATTCTCTGATCCACCTTTACACAGACGACACCATTCTGTATACATCTGGCCCTTCTTTGGACACTGTGTTAACTTCTTATGGCTGGGGGCAGTAATGAGTAGCTTGGATGAATAAGGTGCCCAGAGTAAACTGCCTGCTACTCAAGCCCAGAAGCTAAGATATGCATATTATTAGTAGATTTGGATAGAAAACACTCTGAAGTTTCTAAAACTGGTTGAATGATATCTGTGAGTATAACAGAACTCATATGGCAGGCAAAAATCTGAGAAAAAATCCAATCAGGAAGTGGGAAATCTGAGGTAGGTTTGTAGGTTTGCCTAGGTTTGTAGGTTTGCCTATCCAATATACAGTGTCTATGGGGTCATATTGCACTTCCTAAGGTTTCCACTAGATGTCAACAGTCTTTAGAACCTTGTTTCAGGCTTCTACTGTGAAGGATGAGGGAATGAGAGCTGTTTCAACCAGGTGTCTGGCAGAGTGCCATGAGCTCATTCAGGCGCTCCCCCGTGAGAGGTAGCTGCGTTCCTTTTTGTTTCTAAATACAAAGGAATTCTCCGGTTGAAACATTATTGAAGATTTATGTTAAAAACATCCTAAAGATTGATTCTATACATCGTTTGACATGTTTCTATGAACTGTAATGGAACTTTTTGACTTTTCGTCTGGCCTGCGCGTCATGAATTTGGATTTTTTAACTAAACGCACACACAAAAAGGAGGTATTTGGACATAAATTATGGACTTTCTCGAACAAAACAAACATTTATTGTGGAAGTGGGATTCCTGGGAGTGCATTCTGATGAAGCTCATCAAAGGTAAGTGAATATTTTTAATGCTATTTCTGACTTCTGTTGACTCCACAACATGACGGGTACCTGTACGACTTGTTTTTGTGTCAGCGCCGTACTCAGATTATTGCATGGTGTGCTTTTCCGTAAAGTTTTTTTGAAATCTGACACTGACATTGAGGAGAAGTGGATCTATAATTCCATGTATAACACTTGTATTGTCATCAACATTTATAATGAGTATTTCTGTAAATTGATGTGGCTCTCTGCAAAATCACCAGATGTTTTGGAGGCAAAACATTACTGAACATAACGCACCAATGTAAACTGAGATTTTTGGATATAAATAGGAACTTTATCGAACAAAACATACATGTATTGTGTAACATGAAGTCCTATGAGTGTCATCTGATGAAGATCATCAAAGGTTAGTGATTAATTTTATCTCTATTTCTGCTTTTTGTGACTCCTCTCTTTGGCTGGAAAAATGGCTGTGTTTTTCTGTGACTAGGTACTGACCTAACAATCAGATGGTGTGCTTTCATCGTAAAGCCTTTTTGAAATCGAACACTGTGGTGGGATTAACAACAAGTTTATCTTTAAAATGTTCTAAAATACTTGTATGTTTGAGGAATTTTAATTATGAGATTTCTGTTGTTTGAATTTGGCGCCCTGCACTTTCACTGGCTGTTGTCAAGTCGATCCCGTTAACGGGATCTCAGCCGTAAGAAGTTTTAAGGGTCTAATTTCCAAGCTTAAAATGATAAACTTTCAACATTGTCCAGATGCAAGTACCTTCAATCCAGTAAAATAAAAAAGCAAATTATTTAAATTCATGTTCAGCAGTACCTCATAAGTGCTACACCAACTGATGTATTTTGTTATCAAAGCTTTGAGTTTTGAAATATAATATGGTCTGAGAATAACAATATTGGCAGGCCAGGCATATAGGCAACATGCTGTGATAATGTATTAGGAGTGTGTTTCTGTTTGTTCTTGTCTAGACACACATATGTTATATCATTCCATGTTAACTCTTATATTAAACTTACCACTTGCTTCTCGACTCCCAGCATCTACGTTACATGGTAAGCGTATGTATTGACTTTTTTTCTACAGAGCTAATGTCACGCCCTGACCTTAGTTCCTTTTTCATGTATCTATTTTGGTTTGGTCAGGGTGTGAGTTGGGGTGGGCATTCTATGTCTGGTGTTCTATGTTGTCTATTTCTTTGTGTTTGGCCATGTGTGGTTCTCAATCAGAGGCAGCTGTCTATCGTTGTCTCTGATTGAGAACCATACTTAGGTAGCCTGTTTCCACCTGTGTTTGTGGGTAGTTGTTTTCTGTTTTGTGTGTTAGATAGAACACACCAGATAGAACTGTTTCGTTTGTGCCGTTTTGATCATTTTTGTTCTAGTGTTCGGTTATAATAAAAATCATGGACACGTACCACGCTGCACCTTGGTCCTCACCTTCTTCCACCAACAGTCGTTACAGCTAAACTATTTTACAATAGCTTCACAGTTCTATGAGGTGAACACAAGGGGATCAGAGGCAGGAGAGGGGAATTTAAGGAGGGGGCTACTTTGACAGGAAAAGGGTTGGGCTCCTTCCCTATAATGCAAGACCAGCTGCTGGTAATAAACACAAAATATGTTAATTATTGTATTGTCACTCCTAAGCTGTCAAGTATGTTTATTACAGGGTTGTCTGACCCAATGCCCCTCCTGTACTTGAAGAGCACGTAACGACCTGCTTACTCATCCTGTGCTTGGGCACCGCTTGCCACCGTTATAGTGCAATTAATGTATCGTTTAGTGTTGTGTTGTGGCTTTGCTGGCATATATCCCCCCATTTGTTTTGTTTGTTTGCCCCTCCAAGATGTACATGCTAAAATCGCCACTGGTGTCACCGGAGGAAAGGAAGGAGAGATCAGGGACCGCGAGAGGCGGACCCTCTGCTGCTCTCTCCCTCCCTCTGCTGAGACTAATGGCGTGTTTAAAACAACTGGGAACTCTGAAAACTTTGCCTTCCGACTTCTGTGCGTTCAAGACAACTGGGAACTCTGAGGGGGAAAAACGAGATCAGACTGGGAAAAATAGCTTTGAGCCGTCATCCAATTCGGAACTCCAAGTCGGAAAATCTGGCATCTTTCTGGAGTTCCGACCTGAAGATCACTGACGTCATGATTTGACCTAGTTTTTTCCCCCAGAGTTCCCAGTTGTCTTGAAAGCACCATGACCATCAGATGCAGGTACGTTCAGTCCAGTAAAATAAAAAAGCGAATTATTTCAATTCATGCTCCACAGTGCCTCACAAGTGCTACACCAACTGATCTATTTTGTTATCAAAGCTTTCAGTTTTGAAATATAATATGGTCTGAGAATAACAATATTGGCAGGCCAGGCATGTAGACAATATGCAGTGATAATGTATTAGGCGTATTGCCCAAACCTCATTCATACAGAACAGTTTTTATTAAGTTAATGTTACATTTTTTAAGTCCTGTTTAAATAAATTAAACCGGGCAGTAGATCTTGGCTTGCTTTTTGACTGCGAAAGTGATCTTGACTCAGAAAAGATTAGTGACCACTGCTCTAAATACTCAAATTCATGTTAAGTAAAAAAACAATACAAAATAAAAATGGCTGACACCATTCAAACCAATGAGTGTTTGGAACTTTTTCCTACAGAGCTAAACTGTTTTACAATAGCTTTGCAGGCATTTTGATGTTAACGTTCCGGAGAAATGTTGCGATAGTATTCCACTTCACAACTCTATGAGGTGAACACAAGAGGATCAGGAGCAGGAGAGGTGAATTTAAGGAGGGGGATACTGTGACAGGAAAAGGGTTGGGCTCCTTCCCTATACTGCAAGACCAGCTGCTGGTAATAAACACAAAATATGTTAATTATTGCATTGCCACTCCTAAGCTGTCAAGTATGTTTATTACAGGGTTGTCTGACCCAATACCTCTCCTGTACTTGAAGAGCGCACGCAACAACATGCTTGCTGATTAAGTCTTCAGTTGACTGTAATCCATGTTGGAACAGAGCTCAGGAATTACAAACATCATCACTCACCTGGTGATGATGGCCAGGTGTGGAGGGCTCATGCAGGCGCCCATGAAGAGGACCACATTCTCATGCCGAGTGTTTCGGTAGGCCATCACCTCCCTCTTGAAGGCCTTGAGCTGGTCCTCATTGTCACGCTCGATGTCGATGAGGCGGATGGCCACCTCGCCATGCCAGCGCCCGTGGAACACTTGGCCGAAGCGACCTGAAGAGGGCAGAAGGTACTGTAAGTTAGAGGTTAGAGAGGTGTGGTGGTTAATTTCTTTACTATCAAATGAGGAGAGACAAACGTATCACACAAGTCAGAGTTATACTTAAACTAAATCTTCCATAGTGAGAGATTTGCAATAGAAATGGCTTGTCGACGAATCAGTGTCTCTGATTCGTTGAAAAGCGGTGAGACAAAAGTACAAAGGTCTTTTATTGCCAAGATCCACCCCCTAGTCGACATAACAAACCACAGATGTTTTGAACGGGTCACAAGGTCAGACTTTTTAAATGAGAAAGGAGTATCCTGTAGCCAGATCGCATTCGCTATAAATTATTGTTCAGTTTGGTCCCTAAGACGAGGTTCCAATCTCATTCCTGGTACTTCATAGCACAAAAACACCAACTCATCCAATGGCATAAATCAATTGTCAACTCCAGATACTCCCATCTCAAGTAAAACCCCTTCTTGACCTCACTCCTGGACAAGCTCACTGAGGGGAGTGAGCCTCTAGGTCATACACTAACCCAGGATAACATCAGAGATGACATACAATGGTTCCAGACACTACCACACACATCCCCCAATGCTAAGGGAGGGAGTGACTGGCGCACAGACATTGTGGAGACAAGTAATTGGTTCCCCATTAATCACGCCATCCCTTCACATGGTTTAAGAATAGGTAGACACATTCACATATGAAGCCAATGTTCCCTCCTGTCCTCTTCCCTTTCTGATATTCTGCATAGCACCAGGGACATGTGGAAGACAAGCCTGACCTCTCCCCTCTCTGGGCCCCAGGTGACTGAGCCCCAGCTGAGGGAAGAAGTGCAACTGCCAACACCAGAGTCCGAAGGGATACATTCTAATAACAAGTATATCACATAAGCATATTATGCAGATAAGACATCTTTATTATCTATGTTACACAACTAATTCTGATTCTTCCGCCACAGAGGTTTCAAGCCTGACACTAAAAAGTGGGGTCTGAATTGGTAACTGGAGGGCTGCCGTTTTCAGGGGGGTGAAGCAATTAGGTGGACCAATTTCCACTGTAAGAGTTGGACTAATACAATTTTATTGTATGGTATTGTATCTTATTGACATTATTTCAATTAATGTATTTATTGCTTATTTGTTGGATAAAACAAGTTGACTGCAAAATCCCTTTAATTTGAACCATTCATCATTCCAGGCAATACTATAGCTATAATGTCAATTGTACCTCTTCCCTGTTAATTGGTTCTGTATCCTGATAGGCTAGCTCATTGAGCGGCTGTTTGAACACAGGTGTGGTCCCTGTGACCTAATTATTGAAGGAAACGCTTTTAACAGCAGGTGTGTCATTGTTTAAGAGATCCTTGTGTGTGAGCCACAGTTTTAGCCATCAGTTACTTGTTTACTTGGTTTATCCTGCCGTTTTACAATAAATGAAGCATTTTTGCACATTTTACTTCTGTTGGTTTTTAATGCCTTTTAAGTGGTAGAGCATAGGCCGGCTCTCTCACAGTATTGTATGAATAATAATAATACATTACATTTCTATAACGCTTTTCATAGAATCGCTAAGCGTTTCAAGAACAAAAAAGAAGCAAGCAATATATCATGACAGGTCAACCAATAGAGGCCAAGTCTTTGAAAGCTGCATCCTCCGAAGATGGAAAGGGTCAGATCATGGCTTGAGCGGAGAGAGCTGGTCAGATGATGGTGATGGAGTCTGCTGATCTTGTCAGAGGCTATTCATTTAAGTCTGTCTATTACCTTTCCCGATGAGCTCCCCTATCTCTAGCTGTTCGAAGGGGATGTCCCACTCCTGGAGAAAGATGGAGGTCTGGCTGGCTTTACGGGGGAAGTTACGGGCCGACAGCAGAGACAGGTTCATCTCCTCAAACTCATCCTCCGAGTACTCCGCCTCGTCGTTGCCCTCCTCGTTCTGCTCAGGAGAGGAAGAGTGAGACTAATTTCCATCCAGGTCAACAATAACTGTTTTATAATAATTATTGAATGTGCTGTCCTCTACTGTACAATTATATTCAAATAAAATCCAATTAGATTCAATTGAAACGGTGAAAAGGGACAGTCTTGTTGTGGGGTTGCAGAGGATTACCATCTGGATACGTCAGCATGCCAAACTATAACAGACATGACAAAGGCTACACAGATCATATTCAGAAAGAAATCATACAACGCCATCAGATGGGGGACTCACGTCTGATGTCGCTTCAACTTCAATCTGTAGTAAAGGATTTAAAGGGTTCACCTCGATTCTGAAAACAAGAGCGCGGCATGCAGACGGGAATTATGAGCACTTTACATCCCACACGTTAGCATTATACATATATGCACTGAACCGTGTTGAATCATGCATCATGGACATTGATTAAACACCATACACTTAGTGAGCCATCCTTTTCGTCCATTTAGTTGCAGTTAACCTTTCCTAACCTCTCTATCATCATTACAGATTCACACAGTATCTGTGTGAGGAGAGACACTGATTGGCAGCTCAGTGTCGTGACGATATGTGTATGAAATTATATGTGATCCCTGTGCCGCGTGGGGCCCCTGGTAGGGCCTCTGTCTCCTAATGAGAGGATCCAGCCGGGGCCAGAGAGAGGCCCTCATTAAACCAGGGAAGAGGCCATTAAGGCAGGGGAATCAGCCAGCTGCCACTGGGTGCTGGCTAGGCGAGGGAGAGCGTGGAGCTGCACACAGAGAAGACTGGCTTTAATTAAATCATGAGAATGTGTGTTTCATAACCAAGATAATGTATTCATATTTGTCAGAAGGCAGAGAAGGAGAGGGGAAAGACAGAGAGGGAGAGAGCAGTGGGGGTGAGAGAGAGAGAAAGAGAGAGTGTGTGTGCCCGAGTGAGAGATAGGGAGGAAAAAAAGGGAGCAATAGCGAGAGAGACAGAGCGACTGTTGCTGGCTGCACCTTAAACTAATTTCCCCTGTCATATTGACACTGAAACAACACCTGTGTCAGTCAAAAACAAGTCATTCAAACAGCCACCTATTTCTATTAGCTTAAAAACCACCAGCAATTGACTATAAAAATTGTCTATGAAAGCTAGAGTTACTGAACGCTACCTTTTAGTTTTGTGATTGATTGAGATTATAATGTAATTAGCTGAAGACTCCAAAGACGTCAATTGAGTAGAGATATCCATGGGAGCGATACTAAAAAGGAATGACCATTTCAATAAGCATAAAAATCCACCAAAAATTGAAAACAATTGAAAATCGTCTATGAAAGCAAGTTTAGGTTTATTTGAACATCTTGGTACATATGCAGTTACTGAAAGCTAAAGTTACTGAGTGCTACTTTGGGTTTAGTTTTGTGATCGATTGAGATTATAATCTAATTAGATGAGTAGTCCAAAGACATCTCCATCACTCCTTGTCTCCTCCTTCTGCTTGTTTTCCACAGCCGTGGTTTTCAAAAAACCAAGCGGAATCCAGTTGGCATCGTAACTGTAGCGTGAAGTGAAGGCCATGCTAACATTAGCCCCAGAGTGTTTGTCTAGCCCTTCATCGCTCATTGAAATTGTCACCAAAACATCTTTGCTCAAATAGTTCAAAGTCCCTATCCTCGTTAACCAATGAAGGGACAGAGATAGACAGACAAGATGTGATATGAGGGTTATCTGAAACAGTCTGTTTGTTGCCCACACGATCATGCGGACATTACTCTGCGACCGCATCGCTTGACAACATTTCTCAGCACATCATTAAAAAAGAACATTTAGGTCATTTTCTGACATACTTCACTGGCAAAAGGATTCGGAGGAAGAACCAGAGGTATTTGTCAACAGTCTAACTCCAAAATGGCACCGGAGAACAAGGCTGACGTTTTACGTATTCCTAACCAATTGTGTTTGCGTTGTTTGTAACTTATTTTTTTAACTTATTTTGTACATAATGTTGCTGCTACCGTCTCTTATTACCGAAAATAACTTCTGGGCATCAGAACTGCGATTACTCACCACAGACTGGCAGAATCCTTTTTTTCCTTTAACGAGCCCGACATTAATGATATACTGCTTTCCCGGGAACAGGCCCAGATCCCCGTCATTTGCATGAAGAGAAGGCCGAGAAAAAGGTGCCAGAGGGCGGGCTGCCTTCTGAGAATTCGTAGACGATCGAATAAACCCCCACTTCCTTCCATTCTGCTAGCAAGCATGCAATCTTTAGAAAATAAAATCGATGACCTACGCGGAAGATTAAACTACCAACGGGACATTCAAAACTGTAATATCTCATGCTTCACGGAGTCATGGCTGAACGATGACATTATCAACATGCGGCTGGTTATACACTGTATCGGCAGGACAGAACAGCGGCATCTGGTAAGACAAGGGGTGGCGGACTATGTATTTTTGTAAATAACAGCTGGTGCACGATATCTCAGGAAGTCTCGAGGTTTTGCTCGCATGAGGTAGAGTATCTCATGATAAGCTGTAGACCACACTATCTACCTAGAGAGTTTTCATCTGTATTTTTCGTAGCTGTCTACATACCACCACAAACTGATGCTGGCACTAAGACCGCACTGAATGAGCTGAATGAACCAGAGGGGGGGGAAATATGGACCACCTTTACTCCACACACAGAGACGCATACAAAGCTCTCCCATGCCTTCCATTTGGCCAATCTGACCATAATTCTATCCTCCTAATTTCTGTTTTCAAGCAAAAATTAAAGCAGGAAGCACCAGTGACTATCAATAAAAAAAGTGGTCAGATGAAGCAGATGCTAAGCTACAGGACTGTTTTGCTAGCACAGACTAGAATATGTCCGGGACTCCTCCGATGTCATTGAGGAGTACACCACATCAGTCATTGGCTTCATCAATAAGTGCATCGATGACGTCGTCCCCACAGTGGCCGTATGTACAAACCCTAACCAGAAGCCATGGATTACAGGCAACATCCGCACTGAGCTAAAGGCTAAAGCTGCCGCTTTCAAGGAGTGGGATTCCGCTATACCCTCCAACAAACAGGCAAAGCATCAATACAGGACTAAGATCAAATCGTACTACACCGGCTCTGATGCTCGTCGGATGTGGCAGGGCTTGCAAACCATTACAGACTACAAAGGGAAGCGCAGCCGAGAGTTACCCAGTGACACGAGCCTACCAGACGAGGTAAACTACTTCTATGCTCGCTTCGAGGAAAATAACACTGAAACATGCATGAGAGCACCAGCTATTCCCGGAAGACTGTATGATCACGCTTTCCGCAGCCGATGTGAGTAAGTCCTTTAAACAGGTCAACATTCACAAGGCAGCAGGGCCAGACGGATTACCAGGATGTGTACTGCGAGCATGCGCTGACCAACTGGCAAGTGTCTTCACTGACATTTTCAACCTCTCCCTGTCCGAGTCTGTAATACCAACATGTTTTAAGCAGACCACCATAGTCCCTGTGCCCAAGAACACTAAGGTAACCTGCCTAAATGACTACCGACCCGTAGCACTCACGTCTGTAGTCATGAAGTGCTTTGAAAGGCTGGTCATGGCTCACATCAACGCCATAATCTCAGAAACCCTAGACCCACTCCAATTTGCATACCGCCCTAACAGATCCACAGATGATGCAATCTCTATTGCACTCCACCCTGCCCTTTCACCTGGACAAAAGGAACACCTATGTGAGAATGATATTCATTGAATACAGCTCAGCGTTCAACACCATAGTGCCCTCAAAGCTCATCAATAAGCTAAGGACCCTGGGACTAAACAGCTCCCTCTGCAACTGTATCCTGGACTTCCTGACGGGCCACCCCCAGGTGGTAAGGGTAGATAACAACACATCTGCCATGCTGATCCTCAACACAGGGGCCCCTCAGGGGTGCGTGCTCAGTCCCCTCCTGTACTCCCTGTTCATTCATGACTGCACGGCCAGGTATGACTCCAACACCATCATTAAGTTTGTCGATGACACAACAGTGGTAGGCCTGATCACCGACAACAACGAGGCAGCCTATAGGGAGCAGGTCAGAGACCTGGCCGTGTGGTGCCAGGACAACAACCTCTCCCTCAATGTGATCAAGACAAAGGAGATGATTGTGGACTACAGAAAAAAGAGGACTGAGCACGCCCCCATTCTCATAAACGGGGCTGTAGTGGAGCAGGTTGAGAGCTTCAAGTTCCTTGGTGTCCACATCACCAACAAACTAACATGGTCCAAGCACACCAATACAGCCGTGAAGAGGGCACGACAAAACCTAATCCCCCTCAGGAGACTGAAAAAATTTGGCATGGGTCCTCAGATCCTCAAAAGGTTCTAGAGCTGCACTATCGAGAGCATCCGGACTGGTTGCATCACTGCCTGGTATAGCAACTGCTCGGCCTCCGACTGCAAGGAACTACAGAGGATAGAGCGTACGGCCCAGTACATCACTGGGGCCAAGCTTCCTGCCATCCAGGACCTCTATACCAGGCGGTGTCAGAGCAAGGCCCTAAAAATTGTCAAAGAATCCAGCCACCCTAGTCATAGACTGCCCCCCCCCCCCCTTTTACACCACTGCTACTCTCTGTTGTTATCATCTATGTATCGTCACTTTAATAACTCTTCCTACATGTACATATTACCTCAACTAACCGGTGCCCCCGAACATTGACTCTGTACCGGTACCCCCCTGTGTATAGTCTCACTATTGTTATTTTACTACTGCTCTGTAATTACTTGTTACTTTTATTTCTTACTCTTCCTCGTATTTTTTTTTAACTGCATTGTTGGTTAGGTGCTCGTAAGTAAGCATTTCACTGTAAGGTCTACACCTGTTATATTCGGAGCATGTGACTAATACGATTTGATCTAGAGTTCTACTCACCCAGGCTCAGACAGGACAGGGTGAAGGATGACCTGGGGTGTTCTGTTGGGGGCCTCTGGTGCCGGGGCCACGTCTGGAGCAGTATACAGTATATGGTAAATCATAAAATAGCTCTTATACCATGGTAACTATAGTGTAATAATCTCTATGTAATAACCCTGTAATAGTCTACTGAGCTCTGCTGGGAGCTTCCTGGGGAGTGAGATCCATGCTAAATCATAACAACAATACAGGGGCTGTAAATAATAAATAATAAGCATTAGGAGTTGTTACTACTCAGGACTTGAGATACATGAGATACTCTATCAGGACCAATCCTATACCACCATACTGTATCTCCTAAATGTTCTATCCCACCCCCATATGATTTCAGTCACATCCCCTCTTGTCAAATATCTCTCTAAAACAGTGTTTCTTCATCCTGGTCCTAAGGAACCAAAGGGGTGCACATTTAGGTTTTTGCCCTAGCACTACACACATGATTAAAATCATCAAAGCTTGATAAATAGAATCAGCTGTGTAGTGCTAGGGCCAAAACCAAAAAGGACCAGGATTAAGAAACACTGTTTTAAAAGACCCTTCTGAAATGGTCCAGCCAGGAGAGGCTCCAAAGTCTCCACACTAAGGGACCAAAAACTAAGACGGGCTTAGAGAGAAAAAAAGGCTAAGAGTTTAGAAGCTGTCAAGGAGGAGAGAACAGAATCATCAAATCACAACATCAAACAAGTCCTCCTCCTCTTCCTTTGGCCTAGTGCAGTGCATTTTGGTTAGGCGTAATGATCAATTAAGAGGCTTTTACCTGGGAAGATGAACTGCTGCTTGTATTTGAAGTAAGAAGAAGCTGCAGAGAGGGAGAGAGGGAGAATGGGTCTGAGTGGTACAGAGCTGGGTTCATAGAAGGGTTGAAATGACAATAATGATATTTCTTTCCTAGAGCAGAGATATGGGACAGACAGCTCTAAAAATCAAAGAGTAGGGGCACTACATTTACTACTTCTATGAGATACAATTTCTAAATGCACTTTAAAGACATCCTCCAGCAATTTTTGAAGTTTCCCAAGTATAAATACAGTAATGTACTGTACACACACTTATTAAGCATAACAAAAAATGTTGAGCAAATGTGTGTTTTTTAGACACAACAATAAACTTCAAGGAGTAGGGCATTCAAGAGTTGGTCTGATATGATGTCAAACCTGGACCCCTTATTGAGATGCCTTTTGCCTTTTGTTAAGTACATCAGGTGTAAAATGGGGTGAAAATGAGACGAGTAGGTTTTCATTTCATCCTGTACCTGTGAAGTTGAACTGTTTCTGTTGCCGTGCTGACTGTGGGGAGGGGTGTAGGGGGGAGGGAGGGGTGGCACTGGAAGGGAGGGGTGGAGCGGGTGAGGAAGGGGTGGAGGAGGTGGTGGAGGAGGGGTTACTGCTGGAGTCTGGCTGGTACGGGACAGGGATGTGATCCTGAGGACAGAAAGAGAGAGTGAGAGAGAGATAGATAAAGGTGGAGAGAGGAGAGATGCGACACGGGGAGAGAAAGGTAGAGACGGGAGAGAGAGAGAGAGAGAGAGAGTGTGTGGTAAAACAAAAAAACAAAAAAAGAGAGAGTGAGGGAGTCAATTTCAAGGTGTAAAATGAATACGGACCTACAGGTGAAAAAAGTCTCAAAACTGACTGTGAATCCAAAATAATTTCATTTTCCTAGGCTTGTGAGTTTACTTGCTGTTTACATGATAGCTTTTTTGGTGCCCTTCAGTAGAACATTGACAGACAGCTCATCCCCATGTGAGTCACACACTCTCTTCTTCTAGAACCCTCAGGCACCTCTCTCCTGTATCCACCTCAGTGCCTGGGGCACAGAATTAAATAAACCAGTACTATAATGCATTTCTATGGCCTAGAGCAGGTAGAACTCGGTCTCTTTTCAGACTTCCTCATTCAGACGATAACACCTGACAATGTACCTGTCGACTAATTGTGTTGTTATGACACGGGTCTATAGAGATAGTGCTGCTCAAGATAGGAGATAGGGGAGAGATATGCTGGCTTTTCTCTGAGAGATAAAAGCTCTATTACGTTGTAAGGTATAAATAAGTGGCCTTGGTTGCACTTGCTTATTATGGAGCGCTGCTATGTGTGTTCATTAATAGCACCCACCCCACACACGCACACATACATACACACCATGAACTTTTTGTGGTTGTATTGATGTGGTAGAGTAAGGGAGATCTCGTCTCAAACTACTTATGGTCACAGTGAATAAAAAAAAGTTCTATCTTGTTTAAATAAAGACTCAAAGCAATCAAATGGGTTATATTTCGTGTGACAGGACATCTGATGAAGACCCAATAAGACAAATATAATCACAGTGAGATAAAACTATAACTCTCATCCACTAACAGTTGTCTAAAACGCTATAGTGTGGGTTTCCAAACAAAATACCTCCCTTATGAAGTTATGCAAACTTAAAAATGGGGTAGTGTCACGTTCTGACCATAGTTATTTTGAATTTTCTTTATTTTAGTGTGGTCAGGGCGTGAGTTGGGTGGGTTATCTATGTTTTGTGTTTCTATGTTGGGTTTGTCGTTTGGCCTGATATGGTTCTCAATCAGAGGCAGGTGTTTGTCATTGTGTCTGATTGGGAACCATATTTAGGTAGCCTGTTTTGTCTTTTGGTTTGTGGGTGTTTGTCTTCCGTGTCAGTGTTTGTCGCCACTGTCGTATTGTTTTGTTCCAGTGTTCAGTTTCGTTTATTAAAAAGACATGAACACTTACCACGCTGCGCTTTGGTCCAATCCTTCTACTACCACAGACGATCGTTACAGGTAGGGGTATTTGTGGAAATCCCAAACAATGTTTGAAGAATTGAAAAGTATCTGTGGGATTGATGAGCTGCTACTTTTGAAGTGTGAAAATGAATTTGTTTTTATATAATCCAGTTGACGGTGGTTTGTCCAGTAATGCTTGTCGTCAGACTGGACTTCAGGTGGTGCACATTTCAAACAGCCCAAAAGATTTCAAACAGACCAAAATAACAGATATCAAGACAACAGAGCTCAGATGTGGAAGCACGGAACGGAGGCTGCGTGTGTGTGTGTGGGCGCACGTACATGTGAGCATGCGTTCATGCGTCTGGTAGTTCCTACCTTGTTGATTTTGTTGGTTTTGGGCAGCGTCTGACTGATGTGCAGGTCTGTGTACCTGAGCGGGTTGTTGATGTCACATGGTACCGATTCAGTCCGTACCAAACGAGCTGGGGGGAGACCAAATCAGACAAACAACAAAACACTGAGAGAAAGTCTTTATTTTCTCGAAATTCTGAATGTGAAAATATGACAAACTCTTCTTCTTTGAAGATGGTCCTTTTTGCTCTCGCAAGGGAACACTTAAGAACTCCCTAAGATACTGTAGCTCGCCAACTTCAAGTAGCAGAGACTTGAATCTTCCCTTGCTTTTTTGAAGGTTCCGTACTAAACAAAAGAAAGGTTCATAAATGGATTATTTTACCTTGATTTCCTTGGTGATCTGTCATACCGGTTGGGTGAAAAAGAGAAAGGTGTAAAGAACATACAGTTAAAGCTCACTTTAGATGACAGAGAATCTTTTAAATGAGTACTTCAAACAAAAGCACTATCACAGAGAATGAGTAGTCTTTTAAAGTAATACTTCAATAACATAAGCACTATAACAGAGAATGAGTCGTTTTTTAAAGTAAAGTTTCAATAACAAAAGCACTATAATAGAGAATGAGGAGCTTTTAAAATAGTACTTCATTAACAAAAGCACCTATATTCTAGCAATCCTAATAAGTATACCTAATATGAATATGTTTTGCGCTGCGGAATTACAGTAGGGCTATATATGTGTCACCTAGCTTGATATGCATGTGCAGTTTGTGTTACTGCTTATAATGAGAATAATACTAAAGTTTTGTGGCATGTGTATCAAGAAGTTATACTGCAATTAAAATGGTACATAATGTATGCAATCACTGCTTTCAGTCACTTTGGATAAAATAATCAGCTAAATGACATAACATGTATGAATTGAAAGACAAGTGGTGAAATCGTCCTTGAAGTTATGTGACCTGTATTATGTGACCTGAAGTCAGTCTTCAGTCCTACAGTAAGCTGCTGATCCAACAGTCCTTTACCTTTGAGGGGGTTACTTCCTCCTCCTCCTCCTCCTCTTTGGATGATCAGTAAATGGCAAGGTGGGGCTTCTTTGGTACATTTGTTGTGGCACTTCAGCCTGGTGAAACAACAGAATAAAACACTCACCAGGGCAGCATCAGAAATGGCATCCTATTCCCTACATAGTGCACTACTTTTGATCAGAGTCTGATCAAAAGTAGTGCATTATATAGGGAATAGGGTGTCACTTCGGATGCAACCCCAGACATCACTGAATCTCTGCTACTCATTTTCCAAACAGTTAAAAGAAACCCATTCTTGAACTTGTAATAGTCTGGGTCATTAAGGAAATAAAAAAAGTCTGAGTTCCACCCAATTATTTCCCTTGTGTCAAAAATGTCACATTCAGTTGGTTGTAAAATTGGTTAATTTACTCAAGTAATCGGTTTTAAAATGATAATGATAATTGCTTGTTCTTTTCAGAGATTTCCCCAAGTATAGGGTGACAAATTCCCTTTCCAGAAATCTAATAATAATGTGGATGAACAAATATGGATAACAAGAAAGAGTTTATAGCCTGAGATTTGGTTATCACCTATAACCAACCAGGATGATCATTCATTGATGTTTATCTTCTGTTAAAGCACACCAAAATACATTTTTATAAACATGTTATGCACGGCAATACACTTTTCTAATGGCGTAGTAATGTTTTTTGAACACAGATTAGAAGAAATACTAGGAAGGACCTTACTTGCAGTTTTTACATTTAAGTCCAAACAACATTCCTTTTCCACACACTATGCATGTCTGAGACATCCAGTACTTGGTGGAAAACCTGCAAGCACAAGAAGAGAGAGAGGAAGAGAGCGAGATCAGAGCACATCAACAAAACAAGACATCTCTTCTACCTGTTTGTTCGTGCATAAACGAGTGCAAACAAAAGCCACCAGGTGTGGATCATCGCAGAAAAATATCACAGATTGCTTGTGACCTTTTGGATTATGATTCCCATTCACCTTGTGATGACAAATGGTTTTTGTCATAGAATGCCTCATATTCACAAGTCACATAAAAAATATGATAATATTATTATTTCTTTGGCAGGTTAACGTTTCCATGACATAAGAAAGATGGACGCCTATAGGGCTCATCTTTCCCCACCGCGCAACAATTTTAGCTCCAATCTCCAATGCACCTTGATTCAATTTGGGGGCCCCCACTCCTTTCAATATTCTGCACCAATGTTCAGTTCGTGGCTGTGAGCTCTGTGAATAAAGGCTGTGACAAAGGCCATTCTGCTACATCAACACAGTAACACAGCAATCATTCACAGAGATGAAGATGGAGCCCAGCAGAGCCCGTGGCACAGCGTTCAGAGCAAGACTACAGTGTGTCTCAATTGTCTTGAATGATAAAAAGCAATTCCCTACTTTGGGGTTGGATGAAGTATCTGAGTGCCCAATTTAAGAAAAACTCTGGGTTTATTTTCTGATAGATCTGACATCTGGGTACCAGCAGCGGGCTGGCTGGAGTAATGGAATAGGAATGGGTTGACAGAATCCAAATCTCTTCATTAGGAACCTTCGTATTGCCTCGTACTGTGCTAAACAGAATCAGGGAGGGCACAATTCAATCTGGCATCCCGCTCTAATTTTGGTGGTCGGGGCCTAAATGATACATTGTTTTGGCAGGCGTACATACGCTGCCAAAGTTACCGTGAGACTGACATTAAAGGTGAGATATGATTTGACAGATCTTTTTCATTCCCAGGGAGATGTTGCTATAGCCAGTAGTTTATTGCATTGCTATGATTTACTTACGAATAATAACCTGTGCTAAGAGCGATATCTTTGAAGATACACCGAGGCACAAATAGAGATCTATGGCAATCACCATGTCAGAAAGAGTATAAAGAGAAATAAAGTTGTCCATCTCCCTAGAAACTAGCATTTGTCCTTTTAATAACAGCTTGAGATTTAATGCCAATATAAATTACATTTGAGCTCGTATCTGGCTGATGAAGCATTAAGACATGTGTGCACAACCACTGTCTTTCCTCGTCATTAACTTTCAGCAGTGAGCTAACACCCACGTACTTCTGAGGCTGAGAGAAAGAGGGGGAGGGGAAAAAGGAGAAAGACAGAGAATAAGAGAGAGAGGAGGGACAAAGAAACAGCGAGAGAGGGAGAAGGAGAGAGAAAGTCGGTACGTTGGAAGATTCCCATGACCAATAGCGGAGGTGTACTGTTTAATTTGGAGATCAGTGGCATTTGGGATTCATCAGACATTCAAACAGGAATAGACCAGGGAGTGGAGTTATGCTAGCGCCCCCTTAAATTGGACTGACATTCTGTCTGTCTCTGGTAGAGGAAGACACACATTAAGACACACACACACACACAAATTAATGCCTGAACACTCATACCTTCATTCAAGTACACACACACACACACACACACACACACACACACACACACACACACACACACACACACACACACACACACACACACACACACACACACACACACACACACACACACACACACACACACACACAGGTTACCTGTGTTTTATGGAGTTTCCCAGGTCTCTCCGAGGGATCTGTGGGGACCAGCGAGGCACTGACAGAGTGTCTGAAGGAAGAGAGGGATGGATGGATGAATGGATGGATGTATAAGAACATAGGCATTATTAGATATTTAACCAGTGACACAAAAGGGTTGATTGAATCAACAATGCATTGCAGACAATGCATTCTCGTCATTGGACAGTGGAGGGTAGGCCTAAATATTAACACATGCCGTGGTATTGAATAGTTCCCTGCTGGTAACCACTGATTGTGATTGGGCTAAATCAAACACTGATTTGTGCACTGCATGTCATTTCAGCGTATTAATAGATTTGTACCAAATGCTCAGATGTGTCTTTGGCCATTACCGCAATCAATCATAATTACCTTTTTCGACTAACACTTCCTGACATTCAAAAACAATAAAGTGACAAAAATCTGATCTACGTTAAAAGTCATGGGTTTGAATAATTCACTCATGGATATTTCTAGAAAAAATAAAAGTGTTATTCTTTATTCCAAGCATCCTTATATCATAGAGATTGAATGTAATCAGCATTTTTTTGTCTCTGTGTCCATTTTGAAGGACGTTAGGGGTAGTTTCATGAGCCAATGCTAACTAGCGTTAGCGCAATGACTGGAAGTCTGTGGGTACAGTATCTACTAGCATGCTAGCAGATACCGATAGACTTCCAGTCATTGCGCTAACGCTTGTTAGCAATTGCGCTCACGCAACTTCCTTCAAACTGCACGTGGATACATAAAAATGGTATCCATGAGTTCATCTAACTCTGGGGAAGTAGATAAAGGGCCTTACCCCCGCTATATAGACACACACACACACACACACATATATATATATATATATATAGACAATAATAGGTGGTATGTTAATGATATCGTCCATATAAAAAGCTTTTGTGTGTTTGCAGATGTTCCATTGTGAGGGTGTGCACAGAGGGACCCTCTTACTTCAAAAGGTATTTCCAACATAGAACCTCCGGTAGGTCCATTAGTGAACACATTAATAGCAGCAACGGTAGCAGTAGCATCTAATACATTATGCACCTCTCAATGCACTGTGTGCCACTACTCAGCCCCAGTCCACCCACATGCAGTACAGCTATAGTGAGGAGTGTGGATAGAGTATCTGTGTATTGTATTTCTGTGTGTGTGTGTGTGTGTGTCAGTGGAGGCTCCGCAGAGGAGGAAGGGGAGGACCATGCTCCTGAATTTCATTTTTTTAATAGTGAAACATGAAAAACCTTCCTTTTCAGATAAAACTATACTAAATATTTTCACATCACCAAATAATTGATTAAAACACACTGTTGTGCAATGAACGTCCAGTAGCTTCAGCAGCACTATGTAGGATAGCACTATGTTGTAGCCAGAGGACAGCTAGCTTCTGTCCTCCTCTTGGTACATTGACTTCAATACAAAACCAAGGAGGATCATGGTTCTTGCCCCCTTCCATAGACTTACACAGTAATTATGACAAATTCCGGAGCACATCTTCCAACCTATCAGAGCTCTTGCAGCATGAACTGACATTTTGTCCACTCAATCAAAATATCAGATAATGAATCTAGTACTGAAAGCATAAGCTACAGGTAACACTGCATAAAATGTGTTGAGTAGTTGACTCAGAGAGAAAGACAATTCTTCCAAAATGAAGGAGAAGCAAGAGAGATACACAGCTATATTTGGTTGTATTTTTTTATACTTTCACCTAGCTAGCAATGCTGCTAGCTAGTTTAGCCTACTCAAACACCCTGCTCAAACAGAGAGGGATGCTACAGTATATTAGCTAGCTGGCTATGGCTATCCAACATGGTAACTCTTCAAAGTCAAAGTAAGCTTTTGGTTTTAGAAATATATTGCCAACGGGGCCCGCCGGTGTAACTGCTAAACCAAATTATGATTGTACAATGTACTGCATGATTATAGCGGGTTTACACGTTAGTATTTATGATGACTATGCCTTGACAACAATGTAGGCCGTGTGTATCAAATCAAATCAAATATACAAATTCAGGTTAGTGGTCATGATATGAAGGTTTGGCTTGGTCAAAGACAGCTGATGTGTTGTACACTGAAGTCCACATGCGAAGGGAAAAGGTGAGAGGAGGAGAGTGCGAGAAGGAATTATCTATACAATGAGCAAAGTGATGAGGCTGTTTGTATGTGGTTGCTATGAAAGTGAACTGTGTTTGCGTGTGATCTGGGGATGTATTCATTCCACCGATTCCTTCCACTGACATTTGAAGCTGTTGGACTAATGATTACACCCTAGATCGGCTAGATGAAGGCAAGAGTGTGTAAGACGGTATGTGAATGTGTCACGGTCTGCCACCTTGATTACTCAAAATGCTCTCAACCTGTGCACCTACGTTGTAAACTTTCATTCATAGGCTAGGTTGTAGCAACCTCGTGATGGGTACAGGGAACATTTGAGAATCATGCAGTAGCCTAAACCTATTGATGTTACATTGAGCTGGGTGAATGGAATTTGAATGTCAGTCATCCAATATGCTGTAATAGAAATAAGACCATGCTCACAAAAAAATTAAATGGCACCGACCGCCACTGGTGTGTGTGTGTGTGTGTGTGTGTGTGTGTGTGTGTGTGTGTGTGTGTGTGTGTGTGTGTGTGTGTGTGTGTGACAGAAAGAAAGAAAAAGATGACTTGGAGAAAGATTCAGCAATAGCGAAGGAGAGAGTCCTCCCCATTCTTCTCCTAAATGCATTGGAGCACCATCCATACAGTAAAGCTAATCTTAATATGAAAGCAGAGGTGGCCTTCAGTGCTCCTCCACTCAATCACATGGCCTTGAGGAAGAAGAGGATGAAGAGGAATCACATTGTGTTCTGGATGGGAATGCTTGAACAATGAGAGAGAGAGAGAGAACGCCAGATATTTATAAAATAGCTTCATAGACCGAGTCCAAGTGGAAAGTATATAGAGTATTGGTTAGACAATTATCCCTTATTTTCAGGTCAAAGTTGTTGGATGAACCTACATACTGAATAATGATTTTAGCTTAAATGTACAATATGATCTATCCCCTTGTCCAGAGAAAATGTTCTTTGAAACTACTTTTTTGGAACTACTTTCTTTGGAACTACTGTATCACTGCGTTCAATGTTTTATACACAGTGTACAAAATATTAGGAACAACTTCCTAATATTGAGTTTTGCCCTCAGAACAGCTTCAATTTGTCAGGGCATGGACTCTACAAGGTCTCAAACGCGTTCCACAGGGATGCTTGCCCATGTTGACTCCAATGCTTCCCACAGTTGTGTCAAGTTGGCAGGATGTCCTTTGGGTGGGGGACCATTCTTGATACACACGGGAAACTGTTGAGCTTGAAAAACCCAGCAGCGTTGGAGTTCTTGACACAAACTGGTGCACCTGGAACCTACTACTATACCCTGTTCAAAGGCACGTAAATATTTTGTCTTGCCCATTCCATTCACTTTCTGAATGGCACACACACAATCCATGTCTCAATTGTCTAAAACAGTACCCCCAGGGGTACACGCAATGCCTTTGGGGGTACGCCAAATAAAAATGTGATTCAGATTTTAAAATAATAATAACAATAATTATTCAATTTTCAAACAGTCCATTTATATTTTATAATGGTATACATTTGGGTGAGTTTTTGTTCTCGCCTGAGTAGCCTTGTTTCACTGCCAAAAATAAAATGCGTTGTGCAGACCTCACTACCCCCTGGAGAGCCTTGCGGTTAAGGGAGGTGCAGTTGCCGTACCAGGCGGTGATACAGCCCGAAAGGATGCTCTCGATTGTGCATCTGTAAAAGTTTGTGAGTGATTTAGATGACAAGCCAAATTTCTTCCGCCTCCTGAGGTTGAAGAGGCGCTGTTGCGCCTTCTTCACCACGCTGTCTGTGTGGGTGGACCATTTCAATTTGTCTGTGGTGTGTACGCCGAGGAACTTGGATAAATGGTCAAAAAAAGTAAGGCCCGTGTCCATAGAGACACATAACAGCTCTACTGGTAGTACTGTTACTACCAGCAGTACTACACATGCACCTGTCGACCACACAAGTTGTTCTGCTTCCACAAGCACATCCAATGCTATCATCAGTAATTCTACATTTGCTGTTAGCCCAGCTAGCATGAACACTGACAGTTGTGAATCTGATGCAGCCGAAGAGCTACTGCCTCCTTACTCGGGAAAGCACCGAACAACAGACAAGGACGTTGGACCATCTCAGAGGCGCAAATATGATGAGAACAACATTGATTTGGGCTTCAATTATATTGGGAGTAGTGCCTTTCCTCAGCCAGTGTGTTAGATGTGCAAAAGTACTAGCTCACAACTCAATGAAACCTTCACTCTTGCGCAGACATTTAAAAACAAAACATGCCAATTTGAAAAATAAGCCACGGGAGTTTTTTTAGCGAGAATTAAGACGACTTTTGAGTAGCACGACATGTATAAAAGCAACAGATACTATTAATAAGAAGGGGCTAGAAGCATCTTATATGGTGAGCTACCGAGTGGCTATGACAGGCAAGCCCCATACTATTGTGGAGGACTTTATTCTTCAAGGCTGCCGCGGATATGGCTATGACAATGCTGATGGAAAAGGCCCAAAAAACTATACAGACAATGCCTTCATCAAACAACATTGTTTCACGACGCAAACATTGTTTCACGACGCATCAGTGACATGGCAGGAGATGTTTGAAACAATTACTGCTTCGCATACAAGCCAGTGGATTCTATGCGTTACAGCTGGATGAGTCAACAGATGTGGCGGGCCTGGCACAGCTCCTGGTATATGTCTGTTACGTTTATGGGGGGTCAATTAAGGAAGACATCCTCTTCTGCAAACCACTGGAAACAGAACAACAGGAGAGGATATTTTTAAAGTACTGGACAGCTTTGTGACATCAAATGGACTTTGGTGGTGAAGATGTGTTGGTATCTGTACTGATGGCGCAAAAGCCATGACAGGGAGACATAGTGTTGTGGTAATGCGCGTGCAAGCAGTTGCTCCCGACGCCACTTAGGTACACTGCAGCATCCACCAAGAGGCTCTTGCTGCCAAGGGAATGCCTGACAGCTTGAAATATATTTTGGACAGTACAGTGAAAATGGTTAACTTTGTTAAAGCAAGGCCCTTGAACTCTCGTGTATTTTCTGCACTATGCAATGATATGGGCAGTGACCATGTAACAATTTGGGGCAAAGTATTGACACGTTTTTTTAAAATTGAGAGACAAGTTTAAAGTTTTCTTTACTGACGATAATTGTCACTTGTCTGACCGAATTTCTGGCCTATTTGGGTGATGTTTTTTCTCGCCTGAATGGTCTGAATCTAGGATTACAGGGACTCTCCGCAACTATATTCAATGTGCGGGACAAAATTGAGGCTATAATTAAGAAGTTGGAGCTGTTCTCTGTCTGCATTAACAAGGACAACACACAGGTCTTTCCATCATTGTAAGATTTCCTGTGTGCAAATTAACATTTACGTCATTTAGCAGACGCTCTTATCCAGAGCGACTTACAAGTACATTCATACTTTTTTTTTTTGTGCTGGCCCCCGTGGGAATCAAACCCACAACCCTGGCGTTGCAAGCGCCATGCTCTACCAACTGAGCCACACGGGGCCCCCAATTAACTCAAGCTTACGGACAATGTCAAATATGATATGGTGAAGCGCCTGAGTGAGTTGGGTGCGCAATTACACAGGTACTTTCCCGAAACGGATGACACAAACAACTGGATTCGTTATCCATTTCATGCCCTGCCTCGAGCCCACATACTGATATCTGAACAAAAGAGCCTCATCGAAATTTCAACAAGCAGTTCTGTGAAAATTGAATTTAATCAGAAGCCACTGACAGATTTCTGGATTGGGCTGCGCTCAGAGTTTCATGCCTTGGCAAATCGTGCAGTTAAGACACTGATGCCCTTTGCAACCACATACCATTTGTGAGGCATATGTTTCTCAAACTAGACACTAATGTATTCGTCCTCTTGCTCAGTTGTGCACCGGGGCCTCCCACTCCTCTTTCTATTCTGGTTGGAGCCAGTTTGCGCTGTTCTTTGAAGGGAGTAGTACACAGCGTAGTACGAGATCTTCCGTTTCTTGGCAATTTCTCGCATGGAATAGCCTTCATTTCTCAGAACAAGAATAGACTAACGAGTTTCAGAAGAAACTCCTTTGTTTCTGGCCATTTTGAGCCTGTAATCGAACCCACAAATGCTGATGCTCCAGATACTCAACTAGTCTAAAGAAGGCCAGTTTTATTGCTTCTTTAATCATAACAACAGTTTTCAACTGTGCTAACATAATTGGAAAAGGGTTTTCTAATGATCAAAATGAGGAACTTGGATTAGCTAACACAACCTGCCATTGGAACACAGGAGTGATGGTTGCTGATAATGGGCCTCTGTACGCCTATGTAGATATTCCATAAAAAATCTGCTGTTTCCAGCTACAATAGTCATTTACGACTGTTAGGTTTTTATTTATCAGAGTAAATAACTCACAGACACTAGAGAAGCTTTAACCAAGTTTAATTATTCCCAAAGGTTCTGCACAGCTTTATTCAGACAGCAAAACATTTCCCTCCATCATAGTTATATTCATCTTACTTAAGACACTCCCTCTCTCCAATCCTTACAGTTTATGGCTCTACAGGAAGCTAATAAAGAGGGTAACAGGATACCAAACCTTTATTGCTCTGTCCTCACCTCCTGACCTCAACCCCTCCTTCATCTAATCCACAGATGTCCATCTGTCTCCCCTGTTTCACACGTTGCTCTCCTCTCATCCAACACATTCCACAGCTATTTGTCTTTCTATAGAGACCCAGTCTCTTTCACTCCTTAATATACTATGCGTCCGATCTATCATGTCTTTAATATCTCAATGTTCAAAATGTCGAATCCAACAAAACATTAACAATGTCTACACTGTATTTCTGCTCAATTTGATGTTATATTAATGGACAAAAATGTTGCTTTTCTTTCAAAAACAAGGCCATTTCTAAGTGATCCCAAACTTTTGAACGGTAGTGTACATTATCTATGACCTGACCTTTAGGTCGTAAATCACCACTCACATTCCTGAGCGAACAAAATCCAACGCTAACAACTACAAGACACCCCATCCCTGGAGCTTGTGACTCTGTATCTGTGGTTCACAGTCCAATACATCACTCAATTATACTCAATCGGCCTGATAATGTAATAGAGAACGGGAACTGATATATCTGCTTATTGTTCTGTCTGTTTACGCTAACAGCCTCATAACACAAGAGCAACCATCAGATGATGTTGACATCTCTGTGACCTGCCAGTTGTTTCTCACACAGAGGTCAAGTCCTGAAACCTCTGTACGATGGTACAGTATATTAGCCTGACCTGATTGATCTTTGTGAGTGCACCTCAGCGTGTGCGCAAGCACACACACACGCAAATACACACACTGCTAAATATATGTATGCGACCAATAATATTTGATTTGATACAGACACACAGACACACACAACCGGAGGTCTGAGTAACCCAAAGGCGCCAGACTACAGTGTCCTCCTCCATCCTTTCTGTTTAATAAGGATGGAGACATATTCTCCTTCCCCCTCCACTTATCCCTCTATCCCTTCATCCCCCTTTCCCCCTCCACTCGCGGTCCTCTATCCTCTAATGACATGACAAACAACCAAACAACAACAGCACAGGAAGGGAGAGAGTAGAGGACATGGAGGATATTAAACCATTTCTGCCAAAAATACATATCTAGTGCCAGGCACGGCAAATGACAGGCACGGCAAAAGGTGGCATGGTAAAAGGTGTCAAAAGACAAGGCATGGACTTATACTTCATACAGCATGATGCCTACAGGTGTATATATATGACTATATATAAGCTGGTTGAGAGAATGCCAAGAGTGTGCAAGGCTGTCATCAAGGCATAGGGTGGCTAATTGATAATTTGTTCAACACTTTTTTGGTTACTACATGATTCCATATGTGTTATTTCATAGTTTTGATGTATTCACTATTATAGAAAATAGTAGAAATAAAGAAAAACTCTTGAATGAGTATGTGTTCTAAAAATTGACCGGTACTGTATATATTTATGAAACACAAAGTGTGGTGAAATTTAACTGCCATTTTTGCGGTGTGAAATAAACTCTGTCGACTCGAGACAAAGAGCCTTGTTGCCAACACTGTTTCCATGACAAACACTCAACGCGTAGGTTCAACAACCTTTTCAACAGAATATCATTCTGCTGTCATCTTTGATCTGCTGTCATCTTTGACGAAGAGAACACCCCTTCCTCTCCTTACCTATCACCAAGTGCCATCTTACTTTTCCGTTGTTACACATCATGATGATGATCATTAGAAACTATTATCATGGATATGAAACAAATATCCACACCACCACTGAAGAGGACCAAAATGGAAATAAGTCCCAGACTTTATTGTGTGTTATCCTCGATGATTTTATTCATGTGCATGTATGGCTTTTAAGTTTTGTGTGCTTGTTTTTTTAAATGGTCGAATTAATAAACTAAACTAAACCACTTTTTCCCGTAAGTGTTTTGTTCTAACCAATGAAACATGCCAACGAGAGAGGGACTGCAGTAGGACATACTATGCCTGAAGCGGATGGCACAGACCAGTCTCTCATTTGGACAATTCAAAATGGAGAGAAGCAGTGTGTCACGCCCTGGCCTTAGTATTCTTTGTTTTCTTTATTATTTTAGTTAGGTCAGGGTGTGACATGGGGAATGTTTATGTTTTGTTGGTTTTGGGTGTTTCTATGGTAAAGGGGTTATTGGGTGTAGTATATGGGTTTGTGTTGAGTTCAGATGTCTAGCGTTGTCTATGTATGTTTAGTTATCTAGGAGAGTCTATGGTTACCTGAATGAGTTCCCAATTAGAGACAGCTGATTTCGGTTGTCTCTGATTGGGAGCCTTATTTAGGGTAGCCATAGGCTCTCATTGGTTGTGAGTAATTGTCTATGTCAGAACGTTTGTAGCCTGTTTTATGTGCACGACGTTTATTAGCTTCACGATCGTTTGTTGTTTTGTTAGTTTGTATTAAGTGTTTCGTGTTTATTTTTCGTCATCTTTTAAAATAAAAGAAGATGGCTTACTTTCCAAATGCTGCATTTTGGTCCATCAATCCGCCACACGATCGTGACAGAATTACTCACCATTATAGGACCAAGCGGCATGGAAAGCGGCAACAGGACCTACCTACACAGGATTCATGGACATGGGAGGAGATACTGGATGGTAAGGGGCCGTGGGCACAACCGGGAGAATATCGCCTTCCTCGTGAAGAGCTGGAGGCAGCTAAAGCCGAGAGGAGGCGATATGAGGAGGCAGCACGGAGACAAGGCTGGAAACCCGTGAGTACAACCCAAAAATTTCTTGGGGGGGGCCTTAAAGGGAGTGTGGCGAAGTCAGGTAGGAAACCTGCGCCTACTCCCTGTACTTACCGTGGAGAGCGAGAGTACGGGCAGACACCGTGTTACGCAGTAGAGCGCACGGTGTCTCCTGTACGCGTGCATAGCCCGGTTCGGTACATTTCAGCTCCACGTATCGGCCGGGCTAGACTGAGCGTTGAGCCGTATGTCATGAAGCCGGCCCAACGCATCTGGTCACCAGTGCGTCTCCTCGGGCCGGCGTACATGGCACCAGCCTTACGCATGGTGTCCCCGGTTCGCCTACATAGGCCGGTGCGGGTTATTCCACCTCCCCGCACTGGTCAGGCGACGGGGAGCATACAACCAGGTGAGGTTGGGCAGGCTCGGCGTTCAAGGGAGCCAGTACGCCTGCACGGTCCGGTATTTCCGGCGCCACCTCCCCGCCCCAACCCAGTACCACCAGTGCCTCCTCCACGCACTAGCTATATGGTGCGTGTCTCCAGCCCTTTACCACCAGTGTCTAAACCACGCACCAAGCCTCCTGTGTGTCCCCAGAGTCCTGTGCGTCCTGTTGCTGCTCCCCGCACTATCCCTGAGATGCGTGTCCCCAGCCCGGTGCCACCAGTCCCGGCACCACGCACCAGGCCTACAGTGCGCCTCAGCCGGCAGGAGTCTGCCGTCTGCACAGCGATGACTGAACTGCCCGTCTGCCAAGCGCCATCTGAGCCATCCGTCTCCCCAGCGCCATCTGAGCCATCCGTCTCCCCAGCGCCATCTGAGCCATCCGTCTGCCATGAGCCTGCAAAGCCGCCCGTCTGCCATGAGCCTGCAAAGCCGCCCGTCTGCCATGAGCCCACTGAGCCGCCAGCCAGACAGGAGCCGCTAGAGCCGCCAGCCAGACAGGAGCCGCTAGAGCCGCCAGCCAGACAGGAGCCGCTAGAGCCGCCAGCCAGACAGGAGCCGCTAGAGCCGCCAGCCAGACAGGATCTGCCAGAGCCGCCAGCCAGACAGGATCTGCCAGAGCCGCCAGCCAGACAGGATCTGCCAGAGCCGCCAGCCAGACAGGATCTGCCAGAGCCGCCAACCAGACAGGATCTGCCAGAGCCGCCAACCAGACAGGATCTGCCAGAGCCGCCAACCAGACAGGATCTGCCAGAGCCGCCAACCAGACAGGATCTGCCAGAGCCGCCAACCAGACAGGATCTGCCAGAGCCGCCAACCAGACAGGATCTGCCAGAGCCGCCAACCAGACAGGATCTGCCAGAGCCGCCAACCAGACAGGATCTGCCAGAGCCGCCAGATCCGTCAGCCAGCCATGAGCAGCCAGATCCGTCAGCCAGCCATGAGCAGCCAGATCCGTCAGCCAGCCATGAGCAGCCAGATCCGTCAGCCAGCCATGAGCAGCCAGATCCGTCAGCCAGCCATGAGCAGCCAGATCCGTCAGCCAGCCATGAGCAGCCAGATCCGTCAGCCAGCCATGAGCAGCCAGATCCGTCAGCTAGCCATGAGCAGCCAGATCCGTCAGCTAGCCATGAGCAGCCAGATCCGTCAGCTAGCCATGAGCAGCCAGATCCGTCAGCTAGCCATGAGCAGCCAGATCCGTCAGCTAGCCATGAGCAGCCAGATCCGTCAGCTAGCCATGAGCAGCCAGATCCGTCAGCTAGCCATGAGCAGCCAGATCCGTCAGCTAGCCATGAGCAGCCAGATCCGTCAGCCAGCCATGAGCAGCCAGATCCGTCAGCCAGCCATGAGCAGCCAGATCCGTCAGCCAGCCATGAGCAGCCAGATCCGTCAGCCAGCCATGAGCAGCCAGATCCGTCAGCCAGCCATGAGCAGCCAGATCCGTCAGCCAGCCATGAGCAGCCAGATCCGTTAGCCAGCCATGAGCAGCCAGATCCGTTAGCCAGCCATGGGCCGTCCCTCAGTCCGGAGCTGCCATTCCTCAGTCCGGAGCTGCCATTCCTCAGTCCGGAGCTGCCCCTTACCCTGGTGCTGCCGCTTACCCTGGTGCTGCCCCTTACCCTGGTCCTGACCCTGGTACTGCCCCTGACCCTGGTACTGCCCCTGACCCTGGTACTGCCCCTTACCCTGGTACTGGCCCTTAGTCCGGAGCTGCCCCTTAGTCCGGAACTGCCCCTTAATGCAATGGGGTTAATGTGGAGGGGGGTCATTTGGAGGAAGCCTAGGAGGTGGTTAGGGACTGTGGTGACCACAACCAGAGCCGGAGCCGCCACCGTGGATGGAAGCCCACCCAGACCCTCCCCTAGACTGTGTAATGGTGCGCCCGGAGTTCGCACCTTAAGGGGGGGGTTATGTCACGCCCTGGCCTTAGTATTCTTTGTTTTCTTTATTATTTTAGTTAGGTCAGGGTGTGACATGGGGAATGTTTATGTTTTGTTGGTTTTGGGTGTTTCTATGGTAAAGGGGTTATTGGGTGTAGTATATGGGTTTGTGTTGAGTTCAGATGTCTAGCGTTGTCTATGTATGTTTAGTTATCTAGGAGAGTCTATGGTTACCTGAATGAGTTCCCAATTAGAGACAGCTGATTTCGGTTGTCTCTGATTGGGAGCCTTATTTAGGGTAGCCATAGGCTCTCATTGGTTGTGAGTAATTGTCTATGTCAGAACGTTTGTAGCCTGTTTTATGTGCACGACGTTTATTAGCTTCACGATCGTTTGTTGTTTTGTTAGTTTGTATTAAGTGTTTCGTGTTTATTTTTCGTCATCTTTTAAAATAAAAGAAGATGGCTTACTTTCCAAATGCTGCATTTTGGTCCATCAATCCGCCACACGATCGTGACACAGTGAGACAAATGTTTTCTGGTGGCAAGCTGAATTGCAGACAGGGGAGAAGCCAGCCATAGAAATAGAATGCCTAGGGGGCGCTGGTGAGCAGTAACATGTGAAGACGCATTTTCTCGGTGCTCCGATCCAGGGCGAACAATTTACTATTAATTCTTGACAAACACCTCCCCCACCATGTTCATTTTGTAACATTTAATTTGGAATCGAACCCAAATGACTAATCAACTAGTCAAGTAGACCAAATAGGGAATTCATATCTTGTTTAGAGATGTGCCCACCATGCTGCCAAAAAAATGACAATTATTCATCCAGTAACTTAACGTTATGAACAATGATGGTATGTACACTACCGTTCAAAAGTTTGGGGTCACTTAGAAGTGTCCATGTTTTTGAAAGAAAAGCACATTTTTTGTCCATTAAAATAACATCAAATTGATCAGAAATACAGTGTAGACATTGTTAATGTTGTAAATGACTATTGTAGCTTGAAACGGCCAATTTTTTTTTTTTAATGGAATATCTACATTATCAGCAACCATCACTCCTGTGTTCCAATGGCAGGTTGTGTTAGCTAATCCAAGTTTATAATTTTAAAAGGCTAATTGATCATTAGAAAACCCTTTTGCAATTATGTTAGCACAGCTGAAAACTGTTGTCCTGCTTAAAGAAGCAATTCAACTGGCCTTCTTTAGACATGTTTAATACATACAAGTTTATACTCCCAAAGGACCATGTGTATTATTCTTTACTATTTGACTGGTTGGTGTGGTGGAACTTTTGTAATCAAAAGGAGAGACTTTTTTAGATTTCTTCAAAACAATCAAACTTTATTTAATTACTGCAGTAATGGAGCTGGTCGGTAATCACCCCTGGAGGTGATCAATGAGAACTCAACGAGCTGGTTTGAGCCACAGCATTTTATAGCAAAGTCCATCCTCCTTCAGTCTACATGACAAACAACAGATAAATGGAATGGGTCACAAGGTTAAGATTTGTATGAAAGATACTTAGAATTCACAGCAGACAGTATCTGCTGTAAAATCAGTTCTCATTGTGTAGACTCCAATGTCTGGCCCTGGAGTCATCTCTCCCTGGTACCTTTTATAACAGAAACATAACTTTCTTTATTTAACCTTTATTTAACTAGGCAAGTCAGTTAAGAACAAATTCTTATTTACAATGACGACCTAGGAACATTGAGTTAACTGCCTTGTTCAGGGGCAGAACAACAGACTTTTTTTACTTGTCAGTTCGGGGATTTGATCTAGCAACCTTCTGGTTATTGGCCCAACGCGCTAACCACTAGCCTACCTGCCGCCCCATTAACTCATGCTCTGGAATGCGGTATCACCCAAAGATATCGTACATTTTCCAGAGGCCCATCCTCAGTAGAACACAGACAGATGAGCATTCTAACAACCCCTTATTCTGTTGCATAAAACAACAATTTGATGGAATTACAGCATTATAACGTAATCTTGCAATTTTGCTCTCATATTGGTCCGCCCTGGTGCTTGGTGGCGGATGGCACGGGTTTGCAGGTTGTACAGCCGAGCGAACACTGCAGGACGGGTATTAAATGCCAAGCGTTTGTCAATTTTCGATATTCTGGCTTGTTAGAATATTCAACAGAGGGTTACATTTATACAAATGTTGAATTTGACTGGGTTTGTTTTCCTATTTACTTATTTAATTAAATGTTTTAAAGTACATGTGTGTATCTATATATGTGTATATATACAGTGGGGCAAAAAAGTATTTAGTCAGCCACCAATTGTGCAAGTTCTCCCACTTAAAAAGATGAGAGAGGCCTGTAATTTTCATTATAGGTACACTTCAACAACAGACAAAATGAGAAAAAAAATCCAGAAAATCACATTGTAGGATTTTTTATGAATTTATTTGCAAATTATGGTGGAAAATAAGTATTTGGTCAATAACAAAAGTTTATCTCAATACTTTGTTATATACCCTTTGTTGGCAATGACAGAGGTCAAACGTTTTCTGTAAGTCTTCACAAGGCTCTTCTCCAACTCCTGAACTCTACAAAGAGAGACTGTTACACCAATCGGAATTTGACAATCTTCCCACCAAACAAAGGGTGCAGCTTCGGTTTGTTTGGTGGGAGTCGAGGCAAAAATCGAGGCAAGTCGAGGCAAAAATTCTATGAACACGGAGAGAAAGCTGGCAAGTTGTTATCTCATCAGCTTTGACAATCCCCTGCTCGCAGCACCATACCTGAAATCTGTGTTGTAGCTGATGTAACTTCTACCAATCCCAAAGAAATCAACAATCAATTTAAGCAATTCTACTCTGCTCTTTACTCATCAGAGGCTCTTCCTGACACAGCTCGCATGCATGCATTTCTAGACAATCTGGACATCCCCTGTCTCAATTCAGATGAACAAACCAACATGGATGCCTCAATAAGTGATGATGAAGCTACTCTGGCAATCCACTCCATGAAGAGCAGTAAAACCCCTGGGCCTGATGGCTTCCCTATTGAATTTTATAAAGCATTCTCCTCTAAATTATCCCCTATCCTCAGCTCAATGTACAATGAAATCCTTTCTAGTCAGAAACTCCCACAGACACTTACCCAGGCGACTATTTCGGTTTTGCTTAAAAAAAACAATAATCCCCTAGACTGTGGCTCATAACGCCATATAAGCCTTTTGTGCTGCGATGATAAAAGTCTCACTAAAGGTCCTCTCGTGCCGTTTAGAGAGAGTGATGCCTAATATAATTAACTCTGACCAAACCGGATGCATCTCAGGTAGACAATCTTTCCATAATATGCGGCAGCTATTTGATGTTCTTTATTCTGCCCACTCAACTCTACAGCCAGAGGTTGTCATCTCTCTTGATGGTGAAAAGGCTTTCGACCGGGTTGAGTGGGAATATCTATTTACAGTACTAGAGAGATTTGGGTTTGGCCCGTCATTCCTTTCCTGGATTAAAATGTTGTACTCGTCCCCAGTGGCTTCTGTTCGCACCAACAATGTTACCTCCAGCTATTTCCCTCTCCACAAGGGGGGGCAGGGTAGCTGTTTATCCCCTTTCCTATTTGATATGGCTATTGAGCCTCTTGCTATTGCCCTGCGGGCGGAGGAAATAATTAAGGGGCAACATAACTTTCAAGTTGTTTTTATATGCGGACGATCTTCTTTTATACATCTCTAACCCTGTGGAGTCTATACCCTATCTCTTGGACGAGCTACAATGTTTTGGGACCTTCTCTGGTTAGAAGTTAAACCTAATAAAAAGTGTGCTCCTCCCCATTAATCAGTTAGCAGAAGGAATTGGGTATGTCAATTTCCCATTTAAGGTGGAGCATCAGGTCTTTACCTATTTGGGGATAAAGGTCACACGATCGTTTAAAGTTCTGTTTCAACATAACTTCAAAACACTTCTGGAACGCACTAAGCAGGATTTCATAAGGTGGTCGTCTTCTCCCATTTCATTAGCAGGTCGCATTCATTCAGTTAAGATGACTGTACTACCTAGGTTTTTGTACACATTCCAAATGATTCCCATTTTTTTTGCCAAAGTCAATGTTCAAACAACTGTACAACTACATTTCCAACTTCATTTGGAATAAGTCAAATCCACAAATGAGAAAGGTATATCTAGAGAGACCTAAGCCCGCAGCAAATATATCAGCAAATATATCTAAATGTGTTTATTGGGTTTCTACATTTGAAAACAAGGATGGAGTTACAGTCAAGCCTTCCAACTTCTCCGATCTCGCTCCTCCTCCGATCTCGCTCTTCCAACTTCTCCTCAGTGCCTATGAAACTTGGCACCCATGTTTTGAACCCCATTGTTAAGAACTCCCTTAAAATCTCGTCCCAATTCCGAAATCACTTTAGTCTTAAACAAGCAAGCTGCTTCTCTCCATTAACATCTAATCATCTCTTCTCAGCTTCACAGATTGACATGGTATTCCAGTTCCGGCATAGGAACGGTCCGGTGTTTTTTTTGTGAGCTATTTGTTGATAACACATTTGTCATATTTGATATTCTGAGAGTTGACCATAATATTTCCAATACCCACTTTTTTAGATACCTGCAAGCTCGCAGCTTTGCCAAAAAACATTTCCCTTCATTTCCACTCAAGCCTATTAAGAGTCCAGTCGAGAGGTGCTTAGATCTTAACAGAACACTAATCCGCCTTCCTTTGAAAATACAAAATCTGCATGGGAGCAAGACATAGGGGGGGAGCTACATGATGATAGATGTCAACAAAGTATTGAGCGTATCCACACATCATCATTTTGCATAAGGCATGGGCTTATTCAGTTTAAGGTTTTGTATCGTCTCCATTACTCAAATGACAGATTGGAAAAATTATACCCAAATGTTGACCACATGTTTTGGTCATGCCAATCTTTGAGTGGCCTCTGGGACCCCATTTTTGAGGCATTCTCACATATGTGTAATATAACTGCTAGCCCCACACCTGTCACTGGCATTTTTGGGATACTTCCCCGAGACCAGAATGCTACCACGCATCAGGCAAATGCGAAAGCTGCTAGCTCGCCGCCTTCTCCGATTTCACTGGAAGTCTGCAAAGCCGCCATCCTTTATGCAGTGGGTTAAGGAGGTGATGTCATCTCTGCCTCTGGAGAAGGTTAGAGACACCGTGCATGGGTCCCAACAAAAGTTCTACTTAACCCGGTCCCCATTAATACAACACTTGTACTTAGTGTAACTTGCATAGTTTGTTAAGCAGTATTGTCTGGTCTAGTGGCCATTAGTGCTGATAATAATGTTTATATTACTTTTTTCTTGTAGAGATACCTCAGCCGACCACAACATTGAATAGAAATGTCTGTTCTAGAATTGATATTGCTATGTGGGGAGTAGACTTCTTCATTAAAAGTGATAATAAAATGAGCCTGGTGGTGTCTGTTAACCTAGCAACAGGCTCTCTAGGCCCAGCAGGTGGGTTGTGTTGTGTTTTGTCCGCAGGCTAGGGGCAGCCCTCCAACTGTACATACACACACATACGCCACATCAATCAGGCTAACTAATTAACCTTTCAGCTTCATGAAGAGACATAATGGATGCTGCGAGTAGGTCTTTTGAACAGCATTCCATTGGGAAACATTCACATACATATGCCACTGTCGAAAAGAAAACTAAAAACAATTCACACAAAGAACCATGACTCCTTTTACTATCGCAAACTAACACAGACAAGGGCAACAACAATTCAGTCTCCGTTCTGACTCATTCTGAGCAGGCACCAGTTGACCGCCTTCGGCTCGGCCAGCTATCTTCATGGGGTTCTTCGTCTCTGATACACATATCAGAGGAAGTTAGTTGGTTCTTGATGTGCCAAAGCATCGTGAGCCATGCAGATGAGACATGCTGAGCGGATACTTTACAAGGAGTGTACGCACCTCCATTAAATTGCAGATGCAGGGCACAAAAAATCAAGTATTGAAAGAAAGCTAGAATCGTGCACACCGTTGCTCAATAAAACTGTGGGAGCATTCAACAGTGTGTGGGTATATTTTTTCCCCTTCCGGAACCCAAGCAGACCCATTACCAGATTGACGACAAACACCAGGCCTGCTCTTTGCTGCTATGACACTTACTGGGACCCCAGGTGGATGCTCGGCAGGCAGATAAAAGTATTAGGGATGCCGCCACAACACAATTAAATCATTAAATCATTCCTTTACTAGGAATAGGCTAACTGCCTTAGACTGGCATTTGTCTTAATCTCTAATGTCTTTGTCAGGACAACAGTAAGATGATAAGCCATACCAGACGTTTCTCCCTGCCTGTACCAGGGAAATTCCACTATATTGCAGTGCTTGAGGGCCAAGCCCTATTGGATGTTCTGCAGCGGGTAGACTTTGCCCTTTACAACTAATAATAAGAATTTATTCAACTTCTATAGCGCATTTCAAAGAATCTCAAAGAGTTTGAGAAAACAAAAACAAAAAATGATCAAATAATTATTAATATGACCAAATATATGAGCCTGTGCGCCAGCAGTGGCATCACACCAAGTGGGTACTGCACATATGGTAGATCTGGAGGAATAGTAGTAAGCTATCTACAAAGCCCAGGGCACGGAGAGGATGTTGGGGAAAGCGAGGTGTGCTGCTGAAGCTACGGACCTGTCTGTCTCTGACTCCCTGGCTGTGACTGAGCAGCTCCCCCCTCAAGACCATTGATATTTCCTCGGCTGCCAATCCAACAACACTGATCATACCCATGACTACGGGAACTTTCTTGATACTGTATCGTATTTAATGATTTATTTACTGAACAAAAATGTAAATGCCACATGCTATAATTTCAAATCAGTCAATTGAAATGAATTCATTAGGCCTTCATCTATGGATTTAACATGACTGGGAATACAGATATGCATCTGTTGGTCACTGCTATTTGCCTTATGCAGCGCGACACTTATATTTCCCTCACTAACTTTAAACATCAGCTATCTGAGCAGCTAACCGATCGCTGCAGCTGTACATAGCCCATCTGTAAATAGCCCACCCAATCTACCTACCTCATCCCCATATTGTTTTTATTTACTTTTCTGCTCTTTTGCACACCAGTATTTCTACTTGCACATCACCATCTGCTCATCTATCACTCCAGTGTTAATTTGCTCAATTGTAATTACTTCGCTACTATGGCCTATTTACTGCCTTACCTCCTCACGCCATTTGCACACACTGTATATAGACTTTCTTTTCCTCCTCTATTGTGTTATTGACTCTACGCTTGTTTATTCCATGTGTAACTCTGTGTTGTTGTTTGTGTCGTACTGCTTTGCTTTATCTTGGCCAAGTCGCAGTTGTAAATGAGAACTTGTTCTCAACTAGCTTACCTGGTTAAATAAAGGTGAAATAAAAAAAATAAAAAAACATCTCCTTCACATAGAGTTTATCAGGCTGATGATTGTGGCCTGTGGAATATTGTCCCAATCCTTTTGAAGTTCTTGGATATTGGAGGGAACTGGCCAATATCCAGGAACACAAACACACTGTCGTTGTAATGATGGGGCAGTGAGTCGAAAGCAGGTGCAACGTTTTTATAAAACAACAAAACCAAGAACACGACACTAACATGAGGCGGAACGCAGATACACAAAAACAATACCAACTGGTGAGTGAACATGGCAGAATGACATATAAAGGGGAGGAGATGATGAAGGTAATGGAGTCCAGGTGTGAATCATAATGATTAACGGGTGCGCATAATGACGAGTGCCAGGTGTGCGTAATGATGAATCCCAGTACCGGGGGTTATTACTCTGGCGACGTCGTACGCCGGAGGGGAGGAGCAGGAGCAGACGTGACACGTCAATCCACAGCATCCCAAACATGCTCAATGAGTGACATGTCTGGTGAGTATGCAGGCCATGAAAGAACTTGGACACTTTCAGCTTCCTGGAATTGTGTACAGATCCTTGCGACATGAGGCTGTGCATTATCATTATCATGCTGAAACATGAGGTGATGGTGGCGGATGAATGGCACGACAATGGGCCTCAGGATCTTGTCACGGTATCTCTGTGCATTAAAATGACCATCAATAAAACACAATTGTGTTCGTTGTTCATAGGTTATGCTTTCCCATAACCACACCGCCACAATGGGACACTGTTCACAACGTTGACACCAGCAAATCGCTCACTCACACGACGGCATACATGCAGTCTGCCATATGCCCGGTACAGTTGAAACCGGGATGCATCCATGAAGAACACACTTTTCCAGCATGCCAGTGGCCATCGAAGGTGAGCATTTGCCCACTGAAATCGGTTACGACGCCGAACTGCAGTCAAGTCAAGTAACTGGTTAGGACGACGAGCATGCAGATGAGTTTCCCTGAGACGGTTCCTAAAAGTGTGTGCAGAAATTCTTCGGTTTTACCAGTGGAGGCTCCTCGGAGGAGGAAGGGGAGGACCATCCTCCTCAGTGAATTTCATAAAAATTATAATTTTTAAACATTTAAAAAGTTATCTTTTTTAGATAAAACTATACAAAACTGTACAAAGTCACCCAATAATTGATTAAAACACACTGTTTTGCGATGATGGTCTACAGTAACCTCAACAGCACTCTGTAGGGTAAGCACCATAGGGTAGCCGGAGGACAACTAGTTACCGTCCTCCAACTGGGTACATTGACTTCAATACAAAACCTTGCTGGCTCATGGTTCTCACCACCTTCCATAGACTTACACAGTAATTATGACAACTTCTTGTGGACATCCTCCAACCTATCAGAGCTCTTGCAGCATGAACTGACATGCTAATCAAAGGATCAGAGAATGAATATAAACTCAGCAAAAAAAGAAACGGCCCTTTATCAGGACCCTGTCTTTCAAAGATAATTCATAAAAATCTAAATAACTTCACAGATCTTCATTGTAAAGGGTTTAAACATTGTTTCCCATACTTGTTCAATGAACCATAAACAATGAATGAACATGCAACGGTGGAACAGTCGTTAAGACACTAACAGCTACAGACGGTAGGCAATTAAGGTCACAGTTATGAAAACTTAAGACACTAAAAGGCCTTTCTACTGACTGAAAACACCAAAAGAAAGATGCCCAGGGTCCCTGCTCATCTGTGTGAACGTGCCTTAGGCATGCTGCAAGGAGGCATGAGGACTGCAGATGTGGCCAGGGCAATAAATTGCAATGTCCGTACTGTGAGACGCCTAAGGCAGCACTACAGGGAGACAGGATGGACAGCTAATTGTCCTCGCAGTGGCAGACCATGTGTAACAACACCTGCACAGGATCAATACATCCGAACATCACACCTGTGGGACAGGTACAGGATGGCAACAACAACTGCCCGAGTTACACCAGGAACGCACAATCCCTCCATCAGTGCTCAGACTGTCCGCAATAGGCTGAGAGAGGCTGGACTGAGGGCTTGTGGGCCTGTTGTAAGGCAAGTCCTCACCAGACATCACCGGCAACAACTTCGCATATGGGCACAAATCCACCGTCACTGGACCAGACAGGACTGGCAAAAAGTCCTCTTCACTGACTAGTCGCGGTTTTGTCTCACATGGGGCGATGGTCGGATTTGCGTTTATCGTCGAAGGAATGAGCGTTACACAGAGGCCTGTACTCTGGAGTGGGATCGATTTGGAGGTGGAGGGTCTGTCATGGTCTGGGGCGGTGTGTCACAGCATCATCGGACTGAGCTTGTTGTCATTGCAGGCTATCTCAACGCTGTGCATTACAGGGAAGACATCCTTCTCCCTCATGTGGTACTCTTCCTGCAGGCTCATCCTGACATGACCCTCCAGCAAGACAATGCCACCAGCCATACTGCTCGTTCTGTGTGTGATTTCCTGCAAGACAGGAATGTCAGTGTTCTGCCATGGCCAGCTAAGAGCCCGGATCTCAATCCCATTGTGCATGTCTGGGACCTGTTGGATCGGAGGGTGAGGGCTAGGGCCATTCCCCCAGAAATGTCCGGGAACTTGCAGGTGCCTTGGTGGAAGAGTGGGGTAACATCTCACAGCAAGAACTGGCAAATATGGTGCAGTCCATGAGGAGGAGATGCACTGCAGTACTTAATGCAGCTGGTGGCCACTCAAGATACTGATTGTTACTTTTGATTTTGACCCCACCTTTGTTCAGGGACACATTATTCAATTTCTGTTAGTCACATGTCTGTGGAACTTATTCAGTTTATGTCTCAGTTGTTGAATCTTGTTATGTTCATACAAATATTTACACATGTTAAGTTTGCTGAAAATAAACGCAGTTGACAGTGAGAGGACGTTTCTTTTTTTGCTGAGTTTAGTAAAAAAAAAGCATAAGCTACAGCTAGCTATTAATGCAGTACATAAAATGTGTTCAGTGGTAGACTCAAAGAGAGCAAAATGACTTAAGGATAACAAAGTCAAGGTATTTGAGTGGCCATCACAAAGCACTGACCTCAATCCTATAGGAAATTTGTGGGCAGAACTGAAAAAGCGTGTGTCAGCAAGGAGGCCTACAAACCTGACTCAGTTACACCATCAGGAGGAATGTGCCAAAATTCACCCAACTTATTGTGGGAAGCTTGTGGAAAGCTACCTGAAACGTTTGATCCAAGTTAAACAATTTAAAGGCAATGCTACCAAATACTAATTGAGTGTATGTAAACTTCTGACCCACTGGGAATGTGATGAAATAAATAAAAGCTGAAATACATGATTCCATATGTATTTCATAGTTTTGATGTCTTCACTATTATTCTACAATGTAGAAAATAGTAAAAATAAAGAAAAACCCTGTAATGAGTAGCTGTGTCCAAACTTTTGACTGGTCCTGTATATATATATATATATATATATATATGTGTGTGTAGTAAGGAATCCAATTCGTACAATATTTTACAAATTTGTTGCGCTCAAGATCCTGGACTGCATCTTTAAGTGTTCTATTGTATCCCTGGTATTTGCTTAGTTGATTAGTCTCACTAAACAGAGAATGGACAGAAAATTATTCATGATTATTATTTGACCATGCTTGTCGCTTATGAACATTTTGAACATCTTGGCATAGTTCTGTTATAATCTCCACCCGGCACAGCCAGAAGAGGACTGGCCACCCCTCATAGCCTGGTTCCTCTAGGTTTCTTCCTAGGTTTTGGCCTTTCTAGGGAGTTTTTCCTAGCCACCGTGCTTCTACACCTGCATTGCTTGCTGTTTGTGGTTTTAGGCTGGGTTTCTGTACAGCACTTCGAGATATTAGCTGATGTACGAAGGGCTATATAAAATAAACTGGATTGATTGACAGATCTGCTTTGCCAGGTTTGAAGTCGTCTAGTTAGTCACCGAAAGCAAGAAAATACATAACCATCAGTGGTCCTTAAATATTGGAGTTAAATACACTTTGTTTATAGTTCTGAATATCTAGAGGCTAGAACCACTTATACTGACAAAAAAATATATACTTATTTGTGACTTTTAAATAACAGCCAATTACAAAGACATAAATTACTGAGGGAGAAAGACTACCAAGAGCACTTCATTTTTTAGCAACTGGTGTAGAATGGAACATGACTTAACAAGGAGCTTGTCATACTCAATCATGCAGCAGGGAGGATAACCATCATCATTCTTGCTCTCTCTCTCATTCTTTCACTCCCTCTATTTCTCTGTCTGCCTGTATGTCTGACTCTCTCTTCTTCTCACTCCCCTGTCCTTCTTGCTCTCTCTCTTCTTATCTGTCCCTCCCTATGCATGAGTCTAGGCTATTGGCCAATCTTCAAAAAGGGCTTTAGTTTTTGAGATACCCCTACCAGAGGTATAATAAAAGTCCTCACCAGACATCACCGGCAACAACTTCGCATATGGGCACAAATCCACCGTCACTGGACCAGACAGGACTGGCAAAAAGTCCTCTTCACTGACTAGTCGCGGTTTTGTCTCACATGGGGCGATGGTCGGATTTGCGTTTATCGTCGAAGGAATGAGTGTTACACAGAGGCCTGTACTCTGGAGTGGGATCGATTTGGAGGTGGAGGGTCTGTCATGGTCTGGGGCGGTGTGTCACAGCATCATCGGTCTGAGCTTGTTGTCATTGCAGGCTATCTCAACGCTGTGCATTACAGGGAAGACATCCTCCTCCCTCATGTGGTACTCTTCCTGCAGGCTCATCCTGACATGACCCTCCAGCAAGACAATGCCACCAGCCATACTGCTCGTTCTGTGTGTGATTTCCTGCAAGACAGGAATGTCAGTGTTCTGCCATGGCCAGCTAAAAGCCCGGATCTCAATCCCATTGAGCATATCTGGGACCTGTTGGATCGGAGGGTGAGGGCTAGGGCCATTCCCCCAGAAATGTCCGGGAACTTGCAGGTGCCTTGGTGGAAGAGTGGGGTAACATCTCACAGCAAGAACTGGCAAATATGGTGCAGTCCATGAGGAGGAGATGCACTGCAGTACTTAATGCAGCTGGTGGCCACTCAAGATACTGATTGTTACTTTTGATTTTGACCCCACCTTTGTTCAGGGACACATTATTCAATTTCTGTTAGTCACATGTCTGTGGAACTTATTCAGTTTATGTCTCAGTTGTTGAATCTTGTTATGTTCATACAAATATTTACACATGTTAAGTTTGCTGAAAATAAACGCAGTTGACAGTGAGAGGACGTTTCTTTTTTTGCTGAGTTTAGTAAAAAAAAAGCATAAGCTACAGCTAGCTATTAATGCAGTACATAAAATGTGTTCAGTGGTAGAACCATGTTTTTTAACCTCTGTTATGTCTCACATTTATGAAATGGATGGTTGTGTAACAATATTTTACTAAAAAAGTGGTTAAATTGATCGATATTGTGACACACACCCTAAACTAAAACAGTGCAGAATAATGCCTGACTAGAGATGGAATCAGCTGCATGAGCTCATGTAACCCAGAAATGCAAGCTCTGATATTGCTACCATTTGGAATACAAGCAGTCAGTTGCCTGCCCCTACACCACAAACAAACAGCATTAGAATATCTTAATGCATCATGAAAATATAGACCTGTAAACACAGAGATACAATAGGTGGAAATATCAACTATGAATATTTATGATGAATGTAGGTGTCACGTCTATTCCCACTCCCCGGCACTCGACGTCGCCGGTCTACTAACCACCGGTCCTGGCAACTCCTCATTAAGCACACCTGCGGCCCATTATGAGGCACACCTGGACTCCATCCATACCCTGATTACTCCCCCTTTATCTAGCACTGTCACGTTTTGTCGTAGTGAGGAGACCAAAGCGCAGCGTGATGTGAATACATCTTCTTTAATGAAACGAAGACCACTTAATAAACTAATACAAAACAAACGTGACGCTAAGTATAACAATGGCAGACATGCAACATCTCCTAGACAAGCACCCACAAACCAAACTGGAAAATGGCAACCTAAATAGGATCCCCAATCGGAGATCAGAGACAACGATAAACAGCTGCATCTGATTGGGAACCAATCTAAGCCACCATAGACCTACATAATGCCTAGACTAGACACACACACCTAGACATACCCAAAACCCTAGACAAGAAAAAACACACATACCACCCTCGTCACACCCTGACCTAACCAAAATAATAAAGAAAACAAAGATAACTAAGGTCAGGGCGTGACAAGCACTCCCTAACATCACTCTTCAGGTAGTATTGGTTATGTTTCCTTGTCAGACGTTTCGCTTGTTATGTATCGGTCTACTTTCATTATTATTAAACTCACTAACTGCACCTGCTTCCTGACTCCCTGTGTCAACTTTACAGTAGGCTTGACTTTTTGATAGCTGATTAATAGACAACTTTCCAAGCCAAATTTGCTCTCATTCAGTGCTGTATAGTCCTGTCTGACAAAAATACATTTGGTTAAACATGTTTTTTGACGTTGTGGCTATTGTAATCTGATTGGCTCTAAGGAAAACAAGTGGGCTCAGACACTGAAAACTGTATTTTTTTTCAGTCAAACATTCCTTTGTGGATTTTTATTTCTTCACCCCCTACTCATGCAATTATGATAGGGGGCTCCCCTGGATTTGAATCCAAATCAAATATGGCTGCCGCAATATCATTAAATGGTGGTTTAATCACCTGTATATAAACATGTTTCTTTTGTGTGCAATTCAACTAGGTTTGAACTTCAATATGCCTGCCATAATTACACTCAAACACCATTGCCTGGATATAGAAAAGGCGGCAGACTGCTTGGCATGGCACCACCAAGTACTCCAAGTCACAAGACTCTTTGAAGATCAATGAGGCATCTCAGAGGCTCCAATGAAATGAAAGAGAATCCAACACCCTCTCCCTAGCTCTACAACTTGCCCCCACTGTGGTATAACTTGTACCACCAGGATTGGGTTCTTCAGTCACCTCCTTATCATTTAGATGTGAGCTTTGATTCATGGCTAGTCCAATATGGCTACCTGAATCCAACATGACCTTCTGCTGGCTCACTGCATTTGTGATGCACATTGGGATGTTCCGGTGCACTCTTATGCTGTTCAGGTTGAGCTGCCACATTGCTTCTTCCAGACAATCATGTCCACCATCCTGGCTGTCTGCCCTGGAGTTGCCGTATATGTCAACTTGGTGACATTATGGTGTATGTAAGAACTGACGCTGGGGTAGAGAAGCAGGTACGGCGAGTAAACATTTTAATAAGGAACAGACATGGAACAAGGCAGGAACAGTGTAAGCACACGGGTAACACAATGACATACGACAATTAATCCTGAAGCAGGGACCAGAGCTTGGGAACAGACAGATATAGGGGAGGTAATGACACAGGTGATAGAGTCCAGGTGAGTCCAATAACTGCTGATGCGTGTGACGAGGGAAGGCAGGTGTGCGTAATGATGGTGACAGGAGTGCGTCATGCTGGGCAGCCTGGTGCCTTCGAGTGCTAGGGAGGTGGAGTGGGAGCAGGCGTGACAGTGTATGTGGAGGATGTAACCACATATGATGACAAGAGCATAAGGCAGGTGTTCACAACAATGAACTAACACAACCTGAAATTCAGTGGGTCTTCACATGTCATAGGAATTGCAGCTCTCCAATGGGAATGCCGTCCTGAATCTCCCAGTCTGTCCTGAAGCTAGATCTGCTCAGGGTTTTCGAAAGCTAACCAGCTTCAGTTAGCTTCACATTACAGCTCAGGCTTCATCCGTACTACGACAGTGGATATTGCTGCCGCTAACCCTAGCAGGCTTGTAACTGCGTGTGCACGTGCACCTTTACTCCACACACAGATATGCATACAAAGCTCTCCCCCGCCCTCCATTTGGCAAATCTGACCATCCTTCTTTTGATTCCTGCTTACAAGCAAAAACTAAAGCAGGAAGTACCAGTGACTCGCTCAATACGGATGTGGTCAGATGACGAGGATTCATCTAATGGCATTGAGGAGTATACCACCTCAGTCATCGGCTTCATCAATAAGTGCATCGACGACGTCGTCCCCACAGTTACCGTACGTACGGCTGAAGTCGGAAGTTTACATACACTTAGGTTGGAGTCATTAAAACTTGTTTTTCAACCACTCCACAAAATTCTTGTTAACAAACTATAGTTTTGGCAAGTTGGTTATGACATCTACTTTGTGCATGACACAAGTCATTTTTCCAACAATTGTTTACAGACAGATTATTTCACTTATAATTCACTGTATCACAATTCCAGTGGGTCAGAAGTTTACATAGAGTAAGTTGACTGTGCCTATAAACAGCTTGGAAAATTCAAGGCTTCCTTCAAACTCAGTGCCCCTTTGCTTCACATCATGGGAAAATCAAAAGAAATCGGCCAAGACCTCAGAAAAACAATTGTAGACCTCCACAAGTCTGGTTCATCCTTGAGAGCAATTTCCAAACGCCTGAAGGTACCACGTTCATCTGTACAAACAATAGTACGCAAGTATAAACACCATGGGACCACGCAGCCGTCATACCGCTCAGGAAGGAGATGTGTTCTGTCTCCTAGAGATTAACGTACTTTGGTGCGAAAAGTGCAAATCAATCCCAGAACAACAGCAAAGGACCTTGTGAAGATGCTGGAGGAAACAAGTACAAAATTGTCTATATCCACAATAAAAGGAGTCCTATATCGACAAAACCTTTAAAGGCAGCTCAGCAAAGAAGATGCCACTGCTCCAAAACAGCCATAAAAAAGCCAGACTACGGTTTGCAACTGCACATGGGGACAAAGATCGTACTTTTGGAGAAATTTCCCCTGGTCTGATGAAACAAAAATATAATGACCATCATTATGCTTGGAGTAAAAAGGGGAATGCTTGCAAGCTGAAGAACCCCATCCCAATCATCAAGCATGGGGGTGGCAGCATCATGTTGTGGGGGTGCTTTGCTGCAGGAGGGACTGGTGCACTTCACAAAATAGATGGCATCATGAGGGAGAAAAATGATGTGAATATATTGAAGCAACATCTCAAGACATCAGTCAGGAAGTTAAAGCTTGGTCGCAAATGGATTAAATGTCAGGAATTGTGAAAAACAGAGTTTAAATGTATTAAGCTAAGGTATATGTAAACTTCCGACTTCAACTGTACATATCCCAACCAGAAGCCATGGATTACAGGCAACATCCACATCGAACTAAAGGCTAGAGCTGCCGCTTTCAAGGAGCGGGACACTAATCCAGACGCTTATAAGAAATCCTGCTATTCCCTCAGACAAACCATCAAACAAGCAAAGCATCAATACAGGATTAAGATTGAATCCTACTACACCGGCTCTGACACTCGTCGGATGGTGTAGGGCTTAAACTATTACAGACTGCAAAGGGAAACCCAGACGTGAGCTGCCCAGTGACGCGAGCCTACCAGACGAGCTAAATGCCTTTTATCCTCGCTTCGAGGCAAGCAATGATGAAGCATGCACAAGAGCACCAGCTGTTCTGGATGACTGTGTGATAATGCTATCGGTAGCCGATATGAGCAAGACCTTTAAACAGGTCAACATTCACAAAACCGCGGGGCCAGATGGATTACCAGGACGTGTACTCAAAGCATGCGCTGACCAACTGGCAAGTGTCTTCTCCAAAATGTTCAACCTCTCCCTGACCGAGTCTGTAATACCTACATGTTTCAAGCAGACCACCATAGTCCCTGTGCCCAAGGAAGTGAAGGTAACCTGTCTAAATGATTACCGCCCGTAGCACTCACATCGGTAGCCATGAAGTGCTTTGAAAGGCTGGTCATGGCTCACATCAATAGCATCCTCCCGGACACCCTAGACCCAATCCAATTCTCATACCGCCCCAACAGATCCAGAGATGACACAATCTCAATCGCACTCAACACTGCCCTTTCCCACCTGGACAAAAGGAACACCTATTTGAGAATGCTGTTCATAGACTACACCTCAGCGTTCAACACCATAGTGCCCACGAAGCTCATCAATAAGCTAAGGACACTGGGACTAAACACCTCCATCTGCAACTGGATCCTGGACTTCCTGACGGGCCGCCCCCCAGGTGGCAAGGGTAGGCAACAACCCGTTTGCCACGCTGATCTTCAACACTGGGGCTCCTCAGAGGTGTGTACTTAGTCCCCTCCTGTACACCCTGTTCGCCCACGACTGCGTGGCCAAACACAACTCCAACACCATCATTAAGTTGCTGACGACACAACAGTGGAAGGCCTGATCACCGACAACAATGAGACAGCCTATAGGGAGGAGGTCAGAGACCTGGCAGTGTGGTGCAAGGACAACAACCTCTCCCTCAATGTGAGCAAGACAAAGGAGCTGATCGTGGACTACAGGAAAAGCGGGCCGAACAGGCCCCCATTAACATCGATGGGGCTGTAGTGGAGCGGGTCGAGAGTTTCAAGTTCCTTGATATCCACATCAGCAATGAACTATCATGGTCCAAACTAGGGGTCGACCGATTAATCGGAATGGCCGATAAATTAGGGCCGATTTTAAGTTTTCATAACAATCAGTAATCAGCATTTTTGGACACCGATTATGGCCGATTACATTGCACTCCATGAGGAGACTGTGTGGCAGGCTGACTACCTGTTATGCGAGTGCAGCAAGGAGCCAAGGTAAGGTGCTAGCTAGCATTAAACTTAATCAATACACAGAAGTATATTTTTTTAAACATGCATATTTAGTTAAAATAAATTCATGGTACTAGGCAATATTAAACTAGGGAAATTGTGTCACTTCTCTTGCGTTCTGTGCAACAGAGTCAGGGTATATGCAGCAGTTTGGGCCGCCTGGCTCGTTGCGAACTAAATTGCCAGAATTCTACATAATTAATTATGACATAACATTGAAGGTTGTGCAATGTAACAGCAATATTTAGACGTATGGATGCCACCCGTTAGATAAAATACGGAACGGTTCCGTATTTCACTGAAAGAATAAACGTTTTGTTTTCGAAATTATAGTTTCCGGATTTGACCATATTAATGACCTAAGGCTTGCATTTCTGTGTGTTATTATATTATAATTAAGTCTATGATTTGATAGCGCAGTCTGACTGAGAGGTGGTAGGCAGCAGCAGGCTCGTAAGCATTCATTCAAACAGCACTTTCCTTTCGAGTGCCAGCAGCTCTTTGCAATGCTTCAAGCATTGCGCTGTTTATAACTTCTGTCACGTTCTGACCATAGTTCTTGTGTTTTGCTTGTTTTAGTGTTGGTCAGGACGTGAGCTGGGTGGGCATTCTATGTTGTGTGTCTAGTTTGTCTGTTTCTATGTTTGGCCTAATATGGTTCCCAATAAGAGGCAGGTGTTTTGTGTTGTCTCTGATTGGGAATCATATTTAGGTGACTTGTTGTGTGTTGGGATTTTGTGGGTGGTTGTTTCCTGTCTTTGTGTTTTCTCTGCACCAGATAGGGCTGCGGTTTGCCACATTTGTTATTTTGTATATTTGTAAGTGTTCACGTTTATTTCGTCTTAATTAAACATATTGAGCACTGGCTACGCTGCGTGTTGGTCCGATCCCTGCTACACCTTCTCTTCTCTTGAAGAGGAGGAAGGCTGCCGTTACAACTTCAAGCCTATCAACTCCCGAGATGAGGCTGGAAATGCTAAAGTACCTATTAGAACATCCAATAGTCAAAGGTATATGAAATAGAAATGGTATAGAGAGAAATAGTCGAATATTGATGACTCATGTTAAAAGGAACCACCAGCTTTCATTCTTTGAGGAAAAGATCAAGACCATTAGAAAGCAAATTACGGACTCCTCTTTGAATCTGCGTATTCCTCCAGGGCTTAGCTGTCCTGGATCTGCACAGCTCTGCGAGGGCCTGGGATCGGGAGAGACACTTAAGTGTTTTAGTACTATATCTCTTGACACAATGATGAAAATAATCATGGCCTCTAAACCTTCAAGCTGCATACTGGATCCTATTCCTACTAAACTGCTGAAGGAGCTGCTTCCTGTGCTTGGCCCTCCTATGTTGAACATAATAAACAGCTCTCTATCCACCGGATGTGTACCAAACTCACTAAAAGTGGCAGTGATAAAGCCTCTCTTGAAAAAGCCAAACCTTGACCCGGAAAATATAAAAAACTATCGGCCTATATCGAATGTTCCATTCCTCTCAAAATTTTTTGAAAAAGCTGTTGCGCAGCAACTCACTGCCTTTCTGAAGACAAACAATGTATACGAAATGCTTCAGTCTGGTTTTAGACCCCATCATAGCACTGAGACTGCACATGTGAAGGTGGTAAATGACCTTTTAATGGCGTCAGACCGAGGCTCTGCATCTGTCCTCGTGCTACTAGACCTTAGTGCTGCCTTTGACACCATCGATCACCACATTCTTTTGGAGAGACTGGAAACCCAAATTGGTCTACACGGACAAGTTCTGGCCTGGTTTAGATCTTACCTGTCGGAAAGATATCAGTTTGTCTCTGTGAATGGTCTGTCCTCTGACAAATCAACTGTACATTTCGGTGTTCCTCAAGGTTCCGTTTTAGGACCACTATTGTTTTCACTATATATTTTACCTCTTGGGGATGTTATTCGAAAACATAATGTTAACTTTCACTGCTATGCGGATGACACACAGCTGTACATTTCAATGAAACATGGTGAAGCCCCAAAATTGCCCTCGCTAGAAGCCTGTGTTTCAGACATAATGGATGGCTGAAAACTTTCTACTTTTAAACTCGGACAAAACAGAGATGCTTGTTCTAGGTCCCAAGAAACAAAGAGATCTTCTGTTAAATCTGACAATTCATCTTGATGGTTGTAAAGTCGTCTCAAATAAAACTGTGAAGGACCTCGGCGTTACTCTTGACCCTGATCTCTCTTTTGACGAACATATCAAGACTGTTTCAAGGACAGCTTTTTTCCATCTACGTAACATTGCAAAAATCAGAAATTTTCTGTCCAAAAATGATGCAGAAAAATTAATCCATGCATTTGTTACTTCTAGGTTAGACTACTGCAATGCTCTACTTCCGGCTACCCGGAAAAAGCACTAAATAAACTTCAGTTAGTGCTAAATACGGCTGCTAGAATCCTGACTAGAACCAAGAAATTTGATCATATTACTCCAGTGCTAGCTTCCCTACATTGGCTTCCTGTTAAGGCAAGGGCTGATTTCAAGGTTTTACTGTTAACCTATAAAGCGTTACATGGGCTTGCTCCTACCTATCTTTCCGAGTTGGTCCTGCGGTACATACCAATACGTACGCTACGGTCACAAGACGCAGGCCTCCTAATTGTCCCTAGAATTTCTAAGCAAACAGCGGGAGGCAGGGCTTTCTCCTATAGATCTCCATTTTTATGGAACAGTCTGCCTACCCATGTGAGAGACGCAGACTCGGTCTCAACCTTTAAGTCTTTACTGAAGACTTATCTCTTCAGTAGGTCATATGATTGAGTGTAGTCTGGCCCAGGAGTATGAAGGTGAACGGAAAGGCTCTGGAGCAACGAACCGCCCTTGCTGTCTCTGCCAGGCCGGTTCCCCTCTCTCCACTGGGATTCTCTGCCTCTAACCCTGTTACAGGGGCTGAGTCACTGGCTTGCTGGTGCTCTTTCATGCCGTCCCTAGGAGGGATGCGTCGCTTGAGTGGGTTGAGTTACTGACGTGATCTTCCTGTCTGGGTTGGCGCCCCCCCTTGGTTTGTGCTGTGGTGGAGACCTTTGTGGGCTATACTCGGCCTTGTCTCAGGATTGTAAGTTGGTGGTTGAGGATATCCCTCTAGTGGTGCGGGGGCTGTGCTTTGGCAAAGTGGGTGGGGTTATATCCTTCCTGTTTGGCCCTGTCCGGGGGTTTCTTCGGATGGGGCCACAGTGTCTCCTGACCGCTCCTGTCTCAGCCTCCAGTATTTATGCTGCAGTAGTTTATGTGTCGGGGGGCTAGGGTCAGTTGGTTATACCTGGAGTACTTCTCCTGTCTTATCCAGTGTCCTGTGTGAATTTAAGTATGCTCTCTCTAATTCTCTCGTTCTCTCTTTCTCTCTGAGAACCTGAGCCCTAGGACCATACGTCGGGACTACCGGCCGTGGTGACTCCTTGCTGTCCCCAGTCCGCCTGGCCTTGCTGCTATTCCAGTTTCAGCTGTTCTGCCTGCGGTTATGGAACCGCCACCTGTCCCAGACCTGTTGTTTTTCAACTCTTAATGATCAGCTATGAAAAGCCAACTGAAAATTATTCATGATTATTATTTGACCATGCTTGTCACTTATGAACATTTTTGAACATCTTGGCATAGTTCTGTTATAATCTCCACCCGGCACAGCCAGAAGAGGACTGGCCACCCCTCATAGCCTGGTTCCTCTCTAGGTTTCTTCCTAGGTTTTGGCCTTTCTAGGGAGTTTTTCCTAGCCACCGTGCTTCTACACCTGCATTACTAGCTGTTTGGGGTTTTAGGCTGGGTTTCTGTACAGCACTTCGAGATATTAGCTGATGTACGAAGGGCTATATAAAATAAAATTGATTGATTGATTGATATGTTCTCATGTTCTGAGCAAGGAACTTAAACGTTAGCTTTTTTACATGGCACATATTGCACTTTAACTTTCTTCTCCAACACTTTGTTTTTGCATTATTTAAACCAAATTGAACATGTTTTATTATTTATTTGGGACTAAATAGATTTTATTGATGTATTATATTAAGTTAAAATAAAAGTGTCATTGTTCATTCAGTATTGTTGTAATTGCCATTATTACAAATATATATATATATAAATATCGGCCGATTAATCGGTCCTCCAATAATCGCTATCGGTATCGGAGTTGAAAAATCATAATCGGTCGACCTCTAGTCCAAACACACCAAGACAGTCATGAAGAAGGCACGACCACACCTTTTCCCCCTCAGCAGATTGAAAAGATTTGACATGGGTCCACAGATCCTCAAAAAGTTATACAGCTGCACCATCGAGAGCATCCTGACCGGTTGCATCCTGACCGGTTGGTATGGCAACTGCTTGGCATCTGACTGTAAATTGCTACAGAGGGTAGTGCGTACGGCCCAGTACATAACTGGGGCCAAGCTTTCTGCCATCCAGGACCTATATACTAGGCGGTGTCAGAGGAAAGCCCCAAAAATTGTCAGACACTCTAGTCACCCAAGTCATAGACTGTTTTCTCTTGGTACCGGAGCGCCAAGTCTAGGACCAAAAGGCTCCTTAACAGCTTCTACACCCAAGCCATAAGACTGCTAAACAATTAATCAAATGGCCACCAGATTATTTACATTGACATCCACCCCCCTCCATTTGTTTTGTACACTGCTGCTACTCGCTGTTTATTGTCTATGCATAGTCACTTCACCCCTACCTACATGTACAAATTACTTCGACTAACCTGTACGCCAGCACATTGACTCGGTACCGGTACCCCCTGTATTTAGCCTTGTTATTTTTATTTTGTTGTGTTGCTTTTTATTATTTTTTACTTTAGTTTATTTGGTAAATATTTTCTTAACTCTTTCTTGAACTGCACTGTTGGTTAAGTGCTTGTAAGTAAGCATTTTACGGTAAGGTCTACACTTGTTGTATTCGGCGCATGTGACAAATAAAGTTTGAATTTATTTGAAATAGGCTTGTTGAAATGCCGTCTTTATTTTATTTCTTATCGTTAATGCCATCTTTGGTGTGCTTATCAATGCACAAGCACTTTTTTCCCCACTCCTATCGATAAAATAAATGTATTAAGTAATACACAAATTTTACTATGTGTGAAGTTTCAAAAGATTCTGTCACTATTAAATGTTCAATGTGATGGGTATTTTAACGTACATTTTTTTTACACACACAAACATTTGATTAATAAAACACACGGAATTACCAAAGGTATGCGGACACCTGCTTGTCGAACATCTCATTCCAAAATCATGGGTATTAAAATGGATTTGGTCCCCTCTTTGCTGCTATAATAGCCTCCACTCTTCTGGGAAGACTTTCCACTATATGTTGGAACATTGCTGCCGGGACTTGCTTCCATTCAGCCACAAAAGCATTAGTGAGGTTGGGCACTAATGTTGGGCGGTTAGGTCTGGCTTGCTGTCTGGGCTCTGTGCAGACCAGTCAAGTTCTTCCTCACCGATCTCGACAAACCATTTCTGTATGGACCTCGCTTTGTGCACGGGGGCATTGTCATGCTGAAACAGGAAAGGGCCTTCCACAAACTGTTGCCACAAAGTTGGAAACACAGAATCGTCTAGAATTTTTTTCATTCTTTTTCATTTTTTACATTTGACCTTTATTTAACTAGGCAAGTCAGTTAACTTCTTGTCAATAGGGGGTGCTGTTAGCACTTTGTAATAATGACGTTCCCAAATTAAACTGCCTCGTACTCAATTCTTGCTCTTACAATATGCATATTATTATTACTATTGGATAGAAAACACTCTCTAGTTTCTAAAACCGTTTGAATTATATCTGTGAGTGAAACAGAACTGGACTTAGAGCAATTTTCCTATGTGGATGTGAGAATGCAAAATTTTGCTGGCTGTTCTCAGACCTGTGTATAACTCTGCCTGTCTTCTATTGGTTGAGATGCACTGCATACGCCTTCCCCTGGTTGTTAGCGAATAGGGAGACTTGAAATGGAGTCTCTACGTAGATCTAAAAGATTATAAATCACTTGGCAAAGACGTGTATGTTCTTTTCCTTCTTCGCTCTGACGCACTGAGGACCTTGGCACATTGTACTAGAACCATCGGTTATAGATCTTAGACATTTCCGGCTGTGTTTTTATTCGATATAGGCTTTAAAGACATCATAATCTTGTTATTTTGAACCAAATTATATCAGTTTATGTCAGTATATTGCGATTTTCGGGTATTTATTTTCGTTGCGTTGTAGGAAGTTGGGTATCTCTGGCTCAAATGCTAATGTTTACTGCTAATTGCAACGTTGAAGAGGACGTTCTCCAACCTAGCAACGATTCTTTTGGACAAAGGACACCTTTCCCAAGATTCTGATGAGAGTTCATCAAAAAGTAAGAACTATTTATGCTGATAATTCGTTGTTCTGTTGACAAATGTCAGATAATAATTCCGCCATGAATTTCGGTGCGTCTCGCTTTAGCGCACGCTGTACGCTTGAAGTAACGTTAATTTTAAAAATGTAACCCAGCGATTGCATTAAGAACTAATTTGTCTTTCAATTGCTGTCCAACCTGTATTTTTTTGTCCAGTTTTGGAATAGTTACTGATTAGAATAGGTGCCTCTCCAAAGATTTCTCCTGACATTTTCTGGGCAGCTTTGCTACTTTTCTCATTGTATAACCACGATTTGTGCCGCTAAATATGCACATTTTCGAACAAACTCTATATGCATTGTGTAATATGATGTTATAAGACTGTCATCTGAAGAATTCTGAGAAGGTTAGTGAAAAACTTTATATATTTTGGTGGTTTATACGTTATCGCTATTTTTGCCTTGAATCAATGCTGTTGTGTTTCTGGCTATTGTGGTAACCTAATATAACGCTATATTGTGTTTTCGCTGTAAAACACTTAGAAAATCTGAAATATTGTCTGGATTCACAAGATCTGTGTCTTTCAATTGCTGTATGCTGTGTATTTTTAAGAAATGTTTTATGATGAGTAATTAGGTAATACACGTTGCTCTCTGTAGTTATTCTAGTCGCTTTGGTGAGTTGTGATGGTGGCTGCAATGGTAAACTATGATTTATACCTGAAATATGCACATTTTTCTAACAAAACATATGCTATACAATAAATATGTTATCAGACTCATCTGATGAATTTGTTTCTTGGTTAGTGGCTATTTATATCTTTATTTGGTCGAATTTGTGATAGCTACTGATGGAGGAAAAAGTGGTGGAGTAAAAAAAGTGGTGTCTTTTGCTAACGTGGTTAGCTAATAGATTTACATATTGTGTCTTCCCTGTAAAACATTTTAAAAATCAGAAATGATGGCTGGATTCACAAGATGTGTATCTTTCATCTGGTGTCTTGGACTTGTGATTTAATGATATTTAGATGCTAGTATTTACTTGTGACGCTATGCTAGGCTAATGCTAGTAGCTTTTCTACTGATGGGGGTGCTCCCGGATCCGGGTTTGGGAGGCGTTAGAGTTAAGAACAAATTCTTATTTTCAATGACGGCCTAGGAACAGTGTATTGTGTAATATGATGTTATAGGACTGTCATCTGAAGAAGTTTGAGAAGGTTAGTGAAAAAATGTATATCTTTTGCTGGTTTATTCGTTATCGCTACTGTTGGCTTGAATCAATGCTGTTGTGTGGTTGGCTATTGTAGTAAGCTAATATAATGCTAAATTGTGTTTTCGCTGTAAAACACTTAAAGAATCTGAAATATTGGCTGGATTCACAAGATCTTTGTCTTTCATTTGCTGTACGCTGTGTATTTTTCATAAATGTTTTATGATGAGTATTTAGGTAATTCACGTTTACTCTCTGTAGTTATTCTAGTTGCTTTGGTGAGAGCTGTGATGGTGGCTGCAATGGTAAACTATGATTTATACCTGAAATATGCACATTTTTCGAACAAAACATATGCTATACAATAAATATGTTATCAGACTGTCATCTGAAGAAGTTGTTTCTTGGTTAGTGACTATTTATATCTTTATTTGGTCGAATTTGTGATAGCTACCTATGCAGGAAAAAAATGGTGGAGAAAAAAAAGTTGTGTCTTTTGCTATGGTGGTTAGCTAATAGAAATACACATTGTGTCTTCCCTGTAAAACATTTTAAAATCAGAAATGATGGCTGGATTCACAAGATGTGTATCTTTCATTTGGTGTCTTGTACTTGTGATTTCATGAACATTTTATTATATGATATCCCTGTGGCTTTAGGCTAGGCTATGCTAGTCAGCTTTTTTGATGGGGGGGGGGGGATCCCGGATCCGGGTTTGTGACTCGTTAGAGGTTTAACTGCCTTGTTCAGGGACAGAACGGCATATTTTTTACCTTGTAAGCTCGGGGATTCGATCATTGTATGGTGTAGGGTTAAGATTTCCCTTCACTGGAACTAAGGGGCCTAGTCCGAATCATGAAAAACAGGCCCGGACCATTATTCCTCCTCCACCAAACTTTACAGTTGACACTATGCATTCGGGCAGGTAGCGTTTTCCTGGCATCCGCCAAACCCAGATTGGTGAAGCGTGATTCATCACACCAGAGAACGCATTTCCACTGCTCCAGAGTGCAATGGCGGCGAGCTTTACACCACTTTAGCCGACGTTTGGCATTGCGCATGGTGATCTTAGGCTTGTGTGCGGCTGCTCGGTCATGAAAACCCATTTTATGAAGCTCCCGACGAACAGTTCTTGTGCTGACATTGCTTCCAGAGGCAGTTTGGAAATCGGTAATGATTGTTGCAACCAAGGACAGACGCTTCAGCACTTGGCGGTCCCGATCTGTGAGCTTGTGTGGCCTACCACTTCACGGCTGAGCCGTTGTTGCTCCTTGACGTTTCCACTTCACAATAACAGCACTTACAGTTGACTGGGGCAGCTCTAGCAGGTCAGAAATCTGACAAACTGACTTGTTGGAGAGGTGGCATCCTATGACTGTGCCATGTTGAAAAACTGAGCTCTTCATTAAGGCCATTCTACTGCCAGTTTCATCTATGGAGATTGCATGGCTGTGTGTTCGATTTTATACACCTGTCAGCAATGGGTGTGGCTGAAATAACCAAATCCACTAATTTGAAGCGATGTCCACATACTTTTGTATATACAGTATATACAAAGAATTCAACCCCTTAACTTTTTCCACATATTTTACGTTACAGCCTTATTCGAAAATGTATTAAATAAAATTAAATTTGCATCAATCTACACATAATAACCCATATTAAATGTATTACAAATAAAAAAAGAAATACCTTATTAAAATAAGTATTCAGACCCTTTGCTATGAGACTCGAAATTGAGCTCAGGTGCATCCTGTTTCCATTGATCATCCTTGAGATGTTTCTACAACTTGATTGGAGTCCACCTGTAGTAAATTCAATTGATTGGACATGATTTGGAAAGGCACATACCTGTCTATATAAGGTCCCACACTTGACAGTGCATGTCAGAGCAAAAACCATGCCATGAGGTCGAAGGAATTGTCCGCAGAGCTCCGAGACAGGATTTTGTCGAGGCACAGATCTGGGGAAGGGTACAAAAAATGTCTGCAGAATTGAAGGTCCCCAAGAACACAGCGGCTTCCATCATTCTTAAATGGAAGAAGTTTGGAACCACCAAGACCCTTCCTAGAGTTTTTTTTCATTAGTTCACTGTTGATACAGTCCCAAAATGTTTTGCATGTCAGCAGTCAAGTTCTCAATATATTGGACTTTCAAGAAGCAGTGTCACTGGCCACATCATCATCGGCCAAATTATCATCCTACCCAACTTCCAAAGGAATATGAAGGTATATGTTGGACAAGCTGGTCAGGCCCCAAAACCACAACCACCACTGGCTTCTTTGTATCCTCGACATGTTAGGACACACTCATGTCCTGGTCACCTCAAAGACTGTATCAACTTAGCACACTTCATTTCAGTGGGGAAAAGAGGGAAAAGGCTTGCGCTGACTGTTGTAGTTACGCTACTATGTGCTTGTGTCGTGAAAGGCTTGTTATTATATTTGGCTGAAATGCCCATTGTTGATATGCTGTAAGTGTGTGAATGAGATTTAAACATGAACAAACATTGAAAAGTTATTTGGCTATTCAAGCACAACAGAGGCATGGCAGTACCACTTATATTCCTAGATATACCGTACCAAGATAGTTTCGGTCATGACATTTTGTCAGCCGGTAACTGTCATGTAAATAACTGCCATGCTCACGTTAATTGAATGGTAATTAACATAAATACACTTAGCATCTCCGGGCTACCACGCATAGCCTACAAGCCACTGATGCGGACCTTTGGAACATCTACATTTGAAAAAGTCTAATAATTCCATTTAATATAGCCTGCACCTTCACATTAAATCCTTTATTTATTTTAGGCAGGTCTAAAGAAACATGACATGAAGAAAATGTAGCCTTTATTTCAGAAGAACAGAATAGCATATTCTGAGTCGTCCTTATGTTAGACCCTGATCTGGCTATGCCATATGACTGTGGGCTACACTAGTTCATTAAGCAGACAAGATGTACTTCTAATTACCGTGGCATTATTTTATATTATTTTCTAGTAAGAAGAATAAGGTTGATACAATAGCTGATATTTTCCCCAAACGATTTCCCGAGGGAGTGAGCACGTGCGGCTATTCTGTGTTGAGCGTTTAATAAAGTGATTATTTGAAACATGTCCTCATATATGATTAATTTATAGTTATTTATGCAACTTTAGTTGTGATACAAATCTTAGAATGTGTTAGAAATCAAAACATATATCCTAAGACTGCATGATGCAACTAACGATGATGAAGAAAAAGTTGCATTAAAGGCATGTGCTGTGCTCGGTTTCTTGTGCAGGCTGCACACATTTCATCAATCTCTAACACACAATTTAACAAGCACTTGATAATATTCTCACCTATCAGACTCTTCTCAATTGAATCTGGTCTTTACGTACATACAGCCTACTAATATACTATATGTGTAGAATTAATTTTGAGTTAGAATGGCCCATAAAAAAAACATGTAACCCATAGGCTAATAGCGAATAGCGAATGGAGAAAGCGTTTCGTACGTTTACATTTTTAATACAGTGCCTTCAGAAAGTATTCACACCCCTTGACCTTTTCTACATTTAGAAAATGTTACAAATGGTGTTACAAATAGGCATTCAAATGTATTTAATTGTCTTTTTTTTTATCCACACAAAATACTCAAAGTGGAAGATATATACACAACCGGACGAAAGTTTTAGAACACCTACTTATTCTTTATTTTTACAATTTTCGGTGCATTGTTTGTGTTTTGTGTTCATTATTTATTTTATTTATTAAAACACTCACTCCCTGAACTTGCTTCCCGACTCTCAGCGCACTCGTTACAGGTGCAACTTTCACTGGGGATGGGAGGGACATGACGCCCCAGTTTTATCATTGCACTGTGATACAAAATGCGGAAACTGTGTGCTTCAGCGCCATGCAGACGCCTCAGAGCGGTCGGGTGGGCTTGTTTGGCAGTTTCAGCCAGCTGAATTTAGGACCGCGCGGACACCACAGTGCGTGCGAACAGAGTCAGATGTTGTCTGTGTGTGTTGTGATTTTTCTCAGAGTTGTCAAAGCAAGCAGAGCAGAAACTGGCTACTCTTTATTTGACTGATGAAGCTGGCAAGGTAACTGCTGTCACGATCGTCATGGGAAGAAGTGGACCAAAGCGCAGCGTGGTACGTGTTCATTCTATTTATTTATTTAATGATCACCGACAACAATAAAACAAATACGAACGTGACATTCTGCAGGGAAAAATAACAACCAATGCAAAAATAAGATCCCACAAATGAAAGAGGGAAAAAAGGACTGCCTAAGTATGATTCCCAATCAGAGACAACGATGGACAGCTGCCTCTGATTGGGAACCACACTCGGCTAAAAACAAAGAAACAGATAACATAGAATGCCCACCCCAAATCACACCAAATAGAGAAATAAAACGGCTCTCTAAGGTCAGGGCGTGACAACTGCTGTTTCACTTAGCAGAAAAAAAGTATTAATTCCTAGCTAGCTAGCTCACTAAATTGAACTATTCTCTTTGCCTCGATCACACTAGACCAGAATCAAACATTAAAACCAGCAGCCGATATTGAAGAACGATTGTCACGACTTCCGCCGAAGTCGGTCCCTCTCCTTGTTCGGGCAGTGTTCGGCGGTCGACGTCACCAATCTTCTAGCCATCACTGATCCATTTTTCATTTTCCACTGGTTTTGTCTTGTCTTCCATCACACCTGGTTCCAATCCTATCAATTACATGTTGTGTATTTAACCCTCTGTTTCCCCTGTCGGTGTGTCCTTGTCGGTGATTGTTTGTTGTATGTATTGGTGCAAGTTAGTTTCTGGTGTGCGACGGGTTTTGCACCCTCTTATTTTATTTTATATATTTTGGTTTCCGGAGTTTTTGAATATTTATTAAACTGATCCGTTTATACCAAGTTCACTCTCCTGCGCCTGACTTCCCTGCCACCAGCACGCACCCATTACACCGATATTCTGACGTTTTTTGACAGCGCAGTGTGAGTTTTTATTAGTGTCAGTACAGCAATGTAACGTTATTGATGTCAGTTTCTCAAAGTAATTCCCTACTTTTCACAATGACACGGTATAAACAGCTACATGTTTCACTGTCATGGTGCACAGTCAGTTCACAACACTATGCTCGTCATGTCTTAGCAGAATCAGATGGTGACGGGTATCCCAGCAGGGTGTCAGGTGAATTTTGCAGTATATTATAACAACCAGTGAATGGATATGAAGTTCCATCTTGAGTTGATTGGTAGGCTACATTTAAGAGATCTGTGAATAATGGTCATTTCAATTACTGAAGCATTGATTCTTTTCTTGCATAATATAATGTATAAATGTACACCAAGGTAATTCTTTGTCATGCCTCATCTGAGCAGGATCAGATGGTGACAGGGGTCTCAGCAGGGTCAGGCAGCAAGTAAAGACCAGTTTGTGACCGCTGACGTGACATTTTTCAGATGCAACACTTTATTCTCTCTATGCAGCAAACACTGGACAAACCAGAAACACTTCAAATATCGAAACTATGTTATGGCAGTCAGACAAACCTCTAAAGTTGTGAGGAAAACCTGGGAGACACTATTGATGATGATGATGAATGGATACAGATGTAAGACCATCCAGCTCCAGCTCAGCCCAAGCTTATTTTCTGTCCTGGCACTCCAATGGTGGAATCAGCTTCCCCTAAAGCTAGGACAGCAGAGTACCTGCCCAACTTTTGAAAAATTCTGAAATCCTACCTCTTCAAACAGTATCTTAAATAATCCTCCTCCTCATCTCGAACCCCCCCCTTCCCCGCCCCCCAAAAAGTTTTACAAAAAAGTATAAATACTTTCTATGCCTGTGATATGTGGTTTTTCCACCTAGCTATTTTAAGATGAACTGTAAGTCACTCTGGATAAGTGACAAAATGTTTTCATGTTTTAATAGAACATACCTATAAGCCAGTGAAACTGAATAGCATGCACTCAGGAATGTAATTCCTCTAATGGAGTTGTAAAACACAAAAGGGGACATATTTGCATATGTTATGATCTTGTGAAAGCTGGATGAATTCTGGCATGCCTATAGATTCTCCCATCTCCCTGTTTTTGATTGCTTGGAAATGTTGATACTGGAGACTGTTATAAGAAGAAACTGTGTAACCATAGCATTTATAGCAGCTAAGAAATGCATTACCATTAATTGGGAGGTTGGTTATCCTATATGTAATACTGTATGACAAAAGGGGTCTGTATTGAAAACATTAGATTTTTTGGGGTCAAGCAGTCACAAATGTGTTTATTTTTTTATGCCACACGAGACACCTGTTGGATTTGTGCCTGTTTCAGTGGATTCAATATATTATTATTACAGTCATTTACCGTTCTTATTGTCGGAGTGGACATGTGTTTTGCAGAACTCACAACCTATGCTACACCTGATTACGCATATAAAAGTATGACTAGTCTACCTGGCCTGCATGCAAATGTAGGCCTATAAATGTGCCCATTTGGGGATGTCTGATATTATTTCTGATTGTCTTAACTCACCACCACTAATGAGCTGTGGAGCTTCTCAAAGTATTTTTTCTTCACCTCAAACAGCAACTAAACAAAGTCTGTTTTTAGAATCAATTGAGAATGACAATAGTTCCTCAAAATATTTGAACAATATTTACAGTTCGCCCCTTTTCGATTACCACTCGGCATAAAAGGGGAAAATGTAATGCTCTGATCCAGTGGAAACATAAAATACCTGATTACTTCTTATCCCTTACACAAATAGCCTACAGCTGTGTCTGTCCCGAGCTCACTGGCACAGGAAACTCTGAGGGCCCAGAATATTTTATATAATGTTTCAAGTTTGCTAGTGTGAGTTTCAGGGCGACCCAGTTGACAGTTGATACAATGTTTCGAGTTTGTTGCAGACAGGCCATGCGGAGCCAATGTGATTTATAGGATATTTATTTTCATCGGGATATTTTCTGCCTGCAGGCTGCAATGTTTTTATGTTGGCTTTATGTAGACTAATTTTACATAGTTGGTAATGGCAATAAAAGTTACTTTTAGATTTGTATAATTTTAATTTAGATTTAGATAGAACCACAGACAATGATTTTAAGATACAAAGACTATTATAAATTAAATTAAACTGTTCCACAAAAATTTGCATATGAAAAACATAACTGGCACGCAGATTGGTAGAAATGGTAAGATAAATTGACACTCCAAATGGAAAAGGTTGCCGATCGCTGGTGTAGCCTTTTACCGGCAATTTCAGGAGCTTAACGGCAGAATCTGCGAAGGCAAGCAGCAGCGGGAGAAAAAGGGTCAAACAGTTTTTTTTCTCTGGCTCCCTCGAATCATTTGTGTGTCTTAATTATTAATTATTTAATCAAACAGCATGTACAGCATGTACACAAGTACACAAGCTCAGTACATATAGAAGATTTTAGTAAAACACATAGGGTGTGTCTATATATGGAAAAATGCATGTTTAAAAATGTTGACCAATCGATTAGTCAAAAGACCACCCTTGGTCGACTAAGGTTTTTTTCCATCAGCTACAGCACTAGTAGAAATGCATGAAATTTGCTTTAGATGCCTCAAAGAAATTGAAGGACCCCCAGACCCCCTGCCAGGTTATGTCCCCCCCACTTCTAAAACCAAAGTTGAGCCCCCTGGTTAAGTATAGATACTCACGGCAAGGCAGAGCTTAACATGACCACGCCCGAGTAGGGTACAGCTTTAGGGGTACTCGCATTACTCCTATGTTAAATTGCCTACCTTACTCATAACCTGACAACGGCTGTATTCTTTTTAAAATTAATTCTATAAACATTTCGGAAATGCTTGGTTGGTCATTCTTTTTTTCTTTTTTATACTTTGCTTTTATTGTAGGAACACAAAGAAAGTACAAATAAAGTAAAATAAAAGAACAAAAAAGATCTGGCAGTTACTTCATCATCATATCATCATATTAGTTACATTGGCATCTTTGAATTAGACCTTTTCCAAGTACAAAACCCATTTCTCCTAGTATTCCTGACCTCTCTCCTGTTGAGTTCTTAAAGCAAAGGTCATACGCTCCATGTGGTGTATTTCTTCTACAATGTCTATCCATTGTGTCACTGTGGGAGGGTCTTTTTGTAGCCATTTCCTAGTGATAGCCTTTTTACTGGCTGCCAGTAGGACCTTCAAGAGGTACTTTTCTCTATTGTGTAAGTTATCAGGTATTTCACCCAAGTACAAATAAATTAATGTTTGTTCTATGTCAAGTCCCATTATTTTTCCAATGTTAGATATTATTTCTCCCCAGTAAGTTTCGATTGCGGGGCAGGACCAAAAGATATGAGAGTGGTCCGCCCTTAATAGACCGCATTCTCTCCAACAAGAGTGTGGTGAGCCAGTCTGTTTTGATTTCAGTTTAGGTGTTATGAAGAAACGTATAACATTCTTCCAACAGAATTCTCTCCATGATCTTGAGTTGGTGGAGCTTTGTTGAGTCTCTAATATGTTCAACTATGTTTCATCAGTTATTTCAATGTTAAGTTCCTCCTCCCATTTCTTTTTAATATAGTTTGTAGAATTTTTCTTTGAGGATTGAATACCCAAGTAGAGATTTGAAATCGTTTTTTTGTTACTCCCCAAGTTGTATGCGTTAGTGAATACTTGGATTAATTTTGGAGGTGCTCGAGGGTCAGTCACTTTTATCTCCCTTAAGAAATAGTGTCGGACTTGTAGGTATCTGTAAAAATCTTGTTTATCCAAGCCATGTTTTTTTACTTAGGTCCTGGAAGTTATCTAGGTTCCCATTCCTTATAATTGTACTGAATGATGTGTTGCCTTTCTGCGTCCATTGTTTAAATCTGCTGTCCTGAGTTGCAGGTATGAAGCTGGGGCCGCATGCGGGCCAACTCAGCAGTTTGATCTCTCTGTCTAAATTATTTTGCTTAACTACCCTAAACCATGTCTTCAGAGAGAAATTAATCCACTGATTTTGTCTATTGTATATTTCTTTTACCATGTCCTTATTTCCCAAAACTGACTGTTTGGGTATCTCTGTCAAAGTAGTCTCGATGTCTTTCCATTTGGATTCGTATTCTGAATTGCACCAACAAACCAGAGGTCTCAATTGGGCTGACACATAATAATCTTTTAGGTTTGGTAAGGCCATACCCCCACAGTTTTTTGGTAATTGTAATGTTGTATATCTAGTTCTTGGTCTCTTACTGTTCCAGATAAACCTTGATACATGCATACATGCATATCTTATGTTCATTATCTCTTATTGTTATTCCCTCTATAGTTGGGTCCAGTCTTATTGCCTGTGCTAATGGTTCGAGGTACAAGGATAAAAGCGTGGGTGAAAGATTACAGCATTGTCTTGCCCCTCGCTCTAATTTTATCGTTCGCGTCAAATGTCCATTTATCTTTATTCTAGCGGTCGGACATGAATACAGTGTTTTGATGCACTGTATCACTTCTTTGTTGAAACCAAATCTTTCCATAACTTGGAATAGGTAATCCCATCCCACTGAATCAAATGCTTTTTCTGCATCTAGACTGATTAATATTGCACTTGTCTTATTCTGAGTAATGTGGTCCATGACATGTAGTGTTCTCCTTATATTGTCCTGTGTCTGCCTATTTTGTATGAAACCAGTTTGATCTCCGTCAATCAATTCTGGGATTATGTTCTCCATTCTTTTGGCTATTATTGATGCATATAGTTTATAATCTGTGTTAAGAATTGCGATAGGTCTATATGAACTGCATTCTTTCTTATCTTTACCCTCTTTTGGGATTACAGATATGATGGCCTCTCTCCATGATGGTGGGAGACCCACCTCCCTCAGAGTCAAGTTAAAACAGGCCTTATATTGCAATCCAAGATGGCGTAGCAGTCAGATGTCCTTTGTCCTCGTCCTGTCCCGTGTATATATATTTTATATATTTTTCTTCGCATTTCTTTTTATATATATTTTTTTCTTCTTAAAAACTCAACTTCAAAACACTCTCCTGCAACCCACCTCACCAAATGTGGTGCGGATCTGTTTTTTTTCCTCAAAGGTATTATTCACCTCGTATCCGAAATCTACAACAGAAGCTAGCCAGAAGTTAGCCAGCTCACAAGCTAACGTTAGTAGTTCAGCTAACCACAGCTAGCGCTCATCAGCTATCCTTTAGCTCGGAAAACTATTGCCAGTTTTGTACAACGCGACTCAGACCAGAGCATACCAGACCTTTTTTCTCTCCATATCCCCGGATTTTTACCGCAAGCTCTGGACATTTACACCTGGATCTTGCAGCTAACCAGCTGCTATCCGAGTGACTATTGGCTAACATCAATTCCGGAGCAAACACCAATTATCCCGGAGCTAGCCAGCTGAAGAGTTCCATCAGCCACTCCTGGGCTACAATCACCTATCCGGACCCGTTTACTGCCGATGCGGAGCCCCACCGGGCCTTCACGACTGGGATACCGACGTTATCTGCCCGAGGGAGTTATTCAACTGGCCCCTCCATCGCGACGTAACCTGAACGCCCATATGCTAACTGCGGCACGCTAATCGTTAGCTGTCTTGACCATATCGGCTGCTATCTGAACAGACAACCTCTCTTTCGCCATCGCCATCCGGCTTGGATTCTCTGTCGACACGACCACGTCTGGTCTGCAGACGAATAGCCCATCCGCTGTGCCCTCAACCGGCCTCCGTCTGAGCAGACCCCCTCCGTCTGAGCAGGCCTCCCCCCGGGCTACTAACTTTAAACGCCGCGGGCTAGCTTAGTGGAGGCCTCACTGCTCCATCTACGGCTGCCCCCTGGACACTATGATCACTTGGCTACATAGCTGATGCCTGCTTGACTGTCCATTAATTCACGGTACTCCATTCCGTTTATTTGTGTTTTATCTGTCGGCTCTGTGCTTTAACTCAGGATCTGTGTGTAGTTAATCCGACCCTCTCTGCCTAGCCGTCACCATTTTTACCTACTGTTGCTGTGTTAGCTGACTAGCTGCTGTTATATCACCTGTTGTTTTAGCTAGCTCTCCCAATCAAGACCTGCAATCACTTTACGCCTTATTGCATGTCTCCCTCAAATATCAATATGCCTTGCATACTGTTGTTCAGGCTAGTTATCATTGTTTTGGTTTGCAATGGACCCCGTAGTTCCACTCTCCGTACCTCTGATACCTCCTTTGTCCCACCCCCCACACATGCGGTGACCTCACCCATTGAGACCAGCATGTCCAGAGATACAACCTCTCTTATCATCACCCAGTGCCTGGGCTTGCCTCCGCTGTACCCGTGCCCCACCATACCCTGGTCTGCACATTATGCCCAGAATCTATTCTACCACGCCCATAAATCTGCTCCTTTTATTCCTTGTCCCCAACGCTCTAGGTGACCAGTTTTGATAGCCTTTAGCCGCACCCTCATCCTACTACTCCTCTGTTCCTCGGGTGATGTGGAGGTAAACCCAGGCCCTGCATGTCCCCAGTCACCCTCATTTGTTGACTTCTGTGATCGAAAAAGCCTTGGCCTCATGCATGTCAACATCAGAAGCCTCCTCCCTAAGTTTGCCTTACTCACCGCTTTAGCACACTCTGCCAACCCTGATGTCCTCGCCGTGTCCGAATCCTGGCTTAGGAAGGCCACCAAAAATTCTGAGATTTCCATACCCAACTATAACACTTTCCGTCAAGATAGAACTGCCAAAGGGGGAGGAGTTGCAATCTACTGCAGAGATAGCCTGCAAAGTTCTGTCATACTTTCCAGGTCTATGCCCAAACAGTTCGAACTTCTAATTTTAAAAATTAATCTCTCCAGAAATAAGTCTCTCACTGTTGCCGCCTGCTACCGACCTCCCTCAGCTCCCAGCTGTGCCCTGGACACCATCTGTGAATTGATCGCTCCCCATCTAGCTTCAGAGTTTGTTCTGTTAGGTGACCTAAACTGGGATATGCTTAACACCCCGGCAGTCCTACAATCTAAGCTTGATGCCCTCAATCTCACACAAATCATCAAGGAACCCACCAGGTACAACCCTAAATCCGTAAACATGGGCACCCTAATAGACATTATCCTGACCAACTTGCCCTCCAAATACACCTCTGCTGTCTTCAATCAAGATCTCAGCGATCACTGCCTCATTGCCTGTATCCGCCACGGGTCCGCGGCCAAACGACCACCCCTCATCACTGTCAAACGCTCCCTAAAACACTTCTGCGAGCAGGCCTTTCTAATCGACCTGGCCCGGGTACCCTGGAAGGATATTGACCTCATCCCGTCAGTTGAGGATGCCTGGTCATTCTTTAAAAGTTACTTCCTCACCATATTAGACAAGCATGCTCCGTTCAAAAAATGCAGAACCAAGAACAGATATAGCCCTTGGTTCACTCCAGACCTGACTGCCCTCGACCAGCACAAAAACATCCTGTGGCGAACTGCAATAGCATCGAAGAGCCCCCGCGATATGCAACTGTTCAGGGAAGTCAGGAACCAATACACGCAGTCAGTCAGGAAAGCAAAGGCCAGCTTTTTCAAGCAGAAAATTGCATCCTGTAGCTCTAACTCCAAAAAGTTCTGGGATACTGTAAAGTCCATGGAAAACAAGAGCACCTCCTCCCAGCTGCCCACTTCACTGAGGCTAGGTAACACGGTCACCACTGATAAGTCCATGATAATCGAAAACTTCAACATTTCTCAATGGCTGGCCATGCCTTCCTCCTGGCGACTCCAACCTTGGCCAACAGCCCCTCCCCCCCCCCGCTGCTACTCGCCCAAGCCTCCCCAGCTTCTCCTTTACCCATATCCAGATAGCAGATGTTCTGAAAGAGCTGGAAAACCTGGACCCATACAAATCAGCTGGGCTTGACAATCTGGACCCCCTATTTCTGAAACTGTCCGCCGCCATTGTCGCACCCCCTATTACCAGCCTGTTCAACCTCTCCTTCGTATCATCTGAGATCCCCAAGGATTGGAAAGCTGCCGCGGTCATCCCCCTCTTCAAAGGGGGAGACACCCTGGACCCAAACTGTTACAGACCTATATCCATCCTGCCCTGCCTATCTAAGGTCTTCGAAAGCCAAGTCAACAAACAGATCACTGACCATCTCGAATCCCACCGTACCTTCTCCGCTGTGCAATCCGGTTTCCGAGCCGGTCACGGGTGCACCTCAGCCACGCTCAAGGTACTAAACGATGTCATAACCGCCATCGATAAAAGACATTACTGTGCAGCCGTCTTCATCGACCTGGCCAAGGCTTTCGACTCTGTCAATCACCATATTCTTATCGGCAGACTCAGTAGCCTCGGTTTTTCTAATGACTGCCTTGCCTGGTTCACCAACTACTTTGCAGACAGAGTTCAGTGTGTCAAATCGGAGGGCATGTTGTCCGGTCCTCTGGCAGTCTCTATGGGGGTACCACAGGGTTCAATTCTCGGGCCGACTCTTTTCTCTGTATACATCAATGATGTTGCTCTTGCTGCGGGCGATTCCCTGATCCACCTCTATGCAGACGACACCATTCTGTACACTTCCGGCCCTTCCTTGGACACTGTGCTATCTAACCTCCAAACGAGCTTCAATGCCATACAACACTCCTTCCGTGGCCTCCAACTGCTCTTAAACGCTAGTAAAACCAAATGCATGCTTTTCAACCGTTCGCTGCCTGCACCCGCACGCCCGACTAGCATCACCACCCTGGACGGTTCCGACCTAGAATATGTGGACATCTATAAGTACCTAGGTGTCTGGCTAGACTGCAAACTCTCCTTCCAGACTCATATCAAACATCTCCAATCCAAAATCAAATCTAGAGTCGGCTTTCTATTCCGCAACAAAGCCTCCTTCACTCACGCCGCCAAACTTACCCTAGTAAAACTGACTATCCTACCGATCCTCGACTTCGGCGATGTCATCTACAAAATAGCTTCCAATACTCTACTCAGCAAACTGGATGCAGTCTATCACAGTGACATCCGTTTTGTTACTAAAGCACCTTATACGACCCACCACTGCAACCTGTATGCCCTAGTCGGCTGGCCCTCGCTACATGTTCGTCGTCAGACCCACTGGCTCCAGGTCATCTACAAGGCTATGCTAGGTAAAGTGCCGCCTTATCTCAGTTCACTGGTCACGATGGCTACACCCACCCGTAGCACGCGCTCCAGCAGGTGTATCTCACTGATCATCCCTAAAGCCAAAACCTCATTTGGACGCCTTTCCTTCCAGTTCTCTGCTGCCTGCGACTGGAACGAATTGCAAAAATCTCTGAAGTTGGAGACTTTTATCCCCCTCAACAACTTTAAAAATCTGCTATCCGAGCAGCTAACCGATCGCTGCAGCTGTACATAGTCCATCTGTAAACTACCCACCCAATTTACCTACCTCACCCCCCATACTGCTTTTATTTATTTACTTTTCTGCTCTTTTGCACACCAGTATCTCTTCTTGCACATGATCATCTGATGATTTATCACTCCAGTGTTAATCTGCTAAATTGTAATTACTCGATTTATTGCCTACCTCATGCCTTTTGCACACATTGTATATAGATTCTCTTTTTTCTACCATGTTATTGACTTGTTTATTGTTTACTCCATGTGTAACTCTGTGTTGTTGTCTGTTCACACTGCTATGCTTTATCTTGGCCAGGTCGCAGTTGCAAATGAGAACTTGTTCTCAACTAGCCTACCTGGTTAAATAAAGGTGAAATAAAAATAAAATAAAAAAAAGTAGAGGTGCTAATTGTTCTCTGAAGGTCTTGAACCATTCTGAAGGGAAGCCATCAGTGCCTGGAGACTTGTTGACTTTTTGTTGAGATATTGCTTTATTAATTTCTTCGGTGGATATTTCTAAAGTTAGTCTATCATTTTGCTCTGTCCCAATTGAGGGGAGATCAAGTGAGTTCAAAAAGTGCTCTATTGTCTGTGCATCTGCCTTCTCTGGTTGCTTGTACAGATTTGTGTAATATGATTCAAATGCATTCTGTATTTCATCTAATTTGCATGTGATCTTTTTTGTTTTGGGGTCTTGGTATTGTGTGCTTGTTGTTTCCTGAGTCTCGATGCTAGTAATTTGGTTGCCTTTGAGCCTGCTTCATAATATCGTTGTTTCAGGAACCTAAGCTTTTTCTCTACTTCTTCTCTATAAATCTCGTCAATTTCCTGTTTTAACTTTTGAATCTCTCGTAATATAAGAGGGTCTTTGTATTGACTATGAGATGGTTCTAAGTTTCTTAGGGTTTCCTGTAATTTCAGCAGTTTCTGTGCTTTAATCTTTTTCTTGAGAGACGATGTGGCTATGATCTTTCCTCTAATAACCGCCCTAGCTGCATCCCACAATATAGCAGGAGATACTTCCCCATTATCATTATTCTCCAGATAGATGTTCAATTCTGTCTTTATTCATTCCTTGAATGCTGGATCATTCAGCATGCTTGTATTAAGTCTCCATATAGTATTTCTTGGTTTGCTATCAAGGTGTAGAGTGAGGTAAACTCCATTATGATCTGATAAGTCGCTCTGCCCGATCCTACCATCCTTAAGCCTGTGTCTATCTGCACTGTACATAAAAAAAGTAGTCTAACCTGGAGTATTCAGTGTGGCGGGCTGAGTAAAAAGTATATTCCTTATTCGTCTTGTGGGTGTCACGCCATACATCGAGCAGTCCTAGATCCTGCAGTATCCTATTGATCTTTTTGGCAACTAGGCTCATTTTCCTATTTTGATTTGTGCTGTCCAATTTTGAGTTTAAAATTGTGTTAAAATCCCCTCCACAGATAAGAGTGCCAGTGGTTTCTGTGGCAATTAAATCAAACACCTTCCCGTAGAAGTCCATGTCACTCCCTGGGGGTGCGTATACATTAAATAATGTAACTTCCTTGTTATCCAGTTTACATTTAACAAGTATAAATCTACCCTCCTTGTCTTTTATTTCTGACATAAACTCAAAATTAACTGAATTTGGGATCAAGATTGCAACTCCCCTTCTACCCATTTTGTAAGAAGAAAAAAAAGTGTTCCTATATCCCATTTTCTTGAGTTTCTCGTGTTCAGGTGTGGATAAGTGAGTTTCCTGCCAGAATAGTATGTCAACTCTCTCCCGTTTCATCTTTGCTATTACCTTACTTCTCTCGATGGCACTCCCCAGTCCGTTTACATTGAGACTTATGACCTTAAGTTCCCGATGATGCATCGATATAAATAAAAAAACTGTGCACCATATCTGCCTGCTTATCATGAACCTAAAAATGAACAAAAAATCTAAAATGATAATAAAGTCAACCAAAGTGGGAAAATACTTTGATATTTGGCCTCCCATGTCAGAGGACTGTCTCTTGCCTCTGAGGTTTGAGGGGATGAGCCTGTCCGCAGGATGGGCCCCTCGCTCAGATATGAAAATGCGTGACGTAGTCACAAACAAGACCTGGTGGAACCGAAAATAATAAGGGCGCCTATTTCGTCGCTTATACACATCGGTTAATTACAAGTTAAAACTATATCGGTCATGCATGCATATCATGAATCCTCCCCTTAATATTGTAACGTCCTGACCAGAGTTCTTATGTGTTTTGCATGTTTAGTGTTGGTCAGGACGTGAGCTGGGTGGGAATTCTATGTTGTGTGTCTAGTTAGTCTGTTTCTGTGTCCAGCCTAATATGGTTCTCAATCAGAGACAGCTGTTAATCGTTGTCCCTGATTGAGAATCATATATAGGTGGCTTGTTTTGTGTTGGGAATTGTGGGTGGTTGTTTCCTGTCTCTGTGTTTGTATTCTGCACCAGATAGGACTGTTTCGGTTCGCCACATTTTGTTATTTTGTTCGTTGTAAGTGTTCACTGTTTTTGTTTACTTAAACATGTTGAGCACTGGCTACGCTGCGTGTTGGTCCGATCCCTGTTTCTTATAGTGAAGAGAGGGAAGGCTGCCGTTACAGATATGCCCTTCTGTCGCCCGTTGTCAATGTGTCATTAATCCTTAGCTAATATATATGTTATTAACGTGACGATACTTAATGTGTTCATAAAGAACACATGCTTTTGGCTACTCACCCTTGTTCAGCATTGGGGGAAAATAGGGGAGATATTTTATATATTGCAATGTCAACCGTAACAACCCAAAGTCTTAACAGCTGCGGTAACTATTAATTCTGTTAAATCCGATTCAGTGTCTTACATCTTCCCGTTGAAAATGCCTGAGTCTCTCTCGGATGTGAACGTCCTCTCGCCGAGATGGTTTCCCTCTTTCTCCATGACCCTACTTGTCGACAACGATCCATGGGAGAGCCTGCTCGAGTCTTTCCGCTGGTGATGTCGCCTTTCTCCTGGCGGTATACTCCACTGGGAAGCCCCTTGACTTCAGCCGCCTCGTCTGCATGCTCGTATGTAACCGGGCCATTTTTCTGAAATACCCGCATTTTTGCCGGGTATGGTGTTTGGAAGCGAATACCCTTCTCTTTAAGTGCTTTCTTAATGGGGGTGTATTCTATCCTTCTTTTCAGTATCTCTCCCGCGTAGTCATGATCAAAGAACACTCGTTGGCCTTGGAAGTTAACAGGCTTTTTCCAGGTAGCATGTAAAGCTTTATTTGACTGAGAATTTTAGGAACCGTACTACTATGGATCTTGGTGAGGCGCCGCTGGGGGGTTTTGAGGCCAGAGCTCGGTGTGCTCTCTCGATTCCCAGGTCAGTGTCGTCGTCAAGTATGTCCTTGAATAGACCCTCCACGAAGTTGGGCATAGAGTCTTTTTCTGCGCCCTCTACTACGTTATAAAGTCTAATGTTGTTTCAACGTGAGAAACCTTCGAGTTCTGTCACTTTTGCCTGTAGTGTGTGTTGGCTTTACAGTGACTGTTCAAGTATTTCCTTGACTGCGAAGTTCCATGTGTCCGTTTCCCCAATGCGCTGTTCTGCATCCCCCATTCTTGTAGATATGCTGTGAAGTTCTAATTTGTTTTCTTCCAGTTTCTGGTTAATGTCCTTCTTGAACTCATTTAGTTATTTCCTTACATCTTCTCGAAGTTCCTCTCGTAAGCCTGTGAGCGCCTCGCGCAATTCCTCCTTCGTCACCTCACGAAATGAGAGTTCTTTTGCTGCTGCTATCTTATTTGCGCTAGCATTAGCCATTTCGGGTTCATCGACGATTATATCTTCTGCTGTCTTGTTACGGGCTGTTGTTGTAGCTCCGCGACCTTTTCCTATTTTCCCCTTTTCCATTTTGCGTAAGTTATTATAATGCTCAGAGTAAATACTTGAATTTGGGGGGGAAATACCCAACCGATCTGCAGTACGAAAAACTAGGCAGCCATTTCCTAAGTTGCGTCACCGCTTGGTTGGTCATTCGTAACATTCTTCCATGCCGTCTTAGTCAACAAACGACATCATACCTAAAAACATTTGAATTCTAAACGTAAAAATGTTAGGATGAACACATGGAACCTACGTCACGATTATCAGCCAAAGAGACGATTCCAACAGACTATATTAATTAGCTAGCTAACCCTCCTTTTACGACGCTGATAAGCTGTTGCGTACTGTTCTGTTTGAACAATGTTAGGAGAAAAATACTACCAAATTAAGTTTCATCAACTGCCCAAGGACCAGGTTAACGTCATGGTTTCAGGCTTTTACGCCGTGATGTTAGCTACAGTTGGAAGTCAGAAGTTTTCATAAACCTTAGCCAAATACATTTAAACTCAGTTTTGTCACCATTCCTGACATTTAATCCTTGTAAAAATTCCCTGTCTTAGGTCAGTTAGGATCACCACTTTATTTTAAGAATGTGAAATGTCAGAATAAGAGTGGAGAGAATGATTTATTTCAGCTTTTATTTCTTTCATCACATTCCCAGTGGGTCAGAAGTTTACATACACCCAATTAGTATTTGGTAGCATTGCCTTTAAATTGTTTAACTTGGGTCAAACGTTTCGGGTAACCTTCCACAAGCTTCCCACAATAAGATGGGTCACTTTTGGCCCATTCCTCCTGACAGAGCTGGTGTAACTGAGTCAGGTTTGTAGGCCTCCTTGCTCGCACACGCTTTTTCAGTGCTGCCCACAAATTTTCTATAGGATTGAGGTCAGGGCTTTGTGATGGCCACTCCAACACCTTGACTTTGTTGTCCTTAAGCCATTTTGCCACAACTTTGGAAGTATGCTTGAGGTCACTGTCCATTTGGAAGACCCATTTGCGACCAAGCTTTAACTTCCTGACTGATGTCTTGAGATGTTGCTTCAATATATCCACATAATTTTCCTTCCTCATGATGCCATCTGTTTTGTGAAGTGCACCAGTCCCTCCTGCAGAAAAACACCCCCACAACATGATGCTGCCACCCCCGTGCTTCACTGTTGGGATGGTGTTCTTCGGCTTGCAAGCATCCCCCTTTTTCCTCCAAACATAACAATGGTCATTATGGCCAAACAATTCTATTTTTGTTTCATCAGACCTGAGGACATTTCTCCAAAATGTACAATCTTTGTCCCCATATGCAATTGCAAACCGTAGTTTGGCTTTTTTATGGCGGTTTTGGAGCAGTGGCTTTGAGCGGCCATTCAGGTTATGTCGATATAGGACTCGTTTTATTGTGGATATAGATACTTTGTACCTGTTTCCTCCAGCATCTTCACAAGGTCCTTTGCTGTTGTTCTGGAATTGATTTGCACTTCTCACACCAAAGTACGTTCATCTCTAGGAGACAGAACGCGTCTCCTTCCTGAGCGGTGTGACGGCTGCATGGTCCCATGGTGTTTATACTTGCGTACTATTGTTTGTACAGATGAACGTGGTACCTTCAGGCATTTGGAAATTGCTTCCATGGATGAACCAGACTTTTTGAGATTTTTTCTGATTTCTTTTGATTTCCCCATGATGTCAAGCAAAGAGGCACTGAGTTTGAGGGTAGGCCTTGAAATACATCCACAAGGTACACCTCCAATTGACTCAAATTATGTAAATTAGCTTTTCAGAAGCTTCTAAAGCCATAACATAATTTCCTGGAATTTTCCAAGCTGTTTAAAGGCACAGTCAACCTAGTGTATGTAAACTTCTGACCTACTGGAATTGTGATACAATGAATTATAAGTGAAATAATCTGTCTGTAAACAATTGTTGGAAAAAGTACTTGTGTCATGCACAAAGTAGATGTCCTAACCGACTTGCCAAAACTATAGTTTGGTAAAAATAAATTTGTGGAGTGGTTGAAAAATGAGTTTTAATAACTCCAACCTAAGTGTATGTAAACTTCCGACTTCAACTGCATGTGTATTGCTCAAAGCTTGCTAGTTAGCTTACAAGAAGGACTAATGAACTGTATCCATCCAAATAACAACTATAATATTCTTCTGCATTTGGATATTTATGCAAACCTGGAGATTCCACCAAGTAGGTGTATAGATTGCCATAGGATACTTGGGCCATTTGGTAGGGTTGTCTGCACAGCTGGTCTCTGGCAAGTTGAAAGGACATAGGCAAGCCAAGAATAATCAACTTTCTAAATATGTACCTCGACCATTCAGCGACAGGCAAAGACTGGAAGAAGTTACACGACATATTTAAGATTAGAGAATTAGATTGAGATGAACTTCTCTCGCTAGCCAGCTAGATATCAACTAACCGGCAAAAAAGCTAGGGGTAAACAAACAGTGACGTAAGTATAATCGGACAGCTTTACTAGCTTTACTGTCAGTGTTGGCCGGTCGTGTAAAAATGTAGTGTCAGAATAAGTATCATGCAAATCATTTGTTGTTGTGACAGCCAAGTATGTTAATAACGACACGTGAGCCTGCAGAAAATGTTTATTTATTGAAACTACAAAAAAGTGTCAGTTTGCTGAGGATGCCATGAAAGTTTGGCTAAATACATGGGAGTAATGCGAGTACCTTATTGCTGTACCCTACTGGGGGCATGGTCACATTAAGCCACATCGAGCCGTGTGTATATATTGTGGAGTAATATTTGAGATCCATCCTTAGTTTTCTCCTATCACAGCCATTAAACTATGTAACTTTAAAAAAATCCCCTTTGGCCTCATGGTGAAATCCCTGAGCGGTTTCCTTCTTCTCTGGCAACTGAGTTAGAAAGGACGCTTGTATCTTTGTAGTGACTGAGTGTATTGAAAATCCATCCAAAGCATAATTAATAACTTCACCATGCTCAAAGGGATATTCAATGTCTGCATTTTTGGGGGAAAACCTCCCTGGTCTTTGTGGTTGAACTTGTGCTTGAAATTACTACTCGGCTGAGGGACCTTACAGATAATTGTATGTGTGGGGTACAGTGATGGGGTAAACATTAAAAAATCATGTTAAACACTATTATTGCACACAGTGTGTCCATGCAACCTTTAATGTGACTGGTTCAATAAAATGTGCTGAAATGTATCCTGAACATATTTTGACATGCCATAACAAAGGGGTTGACAAGACTTTTAAGCTTACATTTTTTTAAATTAATTTGTAAACATTTCTACAAACAAAATTCCACTTTGACATTGTGAGGTATTGTGTGTAGATCAGTGGCACACAATCTCAATTTAATCAATTTAAAATTCAGTCTGTAACTGTCACGTTCTGACCTAAGTTCCTTTTTTATGTCTTTATTTTTAGTTTGGTCAGGGCGTGAGTTGGGGTGGGCATTCTGTTGTTTTTCTATGTTTTGTTCTGTAGGTGATTTTCTATGTGTTTGGCCTAGTATGGTTCTCAATCAGAGGCAGGTGTCAGTCGTTGTCTCTGATTGGGAGCCATATTTAGGTATCCTGTTTTCATTTGTGTTTTGTGGGTGGTTGTATCCTGTGTTAGTGTTTTCTCCATACGGGACTGTTTCGGGTTGTTTGTACTTTTGTTGTTTCGTTCAGTATTCTGTTTGATTTATTAAATATATCATTTTGGACACTTACCACGCTGCGCATTGGTCCTCCTCTTCTTCCAACTACGACAAGCGTTACAGTAACACCATTTTTGGGGGAAAAAGTCAAGGGGTGTGAATACTTTCTGAAGGCCCTTTACGCCAGATAGGCTACACCGGTTGTAAAGCGGATTTATCTGCTTCATTTTAAGAACTAAGCAATAAATATAGCAGCAGGAGAAAGCTGGGATCCTCTTTTAAAAAGTGTCCACCCAAAACTCTGTTTCCACACTCGATTGCTTATTGACTGGGCTTATAAGAACACGTTTCACTTGGCTCTATCGGCTATGCATGGGCTCTGCAACCCTGTCCTAGGCCTATAGGCTACGCTTAAGAGTTATATACAATCGCCACAACATCAAAACAAAACATGTGCAACTGCATGTATTTTCATCAGGCAGAACCATAACGCACTGAATGACAGAACATTTGACTTGGAATGTAGTCGATTAATCAGTTACCAAAAAGCCAAGCTTACATTCATCTTAAATATACATAGTTGATATTTCCCACCTATTGTATCTCTGTGTTTACAGGTCTATATTTCCATTATGCATTAAGATATTCTAATTATTGTTGTGTATGATGGGCAGACAACTGACTACTTGTATTCCACATTTTGAGCAATATCAGAGTTTGTAATATTGGGTTCCATCCCCCCTCTATCCAGGCATTATTCTACATTTTCTTGTTAAGGGGGTTTGTAACAATATCTATCAATGCAATCACTTTTTCAGTAAAATATCATAAATGGGAGACATTAGGGGAGTGAGAAACATGGTTGTGTCTTGTTGTACCTCGGGTAGGGGTATCACAATTGTTTGGAGGCATTGCCACTAGCCTAGTCTGTGTACGGATGCACTCTGCGGCCCAACAGCAAATCAGCTCCAAGTGATTCACATGCATAATAGAAAGATATACACTGAGTGTACAAAACATTAGGAACACTTTCCCTTTTTGCCCGTCAACCTTTTTCAACCTACTGTCAACCTTTTCAGCCTCAATTCGTCAGGGCATGGACTCTAAGGTCTCAAAAGTGTTCCACAGGGATGCTGGCCCATGTTGACTCCAATGCTTCCCACAGTTGTGTCAAGTTGGCTGGCTGTTGTTTGGGTGGTGGACCATTCTTGCTACATAGGGGAAACTGTTGAGGGTGAAAAACCAAGCAGTGTTGCAGTTCTTGACACACTCAAACCGGTGCACCTGGCAACTACTACCATACCCCATTCAAAGCCGCTTAAATCTTTTGTCTTGCCCATTCACCCCCTGAATGGCACACATACACAATCCATGTCTCAAATCTCTCAAGGCTTAAAAATCCTTCTTTAACCAGTCTCCTCCCCTTCATCTACACTGATTGAAGTGGATTTAACAAGTGACATCAATAAGGGATCATAGCTTTCACCTGGATTCACCTGGATTCGTGTCATAGAAAGAGCAGGTGTTCCTAATGTGTTTTACACTCAGTGTATGTGATCGTACACAAATGTAAGCAAGGTTTCAAATTATTATGTTTTAGTCAAATATTATATCTGTTTGGGCTTCTTGGGGTCGATTTGCAGTCTACAAATGATTTGTAATTATGTTCCGGCCCCCTGACCATCCGCTCAAGAAACAATTGGCCCACGGCTGAATCTAGTTGATGATCCCTGGTCTAAACCCATTCAGGTCCCCTATCGACGGCCATATTTCACTCCTGTCCCCGACACCCCTGTCCCTGCCTCCATTATTCTCAGTCTCCTCGCATCGTCTTCCTCTCACTTTCTTTCTCCGTACCGCTCGGGCGCTAATGGCTTCCGGTGGGGGCACTAAGAAGGCAACAGCCAATAAGGTGGCTGTATGCGCTGACACGGTACCTCTGGGTATCCTAGGATACATGTATGTGATCTGGGAAGGATTAGTCTTCGTCTATGTGTATAATCTCATAGAGAGAGAGAGAGAGCAGTAACTGGGTTTAGGGCTGAATATAGAGAGAGACTGTGAATGGGAAGTGGAGGTTGTGTGTTAAGTATGGCTAAGACACTAAACTATATTATGTGGTACTACCATAGAGTTACCATAAAACTGGACACAGACAACGGTCATATGACACTTGAACAGATAACAGAGTGGACAAACTGTGAAGTCAATACAGTCGTATAATGCCTGAAACCTATGATTTAGGAAAGCTGTCTGCATACCTGGGTATCATAACTTGTTAGTGACCAAGTTAGTCTAGAAAGGGCACTTACTTGCATCGGAGTGGACGGGGGGAGTGGAGGGGATGAAGGTGGGGAAGAAGAAGGAACGGAGTGAGCGATGGTCAGAGGAGTGGAGGGGTGAGCGTTGGGTAGGGAGGTTCTCACAGCTCCCCACACTGCTGTTGATCTTCAGGTGCTGAGGCTTGGACTTCTTCTGCTCCACTCTGAAACACACACACACACATAGCAGAATGGTTATACTACCATTAGACTGTTATGAATTGTTATAAACTACAGTTAAAGAGTTTATACTGCAAGTATACGGTTAGAAAACAGTTATAGACTTCTATTATACAGTTAAATGTCCGGTATATTTATAGCTCTTATATAATAGATATACTGTTATAATCTACAGTAAAAGCTCTTATAGCGGTCTTATACTGCAATAAAATGGTTATTAACTACAATTAAAGATTTATACTTAAACGATACACATATTTATATGTAAATAATAATAATATATTATACTGTTAAAATGCTCTTATAATACAATTTCTTATACAACTTATAAAGTACAGTTATAAAACCATAGCCATTAGTTGAAAGATACAGTAGAACATGGCAAGGGTTATCCAGAGTAAAAAAAGTCATATTTTACTTTGAAAATGGGGAAAATCAAACAACTTGAGACATCTCAGATATCCTGAGAAATGATATCACTTCAAGGGTAATAGTGTTAAACTTTCAACATTAATCATCACTCTCCCTGAAGCCTCAGCCTCCCCCCACAGAAATGCCAGGGGGAAGAGGCAGTTAGGTAATACCTAGTACACAACCCACCAATTAACCCTAAGGCCTGATAGACAACAACAACAACAACAACAGCAAACATGGCTGCCACCCAACGGGGGTGACTCATCGAGTGAGAGAGAGAGATAGAGACAGAGTGCACAGAGAGAGAGAGAGAGAGAGAGAGAGAGCGCACCGAGAGAGACAAAGACAGAGGGAATGGATGGCTCTTCAAGACACAGGCTGTAAATCTAGGCTAGGTATGGGCTCTGCCACCTAACCAGTCCATAATGGGTGTACACCCCCAGAGTGGCCCAGAGCATTGGCCCTTCAGCCTCTTTCAAGCCTCACTGAGGGGTGCTTGTGTAACCCATCAAAAACGAGACAGGAACACTCATCACACATGTATCACTCAGTTCCCCTTGACACTGCTAATGATGAGCCTGCAGTGGCACCTGGGGGACTGGGGTGGTGGTGGTGGGCAGATATATATATATATGAATATATATATGAGAATATATATATATATGAGAGAGAGAGAGAGAGACGGAGAGAGAGACGGAGAGACGGAGTGAGACTGCTCATTTGGACTGCAGTCAGTTTCTGGTTGGTATTAAAGCCTGCAAGACTTCCTCAATCACTGACACACAAGTCACACAATTAGACCTTTTAAGCAGTCCTTCGACACATCATCACAATCACTCTCCCGCAATAAGAAAGCTCCCTGCAGGTTATCCCTTTCTCACTCAAGCCTTGTTTGGCAATAATGCTAAAACCACATTATGCCATTCAAATCTAATTTGGCCCATTCATCTCTCCTTGTGTCTATAGATGAACCTCCAGCGATGGATAGATTATTTGCAGAGGGGGAAAGAGGTAGAGAGAGACATAGAGAGTGGATGGGGGAGGACAGGTGTCAAGTAAGATGTGCATAATTGTACCCTGTTGCTCAGATCAGCAGCATGGCAATCTGTTCAGTCATTGTGTCACTACTATTTGGAATACGAAACACATGCTACTGTACAATTCCATCATAAGTCTTTGAGAGGAGCCAAAAAAAAGAATCCATGAAATGGATTCCTTCCACATGGTGGGTGGCCCATAAGTATACCCTAGCTAGCGCAATAAGCATACTACTACTGGTAAGTATGCCATCATACTGTCAACCATGGTAATCTGTGGTGGACTTAACATTTGCGGGACTTCCAATGTTCATGTTATGGAATCCATACTAGCATAAGTAGCACACTACAGTACATTGTATTATATTGTGGATAATGGGACACAAGCAATTAACAATAATAATAATGAGAATTTGGTGGGTTATTATGTGTCCAATTTCACACATACAAGTGTGTATTAATACACATGTGTGAATTGGAAAAGTGTTTTTTGCATATCCCAACTCCTACTGAGATGATCTCGGAGAGTGGGGTCTCGGCCAGGGTCTGTTCATTACCTTATTATTTGTACTGTGTATCAAATCAAAGTGTATTTGTCACGTGCGCTGAATACAACAGGTGTAGACCTTACAGTAAAACGCTTACTTACAGGCTCTAACCAATAGTGCAAAAAGGGTATTAGGTGAACAATAGGTAGGTAAAGAAATAAAACAACAGTAAAAAGACAGCCTATATACAGTAGCGAGGCTATAAAAGTAGCGAGGCTACATACAGACACTGGTTAGTCAGGCTGATTGAGGTAGTATTGAGGTAGTACATGTAGATATGGTTAAAGTGACCATGCATATATGATGAACAAAGAGTAGCAGTAGCGTAAAAGAGGGGTTGGCGGGTGGTGGGTGGGACACAATGCAGATAGCCCGGTTAGCCAATGTGCACTGGTTGGTCGGCCCAATTGAGGTAGTATGTACATGAATGTATAGTAAAAGTGACTACGCAAATATGATAAACAGAGAGTAGCAGCAGTGTAAAAAGAGGGGTTGGGGGGGGGGGGGGCAGACAATGCAAATAGTCCGGGTAGTTATTTGATTACCTGTTCAGGAGTCATATGGCTTGGGGGTTAAAAAAACTGTTGAGAAGCCTTTTTGTCCTAGACTTGGCACTTCGGTACCGCTTACCATGCGGTAGTAGAGCGGTTCGTTTATGACTAGGGTGGCTGGGGTCTTTGACAATTTTTAGGGCCTTCCTCTGACACCGCCTGGTGTAGAGGTCCTGGATGGCAGGCAGCTTAGCCCCAGTGATGTACTGGGCTGTATGCACTACCCTCTGTAGTGCCTTGCGGTCAAAGGCCGAGCAATTGCCATACCTGGCAGTGATGCAACCAGTCAGGACGCTCTCGATGTTGCAGCTGTAGAACCTTTTGAGGATCTCAGGATCAATGCCAAATCTTTTTAGTTTCCTGAGGGGGAATAGGCTTTGTCGTGCCCTCTTCACGACTGTCTTGGTGTGTTTGGACCATTCTAGTTTGTTGTTGATGTGGACACCAAGGAACTTGAAGCTCTCAACCTGCTCCACTACAGCCCCGTCGATGAGAATGGGGGCGTGCTCGGTCCTCCTTTTCCTGTAGTCCACAATCATTTCCTTAGTCTTGGTTACGTTGAGGGATAGGTTGTTATTCTGGCACCACCCGGCCAGGTCTCTGACTTCCTCCCTATAGGCTGTCTCGCCATTGTCGGTGATCAGGCCTACCACTGTTGTGTCATCTGCAAACTTAATGATGGTGTTGGAGTCATGCCTGGCCGTGTATTAAGCGAGTTGAATAAGAATCACATGGTCCAGTCTCGTGTCTGTGTTTCTATACCGTAACTCAAAGCCTGACGCAACACAACAACACTTTGATTTTCATTAAATGTTCAACTCCCTTTTTTGGCAAGTCATCAACTGCTGGAGGGAAAAGATAAACACAAACACCACATGATCTGGTGTGGATGTTACACAGACACTCAAACATGCACACACCCGAATGATGTTGATATAAACAGAACAAATTCTCATTTGATCAGGCAGAATACAGCAGTGAAAAAGGCGGCACTTCAAACAAACATCTTTTGCGGATAAATTAAAGGAAGAAAGTGAAAAGGCGTAGGTCATGCATATTCCACAGGTTCCTGTCTCTACGTGTGCATCATCCCAACCCAGCTGGAATATGTACACTGAAGAATTACAGCCTGTAATTACGCCCTGCAGAGATTCCATCTGCATACCTCTCCACTAATTAACTAACGTCAGAGAACCTGGGTTCAAATACTATTTCAAACCTTTCGAATATTTTTACCGTTTGCGCTAGTATAAGATGGGCAGGGTTAATTAATCTATTGGTTCCATTGCGCCAGGCAGGGTCAATCAAGCCCAGATAAAGTATTTTAAATTATTTCAAATAGTATTTGAACCCAGGTGTGACTTATGTCGCTAACGAGAAATATTCTTATGTTTTCACTAAGCCCATATGTGAAAGAAGCGACCATTTTTTTTTTTTTTGCAAATGCCCTCAGGATATTAACATTCTCTCACTGACATCTTTATGCAGCTTTAATAGAGGTTGGAGAGAGATTAGATAAAAAATATATCAGGCAAATGCTTCAGAGGTGGGCTACTGACAGTGAGCCATTATTCCCATACTGATCTATAGTCAATATTCTGCTGTGATATTCTCCCTCTCTCTTGCTCTCTCTCTCTCTCTCTCTCTTGCTCTCTCTCTGTCTCTCTCTCTCGGTCTCTCTCTTTCTCTGTCTCTCTCTGTGTCTTCTGTCCTCCTCTCCCTGTGGGACCAATGTGTGTCAGTGCTGTCAGAGGCTGTAGTGGGTGAAACACTGAGACACAGCCCTCAGTGGGGATGCATGGAGGAAGGAAGGAGAGCGAGAGAGAGAGGGGAAACAGGGAACAAGTGCATTTAAAGCTGAACATGTTGGAGGGGTGACAGCAGGCAGTGAAGCCAGTAGGTGCAGTGAGCCCAGAAAAAGACAGGGTGAGAGGGAGAGAAAGAGAGAGAAATAGCACAATGCAAAGGACTTGCTCTCCTGTCAATTTGTGCTTTCCAACCCCCCCACCCCCCCACCCCCCCTCTCTCTCTGACTTCACTTTTGAAATAGTTAAGAACTTCTTGTTGTAACGTGGGTTTCCCATTCATAACACATTAAGAAGACATTGTTAGAGGGGTGATATTTCAATATTGCACTGGATAATATAGTACAAAGACGCAATCTGATTTCTGTCAGAGTTAGCTTTGTTCTCGTCCTCTTGGGCCATGAAGATATCACATTAAAAAAAAATGCATTAAAAAAAAACATCTTGGAAGATTTCCCAATAAACCTGCCACACTGTTACCAAGAACATCTAAAGCATGTGTTTTGTATTTTTGTGGTAAAGGACAGTTAGAAATTTACTGAGGTGGGGGGGTGGGTCTGAAATAGTTTTTTTTTTGTTGTGTGCTTTGGAGATGGTTGTGTGTTTTTTTATTGTGCACAGGGGAGCACAGGGGAGGGTAGTGTCCTCAGGGGAGGGTAGTGTCCTCATCTGCTTGCATGAGCCTCCCTTATATCAAGGTGTTTTGGTGCTTTCCTTATGCACTATGCTTTTTCCGTGTGCTAACTTTTTCTATACCACAGGTCAATATAGTCTACCAGTCTAACTGCTCTCTATCAACCATTCATAATGACAATAGTGGTAGGTGGATCGTTTGTCCAGATCTGCAATAGGCTAACTAGCAATCATACCACACACAAATGCATTCAAAGCTGCATACATTTTCTATATGAATCCACAAGAACAAATAGGAGGAATAGCTTATAGGCAGCGGAGAGGCCAGGTGCGTCATTGCACACGAAAGAACAGTGAAGACATGAGACACGCAGCTCAAAAAGCTCCCCTATTGATCTTGTTTAGGGACAACACAATTATCCTACCTAGACTAGCCTGCAACGCCACAATACAATGAATAATTGCATTCTTGTTTTCGAGTACAACATTTTACTCTAGGCTACAGTCAAAATGTCATTTGAATAATGCCGCAAAAGCCCTGTAATTTGAATGTTTAATTTCAGTTGGATCATTTGCAGGTCTACTATTTACAGTTTTTAAGTTCTAGAAAATGCACAGTAGCAGGCCAGTCTGCCTGTATTTTTTGACTTCTGCTACTGACATGCGCTGTCTGTTGTGGATCATCATTCTTCCAAGTCGTCCTATATTAATGTGGTCACATATGCTCCCGGCAGGCCAAGAAATTCAGGAAAGAGTAACACGCTCTGCATCTTCTCCAATTCGAGCGGCTATTCCTCCTCGCGCACCTAAACAATGTCAGGACAGGCCTGATGGAAACATCAAATTTGGTGGTGAACTTTCCAAATGTCGACAAAACTAAATAAGCTAATGAATATACACATCTTTGGTTAATCCTGAAACTGTTTGACCACACAGAAGATCAAAGGGTTGTAGTTAGTCCATCAGCAAGATGATATCGCTGAAACACACACACTTTCAAATACCAAACATGACAGTGTCTGGCACACTGGCCTGGTGCTTAAACGAATATGCTCTCGTGGTATAATCCCACACAATCCCACACGCGCTATGTTCAATAACACAGAGATAGTCTAACTAATTTCAGAGGGTGATCCCCAGTTAGGGTGTGTGTGTGTGTGTGTGTGTGTGTGTGTGTGTGTGTGTGTGTGTGTGTGTGTGTGTGTGTGTGTGTGTGTGTGTGTGTGTGTGTGCGCGCATGTGTGTGTGTCAATATCACCAACAGTCTCAGTGGGAGAAGCATGCGAGAAGAGAACGGCTTTAAACTCAGAGCTCTACCTATCTAGATCCACATTTATTTCCCTATTATTTCAAAATGAAACCATACCTCAACCCTTGTATGAGCAACCCTTGTATGCTTTAGGACCGTGGTAAAGGGAATGGAGAACAGTAGAGCAGAGACTAACCAGAGGAACAAAGGGTCCGCGAAATATTGCACCAAAACCAAATAAAAATGACGCCTTAATACTCACTGAGATGATTTCAATACCAAAGCACACATCAGAGATAACCCTCACCTATGGTCTTCAAGATAAATTGCAGAAAGAGTTTATGTCTTGGTCGTCGGCTCTGAAAAACAAATAAAACTCAACATTGAACGTAGGCGGGGTATCAACCCCCCCCCCCTGCATTGCCTTTAAATCCTCTCTCTTACGGCTCTCCACCCTGGGGTCTCAAGAGTCATCTCAACACCCACCCAAACCCCCACTGGCCCGCGCTCATCCCCGCTCACCCCTTCCCCGGCACCATGGCTTGATGAATCAATTATGCAACAATGGCATTCAGTCCAGCACAGCCTCTGCCTTGCACTCCTAAATACTCATATAAATTCAGAATCATGCTTCCAATTTTCTGGTGTGGTGCAGGCAGGCATCTGAGCGCTCATTACCACTGAATACACTGAGAGGGGCATTAAGGTTGTGTGTGTGTGTGTGTGTGTGTGTGTGTGTACACCCCTTTTCTCCTGACTCGTCATTAATGGCAGGGGGCCAGAAACCTGAATAACATGGATGAGCTTTCCTTGAGAGCCAAGAGGAGCAGAGAGAGAAGAAGACACACACATACAATACACACACACATACACCGTACGTCCGCCCATGAAGCTGCTCCTCCTGACGTGATGTGTCTCTATGCACTGCGAGTGTCTTCTTTAAGGGTGTTATGGGCAGACAATATAGCAGTGTTGTGTGTCACTAATAAACCAAGAGGTCAGGGGTCAGGTAGTAAAGCATTAATGTTTCTGTCAAGGGAATAGCTGTAGCTCTGATCTGTATTCTAATGGGAGGCATTGACTATTCAACAACATTAACACATAGCCTAGTTAGGAGTTAGACATTATAATTTAATAAATCTCTCTCTGTGAATTTAGAGCTTCTTTTTCCACACTGGAAGTGTGTTTGCGCTTTATATGAAATAAACTATATACCATGAACAATACCTATGTAAGTACAAAGTAACAGCAAAGTATTATATAATAACACGGTATTGGCACTTATAAACAAAGTGAGACCAAAGGGACTTTAAAAACTTAAGAACTGTTCAGTGGTGTAAAGTACTTAAGTCAAAATATTTGAAAGTACTATCTGTATTTTACATTACTATTTATATATTTTACGACTTTTACTTCACTACATTCCTAAATAAAATATATACATTGTATTCCCATACATTTTCCCTGACACCTAAAAGTACTCAGATTTATTGTCCAATTCACACACCTATCAATATAACGTGTTGTCATCCCTACTGCCTCTGATCTGGCGGACTCACTAAACACAAATGTTTAGTATGTGCCTGTTTGTCCATATTTTTATTTATTTTTTAAATATTTGCCGTCTGGTTTGCTTAATATAAGGAATTTGATGAATAGCATTTACTTTTACTTTTTACTTTTACTCAAGTATGACGTTTGAGTACTTTTTCCACCACTGTACCATATAATTTTTTACTTTTATTCAACTAGTATTTCACTGGGTTACTTTTACTTGAGTCATTTTCTATTAAGGTATCTTTACTTTTATTCAAGTATGACAATTGAGTACTTTTTCCACCACTAGAACAGCTGTTGCACATCACCAGATTATATCCTCTGATACATAAGTTATTCAGGTGACTGTGTATTTCCCTCTCCACCTAGAGCATCTGACAGAGTAGAGATCGTATTTTGGCTATCACCATCCACGGCTATACAGTTCCCTTGGCGTCACTGAACAGAAATCCAATAAATAAATACAATTCAGGCTGAACTGGGGGATTCCACAGATCACAGTAAACAAAAAATTCAACAAAAAACCCAGGAAGACATGCATGAGGAGAGGGAGACAGAGAGAGAGGGAGAAATAGATTAGTAATATCATCTATAAGACATTTTAATTAAAGCAAAGATTCAAATTGACCATGGAATAGATTCACATTTCTCCCCTTACTAAGGCACAGACTTGGTGAATCATAGCCTACCCTGCCCCCTCCTCTCCCTGACTCCCCCTCTCCCTCATGCCTTCTCCAATCCCTCCCTCATCTTCCCTAACCTCCCACCCAGTGCTGTGTGATTTATTAGCAAATATCAAATTCAATAAGAAAGTGCTTAACATTCACCTCTAAGGCGGAGAGAAGTGTGAGGAGGAGAGGCTTATAGGAACTTTCATAAAGAATCATTATACGGAATTATGGTGAAAAGAAAAATGGAGGAGAAAAGGAAACTGAGGTAGAGGTAATTGTCACACCCTTCTGGAGCAGCCTGTCATAGGAAGAAATTGATGGGATTCACAAGCTTGATGAGAAACTCTCTGGCTTTCCCTCACAGAACTAAGATTAAACAAACATCTCAAAGTATTTGCGCACATCTAACTAGGGCTGTCCCCGACTTTAAAACAATTGGGTCGACCAAGAGTCGTCTGTTTTTTCGACCAATTGATTGGTAGAAATTTTAAAACGTGTATTTTTCCATATATGACCACACTGTTTGATTAAGTAATTTAGACACAAATGACTAGAGGGAGTCCGACCAGCAATTGATCTGATTGTGCTGCACCGGGCTCAGACTTGCTGCACTGTGTTAAAAAAAGACAGCGAATGACTGTGATTGGCACCCGTTGTCTCTCTCTCCTCCCTGCTGCAGTGACCACCACAGAACATCAAAGTGTTTATCGCGCTGTCTGTGTTGCTAAAGCTGCAACATAATTACAGCCATTTCTGACTGAAAAGTTCTGTTAAAGAAATCCGTCATTTGTTTAGGAAAAACATTCCCTTTCCCCTCAACCCTTGCTCTCTTTACGTGATACAAGTATGCATCGCATGCAAGTGACCAAAGACTTATTCAAAGACTTGCTCCCTCTCCGGCCTTTAGGTCACCAGGCTGCTCGTTATGGCACACACCTGTCACCATCATTAAGCGCACCTGTGCATCACCAGCCTCACCTGGACTCCATCACCTCCCTGATTACCTTCCCTATATATGTCACTCCCTTTGGTTCCTTCCCCAGGCGTTATTGTTTCTGTTTCTGTGTTATATCTATGCGTTGTTCTTGTTTCTTATTTTGTATTATGTTGTGTTTATTTATTAAAACCCTCACTCCCTGAACATGCTTCCCGACTCTCAGCGCACATCGTTACAGGACTAGTATTACTAGAGAACGTTGGTTATGTAATTACAGTGAGGGAAAAAGTATTTGATCCCCTGCTGATTTTGTACGTTTCCCCACTGACAAAGAAATGATCAGTCTATAATTTTAATGGTAGGTTTATTTGAACAGTGAGAGACAGAATAACAACAAAAAAATCCAGAAAAACGCATGTCAAAAATGTTATAAATTGATTTGCATTTTAATGAGGGAAATAAGTATTTGACCCCCTATCAATCAGAAAGATTTCTGGCTCCCAGGTGTCTTTTATACAGGTAACGAGCTGAGATTAGGAGCACACTCTTAAAGGGAGTGCTCCTAATCTTAGCTTGTTACCTGTATAAAAGACACTTGTCCACAGAAGCAATCAATCAATCAGATTCCAAACTCTCCACCTTGGCCAAGACCAAAGAGCTCTCCAAGGATGTCAGGGACAAGATTGTAGACCTACACAAGGCTGGAATGGGCTACAAGACCATTGCCAAGCAGCTTGGTGAGAAGGTGACAACAGTTGGTGCGATTGTTCGCAAATGGAAGAAACACAAAAGAACTGTCAATCTCCCTCGGCCTGGGGCTCCATGCAAGATCTCACCTCGTGGAGTTGCAATGATCATGAGACGGTGAGGAATCAGCCCAGAACTACACGGGAGGATCTTGTCAATGATCTCAAGACTGCTGGGACCATAGTCACCAAGAAAACAATTGGTAACACACTACGCCGTGAAGGACTGAAATCCTGCAGCGCCCGCAAGGTCCCCCTGCTCAAGAAAGTGCATATACATGCCCGTCTGAAGTTTGCCAATGAACATTTGAATGATTCAGAGGACAACTGGGTGAAAGTGTTGTGGTCAGATGAGACCAAAATTGAGCTTTTTGGCATCAACTCAACTCGCCGTGTTTGTAGGAGGAGGAATGCTGCCTAAAAGAACACCATCCCCACCGTCAAACATGGAGGTGGAAACATTATGCTTTGGGGGTGTTTTTCTGCTAAGGGGACAGGACAACTTCAACGCATCAAAGGGATGATGGATGGGGCCATGTACCGTCAAATCTTGGGAGAGAACCTCCTACCCTCAGCCAGGGTATTGAAAATGGGTCGTGGATGGGTTTTCCAGCATGACAATGACCCAAAACACACGGCCAAGGCAACAAAGGAGTGGCTCAAGAAGAAGCACATTAAGGTCCTGGAGTGGCCTAGTCAGTCTCCAGACTTTAATCCCATAGAAAATTTGTGGAGGGAGCTGAAGGTTCGAGTTGCCAAACGTCAGCCTCGAAACCTTAATGACTTGGAGAAGATCTGCAAAGAGAAGTGGGACAAAATCCCTCCTGAGATGTGTGCAAACCTAGTGGCCAACTACAAGAAAAGTCTGACCTCTGTGATTGCCAACAAGGGTTTTGCCACCAAGTACTAAATAATGTTTTGCAGAGGGGTCAAATACTTATTTCCCTCATTAAAATGCAAATCAATTTATAAAATTTTTGACATGCGTTTTTCTGGATTTTTTTGTTGTTATTCTGTCTCTCACTGTTCAAATAAACCTACCATTAAAATTATAGACGGGGGGATTGGAGGGACGCCATGTGCGACTGACATGTTTTCTGTTTGCTCCCGTGGTATTCTTAAAGTTTATGTGAATTTTGCAGCAGAACCGTATTTATTTTCAAATATTATTTTGGTGATCCCTTTCCGTAAAAACCAAGACTACTTTGCTTCCAAATGTCAGCATGTCAACGAAACATAAGGCCAAAAGCATGACTTTGAGAAAACCCGGCCTACAAGACCCGCTCTCATCACCGCCCTCTCCTGAGTCTGAGGGCCCGGGGACTCACACTTTACCCGGGGGTGCGGCTTGGCCTGGCGGCGCTGAAATGAACATTCTCGAGGCCATCAAACTACTACGCTCTGAGATAGTTGAAATGAAAACGGAGGTGGTTGCTACGATTGAGGCCCGAATACAGGAGGTCACTGATACAGATCTAACCAAAGCAGATCTAACCATCCTGCGGAACGAGACGGTGCCAGCAATCACATCACTCAAAAAACAACAACGTCGCACACTACGACGATTGCAGCACTGGAGACCTCCGCTACAAATGTCTCCGACTTAACTACATCCCTGGAGGCTGACGTGAAACGCCTAGCTGCGGATTTGTAAAAGGTGAAGGAGAGCTGTGTGAGTTTGAGGGATTCTCTCGCCGCAACAACCTGAGACTTGTATCGGTCCCAGAGTCAGCGGAAATGCCTCACGCCACGGATTTTGTTTCTGGGCTGCTGAAGGATGTTCTTGCCTTAGATGAAAAGCCCCTGATTGATCGTGCCCACCGGTCGCTGCGCCCAAAGCCCTGGGATGGGGAGAGGCCCCGTGACATAATTCTTCGAGTGCACTTTTTCCATGAGAAGATGGAGATTCTCCGACGAGCCCGCAATACCACTCTGAGCTTTCAAGGACAGAGCTTCTCCATCTACCAGGACTACTCCCCCACTGTTTCCAGGCAGCGCGCAGCTTTCGGACAGGCCAAACGACTACTTTGGGACCATCCAGGTGTGAGGTATGGACTGCGATTCCCGGCCCGTTTATGGCTATCTCATGATGGTAAAGACTACACATTTGAGTCTCCGGATGAGACTATGTCTCACATTCAACGTCACATCAAGAAGTCTTGAACTTGCTCACAGTTCAGCAACTGTTGCTTGCGAACTGTGGATAGTAAGTAACCCACCTGTGGTACAATTTATGTTTAGTTATAATATGCTAGTCTTGTATAGTTGGGGAGTTGGCGAACCCATTCAGGCTTATTTGATGTGATCTAATGTTATGATCATCTAGTGTGCTTGCCTTACAAGCATTCAGTAATTTTAATTTCATTGTATTAAGGTTTTACTTAACTCCTGTGTTTCTAGGCTGTCTCGCTCACCTATTCAGTTTGTTTACATAGTGTCTCAGTGACTCAAAATATTCTTGGATATTTGTTTACTGCATCCGTTTGCATTGACCCAGTAAACAGTAAATGTTTCCCGAGGCTACACGTTTTTTGGGGTCTTCACTTCAATTTTAAAAGTTTTGAGCATCATTCATACACAGCAAACGTTCAATGTTGCGCACGCGTAGTTTTTTGGTCTTGGTTGTAAGCTGTCTCAGCGTCAAGTAGACAACTATTATAATAATAATAATTATTATTATTTTTGATTGTCTTACTACGATTTCCTTACTTCAAATTGGGTTTTTGGCTGAGCCTTTATACATTTTTATTTATTTTCTCTCTCAATGCCTGTTATAAGACTGGGAATATAATTATATACATCTACAAGTGGTGCTTTTGTAATTTCATTTGGACAAGGGTTTCACTTTTTTTTTTTTTTTTTTTTTTTTTTAATAATTATCTCTTTTTGCTGTTTGATCCACTAACAAAACACGACATTAAAGAGCGGGACTGTGGGTTTAGGTTTAAAACCGCACTCTCACAGACATACTGTGTGAAGAGAACATGTTCTATTTAGGCTTGTACCTCGGTTGGGGAGGTATTATCTGGGATGGGGGGAGGGGGTGGGTGGGTTGCATTTTTCAGTTCTAATGTTGTCATTCTGTCTTTATAGTTTTTTTTCTGTACTTTTTCCAAACATCTACCACCGTACATTATTACTCTGAGACAAGTTATTCTGGGGTTTTTGGGCGCTCATTGCTTTTCCATTCTATGCTCTAATGTTGTATAACGGGAAGGCCCAGAGGGGCCGAAATAATGCGATCAAGTACATTTCGTGGAACATCAAAGGGGTTAATAACCCGGTGAAGCGTAAGAGGGTGTTGACACACTTAAAGGGTTTAAACGCAAATGTTGCATTTCTACAAGAGACTCACTTGAGGACTGATGAGCATTTTAGGATGCGTAGGGACTGGGTTGGTCAAGTGTTCCACTCTAACTTTCATAGTAAATCAAGAGGTGCTGCCATTTTGATTGATAAAGCTACCCCCTTTGTAGCTTCTGAGGTTATTGCTGATCCTAAGGGACGATACGTCATAGTAACCGGTAAACTCTTTTCTACCCCTCTTGTTTTGGCTAGTGTTTATGCTCCTAATTGGGATGACACAAGATTCATTTCTTCCTTTTGTCTGCTATACCCAATTTAGATTCTCATTTGTTGATTTTAGGGGGGGATTTCAACTGTAAAATGTCCCCAGTTCTTGACAAGTCCTCACGAACAACTACAGGCCCATCTAAATGTGCCCTACTTATTCAATCCTTTCTTCAGAAATATGCCATGTTTGAGGCCTGGCGTTTCCTACATCCTACAGATAGACTGTATTCCTTTTATTCTCATGTTCATCAAACATACTCCCGGATTGATTACTTCTTTTTGAACAAAAAACGTCTGCCTAACCTTCCGCAGTGTACTTACAAGAGTATTGTTATTTCTGACCATTCACCATTAGTGCTTGAACTAGAGTTTCCCCCAGCGACCTCCTATGTGTTATCAATGGCGTCTTAAGGCACTCTGCAAATAGTCGAGACAAGAATGGGCAAAGCAGACCAGAAAACGTCCTGTAAAATTCGGTTGGAAAACCGTCCGGATCCGGTGATTTACCACTTTTCATTGCGGACACTGCTGTTGTAATCTCCTCAGGTGTAAATTCTTCTTCTAGACAGTCATGGGAGTCTGTATCAATTGAAGGCAAATTCAGGCCATTAAAGAAGGAATCAATCAGCAAAGGGTCTTGAGGGGATTCAGAGGTGTATCGCGCAGAGTAAAATTGTTTGAATTGATCATTGATCTCTTCGGGGTCCTTATTTGTGGGATTAAACGTGAGGCCTCAGATTTACAGATCTGATGTGCAAGGAGTTTACTGGCCTTGTCGCCTTGTTCATACACTCTGTACCGAGCTCGCAAGAGTAACTGTTCAGCTTGCCTGGTAGAAAGCTCATCAAATTCAGATTGGAGTATTTGGCGCTCTTTATGCAGATCAGAGGAAGGATCCGTAGCATACTTCTCATCCAATGTGGCTATGGACTCGCTCAGGTCCTGCAGTCGCTGAGAGCGAACTCTGTTTTGGTTGGCTGTATAAGAAATGATTTGGCCACGTAGGTATGCTTTGAGAAACTCCCATATGGTAGAGCAGGACATACCTCGTGTTGAATTAGTTTTTAGGAATAAGGTGATTTCAGAAGAAATGAAATTGACAAACTCCTTATCTGAGAGTAAGATGGGGTTAATACCTCAAAGCTACCGCCTAGTCTTTATCAGGCTTCAATTTCATTACTATTAAAGAAAAACAAAGACCCCCTGGAATGTGGATCCTATCGCCCAATCTCGCTTTTAAACTGTGATTACAAAATCCTAGCCAAGCCTTTAGCCATCCGTATAGAAGGCTCGCTGCACCAAGTAATACACTCTGACCAGACTGGCTTTGTGAGAAATAGGCATTTGTTTTTCAATATTAGGCGCATTATGAATATACTGTACTCCCCAGCGTCGGAGGACCCGGAGGTAGTGGTCTCACTTGATGCGTAAAAAGCGGTTGACCGCGTTGAGTGGGATTACCTAACAGCTGCCCTTTATAGATTTGGCTTTGGCCCCAAATTCATTGCGTGGATAAAGATTCTATATTTTTCCCCCGTGGCTTCAGTACGGACTAACAACTTGTCCTCTGACTATTTTCCGTTGCACCGCGGATCCAGACAGGGTTGTCCACTCTCCCCCTTGTTGTTTGCTTTGGCAATCGAACCTCTCGCCATTGCACTACACTCTAATGATGCCATTCAAGGAATAATCAGGACGGGCTTAGAGCAGAAAGTCTCGCTATATGCAGACCACCTCCTTATGTTTATCTCTAACCCTGATACCTCATTGCCACGCGCCTCATCTGTTCTTAAAAGGTTTGGATCAATCTCAGGGTACAAGCTGAATCTTGGCAAGAGTGAGCTTTTTCCTGTAAACAAGGCTGCTTTAAAGTGCTCTTTTACAAGTTCTCAGTTTAGGATTGTCCGGGATCAATTCACCTACTTGGGAGTTAAAGTGACAAGGAAATATTCAAATTTGTTTCAGGAAAACTTGGTTGCTCTAGCAGACAGTTTGAAACAATCTTTTACTTTTTGGAATTCGCTACCTCTTTCTCTTATCGGAAGGATTAATGTCATTAAAATGAGTGTGTTTATATTTATTTCAATGTTTCAATGTTTTAGTTGTGATTATTGACAATTATTGATTGTGACCTGCGGATGCCTTGTTCATGTTGCCCGGGCAGAGACTAAAGTGTGAGCTTGTTTTTCCCAGTTATTTTTATTTTTACATTTTGTACACGCCTACATAAAATTATTATGTTACATTTTTTATTTTAAAGCATTGTAAACTTTTTATTTTTGGTCCTGTGGATGGTCGGTCTGTGGCCATGACTGTCTGTGAGTGGTTCCATTTCTCCACCCCTATCCCTTGACTGTTTACAGGAACAATGGTGAGGTGTTTGCTCTGTCCCTGTACTATAGATTGCCCTTTAACTTTTGTAGCCTTCTGCCTGGTGTGTTTAACTTGTCTAAAGTATGGTATCTTTAAAGCTATTTTTTTATGTATTATTTGTATTTTTTCTAGTTGAGTATATTATTTATATTGCTTTGTGTTGTCTTGTCTGTGTGTGTGTGTGTAAAACTTAATAAACAGAGTTTTCCCCAAAAAATTATAGACTGATCATTTCTTTGTCAGTGGGCAAACGTACAAAATCAGCAGGGGATCAAATACTTTTTCCCCCTCACTGTATTAGTCCAGAATGTCCATTATTCCAGAGGACAATTCGGAGATTTGGAAAAAACTAATCTGAAGCTAACATTTATGTTACAGAGCTGACCTTTTTAGCTAACGTTAGCTGACATCACTTGTTCTCAATCTCAGCTAATTCGGACTAGAGCACATCTGCATTAATATTCATGATGCTTTGACCAAAAGTGAAATAATACTTGAGTAATCTTGTTATTTTACTTTGATGGCTACCTAGTAGAGCATATATTGCAAATTATGTACATCTTCAGGATCTCACTTTTTTTTTTTGCTGTCATTTTTTTGAGGCAACCATTACCAGTAGTTTACGTATAATTTACAGCCGAGTTTCCCTTTTTTTTGGTTTAATGCTGGTCTTTTGCTTCTGTTTGAACGAACCTTGTAGCTAACCCATGTCGTTAATCCATGGTACAAGCGCAATGCAGCCATAGCTGTTATCTGTCACCTCCATAGTTTGGAGTTATACATCTAAGCTATTATTGTAGATCATGGGATCTATACTTTCATTGGTTTTGTTTGAGGTCATAATTCCCCTCCGTTATTTTGTAGCTTAGTGTAGCCTGTAGCCATGCGACATTTCTAAAAATCTACGCATTACATGTCATACCAACAAAATACACTAGAGGGCATTCAATTTAATGGTATAATTATTGTCCTGCATAGCCCTGCTATTTTAGCAATAAGAGTGGGTTGAACTGGGTGATTTGAAAGGGGCTATTGTGAATTGAGGCACGTTATAGTATACTCAAATCTGTCCGTTATTGTTATATTTTTAAGGGAGTTTTGTTTCCTCTCTTCATAGAGTGCTGACTGCGTAATTTGAGGTTCTTAAATTAACAAACATAATTGAAGTGTTACAGAACACAAAAGTAATAGGGTAACCACACTGAAATATTTACTCAGACTCAGACATTATAAGTTACATAAAAATGTACATTGAAAGTTTGTATGTTATGCTATATGGCAAGGAATTCACAAATCACTGCATGTGTGTATATGTATGTATGTGTACATATGTGTATGTACTGTATATGTGTATGTATGTGTATATACAGTTGAAGTCGGAAGTTTACATACACTTAGGTTGGAGACATTAAAACTCATTTTTCAACCACTCTACAAAGTTTTGGAAAGTCGTTTAGGACATCTACTTTGTGCATGACACAAGTAATTTTTCCAACAATTGGTTTACAGACAGATTATTTCACGAGGAAACAGGTATAAAAGTATCTATATCTACAGTAAAACGAGTCCTATATCGACATAACCTAAAAGGCCACTCAGCAATGAAGAAGCCACTGCTCCAAAACCGTCATAAAAAAGCCAGACTACGGTTTGCAACTGCACATGGGGACAAAGATCGTACTTTTTGGAGAAATGTCCCCTGGTCTGATGAAACAAAAATAGAACTGTTTGGCCATAATGACCATTGTTATGTTTGGAGTAAATGGGAGCAGGCTTGCAAGCCAAAGAACACCATCCCAACCGTGAAGCACGGGGGTGGCAGCATCATGTTGTGGGGGTGCTTTGCTGCAGGAGGGACTGGTGTACTTCACAAAACAGATGGCATCATGAACAAGGAAAAATATGTGGATATATTGAAGCAACATCTCAAGACATCAATCAGGAAGTGAAAGCTTGGTCGCAAATGGGTCTTCCAAATGGACAATGACCCCAAGCATACTTCCAAAGTTGTGGCAAAATGGCTTAAGGACAACAAAGTCAAGGTATTGGAGTGGCCATCACAAAGCCCTGACCTCAATCCCATAGAAAATGTGTGGGCAGCACTGAAAAGGCGTGTGCGAGCAAGGAGGCCTGCAAACCTGACTCAGTTACACCAGCTCTGTCAGGAGGAATGGGACAAAATTCACCCAATTTATTGTGGGAAGCTTGTGGAAGGCTACCCGAAACGTTTGACCCAAGTTACACAATTTAAAGGCAACGCTAACAAATACTAATTAAGTGTATGTAAACTTCTGACTTCAACTGTATGTTGTTACTGTCCATTATGTTCTCTACTTTTAAAAACCAATTTAAAAAACTCTCTGTTATATGTGGAGTATGTCTCCTGTCCACTCCAATACCTTGACTTTGAGTCTGTTATATCTGGAGTATGTCTCCTGTCTTATCCGGTTTCCTGTGTGAATTTAAGTATGCTCCCTCTATTTCTCTCTCTCTCTTTCTATCTCTCTCTTTCTCTTCTCTCGGAGGAACTGAGCCCTAGGACCATGCCACAGGACTACCTAGCCTGATGACTCCTTGCTGTCCAAAGTCCACCTGGTCGTTCTGCTGCTCCAGTTTCAACTGTTCTGCCTGCGGTTATGGAAACCTTACCTGTTCACTGGACGTGCTACCTTGTCCCGGACCTGCTGTTTTTGACTCTCTCTCTCTACCGCACCTGCTGTCTGGCTTTAGGCTGGGTTTCTGTATAGCACTTTGTAACATCGCCTGATGTAAAAAAGGGATTTATAAATACATTTGATTGATTGATTGACTGTCATGACTTCAATAGACTAAATCAGGCACCATTTAATTTAGTTAATCTATGCAGATTTGTCGTCTGATTTCCAGGATCCTGGTGGAGATAGATACAACCATACTCCAATGCAGGAGTCTTGCAGGACATTTTCCAGCATCCAGGTTGAGGCAGAAACATGGAGAACTACGTCAGTGTCAGTAAGTCATCCATGCTTTCTTTATATATATAATACTCTTCTCAGGAGGAGTTCAGAAGGCCTATGCACCATAAACCTGTCTACTCCTGGAGAAACTCCCTGTCAAAGAGACTGATTAGAGGGTTTGGCAGAAGGCCCTGGGCCAATGGGAGGTCAGGGGTGAGGGCTAAATGGGAGGGAGAGCGTGATGATACATGATGATACATGACAGACATGATGATACAAGTTGAACCAAATAGTAAGGCTGCCTTCAAACCAAAATGCATGAAATGCACAGCTGTTTGGTCGGGGGAAAACACTGTTCTATGTTTTTAATTGGTTGAAAGGATAGCCTTTGCAACTTTTTTGATGGACAGCACAGCACAAGCCTCTCACCCAACACACTCCTCCATTTGAAAGCCATTGAGGTGCTGCGTCTTTTATGCATCCATTTGTCTGATTGGAAGGCACCCTTATAGTCCTCAATAATCAACCATGTGTTGATTATTGAGGTGTTAACTCTCTCTCTCTCTCTTTCAATTGTATTCAGTACCTCTATCCATCTCTCTACAGATGCTGGAGAGAATATTCCAAGGAACTCAAGAGCTTTCTGACCAACTACGTGCGATCTCTCCAGAGCACAGAGAAGTAAGCTCCACTGGTAGTAATATATTTTTTTATGCACTATGTACAGTTGAAGTCGGAAGTTTACATACACTTAGGTTGGAGACATTAAAACTCATTTTTCAACCACTCCACACATTTCTTGCTAACAAACTATAGTTTTGGAAAGTCGGTTAGGACATCTACTTTGTGCATGACACAAGTCATTTTTCCAAAAATTGTTTACAGACAGATTATTTCACGTATAATTCACTGTATCACAATTCCAGTGGGTCAGAAGTTTACATACACTAAGTTGACTGTGCCTTTAAATAGCTTGTAAAATTCCAGAAAATGATGTCATGGCTTTAGAAGCTTCTGATAGGCTAATTGACATCATTTGAGTCAATTGGAGGTGTACCTGTGGATGTTTTTCAAGGCCTACCTTCAACCTCAGTGCCTCTTTGCTTGACATCATGGGAAAATCAAAAGAAATCAGCCAAGACTTCAGAAAAACAATTGTAGACCTACACAAGTCTGGTTCATCCTTGGGAGCAATTTCCTAACGCCTGAAGGTACCACGTTCATCTGTACAAACAATAGTACGCAAGTATAAATACCATGGGACCACGCAGCCATGATACCGCTCAGGAAGGAGACGCATTCTGTCTCCTAGAGATGAACGTACTTTGGTGTGAAAAGCGCAAATCAATTCCACAACAACAGCAAAGGACCTTGTGAAGATGCTGGAGGATTGGGACAAAATTCACCCAATTTATTGTGGGAAGCTTGTGGAAGGCTACCCGAAACGTTTGACCCAAGTTAAACAATTTAAAGACAATGCTACCAAATACTAATTGAGTGGATGTAAACTTCTGACCCATTGGGAATGTAATGAAAGAAATAAAAGCTGAAATAAATAATTCTCTCTACTATTATTCTGACATTTCACATTCCTAATATAAAGTGGTGATCCTAACTGACCTAATACTGTGAATTTTTACTGGGATTAAATGTCAGGAATTGTGAAAAACTGAGATTAAATGTATTTGGCTAAGGTGTATGTAAACTTCCTTCACTATGGCCGTCTGTCTGTGTGATGACATATTTGCATATTGTCCAGGGCCACTGGTTGGATTGGATTTACTGTACTCAATCCAAAACTCATGCTATTTCCTCCCTCTAAAAGTCTCCCAGACAAACTAACATCCACCTATCCCCAGGTGAGTCTCTTGGTCATGGATCTGTAGAGCAGCAAATTAATGGCCAAATTTGTGGGATGACCACCAAATGCAATAAAGTTGTATAAACTACTCGTGTTCATTTTTCAAAACAATACATTTCTCATGGCCTGTTGTTCTTCACATTTTTACTAAACTACTATGGTAACTTGAACATTAAACAACATGCAGACATTCTACATCAAGACAACACTTGGTGCGTATGACTCCAAAAGGTCTAATTCAATGTAAGGCTCATGTCCAGGGTGAATACATTTTTATTCATGTATATAAGACATCACACAGGTGTGCCAACTACAATCAAAAGTTTGGACACACCTACTCATTCAAGGGTTTTTCTTTATTTTTACTATTTTCTACATTGTAGAATAATAGTGAGGAAATCAAAACTATGAAATACATATGGAATCATGTAGTAACCAAAAAAGTGTTAACTTCTTATGGCTGGGGGGCAGTATTGAGTAGCTTGGATGAATAAGGTGTTCAGAGTAAACTGCCTGCTACTCAGGCCCAGAAGCTAAGATATGCATATTATTAGTAGATTTGGATAGAAAACACGCTGAAGTTTCTAAAACTGTTTGAATGATGTCTGTGAGTATAACAGAAGAAATCCAACCAGGAAGTGGAAAATCTGAGGTTTGTAGTTTTTCAACTCTTTGCCTATCCAAGATACAGTGGAAAATTGGTCTGATTGGACTTCCTAAGGCTTCTACTAGATGTCAACAGTCTTTAGAACCTTGTTTGAGGCTTCTACTGTGGAGGAGGGAATGAGAGCTGTTTCAACCAGAGGTCTGGCAGAGTGCCATGAGATCAGTCTCGCGCGCTCCCATGAGTGTTAGCTGCGTTCCATTGCATTTCTAAAGACAAAGGAATTCTCCGCTTGAAACATTATTGAAGATTTATGTTAAACACATCCTAAATATTGATTCTATACATCGTTTGACATGTTTCTCGAACTGTAAAGGAACTTTTGGACTTTTCGTCTGGACCTAGTGCTCGCGCCTCATGAATTTGGATTTGTGACCTAAACGCGCGAACAAAAAGGAGGTATTTGGAAATAAATGATGGACTTTATCGAACAAAACAAACATTTATTGTGGAACTGGGATTCCTGGGAGTGATTCTGATGAAGATCATCAAAGGTAAGTGAATATTTATAATGCTATTTCTGACTTCTGTTGACTCCACAACATGGCGGGTACCTGTATGGCTTGATTTTGTGTCTGAGCGCCGTACTCAGATTATTGCATGGTGTGCTTTTCCGTAAAGTGTTTTTGAAATCTGACACTGACATTGAGGAGAAGTGGATCTATAATTCCATGTATAACACTTGTATTGTCATCAACATTTATGATGAGTATTTCTGTAAATTGATGTGGCTCTCTGCAAAATCACAGGATGTTTTGGAAGCAAAACATTACTGACCATAACACGCCAATGTAAACTGAGATTTTTGGATATAAATATGAACTTTATCGAACAAAACATACATGTATTGTGTAACATGAAGTCCTATGAGTGTCATCTGATGAAGATCATCAAAGGTTAGTGATTAATTTTATCTCTATTTCTGCTTTTTGTGACTCCTCTCTTTGGCTGGAAAAATGGCTGTGTTTTTCTGTGACTAGTTGCTGACCTAACATAATCATTTGGTGTGCTTTCGTCGTAAACCCTTTTTGAAATCGGACACTGTGGTGGGATTAACAACAAGTTTATCTTTAAAATGGTGTAAAATACTTGTATGTTTGAGGAATTTTAATTATGAGATTTCTGTTGTTTGAATTTGGCGCCCTGCACTTCCACTGGCTGTTGTCATATCGATCCCGTTAGCGGGATTTCAGCCGTAAGAAGTTAAACAAATCTAAATATTATATATTTTCGACTTTTCAAAGTAGCCACCCTTTTCCTTGATGACAGCTTTGCACACTCTTGGCATTCTCTCAACCAGCTTCATGGGGAATGCTTTTCCAACAGTCTTGAAGGAGTTCCCACATATGCTGAGCACTTGTTGGCTGCCTTTCCTTCACTCTGTGGTCCAACTCATCCCAAACCATCTCAATTGGGTTGAGGTGGGGTGATTGTGGAGGCCAGGTCATCTGATACAGCCCTAAATCATTCTCCTTCTTGGTAAAATAGCCCTTACACAGCCTGGAGGTGTGTTTGGGGTCATTGTCCTGTTGAAAAACAAATGATAGTCCCATTAAACGCAAACCAGATGGGATGGCGTATCGCTGCAGAATGCTGTGGTGGCCATGCTGGTTAAATGTGCCTTGAATTCTAAATAAATGAAAGACAGTGTCACCAGGACAGCACCCCCACACCATCACACCTCCTCCTCCATGTTTCACGGTGGGAACCACAGATGCGGATATCATCCGTTCACCTACTCTGCGTCTCACAAAGACATGGCGTTTGGAACCAAAAATCTCAAAAAGATTTCCACCGGTCAAATGTCCATTGCTCGTGTTTCTTGGCCCAAGCAAGTCTCTTCTTATTATTGTTGTCCTTTAGTAGTGGTTTCTTTTCAGCAATTCGACCATGAAGGCCTGATTCACGCAGTCTCCTCTGATCAGTTGATGTTGAGATGTGTCTGTTACTTGAACTTTGTGAAGCATTTATTTGGACTACAATCTGAGGTGCAGTTAACTCTACTGAACTTATCCTCTGCAGCAGAGGTAACTCTGGGTCTTCCGTTCCTGTGGCGTTCCTCATGAGAGCCAGTTTCACCCTAGTGCTTGATGGTTTTTGCGACTGCACTTGAAGAAACTTTCAATGTTCTTGAAAGTTTCTGTATTGATGGACTATCATTTCTCTTTGCTTATTTGAGCTGTTCTTGCCATAATATGGACTTGGTCTTTTACCAAATAGGGTTATCTTCTGTATACCACCCCTACCTTGTCACAACACAACTGATTTGCTCAAATGCAATAAGAAGAAAATAAATTCCACAAATTAACTTTTAACAAGGCACACGTGTTAATTGAAATGCATTCCAGGTGACTACCTCATGAAGCTGGTTGAGAGAATGCCAAGAGTGAGCAAAGCTGTCATCAAGGCAAAGGGTGGCTACTTTGAAGAATCTCACTTTTTTGGTTACTACATGATTCCATATGTGTTTTTTGGATTTTCGTAATTTGGATATCTTATCTATTATTCTACAATGTAGAAAATAGTACAAGAAAATAAGAAAAACCCTGGAATGAGTAGGTGTGTGCAACCTTTTGACTGGTACAGTATATCATTTTTATTTTCTTGAAACCTAATGATTTTATTTATTTATTTTATTTCACCTTTATTTAACCAGGTAGGCAAATTGAGAACACGTTCTCATTTACAATTGCGACCTGGCCAAGATAAAGCAAAGCAGTTCGACACATACAACAACACATAGTTACACATGGAGTAAAACAAACATACAGTCAATAATACAGTGAAAATAAGTCTATATACAATATGAGCAAGTGAGGTGAGATAAGGGAGGTGAAGGCAAACAAAATATATATATAAATAAATAAAAATAAAAAATATAAAAAGGCCATGGTGGCGAAGTAAATACAATATAGCAAGTAAAAAAAATAACACTGGAATGGTTGGTTTGCAGTGGAAGAAGGTGCAAAGTAGAGATAGAAATAATGGGGTGCAAAGGAGCAAAATAAATAAATACAGTAGGTAAAGAGGTAGTTGTTTGGGCTAAATTATAGATGGGCTATGTACAGGTGCAGTAATCTATGAGCTGCTCTGACAGCTGGTGCTTAAAGCTAGTGAGGGAGTGGTGGTGGGAGTTCAGTGGTTTCAATTTAGCTAGCTACAGTGGGGCAAAAAAGTATTTAGTCAGCCACCAATTGTGCAAGTTCTCCCACTTAAAAATATGAGAGAGGCCTGTAATTTTCATCATAGGTACACTTCAACTATGACAGACAAAATGAGAAAAAAAATCCAGAAAATCACATTGTATGATTTTTAATGAATTTATTTGCAAATTATGGTGGAAAATAAGTATTTGGTCACCTACAAACAAGCAAGATTTCTGGTTCTCACAGACTTGTAGCTTCTTCTTTAAGAGGCTCCTCTGTCCTCCACTCGTTACCTGTATTAATGGCACCTGTTTGAACTTGTTATCAATATAAAAGACACCTGTCCACAACCTCAAACAGTCACACTCCAAACTCCACTATGGCCAAGACCAAAGAGCTGTCAAAGGACACCAGAAACAAAATTGTAGACCTGCACCAGGCTGGGAAGACTGAATCTGCAATAGGTAAGCAGCTTGTTTTGAAGAAATCAACTGCAACCACGAATCTCAATGTGCGAACACAAAATTCAAAATACAAACTTACAGGGTTCTGTTGTCATTAGTATCCCATAGCGATACACCAACAAAGTTTTCACCCATAAACAAAGACACTCTGACACACACTTTAGTCTGTGTCAGAGCCCAATGGGACTCAACTCGATGGCTCCATGACAAAACTCTGTGGCCTTTTCCACAACACAAATTGCTCATCATTACCATAGTGAAGAAGCCTCATTCATTACCACTTAAGCTGAGAGAGACACTCACTTTGAAAAGGGCAACGAGACAAGAGAGGCAACGTAAGCTAAATTAATGGGTACTCGCACTGCACGTCCCCAACCCTGCTCCTAGGACGCTAAAGTTTAAGTGGGGTAGGTACCTAAGACACTTGTGTTGACAAAGTGAATTTATTTACATTTTTGTGCACACACACACCATATGTGGGGTGGTGCTAGTTGGCTGAGGCATGGATAAGGGAGTGGTTTCTGTAACTAACTAGCTAACCAACCATTACAGTACAACTACTCTGTTCCCTGACTGAGTGTGCACAGAATAGAGATTAGCTGAGCTAATCATGCAGGTAAGCCCTGTTCATCGTATGAAAAATTAAACAAGTAAATGTTGACTTAATTGATTTTGTGTACATGAGAGAGAGAGAAAGAAAGAGAATGATAGACGAAAGAGAGAATTACAACTGATTAGTGTATCAAGCAGGTGGATTACATGAATCCTTTCTAATTGGCCTGTGGGTGATTGATGAGAGACAGATTATATATATTATATTCTCCTCTCATTACACCACCATGAAATACATGGACCACTTACCCAAACTAGACATATTCATGATCAATTGCCCAAACGAGACACATTTTCCTAACTGTCCCTCAAGACATACAAATATGCAAATTCAATCAGGAGACAAGCCAGTCTAGCAACGTTCCTTCCCTAAAACCAATTATCAAATCATTGAAAAAGCTAGCCAATTACTTGTTCTGGGTGTTGTCATTTATTCACTAACAAATTAATGATGGTTTTTGAGACGGTGCATGCTGAATGAATTTCAAACTAGCTAAATAGACTTCTTCTAATTTAAGCAAAACTATAAAATTGTTTTGGTATGAGACTACAGCCTTGCCATTCTCAACTCTAAATTGTGTGGGTGCTTATTTGTCTCTATTTCATGCATTTTTTGCATATCCCAACTCTCCCTGGGAGAGTAGGGTCACAGCCAGGGTCAGACATTATTAACAGCACCCCAGAGGTTCTTCCAATTAGGGCGAACTGCCTTGCTCAAGGGTAAATGTCGGCGCAGGAAGTTGAACTAGCAACCCTTTGGTTACTGGTCTAACACTCTAACCACTAGACTACCTGGCATACTTCTCATTAGCAACAGTACAGTTGAGGAGATTGTCATTGCCATTTTAAAAACAAGTGTTCAAAAATGACCAAGAGTTGGGTATTATTGGGTAACGGTATCATGGCTAGTTGATGAGGTGATTCACTGGTTTGTTGAGTGTGCAACTTTCTTAAGGTTGTACAGTGCATTTGGAAAGCATTCAGATCCCTTCCCGTTTTCCACATTTTGCTACGTTACAGCCTTATTCTGAAATTAATTCATTCATTGTTTTCCACATCAATCCTTATTTACATAAGTATCCAGACCCTTTGCTATTGCCAAAAACACCTTTTAAGTCTAAGTCCACCTATTGTCCCATCGTCCAGAATGCCACACTAAATACATTTGCCAAGAACGTGAATTTTGATGTGGAGAATCTGTTTAATGGTAAAATTGACTCCAACCAAACACGACGTAATCTTTCTAAGACAGAGTGGGATGCAGTTGAATTATTGTCCAAAAATGAACGGATTGTGGTTAAAAAAGCAGACAAAGATGGCGCTACAGTAGTGTGGAGTAAATGTGACAGAAGCCTACCGTCAATTAGACAATGATGAATTCTACCAATCTCTTACCTTCCACCTTACAGAGGACCTAAAAACTGAATTGAAAGGGAGTTCAAATTTCTTTTCAATGGCAGTCCATGTATGGCTTCTTTTTACCTTCTTCCAAAAGTCCACAAAAATCTTGAAAATCCCCCAGGCAGACCAGTCATTAGTGGTAATGAAAGTCTGACAGAACCCATCTCTAAGTACATTGATTACTTTATTCTGCCGTCACTCCCAGCCTATCTTCAAGATACCACAGATGTGTTGAACAAAATTAATGAATTGAACAATATAGGTACAGCTTCCTTTTTAGCCACCATGGAGTCTCTATACACCACCATTGAACATGAACCAGGTTTGGCAGCTGTGCATCAATTCTTGAGCACCCGACCTGAAACTGAGATGCCTCCTACAGAATTTATTGTCTCACTGACGGAATGGACTCTTAATCATAACATCTTTATCTTTCAGGACTGTATTTTTAAACAGGTCAAAGGATGTGCCATGGGAGCTTGCCCTTCCTACGCTGGTTTGTACTTGGGAAAATGACTTCATTTTGGATCCTTCTAATAACCATTTCTTTTATATGGTGGGAGTACAGCAAGGATAACATTAATTTTTTGGACCTCGACATTAGTAAAAATGACAAAGGTTGTTTGCACACATCAATCTTTAAGGAAGCCTACAGATGGGAATACCATTCTGAGGGCAGACAGCTTTCACCCCAAAAGGCTAAAAGACAATATTCCATATGGCCAATTCCAAAGAGTCCGCAGAATTTGCGATCAGGAAACAGACTACAGGGTCAAATCTGCTGAATTGGAGAATCGCTTCTTGAATCGGGGCTACAGCGTTCAGGTCCTGAAAGATGCAGGTATACGGGCTGGATTACTTGACAGAGAGAACTTGTTGCGAAGGGGAGTGCCTCGTGACACATCAGAGAGAGTGTATTTTGTTACAAAATATACACACCTAGTAAGCAATACTATACACATTAAAAAGTTAAATACTGTAGCTATGTTATCATAAAATACAACTCCAAGCTAGAAGTATCAGAACACTTAGAAAGGTAGTTCTAACCTTAAATATGACTTGGAGAAGTGTCAAGAATAAGATCTTGTTCCATTTTGTTCCAAAATACAGCACTGAAGCAGAGAACATTAAAATAATCATTTAAAATAATTGGGGAATCATCCAAAGTTATATGCTACTACGCCAAGTCTTTCCTGAGCCACCAGTCATAAGCTTTAAGAGATACCCTAAATGAGAAATTAGTCTACAGTTATCTTCCGGGTGACTCTCAAAAAACTTGGCTTGACCACAAACCCAAGGGCTCTTTTAAATGTAACGAGTACAACCATTGCAGAAATATTGCACAGCAAAAGTATTTTGTTGACACAGCTTCCAAAATTTCATTAACTGCAAAACCACTCATGTCATCTACAGATTGGAATGTCCACAGTGCAAGGTGTTCTACATTGGACGGACAAAGAGACGCCTTCAAGACCGCTTAGCGGAACACAAGTACGCCATACGGGTAGGCAATGAAGACTACCCCATGGCAACCCTGCCTCCCTATAAGCTATGGGTATTGATCATATTCCGGCCTCTATTAGAAAAGGGGACCGTCTTAAACAGCTAGACCAAAGGGAACGTTTTTGGATTTACAAACTACAGGCCACTAAATACCCTGGTTTAAATGAAGATATGGATTTCTCACCCTTCCTGTAGGGTCGTGATAAGTCCATTTGCTTTCATCTAGTGGACTTTTTGCTTAATTGACAATCAGCTATGTTTAGACTGTTGTTCATGTTTTGTTGTGTTCTAGTGTACTATGGAATATATTGATTTCTTATTCTTGACACTTCTCCCAGTCATACTTAAGGTTAGAACTACCTTTCTAAGTGTTCTGATACCTTTCTAAGTGTTCTGATACAGCCCAGAACTACACGGCAGGACCTGGTCAATGACCTGAAGAGAGCTGGGACCACAGTCTCAAAGAAAACCATTAGTAACACACTACGCCGTCATGGATTAAAATCCTGCAGCGCACGCAAGGTCCCCCTGCTCAAGCCAGCGCATGTCCAGGCCCGTCTGAAGTTTGCCAATGACCATCTGGATGATCAGAGGAGGAATGGGAGAAGGTCATGTGGTCTGATGAGACAGAAATAGAGCTTTTTGGTCTAAACTCCACTCGCCGTGTTTGGAGGAAGAAGGATGAGTACAACCCCAAGAACACCATCCCAACCGTGAAGCATGGAGGTGGAAACATCATTCTTTGGGGATGCTTTTCTGCAAAGGGGACAGGACGACTGCACCGTATTGAGGGGAGGATGGATGGGGCCATGTATCACCTTCCCTCAGTAAGAGCATTGAAGATGGGTCGTGGCTGGGTCTTCCAGCATGACAACGACCCGAAACACACAGCCAGGGCAACTAAGGAGTGGCTCCGTAAGAAGCATCTCAAGGTCCTGGAGTGGCCTAGCCAGTCTCCAGACCTGAACCCAATAGAAAATCTTTGGAGGGAGCTGAAAGTCCGTATTGCCCAGCGACAGCCCCGAAACCTGAAGGATCTGGAGAAGGTCTGTATGGAGGAGTGGGCCAAAATCCCTGCTGCAGTGTGTGCAAACCTGGTCAAGAACTACAGGAAACATATGATCTCTGTAATTGCAAACAAAGGTTTCTGTACCAAATATTAAGTTCTGCTTTTCTGATGTATCAAATACTTATGTCATGTAATAAAATGCAAATGATTTACTTAAAAATCATACAATGTGATTTTCTGGATTTTTGATTCCGTCTCTCACAGTTGAAGTGTACCTATGATAAAAAATGACAGACCTCTACATGCTTTGTAAGTAGGAAAACCTGCAAAATCGGCAGTGTATCAAATACTTGTTCTCCCCACTGTATGTAACTGTGATTTCAGGTTTATTCATAATAAATTTGCAAAAAATTATAACCTGTTTTTGCTTTGTCATTATGGGGTATTGTGTGTAGATTGATTGTTACATCTACTCCCGCACCACAGGTCCTGGCAACTCATATTTACGCACACCTGCACATCAGTCACACCTGGACTTCATTACTTCCTGATTACTTACCCTTTTATATAACAAAATAATGCTATCAGGTAGTATTGGTTATGTTTCCTTGTCAGATGTTTCTCTTGTTTTGTAGTGTTCAATGTTCATTATTGTTAAGCTCACTAACTGCACCTGCTTCCTGACTCCCTGTGTCGACATTACAGAATAGTACCTCAACAAATGGACGCAATCAGGACATCTCCCAGATGGTCAGCGAACAGGGACACCTACTTCGCCAACACCACGACAAGCTGGGAATGTCTATGGATGAGTTCCTCTGCGTTCTTCAACGTCTCTACAATCCCCGAGAGGCGTCACGTCCAACAAGCGGAGGATTCTATACCACAAGTCGACCCAGCACCCCAGCCCATCAAACAGTCCACCCAGGTCAGCGATGCCCGTTTGTCCCTCCCGGACAAATGACTGGTCTCCATCCAAATGCCGTTGCTTCCTACGCCAGTGCTCCCTCTATTTCACTCATCAGATGGGAGCCCTTACCACCGAGAGGTCCAAGGTTGCCATGGTTATTTCCCTGCTGACCAGAAGGCCGTTGGAGTGGGCTACGGCCATCTGGGAGAGAGGAGAGGAGGAGCTGGGTTTCTATGAGGGGTTCAGGGGGCTCTTCAACCATCCACCAGAGGGCAGAGAGGGGGGGTGAGCGCCTATTCCAACTATGGCAGGATGGCCAGACCACGGCGGTGTACACGTTCAACTTTCGGACAGTGGCAGCATCCAGCGGATGGAATGAGCAGACGCTCAACGCCTTACTCAGAAGAGGATTACGCAGAGAGGTCCAGACGGAGTTGGCGTTCCGAGACGACAAACTAACCTTGGACACTTATTGCGATGGCCATCGGCATACCCAACACCTCACTCCCTCCTTCATTGACCTTTCTGAGTCAGAGCCTGAACCCATGGAGGTAGGGGCCACACGCCTCCCCGTGGCTGAGCGACGCCAACTGAGACAGTTGGGGCTATGTCCCTATTGTGGCCAGGTGGGTCACCAGCTTCAACGGGATCCGGTACGACCCAATCCGGAATCCACGAGGGACGGCCCTGTTATCATCCGTCTCCTGGGTTAGGCGTGAGTAATCCATCATCACTTTCCACCAAACCTTTTTTAGTATTTATTTCGCTGGCTGTACATCTATTGTTTCTACAGCTCTAGTGGATTCCGGTGCCGCAGGGAATTTTATTGATCAGGCACTTGCTTCCTCCCTGCACATCACGTCATACCCGCTCTCCTCTCCATTTCCGGTCCAAGCGTTGAATATGCGACCATTGGGATCCGGCACTATTATGCACGTTACAGCTCCACTCAACCTCACCCTGGGACCCAAGCAGCAGGAAATCCTTCCCTTCGTCATCACCTCCGCACCCGTGCACAAAGTCATCCTTGGCCTCTGGTGGCTCCAACTCCATAATCCCACCATCTCCTGGTCGGAGAGGAGGATTACCGCCTGGGGACCAGGATGCCGAAATATGTGGTTCCACGTCGGCGGGGGCCCTGTGAGTGTCCACCAGCCCATCAATCGGCCCTCCTGTATCATTGGCCCTGTGTTTTGGGATGTAGATATGGACATCCGCCAGGCTCTGGAGAGGGAACCTGCTCCTGCCACCTGCCCTCCAGAGCGCATCTACGTCCCCACGGGGGTCAGAGATCGGTTGCTGACCTGGGCACACATCCCTCATCGCTGGACACCCAGGTATCACCCGCACCACTCAATCCCTTTCTGAGAAATACTGGTGGCCCACTTTGGCGCAGGACGTTGCACACTAAGTCAACTCATGTTCAGTATGTCCTCAATCTAAATCTCCCCGACACACTCCAACATGAGAATTCCTTACCCTTCCCGTGCCTCAGCATCCCTGTTCTCATCTGCCCATTGATTTGGTCACTGATCTCCCCTGATTTTACCCCCGATTTTGGTAGTTGTGGACAGATTCTCAAAATCATGCCATTTCATCCCTCTCTCTGGTCTTCCTACCGCTTTCCAGGTTGCTGAGGCACTGTTCCAGCAGGTCTTCTGGCACTATGTCCTTCCGGAGGATATCGTTTTGGATTGTGGCCCACATTTGTCATCACGTGTATGGAAGGCTTTCATGGAGAAGCTGGGGTTCACGGTCAGACTCACTTCTGGGTACCGGCCTCAATCTAACGGGCAGGGGGAGAGGATGAACCAGGAGCAGCGACGGTTCCTGAGGAGTCACTGCCAGGACCGGCAGGGGGAGTGGGCCCGATTCCTTCCTTAGGCTGAATACGCCCAGAATTCATTGTGACACTCCTCTAGTGGGCTGACTCCCTTCCAGTGTGTTCTGGGTTATCAGCTGGTCCTGGCTCCATGGAGTCTGAGCCAGACCGAAGCTCCTGCGTTGGACGAGTGGTTCAGGCCCACAGAAGAGGTATGGAACGCTCGACGTCACAGGTCTACTAACCACCAGTCCTGGCACCCCATCTTTACACACACCTGCGTCTCATCATCAGTCACATCTGGACATCATTACTCCCTGATTACTTACCCTTTATATAGCGCTCTTTCGTTATCAGGCATTATTGGTTATGTTTCCTTGTCAGACGTTTCTCTTGTTTTGTATCGTTCATTTTTATTAAACTAACTGCACTTGCTTTCTGACTCCCTGCGTCAACGTTACATTGATGAGGGGAAAAAACAATTTAATAAATGTTGTGGAAAAAGTCAAGGGGTCTGAATACTTTCCAAATACTCTGTAAAATGTAATACTTTATCATGGCTGTAACAATGTCCCCATTGTTAGGTCAGCAGACAGGCTGGTCAGGGCCTTCTGTCCCCATTCAGGGAGTGACATGATACTCTCCAGCATCTCTCCACCTGTCAAAGTTTTGACTAGAATCTCTTCCCAGACTTTCACAAAGCAACGAGCTACAACCTGCCAACAAGTCCTCTGATAATTGCATTCTTTTTGCTGGTTTGTGCATGCAGTATGCATGGGGATGGAGGGTTATATTGACATTGTACTGAGTTCTGGCACATATGGCTTAACCCCTCCATACAGAACTACACTGCCACCCAAAATAACTGTTTTTGCAGGTTTGTACGTAGAGTATGGAGGGAGATTAATATCCTAACACAAACACAATTTTCCCTGCTGTTCCCATTTTTAGTGGTTCTGTGCAAAATATGCCACAGACAACAAAACATCTGTCATGTTCAGTTTATGTGCACAATAACGCTCCTCCTTCTCCACATCAAGTCACAGGCTGCTTCTATGGCATGAGGAAACCAAGCTAATACCAAAGAAATACCTCAAGATGTTCTCAAATGAGGATAATAAGCAAGGCAACCATCAATGTTGTGACACAAACAGAAGGACATTCTTCTAATTTTCCCCCTAATGAATCTGAGTATCTCCTTTCAGGCCAGCACAACATTCTCAGCGCCCGCTGTTCATTCAAGTCTTTTGTCTATGCGATTTAGTATTTTATTGGCATCACCATTAGCTGCAGCAGTTACTCTTCCTGGGGTCCACAAAGAGTTAATGGTGGCCGGGAGGTGGGAATATTTGGAGTGCATGCCTGACGTCTGTCGGTACGACTATCTCATTAACAGGAATGTGGAGGGGTTGAAGGTTAATCCTGGATATTGTGTCCTGTCCACAAGACCATGTAATTAGGACAGGAGAGGATGAGCTAATAGGTGTTGAGAGCTCTTTCATATACTAAGGATAGGAGGTGAGACATGAGGAACCTGTTACCAGGTATAACAACTTTGTAATTACGAAAGAGGGAACAAGTTGAGTGGTGTTGACAGCTTGTAGAGATACAAAGGGTAGAAGGTGAGGAATGAGGTATTTGGTATATTATTAGGATCCCCATTTGCTGTTGCAAATGCAGCAGCTACTCTTCCTGGGGTCCACGAAACATGACCTAATACAGAACATTAATAGACAGCTCAAAGACAGAACTACATACATTTAAAAACGGCACACATAGATATTTTGTGTTTATCATATTATGTAGGCTATGTCAAATAGGGAGCGAGGCATTGTGCCGTGAGGTGCTACTTTACCTGTTTTTTTAAAACCAGGATTGGTGTTAATTTGAGCAATATGAGATGGGAGTTCCATGCAATAATGACTCTATAATATTGTACGCTTTCTTGAATTTGTTCTGGATTTGGGGACTGTGAAAAGAGCCCTGGTGGCATGTCTGCTGGGATAAGTGTACAGTTTTGGCAATCGGTTAGGACATCTACTTTGAAAATGACACAAGTAATTTTTCCAACAATTGTTTACAGACAGATTATTTCACTTATAATTCACTGTATCACAATTCCAGTGGGTCAGAAGTTTACATACACTAAGTTGACTGTGCCTTTAATCATCTTGTAATATTCCAGAAAAGTATGTCATGGCTTTAGAAGCTTCTGATAGGCTTATTGACATCATTTGAGTCAACTGGAGGTGTATCTGTGAATGTATTTCAAGATCTACCTTCAAACTCAGTGCCTCTTTGCTTGAAATCATGGGAAAATCAAAAGAAATCAGCCAAGATCACATAAAAAACATTGTAGACCTCCACAAGTCTGGTTCATCCTTGGGAGCAATTTCCAAACACCTGAAGGTACCACGTTCATCTGTACAAACAATAGTATGCAAGTATAAACACCATGGGACCTCGCAGCCGTCATACCACTCAGGAAGGAGACACGTTCTGTCTCCTAGAGATGAACGTACTTTGGTGTGTAAAGTACAAATCAATCCCAGAACAACAGCAAAGGACCTTGTGAAGATGCTGGAGGAAACAGGTACAAAAGTGTCTATATCCACAGTAAAACGAGTCCTATATCGACATAACCTGAAAGGCCGCTCAGCAAGGAAGAAGCCACTGCTCCAAAACCACCATATAAAATCCAGACTACGGTTTGCAACTGCACATGGTGTCACGCCCTGACCTTAGAGATACTTTTTTTTTCTCTATTTGGTTAGGTCAGGGTGTGACAGGTGGGCAAATCTATGTTTCTATTTCTTTGTTGGTTCCCAATCAGAAGCAGCTGTTTATCGTTGTCTCTGATTGGGGATCATACTTAGGCAGCCCTTTTTCCCACCTTAGATTGTGGGATCTTGTTTTTGCATAGTTGCTGTCTAGCCCTGCAGAACGTTACGTTCGGTTTTGTATTTAGTTTTTTTGTCGGAGTTCGGTATTAAAAATCATGAACACTTTCCACTCTGCGCTTTGGTCTCATTCATCTAACGACGGACGTGACAGAAGATCCCACCACCAAGTGACCAAGCAGCGTGCCCAGGAGTGGAGGACATCCTGGACCTGAGAGGAGGTAATGGCAGGGGACAAGACCCTGCCATGGAAGCAGTCGGAGGCAGCGAGAGAGGAACGGCGACGAGACCAGGAATCAAGGAAACGACGGAAGAAGAAGAGGCAAAAAAAATTGGGAGGGGGGCACACGGGGTGTCGACCGGAGCAAAGGTGGGAACAAGAACCAACTCCCTGTAAATACGATGAGGAGTTGGTCACGGTTCAGATACCATGTTTTCCGGTTCTGCGCACCGTGCCTCCAGTGCGCACCCTTAGCCCGGTACGTTCTGTGCCTGCTTTCCGTACTTGCCGTGCTAAGGTGAGCATCTGTCCAGGACGGATTGTGCCGGCTCAGCGGTCCTGGTCTCCAGTGCGTCTCCTCGGCCCAGGATATCCTGTGCCAGCTCTATGCACGGTATCCCCAGTTCGCCAGCACAACCCAGTGTGGCCTGTGCCAGCTCTCCGCACTTGCCGTGCTACAGGGGGTATTCATCCAGGACGCGTTTTGCCAGCTCTATGCTCCAGACCGCCTCCACGGCCCAGTATATCCTGCGCCGACTCTACGCACTATGCCTCCAGTGCGCCTTCACAGCCCAGTGCATCCTGTGCCAGCTCTCCGCACTTACCGAGCTAAAGTGCGGGGGGGTACTGTCACGTGTGACTTGGGTGGGCAAATCTATGTTTCTATTTCTTTGTTGGCCTAGTATGGTTGCCAATCAGAGGCAGCTGTTTATCGTTGTTTCTGATTGGGGATCATACTTAGGCAGCCCTTTTTCCCACCTTAGATTGTGGGATATTGTCTATGTCTAGTTGCCTGCGAGCACTACATAGCTTCACGCTTCATTGCTCTTTGTTATTTTTATTGTTTTTGGTGTCATTTAAAATACATGTAAAATGTAAGTCTACCACGCTGCACCTTGGTCCAATCCATCTTTCAACGAGCGTGACACATGGGTACAAATATCGTACTTTTTGGAGAAATGTCCTCTGGTCTGATAAAACAAAAATAGAACTGTTTGGCCATAATAACCATTGTTATGTTCAGAAGAAAAGGGGGGGGCTTGCAAGCCGAAGAACACCATCCCAACCGTGAAGCACAGGGGTGGCAGCATCATGTTGTGAGGGTGCTTTCTGCAGGAGGGACTGGTGCACTTCACAAAATAGATGGCATCATGAGGCAGGAAAATTATGTGGATATATTGAAGCAACATCTTAAGACATCAGTCAGGAAGTTAAAGCTTGATCAGAAATGGGTCTTCCAAATGGACAATGACCCCAAGCATACTTCCAAAGTTGTGGTAAACTGGCTTAAGGACAACAAAGTTAAGGGATTGGAATGGCCATCCCAAAGCCCTGACATTAATCCGATAGAAAATTTGTGGGCAGAACTGAAAAAGTGTGTGCGAGCAAGGAGGCCTACAAACCTGACTCAGTTACACCAGCTCTGTCAGGAGGAATGGACCAAAATTCACCCAACATATTGTGGGAAGCTTGTGGAAGGCTACCTGAAACGTTTGACCCAAATTAAACAATTTAAAGGCAATGCTACAAATACTCCAAATACTAATTGAGTTATGTAAACTTCTGACCCACTGGGAATGTGATGAAAGAATTAAAAGCTGAACTAAGTCATTCTCTCTACTATTATTCTGACATTTCACATTCTTAAAATAAAGTGGTGATCCTAATTGGCCTAAAACAGGGAATTTTTACTGGGATTAAATGTCAGGAATTGTGAAAAACTGAGTTTAAATGTATTTGGCTAAGGTGTATGTAAACTTCCGACTTCAACTGTAGCTTCACTCACCAGTAATACATGTATTGTTTTAGAAACATTACAAAGCATGCTCATCCATTTTTTGGTTTGTTGTTATAATCATGGTGCAAACATTTTTGGGCTGGTAAAAATCTGACAGGCTGGTGGATCAAAAGGTTAGTCTCAGGCCCTGAACTGATCTATTTGTTATCGAAGCTTGAGTTTTGAAATATGATATGGTCTGAGAAGAACAATACTGACATGCCAGGCATATAGCCAATATGCTGTGATAATGTATTAGGCCTGCCTACTTCACAAACGTCATTCTTACAGAACTGTTTATATTAGGTTAATGTAAAAAAAAAAAAAAATGTAAGTCATGTTTTCAAAAAAATCTGAGCGGTAGATCTCGGCTTGCTTTATTACTGAGAAAGTGATCATTGGTGACCACCGCTGTAGACTCAGATTAAAGATATGACGGATACGAGTGGCCATAGAGTCAGCTACCATCCTCAGTAGCATTTAATCTAAGTTGACAACGCCAGGAGGTTTGTTATTATTGATCAATAACAATCATTTTTAAAACCTCTCCCACACTAACTTTACAAAAATTTTACGTACATTGCTTTTCTTTCATTATTAATTTTTTATCCATGAATACAATGGCTCAATATTCGTTGTTGGCATTTTCTGCCTAAGTTTGGCCATTTTTCCAATGAATCATTAATCATCAGAATAATTGCCAACATCAAATGGTTTTGTGATAAATAAGCCATCTGATTCGATGAAAGATGGATTGGAATTTGTCTTTCTGCCCATCATTTTATTTAAAGTAATCAAAAGTTTTTATATAATTGATCTTGGCTTAATAATACAGTTTCTCCTTTTTATTGAGTTTAGTCACACCATTTCTCAATTTGCAGTAAGTCAGCCAGTCAGATGTGAAGCCAGACTAATTAGCCATTCCTTTTGCCCCATCTCTTTCAACCATACAGTTTTCATTTCCTCATCAATCCACGGAGCCTTAATAATTCTAAGTCGGTTTCTTAACAGGTGCATGTTTATCAATAATTGGAAGAAGCAATTTCATAAATTCATCACGTGCAGCGTCTGGATACTCCTCATTAATCACATCAGACCAACAAATATTTTTACTTCATCCACCTAAGAGTCACAGCAAAAATCATTTGTATGATCTCTTATACACTATTTTAGGGCCAGCTTTTGGAACTTTGGCTTTCCAGGATATAGCCACTATATTGTGATCACTGCATCCAATGGGTTACACTGAGAAGCTTCCTCTTGTGCGGACAGCTTGATGAAAATCCATCAATATTCAGGTCCCCAAGAAAGTAGACCTCTCTGTTTACATCACATACACTATTAAGCATTTCACACACATCAATATTACTTTATTTGTTTCATTTTAGAATAAGTCTTTACGTTAACAAAATGTGGAAGAAATACAATTCATCAGCAATCTACACACAATACTCCATAATGACAAAGCAAAAAAAGTTTTTTAGAAATTGTAGCAATTCTTTTCCAAATTTTCTTACGTTAGACTTATTCTAAAATATATTAAATACAAATAAATCCTCAGCAATCTACACACAATACACCATAATGACAAAGCGAAAACAGGCTTTTAGAAATGTTTGCTTATTAATTCAAAATAATAAACTTATTTACGAAATAATTCAGACCCTTTGCTATAGGACTCAAAATTGAGCTCAGGTGCATCCTGTTTCCATTGATCATCCTTGAGATGTTTCTACAACTTAATTGGAGTCCACCTGTGGTAAATTCAATTGATTGGACATGATTTGGTAAGGCACACACCTGTCTATATAAAGGTCCCACAGTTGACAGTGCATGTCAGAGCAAAAACCAAGCCATGACGTCGAAGGAATTATCCGTAGAGCTCTGAGACAGGATTGTGTTGAGGCACAGATCTGGGGAAGGGTACCAAAAAAATGTCTGCAGTATTGAAGGTCACCAACAACACAGTGACCTCCATCATTCTGAAATGGAATAAGTTTGGAACCACCAAGACTCTTCCTAGAGCTGGCTGCCCGGCTAAACTGAGCAATCGGGGGAGAAGGGCGGTGACGAAGAACCCGATGGTCACTCTGACAGATCTCTAGAGATCCTCTGTGGAGATGGGAGAACTTTCCAGAAGGACAACCATCTCTGCAGCACTCCACCAATCAGTCACTCTTCAGTAAAAGGCACATGATAGCCTGCTTGGAGTTTGCCAAAAGGCACCTAAAGGACTCTCAGACCCAACTAAATTCTCTGGTCTGATGAAACCAAGATTGAACTCTTTGGCCTGAATGCCAAGCGTCACGTCTGGAGGAAACCTGGCAGCATCATGCTGTGGGGATTTTTTTCAGCGGCATGGACTGGGAGACTTGTCAGGATCGAGGCAAAGTTGAATGGAGCAAAGTCCAGAGAGATCCTTGATGAAAACCTGGTATGGAGCACTCAGGACCTCAGACACAGCCAATACAGAGCAGGAGTGGCTTCGGGAAAAGTATCTGAATGTCCTTGAGTGGCCCAGCCAGAGCCCGCACTTGAACCCGATCGAACATCTCTGGAGAGACCTGAAAATAGCTGTGCAGCAAAGCTCTCCATCCAACCTGACAGAGCTTGAGAGGATCTGCAGAGAGGAATGTTAGAAACCCCCCAAATACAGGTGTGCCAAGCATGTAGCGTCATACACAAAAAGACTCAAGGCTGTAATCACTGCCAAAGGTGCTTCAACAAAGTACTGAGTAAAGGGTCTGAATACTTATGTAAATGTGATACATCCATCTTTTTTTTTTAAACAAATTTGCAAAACTGTCTAAAAACGGTTTTTGCTTTGTCATTATGGGGTATTGTGTGTGCTGTAGATTGATGTTTTTTTTAGACTGCATGTAACACAACAAAATGTGGAAAAAGTCAAGGGGTCTGAATACTTTCCGAATGCGCAGAATATAGCAAGAATTCCTCCACCATAAGAATTCCTGTCTCTTCTATAGATGTTATATCCTTGTATTGCTACTGCTGTATCATCAAAGGAATTTTCTAAGTGAGTCTCAGAAATGGCTAAGATATTAATGTTATCTGATGTTAACAAGTTATTGATTTCATGAACCTTATTTCCAAGGCTACATATATTAATATGGGCTATTTTCAGCCCTTTTCTGGCTAGCTTCTCAGAGATAGACATCTTAGGGAAAAGAACAAACAAAGCAAGAGTTGATGTGTGTAGGTGTGTGTGTGTGCTGTGGGGTTGAACCTAAGAACCCATAGGCTTGGCTCTCTCATCCCTTCCAGACTTTTGGGAGGAAGGGTGGACAATGAGCCTGTCATAGCGGATGTCCCCACGCGTTCTGGCAGCTTTCATGGCCGGAATAAGTTATTTTCTCTTCTTGCGCACAGCTTCAGGATAATCCTCGTTGAGAAAGATGTACAATCCTCTCAAGTTCTTGGTTCTTTCCAGAACAGATACCTTGTCCTTGAACCTGAAGAACTTGACCACTGTCGTGCCTGTCACCTGGGCCAGTGGCGGGTTTTTCAATCCTGTGGGCGTGCTCCACTTCAAGATAATTTCCCTCACTTTGTCCTCACGTCTCATGTGGAGATTCTGCAATTCTGTCCACAACAATGTTGTTCCACCTTGATTGTCCCTTTAGATAATCAGAATTCTCCATCATTGTTATCATGGAATCACATTCAGTACTGATGTCCGTTCTCAATGACTTACAGATTGCTGTCGCCTTGCTGTTTTCCTGTTTAAACTCATCGAGCTGACCCTGGGAGAAGAGCAAACTGTTCTTCAGGTCCTGGACCTCTATGGTCAGGTATTTTATTAGGTGACTCCACCAGTATTTGGACACAACACTTGAAGCTATTTTCTTGTTAATGTAACAACTGCTTGTAGAATATACACTACAAGTCAAATGTTTGGACACACCTACTCATTCAACGGTTTCCCTTTATTTTTACTTTATTCTACATTGTAGAATAATTTTGAAGACATCCAAACTATAAAATAAAGCATATAAAATAATGTAGTAACCAAAAAAGTGTTAAACAAATCAAAATATATTTGATATTTTAGACTCTTCAAAGTAGCCACCCTTTGCCTTGATGACAACTTTGATTTGTTTAACACTTTTTTGGTTACTGCATGATTCCATACGTGTTATTTCATAGTTTTGATATCTTCACTATTATTCTACAATGTAGAAAATAGTAAAAAAATAAATAAAGAAAACCCCTTGAATGAGTAGTTGTGTCCAAACTTTTGACTGATACTGTATATTTGTACTGTTAAAAGATCACCTGTGATAGAGAGACACCAATGTTTTCAACGTTACTTCCACTGGCTTTGGTCTTTGTCGTAGTAGCAACGTAGGCTATGTTGTTACTCCTCACAGTTCTAGATGGGGCAGGTCTCAGGGAAGATGGAAACAGCAACAAACAGCAGGGATCTAGACAGTCTCAAGCCCGGGACAAGTCGTGGTCGCAGCCACAAGGGCTAACCGTGTCACGGGTTGCGTTCAAGCCCTCAAGGAAACCCTGCTAGCTTGATTGGCTGTTAACAGTGGCAGCTAGGCTAGCTTCTAAGCCAAGCAGCTCATCAGACCCTTGGTTGGCAGGATCCCTGGGCAGATAGCAGCGGTCTCAGCAACTGATGCCAATCGTGTCGTGGGATCCAAAGGTAGCTAGCTAATAACTCAACTTTTTCAATAGAACACTTTCAGAGACTTTCAAAACAGAATCCTCTGATAATGACAGCAGCAACTACACTGAGTGTACAAAACATTGGGAACACCTTCCTAATATCGAGTTGCACGCCTTTAGCCCTCAGAACAGCCTCAATTCGTTGGGCATGGACTCTACAAGGTGTCAAAAGCATTCCACAGGGATGCTGGCCCATGTTGACTCCAATGCTTCCCATAGTTGTGTCAAGTTGGCTAGACGTCCTTTGGGTGGTGGACCATTCTTGATACACAAGGGAAACTGTTGAGCGTGAAAAACCCAGCAGCTTGACACATTCAAACCGGTGCACCTGACACCTACTACCATACCCTGTTCAAAGGCACTTAAATATTTTGTCTTGCCCATTTACCTTCTGAATCCATTTCTCAGTTGATCAAGGCTTAAAAATCATTCTTCAACCTGTCTCATCTCCTTCATGTACACTGATTGAAGTGGATTTAACAGGTGACATCCATAAGAGATCATAGCTTTCACCTGGATTCACCTGGCTAGCCTATGTCATGGAAAGAGCAGGTGTTCCTAATGTTTTGTATACTCAGTGTATAACCCACTGAAGAACAAGAGGCCATATTTACTTTGTACCTGCCCAAGGTTTGCCCCTACTATTCTAAGGAGAGACTGAAAAATAAAGGTAGAATAAAACATGAAATCAGATTAGAAGAAACAACTGAGCTATTTGAACCAAATGTAGACTTCTACTTATCCTGGGTGCCATGTATAATGCAAGCAGAGGGACAGCAAGCACTAAGCCAGTGTTTCCTTTGCCTTCAATAAACCAAGGGCTGGCTGATTAGTCCACTAGTTCAATCAGGTGTGCTAGTTCAGGAATAGATTGGAACAGTATAACTGGCTGGGGGAACCTGAGGAGAGGTTAGTGAAACACTGCACTATGCTACTCCCCACTCTGTCCAGATCAGAACTGGGTTCAAATACATGTGTATTTGAGAATTTCTTATTAAATCAAATCAAATTGTATTTGTCACATGCTTCGTAAACAACAGGTGAAATGCTTACTTTTACGCGTCCTTTTCCAACAATGCAGAGTTGAAGATTTTAAAAAAGTGAAATAGTGACAGGAGGAATAAACACACAGTGAATAACGAATAAGAATAACAAGTAAAAATAACATGCCTATATACAGGGAGTACCAGGACGGAGTCGATATGCAGGGGTACGAGGTAATTGAGTTATTTTTTTAGTTATGTACATACACTACCGTTCTGAAGTTTGGGGTCACTTAGAAATGTACTTCTTTTTGAAAGAAAAGCTAAAAAAAAACAGCTTTTCTTTCAAAAACAAGGACATTTCTAAGTGACCCCAAACTTGTGAACGGTAGTGTATATTTGAGTATTTCCTAATAATGTGGCTGGAATCAACTATTTTCAAATAATTTCCTATAAATAGCCATCTACTTGAAAGCATTTTTAAATGCTACTTTTAAATACTATTTTCAAATACCTGGGTTAAATGCATAGGTGTGTATTTGATTCAGTATATTTGAGTATTTTCAAATACTTTCCAAGTGTATTTCCAAATACATTCCGAATATTCAACTACTTGTCTTTTCAAATAAAAAAAAATAGCAAAAAGACTTACTTCCAAATGTCTTTGAAAGTAATTGAAATACCTTAAATAGTATTTGAACCCAGGTGTGGTCCAGATGAATCCTAGTGTTTCCAGGCATAGTCCAGTACAGTCATTGATTAGAGAGCTTAACTCTGAGCCTGCAGTCTATCAGTGCTTAGGGACCGGTAATCAATTCTCTAATGCTGTGTGAGTCCCTATTCACTGCCCTGCTTATACACTACCTCACAGAAAAGACAAGTACGTGCACAAACACAAACAAACACACACAAACTGGGGCAGAACACAACCCAGATGGCGGTCATAAAGAAGGAATATAACCTCCAAATATGAACTCACCAAGTAGGCAACGATGGGCCACTGTCATAATTGTATTATAAAAATGACTGTTACTCTCCTGAGGGGCACTCCTTTCCTGACTGCTGATGGTTCCTGATTACGCTAGGTACTCTGGTGGATCCTCTCTGGCCTGGCCCGTTAGTAGAGGATACAAGCTGATCTGATCAGCATTGCACCAGACCAGACGCACGGTCGGTTTGGTCAGGAACTCAGCGCCTTGCTCCCAGCCAAGCTCTCTGTTATCTCTGTTCTGTTGACAGGCCATTGTTTTTCTACGGGCGCTGGTGGACGTGAATTAAACTGAACGAATTAAGCTGATTGGGCCTCGGGCAGGAAGATAGAGGAGAAAATAAAGTACTGTGAGTGAGTGAGAGTGAGAGAGAGAGAGAGAGAGAGAGAGAAGCAGAAAGGAGCTCCATCTTGCATTTATTGTCTAAGTGTTTTATTAAATGCAGTTAGAGACAATACAATATTTCCTATGAGTGCCCTCTTCCTCTCTTTTATATAGAAGTCTATCTTAATATTATTCTTATTTTATTAAAACAGTTCGACAGTAAATGCAAGATTGAGTTGTTTTCCTGGGAGTGGCCTCTGTCTTAAATAGAACTTAATCTTACTATTTTTTAAATACTTGCTGTATCAGAGGGCTAGAAATCAGATTCTGAAAGTTTAAAGTGTGCCTCAAGTGGCCCACCTCTTGAAGCAAGTCAAACTCCAGTATTTATAATTGTACATGCTTTATTATAAAAATATATATATTATATTAAAAAAAATTGTAACTTTGACCCCTTTTTCGTGGTATCCAATTGGTAGTTACAGTCTTGTCGCATCGCTGCAACTCCCGTAAGGACTTGGGAGAGGCGAAGGTCGAGAGCCATGCGTCCTCTGAAGCACAACCCAACCAAGCCGCACTGCTTCTTGACACAATGCCCGCCTAACCCGGAAGCCAGCCACACCAATGTCCCGGCACGCCACAGGAGTCGCTAGAGCGCGATGCGACAAGGACATCCCTGCCGGTCAAACCCTTCCCTCACCTGGACAACAATGGGCCAGTTGTGTGCTGCCCCATTGGTCTCCCGGTCGTAGCCAGCTGCGACAGAGCCTGGACTCGAACCAGGATCTCTAGTGGCATAGCTAGCAACTGCGATGCAGTGCCTTAGACCACTATGCCACTCAAAGGCCCATGCTTTAGTTTTATTGTACTGACTGCAAGCTCTCTCTCTTTATCCATAAACTAATTGAAACCCTTGTCCCCCAGCAGAATCAAACTTGTTGGTACAACAAACAAACTGCTCTAAAATCACAACCAAAAGCACAATTGTTGTTATTGTAGTCGACTAACAGCCCCACAAAAGTCAAACACTTTATCACAATAGTTGCCATTACTGACAATTTACTCAAAATGGCTGTTGTATCATGTGGGCAGGTCACCCTGTGTGGTGCCTTGCAAAATAGGTTTCTAACCTAAAGGATCCAGATGTAAAAAAAAAAAAAAAAAGACTCACTTGAGTGTCTGCGTGTCAGCTGCCTCCAGGCCTATGCGGTTGCCCTGCTGGAACTCGTGTGACTTGGAGCGGTGCAGCGCCGTGAAGCCCGGCAGCAGGTGGATGAGCTTTCGGCTGGGGGGTGGGGGCGTCCCGGGGGCCTTCACCTTGTTTCTGCGCCTCATGGGGGGCGTGCCCGGGGGGGTCATGGTGTTCACCACCAGTGGAGTCCGGGGAGGGGTATGGGCAAAGTGCCTCTGACGGGGCGAGGGTGGCAGGGATCGATGACCCGTGTCCATGGGGGGGAAGGCCCCCAGTCCCAGGTGGCTGTCCACGGTGAGGCGGTCTGGCTGGACATAGGGGCCGTACGGATAGGGTAGCAATGACTGGGGGCTGTGGCACTGGCTGTGGTGCTGCTGGTTGTACTTTGCCTGGACCATGGGGCTTTGGGAGAGCTGGAAGCGGACCCACTGGCTGGGTTCTGGAGAGGGGAAGGGACTGTTCTCCTTGCCAGACTCGGAGGTGGGCCACTGGATGGACCAGTCCTGCTTGGCATGGCTGCCTGCTGTGGAGGAGGAACATGTTACAGATAACATTTAACCACAAACAATTACCTGATACCTTGACTCTGCTTAATTATTTACATTTATACATGTCATTTAAGGATAATAAAAACTCAAATTTGACTAGAAAGAAATGGCCTGATGATAGAGCAAAAAAGCGAGAGAGCATGGATCTGACATCAATAGCAGATGTACTGTAGCATGGGCTCAGATAGGAGAGGAGTAGAGGAGAGTGATGCTTGATTAACCACAGCCACCTTGATCCCTAAACATTAGATGATAAGCTGGAGATGAGGTTCATGTTGAATAAGTGAGACAGGGGAGTTTGGTTTGGGAGAGCAGAGAAGAGAGAAATTATATTTTCAGCTTAAATGGAAATATTCACCTCCGTTATTGGGCAATGAGTCATCCTCGAGTTGTTCTTGAAAGAAAAGAGAAGGAAACAAACGTTTAATTGATTCGATAAAAAGATGGCGAAAATATTGTTTGTTTCCTCTCTCTTTCTGTCCATCAGAGACCCAGCCATTGTACTAATCACAGTCTCTAAAACTCAACTCTGATGTGAACGCAGTATCCGAATTTGCTCAAAAACACTAACGGCTATGCATTCTCCCGAAAGTCTTGAAGGAAAAAAAGTATTCTTTCGGAGTATTTCTTCCCTGTGATGTTTTAAGACAAGCCCACCAGAGACTTCTGGAGGGACAAGGAGAGGGATAGAGAGATGTGGAGTAGAGGGAGACACATTGGGAGAGGAGAGAGAGAGGGAGAGGGCTGAAGTAACAAGAGTGAGCGACTAAGCGTCTTCTTAGGGCCTCTCGTCTTAGGTCAGGGATCAATGTTTATCTTCAGCACGAATGTACATGTTCCCTCCGCGTCTGACTGAGACACTCCTCAGGACAGTACAGTATACACACACAGACACCACGCACAACACTCCAACCACGCACAGCGAGAGACAAACAGTGTCCCCGGCATAGTAGAGTACAGTATATACTGCGTGTACAAAACATTAGGAACACCTGCTCTTTCCATGACAAAGACTGACCAGCTGAAAGCTATGATCCCTTATTGATGTCACCTGTTAAATCCACTTCAATCAGTGTAGATGAATGGGAAGAGACAGAAGGATTTGAGACAATTGACACATGGATTGTGTATGTGTGCCATTCAGAGGGTGAATGGGAAAGACAAAAGATTTTAAAGCCTTTGAACGGGGTATGGTAGGTAGTAGGTGCCAGGTGCACCGGTTTGAGTGTGTCAAGAAATCTTTTTTCTGGGAGACGGGTTGGTTGTTAAAAGACATCCCTCACGACTAGCGGTCCAGTCTGTATTTTAGAGGGGTATTTTACAGCCAGGCCAGAGTTCAAACTGCACTGGACATTAGAATTAGTCATTGCAGTTCTATGGTGGACGTAATGATCTGTTGTTCAGATAAACAACACTATGGAAAGTTTTACGATCTGATCATATAGGCTACTGTCTGCTTGCATGGATCTCCTACACACAATCACTATCAGTGCTGCACTCAGTCTCAACATACAATAATACAACTTTGCACATAGTTACTCATGGTGTTGCATGTGAATCAACTTCATGCGTAAGTTAACCCCTGAGATGAGAGAGACTTCTAATGATCGAGGAGAACTGTATACGGGGTTAAAGTAATCCTTCTAACCCCCCCCCCCTTAAAAGATTTAGATGCACTATTGTAAAGTGGTTGTTCCACTGGATATCATAAGGTGAATGCAGCAATTTGTAAGTCGCTCTGGATAAGAGCGTCTGCTAAATGACTTAAATGTAAATGTAATGTTAAACAGTATACAGGGGTATTGGGGTGGTATTAGGAGACGGCCTGTTTAATGGAGTACCTCTGTGCTCTACTCTCTCCTGGAGAGGCACCAGCCTCCTTCCTGCACTTCAAACACACGCAAGGATACACTGTGGGGACTCTGAAAGTGTGCTGCACAGTGCACCAAACTCCTCAGACAAGACCGGGATGCAACGGGAAAAGAACCAGACGGAGCGCTCCTCAACTGCTCAGAAAGGGATAGAAGGGCGCACGATCAAGCCTCCTTCATTAGCAAAAACGTACGACAAACAGGCCACTCGAAAATTAAAAAGTTTGGCACCTCCTCACTTGAAATGTTTCGAAATCATCAAAGAGCCTTCTTCACCCTTGAATGCCAGTAAACTGACACTAGGTCTGTAAATATAGATGATGACGAAACACCCCCCCCCCCCCCCCCCCCACACACACACACACACACACACACACACACACACACACACACACACACACACACACACACACACACACACACACACACACACACACACACACAAAGCCTGCAATACTGAGGAGGATTTTAGTCAAATTACCAAAGGCTTCAGATAAAATCACAGCCCAGCCATTAATTAAACACAAGACCTGCATAATCCAATATTGTTTGCAGACATCCATGTAACTGATGAATAGTGTGAATAGTCCACGTCTTAGAGTATCCATTTCCCTGGAGTCTTTTCATTCTGTTGTCAGGGCTAGAACCCTGTGAAGTGACAGTTCTGGGAAGGCCTACACAGTAGAGAGACAATGGAGTGTAATCAGATACATAAAAACAGTGCCTCATTAATGACTTAAAGAGGCAATCTGCAGATAATACATCCATTTTTGAATATATCCATTAATGATATGTACCCACTGATTCTTGAAGAGTATCATTTATCAATGCCACACGAGCTTTGTTTAACTGTGGTACCCCATCAGAACCCAAAATATAAGCTTGTTTTACTCCCATGTTTGTAAACAAAGTCAATGTAAACAAACACTTTATAGCCTCAAAACATGGTCCTTGCATCCATAGCGCTGTCTATGAATTTGAGAGTGGTTACATTTCTCCACCCCCATCCCTCAGCTTTTTACCGAAACAGGGATGGGGAATCGCTTTGTTATTGTTTCAACTGCTTATTTTCCCTTTAATTTTCCTAACCATACTAGTATTTTCCTTGCTCGGCTACCCATCCACTTCGCTCTGGCCAAACGCCAAGCCCACTAACGCTTCTTCTCCACGATGAGTCTGGAATTTATCTCCTCGTCGTGTGTATGTGAACACATTCAAAAAACTATTCTGATTCATCCCAGAAACCAATGAGTTGGGCCAGAACCTGAACACAGGTGTGTAAAGCTTGAGATAGAGACTGGAGGAGATAAGAATCCTATTGGGCAATGAATGAAGGAACATATAACACCCCACCCATCACACTGTCGACCAATCGCATTCATGTTGTCATGCTGCATCATTCAGTTGCTAAGCTAATCGTCACACAATCCCTTCTCAAAGTCAGGCTATCAGTTGAGAAATCTGCCTATTTTCCTCTAAAGTAACTAATGTCACCATTCCAAAGCGATATGATATTACAACAAGTTCATTATCTCACATCTCAGAAAAGATGTGTAATGCACTTGTTCACGAAATTCATGCTAATGTTGGGTTTTTGAGTTTACGCCCAATTGAGTCCCATTCACTCCTTGAAGGAGTGCTCTCCTTATCCCAGAATCGCCCAGAATGCACCACGCGGCCTATTAATGACGCATGGGCAACTTACAAAATGGCTGCTAATACGATTCCAATGGAGTAACCCATCTCCTCCAAAGTATCTCTGGTAACGTGCCATTGTCGGGAAATTAGTCAATGGCTTTGATCCTCTGATTGGTAAGAGATGAGTCTCAGACAATCTATGCAGTAATAGATAGAACAGTGGCATAAAATTCAATATGAGTCTTAGCAAATGGTTTATCAAAATTGTAACAGAACTTGACTGCAGTTAGTTCATGTGATCTCACTTGTAATAACAACAACAAAATATATATATATATATTGTTCATTATTTAGCTCTTCTTTATCCCATCTAATCCTTCTCTATGGGGCACCCTATTGCCCAACCAAACTCCCCCATAGCTTACAATTACGTTATGTTGCACCCTATGAGTCCCCATAGCTCACAAATGTTCCAAAGCCCATTCATTCTAGTACTTTAGTTCCATCTGTCTGTAGAGTGGCATGTGCAGACAGTTTTTTCTGTGTTGTCACTTTGCAGTAGCAGAGGCCCTATACAGTACAGTAGCCTGAATTATCTCCATAGTGCTTCACAACACTTTAGCCCAACAATACACCAGTCAGAGGAGATGTACTGTATGAGTAATTATCCAAGATAATGATTTTTGGTAAATGGCCAACACATTATACATCCCCATTGTCAATAGGAGATCTTTACATGGGGAGAGTGTTGGGAGAAAAGGTGGTTAACGGCATACTAATTGGACTAATTAGGACCAGGCTTTGGCTGTTGTGTGGTAAATGGCAGAGAAAGGCCACTGGGATTCTATCTGGTCCATTAAACTGCCATAATAAGGCTGCATGGCAAATGACACCCTATTCCCTACATAGGGCCCATAGAGCTCTGGTCAAAAGTAGTGAATAGGGTGGCATTTGGGATAAACCCTTTGTGAAAGGATGCCATATGCTCCTCGGGAAGAATCCCTGGAAGGATTGTTTTTTAATTTGTCTTTTGAATGGGATGACTGTGGACGACGGTGGTTCTTACGGCACCATCAGTAGCTAGACAGCACTTTATGTTGGCTAACTAATCTATCATTGTCCAGATGATAGGTAACCTAAACGTTGTTGCGCCACCTTCTGGCATCTGTGAACATCCCCTCATTTCTCTCTCTTATTCTCGCGCTTCATTCTCCTCTCATAACTGGAAGAAACTTGCTCTCCTCTCCCCTATTCTCTTCTCCTCTACCATACTCCTTCCCTCTCCTCCTCTCCTCTTCTCCTCTGCCATACTCCTCTCATCCCTTCTACCATACATCTTTCCTCTCCTCTTCTACCATACTCCTTCCCTCTCCTCCTCTCCTCTTCTACCATAATGCTTCCCTCTCCTCTTATCCACTTTTCTTCGCTGCTCCCTCCTTTCCCTTACCCATTCACTCCTCCTCTCTTCCTCTCCTGTACTGTCATCTCCTCTCCTTGTCTCTTCTCCCATACGCCTCTGCTCTCCTCTCCTCTCTCCTCCTCTCCTTTTTTTATATACTCAAAGATGGCATTTGAAGCCAATTAATGGTGAGAGTAATTGAACCGGTCTTAAGGCATGGCAAGCGTGGGGACAGTCCGTTTAATGATGAAAAGATGAGTGAGGACAGATACTGAATCTGAGACTAACTTCAGGGCACGAATTGTCTCTCTTATGTAAACTTAGCTCTCAGCGTTAGGGCTAGATCAATACTATTACTAAGGACAAGGCAGGATGTCTGGTTTACAGTGTGTGTGTGTTTTTGTTTGTTTGTGTGTGTGTGCGTGTGTGTGTGTGTGTGTGTGTGTGTGTGTGCGTGCGTGCGTGCGTGCGTGAAGAGGGGCATGCTGGGTCATAGAATGTGTGGATATTGCAGCAACACAGAGGACCAACTGACGAGCCCCTAGCTGGAATAATATGAGTCATTACTAAAGCAACTTGTGCGCTGAAATACAAACCAAGAGCTTTGTTGAAAGCGACAATCACCTTGCATTTGTTTTTAACGTAATAAACTATTCTAAGTGTTCTTAATAGCTGACATTCTCATTTACTCTAAGTGTATTACTTAGCTCACTTTTTACTATGCATTTATGCGTTACGTTTCTCTATTTGAACCTTTAAAACCTTTTTATGTATGCAACTGTGACAGACATCACTGTACTTCCTTAACCATACATCTTCCCCACTAACAAGCTCACACGGAGACTGAAACGCGGGACCTCTGTCTCGCAAACACACCCCACTGGGCACAAAATGGTGGAATCAACGTTGGTTCAATGTAATTTCTCAATGTATTGTGACGTGGAATCGACGTGGAAAATACGTCGGATTTTTAAAAAGTCATCAACGTAAACTGCTGTTCTTCGAGGGTGAAATTTCAACCACAGGATTATGTCATCATGGTAATCAAATGTTATATATATGTTGAATTTGTACCTTTAAAACAATGTCAGATTTTTTTTATACACACTATCAGAAGAAGAAAAGACAGTCTGGGCAGCATCTCCTACTGGAGGATTGATCTATCAACTGCTACCCTTTAGACTCCCATCCAAGGTTTTAACGAAGCCCAGCCCTACTTAGCTTTGATATTTATTACTAACTATTAGCAATGAGCATGATTGTTGAGAAATCTCCCCTTAAAAACTAAATAGATTCACCTTTGCTATCGAAGTCAAGGGAGCAAGTAAAATGTTACCATACTTCATCACACATCAATTATGATATTTAGGCCTACAGTTGAAGTCGGAAGTTTACATACACCTTAGCCAAATACAGTTTTTCACAATTCCTGACATTTAATCCTAGTTAATATTCCCTGTCTTAGGTCAGTTAGGATCACCACTTTATTTTATGTGAAATGTCAGAATAATAGTGGAGAGAATTATTTATTTCAGCTTTTATTTCTTTCATCACAGTGGGTCAGAAATGTACATAAACTCAATTAGTATTTAAATTGTTTAACATTTCGAGTAGCCTTCCACAAGCTTCCCACAATAAATTGGGTGAATTTTGTCCCATTCCTCCTGACAGAGCTGTTGTAACTGAGTCAGGTTTGTAGGCCTCCTGTAACGCTCGTCTTGTGGTGAATGAGTGGACCAAGGCGCAGCGGGTGATGAATACATAATGATTTATTTAACGACGAAGACGAACACGAAAAAACACTTGGAATGATTACAAAATAACAAAACGAACGTAGACAGACCTGAACTAGAGAACTTACATATACACGAAGAACGCACGAACAGGTACAGACTACACAAACGAACAAACAAACGAAACAGTCCCGTGTGGTGCACAGACACAAACCCGGAAGACAATCACCCACAAACAGTGAGAACAGCCTACCTTAATATGGTTCTCAATCAGAGGAAACGTCAAACACCTGCCTCTAATTGAGAACCATATCAGGCAACACATTAAACCCAACATAGAAACACAATACATAGAATGCCCACCCCAACTCACGCCCTGACCAACTAAACACATACAAAAACAAGAGAAAACCGGTCAGGAACGTGACACCTCCTTGCTTGTACATGCTTTTTCAGTTCTGCCCACAAATTTTCTATTGGATTGAGATCAGGGCTTTGTGATGGCCACTCCAATACCTTGACTTTGTTGTCTTTAAGCCATTTTGCCACAACTTTGGAAGTATGCTTGGGGTCATTGTCCATTTGGAAGACCCATTTGCCACCAAGCTTTAACTTCCTGACTGATGTCTTGGGATGTTGCTTCAATATATCCACATAATTTTCCTTCCTCATGATGTCATCTGTTTTGTGAAGTGCACCAGTCCCTCATGCAGGAAAGCACCCCCAAAACATGATGCTGCCACCCCTGTGCTTCACGGTTGGGATGGTGTTCTTCAGCTTGCAAGCATCCCCCTTTTTCCTCCAAACATAACAATGGTCATTATGGCCAAACAGTTCTATTTTTGTTTCATCAGACCAGAGGACATTTCTCCAAAAAGTACGATCTTTGTCCCCGTGTGCAGTTGCAAACCGTAGTCTGGATTTTTTATGACGGTTTTGGAGCAGTGGCTTCTTCCTTGCTGAGCGGCCTGGACTCGTTTTACTGTGGATATCGATACTTTTGTACCTGTTTCCTCCAGCATCTTCACAAGGTCCTTTGCTGTTGTTCTGGGATTGATTTGCACTTCTCGCACCAAAGTACATTCATCTCTAGGAGACAGAACGCGTCTCCTTCCTGAGCGGTATGATGGCTGCGTGGTCCCATGGTGTTTATACTTGGGTACTATTGTTTGTACAGATGAAAGTGGTACCTTCAAGCATTTGGAAATTGCTCCCAAGAATGAACCAGACTTGTGGAGGTCTACAATTTTTTTCTGCGATCTTGGCTGATTTCTTTTGATTTTCCCATGATGTCAAGCAAAGAGGCACTGGGTTTGAAGGTAGGCCTTGAAATACATCCACAAGTACACCTCCAATTGACTCAAATTATGTCAATTAGCATATCAGAAGCTTCTAAACGCCATGACATAATTTTCAGGAATTTTCTAAGCTGTTTAAAGGCACAGTCAACTTAGTGTATGTAAACTTCTGACCCACTGGAATTTGTGAAACAGTGAATTACAAGTGAAATAATCTGTCTGTAAACAATTGTTGGAAAAATTACTTGTGTCATGCACAAAGTAGATGTCCTAACCGACTTGCCAAAACTATAGTTTGTTAGCAAGAAATTTGTGGAGTGGTTGAAAAACGAGTTTTAATGACTCCAAACTATGTGTATGTAAACTTCCGACTTCAACTGTATATAGCATTTGCAAAGTCATCAACAGCAATTAATGGAATTAAACCAAGAATTAAACTAAAAATAGACAATACAATATGCTTAGGGTTTCAACCTCTGGTTGATTTCAAATGTAATGATATTTAGGGATATTTACTTATATTTGGTTGTCAACGCAAACAAATATCAACATATGAAGAAGATGAAGAAAAGTTTTTTTCAAGTTCATTTGAAGTTTGATTTGATTTAGTCATATTCTATAACTTAGATTTTTGGTTGAGATGGAGACTTGAATCGAACCTATCAATTATTAATTTGTAGACAAACTGGAATTAAATCCAGACTAAGTCAGTGGCACAGATAGAACTATCCAAGCAGAAGATAAATGTGAATGTTGATATGTGGTTGCATTGTCAACCAAACACAACTCAATATTACCTTTGATTACAGTAGATAGCCTAAAGTTAAGGCTATCTTACAAACTAATGTAACATTCAACCTTAAAATGAATAACACATCCACGGCCACATTTTGATGTTACAGTAACTACATTTCTTCTTATCTAATCATATAAAGCGCAGGTCAGTAGAGATCGTCACAATTAAAGGTAATAATCTGCACAGAATCTCTTATGGCATTGAACAATCAATCAATCAAATGTATTTATAAAGCCCTTCTTACATCAGCTGATATCTCAAAGTGCTGTACAGAAACTCAGCCTAAAACCCCAAACAGCAAGCAATGCAGGTGTAGAAGCACAGTGGCTAGGAAAAACTCCCTAGAAAGGCCAGAACCTTGGAAGAAACCTAGAGAGGAACCAGGCTGTGAGGTGTGGCCAGTCCTCTTCTGGTTGTGCCGGGTGGAGATCATAACAGAACATGGCCAAGATGTTCAAATGTTCATAGATGACCAGCAGGGTCAAATAATAATAATCACAGTGGTTGTCGAGGGTGTAACAGGTCAGCACCTCAGGAGTAAATGTCAGTTGGCTTTTCATAGCCGATCATTCAGAGTATCTCAGAGTATCTCTAATATCTAAACATTTTAACTTTTCTGTGCTTTTAAAATGGTTGAAAGAGCAGTAATAGATATTTTGGTGACAACTAAACCAAAAATCTGACATTGTTTTTCCAATGGAATTAGGTTTTTCTTTTAGACCAACACATTGGATATTCATCTAACTTTTAGCTGTCTTTTTCAGTGGGTGAATATAGATTGTAATCTCATTGATCAACGTCTCAACTAAATATGACCCAATTAGCCACATTGAAATGATGTAGTGTGCCCAGTGGGGCGTTTACCATCCCTTTGCAAACATCTTAACCAGCTACGCCACCAAAAAGCTAGCAATTCAGCTGTGCGGGTGGAGACATTTCAAGCTGAAGAGTCCGAGTGAGGTTACAAATCCTGTACACCGCAAAGTCTTTATTAGTCACTGTCTTGTCAAAAAAACAGAAGTGCTGGCCAACAAAGTCTGCGATGGCCTTAAGAGTCATTACAAAATCATGTGACAATTATTACTTTTTCATGTGATTCGAGGCAAGAGAATATTCTGCGTACTCATGTTCTGCGTAGGAGTTACAAAGACAGGCTTCCATAGAGGACGATGACGAATCCTCCCAACGGACCCCGTTCCTCTCAGATAATTTAAAAATGTAATATTTAAAAGTGATGGCTGAGCGTGATGGTGTAGTGGTGGTTATATTCTTTCCCTTCAGGTTTAAAGAAAGGGCTGAGGCTGGGAGATAGAATAGGCCTTTCTCTCCCCTTCGCTCTGAGTATGAGTGGCCCTTATAGCAGCAGCGCAGTGTGTGGTGTTGCTATTACATTCACACCTCTCTCCAGCCATTCGTTTGAAAAGAGCCCATTAGTGTGTGTGTGTGTGTGTGTGTGTGTGTGTGTGTGTGTGTGTGTGTGTGTGTGTGTGTGTGTGTGTGTGTGTGTGTGTGTGTGTGTGTGTGTGTGTGTGTGTGTGTGTGTGTGTGTGTGTGAGTGCCCGTACAAGTGTGTCTGTGTGTGTCCAGCGCCTGTGCTGCCTTTGTGAACCAGGAGGACTGGGCAACAAGCACAGCAGTAGTAGCAGCATTTTCTAATGGAACTGTCTGTATAACACAGAGCTACAGTCTTAGTTATCCATGTTGTGCATTGCTATCTAATGTATACCTGAGGTGAGTTGGGCTGGGTTGCATCTATTTCATGTATACACCTAGCCTATGTGTGATAATCTTTCAGGCTTGACGCACAAACACGCATGCACCCACACACAGAGAGCGAGAGAGAGAAAGAGACAGACAAACACACAGACACACAAAACATCCAGCACCCAGCTGGACCCTGTATGGGCGTCCTACCGCCTGGCCGGCTCCTGTGGAGGAAGTCAGAACTCAGCCGCCAATCAGCTACCGGCTGCAATCTAATCATGCCTCAGGAACAGACACACAGACCAGGCCAGACCAGTGTGTGTGTGTGTGTGTGTGTGTGTGTGTGTGTGTGTGTGTGTGTGTGTGTGTGTGTGTGTGTGTGTGTGTGTGTGTGTGTGTGTGTGTGTGTGTGTGTGTGTGTGTGTGTGTGTGTGTGTGAGATAGTGGCTGGATACACATATATGACACACACAAACACACACACACACACACACACACACAAAAGTAGGGGTGTTAACCCCGGTGACCTGGCCCCATTCCATCATGGCCACCTAACCTTACCCTCAATCCTAATTGACATATATCACTCCTTACCGCTCCACCATGCTAGCTGAGGGTTCTGGAACAAAAAATGGTTGCCGTGCAATACCCAAGTGGGTGCCACACATTAGTGGTGAATGAGGTGTGTTTCCCCCTTACTACAGTATGTAAAGCACTTTGTGCACCTCAGTTGGTAAAAAGGTGCTATATAAATCCAATTAATTATTATTATTATTACTGGAGTTAGCTGTGTGTAGAATCAAAGGAGAGAAGGGAAGTGAGCCGATGATGAGCATTTGGGCCGACGGGGCCTTGTGTTATCTGACAACAGTTTGGTACGTGAACAGGTTTTCCTGAAGCAAGATCTGCAGTCTTTTTTTCATTTGGAGAAAAGAAAACGGTCTGTGTATTATGGCTTTAATGAGGAGAACACTGCAGTGACAATGCAACTATGCTCAACTTGGCTTTGACAACATGTCCTAAAGTATTCCCACTGAAACATATGAGAGACACATCTGGTGGGCATTAATTCAAACATGTAGGTGTGTGTGCGTGTGTGTATGTGTGTGTAGGAGGAACACACATGCATAACATGACAGGTTATCAAACCTAGTGATAGTGCTGGTTTCCTGATGGTCTAGTGCCCCCTTCTGTTCAGCCCGCAACACTACAACACTATGCTGCTCAGTTCAGAAAATAAACACGTGGTCTGTGCTGCCCTCTATTGGACTAAATGCCCTGTGTGCTCAGTGTGCATCACAATAGTCTCCAGCAGTGGTTCCCAACCTTTCTCGGTTACAGTACCACCAACAAAATGTTGCTCTGCCCTGAGTAGCGCTGAAGTACCCCCTCATGTGCATTTTACCAGTGGGCCTATGGTCTCATTAATCTTCTCAAGTACCCCTTGTGGATAGGCCAAGTACCCCCAGGGTCCTAGTAACCCTGGTTGGGAACCACTGATCTACAGCAGCCTCCTCTCCTCGTATCCACCCTTCATCTATGCTAATCTGAAAACACTGGACAGGTGAAAGCAAAATGTTTCACCTGTCTGATTATTTTACCACGGTGGAGATTAAGAAAAGGAGGCAAGGAGAGACTTTTAACAATTGAGATACACCCATGGAGAGGAATGAGGAGACAAGACCACTATGAGAATATCACTCAGTCACAGATAAGGGGTTGACTAGCTCTAGTTGTTACAGTATATGAGGGCAGAGAGACTAATGCTTAATTAATACAATAATGGCAAGAATTATTAATGACTCAATATCGATCATTTATCTCCAAGATATTTTCTAGATATTTCCCTTTCTGTTCCATTCTGGCCTTTTGCCAAATCAAGCCTTGTATTATTTGAACCTTGCAGGATTTTGCCCTAGTCCAGCACTAACACAACACAATAAATTAGCAGAATCAACTGATTCAATCTTACCATTCATTGTAAACTCCAACCCTCATTGTGAACAAACACATAATATCCCCATATCAAACAATGACCCACTTCTAAATGTTTTATTTGACAGTTTCCACACTGAAGGCACATTTCTGAGACTGCATCCTACTGAATTTATAATGTGCTGCAAAATCTGGTCAACAGGGGGCGACATTCACCATATTATGAAAACTCCTCATGAACTGTACGTATAGATAGCCTAGTACTACAATCCTGATCTCACGAGCTACATAAATATGTTTTGCGTGTAGCTTGTAGAGAAACATACGTAAGCTCGCGAGATCAGGATAGTAGTATGAGGCTACTGTATAGTACACTCACTGAAAGCTTGCCAAGAACTGGCTGTGGGCCTTGCTGAGGCAATAACAACCTGGAGAAGAGTCACGGTTACATTCCAGAGTGCCCTCCCTCTCTCTGTCCCTTCCTCAGCGATTGCATGTGTTAGGGCCCTACCTGACTTGTCCCCACTGTCTGCCTTTCTTCCCTCTCGCCTTTCCTCCCTCTCGCCTTTCCTCCCTCCCTCCCTCTCTCTCTCCCTCCCTTCGTGTGTGTCGGGTTCCTACCTGACTGGTGGGCTTTCCTGAGGCAGGACAGAGAGGCGTTGAGCCGGGCACACTCCTCGTTGTTGGCTCCGAACCTCTCCATGGCCTCACACACCTGCTCATCACTCATCTCCAGCAGCCCCACCAGAGTCACGTCGCCCGGATCCATCTCCTACAGAACACACACAAGTAACCTGGTCCCAGATCTGTTTGTGCTTTTGCCTACTCCGTTGTCATGGACAACTCCATAAGGAGCTGGCAAAAAAAGCAGAAACAGACTGGCACCCTGGGTAACACTCAAGTACTATGAGTCAAATTCCAGTTATGGCAGGCAATAGCGACTACAGGTTTAAATTTCTCCCACACAGGGAGTCAGCATACCTGGTTTCCCAGGTCTAAATCAGACACTAATTTAAAGGGAGGGGGGAAACGAAAACCAGCAGACTACTAACACTCCTGGGCCCGTATTTACAAAGAGTATCAGAGAACGCTGATATAAGACCAGGTTTGCCTCTTATATGCTTATCATTACATGGACTTGGAAATTCTTTATCCTACATCAGCACTCCTACCATAAGACACTTGGTAAATACAGGCCCTGGTCTAGTCACACTGACACTGAGTGGCTCCATTCCTATTGTAACCATGTTGCTTCCGTCCCTCTCCTTGCCCCAACAAATCTTTCTCCTTTGTCAAATAAAGTCTTGATTATTACATTGCTGAAATCCCAATTTGAATCTTTTGATCAAGTGGTTCAAGCCTACTGTTATACCTGACATATTTGTGTCAAATTCCTGACATTACCATGTTGCACCCCATCATTTCTTTCAAATGATTGTAATGCGTCAGTTTGATTTTTCCCATGTAGAAGTGTTCTTCACAGATATGTCGCATTTATGGCAACACGCAACCTTGTTGGTGGCAGCCTACCTGAATGTATGGCCTATAGCAGTTATGCATTTAGATCCATTCAATCCTCATGAAGAGAAGCGAATGCCGTCTGAGCCTTATTCTAGTCCTATGTTTTATTCAATGTTAAGAAAAGTCTCCCATGAAAAAGGGTCATGTTTCAGCCTCTGTATAGAGCACTATCTAGCCATTTCACATCAGCTACACTACCAGGGTAACACCCCTGGCCCAGACCAATATAGTGTCTTTCATCCTATTGCCAGAGGGATTTCAATACTAAAAACATAACTATTTTCTTGTTTTCCCTTACTCTTACTTGCACAAATTGTGCAGCCCATCGGTTATTTGTAAGAAGGCATTCCTTGCGATGATAGTGATACGTGGATGTAAATCAATGTACCTCAGTGACCTCCTTCCTCAGGTTGACGATGCGGAACCAGTGTCCTAGTCTGGGGAAGTCCTGTAGCTCAGTGCTGTCCTCCTGTGAGGCCACTCTCACCTTACAGGACAGCTGGCGACTGAAGTACTTCACCAGCTTTCCCTGCAGGGGGAGACAGAGGGACATGTGTGAGTTAGAGACGGAGGAGCACAACCAAAAGTTTCGGATAGCTATGGATGCATGGAATCCTAGTCCATTAGAGCAGTACTTTTCAAATCTCACTTTTGGGACCCCCAGATGTTTCACAAATATGTTGTAGTGCTGAACTAGTTTGATGATTAGTTGATGAGTTGAATCAGGTGTGCTATCTCTGGAATTGTTCAAATACATGTAACGGCTGGGACAGGTTTGAAATAGGCTGCATTCAATAAAACATATTGTGAAGCTATACATTGTTTGTTTACAAAGACTTAATGACCTCCAAAACAATGGAATAATATACACTACATGACCAAAAGTATGTGGACACCTGCTCGTCGAACATCTCATTTCAAGATCATGGGAATTTATATGGAGTTGGTTCCCCCTTTGCTGCTGTAACAGCCTCCACTCTTCTGGGAAGGCTTTCCACTAGATGTTGGAGCATTGATGCAGGGACTTGCTTCCATTTAGCCACAATAGCAGTAGTGAGGTCGGGCACTGATATTGGGCAAATAGGCCTGGCTCGCAGTCGGCGTTCCCATTCATCCCAAAGGTGTTCAATGGGGTTGAGGTCAGGGCTCTGTGCAGGCCAGTCAAGTTCTTCCACACCAATCTCGACAAACCATTTCTGTATGGACCTCATTTTCATGCTGAAACAGGAAAGGGCCTTCCCCAAACTGTTGCCACAAAGTTGGAAGCACAGAATCATCTAGAATGTTATTGTATGCTGTAGCGTTAAGATTTCCTAGCCTGAACCAACAGCCCCAGACCATTATTCCTCCTCCACCAAACTTTACAGTTGGCACTATGCATTCAGGCAGGTACATTCATCCATCAGACTGCCAGGTGGTGAAGCGTAATTAATCACTCCAGAGAACGCGTTTACACGGCTCCAGAGTCCAACGGTGGCGAGCTTGGCCATGGAAACCCATTTCATGAAGCTCCCGACGAACAGCTCTTGTGCTTCCAGAGGCAGTTTGGAACTCGGTAGCGAGTGTTGCAACCGAGAACAGACGATTTTATGCGCTACTCGCTTCAGCACTCGGCGGTCCTGTTCTGTGAGCTTGTGTGCCTACCACTTCGCAGCTGAGCCGTTGTTGCTCCTAGACATTTCCACTTTACAATAATATCCCTTACAGTTGACCAGGGCAGCTCTAGAAGGGCAGAAATTTGACGAACTGACTTGATGTAAAAGGTAGCATCCTATGACGGTGCCAAGTTGAAAGTCACTAAGCTCTTCTGTGAGGCCGTTCTACTGCTAATGTTTGTTTATGGAGATTGCATGGCTGTGTGCTCGATTTTAATCACCTGTCAGCAACAGGTGTGGCTGAAATAGCCGAATCCACTAATTTGAAGGGGTGGCCACATACTTTTCTATATTCAGTGCATTCTGAAAATATTCAGACCCCTTGACCTTTTCCACATTTTGAAAATTGATTAAATAGTTTATTTTCTCATTATTCTACACAAAATAACCCATAATTACAAAGCAAAAACAGGTTTTTAGAATTTTTTGCAGATGTATTAAAAACAAAAAAATGCAATATTACATTTACATAAGTATTGTGTTATTGACTGTACATTTGTTTATGTGTAACTCTGTGTTGTTGGTTTTGTCGCACTGCTTTGTTTTATCTTGGCAGTTGTAAATGAGAACTTGTTCTCAACTGGCCAACCTGGTTAAATAAAGGTGAAATAAAAAATAAAATAAAAAGTATTCAGACCCTTTACTCAGTACTTTGTTGAAGCACATTTGGCAGCGATTACAGCCTCGAGTCTTCTTGGGTAAGACGCTACAAGTTTGGCACACCTGTATTTGGGGAGTTTCTGTCATGTTCACTGTCTTCAAACTCCCTGTCCTGGATGAGCCAAGGTGCAGCGCAGCGTGCATGTAATTCCACATTTCTTTTAATCGTAGTGAAACCTTCACAAAAAGAGCAGGTTAACAGAAACAAACGTGACGCAACCGTGGCGCACACAAACACACACAGAAAATAAATAATTACCCACAACATTAGGTGGGAAAAAGGGTGCCTAAGTATGGTCCCCAATCAGAGACAACGATAGACAGCTGCCTCTGATTGGGAACCACACTTGGCCAAAAACAAAGAAATAGAAAACATAGAATGCCCACCCAAATCACACCCTGACCTAACCAAATAGAGAAATAAAATGGCTCTCTAAGGTCAGGGCATGACAGTACCACCCCCCACCAAAGGTGCGGACTCCGGCCGCAAAACCTGACTCTATAGGGGATGGTCCGGGTGGGCATCTATCCTCGGTGGCGGCTCCGGTTCGGGACGTAGCCCCCGCTCCGCACGCTGATCCCTCCGCTTCCGTGGAACCGTACCGTGGATCGTCGCCAGAGACTCCGGACCGGACACGCACTGTGTCTCCAGTGAGCATTCACAGGCTGGTGCGCTCTGTGCCAGCGCCCCACATGCCGGGCGGAAGTGGGCATCCAGCCAGGACAGGTTGTGCCAGCTCTACGCTCGAGACCTCCAGTGCTCCTCTACGGCCCAGTGTATCCTGTTCCACGTACCAGGCCTCCAGTATGTCTCCACAGCCTGGTAAGCCCTGTGGCAGCGCCACACACCAGGCTTCCAGGACGTCTCCTCAGTCCGGTGAGACCTGTTCCGGCTCCACGTACAAAGCCTCTAGTGATGATCCATGGCATGACGCCTCCAGTGATGATCCATGGCCCGGTGCCTGACCGGTCACATGCTCCCCACGGTAAGCACGGGGAGTTGGCTCAGGTCTAAACCCTGACTCCGCCAATCTCCCCGTGTGCCCCCCAAAAAAGATTTTTTGGAGCTGCCTCTCGGGCTTCCGTGACCGGGTCTTGTACCCTGCCAATATCTCCTCCCCGGTCCAGCTTGTCCTCCAAGTTGGCGCACGCTGCTTGGTCTTTTTGTGGTGGGTAATTATGTCACGTTCACTGTCTTCAAACTCCCTCTCATAGATGAGCCAAGGTGCAGCGTGCATGTAATTCCACATTTCTTTTAATCGTAGTGAAACCTTCACAAAAAGAACAGGTTAACAGAAACAAACGTGACGCAACCGTGGCGCCACAAACACACACAGAAAATAAATAATTACCCAGAACATTAGGTGGGAAAAAGGCTGCCTAAGTATGATTCCCAATCAGAGAAAACGATAGACAGCTGCCTCTGATTGGGAACCACATTCGGCCAAAAACAAAGAAATAGAAAACATAGAATGCCCACCCAAATCACACCCTGACAAAACCAAATAGAGAAATAAAACAGTTCTCTAAGGTCAGGGCGTGACAGTTTCTCTCATTCTTCTCTGCAGATCCTCTCATGCTCTGTCAGCTATTTTCAGGTCTCTCCAGAGATGTTTAATCGGGTTCAAGAAAAACATCCCCACAGCATGATGCTGCCATCAACATGCTTCAGTGTAGGGATGGTGCCAAGTTTCCTCCGGATGTGACGCTTGGCATTCAGGCCAAAGTGTTCAATCTTGGTTTCATCAGACCACAGAATCTTGTTTTTCATGGTCTGAGAGTCCTTTAGGTGTCTTGTGGCAAATTCCAAGTGGGCTGTCATGTGCCTTTAACTGAGGAGTGGCTTCCGTCTGGCCACTCTACCATAAAGGCCTGATTGATGGTGTTCTGCAGAAATTATTGTCCCTCTGGAAGGCTCTCCCATCTCCACAGAGGAACTCTGGAGCTCTGTCAGAGTGACCATCGGGTTCTTGGTCACCTCCCTGACCAAGGGCATTCCCCCCGCTTTCTCAGTTTCTCAGCCAAACTTCTTCCATTTAACAATTATGGAGGCCACTGTGTTCTTGAGGACCTTCAATGCTGCAGAAATGTTTTGGTACCCTTCACCAGATCTGTACCTCGACACAATCCTGTCTCGAAGCTCTACGGACATTTCCTTTGACCTCATAGCTTGGTTTTTGCTGTGACATGCACTGTCAACTGTGGGTCCTTATATAGACAGGTGTGTGCCTTTCCAAATCATGCCCAATGAATTTAATTTACCACAGGTGGACTCCAATCAAGTTGTAGAAACATCTCAAGGATGATCAATGGAAACAGGGTGCACCTGAGCTTATTTTCGGGTCTGAATACTTATTTTAATAAGGTATTTCTGTTTATTATTTCTAATACATTTGCAAACATTTCTAAAAACCTGTTTTGGCTTTGTCATTACGGGGTATTGCGTGTAGATTGATGAGGATTTTTTTTTATTTCATCAATTTTAGAATAAGGCTGTTAGGTAACAAAATGTGGGAAAAGGGAAGGGGTCTGAATACTTTCTGAATGCTCTGTATAGTGTAGTTTGGATTAACTACCAACTACCAAAACTGCACTCTCAAAAAGTGAGATCCATCTATGCAATACTCAGCCCATGTTCATTAAGCACACGTGTTAAAGGCCCAGTGCAGTAAAAATGCATTTTCCTGTGTTTGATATACACTGCTCAAAAAAATAAAGGGAACACTTAAACAACACAATGTAACTCCAAGTCAATCACACTTCTGTAAAATCAAACTGTCCACTTTTGATTGACAATAAATTTCACATGCTGTTGTGCAAATGGAATAGACAATAGGTGGAAATTATAGGCAATTAGCAAGACACCCCCAATAAAGGAGTGGTTCTGCAGGAGGTGACCACAGACCACTTCTCAGTTCCTATGCTTCCTGGCTGATGCTTTGGTCACTTTTGAATGCTGGCGGTGCTCTCACTCTAGTGGTAGCATGAGACGGAGTCTACAACCCACACAAGTGGCTCAGGTAGTGCAGCTCATCCAGGATGGCACATCAATGCGAGCTGTGGCAAGAAGGTTTGTAGTGTCTGTCAGCGTAGTGTCCAGAGCATGGAGGCGCTACCAGGAGACAGGCCAGTACATCAGGAGACGTGGAGGAGGCCGTAGGAGGGCAGCAACCCAGCAGCAGGACCGCTACCTCCGCCTTTGTGCAAGGAGGAGCAGGAGGAGCACTGCCAGAGCCCTGCAAAATGACCTCCAGCAGGCCACAAATGTGCATGTGCCTGCTCAAACGGTCAGAAACAGACTCCATGAGGGTGGTATGAGGGCCCGACGTCCACAGGTGGGGGTTGTGCTTACAGCAAAACAACGTGCAGGACGTTTGGCATTTGCCAAAGAACACCAAGTTTGGCATATTTGCCACTGGGACCCTGTGCACTTCACAGATGAAAGCAGGTTCACACTGAGCACATGTGACAGACGTGACAGAGTCTGGAGACGCCGTGGAGAACGTTCTGCTGCCTGCAACATCCTCCAGCATGACCGGTTTGGCGGTGGGTCAGTCATGGTGTGGGGTGGCATTTCTTTGGGGGGCCGCACAGCCCTCCATGTGCTCGCCAGAGGTAGCCTGACTGCCATTAGGTACCCGAGATGAGATCCTCAGACCCCTTGTGAGACCATATGCTGGTGCGGTTGGCCCTGGGTTCCTCCTAATGCAAGACAATGCTAGACCTCTTGTGGCTGGAGTGTGTCAGCAGTTCCTGCAAGAGGAAGGCATTGATGCTATGGACTGGCCCGCCCGTTCCCCAGACCTGAATCCAATTGAGCACATCTGGGACATCATGTCTCGCTCCATCCACCAACGCCACGTTGCACCACAGACTGTCCAGGAGTTGGCGGATGCTTTAGTCCAGGTCTGGGAGGAGATCCCTCAGGAGACCATCCGCCACCTCATCAGGAGCATGCCCAGGCGTTGTAGGGAGGTCATACAGGCACGTGGCCACACACACTACTGAGCCTCATTTTGACTTGTTTTAAGGACATTACATCAAAGTTGGATCAGCCTGTAGTGTGGTTTTGCACTTTCATTTTGAGTGTGACTCCAAATCCAGACCTCCATGGGTTGATAAATTTGATTTCCATTGATAATTTTTGTGTGATTTTGTGGTCAGCACATTCAACTATGTAAAGAAAAAAGTATTTAATAAGAACATTTCATTCATTCAGATCTAGGATGTGTTATTTTAGTGTTCCCTTTATTTTTTTGAGCAGTGTAATATTGGACAACAGCTGATGAAACTAACACTGTAAAAGTGTGAAAAAATGTGATCATTGTTATTTCCTGGTAGTTGCTGGTTGAAAATACAATCTACACAGGACCTTCTAATCCCTACTACTGCAAATAATGGTTATAATAATATTTCCATATCAGTTCCGTGAACAGGATATACGGCAGGAAGTTAGATATATAAAATAATGACCGTGACTTCTGGTGTATTTGCAGAACCACATTAAAGTTCTCTACCCACTTTGCCAGCAGCATACCACCCTGCATACCACTACTGGCTTGCTTCTGAAGCTAAGCAGGGTTGGTCCTGGTCAGGCCCTGGATGGGAGACCAGATGCTGCTGGAAGTGGTGTTGGAGGGCCAGTAGGAGGCACTCTTTCCTCTGGTCTAAAAAATATCCCAATGCCCCAGGGCAGTGATTGGGGACACTGCCCTGTGTAGGGTGCCGTCTTTCGGATGGGACGTTAAACGGGTGTCCTGACTCTCTGAGGTCATTAAAGATCCCATGGCACTTATCGTAAGAGTAGGGGTGTTAACCCCGGTGTCCTGGCTAAATACCCAATCTGGCCCTCAAACCATCATGGTCACCTAATAATCCCCAGTTTACAATTGGCTCATTCATCCCCCTCCTCTCCCCTGTAACTATTCCCCAGGTCGTTGCTGCAAATGAGAATGTGTTCTCAGTCAACTTACCTGGTAAAATAACGGTAAAATAAAAAATAAATAAATAAAAGTAGGGGTGGTCCTGGTCGGTCCCTGAATAGGAGACCAGGTGCTGCTAGAAGTGGTGTTGGAGGGCCAATAGGAGGCACTCTTTCCTCTGGTCCAGAAAATAATATCCCAATGCCCCAGGGCAGTGATTGGGGACATATCCCTGTGTAGGCTGCTGTCTTTCGGATGGGACGTTAAACGGGTGTACTGACTCTCTGTGGTCACTAAAGATCAAACGGCACTCATCATACGAGTAGGGGTGTTAACCCTGGCATCCTGGCTAAATTCCCAACCTGACCATCATGGCCACCTAATCATCCCCAGCTTCCAATTGGCTCATTCCTCCCCCGTTCTCTCCCCTGTAACTATTCCCCAGGTCGTTGCTGTAAATGAGAATGTGTTCTATGTAAACTTACCTGGTCAAAATGTATAAACTTTAAACCAAAACAGAATTTCTCTAGGCCTTTATGAAACTATCATTTATTTGTTCAAAGCAATTTGAGATAATTCACTCTCAATTAAATGTCCTATACTGGCTGTGCCAATATATCAATAGAACAACAACAAATTCCTGGACAAACTGAACGATGGTACATCTCTCCACTTTACACTGCCCATGGCATGGATTGATATTGATAAACACACTGATTACCATCTATTTCCATTTTTAACCATTCGAAAACAAAGTCTGAATCGTAAATAATGAAATGTCCCTTTGGTGAAGCTATGTTTGCGTCCCAAATGGCACACTATTTCCTATACAGTGCACTACAAAATACATTCTTAAATTAACTGCAACAACTAGCCACTAGCACTACAATTACTGAAACAGGTCTAAGCTATTGTACAATACAGTGCATAGAGCAAGTGTTATTAAAGTAAATATTTGACATGGATACTCACCAACAAAAACATAAACAATCTAGCAATATTCCATTTCATGACATTTCTCATGGGAGGAAGGAGGACTGCTATCTCTAACTCATGACACACATAAATTGAATTATCTAAGTCTAAAACACTAAACCTCCCCATGTGAATCTTTTATATGTCAGTAGATCTCTAAGGAGCTTGGCCCGATTCATAGACACTTGTTCCTGTGTTCGCATTGTCATGAGAATACTTTTTGGGTTAGACAGTTTCTACCCAAATCTTTAGTTGTACAAAAACGTTTTAAAGCTCTTGTTCATGGGCATGGATAGTGGTGTATGAATCATCCTCTGTCCAATGCTACTTTTTTAGGACTAGGTCAAAAGCTTGTTTTCAATAGGAGAAGACTCCGTTATTCAAGGGGTGAATGGCAAAAGTGGGTAAGTAGCAGTCAAGAGCCACCAGAGAAACAGAAGTAAACACTGGTTTGTGTGGACGTTGTCTTTTCACACTAATCCTAGGTCCCAGTGAGTGTTTGAGCGCCGAAGGTTATGGTTACAATTGGGTTTACGGAGAGCTGATACGTTACCTGATCCCATGGCTAAGGCCGGTCATTTGTTGTCTACACTAGGGAGAAAGTGCTGGTCATAACTAGGGTGAGGAGTTTTCAAGGAAGCGTGCAGTAAAGATCATCATCGACCCCGCCCACCCCGGACATCCCCTATTACAAAAACTCCCCTCTGACAAATGGTTCAGGTCAATCATGACCGAAACCACCCGCCACCTGAACAGTTTCTTCCCCTGTGCTGTGGCCCTCACCCAACCGGCCATCGGGCTCATAGGGATAAAGAGACTTTGCACTCTGTGCCGAACACTGCACCTTGCCATCATTGACCTGCAAAACGAACGACTTCACTATACACCTCTGCACAACACTGTATATGCACTGGATATATACACGTCATGGCAGCGCCCCTCCCTCTGCATATATAAATATATCCCCACTGCAAATTGTATATCCTCACTGTAAATCAGCCTATACTCTAGATTTGTATGTTTTATGTTTGTGTTTATATTGTATATTCGGTTTGTTGAATTTGTGTAAATTCCTCTGTCTGTGTTCTGTCTGTATTGTCTGTACAGTTGTCTATTTGCTAGCGGCACCAATTCACTGAGTCAAATTCCAGGTATATGTAAATGTGCTTGGCGAATAAAAGTGATTCTGAGAACCTAATAAAAATCTTATATGATGAAAAAAGGCATCTGAGATACAGTATAGTCAAACCTGTCCCACATGCATCTTACATTACAACAGAGAGATACTGCGAAACACACTCTGTAACACATTAAGCCTGTTTCTGGACTAAAAAGCAAGCTCAAAGGAGAATCCCCAGTGAAAGTGCTATATAGTCCAGGACTATATGCTTAATCTGTCAGGGAAACCGCCCCACAGTGCATTAGATGAGCCATCCAAACACTCAGAAGTTGTATTGCATTGAATTGTACTGTACAATGATAACTTTGGTTTAACAATGGTTAAGTTGTCCTTCAAATTAGCATTGCACAAAAGGTCAAGACAGCTCTTTTGTGCAAAAGTTTAAAAAAATCTAAGTGAACCCAAAGCTCCTCAAACCTGTGATGTTCGAACAAGTTCAATGTATTGAACAGTGCAGGTGGACATTTGACTAATTAAGTAATATCCCAAAATTGCAATGGTTAGATGCTTTCATATTCGAAATAGTCGTTTCTATAATAATGCATATATCAGGGTTAACACAGGACTTTGTCCGAAATTCGACAAAGAAGCAACAAGTGCAGCAAAGATCTACGGGGTGCAACTGGTGCATGATTATGCTATAAGTGCATAAGTCACCTGCCAATGAGTCTACACACTTGACCCGACTTGGAGGAGACAAGGTAAAGGGGCAATCTGCAGGTCAAACAATAACAAAGCATACTGTACCGCCCCCACTTTTTTGCCACTGTTATGGTAAAAAGCTGAGGGATGGGGCTGGAGAAATGTAACCAATGTCATAGACAAAGCCATAGATGCAAGGACTCCATGACATGTATTTCAACTATGTTTTTACGCTAGGCCTACAATGTTTGTTAACATTACATTGTTTACAAACAATGGAGTAAAACAAGTTTATATTTAGGGCTTGAAGGGGTACAACAGCTATATTATTAAAAAATAATGGGTATACAGTGCCTTCGAAAAGTATTCAGATCCCTTGACTTTTCCACATTTGGTTACGTTACAGCCTTATTCTAAAATTCATTAAATAAATGTTTTTCCACAGCAATCTCCACACAATACACCATAATGACAAAGCGAAAACAGTTTTTTTTTATGTTTGCCAATGTATTAAAAATAAAAGACAGTAAATACCTTATTTACATAAGTATTCAGACCGTTTGCTATGAGACTTGAAGTTGAGCTCAGGTGCATCCTGTTTCCATTGATCATCCTTGAGATGTTTCTACAACTTGATTGGAGTTAACCTAAATTCAATTGATTGGACATGATTTGGAAAGGCACACATCTGTCTATATAAGGTCCCACAGTTGACAGTGCATGTCAGAGCAAAAACCAAGCTATGAGTTCGAAGGAATTGTCTGTAGAGCTCCGAGACAGAATTGTGTCTAAGCACAGATCTGGTGAAGGGTAACAAAACATGTCTGCAGCATTGAAGGTCCTCAAGAACACAGTGGCCTCCATCATTCTTAGATGGAAGAAGTTTGGAACCACCAAGACTCTTCCTAGAGCTGGCCGCCCGGCCAAACTGAGAAATCGGGGGGAATGCCCTTGGTCAGTGAGGTGACCAAGAACCCGATGGTCACTGTGACAGAGCTCCAGAGTTCCTCTGTGGAGATGGGAGAATCTTCCAGAAGAACAACCATCACTCCACCAATCAGGCATTTATGGTAGAGTGACCAAACGGAAGCCACTCCTCAGTAAAAGGCACATGACATGCCACTTGGAGTTTGCTAAAAGGCACCTAAAGACTCTCAGACCATGAGAAACAAGATTCTCTGGTCTGATGAAACAAAAATTGAACTATTTTCCCTGAATGCCAAGCGTCACGTCTGGAGAAAACCTGGCACCATCCCTACGGTGAAGCATGGTGGTGAAAGCGTCATGCTGTAGCGATGTTTTTCAGTGGCAGGGACAGGGAGACTAGTCGGCATCGAGGCAAAGATGAACGGAGCAAAGTACAGGGAGATCCTTGATGAAAACCTGCTCCAGAGAACTCAGGGCCTGAGACTGTTCACCCTCCAACAGGATAATGACCCTAAGCACACAGCCAAGACAACGCAGGAGTGGCTTCAGGACAAGTCTCTGAATGTCCTTGAGTGGCCCGGCTAGAGCCCAGATTTGAACCTAATCTAGCATCTCTGGAGAGACATGGAAATAGCTGTGCAGCAATGCTCCCCATCCAACCTGCAGAGAAGAATGGGAGAAACTCCCCAAATACAAAAATGTCTAAAAACCTGTTTTTGATATGTCATTATGGGGTATTATGTGTAGATTGATGAGGTTAAAAAACGATTTAATCCATTTTAGAATAAGGCTGTAGCGTAATAAAATGTGGGAAAAGTAAAGGGGTCTGAATACTTTCCGAAGGCACTGTATGTCACTAATTGAAAAGTCCAAAAATGGATGTACCAATCGCAGATTGTTCTCTTAATGTATACAATCTAAAGCTTTTGTCCAACACAATCAATCAATCAATAAAAAAAATAATAAGTCAATGAAATGTATTCATAAAGTTTTTACATCAACAGCCTGCGAGACATGCAACTGCTTGACCACTTGTGAATACATTATTACATCATGCTAATGAAATGCTATTAGAACTAATCAGGAAGAAGAGCAACTTTATGTAAATCATCTACTGTGCCCTCTGCCTCAGAAGGCCCAAACAATGTGCATGCAAACACCTGCACATACACTACACCTAAATGGGCCTTAAGGGGCCCCATGTCAATGGTAGAAATCTTTTTTTTTGTTTTTAATGCAACCAAACTATTAGCCCTACATTTCAAAGTGGTGTTTTTGGTTGGTAGCTAGGTAGTGAGGAACTTCACACTGTGAACTTTTGTTAGATCAAATAATTGTGACAGCTAGACATATCATGTTATCTATTCAGCATGTTCTATTCACACTAACATGTAGGCTAATGAGTTCCTTTGTGGCCATACTGAAGGCCTAGTTATAGGGCCATACTGTTGGTTTTTAATATCTACACCACTCTGAAATTCAATTCAACTCCAGCCTTTAGGCCTACTTACAGTATCCCTAAAAGTATATTATAAAATGGTGTGCCTATATACATATGAAGTCCATATGAGTGACAGATGTGGATTTGTTTTCCTTGTATCAGTGGGGAAAGGGACACTACATGATTAAGTTAATAAACAAACAGTATATGCATACTATTCCTTCATCTGTGGTCACGTAAACGTCATTATACATTTTTGCAGGCCAATGTCATCTCATCATGTTTAGGATAATGAAGTTTCCCTATTTTACTCACACACATCAAGTCCCGTCACATTGGGCCTCGGTTTATATAGTTCCATTTGAAATCACCGCCTGGAACACACCAGGGAATGTCTACGTAGTCTAAACCACATTGTGGCCTAGGTGCATCTGAAATGTACACAGGGTATGCAGACCCTATTTTATTAATTTGACAAACAAATATATCTATGTTTTGATATAAAAAAAACACAACATTGGATTTGGATAATATCCTGGCCATTACATAACGTAATTTACGGAATACCCTGTGGGCCAATTAAATGAGATGACAATTTGAAGCAATTTCACTAATACACACTTGCATAACAGTCGTGGCAATATAGCCTGACTGATGATAGAAGCGCGAGCTGATGATAATGGCAATGATGACGATAATAATATAAATCATACACAATTAATGTTCTCAACGTTCTCATGGAGAATTCGGGTGGAGAAGAGTGCACGGTGAATTCCTTCTTTCCACCACCTGCAGAATGCGCAAGCCCACAACAGCTCGCTCACTGCAGCTACAGCTTCTTGATTTATTACACTGCATAAAACACATTTAGGCTGTAGGCATTTAACATATAAATAACACAGTATTCCAATTGTATAGTAGTCAACCGTTTCAACGACATTGAATAATGTACATTGATGTTGATTGACAGACGTGACAACCAACCCCACGTTGATTTTGATCAAAACGCATAGCTAGATTAGCCTCAATGTAGCCGTAGCCTATTCATTCTACAGAATGGGTACTTTTGCTTACCTCCAGCGTTCGTATTTCTTTTTGAGTCAAGTCGTTGGATGTGGCACATTTAGTCCTCAAACCCTCCAAGCTGGAAATGCTTATGTCTATCATATTTTGAACCAACTCGCACTGCTGCAAAGCTTTTTGCAAACTCAAATGCTGCTCGTCGCTTTTTGTCATATTCTCCTCGTCCATAGTTTGCGAGCAGTGGTCGTTTTTATGTGTACTTCAACAAAAATATTCTACTCGGGGACAAAAAGGTGGAAATAGCTCCATGTAATAAAGTACCCTGCAAAACGCCAGCCAACGTGGTGTTATAATCTATTATATACACTGGTTTAGAAACGAGATGTGATCTATGTGAAAGTCGACTTCATTGTAATAGTCCTTGTATTCCAGGTTGTGGTTCATCAAGGTGTTTCTGATTGAGCCTGGTACTGATGCTGAGGGCTATATCGTCAAACACATTATGCAGATAGCCTAGGCTATACCTCCTCAACAGAAATACAAGTCAGAACACAACCGACCAAGCCTTATCTAATAAATCCAGTCAGCGTTCTGTTTGTTCATTTAAAATAAAAATCATAACTGATCAATAACACTAAAGCAGCTTCGTATAATCATTTTAAAAGTGATGCTGTGTGGATTGGGTACAGGTTCTACCCGTCACACATGCCAGCAGCTGCATCCCGGTTCGCTCCCACCACCACACCGACATGTTTCACGTCAATCAAATCCACAGCAACAGCATTGCCCATGGAAGCTGCGGGAGAAGGTGGGAGGGGCACTGTTTGGGGCACCACCAACGAGTGATGCTGCGTGTGGGAGGAGTTGTCGCGAGATTATATCAGTGCAGTGAGCGTGAACTCAGTTTTAACTTCATACCAGTAGGTTCCATCATCAGCTCCACATTATAATTGTAATGTATTGTCAGTCAGTATGTCATTTTTCACCAAACCGAATTGGGATAATTGTTTTATCTAGGCTTTTCTACATGTGCCCTTTTAAGGCTACTTGTATCTTGGTCAATCCACACACACACAGTGATGTGGTAGTAAAAAAATAACTGATCACTGCTCACTGCTCACAGTGAAAAAAGTTCTCTATACTTTCAATAATTTCTTTTAACAAAAGGTGAGCAAGCTGTTGTGCAAAAAAGGTACTTGTGTTTACCCTCCACTGCACACACACACAATAACCATACATATTGAATTGCCCCGTGTGGCTCAGTTGGTAGAGCATGGCGCTTGCAACGCCAGGGTTGTGGGTTTGATTCCCACGGGGGACCAGTACAAAAAAAGTATGAATGTATGTAAGTCGCTCTGGATAAGAGCGTCTGCTAAATGACTTTAATGTAAATATTGTTACAATTGTATACTCCAAAATTAACTGCAACAGTTATTGCCTGTCTGTCCAAATTAAATTACAGAACACTGAGTGAGCCGGAGTAGGCCAGGCCAACACCTCTCACTGAATTATACTTTATGACAGCTCTTTCTCTTCTGTGGGTGGGGGGAAATAAACAGGGGGGCGATATAGAGCGTTACAAGTGAGTGTCATCTTGAATGAGGCAGGTAGTGGAGAACCAGTGATTTTTATGACATTTCCCCCATCACCTGCAGAGACATCAGACTGCATTGTGTCTCACTGCTGGACTGAACAGGCATGGTGCTGTGTGTTGTGCTGCCTGCTGGAAATCCCTCATCACAATTAAAAAGAGAGATACTTGGCTTCTAAAGGCTACACTACAATGTTGCGCAGTTTCTAGTGAATTCTAGAATGAAGTTTGTGTTGTGCCTAATGTACAGTATGTGACCAGAAATACAGCTAATGAAGCACAAACAGGCAATCATAAAAGGTTTATTGTAGGCTAAGCCCCCAACAATAAGATAAAATCTCTGGGTTAAGGATTTTTGGCACCCTATTTTGTCTCTTGATTTAAATACTTTAATTCAACTGCCATATTAAAAGACATGTCACTTAGTTTTTGATTAGAGCACATCTAAGAGTGCTACTAGGCTACATTTGTATGTAATTTCAGTGAGTCGGTTATCCCAAAACTATCGATTGATAATTAGCATACCTCCGTACACTCCAAATGGCAGTATACATTGTGGTCTAGAATTTTTCATAAAATTGGTTTTGAAACTTAACTGCACTAACATACGTTACCAAGGACCAAATAGCAATTTGTTTGCATTCAAGGTTACAATATACCCAATTTTGCCTTTGGTAACTAGGGGAAACTGTCAGGGGGGCCACAACTATATGTAAGAAAGTCAATCGTGGGGTTACCTTTCCACACCAATGCACTCTAGAAAGGAAGGATTAACTTAACTTTAAAAAGCCTTTGGCATTTCGGTAGGGAACAAGACAAACACGATCTTATCAATACATGAGTGGCGTCTGGCGTGTTTTTGTTATTCAGTTTCTCTAACTGAAAGACCCTAGTCCCGCTGAAAGTGATGACCACTTCCGCTTTACTTCCGTATTGAGGCTCGTATTGTTTGAGAATGGGCGTCAAGAGTATGTAAAAATCATGAACACCGCGTGGTCATTAAGCTAAAATATGACCATGTCAGAATTTACCCCATGTACTACTTTCGAGTGAGTAATCATTTTCTTCGCTAAAGGACCGGTCCCTTGAATGTGGTAATCTGCAGTGAATAAATGAATGCACAAAAACCGTTAATACATCATATATCAACGCTGTTTCGTTAATTTGAAATGGCTTCACTAATGACTAGTGAGATTTTTTTTCAACAAATCATTTTAATAGGCGCACTGAAGACAATTGACAACAAAAAATAATATTCAATGTTGATGATACAAAGACCAGAAGTACAAAATCGCCCCCAGGTGGAATGTTATTGGGCAAGACCATGAACATGGCTTGTAAATCAATGGCCGACACACGTGGCTAAATGTAAAGATGCTCGAGCTAGATACTTAAACACAGAATAGGACTAAGATTACAACAAAAGTCTTTCGGTCAACACGGAAATTTCTTGAAGAGTCAGCCAAATGATATTGAATCGGAGTGTTACTCGTTTACAGCATAGCTAGCTGTCGTAACTGTCCCTGTAGGATCCTCAAGAGGTACCCGTAGCCTTCCTAGGCCCTAATTATTGTCCCTGTAGCCACCGCCGGAGGAGTATCCACCGCCTCGGCCTCCACCACCACCACCTCCGCCGCTCCTGTATCCGCCACCACCTCCGTAGCCCCGGTCTTCGCCACCATAGCTACGGCCACCACCGCCGCCACCATATCCACCGCCGCCACCATATCCACCACCGCCTCGGGAACCTCTGAATCCACCGCCTCCTCCACCGCCACGACCGCCACCCTGGCCTGCCTCATTCACACGGATGGTTCTGCCGTCAAGAGACTGACCGTTCATTCCCTCCATTGCGTCCTTAGCATCCTCGGCATTGTCGTACTTCACAAAGCCGAATCCACGAGGCCTTCCTGTTTCTCTGTCCATGATGACATCACATTTAGCGATGTTTCCGTACTTGGAGAAAGCTTCCGCAAGAGATTGCTCTGTGGTGTCGAAGCTGAGGCCACCGACGAAAAGTTTTCCTTCGTCGGACATGTTTCTTTGTCTTTTACGAACAGAACGAGAAAAGCTGCTGCTTGGAGAGGCACGTCGTCGGAAAAGAAATGGAGGCTTGCCGCGAAATATTATAAAGATTAATTTGACTCCGCCCACATTAAATCAACGGATGCGATTGGTTGCAAACCTGCCGTAAACTCAGTTTCGTGACGTAAAGCACATTTTGTTGAAGTGGAGCGCGCCAAGAAAATTTTGCCGATTAGTGAAGCACTCTTTTCTAGCTAACTAAATCAACGATTCAAATGGCATCGACTAGCAAGATACCGTTGCAGTCAAGAAATTTGCCGTGGTAAGTTGAATCAACTAGCTAGCTAGTTTACGTGTTGCCAGCAAAGGTAGTTACGTTAAAATTTAGCAGGATTTAGCTAGGGTCGTCACTAGTTAACACAGCCACAAAGTCGTCATTCTAGCTAAACCCCGCCCATTTCTACAATTTATCTTCTTAAAATGATTTTAGACCTAACCACACTGCTAAGCTAATGTTTATTTTGTGGCTGTGTAATTACTGTGGTTGTGTTATCTAGTGGAAACCTTTAGGTACTGTAGCTCGCCGAACTTCAATCAATGTTTCGCTTGTGCGTGATGTGTATTTTCGCTGACTTGTAAACGTTATTGTCATGGACATTTAACCATGCATGTAAGATGTCAATGAATATAACGTTACTTTTCGTACCGTTCCCGCTGACTTATTGTCCGACACCCACCAGCTCAAGCAAGAACTGGTCCCTTGCGCGACCGCGGTCCCGCAATGTTATGTTAAATGTATGTGACGCAGTCCCGGTCCCAGAAAATGTTCAACCCTTAGTCGGGATCAAAATGCTCAACAGAGATTCTCACGTAGCCAAATGTATTAGGCTATCGGTATTATTGGGCTATATCAGCCAATAGGGTAGACGTAGTTTGAAAGATAGTAGAGTTGCGAAGAAATATAGGAGAGCAAACACTTGACTTGAGCTACATTTTGCATAACCTTTAGAAGCGGAACAATTTGCAGGCTGAGTAAAATATATGTGTTATTAATATTCATATAATGTTTTTCTGAATCAAAACGGGATTTAGGTGGGCGTGGCAAGGGTCGCAGTCGCCATATGTCCTACAGATGCACATGCGTTTTGCAGTATGTTGTTTTTGCCGGATGTCTAACCCCCATTTTCCGTACGTGATGCACACACGTGCTTCGCAAGGTTGCAGAAACGTTTGCAGCATGGCGAAGATCAGTTGAGCCCTGTTCGACCAAAGCTAATACTAGAACAGATGAACGTTATTCTTTGGTCGTTTTACAGGTTTCATAGGCTGGCAGAGCTACCAACAGACTGGCGCGTACAAGGGCGCATTACAACAATTAATGTATTTATATTCTTCTGTCACATTCATCTCTAACAACATCAATAAATTGAACTGGTGGTTTTCATCTAGAGTACTGATTTTAAATCACTAGCTTGCCCAGCATGATGGCATGCTAAATTATGCACAGAACAGTTATGTGTGTATTGATTTTGCACGCCATTAAGTTGGCCGGTTTGCGGTACCCAAGTGTATTAATGAGGAATTGTCCCAGTGTCATTCTTACAAGATACGCATTTCCATTGCCCGTAATTACACAATCGGCATGATCATTTGGCCTCTGTATGGTCCTTCCCAATGGATAACTTTTACTTCCATCTGTACCACCGCATGGTAATGCCACACACGAGCTGAAAATATTGAAGGCATGGGGTACACAGAACGCACTGCAGCCTAGTGCACAACATGGCAGCAGCACAAAACATGGTACGAACATTATTGGGCACAGACAACACCACAAAGGGCAAGAAGGTAGAGACAACTATACATCACGCGAAGCAGCCACAACTGTCAGTAAGAGTGTCCATGATTGAGTCTTTGAATGAAGAGATAGAGATAAAACTGTCCAGTTTGAGTGTTTGTTGCAGCTGGTTCCAGTCGCTAGCTGCTGCAAACTGAAAAGAGGAGCGACCCCGGGATGTGTGTGCTTTGGGGACCTTTAAGAGAATGTGACTGGCAGAATGGGTCATGTATGTGGAGGATGAGGGCTGCAGTAGGTATCTTAGATAGGGGGGGGTGAGGCCTAATAGGGTTTCATAAAGAAGCATCAACCAGTGGGTCTTGCGACGGGTATACAGAGATGACCAGTTTACAGAGGAGTATAGAATGCAGTGATGTGTGTTATAATGAACATTGGTGGCAAATCTGATGGCCGAATGGTAAAGAACATCTAGCCGCTCGAGAGAACCCTTACCTGCTAATCTATAAATGATGTCTCCGTAATCTAGCATGGGTAAAATGGTCATCTGAATCAGGGTTAGTTTGGCAGCAGGGGTGAAAGAGGAGCGATCACGATAGAGGAAACCAAGTCTAGATTTAACCTTACCCTGCAGCCTTGATATGTGCTGAGAGAAGGACAGTGTACCGTCTAGCCATACTCCCAAATACTTGTATTAGGTGACTACCTCAAGCTCTAAACCCTCAGAGGTAGTAATCACATCTGTGGGGAGAGGGGCATTCTTCTTACCAAACTACATGACCTTTGTTTTGGAGGTGTTCAGAACAAGGTTAAGGGCATAGCAAGCTTGGGCACTAAGAAAGTTTAATACAAAATCCGGGGAGTCACAAAAAAATGGTCACAAAATATAGGTCCATTATCTTTTCTGCATACTTTATTGTAGTCGTTAATGTTGACAATGAAAGTGTTTCAATCCAAAATATTTTCTATGTATTTATTTTTACACTATGTGGACTTAAGTGACCCAAAAGAACACTTAGGAGGCCCGCCCAAGGATTTACATGGCATAAAAAGCCCTGCATATTTAGGAAGTTAAAGACAACTGAGCCGTGCTTCTCCGCCCATATAGCCTAGTCTACAGACTATTTAAGTGAGACCACACATATAGGTGCACATGATCTCGCACACCCAACAAAAGAGAAGAAAGGTAGGCTACTGAACTTGATGCAGAACGACAAAGATGTGCTTTTAATACAATAGATAATGCATGCTGAACAGAAAGACAACCGTTTGAATTCATCTGTGGGACACATTATAATTTTTTTTTTTTTCATATTTTCAGCAGGAATGTAGCTCTCTATTCCCACCACCTCTTCCCTGACTCTAATGTAGCCACTATGCGCGGATGCTGGCTGACATTTTTGTACATATTTGTAGGGTTGAGAAATACAGGCCACAGACCCTAGATGACTTGATTTCTCAAAAGGACATATTAAGCACCAGTAAGTATGGTTTTGTTAGTCTTTGAAACAGCAGGGATGGAACTACTGTTGAAAACCTGACCCTTATCCATTCCAGCAACAATTAAATTGTATGGTAAAGTGAATGTATTCCAAATAATGTTTTCATGCTCAAATTAACTATAACATATTTTGCATAAGTTCAATGTAACAACCCTGGCTTTCTTCAGTCCAGAAGTTTATGAGTGAGGACAGACTGCCGCATCTCTTCTATGGACCTCCAGGTACAGTAGAATTATCAGAAATAAATGTAACGCTCATAACACTGTACTTGAGGGTTGTCATGTTTTCCAGTCAGCTAGACTGATTCTTAACATTTAATGTTAGTGTGGGGCATAAAGAAATGTTCTCGGGTGCAATCAATGTTATGTTCCAATTTACAGTGAATTCGGAGAGTATTCAGACCCCTTAACTTTTTCCACATTTTGTAACGTTTCAGCCTTATTCTAAAATTGATTAAATTAATTTATTTTCTCATCAATCTACACACAATACCCCATAATGACAAAGCAAAAACAGGTTTTTAGACATTTTTGCAAATAAAAAAAATACCTTATTTACGTAAGTATTCAGACCCTTTGCTATGAGACTCAAAATTGAGCTCAGGTGAATCCTTTTTCCATTGATCATCCTTGAGATGTTTCTACAACTTGATTGGAGTCCACCTCTGGTAAATTCAATTGATTGGACATGGTTTGCAAACTTACACACCTGCTTATATAAGTTCCCACAGTTGACAGCGCGTGTCAGAGCAAAACCCGATGGTCGCTCTGACAGCCTTAGGTGTTTCTCTGTGGAGATGGGAGAACCTTCCAGAAGGACAACCATCTCTGCAGCACTCCACCAATCAGGCCTTTGTGGTAGATTGGCCAGGCGGAAGCCACTCTTCAGTAAAAGGCACATGACAGCCCGCTTGGAGTTTGCCAAAGGCACCTAAAGGACTCTCAGACCATGAGAAACATGATTCTCTGGTCTGATGAAACCAAGATTGAACTATTTGGCCTGAATGCCAAACACGTCTGGTCGAAACCTGCCACCATCCCTACAGTGAAGCGTGGTGGCAGCATCATGCTGTGGGGATGTTTTTCAGCGGCAGGGACTGGGAGACAAGTCAGGATCAAGGGAAGATGAACGGAGCAAAGTACAGAGAGATCTTTGATGAGAACCTGCTCCAGAGCACTCAGGACCTCAGACTGGGGTGAATGTTCATCTCCTAACAGGACAACGACCCTAAGCACACAGCCTAGACAAATCAGGAGTAGCTTCGGGACAAGTCTCTGAATGTCCTTGAGTGGCCCAGCCAGAGCCCGGACTTGAACCCGATCTAACATCTCTGGAGAGACCTGAAAATCACTGTGCAGCGACGCTCCCCATCCAACCTGACAGAGCTTGAGAGGATCTGCAGAGAAGAATGGGAGAAACTCCCCAAATACAGGCGTGCCAAGCTTGTAGCGTCATACCCAAGAAGACTCAAGGCTGTAATTTCTGCCAAAAGTGCTTCATCAAAGTTCTGAGTAGAGGGTCTGAATGCTTATGTAAATATGATGTTTCTGTTTTTTATTTTTTATTCATTTGCAAAAATGTATAAAAACCTGTTTTCACTTCGTCATCATGGGGTTTTGTGTGTAGATTGATGAGGGAAACAAACAATTTAATCAATTTTAGAGTACGCTGTAACTGTCAAGCCTGCTCCCGCTCTTCCCCCCTGGCTCTTGAGGGCGCCAGGCTCCCCAGCCTTGTGCACTCCTGCTATCATCATTACACACACCTGCCTTTCCCCAGTCACACGCATTATCGATTATTGGACTCACCTGGACTCAATCACCTCTGTCATTACCTTCCATATATCTGTCTGGTTCCCTGCTCTGTTCCCTGCTTCTGCATTAATATTTGTATGTCTTTGTATAACCGCGTGCTGACGTTGTTCCTGTCCTGTTACCTGTCTGTTCCGTATTAAATGTTCAACTCCCTGTACCTGCTTCTCATCTCTGGCATCGGTCCTTACAGTAACGCAACAAAATGTGGAAAAAGTCAAGGGGTCTGAATACTTTCCAAATGCACTGTATCTGTTATTATAACAAATGATTGTTCTTACATGTTAATGCATTTATTTTAGTTAAACCTTTCCGACGACCAAGGTGTTGATGTTGTTTGAGGACCCATCCTGAGTTTTGCCGGCACCAGGACCATATTCAAGTAAGACAATAATAATTGGGGATGTGAATCTTTCTATTTCAAGCACAATTCGGTACGCATCTTGATACATGGGTTCCGATACGATAAAATAACAATTATTTTAGTTTGAAACGATTCAGTGAAATACAGTTTGATTAGTGGAAGGAATTAATGCGATTCGGTTCGGGATTCAAAACGATTCGATGCACTAACATTTGTTGCATGAACACATTCATTTTACATTCTATATTAAATGCTGATGGCGCTCAGGAGCTGGGCCTTTCTAAACTGGATCTATCTGATCTTACTTCTCTGAGCTGAGTGACACTGTTTGTGTGAGTGAGTGCTTCACAGTGTATGGTGTGTGTATGAACCTGAGCTGAGCATTAGGGCAGACTGAGGATCTATCACTATCAGATTAGGTGGGGTACAGGCAATCTGAAAACCCCATCACCCACTGATTCACTTGCCATTTTAGCAGATACATTTTTTTTAGCAAGTAATATGTCGATATTTATCTTTAGAAATTATCTTTGACTTAGCCAATTAATATAACACAGATATTTATCTGTGATGAAGTCTGATTGGCCAAGCTTCAGATCAATCACTCCCACTTGAGTCCAGTTGCGGAAGAAGGTGTGGTTTAGTTGGGTTCTTTTCATAACGTATTATGGCTATAACAGTCTGTACTTTCTTTGTGCAGTCACAAAACCTATTTCAATGTTCTTGTCATTTCCTTGTGGTTCCATGCATACCAAAATTGACATGCTAATAACTTCAAATTCATGAATGCTCAAAAATATCTGAAATTCATGACACAAAGTGAGAGGCATAGCATAATTACACAATTATTCATTTGTTATGATGGATATCAGAAATACTCTTTGGAACTCTGTGTACTTTGGAAAAAGTACAATATAAGGTTTTTATTAAAAAAAATGCAGTTTTTTACTTTAGCAGTCCAGTGCCTTGGTATCACCCAGGGCCTACACTCTGCAACATCTCTTTGTCGTGCAAACGTAAAGGACCTCCCATTGATTGGGAACCATTTGGGGCAGCCTCCACCACGGATAATTCCTTTGACATTCAAACTGTGGCCATTTGACGGCAGGGTTCTTTCTCAGCTGGGTGTCTTCCTGAATGACGTGAAGCCATTGAAGAAGAATGGGGTTCTTTCTCCCCCATGGAGAGGTGTCTCCTGTGAATTGAGGAGTTTTATTGTCACATACACCGGATAGGTTTAGTGAAATGTTTTGTTTTATGGGGTCAGCCATGGTAGTAGGGGGCCCCTGGAGCAAATTAGATTTAAGTGCCTTGCTCAAGGGCACATCGACAGTTTTTTCACCTTGTTGGCTCGGTTACTGGCCTAATGCTCTAACCGCTAGGCTACCTGAGGTGTCCTTCCTAGTCAGAAGGTGTGGACGAGGTCGGTGGGGGGGGGCGACTCTGCTCTAACGCCTCAATCAGATCGACTGCGTCATTGCGTTTTGGTACACCAGCTTTGGATTTCGGCCCTTCTCAAAAGTGAAGGGTTTTGACCTTTTGAAACTTTATGGAGGAGAGCTCTTCTCCCGCTCAAACTGAGTGCAGCTTGCAAAAATGATTGCTGTCTTTCTTGTGAAATTACAACTTTACCCTGTTCATGTGCAAAGGACCAATGCACTGACTGTTTAAAGCACAACTACCAAAGCTATTGCTTATGGTGAACACGCCAATCGAAAAGCCACAATCAGCAGTTAGATGTGAGTTGCGTCCACTCCGATAGCCTAGCCTACACAACTCCACTGGTAAAACACAATTTTCTACACCGCATTTGGTAACAATGACCCAGCAAACTACATTGGATGTGACCCAACTAATAAAGCCTATGATTTGACATTGCGAAAGCCCTTTTACAAGCATTTGAATGCAGAAGGTGCTGCACAGCTGTACGAATATTAGATCAGGGATGTGCCTACCTCTCGCTGGCACGAGTAGCTATGCTCTGTGCGCACAGCTGTTATCTGACTTCGAGATCAGTGACTGTCATACACATATACATGCTTAATTCAATATTGGCTAATGGTTGAGGTGACGCATAAATTCAGTCACAAAAGATTAGAGGTATTTTCAGGTGGGGTACAATTAAATGAGTAAAACATTTTAGTGAACTGGCGTTTCATAATGTTTGAATTAATTTTCTATTGACGCTTGCGACTTTTGGATCGGTTTGGGCTCATATCGGTAAATCGTTACAATCCCTAACAATAATCCTTTTAGAGAAGTAGGTCTTTTAGCTACCATATCGCAATCATTTCCCCAGTCTTTTCAGCAAGGACAAAGAAATGAATGTTTCATGATTAGCGACTCATGGTGTAATTGTAACAGCATACAAGAACTCAAGTCCTTTTGTTCACCTGACCTAGAATTCCTCACAATCAAATGCTGACCGTATTATCTCCCAAGAGAATTCTCCTCTGGTAATGTCACAGCCATGCATATCCCCCCTCAAGCCATTACCACGGCCCTCGATGAAATTCACTGGACTTTATGCAAACTGGATACCATATATACTCCGGCTGCATTTATTGAAGCTGGGGATTTTAACAAAGCAAATTTGAGAACAAGGCTACCTAAATTCTGTCAGCAAACTGAATCACTGCTACTCTTTCTTCCGCGATGCATACAAGGCCCTCCCCCGCCCTCCTTTTGGCAAATCTGATCACGACTCCAATTTACTCCTTCCTATAGGCATAAAATCAAACAGGATGTACCCGTGTTAAGAAATATTCAACGCTGGTCTGACCAATCGGAATCAATAAGACATTTAAACGTGTTAACCCTCGCAAGGCTGCCAGCCCAGCAAGCATCCCTAGTCACGTCCTCCGAGCATGCTCAGACCAGCTGGCTGGTATGTTTGCGGAAATATTTAATCTCTCCCTATCCCAGTCTGCTGTCTCCACATGCTTAAAGATGGCCACAATTGTTCCTGTACCCAAGAAGGCAAAGGTAACTGCACTAAATTACTATCGCCCCGTAGCACTCACTTCTGTCATCATGAAGTGCTTAGACCCACTTCAATTTGCTTACCTCCCCAATAGGTCCACAGATGATGCAATCGCCATAACATTGCACACTGCCCTATCCCATCTGGACAAGAGGAATACCTATGTAAGAATGCTGTTCATTGACTATAGCTCAGCATTCAACACCATAGTACCCTCAAAGCTAATCATTAAGCTAGAGGCCCTGGGTCTCAATCCCGCCCTGTGCAATTGGGTCCTGGACTTCCTGACGGGCCACCCACAGATGGTGAAGGTAGGAAACAACACCTCCTCTTTGTTGATCCTCAACACCCCTCCTGTACTCCCTGTTCACCCATGACTGCGTGACCATGCCCGCATCCAACTCACTCATCAAGTTTGCAGACGAAACAGTAGTAGGCTTGATTACCAATAACGACGAGAAAGCCTACAGGGAGGTGGTGAGGGCACTCGGAGTGTGGTTTCAGCAAAACAACCTCTCATTCAACGTCAACAAAACAAAGGAGATGATCGTTGACTTCAGGAAACAGCAGAGTGAGCACTCTGAGTACACATCACGGACAAACTGAAGTGGTCCACCCATACAGACAGTGTGGTGAAAAAAGCGTCATTCAACCTCATAAGGCTGAAGAAATTTGGCTTGTCATCTAAAACACTCACAAACTTTTACAAATGCACAATGAGAGCATCCTGTTGGGCTGCATCACGGCCTGGTATGGCAATTGCACAGCCCACAACCACAAGGCTCTCCAGAGGGTGGTGCGGTCTGCACAACGATTCACTGGGGGCAAACTACCGGCCCTCCAGGACACCTACAGCACCCGATGTCACAGGAAGGCCAAAAAGATCATCAAGGACAACAACCACCCGAGCCACTGCCTGTTCACCCCGCTACCATCCAGATGGCGAGGTCAGTACAGGTGCATCAAAGCTGGGCCCGAGAGAATGAAAAACAGCTTCTATCTCAAGGCCATCAGACTGTTGAACAGCCATCAATAACACAGTGAGGCTGCCGCCTACATACAGACGTTATATCATTGGCCACTTTAATAATTGGTTCACTAGTCACTTTAATAATGCCACTTTAATATTGTTTACATATTTTGCATTACTCATCTCATATGTATATACTGTATTTTATACCATCTATTGCATCTTGCCTCTCTGTCATTGCACATCCATATATTTATATGTATATGTTATTATTCCATTTCTTTACTTAGAGTTGTGTGTATTAGGTAGTTGTTGTGGAATTGTTAGATTGCATGTTAGATGTTGCTGCACTGTCGGTACTAAATGCACAAGCATTTCGCTACACTCGCAAGAACGTCTGCTAACCATGTGTATGCTACCAATAAAATTTGATTTGATTTGTACACAAATTATTATTTAAAGTCCCCGTATCCTACACAGGCAACCCTTACTTCAATTCACAAAATGTGTGTTTATTTTTTTGTTTTTGTCTTCCAGGAAGGGTTTCAAGTTGGTGATACTGGACGAGGCCGATGCTATGACCCGGGATGCCCAGAATGCATTGCGGCGAGGTAACCATCTGTTTTGATGTGCTCACCTGCTGTGTACCAACTGGCCAAATGAGCTGCCTGCCAGCTAACCAGTCATTTCCAGTCATTCTCACTGATTAAAAGATGTGCTTACTGTTACATGAGATTTGACACGACAAACAAAATGTTGAATGTATTTGGGAGGGGGATACTGCATATTACCCTGTTATTACTGCTAATGATTTACAATATTAATGTGCTGCAATTGCTTGTAATAGATCCCACTGATTTAACAGCGGGTTAATATTTTGGATTTTACATTTTTATGAGGTTATGTCCGCTGATCTTCAAAACATTGACATCCATTTCTCCCTTCCTCTCTCTCCTCTTGTTTCCTCTCCATTATCTATCTCCTCCCCCTCTACCTCTCTCTTCCTCTCCTACAGTCATTGAGAAATACACAGAGAACACGCGTTTTGTCTGCTCTGTAACTACCTGTCTAAAATGATCCCGGCCCTGCAGTCCAGACGCACCAGGTTCCGTCCTGTCTCAGGACCAGATGATCCCCAGGCTGGAGTATGCTGTCCAACAGGAGAGGTGAGGGGGTCTAGAGAGGCCAGAGGTTATCTGGAGGGGCAGGCTTTTAGTGTCCCAGAAAGACACTGTGTGCTGGGTTTTATTCTTGCCTTTTAATCAGAGGCGTATGTATGTCTGATCTAGTCCCTGCAGCATTGATATAACTCCAGATGGAATACAAGCTATTGTGACCCTATCATCAGGAGACATAAGAAGATCACTCAACATACTGCAGGTACGGAAAAAAACGTATTACCAGTGTGTAGCTAAATGTAGTCAATTGCGTCACAGTGTTCAGTTTGTATTGCTGATGAAAATTAATGCATGTATTAACTAGTGATAGTCACCGATATGGAATATCGATATCAGTAGCATTTTTCGATGTCATATTGATGTATCAGTTTGTTAAAAAAAATACATTGCAACTGTGTGAATGTTCACTTTTCTGTAAAGTCTAGACATCTGCTTGTGGATTGTTCATTGGGACAGGTGTAAAATGTTCTGGTCGCATAAACCTACCTAACCAGTTTGAATACAATGGGAAGCCCACAGTTGATGGCCCATCAGCAGGCAATTAAATATGCTAATTCAAGAACCTGCCTTGTGAGAAGGTCTGTGAGAGGGTTTTGTGCATACAGGAACAGTCATTAATACTTTTTTACAGAACAGTGTAGGTTAAAGCTAGAATCCTTCATTTCAAAGTAACAAAGCTCCTCCCCACCTCTGTTTTGGTAAAAAGCTGAGGGATGGGCCTGGATAAATGTAACCACTGTCGAATTCATAGACCGAGCTGTCTACGGGTGCAAGGACTAACCATCCATGATATCAACATTTGAGTTTTAATCATGTTTTGAGGCTATACAGTTTTTATTTACATTGTTTACAAACATTGGAGTAAAACAAGGTGATATTTTTGTTGAAAGGCGATATCCTAAATAATGTACACATTAAAGGTAAAACAATGTGTTTTGAGCAGAATAGTGTTTTTTAGACACAACTGCAAACTTTAAGGAGTAAGGCATTCAAGGAGTTGTTCCGATGTGATGTCATCGGCTTCCCACTTGCTTGAGGAACAATAGAGGACAAAATAGGAAAGGCCCACCCACTGGTGTCAGATCATACCTGGACCACCTGTTGAGATGTACCTTTTGTTAAGTAAATTGAGTGTTAAATGAGGTCAAAAGGAGACTGGAGCCTCCTCCAGTTTCCTTTTTTCACAGGAAGAATAAACCGATATCACAATATGCCTTTCTCATCGATATCAAACAGTATCAATATTGGTGCTCACCACTAGTATTAGCTATATAATACAGATATAGATTGTACTATTTACTTAAAGTGAATTTATTTGTGTTATATTTTATGACTGACTGATTCCTCACCCATGTATTTCTCAGAGCACCAGCATGGCATATGGGAAGGTGACAGAGGATAATGTGTACACCTGCACTGGTCACCCACTACGATCAGACATAGCCAACATTCTGGGCTGGTCCCTAAACAAGGACTTCACCTCCGCTTACAACCGTATCCTTTATTCTCTTTCACAACCATATGTATTATCACAATTTATGTTTAGCATACTATCTTCATAAGAACATGCTTGTTTTTCTCCACAATGGGTATATTTATGTTTTTCTAAAGCAGCTCTTTCAAATAACAATATATCCAATGCATTGTATATCTACATACAGTAGTGCAGTGTCTAGAAATAGCAAAATGGCCATCTGAGAATACAATCTACACATAGGGTAATATCTCAATCTAGCATAATATCTCCAATATGTGGTATCTCACATAGTGTCATATCTCAGTATAGCGTAGAATCACCTTTGGCAGCAATTAAGCTGTGAGTCCTTCTGGGTAGGTCTCTAAGAGCTTGGCACACCTGGATTGTAGAATATTTGCACATTATTCTTTTAAAAAATTCTTCAAGCTCTGTCAAGTTGGTTGTTGATCATTGCTAGACAGACATTTTCAAGTCTTGCCATAGATATTCAAGCTAATTTTATGTCAAACTGTAACTAGGCCACTCAGGAACATTGTCTTGGTAAGCAACTCCAGTGTATATTTGGCCTTGTGTTTTAGGTTGTTGTCCTACTGAAAGGGGATTTTATTTTTTCCCAGTATCTGTTGGAAAGCAGACTGAACCAGGTTTTCTGTTAGGATTTTCCCTGTGCTTAGCTCTATTCCGTTTATTTTTATCCTCAAACTCCCTGGTCCTTGACGATGACAAGCATACCCATAACATGATGCAGCCACCACCATGCTTGAAAATATGAAGAGTGGTACTCAGTGACGTGTTGTGTTGGATTTGCCCCAAACATAATGCTTTGTATTTAGGACATAAAGTACATTTCTTTGCCACATTTTTTCAGTTTTATTTAAGTGGCTTATTGCAAACAGGATGCATGTTTTGGAATATGTTTTTATTCTGTACAGGCTTCCTTCTTTTCACTCTGTCAATTGGGTTAGTATTTTGGAGTAACTACAATGTTGTTTATCCATGCTTAGTTTTCTCCTATTACTGCCATGAAATTGTTTAAAGTCACCATTGGCCTCATGGTGAAGTCTCTGAGCAGTTTCCTTCCTCTCCGGCAACTGAGTTAGGAAAGATTCCTGTATCTTTGTAGTGACTGGGTGTATTGATATCCAAAGGGTTATTAATAATGTCGGCTTTTTTTTTACCCATTTTCCAATACGTGCCCTTCTTTGCAAGGCATTGAAAAACCTCCCTGGTCTTTGTGGTTAAGTCTTTGTTTGAAATTCACTGCTCGACTAAGGGACCGTACAGATACTTTTTTTTATGAGGTAATCGTTCAAAAAACATGTTAAACACTATTTTTGCACACAGTGAGTCCGTGCAACTTATTAGGACTTGTTAAGTACACTTCTACTCGTAAACGTATTTAGGCTTGTCATAACCAAGGGGTTGAATACTTAAGACATATCATTTATTTTATTTAAAATGAATTAGTAAACATTTCCAAAAACATAATTCCACTTTCACGCTATGGGGTATTTTGTGTAGGACAGTGACACAAAATCCCCAAAAAATCAAAAATTCGCGCTGTAACATAACAAAATTTAGAAAAGGTCAAGGGGTGTGAATACTTTCTGAAGGCAATGTGTATTGTCATGGTATATTTGGTAGATCTATTCTAAACAGACACAGTATATGAGAGAAGACCTACCAGGCCAGAATTTGACACTATCTGCACTGTGACTAGATGTTTTCTTGGTCTGGTGTCCTGGGAGACCCCTCAGGGTTGCCATGGCTATCGGTGCACACCACTACTGCTACGATTTTGCATTGAAATGAACAATATAGCGAGATTTAGTTTAGTTTTTTATGATTATGAATAATTGTCTTATTTCTGAGGTTATGTATTTCTGTTCTTACGTAACCATCTTGGCAGCTTCATCAGGCCTTACCATAGAGGACTTTATAGTTATTTATAATTCTAGTCAATTTTATGATACGTTGATTTGATATACTTCTGTAGGGTATATTAAAGAGGTGTCCCTCGATATATAAAGAGACAATGGTGATAATGTGATGATAAGGGGTTTGGTTATTAGTTATGAAATATACGGGGCACCGTCCATAATCTGAGGCTATGAAAAAATCTGGTCTTAAATGAATCTTTATCAATTATCATCCAACATTCTGAAGGCATCGTAAATTCTTTTGAACTGTTTGGTACCAGAACCACATGCTTGTAAACACGCAACATTTATTGAAAGATAAAACAAACAAACAATGCAAACTGTAAAATGATACAGAATAAAAGAATGGGGTTTTCTGAATGGAAAACAGGAATGGGATAGCTCCATGTAGTCTACGCTAAAGCAGCACAGGTGCAACACTTGGCAAAAGGAGTAGGCAGAGGCATAGATTTGGAAGAAGTTGAGAGAGAATGGCTCGTCTGTGGTACATCATACATTTTTTAAATGTTTTAAAATCTTTATTTTACTAGGCAAGTCAGTTAAGAACAAATTCTTATTTACATTGACTGCCTACCCCTGACCAAACCCTAACCCGGATAACGCTGGGCCAATTGTGCGCCGCCCTATGGGACTCCCAATCACGGCCAGTTGTGATACAGCCTAGAATCAAACCAGGGTCTGTAGTGACGCCTCTAGCACTGAGATGCAATGCCTTAGACCGATGCGCCACTCGGAAGCCCAGATGATCTAATGATCTATTAGCATTTTCACTGTAGCATTCCGGTCCCTAAAAACTGCAGTACATTAATCAATACAGAAAATCATAAGATTAGGCCTACAGCTTAACACCAATGCATTTGAGGAAAGTAAGGCAATCCACTTGTATACTTATTCATCTGTGTTGAAGTCTGATTGGCCAAGCGTCAGATCACTCACTCACTCACTTGAGTCCAGGTGTGAAAGAAGGTGTGGTTTAGTTAGGTTCTGTTCATAATATATTATATTCATAACGGTCTGTACCTTCTTTGTGCAGTCACAAAACCTATTTAAATTTCATGTAATTTCCTTGTGGTTCCGTACATACCAAAATTGACATGGCAATAACTTAATATTCATGATTGCTTGAAAATATCTGAAATTCATTACACAAAGTGAAAGACTAATTACATTACACAAAGTGAAAGACTAACTAGTAATTTGTTACGATGGCTATCAGAAATACTCTTTGTCGTTTTGCAAGTTTGTGTATTTTCATTGTAGCAGTCTGGTCCCTTGATATTACCCAGGGTCTTCACTCTGCTACGTCTCTTCATCGTGCAAACGTAAAGGACCCACTATTGATTGGGAAGCATTTGGGGCAGACTCCACCGAAGCTAATTCCTTTGACATTCAAACTGTGGCCATTTGACGGCAGGGTTCTTTCTTAGCTGGGTGTCTTCTTGGATGAAGTGAAGCCATTGAAGAAGAATGGGGATCTTTCTCCCCCATGGAGAGGTGTCTCCTGTGACTTAAGGAGATTAGTTGATGCCTCAGCCCTGTCTTGATTGTAGATTTCATATATTTTGATTGGAAGAAGGTGTCCTTCCTGGTCAGACAAGGATGGTGTGCGGGGGGGGGGGGGGGGGGGGGGTCAGACCGACAGCGCCATTGCGTTTTGGTACACCAGAAGTACATTCATTTCCAATGGAAAACTGTGTTTGCCTTACAGCGTTGCAGAGGCAGTTGCAGTGCGTTCTGTGTGTGCCTTCGGAAAGTATTCAGACGCCTTGGCTTTTTCCACACTGTTACGTTACAGCCTTATTTGAAAAGAGATTAAATAAAACATTTTCCTCATCAATCCACACACAATACCCCATAATGAGAAAGCGAAAACTGGTTTTTAGAAATGTGTGCAAATGTGTGGGGGAAAAAACATACCTTATTTACACAAGTATTCAGACCCTTTGCTATGAGACACACCTGATCTAAATTTCGTATCCTATTTCCAGTGATCGTCCTTGAGCTCTTTCTAGAACTTGGAGTCCACCTGTGGAAATTTCAATTGATTGGGCACACACCTGTCTATATAAGGTCCCTCAGTTGATGAAACCAAGATTGAACTCTTTGGCCTAAATACCAAGCATCACTTCTGGAGGAAACCTGGAACCATCACTAGGGTGAAGCATGGTGGTGGCAGCATCATGCTGTGGGGAGGTTTTTCAGCAGCAGGGACTGGGAGCAAAGTACAGAGATATCCTTGATGAAAACCTGCTCCAGAGTGCCCACAACCTCAGACTGTTAGGACAATGACCCTAAGCACAGGCAAAACAGCCAAGGCAAAACAAGTGGCTTCGGGACAAGTCTCTGAATGACCTTGAGTGACCCAGCCAGAGTCCGGACTTGAACCCAATCAAACGTCTCTGGAGAGACCTGAAAAGCTTGAGAGGATCTGCAGAGAAGAATGGGAGAAACTCCCCAAATAAAGGTGTGCCAAGCTTGTAGGGTCATACCCAAGAAGACTCAATGCTCTAATCACTGCCAAAGGTGATTCAACGAAGTACTGAATAAAGGGTTTTGAATACTTATGTAAATATGATATTTCTGTTTTTTATTTGTAATAAATTAGATAACATTTCAAAACCTGTTTTTGCTTTGTCATTTATGGGGTATTGTGTGTAGATGGGGGAAATATCATTTGATCAATTTAAAAATAAGGCTGTAACGTAACAATGTGGAAAAAGTCATGTGGTCTGAATACTTTCTGAAGGTATCCAAGGTATGCATTGAATTGTATGTGTACATTTCCCAAAAAACATGCGACCGTCTGCACACGTGTGGTAGATACATTAATTCAGTATAGTTGCATAGCTACTAGGGCTGTTACGATATCAGTATTGTACATTTTATTTTTATTTTTTCCCCCCCATGAAGCAGACCTAACTCTTTGGTACTTTAAAAACCTATGGAAAATGTTGTGTGCTATAGCTTAGAAAATAAATGAATATGACTCCAAAAAAACAGCCCAACTTTATGGCTGTTTTCCTGAAGAAGTTAAATTCACTTTGTTTTGTTTCCTTGCCATGATACTAACGAGCATCGAGATACTGGTATGATCCCGGCTGAATGTCCCGCATCATCGATGCTGTCGGTCTGAGGCGTAGGATCAATGCGTGACGTTGCTACACCTGTTCATTTTACAATGCAATATTTTGAGGTATTTAAAACACTTCTTTGGTATAAATTAACCATGTATTTTGGTTTCTTACAGTGGACTTTCATCCTGTGTTTCGGATCGGTTTGCTTATCAAGTTGGCAGATATTGAGTAAGTGCTTATTTGTCTTCAGTATTGCTGTTGCTTATATACAATTTGTTGGGTAAGTCGCTTTGGAAAACAGCATCTGTTAAATGTGAATTAGGATGACTAATATGTTACACTTTTTTGATAATGTGTTTTGTTCCTATAGGTACCGGCTGGCCTCGGGACCCAACGAGAAGACCCAGTTGAGTTCGATGGTGGCGGCTTTTCAGGCAGTGAGAGAGATCTGGGTCAATGATGCCACCCAGACCAGCGATCCAAAAACAGTCACAACCATCTAGTACAGTGCTTCCCAAACTGCTCACGCCCCGCCCAACATTTAAAAAAATATATATATTTTTCAGGAACTCAATGCAGCTTTCAACTTACTCATGAAAGTTGTAATTGTAGAACGCACAAGATGCAATTTCAAAAATGGGTAGTGCATCATCAATTTTCCTCTTGTTATTTCAGTCATTGCATACCTTAGAGCTATTTATAACTTGTCAGAAATGTCCATGTCAGCTAACGTTTTTTTAGCGCACAGATTTTGTTGTAATGTTTGAGACTCAAATCACATAAATACACATTAGACATGGCAACATTTTATAGAATTCCAAGAAAATGATTGAAAACGGCAACATTTTCTCTGCACCTCTTGACAAAATGTTTGAATTGCAGGAAAAAAAGCTTTAAACTTGCAACATTTTCTCTACAACAAGAGGGGTGTGAACAGTTTGTGTCATGAACAGTGCTTGTGCCCATAGAAGTAGACGTAGCGCAAACGCGGGAGGGGGCGGATGTTCCCCATTGCTGGAAGGGGGGGCCTGAGTGAAAAAGTTTAAGAACCCCTGATCTAGTACACATTGGTCACCTACAAAGTTCTTGGAGAGCTACGGGGTGTACATGATTTTGTTCCAGCCCATATTTAACACACCTGATGCAATTAATACATTGCTGGTCGAGACTATGGTTACTTGAGTCAGGTGTGTTAGTGTTGGGCTAGGACAAAAGGCCCACGTACCCTGTTCACTAAAATTTAACATTTATCAATGAAAGCGTGAGGGGAGAGAACTCTTGAGACTAACGTCATATAAAAATACTTGTGTTGTCCCCGTTTGCTCAATATTCCTTTATGTACATTAAGTTGAATTTCTGTTTAATATAATTGTAATTAATGTATTTTTTAGACTGTCATGGAATTATGATTTAATAGACCAATTTACACAATACAAAATGTATGTTTACTCTCATCAAAATTACACAAATGTCACTTTACATACTATAATATATCAGTAGCACAAAATATAGATATAGAACTTCCATTTGTTTGGTGCAATTTATGTAAATTAGCCAGTATGTTAGGATTTTTTTTTTTTTTAAGTTCATCTGTATGTTGTATAATCACTAGCTAATTGCATCCAGGTGAATTTCCATTTTGACATCCTGAGAGATTTCCTTGGACAAATAGCTGATCAGACTTGACTGATTTTGTGTAAACCACAAAGTATCCACTCCACTCAAGGTCCTAAAAAGTCCCATCATTTCAGTCAGACAACATTCCCACCAACTTTTTATGCATTTGTAAACGAGGCAAATAATAAGCTCTCCTCCTTTGACTGTTCCATCATTAGTCAGTCAATACATCCATCAACTCAAATACATTACAAATGGAGTCCAGAAACATTCCCTCCACCCATTCCCAAAGACACTATTCCTCCTCATCCGAGGAGCGGTCAGATCGTGCTTCTGAGTGGTCCGGGATGTCTCTGTAGGTGAGGAACTCCAGGATCCTGCGTGGTATGGGGAGGGCCTCCACCTGGTGTGTGGAGACTGAGTGGCGCAGGACGGAGCGGCACAGGTGGCACAGACTGGGCACTGACCTGGGAACCATCCAAAACCTCACGTGGCCATCTCTGGTCCTGCAACAATAACACACAGGGTATTAGCCAATTTGTTTGCCTTGTTTTAACCTTCCTATATGGATATGCTAACTAAATAAGACTAATTTCTATGCAACAACACTGGGTGCCGTGTCCGAAATCTGTGTTGCCCAGTACTTAAACTGCATACTGTGTACTAATCATACTAAATACTATTTAGAATGTACGGTTTAGTATGTAGTAAGCAACTAATATCAGCAAACTAGGCTCATCCTACTAAGAAGGTGTCATCTAATGCGCAATTGCGTTCATTCCCAACAACAGTTTATTTTGGTACAGCGCGTCAGCTGATTATCAGTCGTCAGACTAGGGTTGCAAAGCTACTGGTAATTTACTATAGTTACCGGAATCTTTGGTAATTAACATACATTTTTTGGAAATCTATCGTAACTGGTAATTTATACTTGAATAACTTTTAAAAACTGTATTCATATATGATTCATTTTTCATATCTGTGTCCATATTGTCCATGAGTGTCTAGTAGATAGACCATATGGTTCAAGAGAAAAAATGCCTAATGAAAAAAGCATCTAACTAACAATGGCATTATCAATTAACTCTGGAACTCTTCGAACTATTGACTTTTTTCACAATTACTACCAGTTTGACGCCAAAACAGTGTACTGAATACAAAGACAGTAAAATAAATGTGTACATTTTATTTATTTATATATAATTAGACACCTGTGATAATCTGAAGTACTCAAAAGGGCCACTAGATGTCTTGTGATATATTATATAAAATCCTTGAAAGACACCAAAATTCTAGTTGTTTACTGGTAAACTTTGAAAGTTTCCAGTAATATACCCTCCCTTTGCATGCCTATGTCAGACACACATGGGTCTCAAAAGACAATTCCCTTAATAGTGTGCAGCGAATTCTACTGGATGAAAAGCCCAAATGAGTATGACATCCTGGCATTTAAAGTACACTAAACCTATAAAACTACATTTTTTCGCATACCTAAAATTCCTACGATTTAGAAAACGCAAGTACGGTTATTCGGATACGGCAAGGATCTTAGAGGTGCATCTGAAGGAGCTTTCCTTGTTTCCTGACCCCCATCTGCACTGCTATGAGAGATGGGTGAAGGCAAATTCCTAGGACCGTATTCACAAAGCCCCCTAGAAATTGCTTTCAACAGTCTCATATCAGTGTAAAATAAGGGGGTATTGTCTCCCTCATCTCCAATGTTATTAACTGTACCCTTATAATTCATAGTTGATTATATCCAGACCTGACAGAGCTTGGATGCATCTAAAATTAGTTAGTGGTCCAAACACACCAAGACAATCATGAAGAGGGCAGGACAACACCTTTTCCCCCTCAGGAGACTGAAAAGATTTGCATGGGTCCTCAGATCCTCAAAAAGTTCTACAGCTGCACCATTGAGAGCATCCTGACCGGTTGTATCACCGCCTGGTATGGCAACTGCCCGGCATCTGACCATAAGGCTCTACAGAGTGTAGTGCGTACTGCTCTACATCACTGGGACCAAGCATCCTGCCATCCAGGACCTATATACTATATGGTGTCAGAGGAAAGACCATAAAATGGTGAAAGACTCCAGTCACCCAAGTCAGACTGTTCCCTCTGCTACTGCACGGCAAGCAATACCGGAACGCCAAGTCTAGGACCAAAAAGCTCCTTAACAGCTTCTACCCCCAAGCCATAAGACTGCTGAACAATGAATCAAATGGCCACCCAGACTATTTACATTGACCCCCTCATTTGTTTTACACTGCTGCTACTCACTGTTTATTATCTATGCAGTCACTTTACCCCTACCTACATATACAAAATTACATCGACTAACCTGTACCCCTGCACATTGACTTGGTACCGGTACCCCTTGTATATAGCCTCGTTATTGTTATTTTATTGTGTTACTTTTTATTATTTTTTTACTTTAGTTTATTTGGTAAATATCTTTCTTGAACTGCATTGTTGGGTAAGGGCTTGTAAGTAAGCATTTCAGGGTAAGGTCTACCTGTTGTATTTGGCGCATGTGACAAATAAAGTTTGATTTGATTTGTAGGAGGCTCATGTTTGTATCAAGTTATTCTAATGAGAATGAGCCAGTAAAGTAAATCTACCCTGTGGCTACGACTCCCCCTTGTGGATGGAAGTTGCAGCACAGCCCATTGGAGGTACGGTCCTCCTTGGTCTGCATCACCATACCCCTCTGTCCTGGCTCCCACATCTGGAGGGCTCTGTGAAACACATGAAACAGAAGGCCTAGCACTTTCTCTTTGAAATTTGTTGAGGGTGCAAAGCTCTCAACTAAACTCTTACCTGTCTTCAGTAACAATGGCCAGTTGCAAACCCTCGGGGGAGAATCTCAATGATGAGATTTGGTTCTGTCCATACATCTCAGAGCAATCCCTATTGGAAAGAAAAAGCAACAATGTGTCAACTAATGCACCACGCATATCACACCATTATCCTGCTACACATATCAAACCATTATCCACAAAGAGATGTACATTAGAGAAGACAATTTCTGTGCAGTGTAGGGGTCCCACAGATCGATCCACCAACTGGAACCACTGAAGGCTGCGGTGGCGAGCAGTGCCCCATCGGGAGAGAAGTCACAGGAAGCTAACAGGTAGAATGTCTTGTGGTTGATCCCCGTTAAGTTCCTGATGAAGGTGTACGACCGCAGGCTCCATAGACACACCATCTGGTAAAATAAAAAAACTTTTATAGCCTTTTCATACTACCATGCTGAGTCAAACCAAACTCTGCTGGCTCAGACATTTCCTTTCCAGCACGGTTTCAGCAACTATTGTGGTTCTCTTGGAGAATCCTCTGCTGAGGGGCAACTCACTCTGTCAAACCTGCCGACCGATGCGATCATGCTGCAGTCTGGTGAGACACTACAGCAGCTGACCCAGTCCTTGTGGCCAGAGAGGACATGTGGCTCCTTTTCACCTATGGAGGGCAGAGAAAAAGATACAGTATATAGAAGTTTAAGGTCAATTCCATATGCAATAAAAATGTCCGTGAATTTCTGCATTGAAGAAGATGAGAGAAGTGTCCTTTGGAGGAATTATTTTTTAGATGTATAACAATAGCTGACCTTTCTGGGTTAGATCCCATATCCTTAAGGTTTTGTCTCGAGAGGATGATACAAGGGTGAGCTTTTCGTTGGGAGTGAAGACCAGGTCCCTTGCAATACCCTCATGTCCTTTGAGGTCGAACCGAGGCTGACCTGGAAATTTAATCAGGGCACTGTGAGTTGCACGTTAACATTAGAGACTCGGCATCATGTGGTCAATAAATGAAATAGAGCAATGTCCTAAGTTGGATATCCCACCAGTTACAACATCCCATATCTTGATCACTCCATTGTCTAAGCCAGTTGCCAGAAGCAGTCTGGATGATTCTCTCTCACAGGATGCTGCTTTTTCTCCAGGTGCTGGTGTCTTTGATGGACGTGGTCCAAACGCCAGCCCCCACACTGTCTGACCACAGTTCAGGGTCTTGTCCTGTCTGTTGCTCTCTAGGGCAATCTCAACCCTATTGACCCTATATGGACAAGCATTATTGACAGTAAACAAATGAAGAATAAAACTCAAGAGTAGCTGATGAATAACATCAAGACCTTCAAATGAGGAAGCAAGGAAGAATGTTAGGAAGGAAGGAAGAATGGATGGAAGGAAGGAGGAATATTTACAGGCCTATAGTCTTTAAAGGCTCTACATACTTATCATGCCGAAGCGGCCAGGCAATCACCCACACAATCCCGTGTCCCATGGACCATGCGAACCAGGATCCATCTGGAGAGAAATCAACGCTCCACGTCTCGCAGCCAGCACGCCCCTCCAGCGATGGAGGGTGGGCGGATTTCAATTCCAATATCAGCCCATCGGAAGCTGTGAGGCGAGAAGTTAGAATAGAAAAAATTTATGTTGTTGGACTACCGTAATACAGTATATTTGAGTGAATACTCCACATAAACTCAGCAAAAAAAGAAAAGTCCCTTTGTCAGGACCCTGTCTTTCAAAGATAATTCGTAAAAATCCAAATAGCTTCACAGATCTTCATTGTAAAGGGTTTAAACACTGTTTCCCATGCTTGTTCAATGATCCATAAACAATGAATTAACATGCACCTGTGGAACGGTCGTTAAGACACTAACAGCTTACAGACGGTAGGCAATTAAGGTCACAGTTATGAAAACTTTGGACACTAAAGAGGCCTTTCTACTGACTCTGAAACACACCAAAAGAAAGATGCCCAGGGTCCCTGCTCATCTGCGTGAACGTGCCTTAGGCATGCTGCAAGGAGGCATGAGGACTGCAGATGTGGCCAGGGCAATAAATTGCAATGTCCGTACTGTGAGACGCCTAAGACAGCGCTACAGGACGGACAGCTGATCGCACGTGTAACAACACCTGCACAGGATCGGTACATCCGAACATCACACCTGCGGGACAGGTACAGGATGGCAACAACTGCCCGAGTTACACCAGGAACGCACAATCCCTCCATCAGTGCTCAGACTGTCCACAATAGGCTGAGAGAGGCTGGACTGAGGGCTTGTAGGCCTGTTGTAAGGCAGGTCCTCACCAGACATCACCGGCAACAACGTCGCCTATGGGCACAAACCCACCATCGCTGGACCAGACAGGACTGGCAAAAAGTGCTCTTCACTGACGAGTCGCGGTTTTGTCTCACCAGGGGTGATGATCGGATTCGCGGTTATCGTCGAAGTAATGAGCGTTACACTGAGGCCTGTACTCTGGAGCGGGATCGATTTAGAGGTGGAGGGTCCGTCATGGTCTGGGGCGGTGTGTCACAGCATCATTGGACTGAGTTTGTTGTCATTGCAGACAGAAGACATCCTCCTCCCTCATGTGGTATCCTTCTTGCAGGCTCATCATGACATGACCCTCCAGCATGACAATGCCACCAGCCATACTGCTCGTTCTGTGCGTGATTTCCTGCAAGACAGGAATGTCAGTGTTCTGCCATGGCCAGCGAAGAGCTCAGATCTCAATCCCATTGAGCACATCTGGGACCTGTTGGACCGGAGGGTGAGGGCTAGGGCCATTCCCCCCCCAAAAAAATCTGGGAACTTGCAGGTGCCTTGGTGGAGGAATGGGGTAACATCTCACAGGAAGAACTGGCAAATCTGGTGCAGTCCATGAGGAGGAGATGCACTGCAGTACTTAATGCAGCTGGTTGCCACACCAGATACTGACCGTTACTTTTGATTTTTACCCCCCCCCCCTTTGTACAGGGACACATTATTCAATTTCTGTTAGTCACATCTGTGGAACTTGTTCAGTTTATGTCTCAGTTGTTGAATCTGGTTATGTTCAAACAAGTATTTACACATGTTAAGTTTGCTGAAAATCACAGTGAGAGGATGTTTTGTTTTTTGTTGAGTATATTTGTTAGTGCGCCAGCTGTTCAGTTGGCAATTTTTCCCTTTCCTTTCTCCCAACTTCTACATGGGATTGACTGTTTCTGAAAGCTATAAAGGAAACACCAACATAAAGTGTCTTAACAGGGTGTCGGGTCCCTACGAGCCGCCAGAACAGCCTTAGCATAGATTCTACACGTGTCTGGAACTCTTTTGGAGGGATACTACACCATTCTTCCACAAGAATCAAAGTGTTAATTTGAGTTGAGATCATGGCATATGGTTTACATCCGGGTTCCCCAACTGGCAGCGCACATTTCTCCCCCCCATCAAAAAAAAACACACCAGCAAATCAGCTCCAAGTGATTTTAATTTTGGAAATCTGTTCAAAAGTATTCCCCCCATAATACAGAGATATGTGTGATCATACATGAAAGCAATGATTGACATTATTGTTTAAGTTAAACGTTATATCTGTGTGGGCTTCTTGCGATCAATTTGCAGTCTACAAATTATTGGTAATTATGTCCCTGTCTCCTGACCATCCGCTCAAGAGAAAATCGTCCCGCAGCTGAATCTAGGTCTACATCGTTTTCATGCTCATAAAATCATTCACTGACCACCACTTGTGCCTTGTGAATGGGTGCATTGTCATCCTGGAAGAAACCATTCCCACCAGGATAGAAATTATTAATCATAGGTTGAAGGTGATCACTCAGAATGGCTGTGTATGTATTTATTGGCGTTTACCTTGCCCTCAGTGGACCTAAACCATGCCAGCAAAATGCACCCCACACCATAACAGAACCGCCAGAACCCGAATTTACTCAAGTGTTTCTTTTATTTTGGCAGTTAACTGTATATTGTTTTATTATATTCCTATAAATAAAATGGAACGTACCTGGCCGTATGCGCCGAATGTTGTCTTTCAATGAACACATTTTTGCAAATTGTAGATGTTGACGGAAGCAGGTTATCACATTCTTGATCGGTTTCTGTCTATACTTCCTGATTATCTAACAATGGCGTCTAGTCAATAATCCCATGTTAAAATGCCATATTCCGAGAGAAAAATAGAGCGCATACTGTATATTCGGATCGCTAAATGACGTGATATAGCCAAATAGTATTTTTTTTTAAGCTTTCGGTAGAGAAATGTAAGTCAACGAAGAATTCGTCTGATTTCCTGTACAGTAAAATGACATCCCTCCAATGCGATAGGATTGGCTACCTTGTCACACGTGCCCTTGTTTTCTATTAAGTAACATGGACTCGTTTTGGGTTTATTTGGTCTATTGATAAGCATACTCATTCCCAGGGACATGTCACCCCCACATTTTGAAATTGCATTTTTGTCCCCCCCAGTTTTATCATTGTAATGTGATACAAAATTGGGCTCGGTGAACTTTAGGACCACGCAGGCGCCTCGGAACGTCGGGTAGGCTGTTTGGAGTGTTTATCCAACTGGATACAAAAATAAATATTATGTTCTCACCACTTCTAAAACTAAAGTTGCACCCCTGCTCATTCCAACTTGTAAATTGTATACGTTGTTCATTAATAAAAAGAGAAAGAGAGAGCGAAACAGTGTACAAAACATTAGGAACACCTGCTCTTTCCATGAAATAGACCGCTCAAATGTAGCTCTGGACCTCGAAGCCTCCTCATTTTTTCATTGTTCCCCTCTAATCAGGGATTGATTTAGACCTGGGACAACAGGTGTGTGCAATTCATTATCAGGTAGAACAGAAAACCAGCAGGCTCCGCACCTCGTAGGGTAAGAGTTGAGTACCCCTGAAATAGACTGAACAGGTGAATCCAGGTGAAAACTATGATCCCTTATTGATGTCACTTGTTAAATCCCTTTTCATCAGTGACAATGAAGTGGAGGAGACAGTTTAAACAAGGAGTTTTAAGCCTTGTGACATGGTTTGTGTGTGTGCCGTTCAGAGGATGAATGGGCAAGACAAAACATTTAAGTACTTTTGAATGGGGCATGGTTGTAGGTGCCAGTCAGTTTGAGTGTGTAAATGTAACGGATGTGAAATGGCTAGCTAGTTAGCGGGTACGCGCTAGTAGCGTTTCAATCAGTTACGTCACTTGCTCTGAAACCTAGATGTAGTGTTGCCCCTTGCTCTGCAAGGGCCGTGGCTTTTGTGGAGCGATGGGTAACGACGCTTCGTGGGTGTCAGTTGTTGATGTGTGCAGAAGGTCCCTGGTTCGCACCCGAGGTCGGGGCGAGGGGACGTACTAAAGTTATACTGTTACATAAAGAACTGCAACGCTGCTGGAATTTTCACGCTCAACAGTTTCCCGTGTGTATCAAGAATGGTCCACCACCCAAAGGATATTCAGCCAACTTAAAACAACTGTGGGAAGCATTGACATCAACATGGGCCAGCATCCCTGTGGAATGCTTTTTTTTTGTCCATGCCCCAACGAATTGAGGCTGTGCTGAGGGCAAATGGGGGTGCAACTCACCCCGCCTATGCTTTTTTATTCAGGTTTATTTTGTGTTTTGAGTGATACAAAATGTTATGAAATGTTACATTCTTGTGAAAAATGTAATTTATTGAGACAAATGGCAACAATTCATTTAAATAACCCTGTTAATTATCAATTAATTAGCCTGAAGTAAAAACAAAAAAGTGAAATGGATGATAAAAAGCTGACCCATACATCTACATAGGCTACTGTGAAAGCCAACCACCAATAATTACACATCTTTTCACAGTTTCATAGGTAGTAAAATGTTATCTTTGATATTCTTTAAAACATTGTTTTTATGTAATCTTCCAACACCTAAAATGTGACAAGTTCTTCCATATCTGTATTTTCTAGCTGTAATGGATGTTCAACGATTTCTTCATCTTCATGGTCATCTGAAAAAGAGATGGGTTTGAGCTGCATATACAGTATGAGGTCAATACAAAACAGAAACAGAATAGTTACAGTTCTATCCACTGTATATTACGGATACATGCAATTACAACATTACAATCACATTACTTGCCTTCATAATGTAATATAGAACAGGCCTACACCTTTTCAAAACAAATATATGCAGCTAGTACCCCAGTGGGAAATCCCCTCTTTTACAAGCAGGAAGCAGCTGGAATCATGTCTTACTGGATGAGATTCGATGTATTTGTACAAGTGTAGTGCTATGTCCATTAGTCAGAGATAGAGGTGGCAGTCTGGGTACTGCTTCAGGAAACACCTCTTCATCGGACTCTACCAGGCTCAACACATCTTCCCTCTCCTCCTCCATTCGCTCAAATCCATTACCTGTAATAAAAGAGTATCAATTTCAAATTTGGTTGTTAGTATTTAAATATATATTTTAGCAAGTCAGTAACTTTCCAAGTCAGTCATCATCAAAGTATATCTTATCTTTAAGGTTAGGCTGATGGATCTTTTTCTTTCACCTTTCATGAAATTTCACAATAATAAACAAAGGCAGATGAGCTAACTTAAAAGCTCTCGTAACAAAAGGGACAATGCAATTCATGGGGAAAAAAGGTTTTACCCAGGCAAATTCGGTCACGGTTGGAATATACTGTTTTAGCGATAACAATCCCAGATCCTACGATCAAAATGGCTAGGAATATCCCAATGATTGCTCCAGTGTATTGAGATGAGGCTGAGAAGAAAAGAAAAAAAACTAGATTAGACATGTTTTAGTCTCTCATTAGGCATGCATACATGTCGCTAAAGGGACATGAATGTACAAGAATCTCTCACAAGGAGAGGCAACAGGTTTATCGACATTCCAAAGAAGGTGTTGCCTTGCTACCTTTCTGCACCTGCCTTTGTTAGGTTTGGTTTATAAGTATGGTCTTCTGTGTCTATACCTCTATTACAAATCAAATGTTATGTGCTGAATACAACAGGTGTAGTAGACCTTACAGTGAAATGCTTACTTACGAGCCCCTAACCAACAGTGCAGCTTAAAAAATAGATATATGGATAAGAATAAGAGATAAAAGTAACAAGTAATTAAGGAGCAGCAATAAAAAAAAATATATATATATATATATATATACAGGGGGACACCGGTTAGTTGAGGTAGTATGTACATGTAGGTAGAGTTATTAAAGTGACTATGCAAATATGACAACAGAGAGTGGCAGTGGTGAGGGGAGGGGAGGGGGGGGACAATGTAAATAGTCTGAGTAGCCATTTGACTAGATGTTCAGGAGTTTTATGGCTTGGGGGTAGAAGCTGTTTAGAATAAAATATAATTGATTTATAAAGCCCTTCTTACATCAGCTGATATCTCAAAGTGCTGTACAGAAACCCAACCTAAAACCCCAAACAGCAAGCAATGCAGGTGTAAAAGCACGGTGGCTAGGAAAAACTCCCTAGAAAGGCCAGAACCTAGGGAGAAACCTAGAGAGGAACCAGGCTATGAGGGTTGGCCTGTCCTCTTCTGGCTGTCCCGGGTGGAGATTATAACAGAACATGGCATGGCAAATATGTTCAAATTTTCATAGATGACCAGCAGGGTCAAATAATAATAATTACAATGGTTGTCGAGGGTGCAACAGTTCAGCACCTCAGGAGTAAATGTCAGTTGGCTTTTCATAGCCGATCATTCAGAGTATCTCTACCGCTCCTGCTGTCTCTAGAGAGTTGAAAACAGCAGGTCTGGGACAGGTAGCACGTCCTGTGAACAGGTCAGGGTTCCATAGCCGCAGGCAGAACGGTTGAACAGTTGAAACTGGAGCAGCAGTTTCAAGCCTCATGGACCTAGACTTGGTGCTCCGGTACTGCTTGCCGTGCGGTAACAGAGAACAGTCTATGACTAGGGTGGCTGGAGTCTTTGACAATTTTTAGGGCCTTCCTCTGACACCGCCTGGTATAGAGGTCCTGGACGGCAGGAAGCTTAGCCCCAGTGATGTACTGGGCGTTCGCACTACCCTCTGTAGTGCCTTGCGGTCGGAGGCCGAGCCGTTGCCATACCAGGCAGTGATGCACTAGGCATGTTCACAAATGGTTTTGTTCTGATAAAGATCCCCCACACCTGGCCTTTATGATTATAAACAAATTATCACTAGGGCCATAATCAATCTCTAGATAAGTTTTCTATACAATTTCCCATAGTCCCACATTTTCTTACAGGAAGGAAAATTAGGTGCATGCACACACACAGACGCACCGACACTCAACTCAGTCTTAACTCACTTTTAACTGTTAAATAGATCTCCAGCTCGCGGACCATCAGTGGGTTCTCGCTCCTGCAGAAGTAGAGGCCCTCGTCCTGCTTGGTGATGTTGACTATGGTGAGGTTGAAGGTGGGGCCCTGTCCTGACAGGACATACTTGGGGCTGGGTACCACGTCCTCCTGCTGGGCTGTCCTCTGCCAGGTGGTGAGGGCTGGAGGCAGGGAGCTGGACTCTTTACAGGTTAATGTGATGTTGGTGCCTTCGAGAGCTGTGACCAGTGGTTCCCCTTCAGGATAGGGAGACTCTGGAAGATGAGAAGAAACAGGGTGTTAGACTGGGCCAGGGATATAACTACACACAATTACAATTGAGCCAGAAGCATACCACCCTGCATCCCACTGCTGGCTTGCTTCTGAAGCTCAGCAGGGTTGGTCCTGGTCAGTCCCTAGATGGGAGACCAGATGCTGCTGGAAGTAGTGTTAGAAGGCACTCTTTCCTCTGGTCTAAAAAAATATCCCAAGGGCAGTGATTGGGGACATTACCCTGTGTAGGGTGCTGCCTTTCGGATGGGATGTTAAACAGGTGTCCTGACTCTGTGTGGTCCCTGAAGATCCTATGGCGCTTATTGTAAGAGTAGGGGTGTTAACCCTGGTGTCCTGGCTTTATTCCCAATCTGGCCCTCATACCTCCACCTAATCATCCCCAGTTTACAATTGGCTCATTCATCTCCTCTCCCCTGTAACTATTCCCCAGGTCGTTGCTGTAAATGAGAATGTGTTCTCAGTCAACTTACGCGTTAAAATAACGGATAAAAAAAACTAAAACATTTATATTAGATATAAGGATGCACACACACACACACTGGAGAGGTGTGGCTGAGTAAGTGGTTCTTTGGCGCTTTTTCATTGTATGAGTAACCTTTCACGGTGCTAAGATAACGCTTCAAAATATCCCTCGGCACGCCTTTCTGGAATTGCAAAAACACACTTGCTGTGTGCCAATGAATTGTTTCACACCTGGCTATCATTCTGAGCTTTGTACAGTTGCAGAAACCATACAGTTGTTTAAAAGCTGAAATAAACAAGAGTTGACATGAACTGAAGTTAACTAAACATTGATACGTCTCAGGGTGTCTTTCTACAGTATTTGCAATACAGAAAACCATAAATCTGAAAAGTAAACATAAAGCATAGCAGATGTTGACTAGTTTGCAGGGTGTTTCTTATATTTCTTACTGAGCGTGAAGGAGCAGAACTTCTCGTCTTCTGTACTAATCATAGGATGATACCCATCACACTTCAGCGTCTGCCCTTCGAACAACAACGACCTGTTCAGATTTACCACTAGACGGTCTGTCACCTTTGACTCCATTAGCTGTCCAGCCACCTAAGAGGACCACAATGGAAATAAATTGTTACACTTTTGTGTAACCATCAATGATTTTAAATGCATTGTTTTCCATTAAATTGTGTTTTTAAATTGTCCCCCCAAAAACACACAAATAAACACCTGGTTCCCCTGGCTCGCTGGCACTTGATGTTTCTCCCCCCAGAGTAACGTGGGAGAGGGGTAGCCTCCAAACCAGCTGCAGTTAAACTGGACATGGGACGGGTCCTTCGCAATCTTCCACTGACACTCCGGATGCTTCTCTGGGGAATCTAGAGGAGAAATGGAAGCAGTTCATTTTACGGTATAGAATTGATTTGGTATTTGAGTAATTACACAGTAATAACAAATCAGGTACCATTTAGATTTGTATGATAATAATATTTATTATTTTGGTTAATCTAATCAATTAGGGCACCATTTGGTACCAGGTATATAGCCAGTGGCAACTGCAGATATACAAAACAGTATTGACATTGAGATTTTATTTCATTTTATTATCACTAAGCCCATGGCAATCACAGAAGACAGATCCCAGTATCAGAGACTAGTGAGTCTATTACCCTTATAGCCACCTACAGTATACAAGCAGCTCTTTGCTCCAGCCAACTTCCTTCTGGGAAACTGAGTTCTGGGCTCTACATGTGTAGTTCCCCTGAGCTGTGGGTTGGATGTCCTCTATCCTGAAGTCCAGCCAGGACCCACTGCCCGCTGTCAGAGAGTCATTTCTGGACACCACACCCTGAAACCCCCAGGACAGACGCTGGGAGGGATAGGACCAGCTGGAGCAGTTGAACAACATGGTGGAGCCCTTGTGGACGATGAGGGTTCCATTGGAAAGGATTGTGGCTGGGTGGATGTCTGTGATGCCATTGACAGGACCACCTGTAAGAGGTCAACATAAGGTGGTTTAGTAGGCATACACTTTCCACTTGAATACAGTCTTCACATTATGCAACAATCAAGCATTGTTACAATGTTTCATTATTGAGCAATGTGGACTGATAGCACAACATACACACAAGGCATTCTCTTTAGAGATCCTTCTCAGTCCTTATTGGTTAATATCTGACAGTTCAACGCTCTTCAAGGTACAGTATTTATGATCACCCGCAAATACCGTGTTATCATGCTCATTCAAATGGTTACAGGATACATGGACATACTACTACAGTAACTGTTATCCACAAAACTAGCCATTGCAGCTAATATTCCCGAAGATCCCGTTTCAAGGAATTTGGAGCCAGGGCAACAGACCAAAATACTTGATTCTATACACCTGTCAGCAAAGGGTGAGGCTGAAATAGCCAAATCCACTCATTTGAAGGTGTGTCCACATACTTTTGGCAATGTAATGTATATACAATTCCTTATACAATAATGACGCCAACACACACACTGTTACATTAGAAAACATATACTTACTGACTATTTGCAATGTCAGACTTGTTTGAGTGTTGTTGTCATGGGGTAAGGAATCACAAAGATATATCCCCTCATCTGATAAAGCTAGTCCATTGATGTACAAGCTTTGATTGTACATTATCGTCAGGTGCGCTTCACTTGAAGGTGTTAGAATTATGGAATGATTACGGCCAATGATAAACTGTCCATTCTTCATCCATCGCGTGAAGGAGGGAGTCGCATTCATCGCAGTGTTCCAACACGGAAGTAGAATATTCGCCCCCAGAGTTTTAATTACAGTAGTTTTATCTGAGCGCCCATTTGCTGCAGCTTTCATAAAAACAATAAGCAAGAGATGAGAGACAATTATCAAATAGTAGAAGTGAGCACCACATAGATCAAAAACATTGACCTAATATAAACGAATTTCACTGTATCACTTATTAGGCTAAGACCACCTTTTAGGTTACATAGTCTATTCATAAACAGGTCACAAGTGGACACTCACCTGTCTGATGAATGAACAGAAGAAGAAAAATTGCAACTGAGAATGCCTTCATGATTATTCCTGCTGTATAGCCTGATTTCAAGTTAAACAAAAGCTTGGTTGCCAATGTCAGCAGTTAACCTGACTACCTGTTGTACGTGCTATGACACAAGAAAACTCTACACGTAGTTTACATGAGACTGCTTAGAGTAAATAATAGATCCATAGGCCATAATTCAACATGTCTCTTTTCCATAGAACTGCCACATGCTACATATTTTAACCTATTTGACTACCTGGCTGTTTACTCGGGGAGAGGCATTATGGACACGCCTAGTGCCCAAATGGATGACGCATGTCGCGTAGCTGAGTCGAGTGTGTAGACAAAACCGCTCAGTCAGTTGTCCGGATAAGCCCTACCCAGCTGCAATATGTAACCTTTTGTGTGACCAGACCAAATTCACATAGACATCAGAGTTATAGATATGTCATTCTCATTGACAGCAAGTCTAACAATTATGTGTTCTATGTGCTCTATTTCTATGCTTCCCGGTCTTGTTTCGTTTTTGCATCTTTTACTTTCGGCTTTGTACACCAACTTCAAACTGCTGAAAATACTATATTTTAGGTTATGGAAAATATATTTCTCACCGGTTAAGATGGCAAAATGAATCTCTACACAATGACTGCTTGTTTTGTCACAAACTGAAATTAGGCGAACTATTAGAATTTTAGCATCCAGAAATTCATGGCGGCGCGATTGCCGCATAGTGCTGGTTGTCTGGCTAAATCTAGTTATCTAGCACTTATTTAAAACGTGTAAAGTGATTAGGGCGAAGGCGAAATAACAATAAGTATTGGTCACCATCTGGATTTGATCCCCATCTCCAATTTATTCCATCCCACTTGATTTGATTTCGAGTAGGATAGTAGCCTACATAGATGGTAAAAGGCCTAACTATCTGGATTTCACCATGATAGAGTCTACACTGCTCAATAAGAGTATACGCTGCAAGCCGACAACACAGGACACCTTGTTCGCGTGCCCGCAGTAGGGAAGTATCTAGTGTAGCCAATATCAGGCCAGGGTGACAGCTAAAGCACATGTATTGTAGTGATTTTCACCGAAAATGTACAACTAGGGCGTTAACGTTTAACGTTACATTTTTATTAAAAAACAACTAACAGTTACACTACATGACCAAAGGTATGTGGACACCTACTCGTCGAACATCTCATTCCACAATCATGGGCATTAATATGGAGTTGGTACCCCCTTTGCTGCTATAACAGCCTCCGCTATTCTGGGAAGGCTTTCCATTAGATGTTGGAACATTGCTGCAGAGACTTGCTTCCACACAAGAGCATTAGTGAGGTCGGGCACTGATGTTGGGTGATTAGGCCTCGCTCACAGTTGGCGTTCCAATTCATCCCAAAGGTGTTTGATGGAGTTGAGGTCAGGGCTCAGCAGGCCATTCAAGTTCTTCCACACCGATCTCAACAAACCATTTCTGTATGGATCTCCCATGGGGGCATTTTAAATATATAATTTTTTATTTCACCAGGTAGGCTAGTTGAGAACAAGTTCTCATTTACAACTGCGACCTGGCCAAGATAAAGCAAAGCAGTTCGACACATACAACAACACAGTTACACATGGCATAAATAAACATACAGTTAAATAATACAGTAGAAAAAAAGTCTATATACATTGTATGCAAATGAGGTAAGCTAAGGGAGGTAAGGCAATAAATAGGCCATGGTGGCAAAGTAATTACAATATAGCAATTAATCACTGGAATCAAATCAAAGTTTATTTGTAACGTGCGCCGAATACAACAGGTTTCACCTTACAGTGAAATGCTTACTTACAGGCTCTAACCAATAGTGCAAAAAAAGGTGTGTGTCTGTGTGTGTAGGTAAGTAAAGAAATAAAACAACAGTAAAAAGACATTTGAAAATAACAGTAGCAAGGCTATATACAGACATCGGTTAGTCAGGCTTATTGAGGTAGTATGTTAGTAGGTATGGTTAAAGTGACTATGCATATATGATGAACAGAGAGTAGCAGTAGCGTAAAGAGAGGGGTTGGCGGGTGGTGGCACACAATGCAGATAGTCCGGTTAGCCAATGTGTGGGAGCACTGGTTGGTCGGGCCAATTGAGGTAGTATGTACATGTATGTATATGTAACAGTCTAACTTTACGGCGTCGCCCCGACCCGGGCGCCTCTGCACACATCAACAACGGTCGCCCACAAAGCATCTTTACCCATCGCTCCACAAAGGCCGCGGCCCTTGCAGAGCAAGGGGAACCACTACTTCAAGGTCTCAAAGCGAGTGACGTAACCGATTGAAACGCTATTAGCGCAGACCACCGCTAACTAGCTAGCCATTTCACATCCGTTACACCCACCCCCCTTTCCGCAGCAACCAGTGATCCGGGTCAACAGCATCAATGTAACAGTACAACTTTAGACCGTCCCCTCGCCCCGACACGGGCGCGAACCAGGGACCCTCTGCACATTTCAACAACTGACACCCACGAAGCGTCGTCACCCATCGCTCCACAAAAGCCGCGGCCCTTGCAGAGCAAGGGGAACCACTACTTCAAGGTCTCAAAGCGAGTGACGTAACCGATTGAAACGCTATTAGCGCGGACCACCGCTAACTAGCTAGCCATTTCACATCCGTTACATATAGTTAAAGTGACTATGCATATATGATAAACAGAGAGTAGCTGCAGCGTAAAAGAGGGGTTGGGGGGGTGGGCATATAATGCAAATAGTCCGGGTAACTGTTTGGTTACCTGTTCAGGAGTATTATGGCTTGGGGGTAAAAACTGTTGAGAAGCCTTTTTGTCCTAGACTTGGCACTCCGGTACCGCTTGCCGTGTGGTAGTAGAGAGAACAGTCTATGACGGGTGGCTGGGGTCTTTGACAATTTTTAGGGCCTTCCTCTGACACTGCCTGGTGTAGAGGTCCTGGATGGCAGGCAGCTTTGATGTACCGGGCCCTACGCACTACCCTCTGTAGTGCCTTGCGGTCGGAGGCCGAGCAATTGCTGTACCAGGCAGTGATGCAACCGGTCAGGATACTCTCGATGTTGCAGCTGTAACCTTTTGAGGATCTCAGGACCCATGCCAAATCTTTTTAGTTTCCTGAGGGGGAATAGGCTTTGTCGTGCCCTCTTCACGACTGTCTTGGTGTGTTTAGACCATTCTAGTTTGTTGTTGATGTGGACACCAAGGAACTTGAAGCTCTCAACCTGCTCCACTACAGCCCCGTCGATGAGAATGGGGGTGTGCTCGATGCTCCTTTTCCTGTAGTCCACAATAATTTCCTTAGTCTTGGTTACGTTGAGGGATACCACCCGGCCAGGTCTCTGATCTCCTCCCTATAGGCTGTCTCGTCGTTGTCGGTGATTAGGCCTACCACTGTTGTGTCGTCTGCAAACTTAATGATGGTGTTGGAGTCGTGCCTGGCCATGCAGTCGTGGGTGAACAGGGAATACAGCAGGGGACTGAGCACGCACCCATGGGGAGCTCCAGTGTTGAGGATCAGCGTGGCAGATGTGTTGCTACCTACCCTTACCACCTGGGGACGGCCCGTCAGGAAGTCCAGGATCCAGTTGCAGAGGGAGGTGTTTAGTCTCAGGTTCCTTAGCTTAGTTCATGAGCTTTGATGGTACTATGGTGTTGAACGCTGAGCTGTAGTCAATGAATAACATTCTCACATAGGTGTTCCTTTTGTCCAGGTGGGAAAGGGCAGTGTGCAGTGCAATAGAGATTGCGTCATCTGTGGATCTGTTTGGGTGGTATGCAAATTGGAGTGGGTCTCGGGTTTCTGGGATAATGATGTTGATGTGAGCCATTACCAGCCTTTCAAAGCACTTCATGTCTACAGATGTGAGTGCTACAGGTCTGTAGTCATTTAGGCAGGTTGCCTTTGTGTTCGTGGGCACAGACTATGGTGGTCTGCTTGAAACATGTAGGTATTACAGACTCAATCAGGGACATGTTGAAAATGTCAGTGAAGACACCTGCTAGTTGGTCAGCACATGCCCGGAGCACACGTCCTGGTAATCCTTCTGGCCCCGCAGCCTTGTGTATGTTAACCTGTTTAAATGTCTTACTCACGTCGGCTACGGAGAGCGTGATCACACAGTCGTCCGGAACAGTTGATGCTCTCATGCATGCCTCAGTGTTGCTTGCCTCGAAGCGAGCATAGAAGTGATTTAGCTTGTCTGGTAGGCTCGTGTCACTGGGCAGCTCACGGCTGTGCTTCCCTTTGTAGTCTGTAATAGTTTGCAAGCCCTGCCACATCCGGCGAGCGTTGGAGCCAGTGTAGTATGATTCAATCTTAGCCCTGTATTGTCGCTTTGCTTGTTTGATGGTTCGTCGCAGGGCATAGCGGGATTTCTTTTAAGCTTCCGGGTTAGAGTCCCACACCTTGAAAGCGGCACCTCTACCCTTTAGCTCAGTGCGAATGTTTCCTGTAATCCATGGCTTCTGGTTGGGTTATGTACGTACAGTCACTGTGGGGACGACGTCCTCGATGCACTTATTGATAAAGTCAGTGACTGATGTGGTGTATTCCTCAATGTCATCGGAACAATCCCGGAACATGTTCCAGTCTGTGATAGCAAAACATTCCTGTAGTTTAGCATCTGCTTCATCTGACCACTTTTTTATAGACCGAGTCACTGGTGCTTCCTGCTTTCATTTTTGCTTGTGAGCAGGAATCAGGAGGATAGAGTTGTGGTCGGATTTACCAAATGGAGGGCGAGGGAGAGCTTTGTACTCTGTATATGGAGTACAGGTGATCTCACATTTTTTTCCCTCTGGTTGCACATTTAACATGTTGATAGAGATTTGGTAGAACTGATTTAAGTTTCCCTGCATTAAAGTCTCCGGCCACTCGAAGCGCCGCCTCTGGGTGAGTTGTTTCCTGTTTGCTTATTCCCTTATACAGCTGACTGAGTGCGGTCTTAGTGCCAGCATCTGTTTGTGGTAGTAAATAAACAGCCACGAAAAGTATAAATGAGAACTCTCTAGGCAAGTAGTGTGGACTGCAATTTATCACAATATACTCTACTTCAGGCGAGCAAAATCTAGAGACTTCCTTAGTTTTCGTGCATCAGCTGTTGTTTACAAATATGCCCCTCGTCTTACCGGAGTGTGCTGTTCTATCCTGCCGGTGCAGCGTATATCCTGCTAGCTGCGTGAAACATAGGATATTACAGTTTTTCATGTCCTATTGGTAGGATATTCGTGGTCGTACCTCATCTAATTTATTGTCCAATGATTGCACGTTGGGGAGTAATATTGACGGTAACGGCAGCTTTCCAACTCGCCTTCTGCGGGTCCTGACAAGGCATTCGGCTCTTCGTCCTCTGTACCTGCGTTGCTTCCTCTTGTGAATTACTGGGATGTCGGCCCTGCCGGGTGTTTGGAGAATATCATGTGAGTCTTGCTTGTTGTTGAAAAAGTATTTGTCTAATCCGAGGTGAGTGATCGCTGTCCTGATATCCAGAAGCTCTTTTCTGCCGGAAGATACGGTTGCAGAAACATTATGTACAAAATAAGTTACAAATAACGTGAAAAAAACACATAATAGCACAATTGGTTGGGCGCCCGTAAAACTGCTGCCATTTCTTATGGCGCCATTTTACATGTGCCGAAGATGCATCCAATGGTAGATGTAGAGAAGATGAATGTGCAAGTAGAGATACTGGGCTGCAAAGGAGCAAGGTAAATAAATAAATAAATAAATACAGTATTGGGATGAGGTAGTTGGATGGGTTATTTACAGATGGGCTAAGCTACAGGTGCAGTGATCTGTGAGCTGCTCTGACAGCTGGTGCTTAAAGCTAGTGAGGAAGATATGTGTCTCCAGCTTCAGTGATTTTTGCAGTTCGTTCCAGTCATTGGCAGCAGAGAATTGAAAGGAAAGGTGACCAAAGGAGGAATTGGCTTTGGGGGTGACCAGTGAGATATACCTGCTGGAGCGCGTGCTACGGGTGGGTGCTGCTATGGTGACCAGTGAGCTGAGATAAGGCGGGGCTTTACCTAGCAAAGACTTGTAGATGACCTAGAGCCAGTGGGTTTGGCGATGGATATGAAGAGAGTGCCAGCCAACGAGAGCATACAGGTCGCAGTGGTGGGTAGTATATGGGGCTTTGGTGACAAAACGGATGGCACTGTGATAGACTGCATCCAATTTGCTGAGTAGAGTATTGGAGGCTATTTTGTGAATGACATCGCCAAAGTCAAGGATCGGTAGAATAGTCCATTTTACGGGGGTATGTTTGGCATCATGAGTGAAGGATGCTTTGTTGCGAAATAGGAAGCCGATTCTAGATTTAATTTTGGATTGGAGATGTTTAATGTGAGTCTGGAAGGAGAGTTTACAGTCTAACCAGACACCTAGGTATTTGTAGTTGTCCACATATTCGAAGTCAGAACCGTCCAGAGTAGTGATGCTGAATGGGTGGGTAGGTGCGGGCAGCGATCGGTTGAAGAGCATGCATTTAGTTTTACTTGCATGTAAGAGCAGTTGGAGGCCACGGAAGGAGAGTTGTATGGCATTGAAGCTCGTCTGGAGGTTAGTTAACACAGTGTGCAAAGAAGGGCCAGAACTATACAGAATGGTGTCGTCTGCGTAGAGGTGGATCAGAGAATCACCAGCAGCAAGAGCGACATCATTGATGTATACAGAGAAGAGAGTAGGCCCGAGAATTGAACCCTGTGGCACCCCCATAGAGACTGCCAGAGGTCTGGACAACAGGCCCTCCGATTTGACACATTGAACTCTATCAGAGAAGTAGTTGGTGAACCAGGCGAGGCAATCATTTGAGAAACCAAGGCTGTTGAGTCTGTCAATCACCACTTTCTTATCGGCAGAGTCAAAAGCCTTGGCCAGGTCGATGAATACAGCTGCACAGTATTGTCTCTTATCGATGATATCGTTTAGGACCTTGATCGTGGCTGAGGTGCACCCATGACCAGCTCTGAAACCAGATTGCATAGCGGAGAACGGTGGGATTCTAAATGGTTGGTAATCTGATTCTTAACTTGGCTTTCGAAGACCGTAGAAAGGCAGGGTAGGATAGATATAGGTCTCTAGCAGTTTGGGTCTAGAGTGTCTCTCCCTTTGAAGAGGGGGATGACCGCAGCTGCTTTCCAATCTTTGGGAATCTCAGACGATACGAAAGAGAGGTTGAACAGGCTCGTAATAGGGGTTGCAACAATTTCGGCAGATCATTTTAGAAAGAGAGGGTCCAGATTGTCTAGCGCGGCTTATTTGTAGGGGTCCAGAATTTGCAGCTCTTGCAGAACATCAGCTATCTGGATTTGGCTGAAGGAGAAATGGGGGAGGCTTGGGCTAGTTGCTGTGGGATGTGCATGGCTGTTGACCGGGGTTGGGGTAGCCAGGTGGAAAGCACGGCCAGCCGTATTAAAATCTTTCTTGAAATTCTCAATTATAGTGGATTGTCATGACGCTGGCCTGGGGGTAGGTTTATGACAGTCATAAATACCTCTTTCCCCCTTTTCCCTCTCTCTACCCTACTGATGTGACATTTGAAAATCCTTTGGTTAACATAGAGATTCTGGGAACATCAGAAGGTGGGGGGGAAATGAACTATATTCTGGTAATCCGACCAATTGAACATATGCGGTGATACTTAATGAATATGATGTCAGTTTGGTTGTCATCTGAGACATTCTGATCAATGATAGAATGACAAACTCTACAGTGGAAAGTCGGCACATTGTAGTTATCGGAGTCACATGGAATTGTTGTTCAATTTAAATGTTTGAATATAAAATTATTGGTGAAGAGATTAAATGTAATTTTAGCTTCCAAATGAGAGATTTGGGTTTTCATAAGATTATGAACCCAGCCCCCTTTTCTTTTAAGTAACTAGCTGTCATATCTGTCCTGCCCGCTAGCGACGTTTTCCTTTATGACGTAATTTGTAATCAAGGTATGATTCATTCTGTGTATATGTAATTCTGTGTGATTAGTTAGGTATTTAGTAAATAAATCATTTAACCCAATTTTGTATTGCTGATTCAACTTGTTAGCCGGGGTTCGTGAAGATAACCAAGAATTTACAACTTTCAGATGAGACTGAATTAAGGTGACGATTAATATTGACTGCTATTGATGTAAAATATTACTAGGTCTTTAAGAGTTTATTCGGAAGATAACAGCTCTATAAATATTATTGTGGTGCCCCGACTCTCTAGTTAATTACATTTACATGATTAGCTCAATCAGGTAATATTAATTGCGGAGAAACGGTTTTATAGAATAGCATGTCATATCACTTAATCCGGCATAGCCAAAGACACGGCAGGATTTATCGGTGGTGACAGTGTTTCATAGCCTCAATGCAGTGGGCAGCTGGGAGGAGGTGCTCTTATTTTCTATGGACTTTACAGTGTCCCAGAACTTTTTTGAGTTTGTGCTACAGGGTGCAAATTCTGCTTGAAAAAGCTAGCCTTAGCTTTCCTAACTGCCTGTGTATATTGGTTCCTAACTTCCCTGAAAAGTTGCATATCACGTGGGCTATTCGATGCTAATGCAGAACACCACAGGATGTTTTCGTGCTGGTCAAGGGCAGTCATGTCTGGAGAGAACCAAGGGCTATATCTGTTTCTGGTTCTACATTTTTGAATGGGGCATGCTTATTTAAGATGGTGAGGAAGGCACTTTTGAAGAGCAACCAGGCATCCTCTACTGACGGGATGAGGTCAATATCCTTCCAGGATACCTGGGCCAGGTCGATTAGAAAGGCCTGGTCGCTGAAGTGTTTTAGGGAGCGTCTGACAGTGATGAGGGGTGGTCGTTTGACCGCAGACCCATTACGGATGCAGGCAATGAGGCAGTGATCGCTGAGATCTTGGTTGAAAACAGCAGAGGTATATTTGGAAGGCAAGTTGGTTAGAATGATATCTATGAGGGTGCCCGTGTTTACAGCTTTGGGGTGGTACCTGGTAGGTTCATTGATAATTTGTGTGAGATTGAGGGCATCAAGCTTAGATTGTATGATGGCTGGGGTGTTAAGCATGTCCCAGTTTAGGTCACCTAGCAGCACGAGCTCTGAAGATAGATTGGGAGCAATCAGTTCACATATGGTGTCCAGAGCACAGCTGTGGGCAGAGGGTGGTCTATCGCACGCGACAACAGTGAGATACTTGTTTCTGGAAAGGTGGATTTTTAAAAGTAGAAGCTCAAATTGTTTGGGTACAGACCTGGATAGTAAGACAGAGCTCTGCAGGCTAACACCAAACCCTTTGGCAGTTCTATCTTGTCTGAAAATGTTATAGTTAGGGATGGAAATTTCAGGGTTTTTGGTGGTCTTCCTAAGCCAGGATTCAGACACCGCTAGGACATCTGGGTTGGCAGAGTGTACTAAAGCAGTGAATAAAACAAACTTAGGGAGGAGGCTTCTAATGTTAACATGCATGAAACCAAGGCTTTTACGGTTACAGAAGCCAACAAATGAGAGCACCTGGGGAATGGCACCTCTTTAAAGCTGAAAGAGGAAAGGGTCTTCCACAAACTGTTGCCACAAAGTTGAAAGCACAGAATCGTCTAGAATGTAATTGTATGCTGTAGCGTTAAGATTTCCCTTCAATGGAACTAAGGGGCCTAGCGTGAACCATGAAAAACAGGCATAGATCATTATTCCTCCTCCACCAAACTTTACAGCAGTGGCATGTATTCATGGATGCCAAGGGAAGCCAGGCTTCCCAAAACATTTGACAAATAAAATGTTTTGAAAACATCAAATCATTTATCTTTCATCTTTCTGTGTTTCATAATTTTCCTTCAATTCTCAAGAGGCTGAATGTATCACAGGACAAAAGCACCCGAGCGAGCGAAACAGCGCCCCTCTATCTCGGTACGTATAGGTCGTCTATATGATTCTGTCTGGTTCAAACGAATATGACATTGTTGCCACCCGTAGCATTGAAGGCAAGGGAAGTCAGCCAGGAATCTGGCGTCCCCTTAACAAAAAAGTATAACAAATTAGCCAACCAGCGTTGAGCTGAACTGAGCAAGCTCAACTGTGAATGGTCCTGGCACACCAATACAAAGTTGTCCAGTGGCTAGATAGCTAAAATTGTCCCTTTCCTAAATTAGCCATGGATGGAGATCGGGATTTGGACCTGTGGTTTTACTTAATTCTCCTTACTGGCCAACCTCTCCTTGTCCGAGTCTGTAATACCAACATATTTTTAGCAGATCACCATAGTCCCTGTGCCCAAGAACACTAAGGTAACCTGCCTAAATGACTATCGACCTGTAGTACTCATGTCAGTAGCCTTCAAGTGCTTTGAAAGGCTGGTCATGGCTCACATCAGGAACCATCATGCCGGAAACCTTAGACCCACTCCAACTCGCATACCGCCCCAACAGATCCACCGATGACTAAATCTCAATCATACTCCACACTGCCCTTTCCCACCTGTACAAAAGGAACACCTATGTGAGAATGCTGTTCATTGACTACAGCTCAGCGTTCAACACCATAGTACCCACAAAGCTCATCACTAAGCTAAGGACCCTGGGACTAAAACACCTCCCCCTGCAACTGGATCCTGGACTTCCTGACGGGCTGCAACCAGGTGGTAAGGGTAGGAAACAACACATCTGCCAGACTGATCCTCAACACTGGGGCCCCTCAGGGGAGCATACTTAGTCCCCTCCTGTACTCGTTCACCCACCCGCAGTTGCAAAGCATGACTCCAACACCATTATTAAGTTTGCTGACGACACAACAGTGGTAGCTCTGATCACCAACAACGATGAGACAGCCTATAGGGAGGAGGTCAGAGACATGGCAGTGTGGTGCCAGGACAACAACCTCTCCCTCAATGTGAGCAAGACAATCGTGGACTATAGGAAAATGAGGGACAAACATTAACATTGACGGGGCTGAAGTGGAGCGGGTCGAGAGTGTCCACATCACCAACAAACTATCATAGTCCAAACACACCAAGACAGTTGTGAAGATGCATGACAACACCTTTCCCCTCTCGGGAAACTGAAAAGATCTGGCATGGGTCCCCAGATCCTCAAAAGGTTCTACAGCTGCACCATCGAGAGCATCCTGACCTGTTGAATCACCGCCTGGTTATGGCAACTGCTCGGCATCCGACCATAAGGAAAGTAGTGAGTACAGAAAGTAGTGAGTACGGCCCAGTACATCACTGGGGCCAAACTTTCTGACATCCAGGACCTATATACTAGGCGGTGTCAGAGGAAGACCCCAAAAATAGTCAGTCACCCATGTCATAGACTGTTCTCTCTGCTACCGCACGGCAAGCGGTACCGGAGCACCAAGTCTAGGACCAAAAGGCTCCTTAACAGCTTCTACCCCAAGCAATAAGACTGCTGAACAATTAATCAAATGGCCACCCTGACCTTTTTTACATTGTAAAATCAAACAGGGTTTGCTGGGGTTGTCACTGTGCTACTCGCTGTTTATTGTCTATGCATAGTCACTTTACAAATGACCTCGACTAACCTGTACCCCCGCACATTGACTCTACTGGTACCCCCTGTATATAGCCTTTTTTTTGTGTGTGTGTGTGTAATTGTTTTGTTACTTATTTTTTTTATTTTTTAGCTTATTGAGTAAATATTTTCTTAACTCTATTTCTTGAACTGCATTATTGGTTAAGGGCTTGTAAGTAAGCATTTCAGTGTAAGGTCTACACCTGTTGTATTCGGCGCATATGACAAATACTATTTGATTAGATGATGTTGAAATGGTGCTGGAATAGTAGAGGCAGATACTGTTTTCTTTGTGACTTGCGGAAACTAAATCAATAGCTGTTTAGTGGTCCGAAAATGTCGGAAACATTAACTTGCTTGACCATGCTGTATGTCATGCAGTGGCGACCCATTATTGTTTTTAACTCCACCTGTTTAGCTAAACAAATATAAATATCAGTTGAAGTCGGAAGTTTACATACACCTTAGCCAAATACATTTAAACTCAGTTTTTCACAATTCCTGACATTTGATCAAATAAAAAATTCCCTGTCTTAGGTCAGTTAGGATCACCACTATATTTTAAGAATGTGAAATGTCAGAATAATAGTAGAGAGAATTATTTATTTCAGCTTTTATTTCTTTCACCGCATTCCCAGTGGGTCAGAAGTTAACATACATTCGATTAGTATTTGGTAGCATTGCCTTTAAATTGTTTGGAGCCTTCCACAAGCTTCCCACAATAAGTTGGGTGAATTTTGTCCCATTCCTCCTGACAGAGCTGGTGTAACGGAGTTAGGTTTGTAGGCCTCCTTGCTCGCACATACTTTTTCAGTTCTGCCCACAAATTCTCTATGGGATTGAGGTCATGGCTTTTTTTGACTTTGTTGTCCTTAAGCCATTTTGCCACAACTTTGGAAGTATGCTGTCATTGTCCATTTGGAAGACCCATTTGCGACCAAGCTTTAACTTCCTGACTGATGTCTTGAGATGTTGCTTCAATATATCCACATAATTTTCCTTGCTAATGATGCCATCTATTTTGTGAAGTGCACCAGTCCCTCCTACAGCAAAGCACCCCCACAACATGATGCTGCCACCCCCGTGGCATGCCAACGATGGTCATTATGGCTTACAGTTCTATTTTTGTTTCATCAGACCAGAGGACATTTCTCCAAAAAGTATGATCTTTGTCCCCATGTGCAGTTGTAAACCGTAGTCTGGCTTTTTTATGGCAGTTTTGGAGCAGTGGCTTCTTCCTTCCTGAGCGGCCTTTCAGGTTATGTCGATATAGGACTTGTTTTACTGTGGATATAGATACTTTTGTACCTGTTTCCTCCAGAATATTCACAATGTCCTTTGCTGTTGTTCTGGGATTGATTTGCACTTTTCACACCAAAGTACGTTCATCTCTAGGAAACAGAACGCGTCTCGTTCCTGAGCGGTATGATGGCTGCGTGGTCCCATGGTGTTTATACTTGCTTACTATTGTTTGTACAGATGAACGTGGTACCTAGAGGTGTTTGGAAATTGCTCCCAAGGATGAACCAGACTTGTGGAGGTCTACAATTCTTTTTCTGAGGTCTTGGCTGATTTCTTTTGATTTTCCTATGTCAAGCAAAGAGGCACTGAGTTTGAAGGTAGACCTTGAAATACATCCACAAGGTACACCTCCAATTGACTCAAAGCTTCTAAAGCCATGACATCATTTTCTGGAATTTTCCAAGCTGTTTAAAGGCACAGTCAACTTAGTGTATGTAAAATCTGATCCACTGGAATTGTGATACAGTGAATTATAAGTTAAATAATCTGTCTGTAAACAATTGTTGGAAAAGTTACTTGTGTCATGCCAAAACTATAGTTTGTTAACAAGAAATTTGTGGAGCGGTTGAAAAACGAGTTTTAATGACTCCAACCTAAGTGTATGTAAACTTCCGACTTCAACTGTATATATACACAGTGCATTCGGAAAAGTGTTCAGACCCCTTGACTTTTTTCATATTGTTACATTATAGCCGTATCCTAAAATGGCAACAAACAAAAAAATCTACACACAATACTGCATAATGACAAAGTGAAAAGGTTTTGACATTTTTTCTAATTAATTTGTTTTTTAAACAGAAATACCTTACTTACGAAATTGAACTCAGGTGCATCCTGTTTCCATTGATCATCCTTGAGATGTTTCTACAACTTGATTGGAGTCCACCTGTGGTAAATTAAATTGATTGGACATGATTTGAAAAGGCACACACCTGTCTATATAAGGTCTCACAGTTGACAGTTTATGTCAGAGTAAAAACAAAGCCATGAGGTCAAAGGAATTGTCCGTAGAGCTCCGAGACAGGACGGTGTCGGGGTACAGATCTGGGTAAGGGTACCAAAACATTTCTGCATCATTGAAGGTCCCCAAGAACACAGTGGCCTCCATCATTCTTAAATGGAAAAAGTTTGGAACCACAAAGATTCTTCCTAGAGCTGGCCGCCCGGCCAAACTGAGCAATCGGGGGAGAAGGGCCTTGGTCAGGGATGTGACCAAGAACCCGGTGGTCACTCTGACAGAGCTCCAGAGTTCCTCTGTGTAGATGGGAGAACCTTCCAGAAGGGCAACCATCTCTGCCGTACCCCACCAATCAGGCCTTTATGGTAGAGTGGCCAGACGGATGCCAGACCTCAGTAAAACACATATGACAGCCCGCTTAGAGTTTGCCAAAAGGCACATAAAGGACTCACACCATGAGATACAAGATTCTCTGGTCTGATAAAATCAAGATTGAACTCTTTGACCTGAATGCCAATTCCTTCTGGAGGAAACCTGGCACCATCCCTACTGTGAAGCATAGTGGTGGCAGCGTCATGCTGTGGGGATTTTTCACTGGCAGGGACTGGGAGACTAGTCAGGATTGAGGGAAAGATGAACGGAGCAAAGGACAGAGAAATCCTTGATGAAAACCTGCTCCAGAGCAATCAGGACTTCAGACTGGGGGCGAAGGTTCACCTTCCAACAGGACAACAACCCTAAGCACACAGTCAAGAACACGCAGGATTGGCTTCAGGACACGTCTGTGAATGTCCTTGAGTGGCCGAGCCAGAGCCTGGACTTGAACCCGATCAAACATCTCTGGAGAGACCTGAAAATAGATGTGCAGCGATGCTCCCCATCCAACCTCACAGAACTTGAGAGGATCTGCAGAGAACAATGTGAGAAATTCCCAATATACAGGTGTGCCAAGCTTGTAGCATCATACCCAAGAAGACTCAAGGTTGTAATCGCTGCCAAAGGTTTTTCAACAAAGTACAAGTACAGGGTCTGAATACTTATGTAAATGTTCATTAAAAAAATTCTAAAAACCTGTTTTGACCTAGAAATCACAGTCACAAGGCATGAATTAACAGGATTTATAGAACAAACATCACAATTACACAACACATAGGTTGTAATATGGCTTTTTTGGGGGGGTGGGGTTGACTTCCCCAGTGATTTTATCCATGCCCCGCTACTGCTTTGCAGTTGGCACTCTGTATTCGGGCAGGTAGCGTTATCCAGGCATCCACAAACCCAGATTCATCGGTCGGACTGCCAGATGCATGATTCATCACTCCAGAGAAGTGTTTCCGCTGCTCCAGAGTCCAATGGCGGCAAGCTTTACACCACTCCAACCGACGCTTGGCATTGCGCATGGTGATCTTAGGCTTATATGCGGCTGCTCTTCATTTCATGAAGCTCCTGACAAACAGTTTTTGTGCTGACGTTGCTTCCAGAGGCAGTTTGGAACGTGGTAGTGAGTGTTGCAACCGAGGACAAATTATTTTTATGTGCTTCACCAGTCCCATTCTGTGAGGTTGTGAGGCCTACCAATCCGAGACTGAGCCGTTGTTGCTCCTAGACTTTTCCACTTTACAATAACAGCACTTACAGTTGACCGGGGCAGCTCTAGCACCGCAGAAATGTGATCAACTGACTTGTTGGAAAAGTGACAGTGCCACGTTGAAATTCATGGAGCTATTCAGTAAGGCCATTCTACTGCCAATGTCTGATAAAAACTACATGCCACCCCCACTTCGTGTCACTTGCTACATATCGAGCCCACTGCCATTGAGGCTGCTAATGCTGTCTCTGGCTCATACTCCAGCACAGTAGCTGGCGGTAATGCACCCCCCCCCCCCCCCCCCCCCCACCCCCACCCACCCAGCACTGCTTTCCCGCAGTTCTGTTAAGGTTACGGCAAGGGGAGTAGCTAGCTAAGGCACCGGTACCCTACACAGTGTCCTTCACCTGTGCCCACTGCCATTGAGGTTGATAACGCTGTCTCTGGCCCACACTCCAGCACAATAGGTGGCGCTAATGCACCAACATTGGATGCTAACCACTGAAAAACCTCACTGTACAAGGAGGATGCTAGCTAGCTAGGCGACACCTATACCTCAGTGCAGTGTTGCCAAGTTAGCAACTTTCTCCCTATATTTAGCGAGTATTCAGACCCCTCTAGCGACACATTTTCAAAAAAGCGACTAGCGACAAATCTAGCGACTTTTTCTAGTGTTATCAGAGACTTTTGGAGACTGGCGTGAAAGCACGTATCGTTCTTACTCTTCTCAACGAGCAGCGGGTGCTGCCGGGGGCCCCACCAAACCCCACCACACCCCTGTCCCAAAGCACTCACAGGCGGCCCAGTACTCGCGCTGCAGTCAGAGCAGGAGATGTTCACTCCTCCGGGGCAAGACTGCAAATGAATCGCGCATGCGGGAAGCCGCCGCTGGCTAATCCCGCCCTGGTTGACATTACTTTTTTTTTTTTTTTACTGAATTAAGGCCAGACTAGTTACCATAATTTTCTCACATTGCCATTGACAGTTTTTTCTATTGTCTCTTTTTGGTCGTTTTAGATTGTATACAAAATAAAATGTTATGGTTAAAAATGTTCATGTTTTACTGTGACTTGTTGTCGGCCCCTAAGTGGACCATAAGGTTAAAAACCAAACCAAATTAAGTTAACTAAAAAAATAAAATAAAAAAATGAATAAAATTAAGTAACTCCGCCAGTGTCTCCCTTTTGGATCACTAGCCCGGATAAAGGAGGAGGGTTGGAATTGTGACAATAAAAAAAAACAAGAATCGACAGAATAAAGTTCATTTGTAGTTCTAAACATATTTAGGGTGTTTTTTACTCACTTTTTATCTCTCCCACTGCGTTATTGCTCTCTCCTACAGCGTCCATCACAATTACATGCACATGGCCAATTATGCAAATTAGGTGATGGCGTCATTTGGCGACTTTTAGGACAGTCAATAGCTACTTTCCTTACTGAGGAGATGGAAACTGCCTCAGAGGGGGGACACCGGTACACACCGCACTGATCAATGAGGTGGGGTTACTCAAGTTAATTGACTGGCTGATAGACAACTACTACTAAGAATAATTATAGGCCTCCTGACAATGACCAATAATTGTTGGAAATAGGACCTCTCTCCCTCTCTGGGATTTTTTTCTCAAAAATAATTATACAATTTGGTCATAAAAAAACATGCGTAATAAGAACAAAGTGCCATTATCCCTAGCCTATCAGCAAAATGTAGCAACTCAAGCAAGAGTGGGAACATAAATCTAAAATTCTAGAATGGCAAATTTGGGTCAAGCAGTGCGCTGTTGAAGTGCAGTGAAGTGAGAGAGATTGATAGCGAGATTGATAGCACTTGTGACTGGCCAAAGGTTCTAACTGTAGAGCTAAACGTAATGTGATTGGCTCAAAGGCAATCCATATGACAGTCCGGCCTCTGTCTTAGTAGTGGGGAGATGGATGTTGACGTCTCAATGAACAAGGCAGAGCCAAAAGGACTGATACGGACAGTGGTGATGCAGAGATGGCAGCAGAAGTGGAACAGAGACACTAAGCCAGAGCAGGCATCTATTCCGAGGAATGTTGGTTAGGGGAGGACGGCAGGAAGAGACAGAAGAGAGAGGGCCATCTTTACAAGACTAAGTGTGGGACACAGCCGGTTGAATACAACATTAAATATGATAGGAAAGCATCCAACAAGAATGTATGATTACTGGCAGGAAACAGAGAAAGTGGAGCATGTACTGATACAGTGTGGATATGAGAGGGAAAGAGAGAATGAGATCCAGTATAAGGCAGAAGGGGATACAGAAATTGAGTTTAAAGAGCATACTGAGTAGAACATCATTAGATACAGTCCCAAATATGTTATATTTTTTAAGAGAAACAGGGCTGGCAGGTAGGATTTAGTTCCTCCCTCTCTGGCCCACACTCCAGTACAGTAGGTGGCGGTAATGCACCATAACATTCAATGCCAACCTCAGATAAACCCCACTGAAGAAAAAGTCAGGCCTCTGTCTGCCACTTTGCGTTGTTTTTGTGCAACCAAATCCAGTGTGCAGCCCCCCGGAATCAGTCCTTGCATTTCCTCTTTCAGGAAAATAACTGCTTTGAAATGGTATGGGGGTAACTTACTCCTTCCATCATCCTTTTAGAGTATACCAACACCCTCTATCCATCATTGACCATGTCACATCTCTGGTCCTGTCCATCTGTCCTCCATGTCTACACAGGTATGTGTGTCTGGTCTATGAGCAGACTGGCTCGGTGCCTCTCCTGCACCGAGCCAGTCCTCACCAACCTCTCTGGAGACAACCCTGGAAAGATCAATATCCAAGTCTTTCGACAGACATACGGACTGGGAACTCCCGTAGCTGGGACCTGCTATCATCCAGAATAGGATGACTATGTCCCTAAACTCTATGAACAACTGTCTGGAAAATAAACAGACTTGTGAGATACATGAGTATCCTGAAATTGGCTGCATTATAAATTGACTTGTGAGTATCATGGGATTCACATTATGTAGCTAAACTACAGAAACCCCAACAATTAAGCCTTTTTTTGTTTGTGCCACTCGCTTACTTTACCATTGTGTACTGTGAGCAATGACCTATATTTTCTCATTATGACCCATTGACAATGAATCTCACTATCCCCATGATCAGTCACAATAAAACAACTCATAATCTAGAGTTGTGTTCAATTCTTTGTAAGCATTCTCATTTACTAGTGTGTTTACAGTTTTAATTAGTTACTCCCTATAGAATCAGTTCTCCTTTTTGTAGACACTGGCAATGGTGCTGGAGATAATTCATATGAGAACGTGCCGCAGTGCCCCTGAAAATTAAACCTGAGCCTGCACAAGCCATGGCACAATTCCAAAAATAGAAAATGCATTCAGTAGTGGACCTTGAATGTGGCCAAGTTGACCTGTATCTGTAAAGAACAATCAATGTCAGCTGACAGTATATGTGAAAGAAATACAAATTTACTGCAAATTTACTTGCACTTTGAGCATTGAGGTGCTGTTTATCTATTAAACATGTACTTTACTGTAACCAAGTCTGATCTAATAAATGATCATCTATTAAATACCCATAGTAATAAACCACATGGGAGCATAGATTGCAGTGTGAGGAGTCTCTTTACCATAAGGAAAATATAAGGAAAATATGGAAATAAAATAAACATCCCAATGAAGTCAAAACTTTGTGTGATGAGCACTTTATTTACAAATATAATTAAAAGCTTGGATGACAGACTCATGCTCTCTCTTAATCCTGAAAAACAAAATTAAAGTGCATGCAATAATAAAGCATTTATTTTACTGATCTGGTTGATAAGAAAATATACAGCTTGTAGAGTGTGGAGGTTACAGCAAAAATAAGGATTAATTTCAGTTGGAAATTTCAGAGCAAGAAACCAATTGCCCGATTGATTCGACTTTCAAATACTGAACGAAGAGGAAGGAGAAAAATGTAATTATTATTATTTTAAATCGATTTGAGTAACAGTTAAAATAGTACAATACGAAAATAAGTAAAAGCTCTCCAAAAAATCCTTCTATACACAAAATACATGTCCCTCCCCAAGCCCCGACAAAGCCCTTTGTGCTACCTGGGAGTAGGGATTCACATGTGTCTGTGTCTGGAATGACACCCTATTCCCTACATAGTGCATTATTTTATATACTATATAGTGCACTAACCAGAGCCCCAAAAGTACTGCACTACATAGGCAATAGTGTGTCATGACTCAACCATGTGGTATTCACATTACCTGCCAGTGCAGAGAATCAGTATGATACAGTGGTATCAGGGTGCATTGCAAGTCTCCCGCTTCAGTGTCTCATGTCAAGTCAATAATCAAATTCTCTCCAAAAGGAGGAGTCACATTTATTTACTGTACCATTACGTAGACTATGACTTTAAACATGTTCTCAACGTATCAAATTGCTTTAAATTTTCCATAAAAATTTCCTGATGAATATAAAAAGCAAAAAGAGTTGAAGGAACTGGAAGCAGGGCCAAGAAGACAATAAGGCTGCAGAAGGAGGACCAGTTTGTTTTTAGTTTTTCAGCTTTAGCACAGCTTGAACAAATTATTAACCTCTAATGCATGATCATTGAGCAACACAATATTATTCACTTCTATTGTCTCTTATTCTCTCCCTCTGGTTTCCACTTTTAGTTATACTAAAAGTGTCATCATTGCACAAGAAACAGGAACACCGTGACATTGTATTGTTATTCTTTAAAACAAAGACAACCTAGGAAGTTATCCAGCATTTTTTGTCATCTTGTGACGGACACCACGAGAGAGGGGGGCCCGTTGGCTATAGACCAGCGCAGGCACTGGGCTGGTTTGTATGTGGCTGGTGTGTGTGTGTGTACACACATTTATGTGTAGCTGTGTGTGTGTGGGCATCAGTAGCTAAAGACCCTAACTGCCCGGGTCCAACCAAAACCAGACCAGGTCATATCAGGTCACGAGGCTGAGGAGGAACAGGAGGGTCGTCACACCAGACAACGAAGACGAGGTCACCAGGGCTGGCCTAGTCATCTGTAGTCATCCTTGGGGGGGTCCAGGGCCCCCAGATTACCAAAGCCCAGTCGGAGGCTCTCCATGTCGAACGTGTCGATCTCTCTCTCCTGGCGATCTAGCAGGTGCTTGATCCTCTCTGTACGCTCCTTCTGAAGGGAAGCCAGCTCCTCTTCAATCTACAAAAGCACAACTTAGTTAATTAAACTAGTGGAAGCAAGAGCATTTGGAACCAGTAAGGTATGAGTATTGCAGAATTCAACCTGCATGGGCCACTGTAGTGTGTGTGTGCATGTTTTTTCAGGTTTTGGCTTTGCTTTGATTTTTGGGTCAGCGTGGATTTGAAATTCAGCATAATTCTGTGACCACTCCGTCAACTAACTACAGACAGAAATACGCCTGCACTAGCCATGAGTAGAGCCAGACATAATTTACTGCCAATCAATCCATTACAGCCATCTTAAATCAATAAATATTAGCTGTTAATCTTTAATTTTCAGCGTTTGGTACAGATTTATTCCATTCCATAAAGCCTATAGATACAGATTACATCTGGCCCCTGAGACACGCTATCTAGACAGTGGATCAAATCAGCAGTCAGCACTTCTCTGGAAGCTATAAATCTGGGGTGTGTTCATTAGGAACCTAATGGAAAAAGACAAACTGAAACAGGGAGGGACCACCTGACATGGTCCAATAAGAAATGCACATTTTTGTTTTCCGTTGCAGAACACTTTAAAACATCTTCAGTTGCGTGTCCTGATGAATACAACCCTGATGCAGGGTTAACAATGACGTCAACTGATCCAGAAAGCCTGCAGGGCAACAGATAGTCACCAGATGGCGCCACACCACCACTGGTTGCATAATACTGTAATGATACTACTGTAGGCTACTGCCTGGGAAACAGAAACTGGATCAGGGCTGCATGTTCCTTTGTTATCAAGGAGTGATATAGCAATGACATCATTGCCTTGGAAAAACATATTATTCAAGAATTAAAAAAATATATATTCTGACTGATAAAGTGGCCTATAGTGATTTGAATGTATGCAATGCCAGGCCATCAGCATCCACTGTTCAGATGTAAATTGTCAACGGCGGTGTACAGAAGTATTGAGTGGGGAGAAGAGGTGAAAGAGAAGGTGTTGTGACACCAGATTGTAGAACACAGAAAGGAGTACATGACTCAATGACTGAATAAATACAATAGTAAGTAATGTATTATTGTTATGGAGGACCATATTACATAATCTAATATCATAAATCAATTATTCATTTTTAAAACACTGAGTAGGATTCAAAAATAGAGCATGTTGTAAGAATAATACAACACTAACATGATGGGATTTTGCAACCAAAACTGAGTGCATGACACATTTTTTGGGGCCTCCATTACAAATTAGCAGAGAGTGAAATGTGTGTCAAATGAAAGTGAAGTCGGTCTCTGTGGGTGCGTGTTGATTCTGCTTCCAGCACATTGTGCTCCACAAAGGCACTGCCTGCATGAGTGTGAGTATGTATATATGTGTCTGTCTGCGCTCTGTGCATCTGTCTGCGTATCTGTGTCTGTTTTTGTTCTAGGTGGGCTCTGTGTGTGCGTGTGTCCGTCCGTATCGGTCTGTCTCTCTCTCCATATCAGTCTGTCACTCCCCACCTCTACCTTTTGTTCGAGGTGGGCTCTGCGCAGCGAAACCTTCTGCTCCAGCTTCTGCTGCTCTCTGTCGTGCTGGGCCTCGGTCTGCATCTTGATCTTACTCTGGTAGGCATTCAGCAGCTCCATCTCCTGCTGCAGCTGCTGCCTCAGAGCCTGGCACTCGGCTTCCTGGGCCTCGTCCAGACGCAGCTGACGGGGAGAAATAAAGAGAAGACCCCAACAGAGAAAGGGGGAATAAAGAGAGAGTGAGAGAAAAGGAAACACAGGGGGAGGGGAGGGGGAGGAAAGAGGGTGGTAGAGGGAATAGAATAAGAGTGGTGAAAGAGATGAAGGGAGAGGGGCAGTGAAGAGAAGAGAAAAGAGAGGAAGAAGCGAGGAGAAAAGGAAATAGAAGAAGAGACCGGACGAGTGATGGAAATAAGAGAAGCAAAGAGGGTTACAAACTCCTACAATGACCTAAATCTCCTATGCCTTGGGGCCTAAGATTATTTGATTCCCATATGGAACTATTCTTAAATGTCAGATATTAGTTAATAAGATCTTTGACATTTATATGAATTAGTTCTTTGAGATTGTCAAAGGAAATGATCAAATATTATCTTCTTAGTTACAAAACAAATTTAGTTAGTAATCCCAACTCGGTCACCAAAACACCCGTTCTCCATTTTGTGCCGACTCACCGCCTGCGATGCCATCATCTCGTTGATGCTCTGTTCGTACTGCTCAGCCAGGATGGCCAGTTTCCTGGTCTGCTCCTCCTTAAGGGCCTTGAGCACCGTCTTGTGCTCGCTCTTGGGCGTAACCTCCATCTGGTGGTGTCTCAGGGCCTTGTACTGCTTGGTCTGGACCTTACACGTGTCCTGGAACTGCTTCTTAATCTGCAGCTCCATGGCCTGGTGGAGATGGAGATTGGAACAGGTAGGTGAATGAGGAGAGTGTTAAACACAAGCACACACACAGATGGATTTTAGGGATCCTGTTGACCCATTACATTCAGTTTCTACTGTATGTTCTTTGCCTGTCCTAATATGGTTCATCTTCCGATGAATGCAATGCCTTGTTACATTTAAGTCTTTTGTAACCAACACTTAGGATTTCCCCTTTTCCAGGACTGCGTGCACTAGCTGCACACCCCTAACCCTCACCTTGAGGTTAATGCTATTTCACTATGTCTTGCTCTATATAATCTGCTACCTGGTTAGATCAAAGCCTGTTCCTGGAGAACACCTAATGTAGCTACCAATGTAGCCATCACATTCCCAGGGTTGCATTCGCCATCTTTTCCTGGCCTCACCCGCACCTTGAGGTTCTTGGGCTGCTGCCGTAGCTCCAGGACGTGTTTGCGGTGGAGCTCTCTCTCGCGGCGGTTGTTGTACTCTATCTGGTTCTCCAGTTCTGTCTGGTGCTGAAGGCGGATCAGGTCCATGCGGAGCTTCTGAAGGGTCTTCAGCTGACGATGCTCCAGCTCCTGGGTCGATTCATCGTGTCTGATCAGCATGGCATGCTCCATCTCCTTCTGGGTCTTCTTCTTGTTCAGCTCCTGATCAGAGTGGGAGAGAGAGGGGGAGGGAGCGAGAGATATGGAGAGATAGGGAGGGATAAATGGAGAGAGAGAGAGTGGGAAGGGGAGGAGAGGGAGGAAGAGATGGGAATTATCATGGTCATCCATGACACAAACTTTGCTTTTGTATGGGAAAGGACATTTGGTCTGGAGCATCAGTGTCACGTGGTGTTGCCCTTATGGACATTGCAGAAACAAGACTACACTTCAATTCTTTGTGCATTTGTTTTCTGCTTTTTCAAGGTTCCTATTGTTCTACTATGGCAATGTCACTAGGTAAATAACATCTCAAGCACAACAGTGCCACCATACTATAGGCAATAACACAGACACTATCTCCAAATACTCCTAAAAATCTCCATTATTTCTATCCTTCAAGTCTGAAAGGAGCAGTTTCAGGGCTGGCTGGGTTTTGGTAGCTTGGTCCCAGGGCTGTTTGTGCTGAGTGGACAAGACAGTACAAGCAGATCTTGGACCAGGCTAGCTTTAGGGTATCATCCAATGTGCCCTTAGGTTTCGGGTGGACACCCATATAAGGTCTCAGACCTAATACTTTCCTACTCCCCCCCCCCCCCCCTCCTGATTTACAGAGCACATTAGGAGATTACTGCATTGTTGCCTTGCTTATACTTTCTAATCTGCTTTCCACGAGATGCAAAACCCCTTCTCTGTGTTTTTCACAAAACAATTGGAATACTGGTATTGGTCAAAGAAGTCTACGATTTGGCGAGAACATTGCTTTTCATGTTACAACATTGACCATGTGAATGTTATAGATAATCAGTTGGAGTTGGACATGTGATATTCATATCCCTATTGGATTGCATAGTGTTCACTGCACATCACTACAGACTGAACTTGAACTAAAATGTGTGTACATCCAAACAACACACATCCCACTGATTCTCCACACGTCATCCACTCCTCCTTGCCTCTCGTTTGAAATATCTATCTGTACATCTATACAATGTACCTCTCGTATCTGCTCCTGTTCAAACTCGTGCCTCTTGATCATGACTTTGCGTTTGAAGCCTCTGCAGTTCCTGTCGTAGAAGACTCTCTGTTGGCCCAGGAGAAGGGCCTCCTCCTCAGCCTGGCTGTGTTGCAAGTTCTCCTTGTGCTTCGACAAACGCTCCTGCTTCTCCTTCTTAGGGGTGTGGTGGTCCTCGTTCATCTCCTGAAGGGATGGAGATTGAAGACAGATTAAGGTTAATAAATATATATACACAATTTTCTCTACTTTTTCATATTTTTTGATACTGAATGTTATCAGATCTTCAACCAAAACGTATTATTAGATAAAGGGAACCTGAGTGAACAAATAACACAACAATGCCATACTTATTTCATTTATTAATAACACCCAATGCCCCTGTGTGAAAAAGTAATTGCCCCTTACACTCAATAAATGATTGTGCCACCTTTAGCTGCAATGACTCCAACCAAACTCTTCCTGTAGTTGTTGATCAGTCTCTCATGTCGCTGTGGAGGAATTTTCGCCCACTCTTCCATGTAGAACTGCTGTGGGTTTTCAAGAATGAACTACTCGTTTCAAGTCCTGCCACATCATCTCGATTGGGATTAGGTCTGGACTTTGACTAGACCTTTCAAAAACTTCAAATTTGTTGCTTTTTAGCCATTTTCATGTAGACTTGATTGTGTGTTTTGGATCATTGTCTTGCTGCATGACCCAGCTGTGCTTCTGCTCACAGACGGATGGCCTGACATTCTCCTGTAGTCTAAGACACTGCATCTCAGTGCAAGAGGCATCATTGCAGTACCTGGTTCGAAGCCAGGCTGCATCACATCTGGCCTTGATTGGGAGTCCCATAGGGCGGCGCACAATTGGCCCAGCGTTGTCTGGGTTTGGCTGGGGTTAGCCGTCATTGTAAACAAGAATTTGTTATTGACATGACTTGCCTAGTTAAATAAAAAAGGAAAAAATTAAAATAATTATCTGACAGAGTAGAATTCATGGTTCCTTCTATTAAGGCAAGTCATCCAGGTCTTGAGGCAGCAAAGCATACCCAAACCGTCACACTACCACCACCATGCTTGACCGTTGGTATGAGGTTATTGTGGAATGTAGTGTTTGGTTTTCGCCAGTTATAATGGGAACAATGATCCAAAACACACAATCAAGTCTGCATCAAAATGGCTAAAAGAATGGTAGTGGTAGTGTGATAGTTTGGGGATGCTTTGCTGCCTCAGGACCTGGACGACTTGCCTTAATAGAAGGAACCATCATTTCTGCTCTGTATCATCCTTTCTGCTCTGTATCCTTTCTGCTCATAGCAAGACAATGATCCAAAACACAATCAAGTCTACATCAAAATGGCTAAAAAGCAACAGTTTTGGAACTACCTAGTTAAAGTCCAAACCTAATCCCAATTGAGATGTGGCAGGACTTGAAATTAGCAGTTCATGCTTGAAAACCCACAAATGGGCCAAAATTCCTCCATACCGATGTGAGAGAAGAAGCATTTGAGTATAATTATGTTTTGCTATTTGTAAACTCAAGTTCTCTTTATTTAATATTTGGTTTTGGTTGAAGATCTGATAACATTCAAAACTATGCAAAAATAGAGTAAATCAGAAAGGGGGCAAATACTTTTTCACAGCACTGTACTTTGTTCCTACACCTTTATTTGGACTAATGGTCAGGTGTGCAGCAGATCATCTCATTATCTAAGGATTTATTTCAGGCAAAAATATAGCGATAGATAGTGGGAATTATAGACCCACTCCCTCAAACACTTTTGAGGTGTAAATACAGAAATATTTTAGATTTTGGGGTGAACTATGTAAATGTATAGTAGTGTAGAAAACAGAGTTAAATAGAAAACAGAGTAAAATAAATTATCAGTAGCTGTCTGATAAGCCAGAAGTCCCTCTGTCACCAAATTCTGACTCAGGCTGCATCACAGAAATTCAGTTTTTGGGTGAACTATCCCTCCAGTTCAGTGGAGGTTGCTGCGGGAAGGATGAATGGAGTCAATGGAATGGGGTCAAACATGTGGTTTCCAATGGTTGATCCCATTCCATTGATCCCATTCCAGCCATTACTACGAGCCATCCCCCCCTCAGTATCCTCCACTGCTACAGTTAGTGTCTGTCCCCATTCGGTTTCATGGATGTTATGATAAATCCATGGTGTCCCAAATTGTACCCTATTACATTTTTAGTGCACAACTTTTGGACTCTGGTGAAAAGTAGTGCACTATATAGGGAATCCATGTGTTAATACACTCTCAAGCTAAAACACTTTGTTAAGTGTATTAGATCCCTGATCTCTCTGTGTGGAATGATTCTTCTCTACCTACAGTTTGTTGGGATATATGCTATGGCCTAGTTCCGGTCACTAAGTGAAACATGATGTATCTAACAGTCCACAACAATGGCTCCAGTTTTGAGAAATAGTGTGTCAAGGTTCTTAGAAACAAAAACACAACTTGTGTGTGTGCGCGCGTAGTGAGTAGGAGGGGTGACTAAGGTCTTTTTCTTTTTACCGGCTTTTTCCTCCCCAATTTCGTGATATCCAATTAGTAGTTACAGTCTTGTCCCATCGCTGCAACTCCCGTACAGACTCGGCAGAGGCGAAGGTCGAGAGCTATGTGTCCCCCGAAACACGACCCTGCCAAGCCACTCTGCTTCTTGACACACTGCTCGCTTAGCTTTAAGCATCAGCTATCTGAGCAGCTTACTGATCGCTGCAGCTGTACATAGCCCTTCTGTAAATAGCCTACCAAACTACCTACCTCATCCCCATATTGTTTTTATTTACTTTTTGCACACAAGTATTTCTACTTGCACATCTATCACTTCAGTGTTCATTTGCTAAATTGCAATAACTTCTCTAGTATGGCCTATCTATTGCCTTACCTCCTTACTCCATTTGCACACACTTATTATAGATTTTTCTATTGTGTTATTGACTGTACTTTTGTTTATCCTATGTGTAACTCTGTGTTGTTTTTTGTCACACTGCTTTGCTTTATCTTGGCCAGGTCGCAGTTGTACATGAGAACTTGTTCTCAACTGGCCTACCTGGTTAAATAAAGGCAAAATAAAATCTAAATAAATAAAAAAACCTGGAAGCCAGCCGCACAAATGTGTCGGAGAAAACACTGCCCAACTGGCGACCGTGTCAGCGCGCACTGCGCCAGGCACACCACAGGACTCGCTTGGGCGCGATGGAACAAGGACATCCCGGCCGACCAAACCCTCCCCTAACCCGCTGCCTCATGAGTTTCCCGGTCGCGGCTGGCTGTGACACAGCCCGGGATCGAACCCGGATCTGTAGTGACACCTCTAGCACTGTGATGCAGTGCCTTAGACCGCTGGGCCACTCGGGAGGCCCGAACTCAGCTCCTTCTCAGTAAAAGGCATGACGGAAATACTGTACTTGTGTATTTGCAGGTTTGTGTGTGTATGTATGTATGTATTCGGAGGAGGGCTGATTCCACCCAGCACAATACACAGCGTACCAAATGTATCATTCTATAGTCTCTTGTGATTCAGGGTGCTGAGATCAGTCATACTATACAAGAGACAGGGGAAGAGGGGGTACAGTACTAGCTAGCGGACACAAACAGACACACAGCTAGAGGCAGGAAACAGGGGCTGGCTAGAGGACATAAATAAACATAGCGTTGCGGACCTCTTTAATCTTCTCCTTGCAGAGCTTGTACTGCTTCTTCTGATTATCTAGGAAGGTGGTGAGTTCCTTCTTCTGCTGGGCCACTATCTGCTGCTGGAACTTCTTCTCGTCTGCTGACGTCGTCTTCATCTGAGGGGAGATAAGATGGGAGGGGGAGAGATAGTCAGAGATGTTAGTTAGCTGTGAAGGGGCCTCATACAGAAGAGAGGAGCAGAGCGAGAAAACACATGCCTAATGTTGTTTCGCTACCTAGCCTTCTGGCTTACATTCCTCCAGGTGTTCTTGTATGACAAGGAGGGCATGCTGGATCATGGATGTTAGCCTAGTCTGCAGAGTTACAGATGACCTAGTTTGCTTTTTAACGTCTTCTCGACATTGGGTGGCAGCAATGCCCAACCCATAACATGAGTGAGTTGCCCTCTCCCCAAAGTAAGAAGGTGAGGACGACATGGCACTTCTCTAGGACAGGCCAGTTGCTCTAGGTCAGGACCCCCAACCACCCCCTCCCTGGACTCCCCAAACCCCCCCCCCCCCCAACCCCCCCCCCCCCCCCCCCCCCACCCCAAACCTACCTCTTTGTCACAGTGGACGGTGTGTCTCTTAGCCAGTTTCTCCAGCTCTATGTAGGCATTGTTGGCCTGGGTCTCCACCTCCTTCTGCAGCTTCAGTCTGTGTTCGTCCATCTCAGCCTTCAGCTTGTTTTCCAGAGCTATCAGCTGCTTCTGGTGCTGCCGTCTCATACGTTTATACCCCGACATCTGCTCCCGCAGCTCATTCTCTTGCTCATGCTCATGGATCTGCTTGGTCACCTGGTGAAAGGATATATTCAGTGAGGCCAATGAGGGCAGAGATCAGAGGTCAAAAGTGAAGGTGTACAGCCAGGAGTGGTATACAGGAAACAGATGGTATGCAGGCAACCACTAGTGGAGACACTGGAACAGAGCCCTAGCAGGTATAACATGCTACGCTAGGAGAACCTCAATATTGGTCTTCAAGGTTTAGCAATTCCCTGTTCATGCAGATTTGATTTCATTCTAACTGGTTACTCAGCTTAGATTTACCATAAGAGTGGACTAAGATGTAATGTGAACCATGAATGAAGTGACATCTAACTGCTAACAACATTGGATGCATTACCAAAGCCTGGATCAACATTGGGAAACATCAAAGCAACACCACGCAAGAGAGCATGGAGTTAATACTGTAAGAAACAGGACAACACAACAAAAAAGCACCTTAATCTGGGAGTCAAAGATGTACATTGTAAACACTCAATATGACAGAGCTGGTTAAAGAGGTTTGAGAGGCTTTAAAGAAGTCACACCGACCGCTTAGCTTATAACACCGCCCTGCCGACTGATCAATCCCCCTATACAGTACAAAGCCAACCAACACCAACGCTCTCGACCACTGCATTAACACCAACCTCACAACAATCTAACAGGTGCAACCTGTAAAAACTTGCCCCAAACCAAGTGAGATGGAAGACATTTGTCAATGGCCTATGTTCCTCATAGGTGCCAAGGGCTTAAGCCAAGTAAATCAAAATCGCAACAATATAAAGAGTTAAGAGGACAAACAAACCAAACCTGACAAAAGGGACTATCCAGGTCCCCATAGTAGTCGTTCATCTTCTCATAACTCATCTTCTTAAGGCCAAGCATCATGGCGACGTTCATGTTCAACAACCGTGCGAGCATCCAGAAACCCTGTGTGGCATTTCCTACACCCGAACCCCTCAGCTCAGCTTTACCCAGCCCAGCAACAAATCGGCAAGAACCGCGCTGGTTGGTTTAAGTTTAGACAAACAACGTTGGACAAACACGGCGGCTGTGGGCTACACAGGGGCAGCTACACAGGGGCAGCAACACAGGGGCAGGCGTGTGAACTGTGAATGAGGGGAGGGAGCGGGCTCCATGGGAAGGCAGAACAGAGGGGGCTCTTTGGGGGCCGAGCGGCGCTCGTTCAGCAGGTGGGTCACATGAAAGCCTCATTGAGAGAGGGAGAGGAGGGAGAGAGAGAGAGGGTGAGGAGAAGTGGTGTCAGAAACGAAGACAGAGAGGGGGGGGGCTGAGAAAAGGAGAGGCAGAATGAGAGGGAGAGAGAGGGTGAGAAAGAGGGAGATCCCCTCCTAATCTATCTGAATCAATACCCCTACTGTAATGCAGAGCCAATCCTAGTCACTTGGTTTCTGCCACGCTGCCACCAAGGGCCAAGTCACGTCATGTGACCGCCATTCACACAGCCTGGCTCAAAGGAGGGAATCACGCTCCAGAGGGAACACATCCAGGTCAAAGGTTATTAAGACATTGGATTGGGACACAATGGTGGAAGGACCTTTTGGTTGGTTTATTTGTTTAGTTGACCTTTTGTCAGGTCAGCCACTAAGTCAATGACCTGGTTGATCAAGGGAGTCATTGATGTAGTATTCTATCTAATTGGCATGTTCGGCCATTTCAAAATGTCACAATGGAAATAGTTCTCTTTCAAAAGAAAACAGGACGTTGTACACTGGGAAAATGTTTAGACCTATACTTTTTCCACTTTGCTACGTTTACAGCCCTTTTCTCATCAATCTACACCCAATACCCCATAATGACAGAGCAAAAACAGGTTTTCAGAATTTTGTAAAAATGTATAAGGCCAAAGAGTGTTTGAGGAGAGGATAGGGGAAACAGAGCTTAAATGACATATGGTGAAGTGATCAGGATGAAGAGAAGAGACAGCGGCCTCAGAATGCCCCCCTCAGACAGTAGTCCTCTCTTCCTGTGGATAAGCTTGGGGCATCTACATCTCTGTCTGTCCCCATAGAGAGGACCTTGCTCCTCCTCTCTCTCTGTCCCTCTCTCTACAGCCCTCTCAGTCTGTCCCCTTAGAGAGAACCTCTCCCCCCCCCTCTTTTTCTCTCACTCCCCCTCTCTCTAGATCCCCCTCGGTCTCTGTCCCTATAGAAGACCACTAGATAGACTGACATCCTAAACAGGGACTGCTACTTAGAACCAAAACCTTTGAGATTCATCCGTCGACAAAAGGCAAGCCCCTTCCTTTGCCCATATCTAAACTCTTGTTAGTGTATGACTGGTGCAATACCCAACCGTAACTGACATGTACAACATTTAGCAAAGCATGGTTGGATTGAAACTATTAGCATTGTCTATAGAATAGAGCCATAGATATTCTATGTAAATAAACAAACTAAAGTACTGTATATGTGGCCTAAACCGAAACATATACAGATCTCAGATGGGTATAAAAAGTGTTAATACATGTTATCTTATATTAACATCTCTTGGTCGCCTGAGTCTCCCAGTCTGGCTGACCTGTAATAACCCCATTCATCCCTCTCTCCTCCAGATGGGGCTCACTATCCCTCTCTTCTCTTTCCCTCTCATCCCCCCATTGCGCTCTCCTCTTAACCGCTATCTAACACTTCATTCAGTGAGACCAGACAGAGCACACCACACTCTCCTCTCCCGCTTTTTCTCTTGCCTTCAGTCTCATTCCTCTCTGCCTACTTGACTCGCTCTCTTGTCCACTTGTCTGTCTGTGTCTGTCTCTCCTCTCTCCCGCTCTTTCTCGCTTTCTTTCTTTCTTTCTCCTTCGCTCTCCATCTGTCTCTCTTGTCCGTCTGTGACGGTTTCTCTCTCCTCTTTTCTGTTCATCCCATCCGCTCATCTCTTCTCCCTCCCTTTTTCTTTGTCATTACATCGCTTATCCTCCCTCCCCCCTCTCCCTGTCTCCCTTCCTCCCTCCACCTGCTCTTTCCAGTCTGAGCGAGCAGTGCAGGTCCATCTGGGGACGTGTGCTCGCCTCGCGCCAGCCAGAACGAAATGATGTCATCGAGTCGTCGCAGCAGCAACAGACTACACGCTGTCTGAATGCAACTATAACCTGCCTCTTTTGGAGAATAACTAAAACAACCAATTCACTCGGATTAACTGATGAACACAGTCAACAACAAAGAAAGGGTCAGTATTGACAAATGATAAAAAGACAGCACTAACGGTGGAAAACACTCCACTACCAGTCAGTAAAGATATGTAACACATGGCATGTTAAGGACATAGACACACAGAAACTCTGTCTCCTCCCAGTTCCCCCAGTGCTATAGCTAGTCCAGAAACCAGGAGATCGGAAGGAAACAAATCGCACAATCAAAACCAGTGGTAGACAGACCTTAGACACCATTACCACTCTAGATAGCTGCTTACTGGAGCCCTGTAACCATGACAACAGACATGGAGAGGGCAAGAGAGAGAGAAAGGCAAGGATGGTAATATTACTCCATACTGCCTGCCCCCCCCCCCCCCCCCCCCCCCAATATGAGACTGATATTAGTGAGGGGAAAAGTACAGGAATAGAAAAGAGGGAGGGAGGGGAGGAGGAGGTGAAGGCGAACGGAAGGATAGTGAAGGACCGGGAGAAGACAAAGGGGTCTAGTGAGAAGGAGGGAGGGGCGAGAGCAATAATAAAGAGCGGGAGGGGAGGACAGGAAGGAAAGTACAGAGAGGAGAGAAAACAATAGGAAGAGAATGAGAAGAATGAGGAAGGGGAGAGAAAGAGGAAGCTAGAGAGAGAAGGATAGCGTGCAAGACACTCAAAGGGAAATAGAGACAGACAAAGGGAAAAGAAGAGAGGGTAAGATGGACAGAGAATGGGGGAGACTTGATTTCACCCAGGGAGAGCAAACTATGATGTTAGCCTTTGCACACAATGCTGATTTGATGGTGGATAGTGGACACAGAGACAGAGAGAGATGAAGCTAGAGAGACAAAGGTGTGTTGACCCTTACCAGCGATGCTGATTTGATGGTAGAAAAGTTGTTGTGGCGGTAGTTGTGTGTCTGGCTCTTGTCTGAGGAGGCTGGTCTCAGCTCTGGCCTGTGGTCACGTTTCACACCATCATCCCAGTTATACCCGTGGTCCTGACGAAAGAGAAGATACACATTTGAGTTTCATGGCCTGTTACTACAATGGTATAACTTTCACTGTGTACAGAATCAGATGAGAGAATGGAAAAATCCAGGGGAAATTTTGGATGGTAGTAAACAGGTTTTGGATTAAACTCAACACAAAGTGTGATGGTTAGAGTATAAACCTGGAGCTTTTGTAATATTTTTTGCCATAATGCCAATACTGCACTTCACTACAGTACATTGTTCATGACCAGTTACATAAGAAAAGGAACTATAATCTATAGACAGACAGTAGTCTGTCACCTCCTCATGTTCTGCTACACCCACGGTTGTCTTGTGACACATCGTCAACCTAGACACCAAGTGACATTTTTAATAACAGTCTGTCATTGCAGGCAGATTAATGGACAAAGACAAGGAACAAGACGTGGCTAAAGATGAGGAATGACAGGCATCTCATAATCTGCTGCTGTTTGAAGCGTGTGTGTGTGTGTGTGTGTGTGTGTGTGTGTGTGTGTGTGTGTGTGTGTGTGTGTGTGTGTGTGTGTGTGTGTGTGTGTGTGTGTGTGTGTGTGTGTGTGTGTGTGTTGTGCTACGATGCCCGAGACAAAGAGTATTCAGAGTGAATGTCAGGCATTCAGCAGTGTGTCAACCTCAGCCTGCATGGAGATGCCAGCGGAGAGGAGAAGAGAGGGCATCTTTGTTCTGAGGGTGTGATTCACAGCACTGATGAACTCTGGCTCTGTGTATCTCCATGTGTGTGTGTGTGTCTATCAAGAGCATATTTATAGGAATCAAGCAAAGCAGGATTTTGGAGCGGTTTCCATGGTGTCAGTGTTTAACAGCGTTAGGTTTGTTTGTGAACAGTATGATCATATGATTACCTCAGAGGTTGGTTATGTGTGTTTGTGTGTTTCTTTGGACGTGGGTGGGAGTGAATAGTGTGGAAGCTCACTCGTTAGTGTGAGTCTTTATGTTTGTGTGTTGATGCACCCCTGAGAGCTGTCAATCTTGAGGACGTGGGTTGAAGTTTGGTGTAGGTGGCTGCTGGCTGAGGGTCCTAGATGAGCAGTACCTTATTGGCATGCGTGTTCCTGTTTGTTTGCGCTATCCTTGAGGACGTGAGTAGGTTTGGAGTGGGTGACAACCTGTCGGTTCACTGATAGTGATAGATGAGTCTTACCTTCTTCCTGTGTACACACTTGTGTGTATGCTAGCTTGTGTGTGTGTTTCTCTCCCTCTGTCAGTGTTACCTTCTTCGTGTGTGCGGAGGACTCGAGGGTGCTGTCGTAGTCATGGTGCATCATGGTCATGTCAGAGCAGCTCTCGTCTAGGACCTCCTGCATGCTGTTGATGCTGCTGCTCTGGCTTCCTGTACTGACCGAGGTGCTGGGGATGGAGTGATTACTGCCCAGGCTGTTCATCTTACAGCTGGCCTGCTCAGATTCCTGGAGGGAGACAGAAGCAGGAGATGGGGATCAGTATTCAGTAAGGGAATTGTGGGAAACACACAAACACTTTTGTGCCACACGCTCCTATTTGTGTGACACACTCAAGCATAATGTCCCGGTTAGGCCAGACACACAGACAGACATGACTGTAGGACATAGCTAGTCTGTCTGTCTGTCTGTCTGTCTGTCTGTCTGTCTGTCTGTCTGTCTGTCTACGTGAAATGGCCTCGTTTGAGACAAATGGGTGTTAATGGTAAAAAAATTATAATGATTAAAAAAAAAATGTAAACCCCTTTTTCTCCCCAATTTCGTGGTATCCAATTGTTAGTAGTTACTGTCTTGTCTCATCGCTACAACTCCCGTACGGGCTCGGGAGAGACGAAGGTCGAAAGCCATGCGTCCTCCGAAACACAACCCAACCAAGCCGCACTGCTTCTTAACACAGCGCGCATCCAACCCGGGAGCCAGCCACACCAATGTGTCGGAGGAAACACCGTACACCTAGCAACCTGGTCAGCGCGCACTGCGCCCGGCCCGCCACAGGAGTCGCTAGTGCGCGATGAGACAAGGATATCCCTACCGGCCAAACCCTCCCTAACCCGGACGACGCTAGGCCAATTGTGCGTCGCTCCCATGGACCTCCCGGTCGCGGCCGGCTGCGACAGAGCCTGGGCTCGAACCCAGAGTCTCTGGTGGCACAGCTAGCACTGCGATGCAGTGCCTTAGACCACTTAATGGTCAATTTGACATGACTTTGAATGTGTGAGTGCTACGTTACCCTTGGGCCTGGTTCAAGACCTGTAAACAGAAGAATAGGTATCTTCTCCATGTCAACCTTTGCTGACCTCTGAGACACCTATTCCTCCTCTGTGACAGTTATCCTTTTTGTGCCAAACAGGAATAGGAGTTCAGTTGAGGTTTAAGCCTTTCTTGACTCAAGAATCTAAATCTATCCTCACACATACAAATACATACTACCCATTTTATCTTTGGTGAACATGGTTTGTTTAAGTGGTGTTAAACCCACCTCCTCCTCCTCCTGGCTCTCCCCCATGGGTCCGTTGTGTTTCTCCTGGTAAAGGATCTTCTTCATCTTGCGGTACTGCAGGTTGTCGAGCTCCCGCACCGCATCCTTGGTCCTCTGGATGAGCTCCGTGAGGACCCGTGGGGGACGCTCCCGACGGACGAAGTCATGCTGGGTAGAGGAGAGAGGGCAGAGGGCTTACAGGTTAGGATTCATGAGGACCCGCGGGAGGTGATTCTGATACACAAAGTCATGCTGCAGGGGGACAGGAGCAAAAGATTTCAGAAGTTATACACAGTGTCGGTCTGTTTGACTGTCTGCCTGATTATAAAGTATGTAAATATGTGAGATATGTACCAAAAAATTGTCTAAGGGTGTTGACAGGGTAGTCAGGGTAAGTGTAGAAACAGGTCCACAAAATGAGGGAAGACCTCTTTTAAATGTTTAATCTGATATAACACAGCCCTATAAATACATGGTATTATAAACATATTTTCTATATCAATAAAATATCAATAGTCCATGTGATTATTATTTCAGAGAATTATTTCTCTCTCTTGCTCTTTTCCCATTGGTCACTAGATGGCGCCTGTGGGTTATTCAACCTAGATAGAGTTTCTTGTGCTGGTTTACCAGAAAAATAAAATACAAAAATGTGTATATATAAAATACTCCATCCGATAGTGTTCATATTGGACTGACCGGTAGCGCGCGCATACACACACATTTTTTTTGTTGCTAAATGCCTGCTTAGTGGAAATGCAATGCATGCAACCACTTGGGGGCTGAAACGGCCATGTATGTCTCTCCCTACACACCTTCCTTCTATCTGACAGATGCTGGCTGGCTGGAGTAATGTAATGGACTCTCTGATTCAGAAGGATGACATCATAGTCTGGAAATAGAGAGGAAACATTTTCCCGTTTTCAAACAAACGGACAGAGGGAGCGAAAGAGTGAGTGAGAAAACCAGAGCTGCCATGTACCAGGGGGCTCAGACAGACAGACAGACAGACAGACAGACAGACAGACAGACAGAGACAGAGACAGAGACAGAGACAGAGACAGAGAGAGAGACAGAGACAGGGACAGAGAGAGAGAGAGAGAGAGAGAACTAATCTAAAGAGTAATCCCTTCCCGAAAAAATAAAAAAAACTATCCTTGGGACCATGAACAGAGTCGGACCGACGGTTCGGATTCTTGTCTTCCTTTCCCTTCACCCCCATTACAACATTTTCCTCCCCCATTTTTTTTTTTGAGATGCATCCACCCAACCATGCGATTCGCCAAAGATCATGGGAACAGTGTAGTAGTTTTGGTAGGAGTAAAGGAGTATGGGAAGCGAAGTTTGACTCTATATTGAGGAAGTGGAACCTGAAGGGAAAGAGATTAGTGACCTGATTTCTCCTAAAGAGCTCAAAGAGGGGCAGAGGGCAATGAGTGTGTGTGTGTTTGTATTAATCAGGGGCTTGAGGGGCGGTGATCTGGATGCCCCCTGCTCCGACTCAGATTAGGAGCAAGTTGCCTACTAGGCACTGATTTAAGGTCAGTTTAGCCTTTTCCCCACTAATAATTATGGTTAGGATTTGGGAGAGGGAAAGTTTATCCTAGATCTGCACCTAAGGGACAAGGGTTACTTCTACCCAGAGCTACAGACAAGCCCCCACCATCTCATCCCCTCTAGCCCACTAACCCCTTCATGGACAGCCAGGTAAGACCGACAGGCCAGTGAGAGAGTGTGACAACCAATCAAGAACTTAAAACTCTTAGCAGGCCAATAGGATTACTTCTCGGCCAAACAAACAAAAAGATCAACTCTACATTACATGGTCAGACACACAAACACACACAGATTAACAGTGGATTGGCCAATCAGGATGTACAAACAAAGGCTAGCTAGCAGAATACCTTTCCACACAACTGACTGATCTTGTCCTGTAACACATGGGTCTATGGGGCCAGTCAGTCTGACTTTAGCTTTCATTGTGTGTCAAGGGGATATGGTCACACACACACACACACACACACACACACACACACACACACACACACACACACACACACACACACACACACACACACTATGGATGTCTTATGAACCTCCAACACAAAGTGTACTACAGCGCAAGATAAAAAAAAGCTTAACAACAAAACCCTAACCCCTGTGGGATCACTGTGTGTGTGCGTGCGTGCGTATGTGAACAACACATCTTAACCCCTGTGGAATCTTTAATTCCTATTTTCTCTAGAGCTGTAGGAGGCAGTGAATCATCAGCTGTGTCTGAAATGGCACCCTACTCACTACATAGTGTGCTACTTTTGACCAGGTCCCATTGGGTTCTGGTCAAAAGTAGTGCATTACAATGCCCTCCGTAATTATTGGGACAATGAGCATTTTTTATTATATTGGCTCTACACTCCAAAAGTATGGAGCATAGCTGGGGGGGGGTGGTTGATATTTGTGAGTCTAACTTTCTCACTAGGGAATAGGGTGCCATATTGGACGCATTCATCCAGATGGTCTTTGAGAGACTGACACGGGAAGTGAGGTCACAGTCTCTGACAGAGATAACAGGAAGTGCACTCACTCGCAGCAGCTCCCCCGACGAGAGTCTGTCCTGAGGAATTTTGAGTAGACAGTAGTCAACGAAGCTCCGGAAGGGGTCCGACCTTGTAGAAAGATAGAGGGATGGACAGGTGGAGCGATGGAGAGGTGGAGGGATGAGGGAAGGAGAGATGGAGTGGAGGTGAAGAGGTGGAAGGATTTGGAAGAAAACAGAATACAACCATGATTAGACAGGAATAAAAAGGCAATAGCTGTCTCACCTTGCTATCTTAAGATGAATGCATTAACTAACTGTAAGTCGCTCTGGATAAGAGTGTATGCTAAATTACAAATTTAAAAAAATATATACACTCCCCTACGTATTTATTTGGACAGTGAAGCTAAAACGTTAATGAGGTGACAGTACAGAATGTTTGATGGTATTTTCATACATATCCATTTTACCTTTTAGAAATGAACACTTTATTTATCTAGTCCCTCCATTTGAAGGTGTCATAAATATTTGGACAAATTCACTTATAGCCTTTTCAATTGAATCAAAAGTTTAGTATTTGGTCCCATATTCCTAGCACGCAATGATTACATCAAGCTTGTGACTATACAAACTTGTTGGATGCATTTGGCGTCTGTTTCGGTTGTGTAGAAATGAATGTTAAATAATGTAGTGTCATTTTGGAGTCACTTTTATTGTAAATAACAATAGAATATGTTTCTGAACACTTCTACATTAATGTGGATGCTATCATGATTACGGATAATCACGATTGACTTGTGAATAACGATGAGTGAGAAAGTTAGAGGCATGAAGATTATGCCCCCAAAACATGCTAACCTTTCACCATTACCAATAAAAGAGAGGTTAGAACGTTTGGGGGGGGGGGGGGTATGATATTTATTCCTCTAAAATGTATCACTCGTCATTATTCATGATTCATTAATGATTATACGTAATCATAGTTGGGTCCACATTCATTTAGAAGTGTTCAGAAACATATTCTATTCTTATTTATAATAAAAGGGACTCCAAAATGATGATACATGATTTACCATTCAATTCTCCTGGCATAACATAATCCAAAACACAACTAAAACAAACTGCAAATGCATCCAACAAGTTTGTGAAGTCACAAGCTTAATGTAGTCATTTGTGTGCTACGAATAGGGGACCAAATATGAAACTTTGGACTACATTCAATACACTAAGTGATACAAATACACTATTTGTCCAAATACATATGACACCTTCAAATGGTGGGACCACATAAAGTGCTTTCATTTCAAAAAGGGTAAAACATTTGATCTCAAATCCAAAATGCTGGTGTTTAGAGCCAAATTAAAGGTTTGAGCTTCACTGTCCAAATAAATACATAGGGGAATGTATATCCACTTTCCCACCTTTCAGGCCTTAGAGTCAGGGTAAAGACAGGGTGCTTATATAGCTATTCATCATGTTGGTTAAGGGCTTATAAGTAAGCATGTCACTGTAAGATCTACACCTGTTGTATTCGGCGCATGTGACAAATAACATTAGATTTGTCTGTGTTATTGAAAGTCCATCTTCAAACTCTCTGTGTGGCGATGTCATACAGTCTACATAGTTGTATACATTTTCAACTAGTCTCAGCTAATGAGAGAGAGGTTCATGCCAGAGGCCTATTTGGAGCACCTTCAACAATACACTGACTACTCTGTGTGTGTGTGTTCGTGTGTGTAAGAAATAGAAAACTAAATCTTATTGCATCTCTATGGGAGGACCATAACCTTGCTTCACACACTCTCTTCAGTACAAGACTAAGGCTTGCTTTTAATGCTAATTTGTCAAAATATGCTAAATCTTTGCATACTGAAAAGACAATCAAATATTTATTTTATTGGAGTGTGCTACTTGTGAATCTGTTTGCTTTGGGTTTCGTAATCACACAAATCGATTTTCTCAGTAAGGAACATGGACTATGAAAATAAACACAACACTTACACCTTCATGCAAATGCTGCAACTTGTTTGAGCTGTATTATACATTCTCTACTTGTTGATAGGAATGTACTCCTAGAGACATATAAGTCTAGTTGCCTTGCCTAGTTAAATAAAAGGTTAAATAAAAATGAAAAGTCCTATATCCATCCTTATCTGGGTCAAATAGACTACAACACCCCCCCCCCCCCCCCCCCACACACACACACGTCAACCTTTATGGTGCGAAACTATACTGTGCCAATAAAAGTACACTGGCTATAGTATCATGACATTGTAAATGTTGACATAGTCATGTTTGCCTGGATCTTCCTCTTATGGCAGTCATCACACCATAAACTCAAAGGGCATCAACAGCACAAGAAAGAGGGGGGCTAGTGTGATTGTCGCCTGTCTCTCTGTCTCTCTCTGCCTCGCTCCCTCCAAACCTGCATTTGTCTATCTGTCTGTCTCCATCCAGGGAGACAGGTCTCTCTCTGCCTACCTCCATCTATCGGTCTCACCCTCCCACTCTCATTCCTCCCTCTCTCCCTACCTTCATCCCTCCCTCCCGCAGAGTGTGGTTTGGTGTATGGTACAGTACAGTAGTAGCCTGTGAGTTTAGCCTGAGGCTTGGTTCTTTAAATAGGAAAGGCCTTAGCTCGGCCCCTCAGGTAATTACATAAGAGACAGACTGGGACTTCCAGGGCTTTGAGAGGGTGTGTGTTTGTGTGTGTGTGGTCACACAGCTCAGCACAGCAGAGGGATGGTGAGGACTTACCACTCGTTGGACTGCAGCGTGGGAGAGTCGTTCTGGGCGATGTGATATAAGGCACTCATAGCGTTCATGTTGAACAGGGGAGGCTTGCGCTCCGCTATGAAGAGGAAGAGAGGTCGAGGAAAGGAGAAAGAGAGGAAGAGAGAAAGGGAGGGGGTTATCATATCTGGTTGAACAGGAGGAAGATAAGAGATACTTTTGACCTTGACAATGTTATTATATCTGTGTGTGTGTGTGTGTGTGTGTGTGTGTGTGTGTGTGTGTGTGTGTGTGTATGTATGTATGTATGCATGTATGTATGTATGTGGATATATATGTGTGTGTGTACATGTAGTACACAAGGGGCCATGGTAATCACATGACAAGCACATGATTGAGCAACATTGTGAATCAACTGTCATGGGTCAGTCTGTCAGGCGTGTGTCACTGCTCTCTCTAGATGGGGAAGTCCAAGATGGACTAGCTATGTCTGTTTGTTTCTTTGACATTCTGAGCAAGGCCATAAAAAGTAAATTTTCTTAACAAGTAACGATGCCTCCTGAGATGTGGACTAGTTGCAGGACAATGTTCATACCTCTTGACGTATTTCACATTTTGTTGTGTTACAGCCTGAATTCAAAATGGATTAAATAGATGTATTTTCTCACCCATCTACACACAATATCCCATAATCACAAAGTGAAAACATGTTTTTAATTTCTTTTGCAAATGTATTAAATTAAATACAGAAATATTTATTTATTTAAATATGTATTCACACCCGAGTCAATACATGTTAGAACCACCTTTGGCAGCGATTACAGCTGTGAGTCTTTCTGGGTAAGTCTCTAAGAGCTTTGCACACCTGGATTGCACATTATTCTTTTAAAAATTAATCAAGCTCTGTCAAGTTGGTTGTTGATCATTGTTAGAAAGCCATTTTCAAGACTTGCCATAGATTTTCATGCCGATTTAAGTCAAAACTGTAAGTAGGCCACTCGGGAACATTCAATGTCCTCTTGTTAAGCAACTCCAGTTTAGATTTGGCCTTGTGTTTTACGTTATTGTCCTGATTTTGGAATATTTTTTATTCTGTACAGGCTTCCTACTTTTCACTCCGTCATTTAGGTTAGTATTGTGGAGTAACTACAATGTTGTGGATCCATCCTCAATCAACTGTTTGCCTCATGGTAAAATCCCTGAACAGTTTCCTTCCTCTCAAGCAACTGAGTTATGAAGAACGCCTGTATCTTTGTAGTGACTGGGTGTATTGACACCCCATCCAAAGTGTAATTAATAACTTCACCATGCTAAAAGGGATTATCAATGTCTGCTTTTCCCCCCCGTTTTTTCCCATCTACCAATAAGTGCCCTTCTTTGCGAGGCATTGATCTTTGTGGTTGAATCTGTGTTTGAAATTCACTGCTCGACTGAGGGACCTTACAGAAAATTGTATGTCTGGGGTAGTCATTAAAAATCATGTTAAATACTATTATTGCACACAGAGTCCAATACTTATGTGACTTGTTAAGCATATTTTTACTTGTGAACTTATTTAGGCTTGCCAAAACAAAGGGGTTGAACACTTTTTGACTCAAGACATTTCAGCTTTTCATGTTTTATTAATTTGTAAGCATTTCTAAAAACATAATTCTACTTTGACACAATGGGGCATTGTGTGTAGGCCAGTGACAAAATCTAAAAGTAATCAATTTTAATTCAGGCTGTAACACAACAAAATGTGGTAAAAGTCAAGGGATGTGAATACTTCCTGAAGGCACTGTACGTACCAATGCACTGACTGTAAGTTGCTCTGGATAAGAGTGTCTGCTAAATGACTGAAATGTAAATGTAAATAAGTCAGTAAAAACTGAGAAAAGCCTGGTACAGTAAAAACAGATGTACACTAACCCAGTTCAATACAGGTGATTCCCAGGGACCAGATGTCCACCTTCCCCTCATACTGGCCCTCGTCCATTGCTAGGATCACTTCCGGGGCCATCCTGGGACACACACACACGCGTGTCAGTAATTAACCACCAGTGTTAAATTTGTGGAAATTCATAATCTGTTAAGCCTGGATATCTTAAAGTCCCTTTGGTATGCAGTGATAGCCTAGCTAGAAGCTCAGGTCTGAGTAATGTGCTGCTGGAAGACTAAGGGGTGTACGTTATGTGTCGAATTAACAGCCTGACTGGAAACAAGTAGCACACTGTGAGCTTTGAGTATCATGAATAGAGAGTATCAGGAGAATTGACACAGTGTTCTAGGAGTTCTCCCTATGTTTTGTTTGTTTGCTTGTTTGTCTTCAGCGTTACTATGAGGGTTTCTATGTGAATGACCATTGTTTTTTTTAACATAATAAATAGTTGTAAATTATAACGCATAGCCATCTGGTCCCAGTACTTTCCACATTCGTGTTCCAGCTGAACATGTGATTCAATTAATCAACTAATCGTCAAGGCCTCGAGTAGTTGAATCAAATGGGATATTGGTGGGCTGGAACAAAAATGTGTATTCTTGGGAGGCCCCAGGACTGGTGTGGAAAAGCCCTATTGTAGTGCGTTAGGTACTGACAAGTATGTCACAGAATTCCCACAAAGGAGATGTTTTGGACTAGGTCTCAATGAGATGAACCTGGGCAAATAACAGCTAAATACAAAAGTATACAAATACAATACAAGATATATGTTCTTTGGGTAGTGTCTTTTGGGTAGTGGACCAATGGTCATTCACATAGAAACCCTCATAGTAACGCTGGAGACAAACAAGCATCAGTGTTAAGATATTGACCAGTAAAGTCTTAGGGATGAGGTACTAATCATGTAGGAATTAGGGGTCGACCGATTAATCGGAATGGCCAATTAATTAGGGCCGATTTGAAGTTTTCATAACAATCGGAAATCGGTAATTTTGGACGCCGATTTTGCGTCAAAATGTATATTTTTTTCATGTATATTTACACCTTTATTTAACTATGCAAGTCAGTTTAGAACACATTCTTATTTTCAATGACGGCCTAGGATCGGTGGGTTAACTGCCTTGTTCAGGGGCAGAACGACAGATTTCTACCTTGTCAGCTCAGGGATTCAATCTTGCAACCTTACGGTTAACTAGTCCAACGCTCTAACCACCTGCCTCACGAGGAGCCCGCCTGTTACGCGAATGCAGTAAGAAGCCAAGGCAAGTTGCTAGCTAGTATTAAACTTATATTATAAAAAACAATCAATCAATCATAATCACTAGTTATAACTACACATGGTTGATGATATTACTAGTTTATCTAGCGTGTAGTGCGCATTCGCGAAAAAGGACTGTCGTTGCTCCAACGTGTACCTAACCATAAACATCAATGCCTTTCTTAAAATCAATACACAGAAGTATATATTTTTAAAACTGCAAATTTAGCTAAAAGAAATCCAGGTTAGCAGGCAATATTAACCAGGTGAACTTGTCACTTCTCTTGCGTTCATTGCATGCAGTCAGAGTACATGCAAACAGTTTGGGCCGCCTGGCTCATTGCGAACTAATTTGCCAGAATTTTACGTAATTATGACATTGCAATGTAACAGGAATATTTAGACTTATGGATGCCACCCATTAGATAAAATACGGAACGGTTCCGTATTTCACTGAAAGAATAAACGTCTTGTTTTCGAGATGATAGTTTCCGGATTCGACTATATTAATGACCTAAGGCTCTTATTTCTGTGTGTTATTGTGTTATAATTAAGTCTATGATTTGATAGAGCAGTCTGACTGAGCGATGGTAGGCACCAGCAGGCTCGTAAGCATTCATTCAAACAGCACTTTCGTGCGTTTTGCCTAGCAGCTCTTCACTGTGCTTCAAGCATTGCGCTTTTTATGACTTCAAGCCGATCAACTCCCGAGATTAGGCTGGTGTAACCGATGTGAAATGGCTAGCTAGTTAGTGGGGTGCGCGCTAATAGCGTTTCAAACGTCACTCGCTCTGAGACTTGGAGTAGTTGTTCCCCTTGCTCTGCATGGGTAACGCTGCTTCGAGGGTGGCTGTTGTCGATGTGTTCCTGGTTCGAGCCCAGGTAGCGGCAAGGAGAGGGCCGGAAGCTATACTGTTACACTGGCAATACTAAAGTGCTTATAAGAACATCCAATAGTCAAAGGTATATGAAATACAAATCGTATAGAGAGAAATAGTCCTATAATTCCTATAATAACTACAACCTAAAACTTCTTACCTGGGAATATTGAAGACTCATGTTAAAAGGAACCACCAGCTTTCATATGTTCTGAGCAAGGAACTTAAACATTAGCTTTCTTACATGGCACATATTGCACTTTTACTTTCTTCTCCAACACTTTGTTTTTGCATTACTTAAACCAAATTGAACATGTTTCATTATTTATTTGAAGCTAAATAGATTTTATTGATGTATTAAGTTAAAATAAGTGTTCATTCAGTATTGTTGTAATTGTCATTATTACAAATAAGTAATTTATTTTTATTTTTTTAATTGTCCAATTAATCGTTATCGGCTTTTTTTGGTCCTCATAAAAATCGGTATCGGTATCGGCGTTGAAAAATCATAATCGGTCGACCTAGTAGGAATACACTGAGTGTACAAAACATTAAGAACACCTTCCTAATATTGAGTTGCACCCCCCATGTAGACTCCAATGCTCCCCACAGTTGTGTCAAGTTGGCTGGATGTCCTTTGGGTAGTGGACCACGGGAAATTGTTGATTGTGAAAAACCCAGCAGCATTGCAGTTCTTGACACAAACCGGTGTGCCTGGCACCTACTACCATACCCCGTTCAAAAGGCACTTCAATATTTTCTCTTGCCCATTCACCCTCTGGCAATACACAATACATGTCACGATTTTCTCAAAGCTTAAAAATCCTTCTTTAACCTGTTTCCTCCCCTTCATCTACTGAAGTGGATTTAACAAGTATCATCAATAAGGGATCATAGTTTTCAACTGGTCAGTCTATATCATGGAAAGAGTAGGTGTTCTTAATGTTATGTACACTCCATGTACATTGTGCCTCTGTTAAGATATTGACCAATAAGATGTCCCTACGAAAGAGTTGTCAGGAGAGGCTAGAGGCAAAGCTATGTTATATACTACTAGGCTAGCTATATATTATGTTAGTGTGGTAATACTGAGCCGTAAGGTGTTTGTGTCTGTGTTAAGGTACTGACAGGTAAAGTGTAGTGTTGAGGTATTGTTAAAGGTAGACTCAGTGAAATGATGTTGCCACGAGCAGCACCGGACATATTACGATGAGCAAGATGCAAGACTTCGCTCCCACAATCACACACAGGATCTGTGCATGTGCACGGGCTCGCTTCACACTTTTACAACATGGTAGCCACAGGACCAAAACAGCAGAGAAGTTGAGCCTCGCGCTTCAGCTCTCTTAGTTGTTGCGGAAATTGACCCACAACGCTGTTTACTTTATGCATCTAAGTCATATCGCTACCTTCAAAATGGTAGGTACTGACCAGTAAGGTGTTCCTACGAAGGAGTTGGCAGGAGAGGCGATGGAGGCAGAGCCGAAGTCTGCCAGTTTGACCAGGCCTGGCTCAGTTAGCAGGATGTTTCCAGCTTTCACATCTCTGGAGAGAGAAAAAGAGAAGCGATGACACGTAAAACAGGGTTAGAATAGGGTGGTGGGATATGGTTCAGAGTGATATGGGCTACTTTAGGTGTATTAGCTACCTCTTGGGAGTGATACGTTTGAAGTGCACTGGCGTCTGTCTTTTTCATGCATATGCCTGCATATCCACTAGCCTCTAATGTGGTGTGCATATGACAATGTGACTTTATAGTGATGCGTTTAAAAGCAGGAAAAAAGGGACATATTGTCTCACTGTCAGGTTGAAATGCAAATAGCTCAAGCTAAATAAAGGCATTTCCTTGAGCTCAGCTAAACAGTGAGCAGAGCACACATTTATTTAGGCCTGTACTTTGGAAGGCATACAATCTCACAATTAATTGATGTGGTGAATAAATATACTTATTTCTTTCCTTTTGGTTTCATAAGTTTTAACATGGTAAAACAGTAATATTTGCCTTTATGGGCCATGGTGGTAAAATTATAAAAGTTTCACATAACATTCGCCCAAGAAAAGGGCCTGTTGGAATGCACATTGAAATACAGATTAGGGTTGGCAGATGACTCAAAGAATGTTATCTCTGACGAGTTTATTATTACTTAACAATGAGAACAGAGGCACCACATATCTCGTCTCAGCAACAGCTCAAACGTGTTTTAATTAATTAATATTTTTGTATTTTTTTTCACCTTTATTTAACCAGGTAGGCCAGTTGAGAACAAGTTCTCATTTACAACCACGACCTGGCCAAGATAAAGCAAAGCAGTGCAACAAAAACACAGAGTTACACATGGGATAAACAAACGTACGGTCAAAAACACAATAGAAAAATGTATAATGTGTGCAAATGTAGTAAGGTTAGGGAGGTAAGGCAATAAATAGGCCATAGTGGCAAAATAATTACAATTTAGCATTAACACTGGAGTGATGGATGTGCAGATGATGATGTGCAAATAGAGATACTGAGGTGCAAAAGAGCAAAGAAAATAATAATATGGGAATGAGGTAGTTGAGTGTGCTATTTACAGATGGGCTGTGTACAGGTACAGTGATCGGTGAGCGGTGAGCTGCTCTGACAGCTGATGCTTAAAGTTAGTGAGGGAGATATAAGTCTCCAGCTTCAGTGATTTTTGCAATTCATTCCAGTCATTGGCAGCAGAGAACTGGAAGGAAAGGTGGCCAAAGATGTGTTGGCTTTGGGGATGACCAGTGAAATATACCTGCTGGAGCGTGTGCTATGGGTGGGTGTTGCTATGGAGACCAGTGAGCTGAGATAAGGTGGGGCTTTACCTAGCAAAGACTTATAGATGACCTACCTGGATATGTAGCCAGGGCCAGCCAACGAGAGCATACAAGTCGCAGTGGTGGGTAGTATATGGTGCTTCGGTGACAAAACGGATGGCACTGTGATAGATTACATCCAATTTGCTGAGTGTTGGAAGCAATTTTGCAATGACATCGCCGAAGTCAAGGATCAGTAGGATAGTCCGTTTTACAAGGGTATGTTTGGCAGCATGAGTGAAGGAGGCTTTGTTGCGAAATAGGCAGCCGATTCTAGATTTAATTTTGGATTGGAGATGCTTAATGTGAGTCTGGAAGGAGAGTTTACAGTTTAACCAGACACCTAGGTATTTGTAGTTGTCCACATATTCTAAGTCAGAACCATCCAGAGTAGGGATGCTAGGCGGGCAGGAGGGTGCGGGCAGCAATCGGTTGAAGAGCATGCATTTAGTATTAATAGCATTTAAGAGCAGTTGGAGGCCACGGAAGGAGTGTTGTATGGCATTGAAGCTCGTTTAGAAGTTTGTTAACAGAGTGTCCAAGGAAGGGTCAGATGTATACAGAATGGTGTCGTCTGCGTAGAGGTGGATCAGAGAATCACCAGCAGCAAGAGTGATATCATTGATATATACAGAGAAAGGAGTAGGCCCGAGAATTGAACCCTGTGGCACCCCCATAGAGACTGACAGACGTCTGGACAACATGCCCTCCGATTTGACACACTGAGCTCTATCTGAGAAGTAGTTGGTGAACCAGGCGAGTCAGTCATTTGAGAAACCAAGGCTATTGAGTCTGCCGATAAGAACGCGGTGATTGACAGAGTCGAAAGCCTTGGTCAGGTCGATGACAACGGCTGCACAGTACTGTCTTTTATCTATGACGGTTATGATATCATTTAGGACCTTGAGCGTGGCTGAGGTGCACCCATGACCAGCTCTGAAACCAGATTGCATAGTGGAGAAGGTACGGTGGGATTCGAAATGGTCGGTGATCTGTTTATTAACTTGGCTTTAAGACTTTAGAAAGGCAGGGCAGGATGGATATAGGTCTGTAACAGTTTGGGTCTCGAGTGTCCGCGGCAGCTTTCTAATCTTTAGGGATCGCAGGCGATACGAAAGGGAGGTTGAACAGGCTAGTAATAGGGGTTGCAACAATTTCGGCTGATAATTTTAGAAAGAGAGGGTCCAGATTGTCTAGCCCAGCTGATTTGTAGGGATCCAGATTTTGCAGCTCTTTCAGAACATAAGCTATCTGGATTTTGGCGAAGGAGAAGCGGGGGGGGGGGGGGCTTATTTGAGATGTTGATGACAAACATTTTAACGAGGGGGAAGATGGAAGACAGGTAGACCGACAGCTCACCTGTGAATCATATTATGGGAATGGAGGTAAGCCAGTCCTAGCAAGGCACCGTGGGTTATGGCAGCAATTTCAACCTCTTGGAGCGGTTTCTTATGAACTGGAAGAGAGGGTACAAAGAAGAGAAACATACATTAAGGGGGAAAACCGTCAGTGCTATCTAGAGACACAAGCTATCTGCCCTTCCTGATATGACACACAACAACAAACCCCAGAAGCATCTGTTAAATGTGTAAAGTCTAACAGAGTTGGGATAAAAGGGTTATAAAACACATTCCCGGTGGGTGGATTGCTGCTCTGATAGCCTGGTTCCAGATCTGTTTGTGCGGTCTTACCAACTTGATGATAATATGACCAGGCTAGCAGAGAGACGCCTTGCCTTAGAGTCAAAGGAAGCAGAACTACAGTGGAGGAATTTCAGAAGCGCTTCACACACACAAAAATAGGTCAAAACCAGCCAAATGTCATGGCTGTTAAAAACGGTTTCCATGACAGCCAGGACACAAACAGAAGTGCTAAATATATCACGTAGGCCAAGGTGCGGAATGTTTGGAGACCCTGAAGAGGAACATTCACAGTGGAATATTACACACCCTGTTTAGAGAGAAAAGGTTCCTTGCTAACCATGAATGTTGCATTACTAATGGGTTTATAAAGCACATGCTCAGAAAGAACCCAGATATTTTCATTGCGATTTTGAAACTTCTCTTTGAATGAACTGTGTGTGTTTAGGTGAATAAGTGGGTGTGTGTGAACGCTGGATGTGTGTGTACTACTCACCCTCTAGTAAATCTGATGCGGAGCCTAGGCAGTACTCCATCACCAGCTGGAAGTGACAGAAAGGTCATAGGTCAGAGACAAGTGGACACCCAAAAACACACCCAAGATTGAGAGTTGCCTCCTTAAACAAATGACCAACAACCCCAAATATCTATTACATAATGACACAGACAAAAACAAGGCCTCATTTATTACCATCATAGCAGAGGTGGTGGAAGAAAAAAAAAAAGTGCTGTCAAGTGCAAAGAGATTATCCTAACGATGTTTACACTGGAAGTGGTTGGTGCATATTTTAAAAGGTCATGACATAAACCATGTTGTAAAAGGGAGGTTTTAGAGAAGGAGAAAAATGGTGAAAGACAGAGAATCAGAGAAACTATGCAAAAGAGAGATGGAATGAGAGACAAAAATGGGAAAGATAGAAAATGGTGAGACCGAGAGAGAAAGAGAATGAGCGAGATTGTGAGAAAGAGAGTCAGAGATGAAAAGAAAGAAAGAGAGTTGAAAGAAAGATAGAAGCAGCCTGATGAAGAGGGGGGGAAAATTGGTTTCCCTGGCAGCTCTGCCACACTCCACTGACCCAGGCAGTGTTATCCTTCAAGTAGCAGCCTTTGTACTCAATGGTGTTTGGATGGCGCAGCTGTTCCAAAAACTTGACCTCCTTAATGATGTCCTGCCATTTCTGAGGAGAGAAGGAGGGAGAGAGAGGGTGTGTAAGAGTCAACAACATCAACACATCTGCAAAGAGCCCTATTCACAGCATGTTGGCCCTGACATATTGGCCAGGGCAGTGGGTTTATGGATAGGTCAGTTCCATTTACACAAGAGAGGAGTTTGACCCCAACCCAAGGCCTTGTGGATCGCAGGGAAAGTTGAGCCTCTGTTTAAAGCCCTTAGGTGTGACCATACTGTGGCCAGAGTGGGAAGAGTGTGTAATTTCAAAGTGTTTGTGTTAGTTGTTCTCGTCTCATTTGACCTCTGCTACAAGGCCTAAGTTGTGACCATTCCAGTGGCCAGGTTGTGATTTCAAAGATACCGAGTTGTGACCATCATAGTGGCCAGAGGAAGGGACTGTCCATGGAATGTTGAACCTCCGTTTCAAGTCCTGAGGTGTGACCGTCCCATTGGCCATAGCGGGAAGAGTTTGAGAGGGAGTTCAAAACATTTGTATTAGTTGTCCTCTCAACTTGTTTAACCTCTGTTTCAAGGCCTGAGGTGTGACTGATAAAGCAGACAGAGCGATAAATTAGTTCAACTTGTGTTTAAAGTGAGTAAAAGGCGGCAGTCCTCTTACCTCGGTGGTCTGTTTTCCATTGTAGGACATCTTCTTGATGGCCACCACCTCGTTGGAGTAGGAGTTTCTGGCCTGAGGGAGAGTAGAGGAGGGGAGTGAGAGTAGGGAAAAGAAATGGAGAGCGAGAGAGCGCGCGAGCGAGAGCGAAAGGTGAATGTGAGAACAGGCATTTCTCGTAGAAACACACAGCTGTAGTCTGGATACAGGATATAGGCCTATATTTGACAGCTGGCTAGAATCCAGTTGGTAGCCAAAAACTGGTAAAAGTGGGTCATATGACTGAGATATAGCCACTCTATATATGGCTCTGGGTCAAATGAGGGTAAATGGGAAACAAGAATCAACTGTCTCTTCCAAAGATGGCAATACTAAACATATGTGACAGAATTTGATCACCACAGGAAACTCCCTGTAGTTACAAATATGAGCATAGACGAAAACAAGCATAGAGGATACAAGCAACTCAACAGAGAAGCTAGCTAGCTAGCTAGGTACTTCACCACACAGTAATTAGCACATTGCGTGTGTTAAAACCCCTAAGGCTTTTAGAACACATGGATGGCTTCCTCATACAAACGTTGATGGTTCCTCATTCCATTTCAGTAATTTCCCCCCACACACATGCCTTTGGTCAGAAGGAATGTGAATGCATAGTAGAGCTATGAGCTAGCCACAGCAGCTAGCAAACACTTGCAGTTAGCTATCCTAGTAGCTCACAGCGGGTAAAGAAGAAGTGTATCAATGACCAAAAAGGCACCAGGATTTCATCATAGCCAGCCAAATCAGCCAGACAAGACTGATGGCCTCATCATGTGGCATGCTGACATACAGTACCGTAGCCATATAAATAGAATTACTAGAATGGGCAAATCCCTTCAGACTATGGCAATTTGACTGGAACATTTTAAGGGGCTACTCTGGGATTGGTATATCCATTTTGGACTTTTAAATTATCGATACACAGCCATTGACCTCGAATCCAGATTGCCACTTTAAAACCATTTCCCATTCTAATAAGTATATTTCTATGAATGTAGCCTTGTCCGGTAGATGACTGGACTTAGGGGAGCACTAACGCCAGTCAACCAGGCCAGGTAAAATGTCCTGCCTGCCCTACTATCTATCCATCCATCCATCGCCAGCTGGCCTCGCCACTTAACGCGCAGAACAGCTGTCTTAGGAGGAAAGGCTTCCGTTTATCCCTCTCCCCCCAGCCTTGCATATGGAGAGGCTGGGGGATGGATGAGTGGAGAGAGGAGGAAAGGGATGTTGGACGTGGAAAGAAAGGGGTGGGGGAAAAGGATGATGGAGGGAGGTTTGAAAGGAAGAGGACTGAGGGAGGGGAGGAGGAAAAGGAGGAGAGTGCTGAGGGAGGGATGAGAGGGGTGAAGGGAGGGGAGGAGGAGGAAGGGATTGGTGCTAGCAGATTCATCCTCCCCTCTCTCCCGCTCTGCATTGATTTAGATTTAAAGGCCTTCTGTCATTAGTGACGACCAGATTAAGAAATGCAGCAGAGAGACAGAATTTAACAGAAATGGCAGCAGAGTTATTATTAGACAACCTTGAGAGAGCGAGTGATCTTGTCCCTGGACTCTGACATCTATAGCCACAGACAGCTAGACTGGGTGTCTAACATGATCCTGACAGTGAATAGTATGGATTGCACTCACCCAATGCATATAACACACACACTGACCAGGGCCAGTCCTGGACTAAATAGCACTTTCAATTGACATTCGTCATGAAAGCATCTCCATTGGTTGAGAAATTGAAATTAAATAGGCCCTGTTCAATGGTTGGCCAATAACTTCAAATACTTTCTAAGTACTAAATGTATTGTGAAAAATCTCCAGGGTAATGCCTTGTTAAAATGACTTGCCTAGCTAAATGAAGGTTACATTTAAAAAATAAAATGTTTTAATTAAAATGAAAGACATTTTAAATTCTGAGTTCGACATATCTCAATTTAGTATCCAACCCTGAGGTACTACTCACAAAGTAGACGGCCCCAAAGCTGCCATGGCCGATCTCGTGCAGGTCACAGAAGACTTCCTCTGGGTCATCTTTGAAGAAGAGGTCGGCCAGCTCGGGGTCCTTCAGCGCTCCCTTCCGCGTGGACGAGGGCATGGTGGGGTGGGCGGGGCTAGACGGTACCGTGGTTACCGCGGTGTTCCACCTCACTGCAGCTGCTGCTCCTCATCCACGCGCCGGGCATTTACCATACCCACCTGGATGAGAGGAAACATACAGAGAGAACGAGAGAGAGAATTACTAGAATCGGCAATGTATGTGACTGTAATGTTTACTGTAAATGTTTTGTTTATTTCACTTTTGTTTATTATCTATTTCACTTGCTTTGGCAGTGTACACATGTTTCCCATGCCAAAAAGTAGAGAGCGAGATGGTAATAAGTTAGTACGTAACAGTGCAGACAGACAGCATTTATGAACACTACCTGGATGGAAGACACACACACACAAACATTTTTAAATACTTTATGAATCCACAAATCATAATTCATACAATAAGCATTCAAACATTTCAGGACAGGGATGTCTGGACACCTAAGGAAACAGATAGCACCTTCTCCACACAGCAATGCTGCCTATAACTGCTGACACGGAGTAGTAACTTGCTAGCTGCTTCGTCTTATGCAGGCCTGCTATCTGAAGGCCAAGTACTATCAGCCTGTGAACATGGCCGGGACAGCGAGCTTGCACTGATAGCCAAGGCGTGACATGAGGGGCTGGTATTTAAGCAGCTTGTCAGGAAAGGCACGATCCATGTAGCAGACACACACACACACACACAGACACATTTATGATGGAGTTACTGGATGCCTACACACAACATAGAGATTACATTTACAATCAGGCCCTACAGACCAACACAAACATGCACATACACACAGTCTGATCAAGAGACTGAATCGGTACAACCTTGTCTGCTCCCATATCCTACTCATCCCCATATAACCTGATTCTTTCCAGGAATTACAAGCTGAATGTGTGTGTATGTCACATGAACAGTTGGCAGGGTAGAGGGGACAGAAGATGGTAAGGCATGGACTGCTCACTGTCTGCTCCTGTTGCTCATCCAAGCAGAAGATCAGACACACAGTTGGGGGAAAATACACACATGCACACATACTCACACACAAACTGGACAGCTCGATCACCGTGAGTCATTGGTGCATCACTTCCACACATGCGCACACATGGACACACACACTGACACACTCGGATGCACAGGGTAGCAGCAGCAGGTATGGCTGTTGTGAGTCACCAGACTGCAGCTAGGCCATCAAACATGTGACATATAGCCTGAGCTATGTTCCAGTTAGTGACACACCAATGACTGTATATATAAATGGCCAATGCCATCGATCACGTGACACCATTCCTCCCATGTGAAGACTCAATAGCACATTGAAGCCAAATTAAGTCAGTTAAGGTGGCATCTCATGGAGACTTAACATGTGCCGTTTGAGCTACTCCAGGAAGTGACGTTGCAGGCTAGCGCACTGCTGCCCCCTCTCATTGAGTAACTAAAGTTGAAGGCCGACTGGGGTACTGCAGGCTGGTATTTCCAACTAAATTATCCTTATCCTTATCCTCTGTGTTCAATTTTAAAATAATCGGTTCAAGGATATACACCTGGAGTATTTAAAGCAATTATTGGTACCATGATTGTCTTCAATTAATTGTTTTAATTTACATGAAGATTTACATTTTTCCATTCACCATAATTGGGGATCCTGTTTTCTGCTAACAATGCCTGCAGTACTGCGGTCAGCCTTCAACATCCATGGCTTCAATGAGATTAGGGGTTCTCTCTTTGGGAGGGAGGGATGGACACACAGACAGAGAGAGCAGAGGGCCACATGATTACGCACAAACACAGGGTGTACACAAGCAGAGACTGTAACACACACAGATAGTTAACATCATCCTCATAATTCTCACGAGTGTAATCTTATTAAATAGTTATATCTTCTTTCCAGACACAAAAATATATCAAAAACCTTGTTACCACTGTAGGGAGTTTACGTTAGTTTCAAGTTATATTGTTTTGTCCTTGTCGCCTACTTTATTATTATTTTAATTTCATTTTTAAATGGGTATTAAATGGGTAATTGCAAACACCTGGTGTCCCAGGTCAAAAATCAGTCCCTGATTAGAGAGGAACAATGAAAAAAAATGCAGTGAAACTGTCTTTGAGGTCCAGAGCTGAGTTTAAGGGCGTTACGGTGTGAAAAACCTATAGGATATGTAGGAACTATCCATAATAAAATCAAATTGTATTTGTCACATCCGCGGAATACAACCGTACAGTGAAACGCTTACTTACAAGCCCTTAACCAACAATGCAGTTAAGGAAGAAAAAAAATGAAATAACAAATAATTAAGGAGCAACAATAAAATAACAGTAGTGAGGCTATATTCAGGGGGTTCCAGTACAGAGTCAATGTGCGGGGGCACCGGTTAGTCGAGGTAATTGAGGTAATATGTACATGTAGGTAGAGGTAAAGTGACTATGCACAGACAATAAACAGCGAGCAGCAGCAGTGTAAAAAAAAAAGGGGGGGGGGGTCAATGCAAATAGTCCCAGTTGTCATTTGATTAGCTGTTCAGCAGTCTTATGGCTTGGGGGTAGAAGCTGTAAAGAAGCCTTTTTGACCTAGACTTGGCGCTCCGGTACCGCTTGCCGTGTGGTATCAGAGAGAACAGTCTATGACTAGTGTGGCTGGAGTCCTTGGCAATGTTTAGGGCCTTCCTCTGACACCGCCTGGTTTAGAGGTCCTGTATGGCAGGAAGCTTGGCCCCAGTAATGTACTGGGCCGTACGCACAACCCTCTGTAGTGCCTTGAGGTTGGAGGCCGAGCAGTTGCCATTCCAGGTGGTGATGCAACCAGTCAGGATCCTCTCGATGAGGACTCAGGCCAAATCTTTTCAGTCTCCTGAGGGGGAATTGGCTTTGTGTGCTGTCATGTGCATGTTTTGTTAATCATCTGTATAATTACTATTTTTGGGATTCACAGACTTCACCCTCCCTACACCTCTGATGAATATAACAGGAAACCTGTTCGATCACCATGCACTGCAAAATCATTCTGGCTATGGATGCGGAGAACATCAACATCAACACACCAGTGGATATACCCATTGGACTTGGGGCTATGCTGGGAGTTTACCTCATACTTGGATTTTTTATTCTGCTTTGCCACTAAAATCATTAAACACTGACAACTAAAATATTGTGTGACTGAGTGTTATGCATATTACTATGAATAATAACAACAATAACAATAATAATTAGGTGAGGGGGCTAGTTCAAAAATTAACCCCAAAAGGTTATTCAAAAAGGTTCTTCGAGGACCCATTAAAAGGGTTCGTCGAAGAACTTATAGGGGTTCCCCCACAGTTTCAATTTTAAGAAGGAGTCTCCAGGAACCTTTTCTTTTTAGAATGAAGCGTTACTCTGTTAAACTAAAGTCCAGTTCACACATACAACTTACATAATTACTGCTTTGCAAAACCTGTGAAAAATATGGGTTGAAACCTTTTTAAAAACATTGATTCATTCCACCACTGATATCAGAGTTAGGAATGGGTAAACTACTGGCAACTTCTCAGTTCATGGTCAGATTGTTCTGAACGAAATAGGCGCCATGTTTCTTACTGGCCTCTGCTGTTATAGACCTTACATAGAACGATAAATACACCCTTTAGCTATAGAAAAACATCATGTATTCAAACATCCTGCAATCATTCACTGGCCCTTCCGACATGCCAACAGGGAAAACACACTGAGTGTGTGTGTGTGTGTGTGTGTGTGTGTGTGTGTGTGTGTGTGTGTGTGTGTGTGTGTGTGTGTGTGTGTGTGGTGTGTGTGTGTGGTGTGTGTGTGTGTGTGTGTGCGCGGAGACCGTGTTTTTGTTTCCATGATTATAGGCTTGACAGTGAATCCAAATAAAGTATTCCAAATGTGTGTCTGTGTCTCTCTTCATTGCATCATCCTGGTCGGTCTCCCCTCTCCTCCTGTCTGTTGAGCTCAAACCTCTCCAGTAAGAGCTTCAAATAAAACCTGACTTAAGCCTCCCGCTCAATCTGGATAGACAGCTTCCACCAGATAAAAGAACACAGAGAGACAGAGAGAGACAGAGAGAGAGGGAGAGGTGAGAGAGAGAGAAAATAAAGGAGAGAGAAGAGTGCACGAGAGAGAGAGCATCAGTGATTTTACCCACGTGGTAGGTTTCAAAGCCACTCAGTGCACAAAACGTTCTGAACACCGTCCTAAAATTGAGATGCACTCCCTTTTGCACTCAGAACAGCCTCAGTCGGGGCATAGACTCTACAAAGTGTCTAAAGTGTTCAACTGGGATGCTGGCCTATGTTGACTCCAATTCTTCCCACAGTGTGTCATATTGGCTGAATGTCCTTTGGGTGGTGGAGCATTCTTGATACACACGGGAAACGGTTGAGCGTAAAGATCCAAGCAGCGTTGCAGTTCTTGACACACTCAAACCAGTGCGCCTGGCACCCACTACCATACCGCATTCAAAGGTACTTAAATATTTTGTCTTGCCCATTCATCCTCTGAATGGCATACATACACAATCCATGTCTCAATTGTCTCAAGACTTTAAAAATCCTTCTTTAACTGGTCTCCTCCCCTTCTTTTAGACAGATTTAACAAGTGACATGAATAAGGGATCATAGCTTTCACCTGGATTCACCCAGTCAGTACTAATGTTTTGTCCACTCAGTGTAAATGAGTGTGATAGAAGGAAAGAGGGAAGAGGGCCGAGATAGAAATGGAGAAAATTAATAAACCACATGCTCACTCAAGGGACACGTCACTTCCATCTCTCTTCCCTCTTTTTTTGCTCTCCTCCTGCTCCTCTCCTTCTCAGTAGAAATGTGTGATATGACGCAACGAGGCAACAACAGGTTGTAACAGTGCTGTTGGGTTGGTTCAACAATTGCTTCCCTGTCCTCCTTCTACCCACTTACACCGTTTGGTGTGTGTGTGTGTTCAGGAATAATTTGCGGATCTATGAATGCCGCTGTGCTTAGGGAGGGTGTTTAGGGAAGCGGTTTAGATTAGTGTGTGTGTGTGTGTGCGTGTGTGTAAATATGCTCACGTGTGTATGAGGGAGTGCACAAGCATGCATTTGGGTCCGCGTGAATGAATGAGTGAGTGGATGCATATAGTACAGAGCCTTCAGAAAGTATTCACACCCCTTTCCTTTTTCCACATTTGTTGCGTTAGTCTGAATTTAAAATTGATTACATTTAGATGTTGTGTCATTGATTTACACACAATACAGTAGAAATTTGTTTGTAGAACATTTTCAAAATTCATAATATTTTTTTAGCTGAAATGTCTAGAGTCAATAAGTATTCAACCCCTTTGTTATGGCGTACATAAATACATTCAGGAGTAAAAATTTGCTTAACAAATCACATAATAAGCTGCATGGAATCACTGTGTGTGCAATTATAGGGGTTTACATGATTTTTGAATGACTACCCCATCTCTGTACCCCACACAAACAGATAATTATAAGGTCCCTCAATTGAGTAGTGATTTTCAATCACAGATTCAACCACAAAGATGTTTTTCAATGCCTCGCAAAGAAGGGCACCGATTGGTAGATGTGTAAACATTTTAAAAAAGCAGACGCCGACTATCCCTTTGAGCATGGTGAAGTTATTAATTAGGCTTTGGATGGTATATCAATACACCCAGTCACTACAAAGATGCAGGCATCCTTCCCAAATCAGACGCTGGAGAGGGATTTCACCATGAGGCCAATGGTGATTTTAAAACAGTTACTGAGTTTAATGGTCGTGATATGTGAAAACTGAGGCTGGATCTACAAGGGCTGTGGCGGTCACGACATTTTGTAAGCCGGTTAATGTCATGCAAAAGATTGTCGGTATCATTGTAATTTACCGTTACATAAACATGTTTAGCATCTCCAGGCCTCCATGCATACAAGCAGCTGATATGCGCCTTTGGAACATCACATTTTAAAAAGTCTAATAAATCAATTGAATATACAACATCAAAATAAATCAACTTTATTTTAGGCAGGTCTAAAGAGACATGATATGAAAAAAATATATTTCAGGAAGAACAGAATATGAGTTGGCCTACTGAATGTTATCTGGCTATGCACCATGCCATAGGCTTGCTCATTTAGCAGACAAGATATGCTTAAGTCCCGTGCCATTCTTTTATATCATGTGGTTTTATAGTAAGACAACGTATAATTGAGGTTAGCGGAATAAAATAGAAAGGATATTTGTGCGAGTGCACATATGAAGTGGCTATGTGGAGCGTAAAAGTGATAATTTGAAACAGCTCTTATATGCTCGATTTAGAGTTATTTGGCAACTTTAGTTGTGAATGAAACAAAGCTTAGAATGCCTTATATATGATATGGGTTAAAGGATGCGGCTATAGGCTGCACACACTGTTCTCTTTTCAAGTGATCACATTTTCACCCATCAGACTAAATTTAATCTTGTCTTTACTAATTTGTCAAAATAAAAAAAAAATAAAAAAAAATATTTAGAATGGCTCATTACCAAATGGGCAGGAGAAAAAATACAAGTCATCTGTATGCACTGGAATGGCGAATGGAGGCCACTTTCCCGCCTGTAAATGTTTCACTCATGTCTGGAAGTCTGTTCCGGTTAATTCACTCAATGCATCAAGCACTGTTTGAGGAGCATGCAGCCTTTTGCTGTGTGACATGTGATATTCTGCACAAACTCTGTATGCCAAAGGCTCCCCAACCCTGTTCATGCAGCTACCCAGTCCTTAATTTGGGAAACCAAGTTAAATCTGTCCAGGAACATGTTTTCACAACAAAACATATTTCATTAAACTGTTGACAGCCCTCTTTCTGCACGCTTTAGAAAGGAATGGAGGGGAGAAGATGGAGACGCTCAGTGGTGAGATTTTCTGTAGCTAAAAGGTAATGTGTCAGCATATAAATTCTGAAAATATTTTAAAAATGCCCTTTTACTAGGCTATTCAAAATAAATAACATTTCACTTTAACTGTAGGCCAATTCTGAATTTGTTTAATTTAAGCTACCAATTATGTACCAAAGACTTCAAATCATTTTTTTTATGTTTTTCTGCCATGCATAATAAGTCTAGGCTATAAATTGTGTAACAGCACAATCATTATTTTAATTCAGGTTTTATTTTGGACTTATATATAGGCCTATGATTATGCATAAACTCTAATATGCATATGATAGTTTTGAATTAATTATCACCTTAAAAAGCTCTGTCCATTTCATGTGCTAGGCTTTGAAATAACATCCACAACAACCATGTTTTACACTCAGTTTCAATCTACTGTTGAACTTCTTTCTTCAAATTGATCAATCATAGTGAGGTGAGTTTTAAAAGCACATACTGTTTTAATGATAAGTGTTTGATGTGATTTTCAATCGCATTTGCATTGATGTCAGAGTGGTTAGAGGGACAATAGAGCCCTGAGTACCAGGCCATTAGCGACCTGATGATCGTTAGCGAGTTGGATACTACTAACACGTGTCCAGAGTGCATGAAAGGAGATTACCGTGACTCAACAGTCATTTAGAATTTTACTGCGGTCATGGCTCATGACTGCCGGTGTGGCAGTAATACGGTCACTGCAACAGCCCTAGGATCAACAACATTGTAGTTACTCAACAATACTAACCTAAATGACAGAGTGAAAATAAGTAATCCTGTACAGAATATAAATATTCCAAAACATGCATCCTGTTTGCAACAAGGCACTTAAGTAGTACTGAAAAAAATGTGGCTTGTCATCGACAAGGACTAGGGAGTTTAAGATAAAAAGAAACGGAATACAGCTAAGCACAGGTAAAATTCTAGAGGAAAACCCGCTTCAGTCTTCTTTTTAACAGACACTGGGAGACAAATTCACCTTTCAGCAGGACAATAATGGCCAAATCTACACTGGAGATGCTTACCATGACAACATTGAATATTCCTGAGTGGCCTAAAGTTTTGACTTAAATTGGCATGAAAATCTATGGCAAGACTTGAAAATGGCTTTCTTGCAATGATCAACAACCAACTTCACAGAGCTTGAAGATTTAAAAAAAAGAATAATTGGGAAATATTGTACAATCCAGGTGTGCAAAGCTCTTAGAGACTTACCCAGAAAGACTCCCAGCTGTAATAGCTGCCAAAGGTGTCTAACATGTATTGTCTCAGGGGTGTGAATACCCATCTAAATCAAGAAATATTCGGATTTGATTTTTCATAAATTTTTAGTAAATATTGACAGAGTATTTTGTGTATATCGTTACAACTAAAATCCCACTTTCTCACAACAAAATGTAGAAAAGGTCAAGGGGAGAAATACTTTCTGAAGGCAGTGTATGTGTGCGTGGGTAGGCGTGTGGGTAAAAAGCGAGAGGAGGGAGGTAATGTATTTGCGATGGACTGGTTCATTAGAGTGATAATGATGATCAGGCACGCACACACGCGCACCACACACTCTCCCATTACGAATATTCAGAAACAGACATGCCCTCACATCTCCTCTTGCCCAAATACACATGCAAGCACGCACACGGTTGTTTCTCACGCTGTGAGTTCCCTGAGGTCCCTGCACTGCCATTACTAATTCATCTCTAAACGTGTTGCTATGAAAGACCATCAGGCTGCTGAATATTCTATTCTATAGCTCTGCTCTGACATGCACATACGCATGGATGTGCGTGCACATACACATGCACCCATGCATGGCTAGTCACACAAATGCAGTAACACATATGCCAGAGCTCTATTCCGCTGAGAGCTACCTGGTACACTGCGATTGATGTAGATGGACTGGGTGAAAACACTGAGTTCCCTCTCTCTGCCTCTTTCTCTTACACTCGGCCAAACATGAACACCGAGGAGGATGCAATGGCTCTTTCTCTCTTTCTCACTCACTCCATCCCCCTCTCCTTCTCTGTTCCTCTCTTCCAATGATTGTGTATTCCATTTGAACTCCTACGAGTGAGTTGAACGCGAAGGCGGCGGCTTTAGCGGCTCACGGCCCTCCGCATTAAGGAATCAGGAATTATACAGACTGTGGAAATTCTTAACCGATTCAAACGCAGCCGGGGACTTGCAAATAAAAGAAAAAGATAAACTTGGCAAATTGTGCGTTGAGATAACGTATGGTGGGATAGATAGAGAGAGAGAGGAGAGAGAAGGAAGGAAGGAGAGAAAGTAGTATCATTAAGTCATTTTCACTCTACCATGACATAACAGAGTAGAATTAGGGCTTTTCATAGGGTATTCTACTATGGTATTCATTCCCATAGAGAATCACTTCACTTCCGTAAAGCCATATTAATCATGACAGACAGCCTTGGACGCATCAGCCCTGGTGGAAGGTAGACTAGCAGTTAAGAGTGTCCTTACAGTAACCGAAAGGTTGCTGGCTCGAATCCCCAAGCCAACTAGTTGAAATATCCTGAGCAAGTCACTCTGGATAAGAGAGTATGCTAAATGACTAAAATGTAAAATGAGTACATGTGTTCTTGAAAATAACACACTTTAATACAGGGGTTAGGTCATTCAATCTCACAGACAGACATAGGGACACTCCCTCCCACTCCTCCCCTCCCCAGGACCCCCCAGAGCTCTGCCTGGGCTCTGCACTACTCTGACTCAGCAGCCAGCTTTCCTCCGAGCGATATTGGTCTGTGTGTGTGGGGGGAGAGAAACTGGAGCAAGCTGTGGCAAGAGAAAGCTTGCTTCTCTTCTCCCAGAGAAGAGTTTAATTCTGAGTGATTGGTTCACGAAGGCAGCAGCATCACGCCGGCTCTCGTATGTAGAGCAGCAAGAGATGACCAACCATTACAGTCGCCTGCTTGGTTGCAATACAATATGGAGGGAGCAGACTTGATTGACAAAGGACTAAATGGTTCAAAATGAATACATCTATCGATCAGAATAGATTGAATATTGATTTTGAGGATATGTTCTGACGGTTGACTCTGATGATTCCTGCACAGGCCACACAGTACAGACTAGTCTGAATATAGGTTAACTGTAGGTGGCATTGGACAAAATTGTCTGCTAGTGCTAGACGACCACATTACCTTAGAAAGTGTATGAGGGGCTGCTGCTGTTCTCTGGGCTCAGAGTGGGTCTACAGCCCACTCCGCTGCTTCATGACTGGAAGAGATGGGGGAAAACCTGAGGGAACACAGAATGGGAGAGGATATGCTTAAAGAATGTGGTCAAAAACACTTACATATCACATAGCCTAAATACAGTCAGACTCCTGATAAATGCATTGGTGGTTCAAAATGTTGTGAAATTGTTTGCACTTATCCAATGCGCACTTATCAAGGAGTTGGCTGTATAGCCTAGTTGTGACTCTCCCCAGACCTGCGTTCAATGAATATTGGAATGCATTTGGATATTTAAAAAATATATATTTATTAAACTAGGCAAGTCAGTTTAGAACAAATTCTTATTTACAATGACGGCCTACCCAGACGACACACCGATTATTTGAAAATACTCAAATACACAGAAAAAAAGTACATAATCAATTTTAACCCAGATCTGATTTTCTCAAGTTGTTAAAGCAAAATATTTCTGCACATAGGGGAAACACTGGTTTTATTCTGTGTTGTTACAGCATTAAAAAAAATATATATATATATTTTTTTTTATTTAATCGCAACCGAAAACCATGATTTAAAAAAAATGTATGGAACCGAAACGATGTCAAAAAGTGCTAATCGCTCAGACTAGAGTATAGTGCAGTCCTATCATACACTGAGTTGACAGGTGGTGGAACATTCGTACCCACAAAGACACAAGAACAACCCCGTTCTGGCACCTAGCTAGAGTCTGGTCATGTAGTCAGTGGCCAAACACAATAACACGTTATGAACACCCACCCAGACAACATCAGCCAAGAGAAAAGAGACTATTATTCAACCAAGGACCCCTGACCTCTTACTCAGAGAACTAGTTCCTCTTTTCTCCAAACGACTTATTCCTGTTAGATACCACAAGCCTCAGGATAAGGTTTGGTATAAAAAGATTGAAAAATAAAGGAAAGGGATAAAATTGTATTGTGCTTCTTGTGAGTGTTGCTGCATGATTTATAACAAAAACTGACGCAGGAGGCAGGAGCCTCGAGAAAGTGAAGCCCTCAACTCTTCTCCTCAGAGAGACAGCGAGAGAGAAAGAGAGAGATAGAGGGGAGGAGAGGAGGAGGATGATAGTGGTCAAAGGGCAAGAGAGGCAACAAGGAAAAGAGAGGGGGTCCTATATTGGGTGATGTAACTAACAGAGCTAGGTCAGAGAAGGCCTCGTAGCCAATGGCAGGAGATGGCCTTCAGACACTGTTATTGGTGTGTGACCGTGTGTCAGACTGTGTGTGTGTGCGCACGCGAGAGTGATCTATGTGCAGGACAGACAGTGTACCCGCACAGACGGCTTACAGACACTTATTGGCTAACAGAGACACAGCCTGGCTGAATGTGTCTGAGTGAGGACAGATAGGGAAGATACAGCCTCTGGCTGCCATGAGCCATTTTACAGGAAAGAAGGATGGCGTGTGTGTGTGTCAGTGTCTTCGTTAGGGCCACAGAGAGTTTTTTTTTTGACATGGCCTACTTTGTGAATTGAAGCAATTGTACATGAGATGGCTTGTTAAACATTTTTGTAGCTGGCACCTTGCATCTATCATTCAAACTGACTGGTCGTTCGTTTGATTGGCATCATTGTCAGCCAACCCCTCTGTGTAGTTTGCTCGATTGGCAACGTCCGTTTGGGCAGGTTGCTATGGGCAGGCAAGCACTGCTAGTGCTGCTGCTGACAGTGATAGTGGTGTCAATGGTGCTGAATATAGTGCATCAATCATCAATACTCATCAAGCAGAAATACAGTCTACACTTGTAGCGTACTGCCAGACCATTTTACAGAAAAGGCAATTATTGTAATCATAACACTGACAATTTATTTATTTAAATCACCCACTAGATGATGCTATGCAAGCTCTTCCCTTTTGCTAGCTGGAGAGACACCAAACCAGTTGAATTTCATTTTGTTTGTCTTGTTATTTGATTGAAACGTCTTTGCATATTTCTTATTTTATTTCACCTTTATTTAACCAGGTAGGCTAGTTGAGAACAAGTTGTCATTTACAACTGCAACCTGGCCAAGAACAAAGCAAAGCAGTTCGACACATACAACACAGAGTTACACATGGAATAAACAAACATACAGTCAATAATACAGTAATACAGTCAATAATATATATACACTGCTCAAAAAAATAAAGGGAACACTTAAACAACACAATGTAACTCCAAGTCAATCGCACTTCTGTGAAATCAAACTGTCCACTTAGGAAGCAACACTGATAGACAATAAACTTCACATGCTGTTGTGCAAATGGAATAGACAAAAGGTGGAAATTATAGGCAATTAGTAAGACACCCCCCAAAAAGGAATGGTTCTGCAGGTGGTGACCACACACCACTTCTCAGTTCCTATGCTTCCTGGCTGATGTTTTGGTCACTTTTGAATGCTGGCGGTGCTCTCACTCTAGTAGTAGCATGTGACGGAGTCTACAACCCACACAAGTGGCTCAGGTAGTGCAGTTCATCCAGGATGGCACATCAATGCGAGCTGTGGCAAAAAGGTTTGTTGTGTCTGTCAGCGTAGTGTCCAGAGCATGGAGGCGCTACAAGGAGACAGGCCAGTACATCAGGAGACGTGGAGGAGGCCGTAGGAGGGCAAGGAGGTGCACTGCCAGAGCCCTGCAAAATGACCTCCAGCAGGCCACAAATGTGCATGTGTCTGCTCAATCGGTCAGAAACAGACTCCATGAGGGTGGTATGAGGGCCCGGCGTCCACAGGTGGGGGTTGTGCTTACAGCCCAACACCGTGCAGGACGTTTGGCATTTGCCAGAGAACACCAAGATTGGCAAATTCGCCACTGGCGCCCTGTGCTCTTCACAGATGATAGCAGGTTCACACTGAGCACATGAGCACATGTGACAGACGTGACAGAGTCTGGAGACGCCGTGGAGAACGTTCTGCTGCCTGCAACATCCTCCAGCATGACCGATTTGGCGGTGGGTCAGTCATGGTGTGGGGTGGCATTTCTTTGTGGGGCCGCACAGCCCTCCATGTGCTCGCCAGAGGTAGCCTGACTGCCATTAGCTACCGATATGAGATCCTCAGATCCTCCATCCCCCTTGTGAGACCATATGCTGACACATGCACATTTGTGGCCTGCTGGAGGTCAATTTGCAGGGCTCTGGCAGTGCACCTCCTTGCACAAAGGCGGAGGTAGCGGTCCTGCTGCTGGGTTGTTGCCCTCCTACGGCCTCCTCCACGTCTCCTGATGTACTGGCCTGTCTCCTGGTAGCGCCTCCATGCTCCGGACACTACGCTGACAGACACAACAAACCTTTTTGCCACAGCTCGCATTGATGTGCCATCCTGGATGAACTGCACTACCTGAGCCACTTGTGTGGGTTGTAGACACCGTCTCATGCTGCCACTAGAGTGAAAGCACCGCCAGCATTCAAAAGTGACCAAAACATCAGCCAGGAAGCATAGGAACTGAGAAGTGGTGTGTGGTCACCACCTGCAGAACCACTCCTTTTTTGGGGGTGTCTTACTAATTGCCTATTATTTCCACCTTTTGTCTATTCCATTTGCACAACAGCATGTGAAATTTATTGTCTATCAGTGTTGCTTCCTAAGTGGACAGTTTGATTTCACAGAAGTGTGATTGATTTGGAGTTACATTGTGTTATTTAAGTGTTCCCTTTATTTTTTTGAGCAGTGTATAAAAAGTTTGCTAAAGCATTATTTTACCAGCATCAGAAAAGCTGTCTATCCTGACACGTTCATATGGGCCAGTGGAGATCGCTATTCAAAATTGAAACAATGATGCAAAGGTGAGGAGGCAAACAGCAACATTTGTACAAGCCCCCGTTGTTGCAAACCAAATGTTAGGCTCGAAGTAAGGAGAAATAATGTCTAGATGCTTTTCACAGTTGTGAGATCAAGTTAACAAATTGCCTGGCTGGGCTGATGGGACAGTGGATGCACAGGGATCATACTCAGAACAGGAAACAAGTAGCCTATTTTTGTGTTATAGGCCTACCTGTTGTAAAACAGCTTTCTTTTTTAAAGCACGGCTTAAAATGCGTCTCAACCAATCACAAAGCATTTTTGACCAATGCTTGTTTTTTTACACACCTGTACCAACACATGATGTAGGCCTACAGTTGATTACAGCATGTAACCAAACATGGCAGTTAACTCTGAGTCCTGTTTTGGTGCAAGCTGGGATTTTATAGAAGTGACTCATCTCAGATAGGGTGAATAATAACACACACAGTCTCCTGCTACAAAGCAGGATTTTTTTGATTTTCAGAGCAGTCTGAGCAGCTCACATCTCAACAGCTTAGTGACACTGTGAACATAATATGCCTAATCTATGAAGATTCATGGCAAATCATGGGAGTTAGGCTAAAATAGATCTCATAAAACGTGCTGCTCTAGGATCAGTTCTGCCTTTTAGATCATGATGAATACACGGTAGACCTGATCCTAGATCAGCACAACTACTTTGACGCACTGCATTTATGAATACAGGCCCTGCCCCACAACTTCTACCCAATAAAGGCCCACCTCTACAGTTCACTTTCCCTTTACAGTAATATACATATACTATGAGTGAAAGCTTCACCAGGGATTAATATAGCTACTAATAGTGTTTGTGTGTGTGTGACTCGTTTCAGGAAACTAGGCATATGCCGCACGTCACTATGCCACAGGAGAGGCATTTGAACGTAAACATTTATTTTTTATCAAAATGCTTTTTTAGGCAGGAATCCCTTCTGGAATGTGAACTTTCATGAATCTTAATAACAAACGTGTATTCCATCCATAAATACAATTGTTAAATTACGAGCCTAGTTAAATTGCAAGCCTAGTTGGTTTAGCCACGGAAAAAGACAGGAATCTTCCCGCTAGCCATGATACAAACAAAACAGAGTTAAATGGTTAGTCTGCCGTGAAGCGTTCATCCATGTATAAAAGGTAAGAGTCTAGCTACATTTTCAGATAGAAGTTCCTAATTTTGTCAGAAAGTCGTTTTTATTGCAAGTTAAAAAGTACTGTTAGTTAACTAGCAAACGATAGCTTGCTGGCTCGCTAGCTAACGTTACTTGTATGATCTGTGTAGTAATATTATTCAAATCAGAAATATTTGCATTGCTAGTTATAGCCCAATGTTAACTAGCTAATATTGAACCTAGTTTGTTAGCTTTTGTCTAAACAAGACTCCACTTTGGCCAGATTATTACATGGACAGATTATTACATGACCCATCAAATTAGCCAGGTGTGTCTGGTGGTGATTACGGATTATCGATTGTATTTCATGAACTTGTGTACATGTCTAGAAAATAGTGACCCATCCACTAAGCTAGATGTAGCTGGGGGGGTGGTTATTGCATTTTCTTCACATGACCCATCAATTTAGACAAGTGTGTCGGGTAAGCGTAAACTAATAATGATCAAATATTTATTTATTTTTGATATTGCAAGTAACCACTTCACTGTACCGTTTACACATTCTGTATCCTATGCATGCAACAGATAAACAAATTTTATTTGATATAGCATGTGTTTACCACATGGCCTCATGTGAATCCTTAAATAGATGGGTGGGGTTAAGGCTTAAGAGGGTGTGAACGATGCTGAATGGGTGTAGACAAAGAAGAGCTCTCCAGTAGGTGTACCAAATTATTCAAGGGTCATTTTCTCAAAAGTGGAGTGTCAAGTTTATCAACATTCAAAGCAGAATTACTTTCCCATTGTTCCTCAACTGCAGTGTATGACATATAACTTTCTAACTGTGAGTCTCTACTTTTCTCCAATGTAAAAAAAAAAAAAAAAACTATTTCAAATGCTGCTACATAAGACCAAATCGAGGCGGTCGGTCACATATATGGTCCATCTAAGTAGCAATATGCAATATTCAGTCCTGGCCCAGCTTAAAAAAGTAGCTGCTCTGGCAAGGCTCTAGGGACTGCTCCATGTTCTTTAACACCTCCCATGCAACACCTCTTCTCTGGGAGCATAGGCACTCACACACTCAATAATAAACACACACGGTCTCACTCACACAAACTTTAAACTTACCGGGCCACTATCCCCCTCCATCTCTCACCCTGAGGAAAGTGTAGTTGGATATTAAAGCCATAGAGCTTCTTTAGGGTCAGAGAAAAGATGCCCTCTCAATTCCAAGTGGAGGTCATTTGTTGAGATCAATATGGCTGTGGTCATCATTTTGGAATACAGGGTGTGTTATCCTGTGCTTGTGCTGTATGTGTATGCATGTGTGAATAAGTGCAAGACTAGTCAAACGGATGCACAGTACACCCACATACAACAATGTGATTGGCTGAATGCGGTTTGTGTGTGTGTGTGTGTGTGTGTGTGTGTAAGCGCAAGACATGATCTCAAACGTAGCGTACACACACCAACATGAATGAAACAAACAAGCAAAGTGCCCTATCACTCCACACCCAATGGAGTAAATATTTAAACAAATCACTCACAGCTAGTTTTACACATTCAGTTGAGAATGTGTCCCAGTGCCATTCACAGTGGATCATTACACATTTAAAGAATCGGGGAGTGCGAGAAGGGATGGAGGAGAGAGAGATTTTAGAGGGAGAGTGGGGGGGTATGGATGGATGGAAGGCAGAGGGAGAAAGTGGAGGAAGCAAGAGAGAGAGATAGCGATATGGATGGAAAGAAAAAAAGACCACGCCATCATACCTGATCAAGCACCTATGACAGGCAGGCAGCCGTAAACAGCTGAGTCAATAGGGAGTGAAGTGTGAGGCGGGGTGCTACTATAATTACAATGCTACTACAGTATTGCTGCTCCTCATAGAGTAGTAAAAATACACTGACCCTTACTCTAGTCTAGGCCCATTTGATCTGTGTCTAATCTAAAAACGGTAGCCTAACCTTAGTGTCAGGACACACTGGTTGAAAGGGGTCCATATCAGGGGATATCTTTACATGACACATTTTTTTATATTCGAGAGCCTTCAAACTCAACTCTGGACCTCGAAGCCAGTTCCACTAAATGTTTTCATTGTTCCCTCTTATCAGGGACTGATTTAGACCTGGGACACCAGGTGTGTGCAATTAGAACAGAAAACCAGCAGGCTCTGGACCACGTAGGTTAAGAGTTGAATACCCGTTAATGAGAATACAGAACATTTCCATAGTTGCAGTTTTGTGGATGTGCACCATTCTGAATCTAGATGTATCTTTTAGACTGTACTTTACTGTATGTAAAGTGCTATAAAGTCTACACCCCTTTGAACTTTTTTCACATTGTTGTGTTACAAAGTGCGATTGAATTAGACGTAATTGTAATTTTTTGTCATTGATCTACACAAAATACTCAAATATGTCAAAGTGAAAAGAAAATCACAATTACACAAATTATTAAAAATGTCATTAATAAAATAGTTGCATAAGTATTCACTCCCTTTTTTAGGCAAGTTTAAATTAGTTCAAAAGTCAAGTTTGGCTTAACTCACATAATTATATGGCATGATTTTTTTATGTTCCTCATACATACAGTGCCTTCAGGAAGTATTCAGACCCCTTGACCTTTTCCGCATATTGTTTTGTTACAGCCTTATTCTAAAATTGTTTAAATTATTTTTTCCCCCTTATCCACACACACACACACACACACACACACACACACACACACACACACACACACACACACACACACACACACACACACACACACACACACACACAATACCCCATCATGACAAAGCAAAACAAGGTTTTTAGAAATGTTAGCTAACTTACCATAAAAAAACTGGAAATATCACATTTACATTAGTATTCAGTGCCTTTACTCAGTACTTTGTTGAAAACACATGACATATTTTGGTAGTTTCTCCCATTCTCCTCTGAAGATCCGCTCAAGCTGGATGGGGAGCACTGCTCCACAGCTATTTCCAGGTCTCTCCAGAGAAGTTCGATCGGGTTCAAGTCCGGACTCCGGCTGGGATACGCAAGGACATTCAGAGACTTGTCCTGAATCCACTCCTGCGTTGTCTTGGCTGTGTGCTTAGGCTCATTGTCCTGTTGGAAGGTGAACCTTCACCCCCAGTCTGAGGTCCTGAGCAGGTTTTCATCAAGGAGCTCTCTGTACTTTGCTCTGTTCATCATTCCCTCGATCCTGACTAGTCTCCTATTCCTTGCCACAGAAAAACATCGCCCCAGCATGATGCTGCCACCACCATGCTTCACCGTAGGGATGGTGCCAGATTTCCTCCAGGCGTGTTAATTGGCATTCATGCCAAAGAGTTCAATCTTGGTTTCATCAGACCAGAGAATCTTTTTTCTCATGGTCTGAGAGTCTTTAGGTGCCTTTCGCAAAATCCAAGCGGGCTGTCGTGCCTTTTACCGAGGAGTGGCTTCCGTCTGGCCCCTCTACCATAAAGGCCTGATTGGTGGAGTGCTGCAGAGATGGATGTTCTTCTGAAAGGTTCTCCCATCTCCACAGAGGAACTCTGGAGCTCTGTCAAAATTACCATCGGGTTCTTGGTCACCTTGCTGGAGTGGGAACACTAGGAACACTGAGACATTTTCAGCATGTTGCAACAGTGAAATATAGTTATAAACAGTTTTCTATAAACAAGGTCTAAACCAAGGCCCTTCCGAACCCAATTGCTCAGTTTGGCCGGGCGGCCAGACTTCCATTTAAGAATGATGGAGGCCACTGTGTTTTTGGGGACCTTCAATGCCACAGACATTTTTGGGTACCCTTCCCCAGATCTGTGCATCAACACAATCCTGTCTCAGAGCTCTAAGGACAATTCCTTCGACCTCATGGCTTGGTTTATGCTGTGACATCCACTGTCAACTGTGGGGCCTTTTCTAGACAGTTGTGTGGCTTTCCAAATCAGGTCCAATCAATTGAATTTACCACAGGTGGACTCCAATCAAGTTGTAGAAACATCTCAAGGATGATCAATGGAAACAGGATGCACATGAGCTCAATTTCGAGTCTCCTAGCAAAGGGTCTGAATACTTACGTAAGTAACGTTTCTGTTATTTTGAATACAGTTGGTAAAATGTATATAAACCTGTTTTCGCTTTGTCATTATGGGGTATTGTGTGTAGATAGCTGAGGATTTTTAAATCAATTTATCCATTTTAGAATAAGACTATAATATAATTTGGAAAAAGTCAAGGGGTCTGAATACTTTCCTAAAGCACACACTCACATTCACAACATATTGAGAGAATGGCGCCGGAGGGGATAGCTGCCGTTTTATGGGCTCTTACCCAAATATGTTGTTTTGTTTGTAACTTATTTTGTATTTCTTATGAACGAAAAGAGCTTTTTGACATGAGAACAGCGACTACTCACCTTGAAGTGGATGAAGAATATTTCTTTAATGAGTCGGACGAGAGGGATTTACAACAGACATCTGACGAGGCCCTCATCCCCGTCATTCGCAGGAGAAAAAGACGGAGATATTGCGGAAAGAGATTGGGGTGCCTTGTAAGGATCCGGCGACGAGTAGCTAATCTACCATCGGTACAATTGGCCTTTGGTACAATCGCTGGATAATAAAGTGGACAAACTACAAGCACATAGAGTTGAAGTTGGAAGTTTACATACACTTAGGTTGGAGTCATTAAAACTCGTTTTTCAACCACTCCACAAATTTCTTGTTAACTTCTTTGGGATAGGGGGCGGTATTTTGACGTCCGGATGAAAAGTGTGCCCAAAGTAAACTGCCTGCAACTCAGGCCCAGAAGCTAGGATATGCATATAATTGGTAGATTTGGATAGAAACACTCTAAAGTTTCTAAAACTGTTAAAATAATGTCTTTGAGTATAACAGAACTGAAATGGCAGGCAAAACCCCGAAATTACTTGTGTCATGCACAAAGTAGATAATCCTAATCGACTTCCCAAAACTATAGTTTGTTAACAAGAAATTTGTGGAGTGGTTGAAAAACAAGTTTTAATGACTCCAACCTAAGTGTATGTAAACTTCCGGCTTCAACTGTAAGTAGTTTTTTGGGGTATCTGCACTTTAATTTACTATTTATATTTTTGACTGCTTTTACTTCACTAGACTCTTTTTACTCCATACATTTTCCATGACACCCAAAAGTACTCGTTACATTTTGAATGCTTAGCAGGACAGGAGAATAGTTCAATTCACGCACTTATCAACTGAACATCCCGTATTGCCTCTGTTCTGGGGGACTCACTAAACACACATGCTTTGTTTGTAAATTATGTCTAAATGTTGGAGCGTGCCCGTGGCTTTCCGTAATAATAAAAAAATGCTGCCATCTGGTTTGCTTAATATAATGATCTAGAAATTATTTATATTTCTACTTTTGATACTTAAGTATATTTTCAACCAAATACTTTGACTTTTACTCAAGTAGAATTTTACTGGGTGACTTACCTTAGTAGAAAATGACTCAATTAAAAGTCTGTTTAGGAGGGAAAAGAAAGAGTGAGAGAGGAGAAGAGAGGTAGGATAGAGGAGAAAGAGAGAGAGGATAGGAGAGAAAAGAAAGAAAGACGGAGAAGGAAAGAGTGAGAGAGAGGAGAAGAGTGGGAAGGAAGGGGGAGAGGGAAGGATGGAGGAGGAGGGTGGGAGAAAGGAGGGATGCAAGATTTGGGATTGGATCTCAAAGTCCAAAGTAGCACCTCCTCTCCCTCTCCACGTCTCCTCTCTCTGGGTAGAGGACGCAACATTTAATTATTGAGATGCATCCAGTCAGAGTATCCATAGGGCACTGATAGTGGGCTGTAGGGTCTTCTATTTCAAGATCTACTATAGCCTCCTCCATGTTGTTATTTTTTTCTTATTCATCTACTTACTGTCTATTGATTAGCTTTGCTGCTTTACATTTATTCTGCACTGTTGATGGCGAGCGGCAACTAAGCATTTCTCTGTACCGTTTACACCCGCTGTTTCCTGTGCACATGATGAATCAACTTTGATTCCATTTTTGATTTCATCAACAGCCTACACGACCACACACATACATACACATTGCACAAGGGAAAGGCAGTAGATAGGAGTTCTGATTTCTGAGCATCTACTACCACCTCTGCTAAGCTGAATCACTGGCCTGACATACACACGATGGCGTGGGATTTGAAGACGACTTTTGCAAAAACACTCAATCTGTGTTTCTTGGAGTTGTGTGCTTCAACAACTAGTCATTTTCCCCAGGAGAGCAAGAGGGGGGGGGGGGGGGGGGGGCATCTACTTCCACCCCAGGGCTGGAGCTAACCTAGATTTCTCTTTCCAACTTGAATATACAAAATACACAAGTGCCCCGTGTGTAGGGAGTGAAGGGGAGGCTTTATGGTTTCTCTGTGCCTGCCCTCTCGCTCACCCTGCTCCTTTAATTATAGTTTACAGTCAGAGGCAGATGCAGGGCGAAGGGGAGCACATCTCTGCTCCAAAAGTCTCACACACAGTCACGCACAAGCAGACACACACACACAGATGCAGTTAATCTGATAAATGACAATAGAAATGCAGCCAGCCTTGACTGTCATCCTCTAAACTTTGTCATTTTCCACTGGCATCACACACACACACACACACACACACACACACACACACACACACACACACACACACACACACACACACACACACACACACACACACACACACACACACACACACACACACACACACACACACAGCACGCTAATCTGTTCACTCACTGACACACTTATTCCAGTTCAGTGTAACAGCTCACGCCAACACAAACACATCTCTCTTACTCCGCAAGTGAAGTACTAGAACCCACCCAGCATTGGAAAAGGTGCTTGGGGATTGGGAATAGCGCTGTGACTGTAATTGAATAACCGTGTAACTGATTTATGGATGAAGACCGCCATGAAAATTTTAATAACCGTCAAAACCTTTTAAATAGGCCTTTTATTCATTTGTATTAACTTTATTTTCACATAGATAAACTTCACCTAATAACGGGAGTGTTTACTAATTATTATAAGCAATTGATTTGCTCATATAGTCTGTCCATTAAATGGTCTATAACTCCTCGTCTTTCCAACTGTCGTTTGATGCTCGAGAAGCTAATCCGCTAGATGCTAGCCTATAGGCCAGGGCTCTCCAACCATGTTCCTGGAGAGCTACCCTCCTGTAGGTTTTCAATCCAACCCCAGTTGTAACTAACCTGAATCAGTTTATCAACCAGCTAATTATATCGAATCAGGTGCGCTAGATTAGGATTGGAGCGAAAAACCACAGGATGGAAGCTCTCCAGGAACAGGGTTGGAGAGCCCTGCTTAGGCTACGGCACTTCAGTAAAACAAATAGTTTGATGTGTAGACTTTATTTTATACAATGCAGATTCTTATTGCTTGCTAGTAAATAAATTGATATTAAAAATAAATAAAAAAGTTGGATGTGTCTGCCTATTCATTAATTATTCAACAGCAGTCGATAAGGTTGTTCACGCTTGAAGGCCTAGAATGTGCTAATGTTGTGTCAAATGGACAATGTGCCAATCCTATCCAACCTGGTATGGTATAATTTGATACGGAATCTTTTCTTAATTTATAGACTAATCAACGCTGATAAATACTATAGGGGAAGGGGATACCTAGTCGTTTCGGTTGAATGCAAATGAATGCATTCAACCTAAATGTGTCTTCCGCATTTAACCCAACCCCTCTGAATCAGAGAGGTACGGGGGGATGCCTTAATCGACGTCCACGTCACCGGTGCCCGGGGTGCAGTTGTTGCTCAGGGGCACCTTGCCGGCTTGGAGATTCAATTTCATCTTCATGCCTATCACAGCTGTCTCTATATATCCTTCTTAAAAATGTCTACTGATTAAGCATTATCCTATCATTTTGGGGGGATATCGTACAGGAAGGATTTGAAGCTAAGGCAAGGTTTTTAATAAATTTTTGGGAAAGGACAAATGTGATTTGCTTATGTATCTGAGTGAGTCGGCTTTGATTGATGGATGGTCCTTTTAGGTGGGTGTGCGTGTATGAGTTTGCTAATATCGCCATTCAGACAGTTTCCTAAAGTAGGCCTAGCTTGTCTGGATTTCATCTTTGACCACAGGTGCCAGTTTTGCATTTCCGCTCTAAATGGGTTGCAACTGAATGATCCGTCGCCAAGCTCCTTTCATGATTCATCCTATAGGATGCATAGCTTATAAACAAATATTTTAAGAAGCATATTTTTCCAATAGTATATGATTTTTCTCCCATTGCTGCGTCCTCTCTAGCCACTTTGAACATCATATTGCCACAGAGAATGACCACAGCAGCGTTATGCAAACTGATGAGAAAAGTAGAGGGAAAAAAACATCGGACTTGTTGCGTCAAATAATCAGAATCTGTATTTTTCAGAATTCCTCTCCAATCTGACATTTCTTAATTTGTAAACTAGAATAATATGTAGGTAATGTAGGTAATAATAACTTAAATAATAATAATGAAATGCTACTGATATTAACAAAGTGTAAAGGTAATAGTAAAGTTGCAGAAAAAAGCCACGTGTTTATTTTTAACCCAACTGTTATGTCGATGACTGTGTACATTGGCCTGGCTAATTACTGTAACCTAAAATTCCAAAACGGCTCTGATTGGGATGTAGTCAAAACTGTAGGCTATGATGATCGTGTGTGTGTGTACTGCCTGTTTGTTCATGATTGCTGCTGGCGGGTTGGTAAACAAGCAGAGGCAGCAAAAGGGCAAAAGCTCAGTGTTTGTGTGGCCCGCCTACACACCCACACGTTGGAGCAGTCCCCTGACATGACACCCCCTTCGTCAGAGACAGGATCCCGAGGCCTGAGTGAACTCACGTCATTGTACGGGGGCGAACCACCATCACAGATCCCAAAACAAATCGGTGAACTTTTCACTGACAGTTTGGGTCTCTGGGAAGATGACCTCACCAAAACAGAATGGAAGAATGATTCATACATAAACTAGCCCAACTATTAGACTGATATACTCTCTCTTAGGACCTAGACATTTTCCTGACTATGTGACAAACTCTTAACGCATGTGGCCTTGTTTTCTGTGACTGGCTATGGCCTAATACAGCGTGGAGGCCATTAGCTCACACTTCGTATTTATCCATTAGTCAGGCTAAAGGTTATCACATGTAGTTTAGCCAACACCAGGCTACTTCCTCCTCCTACTGTCCAATCACGTCCTCCGTTGCCTCTCCCAGGAGTAGTGCCCGTTGATCAGGGGGGTTTGATGAATGGACTGTTTGTAAATCAGGGGTTGACTGGGCATTAAGCCAAAAGGTTGGCATGGGGTAAGTAGGTCTTAATGACATTCTAAAAGAGGTTAGGCTTTACTGGCCAAATCTCTCAACCACCATCCTAACCAGACCAATGGATCTAATTCACGAGCTGGCCATAGTCGTTCGAAATCCAGTTTAGCAGGATAAGAAACTGAAGTCCAACATTGAAGTCAATTCCTTTGCTCTGGGTAAAGAGGTCTAGGATCAGATTACTTATCCCTTGAATCCTAACCTTCACCAATACAGGAAAATACATAGCTGACCCTAGATCAGTCTAGATTGAAACTTCACTTGACCTCAATTTGCACATCAATTCCAGTTAATGAAGGAACTAGGCTTTAGTAAATATGATGGGGAATTCGGAGCTGAACAAATTACCCCATGTTGCTGTTCTCTTGGCTATTGAAAGTCCATGTCCGCTTCACTTCCTGAATTGACTGGGATTAAATACATTTGGGACTGACCAACCTCTTCTAGCCAGCTTGTCCAACTCTGCTACATCATTGCAGACAGAGCCACCTCAGACTATTGAGACGCAGCCAACCCGAGACTACTGCCTTAATAGGGTCATGGAGGTAATTGCATTTTCCATTCTAACTGACTGGATCCATACAAGGAGGAAGCAACTTTAGACTACTGAGATGTACCCCACCCAAGACTATCATACTGGGGATATTGATGTCATTGTACATCCCATACTGGATCCCAGTCTTCTGATTGACAGCCATGGTTTGACATGGGGCTGCCATTGCAGTTATAGATATAACCAGACCATTGAAATGAACATCAGACCATTTGATAAGTACTTATTCCCATCAGTGTGGAAAACAGCGCAACTGTATTGCCATCGACTAGGACTGGGCAATGACCCTAGGTCTGTTTATGACGCTATCAATTCCCAGCCACATCGATTTTCAACAGCCCTGCAAACGAGATACTGGCGAGTGGTGCAGTATAAAATCTGTCCCATGTGAGTCCGTCACTGTGTATGGATTAACTATGAATTACACCCACTGTGTCATGGCTAGGGTTTGGTTTCAGGCAGCTTCAGCATCGACCGACAGGCTGGCTGCTACAAGCCTGCCTAGCTCTGCCAACTACCAACTGCAAAGCTGATACAGTACATGGGGGAGGAGTAGACACACACACACACAGTCCCATGGATGCCCCTGACACAACCATAACAAGTGCTTGTGTTGAAATGTCTACAGAAGCCAGTGAGTCAAGTTGCTGCTACAGCTCCCACTAGGCCATGTAAAATGCATGAGAAGAGTGTGTGGATGAGCAAACACAGACAAACACACACACACACACACACACACACACACACACACACACAAATCAACACACCCACTGGACAGTACTGTGTACACACAGTCAAACACAAACACTCCTGTACACTCCTGTATATTATAACATAAACCTACACAATTTACACACACAATTCCACTTGTGTCCCAACACACACTACCACACTAACTGATCTAGTTTCAGAGAGGAGGAGGAATGGGGAGGAGGGGGACTGGAGTAGAGGGCTGCTCTGATGCTAAAGCCCAACAGGATTTTCCAATCAAGAGAACCAGGAAGATTAATAGCGGTCTGCTTGCACGGCTGCACCTCAAATGGCACCATATTCCCTGTATAGTGTACTATTTACGTCCAGGACCCATAGGGCTCTGGTCAAAAGCAGTGCAGTATTTAGGGAACAGGGTGCCATTTGGGATGCAACTCGTGTTTCACAGCGAGCACAGAATAAAGCGCAGCGCAAAAAGACAAAACCCACCACAGCACAATCCCAGGGCAGGCTCTGGCATACACGCAAACCCAGAGCCGCTCATGAGCTTTACACCATTAAATATTTAAAATATCAAATGAACAGATACTACACTTTGGCTCTACACATTAGATCAGAGTGTGTTAACGGGGTCAATGTCTCCGCTGCAACGAGATGAGGTGTCACGACTAGATCTGTCACGACTAGATCGGTTCGTGTGATTTGGGGTTTGGCGGAGAGGATGGCGTAACTAGGGCAGGATGAGAGGACAGGAGTTGGATTTCATTCACTGATCCACAGTATGGAGGTCAGTAGGAGAAAAGGTTGGACCTTGAGTCCATCTCAATAGTCTAATGTCGCTTTCCTCACCTTCCCCTGTACTGATCGGAACACACACTTGATAGCGCATTGATACTAGGAGTGGATCTCAATAGTGTCTTCTTTTTCTCTCCCACACAGGATATGGGACAGCAGTATGGTGGACGGCACTAGAACCTATTGGGAATTTACAGTCACCAGTTTCAAAAGTGCAAATGAAGGAAAGGAAGCAAAATGTATAGTATTGAGACGCAGTCCCAGATTTTCTCTCTCTGCCTTGTTCTTGAAGTGGGTGTAATGATGTCATGCTGTGACCAGCCACTGAGCTCTCGGAAAGGTTGTGATTCATTGGCATACATTTATGAACTACCATCTTTTCAGCTCTATCAACTTTCTAATATGCTGGATGAAGTAGATTATAGCCACCCTTCCAACAAGGGGGCAGACATTTTGAAAAGAGGCAGTTGATTTTGGTAAAGCGTGAAAACAAAAAACATCTGTAGACATGCAAAGTTTAACCGCCCAAAAAATCCCCTGCAACTTCCTCCCTACGTCTGTCAAACAAGGGAAATACGTGTGGTGTGCACTCTCATTCAATTTGCAAACAAGCATGTTAGCGAAGATGCAAGTCAACAGACGAGTTTGACCTGAAGAGAAAACGTACCATTGAAGTGGTTGGTTGTGAAAGCAAGGTGCAAGTGTTGTGCGTAGCGCAAATGTAGCAAGCCTTGCCTACATCCTTGCATTAGTTCTTCTATTTAAAAAAAAAAATAAGAATGAAAAATAAAGAACAAGAGAGAATGATCAACACAGGCATAAAAAGACAGACATGTAGAATGACAGAGAAAGATGAAGAGAGAATAAAATAGACAAAGCGTGCACAAGAGAGAGAGAGATGGCGAGTGAAAACGAAAAAGCGACAGAATGAAAGAACGAGAGAGAGGTGTGGGAGGAAACGCCAAAAAGGAAACATTGCATCTAGGCCACTGAGTCATTTCCCCTGTGCTCTTCTGCGTTGCTTTTTCTTTAATATACACTGACAGTATAAATTATGTACATCATGGTTAGGAGTTTACAGGGGAGAGAGGAGAGGGAGAAGGCCCATGGGTTTAGGGCCGGGATTTCAGCTTTTATCCCTGTAAAGTCTGCCTGCAATTAATTTGGGAATTAATGCAAGCTCAGAACTCTACAGCTAGGAGATTCTCTTTTTTTCTCACAGCTGCACTGTTTCGGTTTCATCCCAGTATCATCATGTCTTTCAATAAAACGGTTGGAATTCAGCCCTGTGGTGCTGTGTGAATTTACGTATTATTTTACCCACAATGATTTCTAGGTAGGCTAACACCTTGTGGTAGTAGTAGTAGTAGTATTGACTGAAGTATGATTGCTAATGTGGCATTGTGCAGTTCCCTGGAAATTATTTACGCTAGGAAATATCATGCTAGGGGTAATTTACTGACGTGTAATACTGAGGACCATTACATAAAAAAATCTATACGCTGTAGAACTGTATTTAACCATCGAGTCTTTAAGCCTAACGCACTGAAATATTGATGGATCCCTTTAAAATTATTTGCAGTGAGTGACACCGGCCAATACAAAGACACTACAGGCATGGACTGCCTGGTATAGTGATTCCCACTAGGCACCTTAACCCCACTACACCCACCCCCCATTTGTGCACACACAAACAGGCACATGCACACAATTCTCCTTGTGCGCTCAGCCGTCAAAACAGATTTTCACCTCAGTGAGTATGTGTGTGTGTGTGTGTGTGTGTGTGTGTGTGTGTGTGTGTGTGTGTGTGTGTGTGTGTGTGTGTGTGTGTGTGTGTGTGTGTGTGTGTGTGTCAGGGTTTCCGTTAGCCAGCAACTGCCGGATTTCGGCAGATACAAAAAAATGTAAAAGTTGGTAAATGAAACTGTTGCAGAAAAGCCATGCATAAAAACATGGTGAGTAAAGACAATCAGAAATCAGACATCCCCAAATGGGCACTTGATACATTTCCACTAACAGGCCAGGTACTTCTACGCATGCTCAGGCACACGCGCTCCCTCAACATTATCAAAGACAGAGAAACCAGACACATGCTCATTGCTCACATGGAGCAATCCAAACAAAAGACTAAAGATTAAATCAAATGTACAAATTTGAAAAAGATTGTTATGAAATGAACCAAAACTTGTTTCTCACAAGTGTAGCAGGTTGTGAACTCTGCAAACAAAGTTTCCACTCTGAGAATGAGAACGGTAAATTAAAAATGAATAAAGGGAGTACCAGAAATGTATGTAACCAAATGACGGAGATTAACGGTACATTTACTATTGGTGACATATGTAATGGGGAACTGATCAAAATAAACAATCAAAGGGCAAACAATTCACACAATGAAACAATGAACAAGCAAGACTTGACGGGAGACAGCTGAGCCATTCTGGAGAGAAACTCGCCTATATCTTCGCCACACCCCTCTTCTTCTTGTCTGAAAATGTTTAATTATACTCAAGACACATTATCTTCACACAGATTTGACATGCTTTTCAGTAACAGCCGCAACGAAATAATCAGCTAGGCCTTTTGCTACGCACGCTTGCCAAATAGGCATAGGCCTACGAGCTTGTGATTTGAAACGATCCACAACAAAAAAAAATTAAGAAGTTAATGATCCTCGACTCCTTTGTGACCCAGTCATGCAATCTGGTGAAGTACATAGACAGGAGTAATTATATAATTTTGTCAAATTTATTACAATTTACTTCCCTATTGGGCCCACTATGCAATTTCTCATGTTATATTGTTTTTCATATCAACTTTCTTTCGTTGTCCAGAATCAAAAAGGCAAAATCCAAGTCATTAGCAGCAACCCATCCTAGTTGTTGCATCTTTAAATAGCCCTCCTCTCTTCTGGTCAGTGTACAGGTAAGCCAGTCAGCTGTGAAGTGCCAGCTCTTGTACACATGAACCTTTCTCTGTTGTCAGCTATCCTAGATATCATCACACTGTGGCCCATATTTATCTGTTATGACTGTCTCTGGTGCCATCCTTTCTGCCTAGCAGAAAGGAGGGGGGAGGGGTCAAATTAATCCTTAGGTTGGTAGGAACAAATCTAGCCTATTGCCAATGTTATCTGATGACGTGTGACTTAATAGCAACGTCGAATGTCCACCGAGTGACTATCTTTGCGCATCAAAAATATGATAGTGCCTGCTTACGCGCTGTAGGCATCCATTACACAGTGGATTGGCTACTATGCACATTGACAGTCTCGTAGCCAATGACATAAGCTTTCCAGGGATATGCCGTTTACCTGGGTGGGACAAAGCAAGGCCTAGTACCTTTTATGCGTAATGCAAACTATTGATACCTGGCTCAGATAGACTTGGAAACGTCCCGCGACCACACCGGACATCACTTACTAAAATATCTGCCTATTTCTAGTTTTTAGGTCTATCAATCCCATTTAAAAAAAATATTGTTCACATGTTGTGGAAGCCATCTGATGTGTTTCCAGCTCTAGTCATTAATAATTCACTTATAGCTTGTCAATGAAAGATGACTTTCAAAATAAAAGTATAGTGTGTGCTTGATCTTGTGTATTCTGAACTATGTAACTCCTATCTTCTGTTCATTTCCTCACAATCTCCCAGATGTCGTCTTTCCAAATATACCAAGTTTTTGCATGTCACAATCATGTAATTACACATGAACAGCAGTTACTTTTGGGTATGTCTATTTTGCCATTACATTGAAGAGGTTTTAAAAGGTGAAATTACCAGGTCACAAATAATAATATACCCCACATATTATATGCTGTTATGGTGCTTTACCTCCACTCTGGCAGTGGTCCATAGAAACCAAATGGGGAGCAATATCTGAAGAAGCTGGAAGAATTAGACACATCAGAACTGCTTCTAGCAATTGCGACTGTGTACTGAAACTGTGTATCCTCCTAGTTAGCGTTTCTCTGCCTGGTTAGCCACCACGGCTAACAACCTCCTCAGAGGATCACCAGCACGTTTACCACTGCCCCTCTCCCCCAATCTCCCCCAACCAACCTCCCACCCTCATGAGATCTAGCACATGCTCTGCTTAGGTCAAGCATCCAGGGAGACGACCACACACACACACATACACCCCATATCCCCTCTTGTGTTTCACTTCAATAATTCATTGGGTAAATCTTCTTTGTACTGCAAATATTTCATGAAGAAATACAAGGCCATGAATTAGTCATGGAGAGCCACTTCATTCAGAAGAGAGAAATATATCACAGGGAGCAGAACACCACCAAGGCTCAATATACAGAGAGCACTGCCCTGAAGGCTCAATATACAGAGAGCACTGCCCCGAAGGCTCAACATACAGAGAGCACTGCCCTGAAGGCTCAATATACAGAGAGCACGGCTCCTAAGGCTCAATATACCGAGAGCACGGCTCCTAAGGCTCTCCCATTTCCACTAAGGCACAGTTTAGGCTTTACTCTCCCATTGAATATCACAGGGGTATAATAGATTAGGGATGTGTCTGATATGGCACCCTATTCCCTAAGTATAGCACTATATGCTATGAAAGTGACACAGCATTTTCCAGGAATTGGTCTCTAAATAAGCTTTGTTGTCAAATAAAAAAAAGGTCAAATGCACTGCATTTGAAACAGTCAGCAGTAATCTAATGAATTCAGGGCTTGTGAAATTATACCTAGGGTAAATATACAGTGCCTTCAGAAAGTATTCAGACCCCTTGACCTTTTCCACATTTTGTAACGTTACAGCCTTATTCTAAAATGTATTAAATATATAAAGATAGTCAGCAATCTACACACAATACCCCATAATGACATAGCGAAAACAGGTTTAGACATTTTTGCAAATATATATAAAATAAAAAACAAATACCTTATTTACATAAGTACTCAGACCCTTTGCTAGGAGACTTGAAATTGAGCTCAGGTGCATAATTTTTCCATTGATCATCCTTGAGATGTTCCTACAACTTGATTGGAGTCCACTTGTGGTAAATTCAATTGATTGGACATGATTTGTAAAGGCACACACGTCTATATAAAGGTCCCACAGTTGACAGTGCATGTCAGAGCAAAAACCAAGCCAATTCGATGGAATTGTCCATAGAGCTCCGAGACAGGATGTGTAGAGGCACAGATCTGTGGAACGGTACCAAAACATTTCTGCAGCATTGAAGGTCCTCAAGAACAAAGTGGCCTCCATCTTCTTAAATGGAAGAAGCTTGGAACCACCATGACTCTTCCTTAAACTGGCCGCCCAGCCAAACTGAGCAATCAGGGGGAAAAGGGCCTTGGTCAGGGACATGACCAAGAACCAGATGGTCACTCTGACAGAGCTCTAGAGTTCCTCTGCGGAGATGGGAGAACATTCCAGAAGGACAACCATCTCTGCAGCAATACATCAATCAGGCCTTTATGGTAGAGTGGCCAGACAGAAGCAACTCCTCAGTAGAAATACATTGGAGTTTGCCAAAAGGCACCTAAAGATTCTCAGACCATGAGAAACAAGATTCTCTGGTCTGATGAAACCAAGATTTAACACTTTAGCCTGAATGCCAAAAGTCACATCTGGAGGAAAACTGGCACCATCCCTACGGTGAAGCATGGTGGTGGCAGAATCATGTTGTGGGGATGTTTTTCAGCGGCAGGGACTGGGAGACTAGACAGCATCAAGGCAAAGATGAACGGAGGAAAGTACAGAGAGACCCTTAATGAAGCCTGCTCCAGAGCGTTCTGGACCTCAGACTGGGGCGAAAGTTCACCTCCCAACAGGACATCAACCCTAAGCACACAGCCAGGACAACGCATGAGTGGCTTTGGGACAAGTCTCTGAATATCCTTGAGTGGCCCAGCCAGAGCCCGGACTTGAACCTGATCTAACATCTCTGGAGAGACCTGAAAATAGCTGTGCAGCAATGCACCCCATCCAATTTGACAGAGTTTAAGAGGATCTTCAGAGAATAATGGGAGAAACTCCACAAATACAGGTGTGCCAAGCTTGTAGCGTCATACCCAAGAAGACTCGAGGCTGTAATTGCTGCCGAAGGTGCTTCAATAAAGTACTGAGTAAATAGTCTGAATACTTAAAAAAAAAAAAGATTTAACTAGGCAAGTCAGTTAAGAACAAATTCTTATTTACAATGATGGCCTAGGAACAACGGGTTAACTGCCTTGTTCAGGAGTAGAACAGATTTTTACCTTGTCACCTCGGGCATTCGATCTAGCAACCTTTCAGTTACTGGCCCAACGCTCTAACCACTAGGTTACCTGCCGCCCCAATGTAAATGTGATATTTCAGTTGTTTACTTTTAAAACGTTTGCAAACATTTCAAAAAATCTTTTTTTTCTTTGTCATTATGGGGTATTGTGTGTAGATTATTTAGGGGAAAAAAAAATTTCATCAATTTTAAAATAAGGCTGTAACGTTACAAAATGTGGAAAAAGTCAATGAGTCTGAATACTTTCCAAATGCACTGTAAGGCTTCCACAACCATAAGATCCAATAATAATGTAATTATTTTTTCAAAATAGTTTAACCTGCTTTTTTGGTAATAATCACTGATCTTTCTTTCAAGTCTGTCTATCAAAATGTCCTTTTTGTTACAAATTTAACCAGAACCATGCATATGCACATTCATTAATAATGACCAACTTGTAGCAGGCATTATCTCTCAAGCATAAACCCATGTGCTAGAGAGTAGCCAGCTAATCTTTATATTTCAAGTATAGCCAACTTGGATCTATTTGCTAGCTAACAATGTATAACAGTTAAATTGTCATATGCACACCCTTCTGTCTGTCTCCAACTGTTTGAACAGCATGCTAGCTTGTCCACTTTGTTCAGATGTTGAAATCAAGTGGCCTACCTTATTTCTCAGAATGAGTTGCCAATTCCTTATATAAATTGTGTTTTATGTTCGTTCATTTAAAATTTATAAAAACAGACTAGATAGCTAGTTAATATAAGTCTGTGGCTAAAATGCTGCTAGCGGTACCCGCGCACGACAGAAATGGCACATTCATTTTGCAAAATCAATGTTCATTGATACTCCCATTTTAGTAGGGTCTGCTTGTCGCACAATTTGAGGAGTTGAGACATAAAAAGGGTATCGTTGGAAAGTTTAAGCTCTCATCTATTACAGTAAAATAAATTCTGAATGTGTTTCGGTGTCCATATGAGAGATTCTGTTGGACCAAACCTCAAATGCAAATAGCGAGTTGAAAACGCTTGTCAGAGAGGAACAAGTGCTTTCATCTTTGTTGTTGTGAGTGGCAGGGGGAGGAGCATGGTGTGTGTGTTTAAATGGGAAGGTGCACAGTCACAGCAAAAAGAGCGAAGGAAACAAGACCAAAAAACGAGAACAAGCGGACAAATGCTCTATAAAAATGAAAAAAATTCAAATAAATCAATTATTGTGATACAGGCATTTGGAATATCACGTTAAAACAAACTAGATAATTTGATCTATCGCCCAGCCCTAACCTAGGACGACGATACTTTCATACCGTATATAGGGAGTAGGGTTCCATGCGTCCGAAATGGTACCCTATTCCCTATATAATGCACTATTCTTGACTGGATAAAAGACCACTAAGTAGTGCACTAAGCTACAGGATAGGGTTCCATTTCAGATGCAGATTAGGTTTTCCTTAATAAAAGGGGCATTTATGTCCATTATATTATCTGGCCATCTCAGACAATCACATTTCCTACAGAAGAATTAATGTAGGGTTCAGAGCCCATCAGCTGTGCGGAGCAACACATCTATTCCCGTGTGTGTGAGTTGGTTCTTCTATCCTTGTGGGGACCTAAAATCCCCAAAAGTCCCCACAAGGAAAATTCTCCCTCGTGGGGACATTTCCCACATCCCCATGAGGACAAAGGCTATAGGACAAAGGCCAGTAGCTTAGGGGTTAGGTTCAGGGTTACAATTAGGGTTAGAGTTAGAATTAGGGTAAGGTTAAGGGGCTATTAGTGGTTAGCTTTAGGGATAGTAGTTAGGTTTACGTTTAGGGGTTAGGATTTTTTAAATTTTGAATGGAAATTAATTTTAGGTCCCCACGAGGATAGAAGAACAAAATGTGTGTTTGTCTCTCCGCAAGAGAGGTAGAGTGTTGTGCGTGAGAAAGAGAGAGAGCGTTGTGTGTGTGTGTGTGTGTGTGTGTGTGTGTGTGTGTGTGTGTGTGTGTGTGTGTGTGTGTGTGTGTGTGTGTGTGTGTGTGTGTGTGTGTGTGTGTGTGTGTGTGTGTGTGAGTGAGTGAGTGAGTGAGTGAGAGAGAGAGAAGGCACAGTTTACAGCGAGTCACAGTTTAATTGGACTATTGTTCAGTTCAACCTCAGGCTCTTCAGACTCACAAAGGCATATAAAACCTAGGCAGTATGGACTACTAAGCAAGAAAAGGATAATAGAATACCCTTTACATATGAACTGTGTTTGTTTACTCTGAGAGCATGAAAACACCATTCACTAGATTCTAGAACAACATTCAAATGCAATGCTTAATAAAAAGCATCCTAGTGGCAATTATGGGAGGGCTAATGTTAAAGTCCAACATATCAGTTACTAAGACTGCAAAACAACAGAAGTAGAGCCCAGTGGTTCAAAATAGGGGGTTAAACTCAATTTATTTGTTGGCATTGACATTGTGATGCATTATAGATAAAGAGAGGGAACTGACACACACACAAACAGGGTTGTTTCCTGCATATTCAGTCCCAGGAATGGCAAGAGAGAGAGAGAGTCAGAAAGAGAGGGAGAGAGTCAGAGACTGAAATAAAATCACATTTAGCCTGATTCACTGCTGGCTCGCATTGAGCACGACGCAATCTCCCCAGATTCATCATAGGCCAGGCAAATCTCCACTTGACCCAATGGAGAATATCCAGCCCCAGCATTACATAGGACTACATCCACCAAGAGACCAGGCCACAGAGAGCGAGCTTGGGAAGGGACCTAGTTTCTGCCCTGGGAAACCAACTCCAACAGATGAAGATGATCAAGTGTCACAGTATAACAAGCATCTTGACCTACATCATCAGGCCCAGAGTCAGCTTTATGTAGGTATCGCTAAATTAGAAAACCTATTGTTAAAAGAATATAAGTCAGCAGCACACTATAAATGAGGAAAGGCTACATTATTGCCACCATCTGGTCACAGTGCCACTCCAGCTATACCAACCAACCAATAAATAATCAAATATGATTCTCTCAAAAAGGACACTTCATAAGATTAGAATAGGTTAAAAGCTGATGTTGGCCAGCCAGAGAAGCGAGTAGCTCTGTTGTGGAGTGGTGGTGAGGCAAAGCGCTTTAGGCAGACCGAGGGAGAGCCCAAAAATAGACAACCATCCGCCACGACCGACCGACGCAGTGCATTACCTCACTTCCCACTCACATCAGCAAATGTGTCCATCACAATCACCTACTCTAAACCAAGCTGGCATCCCCTCTCTGCATTGCTAGCTAGCTAGAAGCTCGTACTGTAGCTGCTAGCTACTCCTCTGTGGGTTTGCTTGGTTTGCTCGGGAATCCAACCGCAGCATGGCACATAAAAGCCATGACACTTACATTTTTCAACAGGCCCTCTATACGGTATATGCGGTCTAAAAATACTGAGCTTCTCCCTTATTCTAATGAGCTAAATTAAACCTAGGCCCAGGGGCAGTGCACAGCAGGCAGAGATGAGACAAGTACAGCCATCAGCAAAGTCTCTATTTCAAAAGTCAAAAAATCTCATGCTCTCACCCTCGTCTCCTTCCCTTCATCGGGAAAATACTTGATGAGGGAAAACAATATGGTGGAAGACAGCTCATTATTTGTCGGGCTTTCAGATCAGTCAGCTGGTAAATGTCTTTCTGATCAGTACTGATGAAGGAGAGGAAACAAGAAGGAGAGGAAGCGAGGAGGAGTAAGTGAGAAGGTACTGGAGAGGATATTTAGACGATTGGGGAAAAAGTAGTAGGCTCATTTGGAATGTAGTACTCGGCGGACACAGAAAGAAGTAGCCTTACAGTACAAGTGGGCAGAGAAGACAAGTACAATCGTCAGCCATGCCTCTTTCTCTGGGTGATGACAGCCATTGCGGCCTATTCAACTGAGCAAGTACAGTATGGCTTCATCGTGTAGGCTCAGTCACAGGCAGCTTTCGTGGCAGAGGGGGGACAGATGCAAACACGCACAGAGTGTTTTTCCCACCAGCAGAAAATCTGAGGCGGTGTATTTTGTACTGTACTACTATTTTCTACTGCCTTTTCTGCCTATATAGTAGAGATGTAAGGATTCACTGATACCTATCAGTCCCGGTTCAAATGTTTAAGATACCAGCATGCATCGGTCAGAAAACCGATTCAAACAGAAATCCCCAGTTCACTAATGTTTTTAACTCTCATTGTTCTATTCCCGAAAATACCTCTTATCTCGTGATTGAATTGATGCGTCCCTCTCCTTCAGTTCAGTAGTCTATCAAACTTTTATGCACGTAACTGCTTATGATGGTCATAACAACTGCACACAGTACTGGAGACACAGCTGCTCGTGATAACGAGAGGTAGGCATATCCCTGTTCTAAAGCCTTGCTCAGACTGCAGGCCTTCATGCTCAATTCAGTTGTGTTTTTCAAATCCGTTTTGGACTACTGACTGTCCAAACAGCAAGATACAAGTGACCAAATCGGATTTGAGTGTGTTCAGACAACAGTAATTTGCTGACAAGGCTACGCTAGTTGTCATAGTATGTGTGCAGTGGTGTCGGCTGAATGGTGGTGGTGCTTGTGCTTGTGCTTCCTATCACTCAGAAGTTTTGTAGCAAGTTAAGGTGACAATGCCTGCCATGGACGTTTCCAAGTTGCTTTGAATGTTCAAAATCAAAGTGTAAGAACAATTTTAGAGCCTCAAAAGATAAGATGATCCAACTTTCAAACATGTCTTTGTGGCTAGCCGCAACAGTAAACTAGCTAGCTACAGTTGAAGTTGGAAGTTCACATACACTTCGGTTGGAGTCATTAAAACTCATTTTTCAACCACTCCACACATTTCTTGTTCACAATCTATAGTTTTGGCAAGTCGATTAGAACATCTACTTTGTGCATCACACAAGTAATTTTTCCAACAATTGTTTATGTAGCGTGGTTCATTCTGCGTTGTGTAATTCTTAATGAAGACGCTGCCACAACTGATGGTCTGCTCGTTGAAATCTTTTTATTTGCCCTGCACACGAAGAGACAACACACACGTTACCCTTGGTGCAGTCACAGCTCTCCGGCACCTTGCTAACCGAGGGTCAGGCAAAAGAGCGCCAAAAGGAATTAACAGGTGCTGCGTGCACACACTCGCTGCACCACAGCATATACAAGTAAAACTATACAGAACATAATTCTGACAAAATAAAAGACATACCTGCACACGAAGAGACAACACACACGTTACCCTTGGTGCAGTCACAGCTCTCCGGCACCTTGCTAACCGAGGGTCAGGCAAAAGAGAACGATAAAGTGGTATGGGGATACAGATAGCCCGCGATGGGCCAAACCAAAATATACAAAACTTTTACAATCACTTGTATGTACAATATTGGTATGAAAAAGTGTTTGTACACCAAATAAAAACATTAGCTATGCAGCTGTAATTACATAAAAAAATACACTGAATTATTATTATTATTATCAGATTATTAACATCCCCTCTTGACCTGGCCTATTTGAATTGGTCCTTGTTTGCAATTTGGTGCGTAATCTAGGGGAACAACATCACACTGCTACATTCACCCCCACTGTTTTACACTAGATTATAGACCCAAAACAAAACACATTACCTCAAAGGTAACAAAGCAAAGAAAGAAAAAAAAATTCACACCCACAGGGCGACAGAGTAACCCAGTGTAGTCCCTTAATTCTAGACCCACAAATGGTCGATCAGCTGAAAAGCTATCCCGCGAAGGATTAGGAAAAATAAGGGGTAGCTAATCCCTTATTCAACCGTATACGAAAAATGCCATATACATTTTATGCCGATGGACTACACACAAAGTTACATGAATTGTCAAATATATTAGACAAACCCACAAATCATTCTAAGACATGCTTAGATTTCCTACATTCCTACAAAAGAAAAGGTAGGCAATATCCTACCGTCACTGAGAAACCAAGAACTGTTTCATTTCCTGTGTAGACATAGTTTGGATTAACCTATCCACTGGCTTAATAAGTCTACCCAGTCTAGTCCGAACACCCTCACCCACAAACCTAGCAGGAATGTCACAGACAGCACTAACCCTGCTCAGAGGTCTAACCTCAGGATGGGGAGTACTACAGATCCGCATCTCCGGAGCCAGCACACTTTCAGTTACCGACTCAACACTAGTAGTGTCAGACGACTGATCAGAATCCTGGTAGATTGTCACAGACCACACTGACGAAGCATCTTCAACCAAGGTAACATCATCCACACTGAATGGAGTTTCGCAATCAGAACTCTTGTAGGCTTCGGGGATATCTCTCTGGTCCACTTCTGCTGAGCACACCTCACTTAAGGGGACTTCATACGGTTGTTCCACCTCACTTCCATCAGCCGGGACTTCACCATCCTCTTGGAGTATCCTCCCAGAAGACTCAGGAAAGCCTGCTACCCAGTGGACAGTCCTGGCGTCACTCCCATCCATTTGGCTGGACATTGCAGACATCTCAGAGATCACGTCACCACTCGATAGAGATCCGTGACCCTCAGGTTCCTCCCACGAAGGTAAAGGCAGAAAGTTGACTGGCATAATCAGGTTCCTATGCACAGTTTTGATGCGTCCAGTGGTAGGGTGTTGGATACGATATGTGTTCAGTGAGCTGTTCTTTGCAACCACTATGTACACCACACTCTCCCAGCGATCAGCCAGTTTCTTCTTGCCCCTCTCCCCCTTGTTAGCAAGTAGAACTCTATCTCCCTTCTGCACCGAGTGACCCTTAGACCGTCTGTTGTAGACCTCGGCTTGTCTCTTTTGTTGCTTACTGGCATGCTGCTGGGCCAATGTCATGGCCTCTCTCAGATCCTCACCCAGAGACTGGACATACTTATCCACATCTACTGTGTCCCCATCCAACAGCACACTTTCAAACATAACATCTACCGGCAACCTAGGGGTGCGTCCGAACATCAAGAAGAAGGGTGGAAACCCAGTAGTCTCATGAACAGTGCAGTTATAGGAGAATGTCAATGTGTTCAACATCTGAGGCCATTTAGCCTTAGACCTAGCTGGCAGAGCTCTAATCATCCCACCCAGTGTGCGATTCAGACGTTCTGCTTGACCGTTACCCATGGGATGATAAGGTGTGGTGTGGGACTTTTCAACACCAGATAACTGAAGTAATTCTGCAATAAGTAAACTCTCGAAGTTTGCACCCCTGTCAGAATGGATGCAATCAGCGAACCCATAAATGCAGAAGAAATTATTCCAGAGAACACGGGCAACAGTCTTAGCAGACTGGTTTGGACATGGATACGCACAGGCCAGCTTAGTAAAGTGATCAGTCACTACTAACACATCAATAGACTTGTTGTTTGAATCTTCGGCAGTCCAGAAATCAATACACACAAGTTCTAAAGGTGCCGTTGTCACAATGGAGACAAGTGGAGCTCTTGCTTCAGGCTCAGGTGCTTTACTCAACACACATCTCTTACAGTGGGCCACATATTCCTTGACATCCTTCTCCATAGATTCCCAGTAAAACCGCTGTCTCGTGAGCCACAATGTGCGCTGCTGACCCTGATGACCAGCATCATCATGAACTCCCTTCAACACAAGGCCTCTCAAAGACACAGGTACGACATACTGGAATATTTTCTTCTTACTCACTGGGTGTTTTGAGACACGATACAGAATCCCTAACCGCGTGGTGAGTTTCCCCCACTGTCTTAGAGTATAAACTGTTTCTTTAGCTTCAAAGACTCGCTCTCTCCTAGATGGGCGCCGGCCTCTATCTACAAAGAACATTACTCTGCTGATGATAGGATCCAGTGACTGGTTATCATACAGCTCCTTGTGTGTAAGGACAGGTAAAGGGCTCTGACCCATGGACATCAACTTCTCAAGGTGCTGCACATGTGAAACGGACCTCACTGTGGCACCATCATCCCATCGGCGATGGGCTTGGAGGACAGCAGACACCTCTTCACAGGAAACCAACCCACTGACATCGTCTCCAGCTCTACTCAACTCACTCCCAGGAGCCATAGACGTTCCACAGCCAGCCTCGGGCTGCTCACAGGAGAGACGGAACATGTCTTGTACATCATCCAGTCGAAGACCTCTGGCTTCCTCCAGCAGGACATCATATGGAATTCTTGTCAGTCGGTGCAGAACTTTGGGGCGGACAAATGGCTCTCTGCTCAAAGCATCAGCAACGACATTCTTGGGCCCTGGTATGTACTGGATATCAAAATCAAAAGGTGCCAGCTTTGCAACCCATCTCTGCTCACATGCATCAAGTCTCGGCTTTGTAAGAATATATTTGAGTGGATTGTTGTCGGTCCACACCGTAAACTTATGCCCTCGCAGCCAATGGCTGAACTTATCATGAATGGCCCATTTCATGGCTAGAAATTCCAGCCGGTGAGCAGGATACTTGGATTGTGCATGATTAAGAGATTTACTAGCAAAAGCTATTGGCCTGGCTATGGCCTTCCCATCTTGCACTTGGGATAGTACAGCTCCCAAACCACTAGTAGATGCATCAACAGAAAGCAAAAATGGCTGAGAAAAATCTGGATGAGCCAGCAGTGCCTGGTCAACTAGTGCTGCTTTCAAAGCTTCAAAAGCGAGTTGACACTCGGCAGTCCAGTCTGCAGCAGTGAGCCTGCGAGAGGGACCAGGCATCTTTCTGCCCTTGCCTCTCCTAGGCTTCTTCTGACCTGTAGTCAGCTGAAACAATGGCCTAGCAACCATGGAACAATTCTCAATGTAGTGTTGATAGTATACTACCATACCAAGGAAAGAACGGATTTTGCTAGAAGACGGAGTGACACCATCAGCTTCCATCATCTCAATCTCAGTCACATTCAAAATGGTTTGAATCTTAGCAGGATCAGTGGCTACGCCCTCCTGAGAAATGATGTGGCCCAAAAACTTAACAGACCTCCTCAAAAACTTGCACTTAGACGGAGACAGTTTAAGATTGTGCTCCTGCAACCGCTGGAAAACCATCTCAAGTCTCTGCAGACTCTCTTCCTCCGTCTTAGCAAAAACCATCAGATCATCCAAATAGCAAAGGAGACTTAGAAAGTTTTGGTCCCCAAAGATGGTCAGCATCATTCTCATAAACGTAGCCGGGCTGTTGCAAAGGCCCTGAGGCAAACGATTGTACTCGTGCAGACCTAAAGGAGAGGAAAAGGCAGTGTATTTCTTATCCTCTTCATGCAGTGGCACATTGTAGTACCCTGATGTCAAGTCCATTGTGCTGAAGAAGGCATTACCTCCCAGCGCCGCCAGTACATCAGCCTGATGAGGCAGTGGATGAGCATCCTTCACTGTGCGGGCGTTTAACCACCTAAAGTCAGTACATAGACGCAAGTCCCCATTCTTTTTCCATACCAGCACCAATGGTGAGGCATACTCGCTGCTGGATTTTCTGACGATTTCCTTTTCCTCCATATCATCCAGTGTTTCCCTGAGTTTTTGGTAATCAGCTGGAGAAAGCCTACGATAAGGTAATCGAAATGGGCGGTCATCAGTCAGCCGTATGCGATGGCAGAACTCTTTTGCCTCTCCACAATCCAGGCTATGTCTAGAGAACACCGTGTCATACTTCTCAATTAAACCGACAAGTTTGTCTTTCCAGAACTGTGAGACTGGACACTCCTCAACAGACAGGCCTTGAAGTCCAAGATTGCTCAGTGTACTGTTGTCATTAACTACACTGCCACCAACTGAACTCTTAGCTGTAAGACTGCCATGTGAGCTGTCACATTGTACTTTTGCCACGTTCTGGTAAGCAGCTTGCTGCTTGACATCCTCAAAATCCTCCAATGCAATACAAGGGTACACATCTGCCACTTTAGCATTTCGTCTCAGGGTAACTGGCGAAGTTGTTGGATTCACAATCTTCACAGGGAGCCATCCATCCCCCCACAGAGGCGTAACTACTCTCCCTACTAGTATGTGTCGATTCACACAACGAGACGTGCTGGGCTCGACAACAACAGTACTGCCCACAGAGAGTTTTGTCTTTGGGGGTAAGCGGCCCCACACCAGATGCTCACTCATGGGTTGGAGCGTTACTGCCCTCTTCAACTTAATGGTGCCCACTTTATCTGGGATGGAGTCTCCTCTCCATCTCTCCAGATTTGATAGGAGACGCAGGAACTGGCTGTCCTCACACTGGCCAGAGGGACCTGGCGTACCCACCACCCGCCAGTAGCTGTCATTTGATTTGAACTGTCTAATCAGAGACTTCAACACGTTAGTGCCAACAATGAGTTCATCAACCTGCCCATCTACAATCAGCACTGGGACTACATAACTGAAGCCATAAAGCTGTAGTTTCAAGTCACACATGCCCACTGGGCTAGTTTGCGTCCCACCACAACCCACCAGTATGATGTCTGAAGGAGCTAGAAAGTTCCCCTCTACCACTCCTGCCTCCCTCAACCGAGGTACAATATCTGCGCGCAGAGTAGTAGCCATGGACCCACTATCTAACATCCCCTTCAGCTCAACTTTATCCTGTACTAGCACGGTGGTGTAAAACAAACTGTCATTCTGAGAAATTCTCATTGTGTTCTGAAAAATTACTGTGTTGTTCTTGGGTACTGACTCACAAAAATAAGAATAAACAGATTGGATATCATCATCATCAGTAGAGGAAAAATTAGCCTGCCCCACATTGCCTTCCTCAGAATGGAGGCTTTCTAGTTTTCCAGACCTGCCAGTCTGTCCACATTCAGGGCTCTTTCGCTTCCCAGTCTCACTACAGTCAAAGCTCATGTGGCCAGTAGAGAAGCACTTGAAACACAGCTGGTGCATCTGACAGTGAGCTTTGGTCCAGTGATTAGTGCTTCCACAGACAGCGCACTCACGCTCACGTTTGGGGAACTGTTTACGGGGCCCTCTGTTCACAGACTGAGTATTGCTGAGAAGAGCCTTCTCTAGCATACTCAAAACTTTCTCTAATGTCCCACCCTCAGATACAGATTGGGCCTGTTCTGGTTCACGGCCACATCGAGAAAAAGATGACACATTAGGTCTGCTCTCAGGATCCACTTCCTCCTGGGGGGAGTCGAAGACAGCAGCCACCTGCTGTGAAAGTTGTGTTCTACATGCTTTACGCTCCCTTAACAGTTCATCCAAACGATCCTGTACCTCACTGGCTGTCCAGTCACGAAGGGGTTTGCATTTGAACACTTGGGCCAACTCTTTATCGGGACAGTTGCGCACAAACATGACTGCCAACTCTGAGCGCTGATTGGGCAAAGTTCTACCCTCACCTACAAGATACTGTTCAGCTGCGTCTGCAGCTTTGTTAAGCCTAATCCAGAAATCTAGTGGACCCTCATTAGCATATGGTTTCATTGAATAGAAATCAGCTAATGGCATACCTGAGTAGACAGTATCCCCAAAGTGTTGCATGAGAACACTGAACACTGCCTTAACATCTGTGACAACAGGGTTGTTACGCATCCAGACTTTGGTCACATCCCGTGCCCTCCCCATGAGCCTAGACATCACCTCCCCAACATTCTCAGACCCAGTGTAACCCCTCTTCTCTAGGTAGACTCCCATTAGCTCCTCCCACTCCAGGACAGAGTACTCATCTGAGCCATCACCCCTGAAGAAAGGTGGAGCACTAACCTCTGACTTCACAACCAGATTCAGCTTGGACGCATCAATAAAAGTTGACCCACATTGTTCAGGCCGGGGAAACTGCTGGGATTGGTCAGGGGAATGGGCAGGAGAAAGACTTGAAGCCCCAGGCTGCAGTAAACTCGCCCTGATAGATTCTCCTATCTCTGAACCAATCTGCTTTATAAGGTCACTAAGCTGACTCGGTGTACCATTATTACTGAGGACTGGGGACGATGGTACATCATGAGACAGAGGTGGGATACCCTGGTCAGGTGGAGTAAACAGCCTACCCCTCCCAGTGCTTGTAAACTCAGGACTAGCAAACACTCTACTCCCAGGAGCTGACTGTACAAATGGTGTAAATGCATGGACACCCCTCCCTCTACCCACACTAACCACACCAAAATCCCCAGCATAACTCATCTTATGGACTTGAGAGTCTTCCATGGCTCAATAGAGAACTAAACTACAATGTAATTTACTGCATACAAATACAAAAAAAAAATGCAATAAACAAATTCCCTCAAAACATGCAAATAAACACCAATACAATTATCTAGTGAATATGCTACATTCACCTTCACTATTTACAGTATACATTCACTTATAGCAAACCATCAACAAGTGCGCATGCGCGGATCGCGCATCTCCTCCACATGCACAGCTCCGGTGGTCAGCTTGAGCTAACCAGTCGGCAGGTCGCGGCACCAGTTTGTAGCGTGGTTCATTCTGCGTTGTGTAATTCTTAATGAAGACGCTGCCACAACTGATGGTCTGCTCGTTGAAATCTTTTTATTTGCCCTGCACACGAAGAGACAACACACACGTTACCCTTGGTGCAGTCACAGCTCTCCGGCACCTTGCTAACCGAGGGTCAGGCAAAAGAGCGCCAAAAGGAATTAACAGGTGCTGCGTGCACACACTCGCTGCACCACAGCATATACAAGTAAAACTATACAGAACATAATTCTGACAAAATAAAAGACATACCTGCACACGAAGAGACAACACACACGTTACCCTTGGTGCAGTCACAGCTCTCCGGCACCTTGCTAACCGAGGGTCAGGCAAAAGAGAACGATAAAGTGGTATGGGGATACAGATAGCCCGCGATGGGCCAAACCAAAATATACAAAACTTTTACAATCACTTGTATGTACAATATTGGTATGAAAAAGTGTTTGTACACCAAATAAAAACATTAGCTATGCAGCTGTAATTACATAAAAAAATACACTGAATTATTATTATTATTATCAGATTATTAACATCCCCTCTTGACCTGGCCTATTTGAATTGGTCCTTGTTTGCAATTTGGTGCGTAATCTAGGGGAACAACATCACACTGCTACATTTACAGACAGATTATTTCACTGTATCACAAATCCAGTGGGTCAGATTTTACGTACACTAAGTCAGGGGTCGGGAACCTATGGCTCCCGAGCCAGGTGTGGCTCTTTTGATGATTGCATCTGGCTCGCAGATTTAAAAAAAAAAAAAAAAAAAGTGAGTTTTTAAAAAAAAAAAAATTTTATCCCCTTTTCTCCGCAATTTTCGTGGTATCCAATCGCTAGTAATTACTATCTTGTCTCATCACTACAACTCCCGTACGGGCTCGGGAGAGACGAAGGTCGAAAGCCATGCGTACTCCGAAGCACAACCCAACCAAGCCGCACTGCTTCTTAACACAGCGCGCCTCCAACCCGGAAGCCAGCCGCACCAATGTGTCGGAGGAAACACCGTGCACCCGCCCCCCTCGGTTAGCGCGCACTGCGCCCGGCCCGCCACAGGAGTCGATGGAGCGCGATGAGACAAGGATATCCCTACCGGCCAAACCCTCCCTAACCCGGACGACGCTAAGCCAATTGTGCATCGCCCCACGGACCTCACGGTCGCGGCCGGCTGCGACAGAGCCTGGGCGCAAACCTAGAGACTCTGGTGGCGCAGCTAGCACTGGGATGCAGTGCTCTAGACCACTGCGCCACCCGGGAGGCCTATTCTCACTTGTTTTAATCCATCCATCGATTTGTCACTGCTCATGTCCTGTTCAGGGCTGCAGGAGCAATTGTCCATTATTTTAATTAAATGATACTGGCCTACGTTGGCCGTTGCTAGGTAAAACAGATAAACGCCTCCTTTTGAATCAGTCTGCTCGGTCATTAGCTCAAAGCTAACCCTTCGACGAAGAAGATGGCGAAAAGAAAAAAAGATGACGAGTATCGTACATTTCAGGACGAATGGACCGAAGATTTCGCCTTTGTGGAGAGAGCAGGTTCTGCGGTGTGTCTAATTTGCAATGACAAAATTACATCGATGAAACGGTCGAATGTAAATCGGCACTTCGACAAATTCAGAGGCTTATTATACTGACATTTAGTTGAATTCACTTTTAAAATATATTATATGGCTCTCACTGAAATAAATTTCCAAATTATTTGCTTTCATGGCTCTCTTAGTCAAAAAGGTTCCCGACCCCTGCAATAAGTTGACTGTGCCTTTAAACAGCTTGGAAATTTTCAGAAAATGATGTCATGGCTTTAGAAGCTTCTGATAGGCTAATTGACACAATTTGAGTCAATTGAGAGGTGTACCTGTGGATGTATTTCAAGGCCTACCTTCAAACTCAGTGCCTCTGCTTGACATCATGGGAAAATGTTTTTTTTTAAATGCGCCAAGACCTCAGAAAAGAATTGTAGACCTCCACAAGTCTGGTTCATCCTTGGGAGCAAATTCCAAATACCTGAAGGTACCATGTTCATCTGTACAAACAATAGCACGCAAGTATAAACACCATGGGACCACACAGCCGTCATACCGCTCAAGAAGGAGACGAGTTTTGTCTCCTAGAGATTAATGTACTTTGGTGTGAAAAGTGCAACTTAATCCCAGAACAGCTGCAAAGGACCTTGTGAAGATGCTGGAGGTACAAAAGTATCTATATCCACAGTAAAATGAGTCCTATATCGACTTAACCTGAAAGGACGCTCAGCAAGGAAGAAGCCACTGCTCCAAAACCGGCATAAAAAAAGCCAGACTACGGTTTGCAACTGCACATGGGGAAAAATATCATACTTTTTGGAGAAATGTCCTCTGGTCTGATGAAACAAAAATATAACTGTTTGGCCATAATGACCATCGTTATGTTTGGAGGAAGAAGGCGGAGGCTTGCAAGCCGTAGAACACCATCCCAACCGTGAAGAACAGGGGGTGGCAGAATCATGTTGTAGGGGTGCTTTGCTGTAGGAGGGACTGGTGCACTTCACAAAATAGATGGCATGATGAAGATGGACAATTATGTGGATATATTGAAGCAACATCTCAAGACATCAGTCAGGAAGTTAAAGCTTGGTCGCAAATGGGTCTTCCAATTGGACAATGACCCCAAGCATACTTCCAAAGTTGTGGCAAAATGGCTTAAGGACAACAAAGTCAAGGTATTGGAGTGGCCATCACAAAGCTCTGACCTTAAACCTTTTTTTAAATTTGTGAGCAGAACTGAAAAAGCATGTGCGAGCAAGGAGGCCTTCAAACCTGACTCCGTTACACCAGCTCTGTCAGGAGGAATGGACCAAAATGTACCCAACTTATTGTGGGAAGCTTGTTGAAGGCTACCCGAAACATTTGTCCCAAGTTAAACAATTTAAAGGCAATGCTACCGAATACTAATTGGGTGCATGTAAACTTCGGACCCACTGGGAATGTTATGAAAGAAATAAAAGCTAAAATAAATCACTCTCTCTACTATTATTCTGACATTTCACATTCTTATAATAAAGTGGGGATCCTAACTGACCTAAAACAGGGAATTTTTACTAGGATTAAATGTCAGGAATGATGAAAAACTGAGTTTAAATGTATTAGGCTAAGGCGTATGTAAACTTCCGACTTCACCTGTAGGTAGCTGTTTAGCTTTCTAGCACATTATTAGTTATCTGCCACATGTTCCTGTCAAACTGTCAGAGTACCTAGAAAGCAACAAGATATGTCGAATAATAGTCTAAACTACTTGACCTGGCTTCGCAGGTGGTTTGAAATATCCAATGCCATGTGCTGTTTAGCCGTTCAGACTGCAGGAAAAATAAACAGATTCTAAAACAGATATGCAAATAAACAGGATGAGTAATTTCAGAACGGCTGATGTGAACACGGTTTAATAGGCTATTCTTACATCTGTATTCAGATGCTTGTAAAATGACTTTCGCAATATCACATCATAGGCTTTATTGGGTGAGTGACAACCAATATAAATTTGCTGGGTCATTGTTACCAAATGCACTTTAGAAATCTGTGTTTACCAGAGTTGTATAGCCTACCAGAATGGACAAAACTCACATCCAACTGCTGATCGGGGTTTTCAATCGTTCAGATTTTATTTTAATTGTTAAAGTTCTCCATTAGAAATAGTTTTGGTTTTATTGCTTTAAAACAGTCAGTGTGTATTTTGTCATTTTTACATGAACATGGTAATTTCCTACAGCAATCATTTTTGCCAGCTGCGCGTGGTCACATTCATTCACTGGTCAGAGCGGGAGAAGCTCACTGTAAAATTCCAAATGGTCTAAACCTTCACTTTTGAGTTTGGGATCAAATCCAAAGCTGCATTATATGAATTTTCTAAATGCCATGCTAATTTCTAAATATAAATATTGACATGGAAGTACCTTAAAACATTGTTTAATCTGCAAAAATGACAAGTGAATCAGTGGGTGATGGTGATTTCAGATAAAAAGTGGGGGGACAAAAACAATAAATTGCCCCCACCCCTAATCTGATAGTGGGGTGTTAGGAGCAGTCTGCCCTATGGCTCAGCTCAGGTGCCCACACACACACACCATTGATGCATGCGCGCACACACACACACACACATACAGTTTAGAGCAGTTCTCAGACAGATCCAGCTCAGAGAGGCCCAGCTCCTGAGCTCCCATCGGCAGCAGATATTCATTTTGAATGGAAATGGAATCAGTTCATGCAAAACATTTTAGTGCATCGAATTGTATCAATTTGCTCCCCTAATCAAACTGAATCGTTTCAAACTAAAAGTATCGTTCCTGTATCGTATTGGGGCCCATGTATCTAGATGCGTATCGAATCGTTCATGAAGGGGGAGATGCACATTCCCACATGTAGGCTCAGTCACAGGCAGCTTCGTGGCAGAGGGGGGACAGATGCACAGAGCGTCTTTTTTCCCCCGGCAGAAAATCTGTTCTATATCTGTAAAGACATGGGGTAGGTAAGGTGCTATAGGGGGTAGGTAAGGTGAATTAAATGTCAAGCCAGCCAGGAGACTGGCTAGAGACTACATTGGTGTGGAAGAAAATTATGACATTTGCCTGGCGCAAATAGGTTGGCATATGTACATAGCCGTTGGTTAGCCTACATTAGAGTCTCAATGGCTGCTTCTCTGCTGCTCTACTGAATATATCTGCTCCACAGCTCTGTGTTCCTGTCTGTGATGACAGCTGCACCCTGCTGCTCCCGAAGTTCCAACCAAGTATTTCAGATTAAAATGGTCAGTTCAGAAAGACACTGAGAATGGATGGATCCTCTGGAGTGTGGGTTGGGTGGTAGTACAGTCACTGGGACAGCGTTCCCAATCACTAGACACAGACCATACCTTCCTTAGTGACCATAGGGTGAATCTCAAATGTATTTATTTGATTCCGCATGAGTCACATCCTCTCTCCTCACCCTCAAACCTTCTCATCCAATGTCTTTTGAGGAGTCGAGAAGAGGACACAAGGAAATACAATTGAAATTCTCCCCATGAGTGTGTTCAACTAGCCCCTGCATGTGATTTAGGTCTGACTGGGGCAACTGGTGGACCATGATAAGCCATAAGCAGACACATTCACATGTCCCAGTGACTCCTTCCTTCTTTCCACAGTCATCCATCCAAGAGGCAAATGCACACTTTCCACCAGACCAGACGATAAAGAGAGAACTAGGGGAAGGAATGTCTCGGAGCGACAGCTAGGCCTCCAGGCATTGAAACAGACAGTGTAGCAGCACATTAGGAGAGGGAGAAGTAGCTAGGCATGAAACCAGAGCAGACAGAGCATCCAATCTTCACACACACACCCCCCTTTGATTAGGCTGACAGTATGGATGGCAAGCTTTCTGGTCTGGTGTACAAACAAACAATAGGTTATGCTCTGACGAAGGTCATTAGACATACTGACTAAATGTTTAAAGCGAGACTGAAATTGCATCTCTTGGCTATTACATACTGAAATTGCATCTGTGTGCAGAGACACCTTTTTCACTTGCGTATCTCCTCCTGCACATTTCCTAACAAAATGGTCGGGTGTGTAGCAGATCACCTCGTTATACAAACAAATGTTGCCATCATGCCACCCATACAGTGACCTAGAGTAACACCCATTCTGAACAGGGTGTCTATTGTGAGGCAGTAGTAGGATGCGGTCAATATTGGTAATTAAATATATTGGTGCTGGCAGAGTACCCGTTACCCAACATCTGTACCCACTCAACATCCTAAATGGCACCCTGGCTATTCCCTATACAGTGAACCATTTTTAACCAGATCCTATGGGCCCTGGTCAAAAGTAGTGGACTATATAGGGAATAGTGTACCATTTGGGACAACCTATCTGCTTTCGCACGACCAGAACTCTCGCCTCAAATCCCCAGCGTACGCAGGGTTTGCGGTCTTTTCAAATCATAATTAATAACCCTAGAACCCATATCGGCCTTCGATGGACCTTCTTTAAATTACTATAGCGGCCGCGAAAAGTCTTGTTTTTCTAACATTAATATCTTGGTCAATATTGCAAAATTAACTTGCCAACAACCTGGTGTCTTATTCGCATGGCTGTTGTCATCAACCAGAAAAAAGGTATGCCGTCATTACTTTTTACTATTTTGTCCCACTTCATTACTCAAAATGAAAGCCCCGAAGCGGACCTGACTTTTCACTGTGCAAGATGCTGTATTTATGTTGGTTGGTGAAAAGGATTCGGACACGTCCTTGAACTTTAGAAGTGATGATGACGTAGAGGTGAGTGAAATAAGTAAACTGCAGATATACGTTTGGTGTTGTCGATGTTTGATGCTGTGTAACTTGGGGAATAGCACTCAGATTAGCAAATCCTGTCATGATCACCGGGTTGATACAGGTGAGTACATCAGCAGTGGAGCAGTGTTTAGCTGTAGGTCCTGTGTAGTCAGTTAACTAGTTGGTTGTTTCGTCTTGTTTTTACCGAAGTAATTCACATGGAAACGACCCAAATTGCTTGCTATAGCTAGCTAACTAGCCAGGGAACTGTCAGGATAATCTGTCAAGCAAGAAAAGTTGTGTAGCTGTAAATGTGTGCCGCGCTCGAAGCATCAAGCTGTCACTTTCCCTACCTAACGTTAGCCATACAGACGACCAGCTAACTAGAGAAAAAATAGAGATTAGAATAATGTGTTTATCTGATGGTTTGCTAATTACAGACATTCATAAAATCTATACATCGCCTTGATTTCCTATTACAGTGCCTTGCAAAAGTATTCATCCCCCTTGGCGTTTTTCCTATTTTGTTGCATTACAACCTGTAATTAAAATGGATTTTTATGTAATGGACAAACACAAAATAGTAAAAATTGGTGAAGTAAAATGAAAGAAATTACTTGTTTGAAATAATTATAAAAAATAAACAGAAAAGTGGTGCGTGCTTATGTATTCACACCCTTTGCTATGAAGCCCCTAAATAAGATTTGGTGCAACCAATTACCTTCAGAAGTCACATAATTAGTTAAATAAGGTCCACCTGTGTGTATTCTAATTGTCACATGATCTGTCACATGATCTCAGTATATATACACACACGCCGTTTCTGAAAGGCCCCGCTTCTGAAAGCCCCCAAAGGCTGCAACACCACTAAGCAAGGGGCACCACCAAGCAAGCGGCACCATGAAGACCAATGAGCTCTCCGAACAGGTCAGGGACAAAGTTGTGGAGAAGTACAGAGGGTTGGGTTCTAAAAAAATATCCAAAGCATATATTTTTTTTAAGAATATGGCACCACAACAAACCTGCCAAGAGAGGGCCGCCCACCAAACTCACAGACCAGGCAAAAAGGGCATTAATCAGAGGCAACAAAGAGACCAAAGATAACCCTGAAGGAGCTGCAAAGCTCCACAGCAGAGATTGAAGTATCTGTCCATAGGACCACTTTAAGCCGTACACTCCACAGATCTGGCCTTTACGGAAGTGGCCAGAAAAAAAAACATTGCTTAAAGAAAAAAATAAGCAAACACGTTTGGTGTTCGCCAAAAGGCATGTGTGAGACTCCCCAAACATATGGAAGAAGGTACTCTGGTCAGATGAGACTAAAATTGAGCTTTTTGGCTATCAAGAGAAATGCTATGTCTGGCGCAAACCCAACACTTCCCATCACCATGAGAACATCATGCTGTGGGGGATGTTTCTCATCGGCAGGGACTGGAAAACTGGTCAGAATTGAAGGAATGATGGATGGCGCTAAATACAGGGAAATTCTTGAGGGAAACCTGTTTCAGTCTTCCAGAGATTTGAGACTGGGACGGAGGTTCACCTTCCAGCAGGACAATGACCCTAAGCATACGGCTAAAGCAACACTCGAGTGGTTTAGGGGGAAACATTTTAATGTCATGGAATGGCCCAGTCAAAGCCCAGACCTCAATCCAATTGAGAATCTGTGGTATGACTTAAAGATAGCTGTACACCAGTGGAACCCATCCAACTTGAAGGAGCTGGAGCAGTTTTGCCTTGAAGAATGGGCAAAAATCCCAGTGGCTAGATGTGCCAAGCTTAGAGACATACCCCAAGAGACTTGCAGCTGTAATTGCTTCAAAAGGTGGCTCTACAAAGTATTGAATAGTTATGCACCCTCAAGTTCTGTTTTTTGTCTTATTTCTTGTTTGTTTCACAATAAAAAATATTTTGCATCTTCAAAGTGGTAGGCAGGTTGTTTATCAAATGATACAAACCCCCCCAAAAATATATTTCAATTCCAGGTTGAAAGGCAACAAAATATGAAAAATGCCAAGAGGGGCGAATACTTTCGCAAGCCACTGTATTTGACAGCTTGCTTAGCTGTCGCGTTATGGTAGAAGCCCGCACAGAGGAGCTCCAATGATATTGAGTTGCAGTGATATGTTTACATAGCCAGCTAACAAGTTGATGGTTTTGTCATGTTTCTACTGATGCTATTCATTTGGAAACTGTCCCAGCTTTGTAACTAATCAGCTAACATTAGCTAACTCTGTAGTTGTCTGTCAGGCAAGAAACCACGTTGAGTGGAGGCGGCAACATTGTGCTTCGCCCTCGACACCGTCACATGATCGTCTCACTCCCCTCCACAAAGACAACCAGCTAACTAAGTCATCTGACCATGGGTCTTGAAGTGTGTGTGCCATATATAGCCTTTACAGTTATAATCTATGAACATTGTTTTGTGTGCACACAATGAACTGAGAAACAATCTGTCCACTAAGGGCTTAATAAAATCATTTTCATTGATGATTGATTGGTTGAATGAAAGTGCTGTATAGCATCATGATTTCGTTTATTAGGATTACCATTAGCTATTTCAAATGCAGCAGCTATTCTTCCTGGGGTACCGCATGGTTGTGTTATGGTGTGTTTAGTAGGAGGTGTGTTGTAACTAACAATTTAAGACACGGTCTCCCAAACTTGGTCCTCGGGACCCCAGGGGGTGCACATTTTGGTTTTTGCCCTAGCACTATACAGCTGATTAAAATAATCATCAAACTTTGTAGTGTAGTGTTAGGGCAAAAACCAAAACGTGCACCCCTTGGGGTCCCGAGGACAGAGTTTGGGAAACACTGCCCTAAGTGTTGATTATTAGATAGTATGTGTACAGCGGAGAAAAAGAAAGGTAAGGAGAGAGTGTGTGTGAGTGAAAGAGATTATGATCCGGACCACAATTGTATCCTTTTTGTTCCTCCCACTCTCTCCTCCTAGGTCAGTGAAACTGAGGGAAGTGATGTGGAGAGTCAAGGCTCAGCAGCAGAAGGCAGGGAAGAAGAGGAGTTAGAGATGAGGCGCAGGGAGAAGTGGAGAGAGGAAGAGGAGAGAGAGGATAGTGAAGAGGAGGGAGAGGAGAATAGAGTTGAGAGGGAAAGGAGACTAGAAGAGTGAGAGCAAGAAGCACAGGAAGTGGAGGAGGAAGAGCACATCAGAGGGGAGCCTAAGTTTCCATGAAGAGCTTCTGCCCCAAGTCCCACCATTCACCCTTGTACCACACAGCCTTGGCCTAAAGTGACAGTGGCAGGGGTTTTGGAGTTGTTTTTAAAACAGTGGTAGGAGTCCGTTTTTTCTTCTTCAGATAGTGTTTAACACAAACCTGTCCGCCACCACATCCAATGCCTCCCCATCATGGCTTGGCACGTTTGAAGAGGAGATTAAATGCTTCATAGGCATCAATATTCTCATGGGCATCCACCGCTTACCCTCTCCCATCGACTACTGATGCAGCCCTCAGGGTTCCATATATAGCTAGCAAAATGCCACACAACCGCTTTGAGCAGCTAAGTAGGTACATGCGGGGATGAAGGAAAAGAGCTCAGCTTAGCCTACAGAGTTGTAACGGAGCTCATAAGAGGCTACCTATTGTCACACCACCGGCTTTACGCAGACAACTATTTTTCCTCCATTCCTCTGGTGAGAGGCTTGCTTGACGCCAACATCTCTTATTGAGGCACACTAAGGGCCAATCGAAAGAACTTCCCCAAAGGCCATTATGGAGGTCAAGCTCCAGAGAAGTCAGAGTGTGAAATGGTTTGCAGATAATGTAAGGTCGTGTTACTTGAGAGACAAAAGAGATGTGTATTTTCTGTCCACAAAGAGCTCAGGGAAAGACATCCTCAAACCAATGTCCAAGTTCAGGCAGAACAAACGTCAATCTGTTCCAAAGTTTGTAATGGATTATAACAAGAAAATGGGGACCATATTGACCAACTGATGCACTATTACAATGTTGGACGCACAGGCAAAAAAATTGAGAAAGTATGCATTTTGGGGGAGAACATTGTCATCATAAATGCGTATATTATGTTGGGGAACCTGCAAAGGCCCCTTCCCAGAAACAGCAGGTGCTGGTCCCTGAAGGCATTCTAAATGCAGCTTGTGCATTCACTTTGTGATGGCTACAGTGGAAGGAAGCGGGGAGCCAAGAGTGTTCCACCAGGGGGTGTGGACCGAATTGTTACTCATCATTTGAAAGCAGGGCACTCCCTGGTGAAGTTTGAAGGGAGAGAGAGAGGGTGTGTATCCGGAGTGGACGCAGGGAAAAGAGTGCGAGGTGTAGAAACTTATTTTGGGTGCTATACGTGTTCTGCGACCACTTTGCAAGATGGGGCCGTGCTCCCAGAAGTTCCATGACATGTTTTAGGTGAAATGCAAACACTAAAAAGTGAGTGTGAAATATGAATTTATCCTACAAATATTATTAGGGAAATGTACTAAAATGGTCTCTGAACAGATCTAATACTTGGTACATTTGGAGTTTTTCTGAATACTTTTCCATCTAAAACGTATTGCATTCACTGAATTGTTGTCAAAGTAGGCTACTATTTCTACATTTTGTACTAAATCTTGAGACATTTTAGATTTTTTTTGTTGCATTTTTACATTTTTATAGACGTAAGAATCATTGTCAATCAAATAGCCTACTTTGTGTGGGTTTTGAATTACTTTCTGAATATTGTTATCTGGTCACATTTTGGTTTATTATTTTAATATGTAAATAATATTGTACTTGAGTAACTCAGTCAAATGTACTCCAATTTAAATACTCAAGGGTTTTTTGTTTGTTGTTGAGTAATAATAGTTTTTTGATAGTGTCTTTACACAAGGGAAGGCACATTTATGGTATTCTTATTGCCATGATTATGGTGTCATATTATAGAAGAGGTTGTGCTCTTTAAAACAAAGTTAAAAAACAAATTACAAGTTGTTTTTGAGCCATGTTGTAACGGCGTTCCTCTCTCTCTTCATAAGAAGAGGTGGAGTAGTGATCGAGCCAAGGCGCAGCGGGTTGTGAATACATGATGATTTATTAAATAAACAAAACAGACAAAGACGAAAACGAACTATACTTGATATAACTAACAAAATAACAAAACGATGTAGACAGACCTGAACAAACAAACTTACAAATACACGAAGCACGCTGACACAGGAACAGACTACATAAACGCACGAACAAACCGAAACATTCCCGTATGGTGTAACATCGACACAGACACAGGAGACAATCACCCACAAACAAACAGTGAGAACACCCTACCTAAATATGACTCTTAATTAGAGGAGAACGCAAAACACCTGCCTCTAATTAAGAGCCATACCAGGCAACCAAAACCAACATAGAAACAGATAACATAGACTGCCCACCCAAAACACATGCCCTGACCTAAACACATACAAAAACAACATAACAGGTCAGGACCGTTACACATGTCTGCTTGAAATGTGTGAGAACATGAGTTTTATCTTAAATTCCCAGTAATCTACAGCAGCATTCTAGAGGTCTAAAGGGTTAAAAGAAAGGAAAAAGAAGGATACTTAGAGTGGAGGAGCATAATTCTCCTAGTCATCCGAGAAAGCATTCTTATAGTTAAACCCGACTGCATCCCAAATGGCACTCTATTCCCTATATAGTACACTGCTTTAGACCAGAGCTCTATGGCCCCTGGTCAACAGTAGTACACTATAAAGGGAATATTGTGCCATTTGGGAGATTACCCAGATCAGTGCAGAACATTAAGCTTGACAGCGCAACGCTTTAATATTTGATGTGCTTTGCTACTGTCTTGGCATATATATATATATATATATATATATATATATATATATATATATATATATATATATATATATATATATATATATATATATATATATATACATACATACACACACACACACACACACACACACACACACAGTGCCTTCGGAAAGTATTCTGACCCCTTGACTTTTTCCACATTGTTACGTTACAGCCTTATTCTAAAATGGATTAAATAAATAAATAAATAAATACTCACAATACCCCATAATGACAAAGGAAAACAGGTTTTTAGAAATTGTTGCTAATTTATTTTAAAAAAAACAGAATTACTTTATTTACACAAGTATTAAGACCCTTTGCTATGAGACTCAAAATTAAGCTCAAGTGCATCCTGTTTCCATTGATCATCCTTGAGATGTTTCTACAACTTGATTGGAGTCCACCTGTGGTATTTTCAATTGATTGGACATGATTTGGAAAGGCACACACCTGTCTAAACAAGGTCCCATAGTTGACAGCGCATGTCAGAGCAAAAACCAAGGCATGAGGTCGAAGAAACTGTCCGTAGCTCTTCAAGACAGGATTGTGTCGAGGCACAGATCTGGGGAAGGTTACAAAAAAAAACATTATGCAGCATTGAAAGTCCAAGAACACAGTGGCCTCCATCATTCCTAAATGGAAGAAGTTTGGAACCATCAAGAGCTGGCTGCCAGGCCAAACTGAGCAATCGGGGGAGAAGAGCCTTGGTCAGGGAGGTTACCAAGAACCCGATGGTCACTCTGACAGAGCTCTACAGTTCCTCTGTGGAGATGGAAGAACCTTTCAGAAGAAAAACCCTATCTGCAGCACTCCACCAATCAGGCCTTTATGGTAGAGTGGCAGGATAGAAGCCACTCCTCAGTAAAAGGCATATGACAGCCCACTTGGAGTTTGCCAAGTCACCTAAAGACTCAGAACATGAGAAACAAAGTTCTCTGGTCTGATGAAACCAAGATTGAACTCTTTGGCCTTAATGTCAAAGGTCACGGCTGAAGGTAACCTGGCACCATCCCTACAGTGAAGCACGGTGGTGGCAACATCATGATATGGGGATGTTTTTCAGCGGCAGGGACTGGGAGACTAGTCAAGATGGAGGGAAAGATGAATGGAGGAATGTACAGAGAGATCCTTGATGAAAGCCTGCTCCAGAGCACTTCCAACAGGATAACGACCCTAAGCAGAGCCAAGATAATGCAGGAGTATTTTCGGGACAAGTCTCTGAATGTCCTTGAGTGGCCCAGCCAGAGCCCGGACTTGAACCCAATCGAACATCTCTGGAGAGACCTGAAAATAGCTGTGCAGCAATGCACCCCATTCAATCTGACAGAGTTTGAGAGGATCTTCAGAGAATAATGGGAGAAACTACCCAAATACAGGTATGTCAAGCTTGCAGCGTAATACCCAAGAACACTCAATGCTGTAATCACTGCCAAAGGTGCTTCAACAAAGTACTGAGTAAAGGGTCTGAATACTTATGTAAATGTGATATTTTTGGTTTAAATTTTTATAAATTAGCAAAAATGTCTAACCTGTTTTTGCTTTGTCATTATGGGGTATTGTGTGTAGATTGATTACATTGAGAAAACGTTTTTTTTTTTTTTTTAATAAGGCTGTAACATAACAAAATGTGGAAAAAGTCAAGGGGTCTGAATACTTTCCGAAGGCACTGTATACACACACACACGAACACACACATGGCTATAACTGACAATTCTCTATCGAAAACCATCCCCTTAATATATATTTTTCAAAAGTAAGGCTTCTCTCACATGGCAGGAGGGAGGATGCGGAGAAGGAAGGAGAAACAAGTTCAAGGCTTTCAGCTGAGACGCATGTCAGAGTTGTGTTGTGCAGCAGCAGAAGAGGGGGAGGAGGAAATGTGAATGCAATGCACTAGCAGGGACTCACTCGCAACAGGTTGCCCTCGCCACCAACTCGGAGGCCTACAGTGCCCTTTACACAGGAAGTACACAGGATGTCAGTTTATAGGCATGGGGGAAGGGAGGCAGGCCTATGCCAGTTATATTGCATTGCACATACTGGGTCTCATTTATCAAAATGTGTGCTTCTCACTGTTAATAAATGTGTATAGGGTCATTCCTTCAGCCCTCGTCTAACAGAGCAGCCCTCGTCTAACACAGATAAGCACGATGGCGCTAAACATAACCACAGCATAATAAATTAGAGAAAATGATAGTGATGAATATATATACACTGCTCAAAAAAATAAAGGGAACACTTAAGCAACACAATGTAACTCCAAGTCAATCACACTTCTGTGAAATCAAACTGTCCACTTAGGAAGCAACACTGATTGACAATAAATTTCACATGCTGTTGTGCAAATGGAATAGACAAAAGGTGGAAATTATAGGCAATTAGCAAGACACCCCCAATAAAGGAGTGGTTCTGCAGGTGGTGCTTCCTGGCTGATGTTTTGGTCACTTTTGAATGCTGGCGGTGCTTTCACTCTAGTGGTAGCATGAGACGGAGTCTACAACCCACACAAGTGGCTCAGGTAGTGCAGCTCATCCAGGATGGCACATCAATGCTGTGGCAAGAAGGTTTGCTGTGTCTGTCAGCGTAGTGTCCAGAGCATGGAGGCGCTACCAGGAGACAGGCCAGTACATCAGGAGATGTGGAGGAGGCCGTAGGAGGGCAACAACCCAGCAGCAGGACCGCTACCTCCGCCTTTGTGCAAGAAGGAGCAGAAGGAGCACTGCCAGAGCCCTGCAAAATGACCTCCAGCAGGCCACAAATGTGCATAGTCTGTGTACTAGTGTACTAGTCTCTGTTTATTATCTATCTATGCATAGTCACTTTAATAACTCTACCTACATGTACATATTACTCTTTAATTATTTGTTACTATAAAATAAAAAATCTTAACTGCATTGTTGGATAAGGTCTACTATACCTGGTGTATTCAGAGCATGTGACAAATACAATTTAATTTGACCTGGTACCTACTACCATACCCCATTCAAAAGGCACTTAAATATTTTGTATTGCCCATTCAGCTCATGAGCTCCATCAGCAGCAGATTTTTATTTGTAACGGAAAACAAATGTTGGCACATCACATCGATTCGTTCCTCTAATCAAACAGTATCGCGTTGAATTTTTTCAAACTAAAACGGATCGTTCCTGCACCGTATTGGAGCCCACGTATCTAGATATGTATTGAACCGTCTTGAAATGGATGATGCATATCCCTGGTGGGGTAGAGTGATAACGAGAGGAGAGAAAGACATAAGGTGAGAAAGAGATAAGGAGAGAGAGTGCTAGAGATGAGGCTTTCCTCATCTCAGTTATCAGTGCTAATTAGAATGGGCCCAGGTCCTCTCAGGCCACAAGCTGGCCTTTGTAGCTCTGCTCACCTGCTTAGTGGCTGACTGGTCGCTGCTCTTAAATTAGCCGATTCAGGATCACACTAAAAGTGATTTGCCGTTAACCTTAACCGCTGTTTGACATACAGCGCCTTCGGAAAGTATTCAGACCCCTTCACTTTTTCCACATTGTTACGTTAGTCTCATTATAAAATGGATTAAATTGTTTGATTTTCCCCTCATCAATCTACACACAATACCCCCTAATGACAATATTAAAAAGACGTATAAGTATTTGGGGAGTTTCTCCAATTCATCTCTGCAGATCCCCTGCTCTGTCAGGCTGTCTTTGTGGTTGGTGAGTCTTGGTGGTTCCAAACTTCTTCCATTTAAGAATGGAGGCCACTGTGTTCTTTGGGTCCTTCAATGCTGCAGAAATATTCTATTACCCTTTGCCAGATCTGTGCCTCAACACAAGCCTGTCTCGACCTCTTGGCTTGGTTTTTGGTCTGACATGCACTGTCAACTGTGGGACCTTTATATAGACAGGTGTGTCTTTCCAAATCATGTCCAATCAATTGAATGTACCACAGCCCGTTTCAATGGAAACGAGATGCACCTGAGCTCAATTTCAAGTTTCAGAGCAATACTTGTAAATATGTTTTTTGTATTTATTTTTTTGTTGCCAGTGTATAAACCTCCCCCTGAAATAGGGTCTGCCTGCCTGGGAGAGAGACCTGGAGGCTGGGCCTGCCATTGTCCCAAATGAAACCCAATTCCATTTGGGCATTGGTCAAAAGTAGTAGTTCCTGGTCAAAAAAGTAGTGCACTATAAACGGAATAGGGTGCCATTTGAGACACATACTCAGTCTCTTTCTCTCCCCCTCTCTGACAGCCACTTGTATGTAATGCACACATACCATATACTCACAACCAAAGCACAACCATTGAACAAGCCAAAAGATAATGGATACACAATATGTCAGTGACAGTGAGTGCGTCTCAAATGGCACCCTATTCCCTATGTAGTGCACTATGGGCCTTTATCAAAAGTAGCGCACCACATACAGAGCCATTTGGGAGGCAGAGAGGATGTCACATCGGAATATTCAACAGACAAGCTAAACTAACAGTGTTCAGATGACAGGGGGCTGTGAATGGAAGAAAGTTCTACAGCTGCACCATCGAGAGCATCTTGACTGGCTGCATCACCACTTAGTATGGCAAATGCACCGCCTTCAACAGGTTGTGCGGACAGCCCGGTACATGACGGGGACAGCTCCCTGCCATCCAGGACCTCTACCAGGCAGTGTCAGAGGAAATTGTGAAAGACTTCAGCCACCAAAGCCATATACTGTTCACTGTGCAACCATCAGGCAAGCGGTACCGGAGCATTGGCTCTTGGACAAACAGGCTCTGACACAGCTTCTATCCCAAGCCATAAAACTGCTGAATAGTTAGTCAGTGTAAACACTTAATTATCTTGCACTGACTATGCACACTCACAAGACATACAGAACCAGTCAAAAATTGACACACCTACTCATTCAAGGGTTTTTTGTTATTTTTACTATTTTCTACATTGTAAATTAATAGTGAAGACATCAAAACTATGAAATAACACATATCAAAATCTATTTTATATTTGAGATTCTTCAAAGTAGCTACCCCTTGCCTCTAACAGCTTTGCACACGCTTGGCATTCTCTCAACCAGCTTCATGAGGTAGTTACCCGGAATGCATTTCAATTAACAGGTGTGCCTTGTTAAAAGTTCATTTGTGGAATTTCTTTCCTTCTTAATAAGTTTGAGCCAATCATTTGTTTTCTGACAAGGTAGGGGAGGTATACATAAGATAGCCCTATTTGGTAAAAGACCAAGTCTATATTATGGCAAGAACAGTTCAAATAAGCAAAGAGAAATGACAGTCCATCATTACTTAAAGACATGAAGGTCAGTCAATCCAGAACATTTCAAGAACTTTGAAAGTTTCTTCAAGTGCAGTCACAAAAACCATCAAGCACTGATGAAACTGGCTCCCATGAGGACCGCCACAGTAAAGGAAGACCCAGAGTTACCTCTGCTGCATAGGATAAGTTCATTAGTGTTAACTGCACTTCAGATTGCAGGCTAAATAAATATTTCACAGAGTTCAAGTAACAGACACATCTCAACGTCAACTGTTCAGAGGAGACTGCGTGAATCAGGCCTTCATGGTCGATTTGCTGCAAAGAAAACATTACTAAAAGGACACCAATAATAAGAAGAAACTTGCTTGGGCCTAGATACACGAGCAAAGGACATTAGATCGGTGGAAATCTGTCCTTTGGTCTGATCTGTCCTTTGGTCCAAATTTGAGATTTTTGGTTCCAACCTCCGTGACTTTGTGAGAAGCAGAGTAGGTGAACAGATGGTCTCCACATGTGGTTCCCACTGTGAAGCATGGAGGAGGAGCTGTGATGGTGCTTTGCTGGTGACACCGTCAGTGATTTATTTAAAATTCAAGGAACACTTAACCAGCATGGCTACCACAACATTCTGCAGCGATTCGCCATCCCATCTGGTTTAGTGGCCCTATCATTTGTTTTTCAACAGGACAATGAACCAACACACCTCCAGGCTGTGTAAGGGCTATTTGACCAAGAAGGAGAGTGATGGAGTGCTGAAGGAGAGTGATGGTGTGCTGCATAAGACTGACCTCGACCATCACCCAACCTCAACCTAATTGAGATTGTTTGGGATGAGTTGGACCGCAGAGGAAGGAAAAGACGGCAACAAGTGCTCAGCATGTGACCCGTTTCATGAAACTAGGCATGTGTCGCGGGTCACTACTTCACATGATCGAGAGACCCATGGGGCAGTGCACAATTGGCCCAGCGTCGTCCGGGTTAGGGGAGGATTTGGCCGGCAAGGATGTTTCTGTCCCATCGCGTACTAGCGAGTCCTGTGGCTGGCCGGGCACATTAACACGGTCGCAAGGTGTACGGTGTTTCCTCCGACACATTGGTGCGGCTGGCTTCCAGGTTAAGCAGCCGTTGTGTTAAGAGGATGCACGGCTCTCAACCTTTGCCTCTCCCGAGTCCATAGGGTGTTGCAGCGATGGGACAGGACTGTAACTACCAATTGGATACCACGGAATTGGTCAGAAAAAGGCAAAAAAAAATGTATTACGAGTCTAGTTGGTTTAGCCACATAAAAAGACACCAACCTTACAGCTAGCCATGATTGGCAGAGATCATGAGTGGGCTTGACATGCTGGGAGATAAGTCTGCCATATAGCACGCTTCTGACTATTTGAGCTGGTCAGTATGTCTAGGTAATTCCGTCTTAACGCAGCTTTTTTTTAATATCGTGTATTAAAACTGCATACATTTTGCTCTCCACTTTCTGGAGGACCAAGTTTTGAAAATCTGTGGAATTCGAGTATGATAGCTAAGGAGACGGAGAAAACACCTGTCTCCGGATTACATCTTCAAACTAAGGGCAACCATGGCATCCAACAGGAGACACGTCCATCCATGAATGATGTATATGGGTAAAACGGTCTAGCTAGCCACATTTTCAGATATTACACATTTCTAATTTTGATAGAAAGAGCCATTTGCTTAGCTAGCTATAGCCTAATGTTAGCATTGAACCTGGTTGGTTAGCTACCTGCAGAGTCAGGCAGGTTAGTAACGTCATTAGCTGTGATTATGGTTCATTGTTTACCCAGCTAGCTAGCTAACGTTACATTATCTGTATCTCAGAGCCATTTGCTTAGCTAGCTGGCATTGAACCTGGTTGGTTAGCTACCTGCAGATTCATGCAGTGTAGTAACATCATGACTTGGGATTATGGTTCATTGTTTACCTAGCTAGCTAGCTGTCTTAAAAGACTCCACTATGCAAGTAACCATTTCGGGTGCGTTCGTAAATTCTGTCTGGCCATCTACTCTGTATTCAGAGCACTCTCTTCTGAGTGTGCCAGAGCGCAGAATAACTGATGAATTTATGAACACTCAACACCCGCTGAATATAGCCGGTGTCAGTAAACGTCGGCAAAAAAACAGAATTAAATTGTTGCCAGCAGCACAGTCACCAACACTCTGGATAACATAACAGAGTGGGGAGTTCTCTCATTATGTGTCTGTAAGTAGCTAGCAAGCTAGCCAATGTCAGCCAGTTAGCTTGAGTGCTTGACTGCCGTTGGGAGGTCAGAAAGTTCGGATCAACCCTACTCATCGGCCAGAGCGTCCGGTATTCTCTCTGCACGCTCCGAGAGCCACACATTTCGAATATACGAACAGACAATCTGACAGCACAGTTGCAGTCACCAACGCTCTGGATAACATAACAGCCTAACCAGCTCTGCTAGGATGAGTTATGTTCAGTGAGCTGTTCTGTCATTTGTGTCTGGAAGTAGCTACCAAGTTAGCTTGGGTGCTTGACTCTGTTAGTACTGAACGCTCGGGTCAACCTTTAAAGAGATGGGTGGGGCTAAAGCTTAAGAGGGTGAGAACGATGTTGAATGGCTGTAGACAAAGAAGGGCTCTCCAGTAAAATATCAAAAGATCCAGAAGGCCATTTTCTCAAAATGGAGTTTACAAGTTTAAAAGCAAAATTACTTTCCCATTGTTTCTTAACTGTAGTACATGATAAACGATTTGGTAGCTCAAAGTCTCTAATTTTTATCCGATGTAAAAAACACAATTTCAAATGTTGCTACATAAGACTTGATTTGACTTGACTTGATTTGAGCCGGTCGGTCACATATATGGGAACTCCTTCAAGACTGTTGGAAAAGCATTCCAAGTGAAGCTGGTTGAGAGAATCCCAAAAGTGAACAAAGCTGTCAAAGGCAAAGGGTGGCTACTTTGAATAATCTCAAATATATTTTGATTTATTTAACACTTTTTTGGTTACTACATGATTCCATGTGTTATTTCAAAGTTATGATGTATTCACTATTATTCTACAATGTAGAAAATAGTTAAAATAAAGATAAACCCTTGAATGAGTAGATGTCCAAACTCATGACTGGTACCACACACGCACTACAGTGAGCTCAGAAAGTATTCACCCCTTGACTTTTTCCACATTTTGTTGTGTTACAGCCTGAATTTAAAATGTATTACATTGAGATTTTGTGTCACTGGCCTACACACAATACCCCATAATGTCAAAGTGGAATTGTTTACAAATTATTTAAAATTTAAAAGCTGAAATGTCTTGAGTCAATAAGTATTCAACCCCTTTGTTATAGCAAGCATAAATACGTTCATGAGTAAAAATGTGCTTAACAAGTCACATTATAAGTTGCATGGACTCACTGTGTGTAATAATAGTGGCTAACATGATTTTTGAATGACAACCTCATCTCTGTACCCCACACATACAGATAATTGTAAGGTTCCGCAGTCGAGCAGTGAATTTCAAACACAGATTCAACCACAAAGACCAGGTTTTGCAATGCCTCACAAAGAGGGGCACCTATTGGTAGATGGGTAAAAATAAAAAAGAACACATTGAATATCCCTTAGACCATTTTGAAGTTATTAATTATAATTTGGACGGTATATTAATACACCCAGTCACGACAAAGATACAGACGTTCTTCTTAACACAGTTGCCAGAGAGGAAGGAAACGACTCAGAGATTTCACCAAGAGGCCAATGGTGACTTTAAACAGTTACAGAGTTGAATGGCTGCGATAGGAGAAAACTGAGGCTGGATCAACAACATTGTAGTTACAACACAATACTAACTAGTGATGCACCGATATGACATTTTTGGCCGATACCGATATCCAATATTTTCCTTGCCAAAAAAAAAAACCTATTACATATATTAACATTTTTTGCGACCTTTTAAGCATTCTAGTACAGTTAAATAGTTAACACACACACACGGACGCAGCGGTCTAAGGCACTGCATCTCAGTGCAAGAGGCGTCACTACAGTCCCTGGTTCAAATCCAGGCTGTATCACATCCTGCCGTGATTGGGAGTCCCATAGGGTGGCACACAATTGGCCCAGCTTCGTTCGGGTTAGGCCATCATTGTAATTAAGAATTTGTTCTTAACTGACTTGCCTAGTTAAATAAAAGGTTAGACACACAAAAAGTTATTTTGTTGGCATTTACATATGTCCCTAATACCAGTAAAACATAATCAAAACCTATTTCTTTCACTTACTTGCTGTGTCGTTTCATTGTCAATTTGATCAGTCGTTTCATTCTCATCCAGGACTTCTATGGAACGCTGTTTGGGTCTTTGCATGTCAAATAACACTTGTTGACCAATCAGGACCTGAATATGACTGCACGACACATAATAATTAAACAAGTTCTTGAATTTTTTACGTAGTTATTACACAATCACTCATATTTCATATGTCACAACGATTCATCGATACGTATGCTATGATGCTGGTAATGTTGTCTCGCGCACTTACAGTGCTGTCATAATGTTCTGTCAATGTTCTTCCCCAAAAACATGGCAAAACGACAATCTGTTTCAGCAGCTATAGTTAGCTAGCTAACTATATAGCTAGGTGTCATCTAAAATAACCCTAATTTACAAGACAGTTCTTATTTGATTAATGGTGGTCAGACCCATCTATGTGAAGCTAGCCACAATAAGGATTAGCCACAACAGTGGACTTTGCGGTTAGCCTTTAAAATAAAATTGTATTCGCATCACTATCAGTGACATTATTTTATTTTGAAGGCAACCCACAAATTCCACTATTGTGCCTAATCCTTATTGTGGCTAGCTTCACAACACATAACCCACTCGAGCCTCACTAGCCAGATGAAGCTAGCTGGCTGCTTATAACGTTAGCTCTGGGCAACAGGGTTAAGTAGCTGGCGAGCTATTTATTTTCATGAACTGAAGTTCCATTTCAATAGGCGAACACCAAGTGGCAACCAAGCTAATACTTACTCACAAGGATTCCTAAATCATTGCTAAGAGTAATGAAAATGACTGCAGTTTCTACTGGTCATTGTTTTCAGGCTGGTTGTATTGGTGCTAGCTAGGTACTAAGCTAAAACTAGCTACCCTAGAAGTTGCGGTTGAACAAATGATGCTTTATTACCAACGCGGTATTGTAAACACATCGTTCGTGGCCGGTGTTTGCAGACTTTTTTGTATAGGTCTGACAGCGTTACTGTATCTTTTTTGACACGCAAAGACCCAAACGGCGTTCCATAATATGACAGTATGTCGTGAAGCTAAAAGCAGTGACGCAATTAGTGTGTAACTCCGGTAGGGCAACGGGCAACATCTGAAAAATAGCGCCCTTGGTAGTGTGTACTGCGACAGAGAACGGTTGATTGTCAAGGGCAATGAATTCCATTATCTTGGCTTTAATGGATTTTGCCTTTGAGTTGTCTCGCTGAAATTTTCTTACTCTTTCTTTTAGGTTAGGAATGCTGTGTTGCACAACATTTTACGTGGCGTCATTAGTCATGTACCTACGTTATATAGGTATGCATGTCAGCTTTGACATCGGTTTTGCACATCGGCGTTAAATTAGACAGACATCGGCCGATTCCGATATGTTCACCGCTATAATGTGCATCCCTAATACTAACCTAAACGACATTATGAAAAGTAAGACGCCTGTAATGAATAAAAATATTCCAAAAACACGCATACTGTTTTCAATAAGGCACTAAAGTAAAACTGCAAATAATGTCCTGAATACAAAGCATTGTTTGGGGCAAATCCAACAACACATCACTGAGTACCACTCTTCATATTATCAAACATGGCCGCATCATGTTATGGGTAATGCTTGTCATCGGAAGGACTAGAATTTTTTTTTTTTGATAAATAGAAAAACAATAGAGTTCAGGACAGGCAAAATCCTAGAGGAAAACCTGGTTCAGGTGGCTTTCCAACAGACAGGGAGACAAATTTCAGCAGGACAATAACCTAAAATACAAGGACAAATATAGTTGCAGTTGTTTACCAAAGACAACACTGAATGTTCCTGAGTGGCCTAGTTACAGATTTGACTTAAAATCTGCTTGAAAATCTATGGCAAGACTTGAAAATGGCTCTCTAGCAATGATTAACAACCAACTTGACAGAGCTTGAATAATTTTTCAAAGAATAGTGTGCGAACATTGTACAATCCAGGTGTGCAAAGCTCTTAGAGACTTACCCAGAAATAGTCACAGCTGTAATCGCTGCCAAAAGTGATTCTAACATGTATTGACTCAGGGGTGTGAATAATTATGTAAATTATATATTTCTGTACATTTTCCAAATTTTATAAAAACATGTTTTCACTTTGCCATTATTGGGTTTTGTGTGTAGATGGGTGAGAAAAATATATATTTAATCCATTTTGAATTCAGGCTGTAACACAACAAAATGTGGACCAAGTCAAGGAGTATTTATACTTTCTGAAGGCACTATATAGACACACCAACAAAACTCTTTCACACTCATCATACGCTGCTGCTACTCTGTTCTTAATTCTTACTTTTATTATCCATACTAATGCCTAGTCTCTTTACCCTGCCTTAATGTACATGTCTACCTCAAATACCTTGTACCCCTGCACACTGATCTGGTACTGGTACTCCCTGTATATAGTTCGAATCCAGGCTAAATCACATCCGGCCGTGATTGGGAGTCCCATAGGGCGGTGCACAATTGGGTCCAGCATCGTCCGGGTTTGGCCGTCATTGTAAATAAGAATTTGTTCTTAACTGACTTGCCTAGTTAAATAATGGTTAAATAAAAAAATAAAAAATAAAAAAAAAGATATAGCTTCATTCTTATGCATTTTATTCCTAGTGTTTTTTTTTTTGTATACTCTGAATCGTTGGGAAGGGATCTGAAGCAAACAATTTCCGGTAAAGTTGTATTCAGCGCATGTGACAAATACAATTTTATTTGAAAGGGCAAGTTCAGTTGAACCTTGGCCACACACACCTATTTCAGGCTATTGTCTTCAATTAAACATTCATCCTGATACAATAAACATTGAACTGGCCTAGATACCAGTATTATCAGCTAGATACCCAGGCGATGCAGGCATCCTTATGGAACGAAAAGTAGGCCTGGCCCTGTAACTTTCTGTTCATAGCTACTTCTCTCTCAGAGCCAGACTTACTGATGAGCTAGATGGCCTACTTGAGGTTACTATATGGGAAAGCATAGGCTTATGCCATTTATGTAATGAAAGAATATGTTTAATTATTAATTAATTTGTTTCCTTAACTCAAGTTGGTTTTTCATTTATAAATAAAATAAACAAACCCCTCTAAAAGACGAATATAGTTTCAACATACACCTGGTAACCAGAATAAACAAGACAAGCTCTGAATACCAATTTGCTAAATATGGCAGTTCATGACTTCACATGGCTAAGGCAATATCTTGGGAAATTGCAAGCTATTGCATGTTCATTAAAAACATATCTGTTCGTTTGCTACTCAAGCTGTATACATAAAGAGATAACATCATGAAGTCAGGTTGCTTTTTGTAGGCTGTTCCACTGGCTGCTGTTTTAGCCATTTAAAATCATTCATTTCAAGCGGGTCATGTTAACCTACATTATTTTTATGCAGATTACGGAAACAAAAGCTCTGTATTAGTGGCTAAGCTCTGCTTGAAATCATTGCACAAATGACAAAAGACGGGAAATCAAAAAGAATAATGTTTTGAATGTAGCTGTTAACGTTATTAAACTAGCCTACCCAGTGTACGTACACTAGTCCAACATTTGCTTCGAGCACAAATAGAATAGGCGCACTAGACTCGGGGACTGTACTTTTTTTCTGTCTGTCAGTTACTGTATTGCCTATATCGTCTCATTTCATTGACATTGTCTTTCATGTGCATTGCGCTATGCCATCGTCGTCGAAGTATGGCAATCAATCAATCGTAGAATGTCCAGAAAATGATCAAGTAGATGGTTGTAGAGCGTTCACTCGCAACAATGTATCCGATGGAAAACAGTCTGTGTCACCGCTAGACAGTCTGGCTACACTGTAGACCCATCTGTCTAGTGACAACTCGCCAATGATCAAGTAAAACCTCTCTTGGAACAAAATTACAATTCTCAAAATTGACAGCAAAACAAAGTTTAAATGCTTTTGAGCAACTGATTACAGGTTTGAAAACAATGGTGTACTATGTATCGAGCGGTTCAGTTTGCGTATCAAACTGGCTTGTCATTTGTTGGCAATACACTTACCCATGAGCTCAATTGTTTTTATGAAAACGCGTCCTCTGTTCCTCATTTGCCAAGCAATACTTTCATCGATTAAATAGCCTTGTATGTACAAACAATGTCCATTGAAACCGATAGTGAGAATTGTTTTGCGAGCAGGTGTAACCAACCAACAGAACAGTTATTAACTGGCTTGCACAGTTTAACTACCATACGCACTCTACTGGCTGCCTATCTGGTCACAGACTGACGTTAATACAACAGATGCGTTCAAATCTTAACTTTGGCAGTAGTCATGTTATCTGGCAAGCTATGAGTCATGATGAAGACTAATCTACATTAGCCTGGTAGCATGACTAGGAAATACTCAATTCACAGTAACATACTTCGACTTCAGCTAGAGGAAACTAAGACATGATGGCAGCGTTGTAGGAACTTGGAAGTGTCTCTCGTACTACATGAGGTCAGCAAATTACAACAGTTAAACGTTTAAATCAATAAGATATACACATCATGAATAAACCAATGTAAAAACTGACCAGTGATGAATCCCACGTTTCCAATAACATTTAGTCCAACTCCGGAGAAGATGACTTGACTTTCTGAAGAGTTGTCAGGACTTCCTGAATGAGGGCTCGAGAGTCCTCTGCTACACACGAGTACAGCCCCTCGTCACTGACAGCTACTTTGACAGGCTGAAAAATACATTTGTAGATTGTGTCAAGAAGCAGTTCGATGCACCTCCAGAAATGTTATGGTTTGGCACAAAAACAAGCATTCAACCTTTCTTCCCCTATATGTGCCACCATTGTTTAGGTAATGTACATTGATTATTGATCAATAAAGTACACTGATCAGATCACTTCTTGTCAAATGTGTCATTTAACTCGACACAATTTGACATAATATTATGTGCAATTTATTACAAGGCAAAACAATCAAGTTCAGAGTCACAGAAGAGGACAACAATTTAATCGGTTTTCTGCTATAGGCGATCATCACAGACATCCGTCCTTTGCTTTACGATAAATATAAATGTTAAAAATGATCATGAATACTTGGGCAGACTGTATGACGTCTCAGTCCATTACTCATGCCCAGATCAAACGAACATGTTAATTGAACACTGTAAGCGTGAATGTCGGTCACAGAAATATGTCAATTCTGACCGAATGTGTCACGTGTCAGTGTTCACAAAATCTGAGGCGACACTGCCATCTGGTGTTATACCTGAGAATGATAGATCCAAAACCAGGCAACAGATTAAATGAACATGCCTCATGGCTCCCTTGCAGTCCCTACTGGCCAGGGCAGCAGTGATGAGTTTTGACAGTTTTTTTCAAATGGGAATGTATGCGCACCAGGCAGAGATGCATCCCATAGTGCATGTGTATTATGGTCTGGGGGTGGTTCGGAACCAAGTTTGCAAAAGCTCCTTGACAGACCTTTATACTTGCATTGGCTGCCAAGCTAATACCTAGTCTTTGGTTAGCGGGGAAAAAAGAGAGACCGGGTCGAAACAGCAGGTCCCGGGGGAGATAGCACAACCGGTGAACAGGTCAGGGTTCCATAGCCGCAGGCAGAACAACAGAAACTGGATCAGCAGCACGTCCAGGTAGCAAGTCCAGTGAACAGGTCAGGGTACCATAGTCACAGGCAGAAGAGCAGAAACTGGATCAGCAGCACAACCAGGTTGACTGGAGACGGGGACATCCAGGAGTCGTCAGGCCAGGTATTCCTGAGGCATGGTCCTAGGGCTCAGGTCCTGGTGTGAAGGGGGAGCGACGACACTGTGGCCCCTTCCAAAGTTTCCCCCGGACAGGGCCAACCAGGCAGAATATAACCACACCCACTTTGCCAAAGCACAGCCCCCTCAACATCAAAGCGATATAAAACAAACCATTAACTTACTACCCTGAGACAAGGCCGTGTATAGCCCACGAAGATCTCCACCACCGCACGAAAGCGCAAGCAAGCCAGCCAGCCAGGCAGAGACAGCAAGGGTGGTTCATCACTCTAGTGTCAGGGCCGTGCACCTTCGCACCCCTGTGCCAGACTACACTCAATCATAGGACCTACTGAAGAGATGAGTCTTCAATAAAGACTTAAACGTTGAGACAGAGTCTGCGTCTCGCACATGGATCGGCAGACCATTCCATAAAAATTGAGCTCTATAGGAGAAAGCCCTGCCTCCAGCTGTTTGCTTAGAAATTCTAGGAACAACAAGGAGGCCTGCGTCTTGTGACCATAGGTATGTGTAGGTATGTACAGCAGGAACAAATTGGTGAGATAGTTAGGAGCAAGTCCAGGTAATGCTTTGTTGGTTAGCAGTAAAACCTTGAAATCAGCCCTAGTCTTAACAGGAAGCCAGGCTAGCACTGGAGTAATATGATCACATTTTTTGGGTCTTAGTCAAGATTCTAGCAGCTGTATTTTACACTAGCTAAAGCTTGTGTAGTGCCGTGTCCGGGTAGCTGGGGAGTAGAGCATTGCAGTAGTCTAATCTTGAAGTGACAAAAGCATGGATTAGCTTTTCTGCATCATTGTACAAAAAATAATAATATCGGATTTTTGCAATGTTACGAAGATGGAAAAAGGCTGCTTTTGAAATATTTTTGATATGTTCGTCAAAAGAGGTGTCAGGGTCCAGATGCATGCCAAGGTCCTTCACAGTTTTATTTGAGACGACTGTACAACCATTGAGATTCATTGTCAGATCCGACTGCCGATCTCTTTGTTTCTTGGGAGCTACAACTAGCATACTGTATCTTTTTTTCCGCCATCCACTTCCTTATGTCTGAAACACAGCCTTCCAGGATATACAATTTTGGGGCTTCACCATGTTTTATTGAAATGTAAAGCTGTGTGTCATCTGCATAGCAGTGAAAGTTGATATTGTGTTTCTGAATGACATCACCAAGAGGTAAAACTAGCTCACTGGGCTAACAGTATTTGGGCATACAAAAGACCTAGGTTTAACTCCGGTCACATTCAAGTGCTATCAGATATGACTTGTGGTATCATCAGGAGTGTGATACACTAGTCTAGGGCCTGTCTGGCAAACCTGCTGTGGCTTCCCCAAAATCATAGAAGTTTCTGCAGCCCACTTTGACACATCTCCTCATTCCAGTGCCGATGTGTCTGGCTGAAGATCTCTCTCACCTGACCTTGGTCAACTGATCTCTGATTGGTTGCCATTTTGCCGAGAAAATATCACTCTGATCCCCAGACTGATGCAGCCAATCACCATTAAGGAGTTATCTGGTTTGGACCAGTTTAGGCTGCTCTAACCTCAGCCTACTCAAACTGCACAGGGAGATTGGATGTGCCTGTATCTCTAAGCTGCACCCTTCACATCTGGACTTCACCATCCAAGGACTACAACTGGTGAACACATTTTGTGCTACAACCTTTGGACTACTTTAGTGTGTGTGCACGTGCATCACTGCCCAGAGTAAATGGACTTTGCAGCCAGAGTGCTTTTATAGTTACTTTCTGTATGTGCTGTTACTATTCATTATTGTTACTTGATGTAACTTAGTTGGTAGCGAAATCAATATCATGTTGCTGTAGTATATCATGTTACATAGCCAGTTTATCCCCTTATGGTCGCGTTATTAATAGTTATACTGTTGGGCCAAAATTTACTCTACTTGCCATTGAAACCTATAGGTCATATTCAATATGGTCTCTGGCCAACATGCGTTACCGTATCCGCCACTTCCAGTTGTTATTATCATGTGACCATTCCAAGATGGCGGCCCCTCATGATAACCGGAATTCTAACATGCTAAGCTAAATTGTCAACTGTATAGGATTTTAAGTTGTTTACCATGTTAGCTTACATTGTTCCTGATGTTAGCTTGCATCCTATTCCTTGCTAGATTGTATAAATGTTGTGTTATATCACATTTATAGCCTGTCATTACACATACCTATGAATATCCTCCTACTGTACACTTTTGACATTTCTATTGGTATAGCCTTGTTATTGTATTCCATGTTATCTGCTTATACTCTTACTATTAATATTGGTATATATTTAGCTATACCACTGTGTAATACATATTCCTGTCTTCTATAGATGTCACACTTCCTATATCGCTACCTCCTGTTTCTTCTGTAATTCTGGTGTATGATGAGGCTTGCAATAAACCTGTATTATTTTCCCCTGTCTCATCACCCCCTCTAACTGGACCTAGTAGTGAAGTTGTTCCTTTCACCAGCTACTCTATGGGTCCACCTCTTACAGGGTGGCAATCTGTTTCAGCCTGTATTAAGTAGGAGTGCTGATTGAACGCTCAGCAGGACTGGAAAATGGTCCAATTCACACACTTATCAAGAGAACATTCCTGGTCATCCCTACTGCCTCTGATCTGGTGGACTCACGAAACACATATGCTTAGTTTGTAGAGGATGTGTTGGAGTGTGCTCCTGGCCATCTGTAAATTTTAAAAAACATGAACATTGCATAATATGAGCAATTTCAAATGATTTATACTTTTAATTTGACTTTTGATACTCAAGTATATTTTTGCAATTTCCTTTACTTTTGATACTTAAGTATATTTAAAACCAAATACTTTTAGACTTTTACTAATGTAGGATTTTACTGGGTGACTTTAAGTCATTTTCTACTAAGGTATCTTTACTTTTACTCAAGTATGATGATGCTTCTGCTATGTGTATTGGCCATTAAGAGGCTTTGAAGACACAAGTTGGCCATATTGCTACTCCTCAGAAATCAAATCAAATTTTATTTGTCACATACACATGGTAAGCAGATGTTAATGCGAATGTAGCGAAACGCTTGTGCTTCTATTTCCGACAATGCATTAATAACCAACGAGTAATCTAACCTTACAATTTCACAACAACTACCTTATACACACAAGTGTAAAGGGATGATGAATATGTACATAAAAATATATGAATGAGTGATGGTAGAGAACGGCATAGGCAAGATGCAGTAGATGGTATAGAGTACAGTATATACATGTGAGATGAGTAGTGTAGGGTATGTAAACATTATATTAAGTGGCATTGTTGAAAGTGGCCTGTGATACATTTATTACATCAATTTTTCCATTATTAAAGTGGCTGGAGTTGAGTCAGTATGTTGGCAGCAGCCACTCAATGTTAGTGGTGGCTGTTTAACAGTCTGATGGCCTTGAGATAGAAGCTGTTTTTCAGTCTCTCGGTCCCTGCTTTGATGCACCTGTACTGATCTCGCCTTCTGGATGATAGCGGGGTGAACAGGCAGTGGCTCGGGTGGTTGTTGTCCTTGATGATCTTTGTGGCCTTCCTGTGACATCGGGTGGTGTAGGTGTCCTGGAGGGCAGGTAGTTTGCCCCCAGTGATGCGTTGCACAGACCTCACTACCCTCTGGAGAGCCTTACGGTTGTGGGCGGAACAGTTGCCGTACCAGGCGGTGATACAGCCCAACATGATGCTCTCGATTGTGCATCTGTAAAAGTTTGTGAGTGCTTTTGGTGACAAGCCGAATTTCTTCAGCCTCCTGAGGTTGAAGAGGCGCTGCTGCGCCTTCTTCACCACGCTGTCTGTGTGGGTGGACCAATTCAGTTTGTCCGTGATGTATACGCAGAGGAACTTAAAACTTACTACCCTCTCCACTACTGTCCCGTCGATATGGATAGGGGGGTGCTCCCTCTGCTGTTTCCTGAAGTCCACAATCATCTCCTTTGTTTTGTTGACGTTGAGTGTGAGGTTATTTTCCTGACACCACACTCAGAGAGCCCTCACCTCCTCCCTGTAGACCGTCTCGTCATTGTTGGTAATCAAGCCTACCACTGTAGTGTTGTCTGCAAACTTGATGATTGAGTTGGAGGCGTGCATGGCCACGCAGTCGTGGGTGAACAGGGAGTATAGCAGAGGGCTCAGAACGCACCCTTGTGGGGCCCCGGTGTTGAGGATCAGCGGGGTGGAGATGTTGTTACCTACCCTCACCACCTGGGCGGCGGCCCGTCAGGAAGTCCAGTACCCAGTTGCACAGGGCGGGGTTGAGACCCAGGGTCTCGAGCTTGATGACGAGTTTGGAGGGTACTATGGTGTTATTAAGTGCTGAGCTGTAGTCGATGAACAGCATTCTCACATAGGTATTCCTCTTGTCCAGATGGGGTAGGGCAGTGTGCAGTGTGGTTGCGATTGCGTCGTCTGTGGACCTATTGGGTCGGTAAGCAAATTGGAGTGGGTCTAGGGTGTCAGGTAGGGTGGAGGTGATATGGTCCTTGACTAGTCTCTCAAAGCACTTCATGATGACGGAAGTGAGTGCTACGGGGCGGTAGTCGTTTAACTCAGTTACCTTAGCTTTCTTGGGAACAAGAACAATGGTGGCCCTCTTGAAGCATGTGGGAACAGCAGACTGGGATAGGGAGAGATTGAATATGTCCGTAAACACACCAACCAGCTGGTCTGCGCATGCTCTCAGGACGCTCTCAGGATGCCATCTGGGCCTGCAGCCTTGCGAGGGTTAATTCGTTTAAATGTCTTATTCACGTTGGTCACGGAGAAGGAGAGTCCTTGGTAGCGGGCCGCGTTGGTGGCACTGTATTATCCTCAAAGTGGGCAAAGAAGGTGTTTAGTTTGTCTGGAAGCAAGACATAGGTGTCCGTGAAGTGGCTGGTTTTCTTTTGTAGTCTGTGATTGACTGTAGAACCTGCCACTTCGCTTGTTAGATTGCCTTGTGGAGGGAATACCTACACGTTTAAAAAAAAATTAACCCCTCCACCACTCCCCCTCTTCGGAGGACACATTTTACAGCTTTTCTGCTACATATATGGACACATTTTGCATAACTACACTGTTTGTATTTGGCCAAATTCCCAGTCACCTTTCCATGGTTAAATGCGGTGGTTCACGCGTTCAGTTTTGCGCGACGGCCGCTCTCTATCAACGGTTTCTGGTTAGGATAGGTTTTAATAGTCACAGTGGGTACAACATCTCCTATGCACTTCCTTATAAACTCACTCAACGAATTAGCGTATAAATATTGATATTATTCTCTGAGGCTACCCGGAACATGTCCCAGTCAGCGAGATCAAAACAATCTTGAAGCGTGGATTCCGATTGGTCAGACCAGCGTTGAATAGTCCTTATCAAGGCTACATCCTGTTTGAGTTTCTGCCTATAGGAAGGGAGGAGCAAAATGTCGTGGTCAGTCGTGGTCAGATTTTCCGAAGGGAGGGCCTTGTATGCATCGCGGAAGTTAGAGTAGCAGTGATCCAGTGTTTTGCCAGCGCGAGTGCTAAAAATCAATATGCTGATTATTTTACTAATAATCAGCATTATAATAATCTAATAATCAGCATTACTATTTTCTACATTGTAGAATGATGGTGAAGACATCAAAACTATGAAATATCACATATGAAATCATGTAGTAACCAAAACAAGTGTTCAACAAATACAAATATATTTTATATTTGAGATTCTTCTAGTAGCGACCCTTTGCCTTGATGACAGCTTTGCACACTCTTGGCATTCTCTCAACCAGCTTCATGAGGTAGTCACCTGGAATGCATTTCAATTAACAGGTGTGCCTTCTTAAAAGTGAATTTTTCAATTAGTTGTGCTGTGACAAGGTAGTGGAGGAATACTGAAGATAGCCTTATTTGGTAAAAGACCAAGTCCATTTTATGGCAAGAACAGCTCAAATAAGCAAAGGGAAACGACAGTCCATCATCACTTTAAGACATGAAGGTCAGTCAATCTGGAAATTTCAAGAACTTTGAAAGTTAATTCAAGTGCAGTCACAAAAACCATCAAGCACTATGACGAAACTGGCTCTCATGAGGACTGCCACAGGAATGGAAGACCCAGTTACCTCTGTTGCAGAGGATAAGTTCGTTAGTTACCAGCCTCAGAAATTGCAGCCCAAATAAATGCGTCACAGAGTACAAGTAACAGACACATCTCAACATCAACTGTTCAGAAGAGACTGTAAATAAGGCCTTCGTGGTCGAATCACTGCAAAGAAGCCACTACTAAAAGACACCAATAATAAGAAGAGACTTGAAACACGAGCAATGGACATTAGACCAGTAGAAATTTGTCCTTTGTTCTGCAGTCCAGATTTGAGATTTTTTATTCCAACCACACTGTCTTTGTGTGGGTGAACGGATGATCAAGAATGGTGAAGATAACCAAGAATTTACAACTTTCAGATGAGACTGAATTAAGGTGACGATTAATATTGACTGCTATTGATGTAAAATATTACTAGGTCTTTAAGAGTTTATTCGGAAGATAACAGCTCTATAAATATTATTTTGTGGTGCCCCGACTCTCTAGTTAATTACATTTACATAATTAGCTCAATCAGGTAATATTATTTACGGAGAAACGATTTTATAGAACAGCATGTCATATCACTTAATCCGGCATAGCCAAAGACACGACAGGATTTATCGGTGGTGACAGTGTTTCCTAGCCTCAATGCAGTGGGCAGCTGGGAGGAGGTGCTCTTATTCTCTATGGACTTTACAGTGTCCCAGAACTTGAGATTGTGCTACAGGGTGGAAATTCTCCTTGATAAAGCTATCCTTAGCTTTCCTAACTGTCTGTGTATATTGGTTCCTAGCTTCCCTGAAAAGTTGCATATCACGGGGGCTATTCGATGCTAATGCAGAATGCCACAGGATGTTTTTGTGCTGGTCAAGGGCAGTCAGGTCTGGAGAGTACCAAAGGCTATATCTGTTTCTGGTTCTACATTTTTTGAATGGGGCATGCTTATTTAAGAAGGTGAGGAAGGCACTTTTAAAGAATAACCAGGCATCCTCTACCGGGTTGGCAGAGTGTACTAAAGCAGTGAATAAAACAAACTTAGGGAGGAGGCTTCTAATGTTAACATGCATGAAACCAAGGCTTTTACGGTTACAGAAGTCAACAAATGAGAGCACCTGCTCTTTCAAGCTGAAAGAGGAAAGGGCCTTCTACAAACTGTTGCCACAAAGTTGAAAGCACAGAATCGTCTAGAATGTAATTGTATGCTGTAGCGTTAAGATTTCCCTTCACTGGAACTAAGGGGCCTAGCGCGAACCATGAAAAACAGGCATAGATCATTATTCCTCCTCCACCAAACTTTACAGCAGTGGCATGTATTCATGGATGCCAAGGAAAGCCAAGCTTCCCAAAACATTTGACAAATAAAATATTTTGAAAACATAAAAAAAAAAATCTTTCATCTTTCTGTGTTTCATAATTTTCCTTCAATTCTCAAGAGGCTGAATGTATCACAGGACAAAAGAACCCGAGCGAGCGAAACAGCACCCCTCTATCTCAGTACGTATTGGCCATCTCTATGATTCTGTCTGTGTCACGACCGTCATAATAAGCGGATCAAGGCGCAGCGGGAAATGAAGACATCTTCTTTTATTAAAGATGACGAAACACGAAACAAACACTTTTACAAAACAAAACAACAAACGACCGTGAAGCTACAAACGTAAGTGCATACACAAGCTACAAACGTTCAACATAGACAATTACCCACAAACAGCTAAAGCCTATGGATGCCTTAAATATGGCTCCCAATCAGAGACAACAATAACCAGCTGTCTCTGATTGAGAACCAATTCAGGCAACCATAGACTCTCCTAGACACCTACACTGAACACTAACCCATCTACTCTACTTAACCCCCTAAACCATACAACCACCCTAGACAATACAAAAAACACATACCTTCCCCATGTCACACCCTGACCTAACTAAAATAATAAATGAAACAAAGAATACTAAGGCCAGGGCGTGACAGTACCCCCCCCCCCCCCCCCCCCAAAGATGCGGACTCCGGCCGCAGAACCTGAAACAGAAGGGGAGGGTCCAGGGTGGCCCCCCATCATGGCGGCGGCTCGGGCGCGGGACGAGGCCCCCACTCCACCATTGTCAATACCCGCTTTGGTGGCGCCTCTGGAGCGGCGGCCCTTGTAGAAAGTCCCGGACTGAAGACCATCCCAGAGGGCGCCACCGGACGGATGGGTAGCTCTGGACTGAGAGGTAGCTCCGGACTAAGGGGTAGCTCCGGACTGAGGGGGGGTAGCTCCGGACTGAGGGGGGTAGCTCCAGACTGAGGGGGGGTAGCTCCGGACTGAGGGACTGCAGCTCCGGACTGAGGGACTGCAGCTCCGGACTGAGGGACGGCAGCTCCGGACTGAGGGACGGCAGCTCCGGACTGAGGGACTGCAGCTTATGGCTGGCTGACGGATCTGGCTGCTCATGGCTGGCTGACGGATCTGGCTGCTCATGTCTGGCGGCAGGCTCTGGCTGATCCTGTCTGGCGGAAGGCTCTGGCTGATCCTGTCTGGCGGAAGGCTCTGGCTGATCCTGTCTGGCGGAAGGCTCTGGCTGATCCTGTCTGGCGGAAGGCTCTGGCTGATCCTGTCTGGCGGAAGGCTCTGGCTGATCCTGTCTGGCGGAAGGCTCTGGCTGATCCTGTCTGGCGGAAGGCTCTGGCTGATCCTGTCTGGCGGAAGGCTCTGGCTGATCCTGTCTGGCGGAAGGCTCTGGCTGATCCTGTCTGGCGGAAGGCTCTGGCTGCTCCTGTCTGGCGGAAGGCTCTAGCGGCTCCTGTCTGGCGGAAGGCTCTAGCGGCTCCTGTCTGGCGGAAGGCTCTAGCGGCTCCTGTCTGGCGGACGGCTCTGAAGGCTCATGGCAGACGGGCGGCTGTGCAGGCTCAGTACAGACGGGCGGCTTTGAAAGCTCAGTACAGACGGGCAGTTCATGCGGCGCTTGGCAGACGGGCAGTTCAGACGGCGTTGGGCAGACGGGCAGTTCAGGCGCCGTTGGGCAGACAGGCAGTTCAGGCACCGTTGGGCAGACGGGCAGTTCAGGCGCCGTTGGGCAGACGGGCAGTTCAGGCGCCGTTGGGCAGACGGGCAGTTCAGGTGCCGTTGGGTAGACGGCAGACTCTGGCCGGCTGAGACGCACTGTAGGCCTGGTGCGTGGTGCCGGAACTGGAGGTACCGGGCTAAAGATACGCACCTTCAGGCTAGTGCGGGGAACAACAGGGCACACTGGACTCTCAAAGCGTACTATAGGCCTGGTGCGTGGTACCGGCACTGGTGGTACCGGGCTGAGGGCACGCACATCAGGGCAAGTACGGGGAGAAGGAACAGTGCGTACAGGGCTCTAGAGACGCACATGAGGCTTGGTGCGTGGTGCCGGAACTGGTGGTACCGGACTGGAGACACGCACCTCAAGGCTAGTGCGGGGAGCAGGAACAGGGCACACTGAGTTCTCAAGGCGCACTATAGGACTGGTGCGTGATACCGGGACTGGTGGTACCGGGCTGAGGGCACGCACCTCAGGACGAGTGCGGGGAGAAGGAACAGGGCATGCTGGACCCTGGGGGCGCACATTAGGACTAGTGCGTGGTGCCAGAACTGGTGGTACCGGACTGGGGACACGCATCTCAGGGCTAGTGCGGGGAGCAGCAACAGGGCACACTGAGTTCTCGAGGCGCACTATAGGACTGGTGCGTGGTACCGGGACTGGTGGTACCGGGCTGAGGGTACGCACCTCAGGGCGAGTGCGGGGAGAAGGATCAGTGCGTACACGGCTCTGGAGACGCACATGAGGCTTGATGCGTGGTGCCGGCACTGGTGGTACCGGGCTTTAGACACGCATCTCAGGACTAGTGCGGGGAGCAGCAACAGGACGCACAGGACTCTGGAGACGCACAGGAGGCTTGGTGCGTGGTGCCGGTGCTGGTGGTAATGGGCTTGAGACACGCACCATAGGGCTAGTGCGTGGAGGAGGAACAGTGCGTACAGGGCTCTGAAGACGCACATTAGACCTAGTGCGTGGTGCCGGAACTGGTGGTACCGGGCTGGGGACACGCATCTCAGGATGAGTGCAAGAAGCAGGAACAGGACACACTGGGTTGTTTAGATGTACTGGAGACCTGGTGTGTATAGCCGGCATCAAATCTTCCGGAACTTTAACACAAGTTTCAGGCTGAGTACGAGGAACTGACACAGGTGGCATCGGACAGCTAACACGCTCCTCAGGGAGAATGCCATGCATACTCTGCCAAATCAACAGCTCTCTCTCTTCACTCTCCTCCAATTTCGTCAACAACTCCTCGAATGTCTCATAATCTCCCCTTCGTTCACTCTCCTCCAATCTGTCCAATAAATCCTCGACAATCTCAGACTCACCCCTCAACTTCGCCGACTGCTCCAAATGCCCCTCCCAATAATTTTTTGGGGATGTCTCTCGGGCTTTCTACCGTTTCGCCGTGCTGCCTCCATTCGCCGGTATCCCACCTCGCACTGCACCAGAGAATCCCAGGCGGGCTCCGGCACTCTCTTATGGTCGATCGCCCATCTGTCGATCTCTTCCCACGTAGTGTAGCCCAGATCCTTCTCCTGATTCCGTGCTGCCTCCTCATACCGCCGCCTCTCGGCTTTAGCTGCCTCCAGCTCTTCACGAGGGCGGCGATATTCTCCATGTTGAGCCCATGGCCCTTTACTGTCCAGTATTTCCTCCCATGTCCAGAAATCCTGTGTAGGTGGGTCCTGTCACGTTACACCGCTGCTTGATGCTTTGTTGGTGGGTAATTCTGTCACGACCGTCATAATAAGCGGACCAAGGCGCAGCGGGAAATGAAGACATCTTCTTTTATTATTTTATTAAAGATGACGAAACAAACACTTTTACAAAACAAAACAACAAACGACCGTGAAGCTACAAACGTAAGTGCATACACAAGCTACAAACGGTCAACATAGACAATTACCCACAAACAGCTAAAGCCTATGGCTGCCTTAAATATGGCTCCCAATCAGAGACAACAATAACCAGCTGTCTCTGATTGAGAACCAATTCAGGCAACCATAGACTCTCCTAGACACCTACACTGAACACTAACCCATCTACTCTACTTAACCCCCTAAACCATACAACCACCCTAGACAATACAAAAAACACATACCATCCCCATGTCACACCCTGACCTAACTAAAATAATAAATGAAACAAAGAATACTAAGGCCAGGGCGTGAGAGTCTGGTTCAAACGAATAGGACATTGTTGCCACCCGTAGCATTGAAGGCAAGGGAAGTCAGCCAGGAATCTGGCCTCCCCTTAACAAAAAAGTATAACAAATTAGCCAACCAGCGTTGAGCTGAACTGAGCAAGCTCAACTGTGAATGGTCCTGGCACACCAAAACAAAGTTGTCCAGTGGCTAGATAGCTAAATTTGACCCTTTCCTAAATTAGCCATGGATGGAGAGAGAGAGAGAAAGGACTCATATATACAACATTGGAAAAATAAAACAAAATCCCAAAGTCGACTAAATTGCTATCTGACCCTAAACAGAGAATATGAATTGGCTGAATATCTCTACTCTGTCAGAGATACGAAGCAGAGACAGATCCTTACCAAGTTCAGGCTGAGTGACCACCGATTGGCAATAGAAACCGGCAGACATAAAAAAACATGGCTACCCAAAGAGGAGCGTGTATGTGGTCACTGCACGACAGGGGAGGTAGAAACAGAGATTCACTTTCTCCTTTACTGTGATAAATATTCCTCAGCAAGAGATTCATTATTCACAGAAATGACTACATTTATTCCAAATTTTAACTTATTAAACCCAGAGGAAAAACTAAAAATACTCATGGGCGAAGGAGCAATGGCTCCTCTTGCAGCCAAATATGTATTTGCCTGCCATAGCCTGAGGGACACTGAATAATAACATCTGCATAGTAAGCAGTAACTTACTTATTATGACTGTTATTGTTATTACTGTTATTGTTATTACTATTATTATTGTTGTTTATCATTCCAAATAGTAGTGGTATGGGTGGTAATGGTAATGATAGCAGTTTAATGATGGTTGTGGTGGTAGTGGTGGTAATGATGATAGTAGTTGTAGTACCGATGTAATGGTGAAGATGACCGTTATTTAGTTATAAGTTAGTTATAGTTTAAAAAAAAATAATAATATTACAATGTATATTGTATTCATTGTGTTATGCTGGTGAATGAGGACCCAAAAGCGACTTAACATAAACAGAGTCTTTATTCCAGTCTTAAACAAAACGGTACTCCTGGATATATCTTAGGTAACACCTGCTCACACGCAGCATCTGATGAAGGCAAAAACACGACAGGGCGGAACAAGGACACAGAACCGCAAACATCAAACAAAGATCCGACAAGGACAGAAGCGGAAAACAGAGGGAGAAATAGGAACTCTAATCAGAGGGCAAAATAGGGGACAGGTGTGAAAGATTAAATGAGGTAGTTAGGAGAATGAGGAACAGCTGGGAGCAGGAACGGAACGATAGAGAGAGGAAGAGAGGGAGGGGAAGAGAGAGGGATAGAAAGAGGGAAAGAACCTAATAAGACCAGCAGAGGGAGACAAATAGAAGGGAAGCACAGGGACAAGACATGATAATCAAATGACAAAACATGACAGTACCCCCCCACTCACCGAGCGCCTCCTGGCGCACTCGAGGAGGAACCCTGGCGGCAACGGAGGAAATCATCAATCAACGAACGGTCCAGAATGTCCCGAGATGGAACCCAACTCCTCTCCTCAGGACCGTAACCCTCCCAATCCACTAAGTACTGGTGACCACGTCCCCGAGACCGCATGTCCATGATCTTCCGTACCTTGTAAATAGGTGCGCCCTCGACAAGGACGGGGGGGGGAGAGGGAAGACGAACGGGGGCGCGAAGAAAAGGCTTGACACAGGAGACATGGAAGACAGGGTGGACGCGACGAAGATGTCGCGGAAGAAGCAGTCGCACAGCGACAGGATTGACGACCTGAGAGACACGGAACGGACCAATGAACCGCGGAGTCAACTTGCGAGAAGCTGTCGTAAGGGGAAGGTTACGAGTGGAAAGCCACACTCTCTGACCGCGACAATACCTAGGACTCTTAATCCTACGTTTATTGGCGGCTCTCACAGTCTGCGCCCTGTAACGGCAAAGTGTAGACCTGACCCTCCTCCAGGTGCGCTCACAACGTTGGACAAAAACCTGAGCGGAGGGAACGCTGGACTCGGCGAGCTGGGACGAGAACAGAGGAGGCTGGTACCCAAGACTACTCTGAAACGGAGATAGCCCGGTAGCAGACGAAGGAAGCGAGTTGTGAGCATATTCTGCCCAGGGGAGCTGTTCTGCCCAAGACGCAGGGTTACGAAAAGAAAGGCTGCGTAATATGCGACCAATCGTCTGATTGGCCCTTTCTGCTTGACCGTTAGACTGGGGATGAAACCCGGAAGAGAGACTGACGGAAGCACCAATCAAACGACAGAACTCCCTCAAACTGTGACGTGAATTGCGGACCTCTGTCTGAAACGGCGTCTAACGGGAGGCCATGAATTCTAAACACATTCTCAATGATGATTTGTGCCGTCTCCTTAGCGGAAGGAAGCTTAGCGAGTGGAATGAAATGTGCCGCCTTAGAGAACCTATCGACAACCGTAAGAATCACAGTCTTCCCCGCAGACGAAGGCAGACCGGTAATAAAGTCTAAGGCGATGTGAGACCATGGTCGAGAAGGAATGGGAAGCGGTCTGAGACGACCGGCAGGAGGAGAGTTACCTGACTTAGTCTGCGCGCAGTCCGAACAAGCAGCCACGAAACGGCGCGTGTCACGCTCCTGAGTAGGCCACCAAAACCGCTGGCGAATAGAAGCAAGCGTACCCCGAACGCCGGGGTGGCCAGCTAACTTGGCAGAGTGAGCCCACTGAAGAACAGCCAGACGAGTAGAGACAGGAACGAACAGAAGGTTACTAGGACAAGCGCGCGGCGACGCAGTGTGAGTGAGCGCTTGCTTTACCTGTCTCTCAATTCCCCAGACAGTCAACCCGACAACACGCCCCTCAGGGAGAATCCCCTCGGGGTCGGTAGAAGCCACAGAAGAACCAAAGAGACGGGATAAGGCATCAGGCTTGGTGTTCTTATTTCCCGGGCGATAAGAAATCACGAACTCGAAACGAGCGAAAAACAACGCCCAACGAGCTTGACGTGCATTAAGTCGTTTGGCAGAACGGATGTACTCAAGGTTCTTATGGTCAGTCCAAACGACAAAAGGGACGGTCGCCCCCTCCAACCACTGTCGCCATTCGCCTAGGGCTAAGCGGATGGCGAGCAGTTCGCGGTTACCCACATCATAGTTGCGTTCCGATGACGACAGGCGATGAGAAAAATAAGCGCAAGGATGGACCTTATCGTCAGAATGGAAGCGCTGGGACAGAATGGCTCCCACGCCCACCTCTGAAGCGTCAACCTCGACAATAAATTGTTTAGTGACGTCAGGAGTAACAAGGATAGGAGCGGACGTAAAACGCTTCTTGAGGAGATCAAAAGCTCCCTGGGCGGAACCGGACCACTTAAAGCACATCTTGACAGAAGTCAGAGCTGTGAGAGGAGCAGCCACTTGACCGAAATTACGAATGAAACGCCGATAGAAATTAGCGAAACCGAGAAAGCGCTGCAACTCGACACGTGACTTAGGAACGGGCCAATCGCTGACAGCCTGGACCTTAGCGGGATCCATCTGAATGCCTTCAGCGGAAATAACAGAACCGAGAAATGTGACAGAGGAGACATGAAAGGCGCACTTCTCAGCCTTCACGTAGAGACAATTCTCTAAAAGGCGCTGGAGTACACGTCGAACGTGCTGAACATGAATCTCGAGTGACGGTGAAAAAATCAGGATATCGTCAAGGTAAACGAAAACAAAGATGTTCAGCATGTCTCTCAGTACATCATTAACTAATGCCTGAAAGACAGCTGGAGCATTAGCGAGACCGAACGGCAGAACCCGGTATTCAAAATGCCCTAACGGAGTGTTAAACGCCGTTTTCCACTCGTCCCCCTCTCTGATGCGCACGAGATGGTAAGCGTTACGAAGGTCCAACTTAGTAAAGCACCTGGCTCCCTGCAGAATCTCGAAGGCTGACGACATAAGGGGAAGCGGATAACGATTCTTAACCGTTATGTCATTCAGCCCTCGATAATCCACGCATGGACGCAGAGTACCGTCCTTCTTCTTAACAAAAAAAAACCCCGCTCCGGCGGGAGAGGAAGAAGGCACCACGGTACCGGCGTCAAGAGAAACAGACAGATAATCCTCGAGAGCCTTACGTTCGGGAGCCGACAGAGAGTATAGTCTACCCCGAGGAGGAGTGGTTCCCGGAAGGAGATCAATACAACAATCATACGACCGGTGAGGAGGAAGGGAGTTGGCTCTGGACCGACTGAAGACCGTTCGCAGATCATGATATTCCTCCGGCACTCCTGTCAAATCACCAGGTTCCTCCTGAGAAGAGGGGACAGAAGAAACAGGGGGAATAGCAGACATTAAACACTTCACATGACAAGAAACGTTCCAGGATAGGATAGAATTACTAGACCAATTTATAGAAGGATTATGACATACTAGCCAGGGATGACCCAAAACAACAGGTGTAAAAGGTGAACGAAAAATCAAAAAGGAAATGGTCTCACTGTGGTTACCAGATACTGTGAGGGTTAAAGGTAGTGTCTCACATCTGATACTGGGGAGAAGACTACCATCTAAGGCGAACATGGGCGTGGGCTTCCCTAACTGTCTGAGAGGAATGTCATGCTTCCGAGCCCATGCTTCGTCCATAAAACAACCCTCAGCCCCAGAGTCTATCAAGGCACTGCAGGAAGCAGCCGAACCAGACCAGCGTAGATGGACCGACAATGTAGTACAGGATCTTGATGGAGAGACCTGAGTAGTAGCGCTCACCAGTAGCCCTCCGCTTACTGATGAGCTCTGTCTTTTACTGGACATGAAATAACAAAATGTCCAGCAGAACCGCAATAGAGGCAAAGGCGGTTGGTGATTCTCCGTTCCCTCTCCTTAGTCGAGATGCGAATACCTCCCAGCTGCATGGGCTCAGTCTCTGAGCCGGTGGGAGGAGATGGTTGAGATGCGGAGAGGGGGAACACCGTTAACGCGAGCTCTCCTCCACGAGCTCGGTGACGAAGATCTACCCGTCGTTCTATGCGGATGGCGAGTGCAATCAAAGAGTCCACGCTGGAAGGAACCTCCCGGGAGAGAATCTCATCTTTAACCTCAGCGTGGAGTCCCTCCAGAAAACGAGCGAGCAACGCCGGCTCGTTCCAGTCACTGGAGGCAGCAAGAGTGCGAAACTCTATAGAGTAATCCGTTATGGATCGATCACCTTGACATAGGGAAGCCAGGACCCTGGAAGCCTCCTTCCCAAAAACTGAACGATCAAAAACCCGTATCATCTCCTCTTTAAAGCTCTGATAATCGTTAGTACACTCAGCCCTTGCCTCCCAGATAGCTGTGCCCCACTCCCGAGCCCGACCAGTAAGGAGTGATATGACGTAGGCGATCCGAGCTCTCTCTCGTGAGTATGTGTTGGGCTGGAGAGAAAACACAATATCACACTGGGTGAGAAAGGAGCGGCACTCAGTGGGTTGCCCAGAGTAACATGGTGGGTTATTAACCCTAGGTTCCGAAGACTCGGAAGACCAGGAAGTAACAGGTGGCACGAGACGAAGACTCTGAAACTGTCCTGAGAGGTTGGAAACCTGAGCGGCCAGGGTCTCAACGGCATGACGAGCAGCAGACAATTCCTGCTCGTGTCTGCCGAGCATTGCTCCCTGGATCTCGATGGCAGTGTTGCGAGAATCCGTAGTCGCTGGGTCCATTATTGGTCGGATCTTTCTGTTATGCTGGTGAATGAGGACCCAAAAGCGACTTAACATAAACAGAGTCTTTATTCCAGTCTTAAACAAAACGGTACTCCTGGATATATCTTAGGTAACACCTGCTCACACGCAGCATCTGATGAAGGCAAAAACACGACAGGGCGGAACAAGGACACAGAACCGCAAACATCAAACAAAGATCCGACAAGGACAGAAGCGGAAAACAGAGGGAGAAATAGGAACTCTAATCAGAGGGCAAAATAGGGGACAGGTGTGAAAGATTAAATGAGGTAGTTAGGAGAATGAGGAACAGCTGGGAGCAGGAACGGAACGATAGAGAGAGGAAGAGAGGGAGGGGAAGAGAGAGGGATAGAAAGAGGGAAAGAACCTAATAAGACCAGCAGAGGGAGACAAATAGAAGGGAAGCACAGGGACAAGACATGATAATCAAATGACAAAACATGACACATTGTTGCTTTGGCAATATTGACACAATGTTTTTCATGCCAATAAAGCAACTTGAATTTTGAATTTTTGAATTTTTGGAATTTTGAGAGAGAGAGAGAGAGAGAGAGAGAGAGAGAGAGAGAGAGAGAGAGAGAGAGAGAGAGATATTAGCCCCTCTGTGGTTCTTTCTGCTATCCCACCTTGGTTGCTCCCTAAGCCAGTGATATATCTAGGGTTGATTGAGAGGGTAAGAGCTTTTGAGGAAAGAGTAGATTCAGTTGTACGTGAACATTGAAGAACACAATACTATGCTTTCTTGAATAAATTCACAGATGGATCTAAGGACCCTAAGCAGGAAGGACAGGTGCAGCTTTTAGTGTTCCTGAGTTTTAAGGTGTCAGTGACAAAAAGAGCAACAGGTAATTTATCTGTTTACACAATGGAGTTGATGGGCCTACTCTTGGCTGCAGAGTGGGTGGAGGAGGTGAGGCCAGACAGAGTAGTCATCTGCTCTGACTCCTGTGCAGCACTGATGAGCTTAAATTAATTTGCGTCTCAGCAGACAGGATGTATTGTATGAAGTTTTGCAGTGCTTGTATAAGGTGAGACAGATGGGGGTATTTGTGATGTTCCTATGGGTACCAGCTCATTTGGGAGTAGAGGGGAATGAGGATGGTATGTTATCACCAAGCAGGCTCTTAAATATCTAATGTTGATATGGAATTGTCAAATCAGTGAAGCCATGAGGTTAATAAAAAATAGTGGTTAAAAACAAAATGGCAAGGGTTGTGGAAAAGGAAGACACCTGTATAAGATTCAGCAACAGGTGGGGCGGGGAGGTCATCAGACTGAGAGAGAAGGAGGAAAGTGTAGTCACAAGGCTGAGACTGAGAGGCTCAATAGTACATTGAAATTGGTGGGGAAACATCCGACTGGGAGGTGTGATCATTGTCAGGAGGAGATGGAGACAGTGGAACATGTTTTGTTTCAGTGCCAGAGATATGGGAGGGAAAAGGAGCGATTTATTAGATTTGAGGCGTAATGAGGTTGAAGAGACAAAATTAAATGAACTGCTGGAGAAATCTTCAGGGGATGTAGTATTTATTTATTTATTTTCTTTCCTTAGGGAGACGAGAATATTGGGTAAGATTTAGACCTTATTAGGTTATTAAAATTCTTAGGTTATTAAATTATTGCATCTGAGCTCCTAGAGTGTGCGGCTCTCCTTTTTCCTAAGTGGACAGTTTGATTTCACAGAAGTGTGATTGACTTGGAGTTACATTGTGTTGTTTAAGTGTTCCCTTTATTTTTTTGAGCAGTGTATATATACTCCTTTCTTGATACATTAATTCCTGAACAGTATTTATATATATTGGACCTAGGTCTTCAGTGTGTGACAGGTTCATGATACTGAAAGGACAGCAACTGTAATACCAACACAGGAGTGCAATTTTGAAAAACACAAAGGGCCAGTGGTGTAGTAGATGCTATGTGTAGGTACAGTTAGAAGTTACATACACCTCAGCCAAATACATTAAACTCAGTTTTTCACAATTTCTGACATTTAATCCTAATACAAATACCCTGTCTTAGGTCAGTTAGGATCACCACTATATTTTAAGAATGTGAAATGTCAGAGATAATGATTGATTTCAGCTTTTATTTCTTTCATCACATTCCCAGTGGGTCAGAATTTTACATGCACTCAATTAGTATTTGGTAGCATTGCCTTTAAATTGTTTAACTTGGGTCAAACATTTTGGGTAGCCTTCCACAAGCTCCCCACAATAAATTGGGTGAATTTTGGCCCATTCCTCCTGACAGAGCTGGCGTAACTGAGTCAGGTTTGTAGGCCTCCTTGCTCGCACACGCTTTTTCATTTCTGCCCACAAATTTTCTGTAGGATTGAGGTCAAGGCTTTGATGGCCACTCCAATACCTTGACTTTGTTGTCCTTAAGCCATTTTGCCACAACTTTGGAAGTATGCTTGGTGTCATTGTCCATTTGGAAGACCCATTTGCGACCAAGCTTTAACTTCCTGACTGATCCCTTGAATATATCCACATAATTTTCCTTGCTAATGATGCCATCTGTTTTGTAAAGTGCACCAGTCCCTCCTGCAGCAAAGCACCCCCACAGCATGATGCTGCCACCCCCGTTCTTCACGGTTGGGATGATGTTCTTCGGCTTGCAAGCCTCCTCCTTTTTCCTCCAAACATAACATTGGTCATTATGAGGAATAAGAGAGGAATAAGAGAGGACAAGAAGAATACATATGTGAGAATGCTGTTCATCGACTACAGCTCAGCACTTAATAACACCATAGTACCCTCCAAACTCGTCATCAAGCTCGAGACCCTGGGTCTCGACCCCGCCCTGTGCAACTGGGTACTGGACTTCCTGACGGGCCGCCCCCCAGGTGGTGAGGGTAGGTAACAACATCTCCATCCCGCTGATCCTCAACACTGGGGCCCCACAAGGGTGCGTTCTGAGCCCTCTCCTGTACTCCCTGTTCACCCACGACTGCGTGGCCATGCACGCCTCCAACTCAATCATCAAGCTTGCGGACGACACTACAGTGGTAGGCTTGATTACCACCAACGACGAGACGGCCTACAGGGAGGAGATGAGGGCCCTCGGAGTGTGGTGTCAGGAAAATAACCTCACACTCAACGTCAACAAAACAAAGGAGATGATTGTGGACTTCAGGAAACAGCAGAGGGAGCACCCCCCTATCCACATCGACGGGACAGTAGTAAGTTTTAAGTTCCTCGGCGTACACATCACGGACAAACTGAATTGGTCCACCCACCCAGACAGCGTTGTGAAGAAGGCGCAGCACCGCCTCTTCAACCTCAGGAGGCTGAAGAAATTCGGCTTGTCACCAAAAGCACTCACACACTTCTACAGATGCACAATCGAGAGCATCCTGTTGGGCTGTATCACCGCCTGGTACGGCAACTGCTCCGCCCACAACCGTAAGGCTCTCCAGAGGGTAGTGAGGTCTGCACAACGTATCACCGGGGGCAAACTACCTGCCCTCCAGGACACCTACACCACCCGATGTCACAGGAAGGCCTTAAATATCATCAAGGACAACAACCGCCCGAGCCACTGCCTGTTCACCCCGCTATCATCCAGAAGGCGAGGTCAGTACAGGTGCATCAAAGCAGGGACCGAGAGACTGAAAAACAGCTTCTATCTCAAGGCCATCAGACTGTTAAACAGCCACCACTAACGTTTAGTGGCTGCTGCCAACATACTGACTCAACTCCAGCCACCTTAATAATGAGAATTGATGGAAATGTATGTAAAAATATATCACTAACCACTTTAAACACTGCCACTTAATATAATGTTTACATACCCTACATTACTCATCTCATATGTATATGTATATACTGTACTCTATATCATCTACTGCATCTTGCCATCTTTATGTAATACATGTATCACTAGCCACTTTAAACTATACCACTTTATGTTTATATACCCTACATTACTCATCTCATATGTATATACTGTGCTCTATACCATCTACCGCATCTTGCCTATGCCGTTCTGTACCATCACTCATTCATATATCTTTATGTACATATTCTTTATCCCTTTACACTTGTGTGTATAAGGTAGTAGTTGTGGAATTGTTAGGTTAGATTACTCGTTGGTTATTACTGCATTGTCGGAACTAGAAGCACAAGCATTTCACTACACTCGCATTAACATCTGCTAACCATGTGTATCTGACAAATAAAATTTGATTTGATTTGAAGCAAAAATACATCCACATGTACACCCCCAATTGACTCAAATGTCAATTAGCCTATCAGAAGCTTCTAAAGCCATGACATCATTTTCTGGAATTTTCCAAGCTGTTTAAAGGCACAGTCAACTTAGTGTATGTAAACTTCTGGAATTGTGATACAGTGAATTATAAGTGAAATAATCTGTCTGTAAACAATTGTTGGAAAAATTACTTGTGTCATGCACAAAGTAGATGTCCTAACCGACTTCCCAAAACTATAGTTAACAAGAAATTTGTGGAGGTGTTGAAAAACAAGTTTTAATGACTCCAACCTATGTGTATGTAAACTTCCGACTTCAACTGTATATATCATATACCCACCTTTTTTTCAGTGAGCATTACTTATACTCACTTCTTAATCCCCACTGATGCATATCAAAGTAGTGTAGTGGAGGTATATGACTTATCAATTATGTAGTACAATCTAGAAATCATGCACAAATTAACCTACACAATCGCAAAGTACGTGAAATAAGTTCACATGCGCGCAGCACACATAGCCTAGTTTCAGCAGAATATCATCTGCAGGCAGCAAGACCGACTGGTTTTGGCATGGAGCTCACAGAAGAATGTCATCGGTAGCCGGTAGGGTAGATAGGAAACGCTAACTAAGGCAACAATGGGTATGCAAACCATGTATTGAATAAGTTTGGTCCAAAGGCTTTTTGTGATGCGCAAGTCAGTCAACATGTGCTGTTTGCATCAGGGGCGTGGGCATGAGTGGGCCTGGACACATGCCCACCCACTTGTGAGCCAGGCCCTGCCAGGCCCAGTAAATCAGATTGAGCAAAAACAAATAAAGAATACATTATTACTACAAAAATACTCCTCAGATCTCCTAAGTGGTCTCCTTATGTGGTTTAAGTATTGTTGTGGACTTAGTTAGAAAAACAACAAATGTTATGTTCTATTTTAAAATAGTGTGATTGAGTGTGAAAATATATAGGAAAACTTTTCACATAAGGAGCCTTTCCATCGCTGGGTGGGCCATTTGGGAAATCTTGGCCAAAATTTGAGTACACCCACTTCTCTAGGCACCACTACACCACTGCATAGGGCTGATGGAAAGACAATAGTCAAACACAGCCTGATGTTAAAGGATAAGCAGCCCATTCCTTCGGACATAATAAGCCAGTAGGTCCCTATCATAAGAATACAAAAACACAACCATTAGGCTAAGCATTTCCCAATCGAAATTGACCAATTACAACAAAACATTTCACGTTAAGCATAAAGTAAATAGGGACCTAAAGTTTAAATGCAACAATGTTAAACACACAAGTTATTTTCAAAGAGATGGCTAACAACAGAAAGCGAGCTCCAATAAAAAAGACAGTTCCACTCAACAGATGACGATAATTTGAAACTAACAAATTACAAACAACATCCTCTTCAATAACACCTGCTGCAGCCCCTGCAAACTAGCCTAGAACAAAAGATGGCTTACTAGACTGTGGGAAAACTACTGCTTGCAATTGCGCATGGGCGTCCAATGTTAATGGTGCATTACTGCCACCAGCTGGACGTGGTATTGAATAAGAAACAAAAAACATTGCGGGAAAGGGGGAAAATGACACCATACAAAATTCAAAATGAAACACATCAACTAACAAAACCCATACCACTTCTTCAATCACAGTCCACTCCAAAATACATCCTTACACGGGCTCATGGGCCTGTGATGGCAGAAGATTCACTGGCAGGATTTCTTGCACGGCCTCGGCTCTGAAATCACAAAGACCCCAAAAACTTAAAAAGTCCACCTTTTTAACATGTAGTATTTCACTATCCCTCGTTTGATGAAAAACCCTTACTGCTCATGGTGACACTACTATGATTGTTTCTTCCCCACTACTCATTCCTTCCAATCTTCGCACCGCCTCAAAAAAGGAGACACGCTGGACACTCTTTACCCTTGCCACCTCATTCTCCTTCACCCTAACGGAACATTCCAGGAACTCAGGTGCATGTTCACCTCCACAGTTGCAGCATTTCACTTCATCTGGCATTCAATACTCCTCCCTTCTGCACACACTTGACATTTATGACACTGAAGGGGATTGTGCACAAAAAAATCTTACAGGACATGAATCCTAACTTTATATGAGAAGGGAGAGCCTCTTCAAAGAACAGTAGCATGGATGAAGTAAATGTATTTACCATACAGGTCAGTTGATGTGCACCAACCCCTTCATCAATGTCTTCAGTAATATACTCTGCCTTTATTTCTCACGCAACCCCAGAAATAACCCCCTTGATAGGTGCCCGTCTACAACAATCCATACATGAAACATTCCACTCCGATTTCTTTTTGAGACTTAAAACACGCTTCTTCTGCTCCACAGAAACACAAAAAAATCTAAATAAGACCACTTCTCGTGTCTCTCACCGACTTCACACTTTCCTCCAACACATTCCAGATTTTCCTTGAAATGCTTCCCAAGTAGCATTGATCCAAAACCCTCACTCCGACTAAAAAACGAGTCTAGTGGTTTCCTATTTTCCCACTACAGCTTTACTTCTTTTTTATTTTTAATTTTTACCCCCTTTTCTCCCCAATTTCGTGGTATCCAATTGTTAGTAATTACTTGTCTCATCTACAACTCCCGTATGGGCTCGGGAGAGACGAAGGTCGAAAGCCATTCCTCCGAAACACAACCCAACCAAGCCGCACTGCGCCACCCAGGAGGCCCAGCTTTACTTCTTGTTTCTCTTTTTCTTCGCCACTGTAACCCACTCATTCCTACTTTCTGTAATATTAGCTTCAGCGAACTCACTACCAGTTCTACTCCCCGTCACACCCATCCTTGATCGGCTTGATCGGCTTTTCTTCCCACCCTCTTTCCTAGCCAATGTCTGATTTAGCTAGATAGAATTATCTCTCCAGAGACCACCAAAGAAAAATCCTGACTGGATATTTTTGCTTCGCTTCAGTGTTAACCATTTCCTTTCCAATAAAAACTGAAGAGATTAAATCAGAACATCATTGAAAAGAATAATAGAATTAGAGTCATTAACATTTTATTTTTTATGTCCTAAGAAGGCCCTCATTGTTCCCCACTGTGTTTGAGTTAGTAATACTTTGTAGAGTGGCTCTAATTTCCCTCAGCATGCATTTTTTTCTTGCACCCCCCCCCCCTTCCCCCCCCACCCTCTGGTCTTGAATCTGTCTCACTTCAGGTGAATTGAACACAACACTGCTGATATCTTTCCGACAGGTAAGATCTAAACCAGGCAAGAACTTGTCCATTTAGACCAATTAGGGTTTCCAATCTCTCCAAAAGAACGTGGTGATCAATGGTGTCAAAGGCGGCCATAAGGTCTAGGAGCTCGAGGACAGATACAGAGCCTTGGTCTGATGCCATTTAAAGGTAATTTACCATCTTTATGAGTGCCGTCTCAGTACTATGATGGGGTCTAAAACCAGGCTGGAGTGTTTCGTATACATTATTTGTCTTCAGGAAGGCACTGAGTTGCTGCTTAACAGCTTTTTCAAAAATGTTTTAGAGGAATGGGAGATTCGATATAGGCCAATCATTTTTTTTTTCTCCCCCGGGGTCAAGTTTTGGATTTTTCAGGAGAGGCTTTATTACTGCCACTTTAGTGAGTTTGGTACAGATCTGGAGGATAGGGAGCCAATTATTATGTTCAACATAGGAGGGCCAAGCACAGGAAGTAGCTCTTTCAGTAGTTTCATTGGAATAGGGTCCAGTAGGCAGCTGGAAGGTTGAGAGGTCATTACTATATTCGTGAATGTGTCGAGAGATACAGGATTTAAAAATTTCAGGGACACCATTGATCGTAGGTCCTGGCAGTTCTGTGCAGACTCAGGACAACAGAGTGGAAGGGACCGTTGCAGTGTCTTGAATTTAAAAAGTTGGGCATTGTGGCAAATGTGTGCAGACGGAATACATTTGTTGTGGAAGAGTCAGTGGATACACAGTGCTGCAATTGTTGTGGAAACCACGTTCCCGAGTTCCAGGAATGCCCTGTAAGGGTGAAGGAGGTCGAAGTAGCAAGAATCCGGGCTTTCCACCAGGTCTCCTATACAGAGGCAGACAAATGGCAGAAGGAGCAAGTGCAAATGAGTAAGAAATGGCAATGGATGCCCAGCAGCCTGCAGAAAGTGTTGTTCATCAGTTGAGGGATCCTGAAGTGCTGAAAGTTTAGAAGGTGGATTTTGTTGTGTTTATTGTGCAGGTGATACATTGTACAAGTCAAACAAAAATGCTTTTGGATCTCCAGGACTTTACGGCTGAAACAATGCGTTATGTTTTCGTTTTTTCCCCCTGTGTTTTCTGCGTTAAAGTTCCCCAGTTTTCACCCCACACAGTAGGTGGCGGCATGCACCTCTAAATACTATAGAAGAAGAATCATCACAACAACAACAACAACAACAACAAAACCTCGAAAATCGTGGCGCTCTGCACGAGGACTGACCTCGTAAATGCCTACTTAGACAACACACATCAGGTGCAGTTATAAGGAAAACGGCTATTTAACCTATACGTGATTCAATTAGTACATGTTTTATTCACAACGGTGTGATAAAATCACCCCCCAAAAATATATATTTAGTTTTGTGAATTTGGGATTTTGGTCAGGCGCGTTGGCGGCCATCTCCCATATATTGGGGTCTTAACAGACGTAAGCGCTGTTTTGTTCTGTACAGCAATTCAAATCGATTGTTTATCTAACGTTTGTTTACAATTTTACTAGCTAGCCAGCATATGGCTTCCACTTTATTATCACCGATGGTAGATTATTACAATGATGAAGAAGAACTTGATAGTGTGGACGAGGACGATGATCGAAGCTTCAGGGGAATAGACTCGGAAGAAGGTAACGTTAGCTAAACTAACTAGGTTCAGTAACGCATTAGTTAGCTTTAGCTGGCTAACGCGTTCCACTTGTTATATTTACTAAGGAACATTAACGTTAGATTTTTAAAATATTATATTAACATTTTTTTTTTTTTAAATAAACTCATCCCCATTGAACTGTAAGGCAGTACGTTTGAGCTGACGTTAGCTTGGGAAACGATGTCGTAACGATAGCTACAGTACCGTAGTTAACTAACTAACGTTAGCTAACCACACATTATGGAAGATAGCTTTACTTTATTTGTACACTTTTACAAGGTTTTTGAACATTTTCTTTTTGAGACTTCGAGTTTGGGGGTTTGGTCTATTTTCAAAGTGTAATTAAGGCACTTTACAATAATAGTAACAGCTCTGTTAAATTATCCCATTGAACTTTCACAGAGATTAGGCACGGAATTAAACAAGGATGCCCGATTTTTATATTTTAGGGTCACAAGTTATGGCAAATATCAATATGTATAGTTTTAAGGGTATTCAGATACAAGATAAAGAGAGAATATTCACAATTTGCTGACGACACCACATTTTTTTAAAGAACATAATGAAGTCAGGAAAGCTATTGAATGTATTAATGCCTTCTCACATGTATCTGGTTTATCCCTGAATATTAGGAAATGTGAAATATTTGCGTTGAAAAAATGTGACTTAAACTCATTATGTAATATCCTTGAAAAATATGTGATCACATATCTTCGTATTAAAGTTAGCAACGAGCAGAAAGAAAGGGACAACTTACATTTATCTCCTATTGTAGAGAAAATTGTAAAGAGATTTAACTGCTGGTTATTAAGAGATCTTTCTTTATCTGGACGTGTACTTTTGTCAAAATCTGAAGGTCTGTCAAGGTTGGTGTATACCTCCTTTGCCTTGGATGTTCCTCTGTCAGTAACTAAAATGGTTGATACTAAATTATTTTACTTCATATGGTGGACTAAACCTCATTATTTAAGAAAAGCGGTAATATGTAGAACCCAAAGTGAGGGAGTGAGGAATGCTCTGGATTTTAAAACCTATAATCTAAGTTAAAATGGATACAAAACTATTTAAGAAATAAGGATTGCATTTGGAATATAGTCCCAAATGTAATATTCCAACAGATTTGTGGTATAGAATTCTTGCCTAAATGCAACTTTGACGTGGGTAAGATCTCTATTAAGTTTGCTAACTTTCATAAACAAGTACTTCTAACTTGGAACCTCTTGTAAAAACACAAATTTTCCCCACATAGATATACAATCTGGAATAATAAAGACATAAGATGGAAAAACAAAGACTTGTTTTTGTATAACTGGTTGGACAACAGCATTATCTGGGTTAAACAATGATTGAATAATGATGGACAACTATATGATTATCCAGAATTCATGAGAACACACAAATCCTGAGGAGTTTCAAATAGTTGTTAGAGCTCTCCCTAAAGGTGCTCTTTTATGAGAATATAACAGTACTCCAAGTGCTACTGTTGAGGATTTTGTAGCCTCAGTACGGCTAGAAGGAATTGACATTTTAAACTATAAATGTAATAACGTGTATAAAAGAAAACTCTCAAGATGTTACTATTCCCTCTGTTAGAATATACTGGAATGCAGCCCTAGGACAAGTGAATTGGAACAAATTCTTGTTTTCTGGGAAATACTGTATCTTAAAAGGTGAAATAAGTATCATACAAACTAATTCAAAGAATCTACCCTGTAAAGACCTTTATTATACAGTTTCAAAATAGCCATTGATAACGTGTACCATTTATTTTGGGATTGTTCTTATGTCAGAAGATTTTGGTTTGAGTTAAAATATTTTATTTTAAAAGAAACTACCGTAGCTACTATTAATGTTCATTTGAAAGACTCTGATATTATGTTTTAATTTGATCCAAATTATATGGACCCTGATTTAACTTTTAATTGTTCAGTTTATTTTTCATGGCAGATAATTTCTCCATGAAATGGGCGGAGAACAAACTCCTCTTCACATTTGTCTAAGAACATTTCAAAATGACATTTAAATTCTATCAGTAAGTGTAAAAAACAAAAAGCAATTCCTATCATAAACCTTTTTGACAAATTGAAAATGTATCTCGATATGTAACACCCCTGTCTATTAGGTTTATGTACTCTTGTTTGTATATTTCTGTGATTGTACTTGTTTTTCTACTTAATAGAAAAAATATGAAACAAAAAAAGATGACTGGCCAGCTTAATCAACAACAACACAGTAGTGATGGGCATTCAGGCTCTTTTGGCTCCCAAACGGCTCTTTAAAAAAATGTTTTGTATTTTTTTCCCAAGTCAAATAGATTGACTATAATTGGTGTTAAAACAATTCTAATTAAATATAATCATATTCTACCTTAACCAATCTATTTAATAATGCATTGGTTTGTTATGAAAAAGAATGCTACTAAACATTTGCATTTAAAATATAACTTTTTTAATGTATGTAAACAAAGTGGATATAAATCTAACCATTCAAAATGAATACAATCTGAACATAATAATAGAATATTGCACCATATCAAAGAAAAATAAATAATGTGCAAAACTGCAGCATCCCACTTAAAACATTAAACTGGTCCCTCTTTTCTCTCTCTTCTTTAGTACCATGTTATAACCAGCAGCACACAGCAATGCTGACCACATTTTGCTTTTATGAGAGATTTGCATTCAGAAATGCAAGCTGCCTCACTTGAGGGGCTGATGCGGTTTCTTCTTAGTAATTATTTGTCCCGTTTTTGAGAAGACCCTCTCAGAGGGAACAGATGTGGTCACTATGCAGTCTCCCTGTCATGACCTTATTAGTAAGCCGTGGGTAGACAGAGGCCTTGTTCTTCCACCAGTTCAGAGGATCTGCAGACCTTCGGAGGTGCTCCTCCAAATAGGATCGGACCTCCATTATGGCATCTGCTGAGGGATTCCTTCATGCTGTATCCCCAGTTGCTCTCTCGTCAAACAGCATCCAAACAGCAGACGTTTGTGGCACTACTTCTGGTGCTTCTGCTCCATCTGATCCCTCTTCTTCCTGTTGCCCTGGTGCCTGAGCCAACTGACTGCTGGGGCAGTCCCTCCCTGCTGCTGAGGTTATTCTTGGAAGAGCCTCCTCAATCGCTCTGGCATCACTGAAGGCTACCTTCTTAAACCTGGGGTCAAGTGCAGCGGTTTCTGATAGCACGTGATTATATTCCATTCTGTGGAACTTTCTGTCCATTGATGAACATAAGGTGTCCATCAACTCTGTTGCATGTCCTGTGGTTACATTTGCTTCTCTCTAGCTGCTGGCTGTGATTCGCTGCAGACCCTTACACGGGAGTATCATTTTTTGAGACTGTCGCATAGCTGAAAAGAGAGAACATGAACCTATTAGTTCAGGTGCATGTTTTGTCTACTGATACTACATTCTCATCTACTGCTCATATACATATATAATACTGGATTAAATAATGTAGTAATAATTGCTTACTGTACCTCTCCACAGTGACCTGCTCAAAAGGTTCCAGGCATCTGCACACCTCCTCCACTACCTCCCATTCCTCTTGGGTCAGAGCATCAACGGGTGCATTGACAATGGCCAGGGTAGAGATGATGGCATCCTTTGACTCAAGAAACCACTTAAACATATACAATTGTTGAATTCCACCTTGTAGTGCAGTCTTGTTTAGGCCTCAGCTCAGGTATCCCCATCTGGCGTTGTGTAGACTTTAGTTTTTCAGCACCTACTGTACTCCTGTGGAAGTATTCCAGAGCTGCTTTCACTTTGTCCACAGTGGGCTTCATCACCTTCAGAGCATCTCTTACAATCAGGTTGATTGTGTGGGCAAGACATGGATGATGGGTCCATTTAAATTTTTATGGCTTTGGTTATGTTAGCTGCATTGTCGCTAACACAACAGACTACTTTTTCATCTACTTTCCATTCTCTGGCCACTCTCAACTCTCTGCCAAGTTTTCTGAGGTGTCTGTCGCTGAACTCAAAGCAGTCCAGAAGACAGCTAGACATCGAAAAATCTTCACTGAAGTGACATGTAACCGACATGTAATAAGTGGTTACCCTTGATGTCCAGCAGTCAGTGGTAAGGCAAACTGCAGTAACTTTTTGGACTCCTTCCCGTACTGAAGCCTGTGTGCTCTCGTACAGTTGTGGAATAAGTGATTTTGAAACGGTTTCCTGCTTAGAAATTATAGCAATAGTCTATATCCAATGTACACAATTACAAAACCTCGGTCCTCCACGATCGAAAATGGTTGGAAATCGGTGGCAATCATTTTAGCCAATGCATTATCAATTTGGCTTTGTTTTTCTACAGACAGACGTTTGCCATAAACTGGTCCATAGAAGACTGCGTTACTGTGGGTTGCGGAGTAGGCCTACTTGACTGAGTGGATACATCCACGTGTGGAGGTGCTGGCTCCACCACTATCACTAGCATGCTCGCTAGTTTCTCGAAGCTCCGCTAGTTAGCTTCACAGTTGGGTGCACAGTTCGCATATGCCGGTGTAGGTTGTGCGTAGAACTGGATTTATATGAGATTTTGTTTTGTCAAATTATACACTGCTCTAACATTGTCTACATTATTAAAATGCATCCAAATGCTACTGTGCTTCCGACTCATTTTCACAGCTGTCCTTCCTCTCTCCTCGGCTGCTAAGTGTGTGACTGACTGAGTGAGTTGGCTCGGCCCTTCCTTACGCATCTTTGGTTCATTGGTTGACACTGTGTATGATTTGACAGGAACAACAGGTGATGCTGTTAGTCTGAGCAGACGGTCAGAACGGATGTGTGTGCGTTTGAGCATTTAGGCCTATTTTATTTTTTCGTTCTTTGAATTTGTTAATTATATTCATTAAAATCTTTTTGATTATTCATATCTTCATTTGTTTATATTTGTATAAATAGATTCTGCTCTTCTGATATGCGAGACGGCTCCCAACGTTCACCTACCAGAGCCGGCTCTAGAGCTGACTCGTTCGCGAACGACCCATCACTACAACACAGGCTTCCGATTCGTGGGGGATCTGGCACCACGACTAGTGAACCAGAATCAGGCAGGATTTACAGGGGACGTTGAATATGGCGATTCTCCTGTTAAACGCCATATTCTGGTTCACACGAAGAGTAACGTTAGTAGCAGCTGGCAAGAAAGCTACCTGTCAGGGGGAGGAGTTGATGTATTTTTCAACTTTCATGGTTTGCATCCAAGCCTGGTCTTCTAACGAGTTAACGTTACAGCAAACCGTGTTCTGGTCTGGTGGTGGACAGATTGCTTAAGTTAACGCAGAAAGCGTTCATCTTGTTACCCACGTGCACGGGAGTCTCAATTCTGCCATCTGGCTCATTTAATGTTAAAATATTAGCAGTAAAGTTAGGAACAAGTCAGGTCAGGCAGTAATTCTCAGTAACGTTAGAACATTTGACATGTGGCAAGAAACGCCGGCTTTACCACCTATGATTTATTTGATTGGCCTGTTCTGACACGTTCTTGGTGTGAAGTATATGAAACGTGTTTTATTTTTGTAATTATCCTTGCATGTCGATGAAGGTGGTTGGATAGTTAGATTTTGAGGCCCAGCCAAGCTCATTCAAATTTTCAGCAATGACGCTAGCCAACAATGTTAACTGACTTTGATGATAGTTGTAAGGTCATCCATTTTAAACTGTCCAGCTAGTGTAATTTTGTCGACTAGTAGATATCTAGCTAACGTTACAGTACAATCCGCTGACAGGTAACCTGGCATAACCTTTGCGCTGGCAAGCTCAGTAGCTAGGCAACCAACGTTAGCAAGTTGACTACCGAGCTAGTCAGGGTAGTTATGTAGGTAATGTCACGTAACGTTCGGCAAAACATAGGTCAAGCTCACGAGATTGAATCTAAGAAACTCGATTAATTAGCTAGCTATCCAAGTCTTCTGAGTGAGTCGTTGCTAAGCTAGTTAACGTTAGCTTGCCACATCACACCGCACGCCTGGAACTTAGTCTCCCAGCTACGCAATAGCAACTGTGCTAGCAAGTCAACATGCGGCAAACGTTCGGCACTCAAGGTAAACAGTTCGCTATTGAGAATTAGTTGGATGGTCAAATGAGAAACTACTAATTACACGAGTCGATAGCTTTCTGCCGTGGTACATTTCTTTCTGCGACGTTTCAACGAGAAGTTGTTGATACAAACGAGCCAGCCTGTTCGCCGAATGTCGAGCGTGCTAGTTTACCACTTTGCTTGTGACGGTAGTAGCCTGCTAAGTCAGTTAGGTAGCAAACTACCTAGTTTATCCTATGACATAAACTAACTTAGCTACCCAAGCTATATTTAAATGCATCAGTGGGGGGGAAACCTGTGCTTTATCAGCCTCCGCACCTCGTTTTTCTGTGTTTTGTTATATGTTTATGTAAGTTTAAACAAATGGCTGGTAACCGAGTCATGGGTGAAGCAAATAATGGTAACTTTACTGAGTGCAAATGCTTTTACTCGTCTAACGTTACTACGATTTCCTGTCTTTTTATGGAGGAACGCATGTCCTAAAAGTATTGATATCATTGATTTGGGAATGGGGTTGACCAACGTGTTCTGAAAATGTAGTCTTGGCATGCCATATGATGTTGACTAATTTGGTACCTTAGACCTAAGGTGTATAGCTAGTATACTTTAATAACTGACATAAGGCTTTTTTGCCCCTTTTCAGACACTGAAGACGCCAGTGAAACTGACTTAGCGAAACACAACAAGGATGACTATGTGGAAATTAAAGAACAGTGAGTTTTCCCCAAAATGCATGGTTACGCTGGATAGATTAATCAGGGCTCTCCAACCCTGTTCCTGGAGCGCTACCGTCCTTCACTCCAACTCTAATGTAGCGCACTTGATTCTAATAATTCGCTTGTTGAAAAGCTGAATCAGGTTAGTTACAACTGGGGTAGGAGCGAAAACCTACAGGAGGTAGCTGTACAGGAACGGACCAAATGGGATGTTCAAAATGTAGCCCAATCTTGAAGGACTAAATGTACAGATACAGTAGTTGGTTGTGATAATCATGTTTGTTTTGTTGCAGGATGTACCAAGACAAGTTGGCATCGTTGAAAATGCAGTTGACGCAGCTCCAAGAAGGTAATATCACTGTTTCTAATTATCCTCACTGCATTTATTTTATTATATTTTTTATTTAACTAGGCAAGTCTGTTAAGAACAAGTTCTTATTTACAATGACGCCCTACCTCTGCCAAACCTGGAAGACGCTGGGCCGATTGTGCGCCACTTTATGGGACTCCCAATCACGGCCGGTTGTGATACAGCCTGGAATCGAACCAGGGTCTGTAGTGAAGCCTCTACCACTGAGATGCAGTGCCTTAGACCGCTGCCTTTCTCGGGAGCCCTTTAATTTATGAATTCAACCCACTCACTGGCCTTGTGGTTAGTGTCCGCCCTGAGATTGGAAGGTTGGGAGTTTGAGTCCCAGCTGAGTCATAACCAAGACTGTAAAAATGGGACCCGATGCATCTCTTCTTGGCACTCAGCATCAAGGGGAGAGATTGGCGGCAAAGCCCTGTGATAGACTAGTATCCTGTCCATGGGGTATATTTGTACATCAAGCTGCCTCACGCTACAGAAATAGGCTCCTGCTCCTATGAGCTGTTCTGTCTCACGCAAGCTAAAGCATGTGCAAGGCTACTTTATTTATTAATTTGGCCTATCCTATAATCTATTAATCATCCTTACTGTAATAACAATATTTGATTAGCAATGTCATAAATCCCTCAACATGCTGAAGTAGGAGCGTAGCAGACCTTTATCATTTTACACAACTGTTACGATGACACCTCAGAGGTAGTGTTGTTCCTTGCAAAAATTGGTTGAATATGGACGTTACATGCTGTTTTCTCATCCCTGCAGGAACACTTCAGGAGTACCAGAAGAGACTGAAGAAGCTGGACCAGCAATATAAAGAGAGACTTCGCAATGCTGGTAAGATCACTGTGCACTGATTTTGAACTAGATGGGTGTTTCAGTAGTTGTTTTCCACGTGTAGAGACCATGTTCTTTATCATTTGATCTTGTACTCACCCAAGGATGTGCAGGTTTTGTGACAAGTCAATGTGGCAGACAGGGAGTAACTGACGCTTCAGTCAACATGAGCGTTACTGTTGTGTTGTCTGTTTCCTACAGATCTCTTCCTCCAACTCGAGGTAAGACATGTTTGATATTATTACTTAACATTGTAATTCCATTGAATAATTAGCTTGCCATGATGTCCTTTTGACACAGTGAACATCCCCGGGCCTCTCCGCCTCTCCTTTTCTGTCTTTCACAGACGGAACAGGTGGAGAGGAACCACATCAAAGAGAAAAAAGCGGCGGTGAAGGAGTTTGACGATAAGAAGGTTGAGCTGAAGGAAAATTTAATTGCTGAGCTTGAGGAGAAAAAGAAGATGATAGAGAATGAGAAATTAACAATGGAGTTGACCGGCGGTAGGAGAATCACTGAAAAAGATAAAGATAACAGAGAAATCCCCCCCCCCCCCCCCCCCCCTCATGTGGGGATTAAAAAGAATGAGTGAAAGAGAAAAAAACTTGAGGAAGAAGACTGTAGGCTAATTTATTTCTGTTCATGCAGTGGAAGTGTTTTAGAGATGAGAGGGAAAGCTTTTAAGCCCATCTCAGATCTCACAGCCTTGGTATTAACATGGGTGCCAGTTAAATTGGCCTAGTCTTAGATGCATTGTGTTCGCTTACTCAAAATTAGCATATTTCATGCTAATCACTCAGCTGATGATCTTGTTGCTGTGCAGTAATGTTATTAAAACCTGTAAGGTCATGTAACTTTACGTACTGAGAATACATTACATATAGTTATCAATATACTGATATACATTTAATCTGTTTTAGTTATTTCTTTGAGTGTCAGCTGCAGTGAGCTCATGCTTTGTTTCCCTCTAGATTCTATGGAGGTGAAACCCATCATGACCCGGAAGTTGAGGAGGAGGCCCAACGATCCAGTCCCCATTCCAGACAAACGGAGGAAACCTGCACCTGATATCCTTTACAACTCTCTGCTTGTTTATATAAGGGTTGACCCGAGCTATGCACTGTGCAGAATCCATCTGTCTTCAATAACAATCTGTTTTTTACTGATTTTTAGTTACAGTACACTTCCCATTTCTAATTTGCACAGATGTTATAACAGATATTGTTATTTACAGAAATATTATTTGGAGTATCTGGGTACAAATTATGATATGAGTTGTCCTTAACTAGGCACACCTCAGTTAAACTATTTACTAACAGACGAACAGATAATGGAAGATCTGCGAACACTGAACAAGCAGCTGAAGTCCCCCAAGCGCCCAGGTTTTACTACTCTTATGATTGTTTCAGTTAGTCTAAAGACCTATTCAGCTAAAATGAGAAAAAAATACATCAAGTTATTAAAGGATTTTAGTTCAGAAAATATTATATTCATTTTAGATACCATTGTTAAATATAAAAACCTGCCCAGGCCGCGTTATAGTAAGTTAACTACTTACATTGAAATGACTAGACAGATTTTTTGTTTTGTTCTCATGCCATGTTTTCTCCCCCAGTGTCTCCGTCTTCTCCAGACCATATGCCCACCACTCCAGTAGAGGCCCCTTCACAGCGCTATGAAGCCCGCATCGAAGAAGGAAAGCTCTACTATGACAAGAGATGGTACATACAGTGCATTTGGAAATTATTCAGACCCCTTGACTTTTTCCACATTTTGTTACGTTACAGCCTTATTTTAAAATGGATTAAGCCCCCCCAATCTACACACAATACCCCATAATGACAAAGCAAAAACAGATCTCTCCAGAGATGTCTGATCCGGTTCAAGTTTGCTCTCTGGTTCGGCCACTCAAGGACCTTCAGACTTGTCCAGAAGCCACTTCTGTGTTATCTTGGCTGTGTGCTTAGGGTTGTTGTCCTGTTGAAAAGTGAACCTCCCCCCCCAGTCTGAGGTCCTGAGTGCTCTGGAGCAGGTTTTCATCAAGGATCTCTCTGCTCTGTTCATCTTTCCCTCGATCCTGACTAGTCTCCCAGTCCCTGCTGCTGAAAAACATCCCCACAGCATGATGCTGCCTCCACCATGCTTCACCGTAGTGATGGTGCCAGGTTTCCGCCAGACGTGACGTTTGGCATTACGGCCAAAGAGTTTAATCTTGGTTTCATCAGACCAGAGAATCTTGTTTCTCATGGTCTGAGGCCTTTAGGTGTCTTTTGGCAAACTAAGCGGCTGTCATTTGCCTTTTACTGAGGAGTGGCTGCCGTCTGGCCACTCTACCATAAATGCCGGATTAGTGGAGTGCTGCGGAGATGGTTGTCCTTCTGGAAGGTTCTCCCATCTCCACAGAGGAACTCTGGAGCTCTGTCACAGTGACCATCGTGTTCTTGGTCACCTCCATGACCAAGACCCTTTTCTTCCGATTGCTTAGTTTGGTTGGGCGGCCAGCTCTAGCAAGAGCCTAGGTGGTTCCACATTTCTTCCATCTAGGAATGATGGAGGCCACGGTGTTCTTGAGGACCTTCATTGCTGCAGAAATTTTTTGGTGCCCTTCCCCAGATCTGTGCCTTGACACAATCCTGTCTCGGCGCTCTAAGTACAATTCCTTCAACCTCATGGCTTGGTCTTTGCTCTGACAACTGTGGGACAATATGTAGACCGCTATGTGTATTTCCAAATCATGTCCAATCATTTGAATTTACCACAGGTGGACTCTAATCAAGTTGTAGAAACATCTCAAGGATGATCAATGGAACTAGGATGCACCTGAGCTCAATTTTGAGTCTCATGGCAAAGGGTCTAAATAGTAAAGGTATTTATTTTTTTATATTTAATACATTTGCTAAAAATAAAAAAACGTGTTTTGTCTTTGTCATTATGGGGTATTGTGTGTAGATTGATGAGGGAATGAAATGTCTTCAATCAATTTTAGAATAAGGCTGTAACATCAGAAAATTTGGAAAATGTGAAGGGCTCTGAATACTTTCTGAATGCACTGTACATACATACTCTATAACTTCTATTAATAGCCCAGTAGTTTTTTCACTTTTTTCAATCACTGAACACAACAGCGGTTATTAGAGACAGGCTTCTATTTTAGCCAGGCATCTATTTCCTTAATGCACACAGCTTTTGCTTAAAACAATTTAGAAACTCAATACTACCACACTGTTTATTGTGACAGTATAAACATTGTAATAACAAATCCATCAAAATCAGACTTGGCTGCCTATCATGCACCCCTGATTTGAGCTTCAGCACCATTCTCACGCCATGTAATTGCAGTGAAATGTATGCCAGATGCCCGGCTATTTATTTTTTAAAATATATTTTTTATTTAACTAGGCAAGTCGGTTAAGAACAAATTCTTATTTACAAAGACTTCCTAGCAACAGTGGGTTAACTGCCTTGTTCAGGGGCAGAACGACAGATTTTTACCTTGTCAGTTCGGGGATTCGATCTAGCAACCTTTCGGTTACTGGTCCAACAATCTAACCACTAGGCTACCTGCCGCCCCTATTAAAAGGGACCAGCGGCTATCTGAGACTGCTTTTAATTTAATGTAAATGCATGCGAAGCTTGCTCGATCACAACGGCCTCTGTTTATCTTCACTTTAATTTGTTTTATTAGACTATTTTAAAAACAGAAGAAAAAGGGAATTTTCATTTAGGTTGATGAAGTCAAACTTAGTTCCACTGTGGTCCTTTTTATTGACAGCTGTTGTGGTTTAACACGGTTTAAAAAACAAAAAAATAGGGCAAAACGTGATTTACTAAACTGGTATATTATTATAGAATATTGAGTTTTTAGTCCATGATGCAGTTGACTTTTATTAGCCACTAGATGGCCACACACCCGTATAAATACTATGCAACAGGAACTGTAGCCCTTACTGGTTGTGTTTCTGGCATGTCTGCAAAGGTTTTTCAAACAAGATCTTAACTACAAAATACTTAAGATGCATTATCTGCCCTCTGGTCAGTAGAGAATGCTTATGTCTTACTATCAATGAATGGTGGGAATGTTGGTCATCTGCCACCATGGATTTACATTTCACTATCATGGGGCTAGAACATGGCTTTGGCCATTCTGACAGAAACGACTGAATGTTGGCTTTACTTGGATAATCTGTTCTCTTAGGCCCCTTGGGTAGAGAGGGAGAGTCTAGCGCTCCCTGCATAGGACATCAAACGTCAATGAATAATTCCTTTTGAAGTGTGGAAATTTAAAATGTGTTCCTTTTCCATGACTCATGTAGCCTCTGATACATTTTGAAATGAGAGAGGGCTCAGGTGATGGACCACTAAGTAGTGCTGGCTGCTATCAGTTTCACTCTGTTGTTAACCGTGAAACTATATGGCTTTGGTGAGGGTACTGGATATACCACGTCCATGGGGAAATGTACTATCCACATCTACTCCTTTCAAAGTGATTACTGTCTGTTTAGTCTGTTCCACCTGCTACTGCTCTTACCTCAGGATGACTCTCCCCAGACAGAGTATATGATAATCCAAGATTACCTGGCTGGCTGTCATACGGGAGAAGCAGATTCTGTTAGATTGCCTTTAAAATTACATTAAATAGATAGTGTGTGTGTGTGCAGTACTAGTCAAAAGTTTGGACACCTACTCATTCCAGGGTTTTTCTTTATTGTTACTATTTTCTACATTGTAGAATAATAGTGAAGACATCAAAACTATGAAATAACACATGGAATAAAGTAGTAACCAAGAAAGTGTTAAACAAATCAAAATATATTTGAGATTCTTCAAAGTAGCCACTGTTTGCCTTGACAGCTTTGCACACACTTGGAATTCTCAACCAACTTCATGAGGTAGTCACCTAGAATGCATTTCATTCAACAGGTGTGCCTTAAGTTAATTTGTGGAATTTGTTTACTTAGTGTGTTTGAGCCAATCAATTGTGTTGTGACAGCCCTGTTTGGTAAAAGACTTAAGTCCGTATTTGGGCAAGAACAGCTTAAATAAGAAAAACGAAACGACAGTCCGTTACTTTAAGACATGGTCAGTCAATCTGAAAAATTTCAACTTTTTAAAGTTTCTTCAAGTGCAGTTGCAAAAACCAAGTGCTGTGATAAACTGGCTCTCGTGAGGACCGCCACAGGAAAGGAAGACCCAGCGTTAACTCTGCTGCAGAGGATATGTCCATTAGTTACCAGCCTCAGAAATTGCAGCTCAAATAAGTGTGTCAGAGTTCAATTAACAGACACATCTCAACTGTTCAGTGGAGACTGAATGAATCAGGCCTTCATGGTTGAGTTGCTGCAAAGAAACCACTACTAAAGGTCACCAATAAGAAGAGACTTGCTTGGGCCAAGAAACACGAGAAATGGACATTAGACCGGTGGAAAGCTGTCCTTTGGTCTGAGTCCAAATTTGACATTTTTGGTTCCAACTACTGTGTTATTGTGAGAAGCAGAGTAGGTGAGCGGATGATCTCCACATGTGTGGTTCCCACCGTGAAGCATGGCGGAGGTCTGATGGTGCTTTGCTGGCGACACTGATTTATTTAGAATTCAAGGCACACTTAACCAGCATAGCTACCACAGCATTCTGTAGCTATACGCCATCCCATCTGGTTTGTGCTTAGTACCACTATCATTTGTTTTTCAACAGGACAATGACCCAACACACCTCCAAGCTGTGTAAGGGATATTTGCCCAAGAAGGAGTGATGGAGGGCAGCATCAGATGACATGGCCTCCACAATCACCCGACCTCAGCCCAATTGAGATGAGTAGGACCGCGAAGTGGCGGAAAAGCAGCCAACAAGCGCTCAGCATATGTGGGTACTCCTTCAAGACTGTTGGAAAAGCATTCCAGGTGAAGCTGGTTGTGAGAATGCCAAGTGTGCAAAGCTGTCATTAAGGCAAAGGGTGGTTACTTTGAAGAATATTTAATAAACCAAAATATATTTTATATTTAACACTTTTCTGGTTACTACATGATTCCATATGTTTTGATGACGTCACTATTATTCTATAATGTAGAAAATAGTAATAATAAAGGAAAAACCCTTGAATGAGTAGGTGTGCAAACCTTTGACTGGTACTGTATGACATTCTTACCTGAATGGACTGATCCCTGCTCTTACCCCCTCACTCAATGTCAGTCGATTAAACATTAGAGGAACTACATTTAAATATTTTGCCGTTTTAATTTAAATATCCGTGTTTTTTTAAGGACACTGCTTAGAAATGTCTGAAATGGCTACTGACGACAAGGTAAGATAATGATCATACATTCATTTCCAGCATGAGAAGTGCTTAATTGCTAATGTTTTTTGTCTCATGTAGTTTTGTTCTTGTCTTGACCCTGTCAGGTACCATAAGGGCCAAGCCATCTACCTGGAGTCCAAAGAGAATACCAAGATCAGCTGTGTCATCAGCTCTGTGGGAACAAACGAGGTGGGTGTCAGACCCTTATCGCCACTAGCCTGGTCTAAGATATTTGTGCTGTCTTTAGTCATTGCATACTACACTGAACAAAAATATAAACGCAACATGTAAAGTGTTAGTCCCATGTTTTATGAGCTGAAATAAAAGATCCCAGAAATGTTCCATACTCACTAAAAGCTTATTTCTCTCAAACTTTGTTTAAAAATTTGTTAACATCTCTGTTAGTGAGCATTTCTCATTTGCCAAGATAATCCATCCACATGACAGGTGTGGCATATCAAGAAGCTGATTAAACAGCACAATCATTACAGATGCACCTTTTGCTGGGGACAATGAAAAGCCTCTCTAAAATGTGCAGTTTTGTCACAGAACACAATGGTACAGATGTCTCAACTTTTAAGGGTGTATGCAATTGTCATGCTGACTTCAGGAATGTCCACCAGAGTTGTTGCCAGAGAATGTAATGTTAATTTCTCTACCATAAGCTGCCTCCAATGTCATTTTAGAAAGTTTGGCAGTATGTCCAAACGGCCTCACAACTGTAGACCATTTGTAACCATGTTAGCCCAGGACCTTCACATTTGGCTTCTTCACCTGAAGACATGGTCCAGCCATCCGGACAGCTGATAAAACGGTGGGTTTGCAAAACCAAATAATTTCTGCACGAACCGTCTCAGTGAAGCTCATATGCGTATTCGTCGTCCTCACCAGGGTCTTGACCTAAAATACTTCAGTGGGCAAATGTTCACCTTCGATGGCCACCGGCATGCTGGGGAAGTGTGTTCTTCACGATGAATCCCGGTTCAACTGTACCGGGCAGGTGGCAGACAGCTTGTATGGTGTTGTGTGGGTGAGAGGTTTCCTGATGTCAACAACGTGAACAGAGTGCCCATGGTTATGGTATGTCCAGGCATAAGCTACAGACAATGAACAGAATAGCATTTTATCAATGGCAATTTTAATGCACAGAGATACTGTGACGAGATCCTGAGGCCCATGTGCCATTCATCCTCCGCCATCACCTCATGTTTCAGCATAAAATGTGCGGCCCCATGTCGCAAGGGTCTGTACACAATTCCTGGAAGCTGAAAATGTCCCAGTTCTTCCATGGCCTGAATACTCACCAGACATGTCACCCGTTGAGCATGTTTGGGATGCTCTGGATCGATGTACAACAGCAGTTACCGCCAATATCCAGCAACTAAGCACAGCCATTGAAGAGGAGCGGGACAACATTCCACAGGCCTCGATCAACAGCCTGATCAACTCTATTTGAAGGAGATGTTGCATGAGGCAAGAGCTGGTCACACCAGATTCTGACTGGTTTTTGGATCCACGGCCCTACATTTAAGCTATCTGTGACCCACATGCATATCTGTATTCACAGTCATATGAAATCCATAGATCAGGGCCTAATTTATTTAAATTGACAGATTTTCCCACAGTAAAATCTTTGAAATTGTTTCATGTTGCGTTTTTATTTTTGTTCAGTGTAGTTTGCACGACGGCACAAACTGATCTGGTGCCAGGCTACACGGCTATGCATTTTAGCCGTATGTCTTCTACAGTTTAGGAATCTTAGACTGCATGACTTAAAATGCTGTGGAATGTTAGGAATTGTGACATTTAGATTTTTGCTGCTTTTTCATCCACTGAACTTGTGATTTCCCCCCTACAGATGCTCTTTCTTATTGCCGTAGAGCTAATGATTTATTTGTTCTGTTTTCCCCTCACAGATCTGGGTGAGGAAGACCAGTGACAGCACAAAGATGAGGATCTACCTCGGACAACTGCAGAGAGGAGCGTTTGTCATCCGACGGCGGTCGGCGGCATAGAACACATGCCTCTACTGTTTCTCCACCCATCTCTATAGCATCTTCCTCGTTCTATCCCTTTTTCTAAGTAAAGTATGTGGCTTCCCTCATGTTGATCCCCCGTCCTACTCTGTGCCTGAGGAAGTTTCCTCAATGACTTCCTGATGTTTCAACTAGGGATGCACCGATATAACGTTTTTGCCCAATATCGTTATTTTCCTTGCCAAATAAACCGATACCCGATATAAAAAAAATGTGCTGCCTTTTAAGCATTCTAGTACAGTTAACTATTTAACACGCACATGGGCGCAGTGGTCTAAGGCACTATATCTCAGTGCAAGTGGTGTCACTACAGTCCCTGGTTCGAATCTAGGCTGCATCACATCTGGCAATGATTGGGAGTCCCATAGGGCGGTGCACAATTGACCCAGTGTCTCCGGGGTAGGGCGTCATTGTAAATAAGAATTTGTTCTTAACTGACTTGCCTAGTTAAAGGTTACACACACACACACCTTTACCGCCCTACTCTTCTGCACACACCAAGATAAAGCAAAGCAGTGCGACAAACACAACAGTTACACATAAACGTACAGTCAATAACATGATGATTTTTCTAATGTACAATGTGCATATGTAGAAGAGTAGGGCGGTAAAGGCAATAAATAAGCCATAGAGGCGAAATATTTACAATTTAGCATTAACACGGGAGTGATGGATGTGCAGATTATGAATGTGCAAGTAGAGATACTGGGGTGCAAGAGGGTAAGTAATAATATGGGGATGATGTAGTTGGATGTGCTATTTACAGATTGGCTGTGTACAGGTACAGTGATTGGTAAGCTGCTCTGACAGCTGATGCTTAAAGTTAGAGAGGGAGATATAGGACTCCAGCTTCAGTGATTTTTGCAATTCGTTCCAGTCATTGGCAGCAGAGAACTGGAAGGAAAGCTGGCCAAAGGAGGTGTTGGCTTTGGGAATGACTACTGCAATATACCTGCTAGAGCGTGTGCTACGGGTGGGTGTTGCTGTGGTGACCAGTGAGCTGAGGTAAGGTGGGGCTTTACCTAGCAAAGACTTAGATGACCTGGATCCAGTGGGTTTGGTGACGAATATGTAGTGAGGGCCAGCCAACGAGAGCATACAGGTTGCAGTGGTGGGTGGTGACAAAACAGATTGCACTGTGATAGACGACATCCAATTTGCTGAGTAGAGTGTTGGGGGCTATTTTGTAAATGACAGCACCGAAGTCAAGGAGCGGTAGGATAGTTTTACAAGGGTATTTTTGGCAGCATGAGTGAAGGAGGCTTTGTTGCGAAATAGGAAGCCGATTCAGATTTCATTTTGGATTGGAGATGTTTAATGTGAGTCTGGAAGGAGAGTTTACAGTCTAACCATACACTTAGGTATTTGTAGTTGTCCACATATTCTAAGTCAGAACCGTCCAGAATAGTGATGCTAGTCGGGAGGGAGGGTGCGGGCAGAAATCGGTTGAAGGGCATGCACTTAGTTTTACTAGCTTTTAAAAGCAGTTGGAGTCCACGGAAGGAGTGTTGTATGGCGTTGAAGGTCTTTTGGAGTTTTGTTAGCACAGTGTAAAGAAGGGCCGGATGTATACAGAATGGTGTCGTCTGCGTAGAGGTGGATCAGAGAATCACCAGCAAGAAGAGCGATGACGTTGACATATACAGAGAAAAGAGTCGGCCCGAGAATTGAACCCTGTGGCACCCCCATAGAGACTGCCAGAGGTCCGTGCAACAGGCCCTCCGATTTGACACACTGAACTCTATCTGAGAAGTAGTTGGTGAACCAGGCGAGGCAGTCATTTGAGAAGCCATGGCTATTGAGTCTGCCGATACAAATGCGGTGATTGACAGAGTCGAAAGCCTTGGCCAGGTTGATGAAGACGGCTGCACAGTACTGTCTTTTATCGATGGCGGTTTTAGACCTTTAGCGTGGTTGAGGTGCACCCATGACCAGCTCAGAAACCAGATTGCATAGTGGAGAAGGTACGGTGGGATTCGAAATGGTCGGTGATCTGTTAATTTAACTTGGCTTTCGAAGATTTTAGAAAGGCAGGGCAGGATGTATATAGGTCTATAACAGTTTGGGTCTAGAGTGTCTCCCGATTTTAAAAGGCAGCCTTCCGATCTTTGGTGAACTCAGACGATACGAAAGAGGTTGAATAGGCTAGTAATAGGGGTTGCAACAATTTCGGCTGATAATTTTAGTGTCCAGATTGTCTAGCCCAGCTGATTTGTAGGGATCCAGATTTTGCAGTTCTTTCAGAACATCAGCTGTCTGTATTTGGGTGAAGGAGAAGCAGGGGTTTGGGCAAGTTGCTGCAGGAAGTGCTGAGATGTTGGCCGGGGTTGGGGTAGCCAGTTGGAAAGCATGGCCTGCTGTAGAAAAGTGCTTATTGAAATTCTCGATTATCTTAGATTTTGCTACGGTGACAGTGTTTCCTATCCTCAGTGCAGTGGGCAGCAAGGAGGAGGTGCTCTTATTCTCCATGGACTTTAGTGTCCCAAAACATTTTGGAATTAGTGCTACAGGATGCAAATTTATGTTTGAAAAACCTATCCTTAGCTTTCCTAACTGACTGAGTATATTGGTTCCTGACTATTCCTGACTTCGACGCTAATGCAGAACGCCACAGGATGTTTTTGTGCTGGTCAAGGGCAGTCAAGTCTGGAGTGAACAAGGGCTATATCTGTTCTTAGTTCAAATTGTTTTTGAATGGGGCATGCTTATTTAAGATGGTGAGGAAAGCACTTTTAAAGTGCAACTTGTCATCTTCAACTGATGGGATGAGGTCAATATCCTTCCAGGATACCCGGGTCAAGTCGGTCGTCTAGTGCATTCAAATCAGAGGGTAAGAGGAGCAGATTTCTGGGCACGAAGAATAGATTCAAGGCATAATGTACAGACAAGGGTATGGTAGGATGTGAGTACAGTGTAGATAAACCTAGGCATTGAGTGAGGAAGTGAGAGGTTTTGTCTCTAGAGGCACCATTTAAGCCAGGTGAGGTCACCGCATGTGTTGGGTGTGGAACAAAAGGACTAAATAAGGCATATTGAGCTGGGCTGGAGGCTCTACAGTGAAATAAGACGATCACTAACCAAAATGTCAGTAGACAAGGCATATTGACATTAGGGAGAGGCATGTGTAGCTGAGTGATCATAGGGTCCAGTGAGTAGCCAGGCGAGCTGGAGACATGGCGATTCAGACAGCTAGCAGGCTGGGGCTAGCAGTAGGGCCTGCGGGGGACGTCGCAACGCAAGAGCCTGTAGAAACCCCCTCGGACGGTGTCGTCGGCAGATCAGTCATAATGGATCGGCAGTGCTCCGTGTCGGGAGGTTAGCTCCAGGCTAACTGGTACTTGCTTCGGTACAGAGACGTTAGCCAGGAGTAGCCACTCGGATAGCAGCTAGCTAGCTGTGATAATCCGGTGTAAAGGTTCAGAGCTTGTAGTAGGATTCCGGAGATGTGGCAGAGAAAAGCAGTCCGATATGCTCTGGGTTGATATCGCGATGTGCAGACTGGCAGGAATTTACCGGGCTGAGGCTGGCTTATGTCCAAGCTAACTGACTACTAGCTAGTTAGCTGGCTAGCTACTGATTGGTGTTCCAATTCTAAAGTATAAAAAAATTCAGATCCGTACCACATTTGGTGAGGCAGTTTGCTGGAGAGTATGTTCAGTCTGTAGATGGAAATTGAGATTTAAATATATATATATTTATATGATAACTGGATTTACCCGGTACAAGACAAAAACAGAAGTCCGACAGCTACTCGATCTTGGAACAGATGTTTAGTTGTTGGAAGTGTGTGCTTAGTGTTTTTCTTTTGTTCTGTGTAGCGCTGTATTTTTCGTGGCGTCGTTACGTCATCTACCTACATTATATAGGTATGCACGTCAGCTTTGAAATCGGTTTTGCACATCGTCGTTAAGCTAGACATAGGGCCAATGCCGATGTTGGCATTTTTAGTTAATATTGTCCGATTTCCGATATGCTCACAGATCTATCTTGCATCCCTAGTTGCAACCAATCAGGACCACTTGAAGGGAAGAGCGAGACTGTAACCAAGCATTCTATCCATTTTTATTTTGGGGGGTGATCTTCCAGCACAGGTGGAAACCATTTTACCTAGGTTTTTGTTCTATTGTCATGATTCAAGCCGTGTTACAAATTGCATGTAGGCTTTATGTAGAGCTGAAAGGAATGGATATCCCAGGTATAACACATTTTGTAATATCTCCACCATGCCTGAGAGACTTCTGAATTATTTTCATTTTGCTTACACTATCTACTCCGCTTAGATCTACACATGTGCATAGGGGCTCAAAGCTGATGGATAGGATTTACATTTCTTTCTACACTTAACATATTTCTGTAACAGTTCCCTTGATCTGCTGTTCAGCCAGAATCATGCCATGTTTTCTAAGAGTGAAGCTTGTCTGAACTGCACCATCAATAGGGGGAGGAAATGGACACATTTTCATATTGTCTACTTTTCATCTGGTAAATTGTCTGTTTTATAGTTTTTTTGCTCCTGTTTATATTAACCTTTTTATTGCTTATAAAAAATGAGGTATTGAATTGACTTGAGGTTTTAATTTTGTATCTGTGATATTGACATTTAGATGAGTAATTCACTCGTGGAATAGCTATTGGACTTGGCTGGACTCTATTTGCACATGGGAAGATGAAACGTAATAATTTATATTTGTACATTTTTGTGCGTTCCATTTATTAAAGATGTTATTGCCTTTTGAGTTGACAAATCTACAAACAATACCCAATAATGACGAAGTGAAAAGGTTTTTAGAATTGTTTGTAATTTTATTTTAAAAAAGAAACATACCTTATTTACAGAAGTATTCAGACCCTTTCCTATGAGACAAGAAATTGAGCTCAGGTTCATCCTGTTTCCATTGATCATCCTTGATGTTTCTACATCTTGATTGGATTTACCTGTGGTACATTTAATTGATTTGGAAAGGCACACACTTGTCTATATAAGGTCCCACAGTTGACAGTGCATGTCAGAGCAAATACCAAGACATGAGGTGGAAGGAATTTTCTGTAGAGCTCTGAGACAGGAGTGTGTCGAGGAACAGATCTGGGGAAGGGTACAAAAACATTTCTGCAGCATTGAAGGTCCCAAAGAACTCCTTGGCTTCCATCATTCTTAAATGGAAGATGTCTGGAGCCAGCAAGACTCTTCCTAAGAACTGCCTGCCTGGCTAAACTGAGCAATCGGGGGAGAAGGGCCTTGGTCAGGGAGGTGACCAAGAACCCAATGGTCACTGACAGAGCTCCAGAGTTCATCTGTGGAGGTGGGAGAACCTTCCAGGAGGAAGCCACTTCTCAGTAAAACGCACATGACTCTTTTTGGCCTGAATGCCAAGCGTCACGTCTTGCGTAAATCTGGCACCATCCCTATGTTAAAGTATGGTGGTGGCAGCATCATGCTGTGGGGATGTTTTTCAGTGGCAGGCACTAGGAGACTAGTCAGGATTGAGGCAAAGATGAACGGAGCACAGTACAGAGCAATCCTTGATGAAAAACTGCTCCAGAGCGCTCCGGACCTCAGATTGGAGTGAAGGTTCACCTTCCAACAGGAAGACATCCCTAAGCACACAGCCAAGACAACGCAAGAGGGGCTTCAAGACAAGTCTTTGAATATCCTTGAGTGGCCAAGCCAGAGCCCGGGCTTGAACCCGATCGAACATCTCTGGAGAGACCTGAAAATAGCTGTGCAGCGATGCTCCCCATCCAACTTGACAGAGTATGAGATGATCTTCAGAGAAGAATGGGAGAAACTCCTCATACAGGTCTGCCAAGCTTGTAGTGTCAAACTCGAGGCTGTACTCGCTGCCGAAGTTCCTTCAACAAAGTACTGAGTTAAGGGTCTGAATAGTTACAGTACCAGTCAAAAGTTTGACATCTCATTTAAAGGGTTTTTCTTAATTTTTTACTATTTTCCACATTGAAGAATAATAGTGAAGATATAAACTATGAAATAACCCAAATGGAATCATGTGTTAAACCAAAAAAGTGTTAAGCACATCAAAATACACTGCTCAAAAAAATAAAGGGAACACTTAAACAACACAATGTAACTCCAAGTCAATCACACTTCTATGAAATCAAACTGTCCACTTAGGAAGCAACACTGATTGACAATAAATTTCACATGCTGTTGTGCAAATGGAATAGACAAAAGGTGGAAATTATAGGCAATTAGCAAGACACCCCCAAAAAAGGAGTGATTCTGCAGGTGGTGACCGCAGACCACTTCTCTTCCTATGCTTCCTGGCTGATGTTTTGGTCACTTTTGAATGCTGGCGGTGCTCTCACTCTAGTGGTAGCATGAGACGGAGTCTACAACCCACACAAGTGGCTCAGGTAGTACAGTTCATCCAGGATGGCACATCAATAGGAGCTGTGGCAAAAAGGTTTGCTGTGTCTGTCAGCGTAGTGTCCAGAGCATGGAGGCGCTACCAGGAGACAGGCCAGTACATCAGGAGACGTGGAGGAGGCCGTAGGAGGGCAACAACCCAGCAGCAGGACCGCTACCTCTGCCTTTGTGCAAGGAGGTGCACTGCCAGAGCCCTGCAAAATGACCTCCAGCAGGCCACAAATGTGCATGTGTCAGCATATGGTCTCACAAGGGGTCTGAGGATCTCATCTCGGTACCTATTGGCAGTCAGCTACCTCTGGCGAGCACATGGAGGGCTGTGCGGCCCCACAAAGAAATGCCACCCCACACCATGACTGACCCACCGCCAAACCGGTCATGCTGGAGGATGTTGCAGGCAGCAGAACGTTCTCCACGGCGTCTCCAGACTCTGTCACGTCTGTCACATGTGCTCAGTGTGAACCTGCTTTCATCTGTGAAGAGCACAGGGCGCCAGTGGCGAATTTGCCAATCTTGGTGTTCTCTGGCAAATGCCAAACGTCCTGCACGGTGCTGGGCTGTAAGCACAACCCCCACCTGTGGATGTCAGGCCCTCATACCACCCTCATGGAGTCTGTTTCTGACCGTTTGAGCAGACACATGCACATTTGTGGCCTGCTGGAGGTCATTTTGCAGGGCTCTGACAGTGCACCTCCTTGCACAAAGGCGGAGGTAGCGGTCCTGCTGCTGGGTTGTTGCCCTCCTACGGCCTCCTCCACGTCTCCTGATGTACTGGCCTGTCTCCTGGTAGCGCCTCCATGCTCTGGGCACTACGCTGACAGACACAGCAAACCTTTTTGCCATAGCTCGCATTGATGTGCCATCCTGGATGAACTGCACTACCTGAGCCACTTGTGTGGGTTGTAGACTCCGTCTCATGCTACCACTAGAGTGAGAGCACCGCCAGCATTCAAAAGTGACCAAAACATCAGCCAGGAAGCATAGGAACTGAGAAGTGGTCTGTGGTCACCACCTGCAGAATCATTCCTTTTTTGGGGGTGTCTTGCTAACTGCCTATAATTTCCACCTTTTGTCTATTCCATTTGCACAACAGCATGTGAAATGTATTGTCAATCAGTGTTGCTTCCTAATTGGACAGTTTGATTTCACAGAAGTGTGATTGACTTGGAGTTACATTGTGTTGTTTAAGTGTTCCCTTTATTTTTTTGAGCAGTGTATATATTTTACATTCTTCATAATAGCCACCCTTTGCTTTGATGATGGCTTTGGACACTTTTGGCATTCTCTCACCAAGCTTCACCTGGATTGATTTTCCAAGAGTCTTGAAGGATTTCCCACATGCTGAGCACTTGTTGGCTGTTTTTCCTTCACTCTGCAGTCCAACTCATCCCACACCATCTCAATTGGGTTGAGGTTGGGTGATTTGTGGAGGCCAGGTCATCTGATGCAGCACTCAATCACTCTCCTTCTTGGTCAAATAGCCCTTACACAGCCTTGAGGTGTGTTGGGTTATTGTCCTGTTGAAAAACAAATGATAGTCCAACTAAGTGCATGCCAGATGGGATGGCGTATAGCTGAAAAATGCTGGGGTAGCCATGCTGTTATAAATAATTCTAAATAAATCAGTGTCACAAGCAAAGCACCACCACCTCCATGCTTCAAGGTGGGAACCACATATGCAGAGTTAATCTGTTCACCCATTCGGCGTCTCACAAAGACGGTGGTTTGATCCTAAAATCTTAAATTTGGACTCAGACCAAAGGACAGATTTCCACCATCTAATGTCCATTGCTCGTGTTTCTTGGTTATGGCAGGTCTGTTGTTCTTATTGGTGTCCATTTAGTAGTGGTTTCTTTGCAGCAATTTGACCCTGAAGGCCTGATTCACACAGTCTCCTCTGAACAGTTGATGTTGAGATGTTACTTGAACACTCCGAAACATTTATTTGGGCTGCAATTTCTGAAGCTGGTAACTATAATGAACTTATCCTATGCAGCAGAGGTAACTCTGGTTCTTCCTTTCCTGTGGCGGTCCTCATGAGCGCCAGTTTCGTCATAGCGCTTGATGGTTTTTGCGACTGCATTTGAAGAAACTTTCAACGTTCTTAATTTTCCGCATTGACTGACCATGTCTTAAAGTAATGATGGACTATTGTTTCTCTTTGCTTATTTGAGCTGTTCTTGCCATAATATGGACTTCGTATTTGACTAAATAGGGCCATCTTGTGTATACCACCCCTACCTTGTCACAACACAACTGATTGACTGAAACACATTAAGAAGGAAAGGTATTGAGCAAGATGGCTGTAACGGTTGTCCTCCTCCTCTTCATCCGAAGAGGAGGAGCAGGGATTGAACCAAAATGCAGCGGAGTTTGAAGACATGATTTATTAAACAAGACAGAAAAACACGAAAAACGATATACACTTGACTAATAAACAAAATAACAAACGGAGTAGACAGACCTGGACGACGAACTTACATAAACACGAAGAACGCACGAACAGGGAAAATAGCCTACACATAAAATAACGAAGAACAAACAAACCGAACAGTCCCGTATGGTGCGACAGACACAGGAGACAACCACCCACAACGAACACTGTGAAACAACCTACCTAAATATGACTCTTAATTAGAGGAACGCCAAACACCTGCCTCTAATTAAGAGCCATACCAGGCAACCCATAAACCAACATAGAAACAGAAAACATAGAATGCCCACCCAAACTCACGTCCTGACCAACTAACACATACAACAAACTAACAAAAATAGGTCAGGAACGTGACAATGGCGCTGACATAGGGTCGCCTCGCTTCTAGTTGTTAGTAATCTTTGCAGTATTTTATATGTATTATTTCTTACATTGTTAGCCCAGAAAACCTCAAGTGTTTATACATACAGCTGGGAATAACTATTGGATATCAGAGGCGTCAACTTACCAGCACTACGACCGTTTATACGGCTTTCCCGAAGTTGATCCATTGTTCTGACCAACCAAGGCATTCAAACTGATTCCAGCGTCTGACCCAAAAACAACATTGCTGCAGCTGAGGAAGACTTGAGGGGCTTTCTGGTCAGACTTCAGAGGTGTGCACACCTCCCACTGCTTCTGAATATATTACTCGCAAGTGTCCAGTCTCTAGATAACAAGGTAGATGAAATTAGGACAAGGTTTGCTTTCCAGAGAGACATCAGGGAATGTAACATACTCTGTTTCACAGAAACATGGCTCTTTGGGGATATGCTGTCGGAGTTGGTACAGCCACCGGGATTCTTTGTGCGTCACGCCGACAGAAATAAACATTTTTTGCGAAGGAGGAGGGCAGGGGTGTATGTTTCATGATGAACGACTCATGGTGTAATTGTAACAACGTACAGGAACTCAAGTCCTTTTGTTCACCTGACCTAGAATTCCTCACAATCAAATGCCGACTGTATTATCTCCCAAGAGAATTCTCGTCGGTCATTGTCACAGCCGTGTATATCCCCCCTCAAGCTGATTCCATGACGGCCCTCAATGAACTTCACTGGACTCTATGGAAACTGGAAATCATATCCTGAGGCTGCATTTATTGTAGCTGGGGATTTTAACAAATCAAATGTGAGAAGGCTACCTAAATTCTATCAGCATATTGATTGTAGTACCCGGAATGGCAAAATACTGGATCACTGCTACTCGAACTTCCGCGATGCATACAAGGCCCTCCTTTCGGCAAATCTGACTACGACTCCATTTTGCTTCTCTCCTATAGGCAGAAACTCAAACAGGATGTACCTGTGACCAGGAGTATTCAATGCTGGTCTGACTAATTGGAATCCACGCTTCAAAATTGTTTTGATCGCTGACTGGGACATGTTCCAAGTATCCGTAGAAAATAATATCGATTTATATGCTGATTCGGTGAGTGAGTTTATAAGTGCATAGGAGAGGGTGTATCCACTGTGATTTAAAACCTTTCCTAACCAGAAACTGGACAGGTGTTGGTATTCGCGCAAAACTAAAAGTGCGAACCACTGCATTTAACCATGGGAAGAGGACCGTGAATATGGCCGAATATAAACAGTGTAGTTATTCTCTCTGCAAGGCAGTCAGTATAGAGACAAAGTCAAGTCGCAATTCAACGGCTCAGACACAAGACATATGTGGCAGGGTCTACAGACAATCACGGACTACAAAAAGAAAAGAAGCCACGTCATGGACACCTTCTTCCTACCAGACAAACTAAACATCTATGCCCGCTTTGAGGATAATGCAGTTCTACCGACACGGCCCGCTACCAAGGATTGAGGATTTTCCATGGCCGACGTAGGTAATACATTTTAAACATGTTAACCCTCGCCAGGCTGCCTGCCCAGACTGCATCCCCAGCCGCGTCCTCAGAGCATGCGCAGACCAGCTGGCTGGTGTGTTTACGGACATATTCAATCTCTCCCTATCCCAGTCTGCTGTCCCCACATGCTTTAAGATGGCCACCATTGTTCCTGTGCCCAAGAAGGCAAAGGTAACTGAACTACAGTCGTGGCCAAAAGTTTTGAGAATGACAAATATTAATTTTCACAAAGTTTGCTGCTTCAGTGTCTTTTGATATTTGTCAGATGTTACTATGGAATACTGAAGTATAATTACAAGCATTTCATAAGTGTCAAAGGCTTTTAGTGACAATTACATGAAGTTGATGCAAAGAGTCAATATTTGCAGTGTTGACTCTTCTTTTTCAAGAACCCCGGCAAACTGCCCTGGCATGCTGTCAATTAACTTCTGGGCCACATCCTGACCGATGGCAGCCCATTCTTGCATAATCAATGCTTGGAGTTTGTCAGAATTTGTGGGTTTTTGTTTGTCCGCCTCTTGAGGATTGACCACAAGTTCTCAATGGGATTAAGGTCTGGGGAATTTTCTGGCCACGGACCCAAAATATCGATGTTTTGTTCCCCGAGCCACGTAGTTATCACTTTTGCCTTATGGCAAGGTGCTCCATCATGCTGGAAAAGGCATTGTTCGTCACCAAACTGTTCCTGGATGGTTGGGAGAAGTTGCTCTCGGAGGATGTGTTGGTACCATTTTTTTTAATTCATGGCTGTGTTCTTAGGCAAAATTGTGAGTGAGCCCACTCCCTTGGCTGAGAAGCAACCCCACACATGAATGGTCCAGGATGCTTTACTGTTGGCATGACACAGGACTGACTGATGGTAGCGCTCACCTTGTCTTCTCCGGACAAGCTTTTTTTCCGGATGCCCCAAACAATCGGAAAGGGGATTCATCAGAGAAAATGACTTTACCCCAGTCCTCAGCAGTCCAATCCATGTACCTTTTGCAGAATATCAGTCTGTCCCTGATGTTTTTCCTGGAGAGAAGTTGCTTCTTTGCTGCCCTTCTTGACACCAGGCCATCCTCCAAAAGTCTTTGCCTCACTGTGCGTGCAGATGCACTCACACCTGCCTGCTGCCATTCCTGAGCAAGCTCTGTACTGGTGGTGCCCCGCAGCTGAATCAACTTTAGGAGACGGTCCTAGCGCTTGCTGGACTTTCTTGGGCGCCCTGAAGCCACCTTCACAACAATTGAACCGCTCTCCTTGAAGTTCTTGATGATCCAATAAATGGTTGATTTAGGTGCAATCTTACTGGCAGCAATATCCTTCCCTGTGAAGCCCTTTTTGTGCAAAGAAATGATGACGGGCACGTGTTTCCTTGCAGGTAACCATGGTCGGCAGAGGAAGAACAATGATTCCAAGCAGCACCCTCCTTTTGAAGCTTCCAGTCTGTTATTCAAACTCAATCAGCATGACAGAGTGATCTCCAGCCTTGTCCTCGTCAACACTCACACCTGTGTTAACGAGAGAATCACTGACATGATGTCAGCTGGTCCTTTTGTGGCATGGCTGAAATGCAGTGGAAATGTTTGAATGGCGAAGAGGGACTTTGCAATTAATTTTAATTCATCTGATCACTCTTCATAACATTCTGGAGTATGTGCAAATTTCCATCATACAAACTGAGGCAGCAGACTTTGTGAAAATGTATATTTGTCATTCTCAAAACTTTTGGCCACGACTGTAAATGACTAACTGTAACTGTAAGAATGCTGTTCATTGACTACAGCTCAGCATTCAACACCATAGTACCCTCCAAGCTCATCATTAAGCTTGAGGCCCTGGGTCTCAACCCTGCCCTGTGCAGTTGGGTCCTGGACTTCCTTACACGCCGCTCCAGGAAACCTCTCCACTTGGCTGATCCTCAACACTGGGGCCCCACAAGGGTGCGTGCTCAGTCCCCTCCTGTACTCCCTGTTCACCCATGACTGCATGGACAACACGCCTTCAACTCAATCATCAAGTTTGCAGACGACACAACAGTACTATGCTTGATCACCAACAATGACAAGACAGCCTATAGGCAGGAGGTGAGGGCACTCGGAGTGTGCTGTCAGCACCCAATGTCACAGGAAGGCCAAAAAGATCATCGACATCAACCACCCGAGCCTCAACCACCCGAGCCACTGGCTGTTCACCCCGCTAACATCCTGAAGGCGAGGTCCGTACAGGTGCATCAAAGCTGGGACCGAGAGACTGAAAAACAGCTACTTCAAGGCCATCAGATTGTTAGCTTCTTACGGGTACGTGGGACGGTCTCGTCTCACCTGGCCAACATCCAGTGAAATTGCAGAGCGCGAAAGAAAAAAAATGCTAAATTCAAATATTTAACATTCTTGAAAATATGTGTTATACATCAAAATAAAGCTTAACTTCTTGTTAATCCAGCCGCCGTGTCAGATTTCAAAAAGGCTTTACGGCGAAAGAAAACCATGCAATTATCTGAGGACAGCACCCAGCATACAAACACATGAAAATCATATTTCAACCAGGCAGGTGCGACACGAAAGTCAGAAATAGCGATATAGACAATGCCTTACCTTGGATCTTCTTCTGTTGGCACTCCAAAAGGTCCCAGTTACATCACAAATGGTCCTTTTGTTCGATAATGTCTTTAAACTGAGTTTTTATTATCTGGCGTGCTTCAGTCAATAATCCAGTTTCCCTCCATCAAAATGCATACAAAATGAATCCCAAACGTTACTAATAAACTTTTACAAACAAGTCAAACAATTTTTATATTCAAACCTTAGGTAGCCTAATATGCAAATAAACGATACATTTTAAGACGGAGAATAGTATGTTCATTACCGGAGATAAATAAGAAAGAACGCCCTTTCCTCCATGTGCTTGGAAACACTACAGCCAAAATGGGAGTCACCTAGAAAAACTACAATTTCTGGGTCATTTTTCCAAAAAACAGCCTGAAACTCTTTCTAAAGACTGTTGACATCTCATGGAAGCCCTAGGAACTGCAATTTGGAAGGACTTGGGCTTATTATAGTACTAGCCATTGAAAATAGTGGTAAGCTGAAATGTTTTTGGGGTGGGATGGTTTGTCCTCTGGGTTTCGCCTGCCATATCAGTTCTGTTATACTCACAGACATAATTTTAACAGTTCTAGAAACTTTACAGTTTTCTATTGAAATCTACCAATTATATGCATATCCTAGCTTCTGGGCCTACGTAACAGGCAGTTTACTTTGGGCACGCTTTTCATCCGGACGTCAAAATACTGCCCCCTACCCCAGAGAGGTTAACAGCCATCACGATCACAGTGAGGCTGCTGCCTACATACATACTTGAAATCATTGGCCACTAACAAATGTATCACTAGTCACTTTATTAATGCCATTTTAATAATGATAACATAACTTGCATTACTCATCACAAATGTGTGTATATACTGTATTTTATACCATCTATTGCGTCTTGCCTATGCCGCTCAGTCATTGCTCCTCCATATATTTATTTTTATTAGTCCATCCCTTACTTAGATTTGTGTGTATTAGGTAGTTGTTGTGGAATTGCTTGATTACTTGTTAGATATTGCTGCACTGCCGGAACTAGAAGCACAAGCACTTCACTTCACTTGCAATAACATCTGCTAACCATGTCTGTGACAATACATTTTATTTGAAATTCCACAAAATAACTTTTAAGGCACACCTATTTAATTGAGATGCATTCCAGGTGACTACCTCCATGGAGCTGGTTGAGAGAATGCCAGTGTGCAAAGCTGTCAAAGGCAAAGGGTGGCTATTTAAAAAATCTGAAATATAAAATATAGTTTGATAAATCTTTTTTTTGGTTACTACATGATTCCATATGTGAAATTTCATTATTTTGATGTCTTCACTATTTTTCTACAATGTAGAAAATTGTCCAAATAAAGAAGAACCCTTGAATGAGTAGGCCTGTCCAAGGTTGACTGGTACTGTATGTAAATGTGATCTTGCAGGTAATTTAAAAAAAAATGTATTTGCTAAAATTTCTAAACATATTTTTGCTTTGTCATTACGGGGTATTGTGTGTAGATTATTGAGGGGGGGGGAAACTATTTAATCAATTTTAAAGCAAGGCTGTAACGAAACAAAATGTGGAAAAGGTCAAGGGCTCTGAATACTTTCCGAATGCATTGTACTTACTGTTGAGCAGTGGTAGGAAAAAGTACCCAATTGTCATACTTGAGTAGAAGTAAAAATACCTTAATAGAAAATGACTCAAGTAAAAGTCACCCAGTAAAATACTACTTGAGTAAAAGCAAAACAGATGACACCATTTTCTTGTTTTTTAAATCTATGGCTAGCCGGGGAACAGTCCAACACTAAGACATCTTTACAAAAGTAGCATTTGTGTTTAGTGAGTCCGCCAGATCAGAGGAAGTAGGGAGGACCAGGGATGTTCTCTTGATAAGTGCGTGAATTTGACAATTTTCCTGTCCTGCCAAGCATTAAAAATGTAACTAGTACTCTAGGGTGTCAGGAAAAATGTATGGAGTATTTTCTTTAGGAATGTAGTGAAGTAAAAGTTAAATAGTAAAGTACAGATGCCCCAAAAAACGAGTAGTGCTTGAAAGTATTTTTACTTAAGTACTTTACACCACTGCTGTTGGGGATACATTTATTTTTTATATACAGTACACCTGTCAGTCACCACCGATATAGTATTCTGTACTGGTATGTTAACCACTCTTCATATCCACTAACTTAGCCAACAGGTCAGTTTTTACCTTACCTGTTGCCTCACCATCTCAATTCTATGACCCTGATTGTTGAGGTAGATATGGCTGACAAGGTCTTCTCCACTAGAATCCGATTTCCCCCCTCTCCCAACCTTTACACTCTGAATCAATTGGTCCTGCGCATTAGTTTCCCCTTGCCAGGAGTAATATTCATCAATGTCTTCAGTGCCTTTTTGTTGTTTGTCTCATGTCTCCGTTACTCCCCTCATCTGAATTAAACCCAATGAGATGTTTGTTTGCCTCACATAATGGAGCGTCCTTTCAAGGATCGGCAATTAATGTGTTTTTGCTGCTTAGTCGGCGCTAAATGCAAGGCCCTGACCTCTGTTTCTGGAAGCCCCATATGTGATCAGAGTGCTCAGTTTCTCTGTCCTTTTTAAATGAGCCTGTAACAAATGGCTTTCTCCTGTCTCGTTGGTTTTAATCAAGAATTGGCCTCTTTGTGGATTGCGATGGGGTAGCAATGCTAATGGTAGAGCATTTACTTGATGTCCACAGTAATAATGGCTATCTTTCTGCTGGCTGGGCCTTTTCTCTGTGCGTATCATCAGTCATAAATCTACTGTTGGCGTGTGTCTGCAGTCACAAATCTAACTACCGCATGTCCGCTTTCACCCAAGCCCTTTTAATTGATCCTGGATCAATGGCTCATCTCTGTGATTTGCAGATATTTCAGAGCAAAGTGTAATGGGGGTTTTGAGCAGGAGTGTGAATATTGACATTGCCATTCCCCTGCTGTACAACTGACGTCAGTCTTCTCTAAATGGATGTAATTACCTGTTCAGAACCTGTATTACATATCGTGTCAAAGTAGAAGTGCTGATCTAGGATCGGGTTCCCTCCTGACGTATTCATAATCTGAAGGGCAAAGCAGGTCCTAAATCAGTACTCCTACTCTGAGACACTTTGTTGAATACAGAGCTCTACACCACATGGTTCCTAAAACCGAAACTGGAGTGATGTGTCAACAATATGATAGTTTCCCAAATGGCTACCTTTTATAGTGCACTGCTTTTGACAAGAGCCCAATGGACCCTGGTCAAAAGCAGTGCCTCTAAGGGAATAGGGTGCCATTTCAGACACAGACTGTGTCCCACTTATCTCCTCTTACATCTAAGTACTCCACATGCTCTCCTCCACCTCAACACTTTTCCAGTCAGATCTGTGTGTGTGTGTAAACGTCTGATTAAATTCTGTAGCCTAATCTCAGCGAGCTATCTGACCAAACCTGCATGTGACTGCTGCTGTTAACACCTACACACACTCGCCTGGCTCAGAGGGAAACCGACATGGACACTTTGGTTGAGGACAATAGAATCTGCTACGTGGGCAGACAGTGAGTGTAAAAATCAACATGTCTTGATTTTCTTTGAGTACAGGACCATTGTTTTAGTCCAGAGCCATATATTTACATATAGCTCTGCTGGACTTAAAGCTCTCATGGATGATGTTGATTTAAGGAGCTGGCTGTTGAAAATGCATCTTGACCGCGCTATCACCAAGTGGCCTATAAATGGGATAGTAAATGAAAATCGGCATCACTTCCACCCACTCTGTTTGTGTTGGGAAACTCACTGGAGTCATTTTGCACTGTGGTTATTGCTTGTGTGCATAAAGACCCAAGGCATCATTAAAATCCACTAGCTTCACCCCCCTACCCCAGCAGCCTCCTACTGTGTGTCTACATTAGAGGTCGACCGATTAATCGGAATGGGCGATTAGTTAGGGCAGATTTTAAGTTTTCATAACCATTCGGAAATCGGTATTTTTGGACACCGATTTGGACGATTTTTTAAATGTTATTTAACTAGGCAAGTCCGTTAAGAACACATTCTTATTTTCAATGACGGCCTAGGAACGGTGGGGTAACTGCCGACAGATTTTTACCTTGTCAGCTCGGGGATTCAATCTTGCAACCTTCCGGTTAACTAGTCCAACGCTCTAACCACCTGCTTTACATTGCACTCCACGAGGAGCCTGCCTATTACGCGAATGCAGTAAAAAGCCAAGGTAAGTTGCTAGCTAGCATTAAACTTATCTTATAAATAACAATCAATCATAATCACTAGTGAACTACACATGGCTGATGATATTACTAGTTTTTCTAGCGTTTCCTGCGTTGCATATAATCGATGCGGTGCGCATTTGCGAAAAAGGACTGTCGTTGCTCCAACGTGTACCTAATCATAAACATCAATGCCTTTCTTAAAATCAATACACAAGTATATATTTTTAAACCTGCATATTTAGTTAATTGTTGTCTGCTAACACCAATTTATTTTAACTAGGGAAAATGTGTCACTTCTCTTGCAACAGAGTCAGGGTATATGCAGCAGTTTGGGCCGCCTGGCTCGTTGCGAACTGTGTGAAGACTATTTCTTCCTAACAAAGACAGCCAACTTTGCCAAATGGGGGATGATTTAACAAAAGCGCATTTGTGAAAAAAGCACAATCGTTGCACGACTGTACCGAACCATAAACATCCATGCCTTATTAAAATCAATACACAAGTATATATTTTTAAACCTGCATATTTAGCTAAAAGAAATCCAGGATATTAACCAGGTAAAATTGTCACTTCTCTTGCGTTCATTGCACGCAGAGTCAGGGTATATGCAACAGTTTGGGCCGCCTGACTCGTTGCGAACTAATTTGCCAGAATTTTATGTAATTATGACATAACATTAAAGGTTGTGCAATGTAACAGGAATATTTAGACTTATGGATGCCACCCGTTAGATAGAATACGGAACGGTTCCGTATTTCACTGAAAGAATAAACGTTTTGTTTTCAAGATTATATTTTCCGAATTCGACCATATTAATGACCTAAGGCTCGTATTTCTGTGTGTTATTATGTTATAATTAAGTCTATGATTTGATAGCGCAGTCTGACTGAGCGATGGTAGGCACCAGCAGGCTCGTAAGTATTCATTCAAACAGCACTTCCGTGCGTTTTGCCAGCAGCTCTTCGCAATGCTTCAAGCATTGCGCTGTTTATGACTTCAAGCCTATCAACTCCCGAGATTAGGCTGGTGTAACCGATGTGAAATGGTTAGCTAGTTAGCGGGGTGCACGCTAATAGCGTTTCAAATGTCACTCGCTCTGAGACTTGGAGTAGTTGTTCCCCTAGCTCTGCATGGGTAACGCTGCTTCGAGGGTGGCTGTTGTCGACGTGCTCCTGGTTCGAGCCCAGGTAGGAGCGAGGAGAGGGACGGAAGCTATACTGTTACATTGGCAATACTAAAGTGCCTATAAGAACATCCAATAGTCAAAGGTATATGAAATACAAATCGTATAGAGAGAAATAGTCCAATAATTATTATAATAACTACAACCTAAAACTTCTTAACTGGGAATATTGAAGACTCATGTTAAATGGAGCTACCAGCTTTCACATGTTCTCTTGTTCTGAGCAAGGAACTTAAACGTTAGCTTTTTTACATGGCACATATTGTACTTTTACTTTCTTCTCCAACACTTTGTTTTTGCATTATTTAAACCAAATTGAACATGTTTCATTATTTATTTGAGGCTAAATCGATTTTATTGATGTATTATATTAAGTTAAAATAAAAGTGTTCAGTATTGTTGTAATTGTCATTCTTACAAATACATTTTAAAAATCCGACAGACTTAATCGGTATCGGCGTTTTTTGGTCCTCCAATAATCAATATCAGCGTTGAAAATCTGTCGACCTCTAGTCTGTGTGTGGCAGCCTCTTCCTCTCCTTAAACTGCAATCGCTCCACCCTGTGTGTGTGTGTACAGCGCATCAGCCTAAAGCTCTCTTGCTCAGTGCTATCTGCTAGACCTTCTAGGCAGAGTTGCAAAGAAAAGGCATATCTCAGGCTGGCCAATAAAAAGAAAAGATTAAGATGGGCAATAGAACTCAGACGCTGAACAGAAGAACTCTGCCTAGAAGGCCAGCATCCCTGAGTCGCCTCTTCACTGTTGACATTGAGACTGGTGTTTTGCGTGTACTATTTAATGTTACGTTACAGCCTTTATTCTAAAATGTATTAAATAAAACACACCCCACTTTGACAAAGCAAAAACAGTTTTTTTGAAATGTTTGCCAATTACATATCTGAAATACGTTATTTATGTAAGTATTCAGATCCTTTGCTATGAGACTCGAAAATGAGCTCAGGTGCATCCTGTTTCCATTGATCATCCTTGAGATGCTTCCACCCATGGTAAATTAAATTGATTGTACATGATTTGGAAAGACACACACACACACCTGTCATTTCTGCAGCATTGAAGGTCCCCAAAGACACAATGGTCTCATCATTCTTAAAAGGAAGAAGTTTGGGACCACCAAGACTCATCCGAGAGCTGTCCACCTGGCCAAACTGAGCAATCAGGGGAGAAAGGCCTTGGTCAGGGAGGTAACCAATAACCCGATGGTGACTCTGACTGAGCTCTAGTGTTCCTCTGTGGACATGGGGAGAAACTTGCAGAAGTGCAACCATCGCTGCATCACTCCACCAAATCAGGCCTTTATGGTAGAGTAGCCAGACGAAGCCAGTCCTCAGTAAGAGGCACATGACAGCCCGCTTGGAGTTTGCCAAAAGTCACCTAAACTTTGACCATGAGAAACAAGATTATCTGGTCTGATGAAACCAAGATTGAACTCTTTAGCCTGAATGCCAAGCTTCACTTCTGGAGGAAACCTGGCAATATCCCTACGGAGAAGCATGGTGGAGAAGCATGGTGGTGGCAGCATGATGTGGGGATGTTTTTCAGTGGCAGGGACTGGGAGACTGGGAAGATCGAGGCAAAGATGAACAGAGCAAAGTACAGAGAGATCCTTGATGAAAACCTGCTCCAGAGCGCTCAGGACCTCAGACTGGGGCGAAAGTTCACCTTCCAACAGGACAACGACCCTAAGCATACAGCCAAGACAACGCAGGAGTGGCTTCAGAACAAGTCTCTGAATGTCCTTGAGCGGCCCAATTAACAAGTGGGCCTTCTTAAAAGTTCATTTCTGGAATTTCTTTCCTTAATGTGTTGGAACCAATCAGTTGTGTTGTGACAAGGTAGGGGGGTACACAGAAGGATGTCTTTTACCAAATAGGACTAATTCCATATTATGGCAAGAACAGCTCAAATAAGCAAAGAGAATCGACAGTCTATCATTACTTTAAGACATGAAGGTCAGTCAATACGGAAAATTTCAATAACTTTGAAAGTTTTTTCAAGTGCAGTTGCAAAAACCATCAAGCGCTATGATGAAACTGGCTCTAAGGAGGACCGCCACAGGAAAGGAAGACCCAGAGTTACCTCTGCTGCAGAGGATAAGTTCATTAGAGTTACCAGCCTCAGAAATTGCAGACCAAATAAATGCTTCACAGGAGAAGTAACAGACGCATCTCAGAATTAACTGTTCAGAGGAGACTGTGTAAATCGGGCCTTCATGGTCAAATTACTGCAAAGAAACCACTGCTAAGGGACACCAATAATAAGAAGAGACTTGCTTGTGCCTTGAAACACGAGCAATGGACATTAGACCGGTGGAAATTTGTCCTTTTAGTCTGAGTCCAAATTGGAGATTTTTGGTTCCAACCGCCGTGTCTTTGTGAGACACGTTGTGGGTGAGCGGATGATCTCCGCATGTGTATTTCCCACCGTAAAGCATGGAGGAGATGGTGTTATGGTGTGGGGGTGCTTTGCTGGTGACACTGTCTTAGCCCTGACCAGGAGGGAGGCGTGCTCAGGGCTTGGTTTGCATCCCTCCTGGAGAGGGCGTCCGCATTGCCGTGCTGGGCCCCCGACCTGTAGATGACAGAGAAAGAGAATCGCTATAAGGAAAGGAACCAGGGGTGACACTGTCATTCGTGTCCTTACCTCTTGCCACCCACACAAGGGGGGGCATGGTCAGTGATCAGGGTGAACTTCCTCTCGAGGAGGTAATACATGAGGGTGTCCAGCGCCCACCTCACGGCGAGGCACTCCTTCTCGACAATCAAGGAGCATCCTGCTGACATACATGATGAGGTGCTCCTCGCCTTCCTGCTCTTGGGACAAGACAGCCCCTACCACTGTGTCAGACGCGTCTGTCTGGACCAGGAGGTGTTTTGAGAAGTCCAAGGTGACGAGTACCGGGTACGAACATAATGGAACTCCGCCTCGGTGCGATGGACGGAAGACACAGTCTGGGGTAGACGTGCCTTCATTAGGTCTGTGAAGGGAGAAGCTATTGCGGCAAAGTTCGGTACAAATCGACTGTAGTAGCCTGCCAACCCCAGGAACGACTTAACCTGCCTCTTGGTTCGGGGGACCAGCCATTCCCTAATGGCAGCGTTTTTTTCCCCTCTTGCGGCTTCACATTTCCCTTTCCGATTTGATAACCTAGGGACTCCAGCTCGGCGTAGCCCAGCTGTCACTTGTGGGGGTTTGCGGTTAACCCTGCATCCCTTAGCGCATCCACCACTGCCTGTAACCTACAGAGATGGGACTCCCAACTGTCACTGTGCACGATTGTCATCCAAATAAGCAGTAGCGTACTCACAGTGCGGGCGCAGGACGGGGTCCATGAGTTGCTGAAAGATTGCTGGGGCCCCGTGGAGCCCGAAAGGAAGAACCCGGTAGTGGTATAGCCCCCTGGAGTGGAGAAGGCCGTCTTCTACCGGGAGGCCGCTGCCAGCGGAACCTGCCAGTACCCCTTCATTAGGTCCAGGGTGCTGACGTATCTTTCCTTCCTCAAGCGGTCGATCAGTTCGTCCACCCAGGGCATGGGTTAGGCGTTGAATTTACTGACCTCGTTCAGGCCCCGAAAGTCATTGCAGAAGCGGACGGTTCCGTCCGGTTTCGGTACCAGCACTATAGGGCTAGACCACTCACTGTGACTCCTCCAGTACCTCCATCTCTAGCATTGTCGTCACTTCCCGCTTGACCGCTGCCCTCCGGGCTTCTGGTATCCGGTATGGCCGTTTAGTCCCTTTTTCACTCAGACGTGTGTGGATATGATGTTCCACGAGATCCGTGGGCCCCGGCACCTCGTAGAACACGGACGTATTCCGCTGGATCAACTTTCTGAGCTCTTGTCGTTGGATCGGGCTGAGGTCTTCCCTTATGGCAACTTCGACTGAGGGCGGGTTCTGCTGTGGCCGGGTCCACATTACGCACAGCGCCTCTCGTGTGTGTCCCTTCTTCAGTAAGTTATCATGGTGAAGCTTATAATTGACGTCGCCTACCCACTCAACGATGTCATAGGGCCCATGCCACGTAGCCAGGAATTTGCTCTCCGTTGTGGGGATCAGCACCAAGACCTTCTCACCCGGGTGGAACTCACGTGGTTGGGCCCCCCGGTTGTATACTTGCTCCTGGGCGTGTTGCGCCTGGGCCATGTGTTCCCTCACCACTGGCCAAATCGCCATCATCCTCTCCCTCATCTCCACCACACTGTGCAGGGGGATTGGTTGCTCTTCTCAGACCTCATTGGATAGGTCCAGCTGTCCACGGGGCTGATGGCCATACAGGAGCTCAAAGTCGGAGAACCCAGTGGACGCTTGGGGTACCTCGTGCACCGAGAACATCAGGTGGGGTATCAGCTGGTCCCAGTTCCTCCCGTCTCTCGATGACCTTCTTCAGCATCTGCTTTATGGTCTTATTGAAGTGTTCGACTAGCCCGTCTGTTTGTACACACTGGTCCTCACCGGTTTGATTCGTAATAGATTGCAGACTTTCATTACATGCGACATGAATGCAGTGCACTGGTCAGTCAGAATTTCCCGCGGAATACCCACCCGGCTGAATAAATGGAAATGCTCCCGTGCGATACCTTTTGCTGCCGCCATGCGTAACGGGATCGCCTCAGGATACCGCGTGGTAATCCACAATTACCAGGATGTATTGATGTCCCCTCGTGGTCTTCACCAACGGACCCACTGCTCAAACGTCACCCCTTTAATGGGCAAGGGAACCGAAGGGTTTCTATAATGTGCCCTCAGAGCTGTGATCTGGCACTCTGGGCAGGTACGGCAGTAGTCCTCCAAGGCGTGCTTGACTCTGGGCCAGTGGAACCGATTCCCGATCTGCTCCCTGGTTTTCTCCATCTGCTAGACAGTCCTAACATACAGGGTGGGTATGGGTAACAACTCTTTTGTCTCCCCTTTGTGCTTAACTACCTGTTACAATAAATTATGCTTGATGGCGAAGTTGGGGTAGCGTCACTCATTTACCCCAGGTAACAGCATGCCATCCACCACAATCACCTGGCCCCTCACGTTCTGGAGGTTGGGGTCTTCTAACTGGGCCATGCCGAACTGACCCGTGAGACTTTCCCGTGTCAGGAGGTCCGTCTGGTGCCTCCACCTCCATAAAGTGGAGCCTGAGGTCCTCCTCAGACGATGGCTCGCTTCCCGGCGCAATCTCGTCTCCCTCGTCTGGGTTCAACTCGGGGCCCAGTGGACACCTCTCGCTGCTGGGCGTGGGTTGTGCAGGCGACCGTCCTTTTTCCTCTCCTTCCTACCTCACGTGCGCACCTCCCCAGGTCCCTCCACAGTGCCTGGAAAAGAGGGCAATCTCTACCGAGGAGAATGGGCACGGGCAGGTTAGGAGCAGCCCCCAAGCGCATCTGGCACTCCCCCCTTGGGGTGGTTATCCGCACCGGCACAGTTGGGTACCTCTTTGTGTCCCCGTGTACACAGGACACTCATCTCCTCGTCCCCCTGTTCGTCTTTCCCCTCTCATGTGAGCCACTGTGGGTGGGCTAGGGTCACCATGCTGCCGGAGTCCAGTAGAGCACTGGTGTTGATGCCATCGATTCATACAAGAATAATGGGAGGGACTGTCTCGGTGTGCGCCCAACAGGTAACAAAACTCGCCATCCGGGTTACCCCGGAGCTGGGGAATGCAGAACTGATTCTGGCTAGACTCCTGAGCCATCCCAGCCTTCAACTGCGCTACCTCCTCTACCAGTCTGAGGTTTTGTTGGTGCTGCTCCTCCAGTGCTTGCTCCTGGAGAGCCTGTTGTTTCTGCTGGCTAAGGATAAACTGAGCCACCAGTTCCTCTGTACACTTGACCCCACGGCACCCAAAGCTACTTGCCTGCATTCTCCACCGTATGTGGTAAACCGTGGGGTGTTGGGTTGAGCGTGCAGAGATTAACACAGAGGGGGAGGTTCTACTCAGTAAACACAACTTTACTAGGCAATACAATAAACATACCGAAATCACGTAGCTTTGGCTCGGTCCTTCTTCTCAGCTTCTGCTATGTGTCTGTCTCTCTGTTCTCTCCCGCAGTGTGCCACGGTGCTCCCTTTATGTGGCCTCCACATTACCTCTACTTGGAGCCATCCGTGTCGGGGTGCCCAGCCTGTGTACTCCCAGCAGAGGGAGCCAACGTCGATACCACATAGTGGGCACCTGTGTACTCCCAGCATAAATATTATAATTTTTTTTCCAGAAGTTACTGTGATTGCAGCAAATCATGAAGCTTGTTCCATTTATGATGACACTTTCTTAATGATTTGTTTGTAAACAGACCGCTTGAAAACTCTCCTTTATTAGCAACTCACAGACACGTACCTGAGAACCTTTGTACCACACAGTACAAAATCAGGCATCCTTGATAGAGTGATGATCATTGCATTTGTCATTTGCGGTGACTGATTTTCCTCTCAAATGATTTTCCTGCACATCAGGAGTCATCTTTGTGTCCCAAATGGTAACCTATTCCCTATGTAGTTCACTACTTTTGACAAGGGACCATTGGGCTCTGGTCAAAAGTAGTTCACTATATAGGAAATAGAGTCCCATTTGAGAAGCAGATTTCTCTCTGTGAATCACAAGGGCTTTGGTTATTATGCGACAAGCAATTGTCAAGAAGGCAGACAGTATAGATGCTTGCTGTGACAAAGGAATTACAAAGCAGTGCCAATCCAGCTGTCACCAAAACCAAAATATATCTATTACCAATTGAATAAAACACAGCGCTCTGTAGGTGTCATGTAACCAAACGGATAATATATATATATATATATATACAGTATATAAATAAAACAGGTTGTTGGAAGCATATGATTAAGAAAATGAGAGATTTTTATTTTATTTTAAATGAGCTGTTTTACATCCATGGCCTAGTGGACCATTTTGTAAACGTGACGGACCATATTTTCCTCTTGTTAAAGTAACATAGAGGCACCTCTTTCCAATGTGCTGCTAGGGTTCAGATGGTAGATATCAACAGGTGCAGGTCAACGGGCACAGAGATAAAGCCAGAGATTTGAGAATGTCTATGGTTACATGTCAGTTCTGATAGCTTCCAACATTCCAGAGAAAATGTCTCCCTCCCTCACCACTCCCTGTTCTCCACCCTCCTCTCTCTGTCTATCTCCGTCTCTTTCTAAGTAGCTGTATGTGGGTAATGTTTCTGACATTTTCGGACTACTAAACAACTCTTGATTTAGAACCATGGAGAGTTAACGCAAGTCGCAAAGAAAACAATATGAGTTGCCTCCACTATTCCAGCACCATTTCAACATCATCAAATCACCTATGCTTAGTCTAATGCAGTGACAACTAAAAGATGCCAAAAGTACTTTTGTCCAACATAAGCTAAATATGATGTGGCTGGCCATGGTTCTGATTTCTGTGTGCGTTCATGCAAGTAGAAAAAAACATGTTGACTCACCCTACTTGCAGAGAATACAGAGAATACAATGCCATCTTTCATGTTGGCAAAACAGTCTCTGACTCTGTCATACAGTGCACGCTTTTAGTTTTTGTTGTCCTAGGTTACCTGGCTAAAGTGCCTGCTTGCTGGACTAACTTCCTTTTTATGGGCAACAATAAGACAGCTAGTTAACATTAGCCTACTACATCTAGCTACATATTGAACTTCCATCTCAGGCCAGGGGCACAACAATGTATGAATTTATGGTTGGATCAAAATCGCCTTTATCATTGGCCAGTATGGAGAATTAAGTGTACCACATGTCCAAATCTGTATCTCCATCCATGGCTAATTTTGGAAGGGGCAAATTTTAACTAGCTAGCTAGCCACCGGAGGACAATGACACAACGAGATGCAACAATTCAAGTTTCCCTTGACACTTTATCTTGGTGCACCAGGACCATTCAAAGTTGAGTTCATTCAGTTTAGCCCAACACTGCTTGGATATTATTTGATACTTTTTTATCAACGGAGGCTTTGCATTCAATGCTACAGGGGGCAACAATGTCCTCCTAATTTTGACCAGACAGAATCAGATAGATGGGCTACACATACAGAGACAGAGGGGCGCTGTTTCGCCCGCTCGAATGCTTTCTCCGGTGAAATACATTCAGCCTCTTGTAAATTGAAGGGAAATTCGGAAACACAGAGAGACGAACAATAATAAAAAAAAATCTCTCTCTTGGTACATTTTTTGGGGGGAAGCCTGGCTTCCCTTGGCATCCATGAATACACACCACTGCTCTCTCTATCTGTCTGTGTGTGTGTCTCTCTAACCCTAGTCTCACTACGAAATATGAAGGAGAGTCTGAGGAGCTAGGTGGCGAAAGAGAATTCTACTTTTCAATTCACATTACAACCTTGCCTTACCTTTCGTTGTGACTGGAAACAAAACATTCTTGGTCCAAATCTCAAATTGTCCATAAGTATCACAGTAGCCTCTACTAGCCAGTAAGCTACAAACTATTCAACAATGACAAACTTTTCATATTACATATGAAACATAACATATTAGCAGCATGTCTTCATCAGGTAAGGTTAGCCTATCAAAAATGAACGATTAACCCTCTTATCTGAATATAAAAGTACAGGCCTACCTTACAACATTATAACAAACCAGGCTTCATTTTTATTAATATCATGCAAGTCTTTACATGTGGTAAAAGCAAATTGCGACTGAAAATGTGGGTAAAAGTGAAAGTTGATACCCGCCACCCAAAACATAAAATAAAATTCCTCATGATTTGTCAACATGCACAATTACTCTGCTTCTAATCCAAACTAAGCTAGGAGGGTTATTAAAATACTGATTGAAACATGTTCTCAGAACATTAAAAACTCCTAAGAAAACCATTCAGGGAACCATAGTAAAACATTCACAGTACTGATGGGGTCAAATTGGGGTCATGATAGGGGCTGCACCAAATGTTTGATGTATTATAATAATTGATTATTCTTATGTTGTATTAATAGAATGGGAGGGGCTATGGGACCCCTCCTCCTCTACATGTATAGGGTCCTAGACTAAAGATTAACAATACATATATTCATTGTAAGGTTTTAGAATTGTTCCAATCTTTTCTAAGTCTCTGCCTCTTATAAAGAAATGGGGTCTGTGAGAAAGCATTACAAAGATGAACAAAGAGCCCTGCAGGGGAGTAGAAGAGATAAGAGGCTAGTCAGACATACCTCTATAAATCAACTTGTGGGAGTGGACATTTACTGCTGAGGCCTGGAACTATTGTATCTCTTTCAAGTTAGTTTAGCTGTGTATGCATGGGTTTGGCCTGAGGAGTAGCAGGTAATGATGTATGCAGTGACATCACAGGGGGTTGACTACAAGCATGATAAAAGCAACTTGGACTTTTCCTATAGGGCAGAACTCATGAGAGACATCAGTTGTATGTGTGATGTTTGATCTTTGACTTCTGTCTACAGCTGTATTTTGATTAAAATTGTTATGATATATAAGTGCACATTTTGAGTGTTTCTTATTTGTTAAGTAAATAAAGCGGAGCACAGAAAAACGGAACCAACAGTACCTACCTACAATCTAAAAAATGTTTTCCCAGAACAAGCAATGTTCACTTTTGTTCTCAGAATGTTTAAAAAACGTTTTTATTTACCGGCCAGGAAATGTATGGCTTCGTTCCCAGAACCAATGGGAAACCAAAAACATACTCTCCCACAACTTCCAAGGAACCAAATGTGCTAGCTGGGAAGGACTACACAATGCAACCCTGCATACTGCGAGCTCAGCCCTGTTAGTTTTCGTTCAATCGCAGAAATCTGGAACCAACAGCTTCTACCCCCAAGCCATAAGACTTCTAAATAAGACTGATAAATAGTTAATCAAATGGCTACCCGGACTACCTGCATTGACCCTTTTTTGCACTAACTCTCTTGCACTGACTCTATGCACACAAATTGGACTCTACCCACACACTCGCACATAATTACGCTGACACCCCGACACACACATAACATACAGTACGCCTACTGACGACACACACACACTTTCACCCACATGCTGCTACTGTCTTATCTATCCTGTTGCCTAGTCACTTTACCGATACCTATATGTGCAGTACATGGCTACCGCAATTGCCTCGTACCCCTCAACATCAACTCGGTGCTGGTACTCCTTGTATATAGCCATGCTATTTTCCACTCCCTATATATAGCCATGTTATTCAATGTATTTATTTTTCATGTCACTATTTTAATGTTTTAATTAATACAACTCTGCATTGTTGAAAAAGTAAGCGTTTCAGTGTTAGTCTACACCTGTTATCTACGAAGCATGTGACAATTTCATTTGGATTTGATTTGTCTGTGTAAACGGTTTTAATGTTTTCATCCCTAGGGCCAGAAGTTTTTCCAGGAGTTTTTTTTTTTTTTAACCTTATGACCTGATTAGAAAGAATATCTAGTCCCATCATAGCCCATATAAAACATTTTTTTTTACAACTGATGTATTACAATGGCCCTAGGAAAACCATATCCTATTTCTATGATCTACATTTGACATGACATTTCAGCTGTTTCAAAAACATTCCTCTGCTATTACCATTTATACTGTAGGAGTGTTGGCTCAACGAGACAATTCTGTTCACACTGCCCTGCTTCAAGGGGAGCAACTGTTGGGCGAGTGTCATGCGCTACTTCCAGAGGTAGTGGTCGAGACGTAGCAAGTACGCACGTTTACATTTGAGTAATAGAAAAGCTGACGGTATTTTTACGGAAAGTTTAAGTGTGAAGAGGCTCTAAATCAAAGAGAAATGCCTAATGATAATCAACAAGTTTAATGTCTACTATCAAGTACTATGCCTTGCACCTTGTCGGAGCCAATACATGTGCAGTGTTTTCACATTCGCCATCTATTTTGAGACAGTTAATTTTTGTTAGATATAAAAACAATCGTCTTTAGATTCTAATGGAAGTTGGTGGTATGTTGTGCGAAACCCAAGCGTTACATTTCTGTAGCGTCCATTGAGTGGGAGTCTATTCTCTTAGTGTGACTATATTCATTTGCATATTTTATTTTATATTTAAAGCCTACTCAAGAGCTTGGCTTGGTTTATAATAACATGTCACTATGTCACCATTTAATAATGAAAACAAAAACAACTCATTGAGGAGAGGATAGAGATCTGAGAAAAGTCAGAAGAGGACAGAGTTCACGTTTGGTTGCTTGGCAGCAGAATAGAATGTTGGTACCTGTATACAGTATTCTTTTTAAATAAATAAATACATGTAGAAAACTCTGCCATAGTACATGTCGTGGCATTCAGAATAGTTCTATTTGAAGAGGAAAATAAGGGTCTTTTGAACAAGGTTTTTGTCATTTCAAGGTTAGTACGTTTTCCAGAAAGCTATTTGTAAGATTTATGTTCGCAGGATATAGTAGGTAACTATTCTGTTCTCCTCATACTTTCATTTATTCAGAACTGTCTTAAACTGGGCATAAATTGACCAGTGATTTTACTAGTTAACCTCTACTCAGACATAGTCAGAGTTTTCCCTGACCATGTGACCTGACTCCTGGCCCTAGACATACTTCAGCTCGCAACGTTCCGGAGCATGCATGCCACTTTAAGAAATAACCTTAGCAATGACTTTGGGTCCTGTTGGAGAAAGTGAGATCACTATTGTTCTGATTTGATCTGATGGGACAGGGAGGGATATCTGGACAGCTTTCTTGTCACCAGGAACCCTGTGCACCCAAATGGAATCAGAATACCAACTCCTTTCCTCACCCTACCCCTCAGCGGCCACGTCTCAGCTTCTTCCATATATTATTCAGTAAGGCCAGGGGTGAGAGCAGGAGCGAGACTGTGGCAGTGTCCCAAATGGCACCCTATTCCCTATATTGCACTACTTTTGACCAGAGCCCCTGTCAAAAGTAATGCACTAAATAGGAAATAGGGTGCCATTGGGACATATACACTGTCATAGTGTTGAGGGATAGATGTTAGGTGGGTACAGATGTCTTTGATGACAGCCTCTCTCATGGAGTCATCAGTCTGAATGAGCTTGTACCAGCACATACTCATATTTGTGCACACACACACACACACACACACACACACACACACACACACACACACACACACACACACACACACACACACACACACACACACACACACACACACACACACACTTGCAGCTCTGCAGAAACCACAGGGGTCTTCAGGGGCCCTTCAGTAAAGGTCTCTCGCTTTTTGAAGACAGATTAGGTCTGGCCTTTTGGGAGGCGCAGGCATATGGAGTATGTTCTCTATAAATGTCCCTCAAAAGCCTGCGTCTGCTTTCAACATAGTGACAGACAGACAGGAAATCTGCCCTCTTTCACTCTTTTTTAATATAATAAAAGCAAGCTGATGACATAGGGCTTGATTCAGTTGAACCCATACAGTCGTGTCATATTAAAAAAGTAGCTATTTTTCACCAAAGTCACAGAGGGGTTTTGGGCTAACCTACTACTGCTACTACCAGGTACACTCCCTCTTTCTTTCTTTTTTAAGATGGCTTGTCGGATTGAATTCCAGCCTCAGTCAATGTATGTTATAAATGATAGTGTCATCATTTGAGATCATAGTACTGCATGACAGACAGGACTCTTTGTCATTGTTTACCATTAATCTCATAAATACGACCCTAGGCAACAGCAGTGACTAGGGTCTGGTGGATATGACATACTCCTTTGGTAACTTTGAGGAAAAGGTGGGTCCTCTTCAGACAGACGACTGTCCCAACAAATCATGAGGCAGACATGCAACAATGTCGCAATTCGAAACCAAAGTTTGTAGACAAAGCATTGGCAGTGATTTTAGTGAAGGTAATTGATGTAAACTAGCGGCAGGTAGCCTAGTGGTTAGAGCATTGGGCCAGTAACTGAAAGGTTGCTGGATCGAATCCCTGAGCTGACAAGGTAAAAATCTGTTGTTCCGCCCCTGAACAAGGCAGTTAACCCACTGTTCCCCGGTAGGCCGTCATTGCAAATAAGAATTTGTTCTTAACTGACTTGCCTTATTAAAGATTCAATAATGAAAATGTGGTGTGGGAATGCACACAGATACGGCAGTGACTTAGTTTCTCTTATGCCAAACTGATGTTCTATTATGTGCATACATGTATGCTGGAACATTGGATACCTTGTGGGAGGCAACCCGTCTGCCTATGGAGACTAGTTTACCATAGGGTCAAGCCTCTCTCTGAATGTCTCAAGCCTCTCTCGCTGAATGTCTCTGTGAGGGATGGCAGCGTCCAGGATAATCGATACACTCCTACACACTCTTATGTCAATGTCAACACCACCCTGCTTTACTAACAATGGATAGTAAAGGCGGAGGGGTGGGTGAAAGTAAAACGTCAACCACATCCTGCTTCAACTCTGGCTCCTAAACATTTCAACACTGGTGCTACTGACTGGAATAAAGTCCAACAGGATTTAAAACTCAACCAATTCATCCCCATCCCCAGTTTCAGTAACAGTTTACATTGACCTGGTTATCTAACCTTGTGACTGCTTTTAGAGTCAGTAGCTATTAGTTGTGTTCCCTTGTGTTTTAATGATATGTGTTGTATATATGTATTTAGCTTTTTTCTGGAGCTTTTAAGAAATGGCTGCTTTGTTATGTTGTCACCTTTCTGCTTTGCTGCACAGGTTATTGCCTTGTCTTGGACAGGTCGTTATTGTAAAAGAGAATGTGTTCTCAATGACTTACTTGGTTAAATAACGGGGGGAAAAATACCATGTAATTAAGTCAATAAATTGAGAGAAGTCTGCTAAATACAGCTAAATCACGGCCCTAGAAGACGTATTTAGGGACAATCTACACCCTCTCGTGGCTATTATATAGCTAATAGACGAGTGTGACACCATACTAACGACACTCTTCCTTCTTCAATGCTCCCCAGACACTGCATGAAACATTTCCCTTTCACATACTGCTATTAGCAGCTATTGACCTGGGGACATTTTCCTGGCTTTATTGAAGGGGAAAGAGGGAAAATGGACGTCATTAAAGCCCATTGATTGGGAGAATGTCTGCCTGTGTGAATGTGAGAGCAGGGTGTTGGTTGTCGAGGGCTGGTTGCTGACACTGCATTCCCTCAACCCTGATAGGTGATAATGGTTCCAGAACCCTCGTGACAGACAGGCTGAATGTCATCAGTTTGTTGCTTCCGTCCTGTCGGGGCGGGGTGAGTTGTGGCTCTTCTCCTCCTCCTCTGTTTGCTGTGACTGTCCTCCTCTCTTTCTGGTTGGTGCTACTGCTCCTCCTAGGGACCCATCCATCCCTGTGTCTCTCTTCCTCCTCCACCACCTCCTTCTTCCCGCCTCTTCCTCTTCTTCCTCCTCCCTCCCTGTACGCACTAATCTCTGCTCTTTCTCTCTGGCTGGTGCTCCTATAGGGGCCAACTCCCCCCCTGTGACTCCTCTTATCGTCCTCCCCTTCCTCCTCCCTTTCCTCCTCTTTCTCCTCGTCCCTCCCTGTACACCCTAGTGTCCGCTCCTTCTCTCTGGCTGGTGTCGCTCGACTCCAGGGCCTTGCCCGCTTACTGATGGTCCCCACTGGAGTAGTATGTAAACGGCTCTGCTCCCCGCAGGTGCATGCTCCCCGTATTCAGCATGTCACTCCCACCCTACCCCAGTCCTAATGACTGTGTTTGTGTGTGTCCTCGTCTGTCACTCCTGTCCCATTCCTAATGACTACATGTGACACTCACTCTCTCTCCTACATCAAATCAACATGCTGCATCATCCAGACACCGCCATCCTGCGTGCCCACACACACACACACACACACACACACACACACACACACACACACACACACACACACACACACACACACACACACACACACACACACACACACACACACACACACACACACACACACACACACACACACACACACACACACACACACACACACACACAGAGACACACAGAGACACACACACACACACACACACAGAGACACACACACACACTGCTGCCATCCCGCTGCTATGGTTACCAGATAATGGGAAGAGAAGTGTTGTGTGATGCGACAACACTGCTCCCTTCATTAGCTTTATTAAAATTGAGAGCGAAATTAACTCCAATTAGCTTTTCCAAGACCACACGCCAACCATTTAATGATATTATATGTCTCCCTCCTTTCCTTCACTTGTCAGGTAATTGTTTTTGCCTCTCCTCTCGGCTGTTCAAAGGCAATTTGGTGCACAGCTATGTCGGGGCTATTGCAGAAGGCAGTGTGTGTGCGTTTGTGTGCCTGCTTGTGAATGTGTGTGTTATACATTACAGGACCTCAGTTGTCGTGCACATCCCCTCTGTTATCAATGAGAGGTATTATTTCCTGCTTTGTTCAGGAAATGCATCTATTTGTTGTGGAATCAGGATGGAGGGCAGTTGTTACTTATTTGAAGCATCAAGACAATGTCTCTCCTCTCCCATCACGTCCTGTTATAGGCTGGCAGTCTGTGGTAGATGTTAGAAATGTAATGTCTTATGGAACCCCACATCTGTTGCCATTACAGTCTATTTTACAACCACTCTGCTCTGCCTCAGAATACAGTGCATTCAGAAAGTATTCAGACCCCTTGACTTTTTTTCATATTTTGTTACGATACAGCCTTATTCTAAAATAGATTCAATTGTATTTTTTCCCCTCATCTAATACCTCATTAAATTTATGCAGCATTGAAAGTCCCCAAGAACACAGGGGCCTCCATTATTCTTAAATGGAATAAGTTTGGAACTTCCTACAGCTGGACGCCCTGCCAAACTGAGCAATTGGGGGAGAAGGGCCTTGGTCAGGGAGGTGGCCAAGAACCCGATGGTCACTCTGACAGAGCTTTAGAGTTCTGCTGTGGAGATGGGATAACCTTCCAGAAGGACAACGATCTCTGCAGCACTCCACCAATCAGGCCTTCATGGTAAAGTGGCCAGACCACTCTTCAGTAAAAGGCACATGACAGCCTGCTTGGAGTTTGCCAAAAGGCACCTAACTCTCTGACTCTCAGACCATGAACTCTTTGTCCTGAATGCCAAGTGTCACGTCTGGAGGAAACCTAGCACCGTCCCTACGTTGAAGCATGGTGGTGGCAGCATCATGCTGTTGGGATGTTTTTCAGCGGGATGGACTGGGAGACTAGTCAGGATCGAGGCAGAGATGAACGGAGCAAAGTACAGAGAGATCCTTAATGAAAACCTGCTCCAGAGCGCTCAGGACCTCAGACTGCGGCGAAGTTTCACCTTCCAACATGACAACGACCATAAGCACACAGCCAAGTCAATGCAGGAGTGGCTTCGGTACAAGTCTCTGAATGTTCTTGAGTGGCCTAGCCAGAGCCCGGACTTGAAGCTGATCGAACATCTCTGGAGAGACCTGAAAATCGCTGTGCAGCAATGCTCTGCTCCTCAGCCAACCTGACAGAGCTTGAGAGGATTTGCAGAGAAGAATGGGAGAAACTCCCCAAATACAGGTGTGCCATACCCAAGAAAACTCAAGGCTGTAATTGTTGCCAAAGGAGCTTCAACAAGGTACTGAGTAAATGGTCTGAATACTTACACTACTGTTCAAAAGTTTGGGGTCACTTAGTTTTTGTTTTTGAAAGAAAACAATTTTTTATGTTCATTAAAATAACATCACATTGATCAGAAATACAGTGTAGACATTGTTAATGTTGTAAATGACTATTGTAGCTGGAAACGGCAGATTTTGTTTATGGAATATCTACATATGCGTACAGAGGCCCATTATCAGCAACCATTACTCCTGTGTTCCAATAGCAGGTTTTGTTAGGTATTCCAAGTTTATAATTTTAAAAGGCTAATTAATCATTTGAAAACCCAACAGGACAAGTACATTAGAGTGTTTAGTTTGAGAAACACACCTCACAAGTCCTCAACTGGCAGCTTCATTAAATAGTACCCGCAAAACACCAGTCTCAACTTCAACAGTGAAGAGGCGACTACGGGATGCTGGTCTTCTAAGCAGAGTTGCAAAGAAAAAGCCATATTTTAAAATATTTTTATTTCACCTTTATTCAATCAGGTAGGCCAGTTGAGAACAAGTTCTCATTTACAACTGCGACCTGGCCAAGATAAAGCAAAGCAGTGCTACAAAAACAACAACACAGAGTTACACATAAACAAACTTAAAGTCAATAACACATCAGAAAAAAATATTTAAAAATCTATGTACAGTGTGTGCAAATGTAGAAGAGTATGGAGATAGGCAATAGTGGCAAAATAATTACAATTTAGCATTAATACTGGAGTGATAGATGTGCAGATGATGATGTGCAAGTAGAGATAGTGGGTGCAAAAGAGCAAGAGCGTAAGTAGTAATATGGGGATGAGTTAGTTGGATGTTCTATTTACAGATTGGCTGTGTACAGGTACAGTGATTGATAAGCTGCTCTGACAGCTGATGCTTAAAGTTAGAGAGGGAGATATAAGACTCCAGCTTCAGTGATTTTTGCAATTCGTTCCAGTCATTGGCAGCAGAGAACTGGAAGGAAAGGTGGCAAAATAAGCTGTTGGCTTTGGGGATGACCAGTGAAATAAACCTGTTGGAGTGTGTGCTACAGGTGGGTGTTGCCATGGTGACCAGTGAGCTGAGATAAGGTGGGGCTTTACCTAGCAAAGACTTATAGATGACCTGGAGCCAGTGGGTTTGGCGACGAATATGTAGTGAGGGCCAGCCAACGAGAGCATACAGGTCGCAGTGGTGGATAGTATATGGAGCTTTGCTGACAAAACGGATGGCACAGTGATAGACTACATCCAGTTTGCTGAGTAGAGTGTTGGAGGCTATTTTGTAAATGACATTGCCGAAGTCAAGGATCGGTAGGATAGTCCGTTTTACGAGGGTATGTTTGGCAACATGAGTGAAGGACGCTTTGTTGTGAAATAGGAAGCCAATTCTAGATTTAATTTTGGATTGGAGATGCTTAATGTGAGTCTGGAAGGAGAGTTTACAGTCTAACCAGGCACCTAAGTATTTGTAGTTTTCCTCATATTCTATGTCAGAACCGTCCAGAGTAGAGGTCGACCGATTATGATTTTTCAACGCCGATTGTAACGGTCCTGACCTGTTTTCTGTTGTTTTTGTATGTGTTTATGGTCAGGGCGTGTGTTTTGGGTGGGCAGTCTATGTTTTCTGTTTCTATGTTGGTTTTGGGTTGCCTGGTATGGCTGTTAATTAGAGGCAGGTGTTTTGCGTTTTCCTCTAATTGAGAGTCATATTTAGGTAGGGTGTTCTCACTGTTTGTTTGTGGGTGATTGTCTTCCGTATCTGTGTTATGTTTTGCACCATACGGGACTGTTCGGTTGTTCGTTCGTTTTGATGTAGTCTGTTCCTGTCCGTGAGTTTTATGTTAGTTATGTAAGTTCATGTTCAGGTTTTTTCGTCTACGTCGTTTTCTTGTTTTGTAATTTTGAAAGTGTTTGTTTTCGTGTTGCCATCGTGTCAAATAAAGAGATGGCTTATTTCCCAAATGCTGCGTATTGGTCCACTGATCCTTCTCTCCTCTCCTCGTCCGAGGATGAGGAGAACGACAGCCCTTACAGAATCACCCACCACGCTAGGACCAAGCGGCAAGGGAAAACTCAACGGAGTAAGGGACAGGAAAAGAAGGAGCAATGGACATGGGACGATATATTGGATGGAAAGGGTTGCTACACATGGGAGGAGATCCTGGCTGGTAGGGATCGCCTCCCATGGGAACAGCTGGAGGCACTGAGGAGAGCAGAGGCTACCGGAGAGAGGAACCGGAGTTATGAGGGAACGCGTCTGGCACGGAAGCCCAAAAAGCCCGTAAGTAACACCCATAAATTTCTTGGGGGGGGGGGCTAAGAGGTAGTGGGCCAAGGGCAGGTAGGAGACCTGCGCCCACTTCCCAGGCTTATCGTGGAGAGCGGGAGTACGGGCAGGCGCCGTGTTACGCAGTAGAGCGCACGGTGTCTCCTGTACGAGTGCATAGGCCAGTGCGGGTTATTCCACCTCCCCGCACTGGCAGGGCTAGATTGGGTATTGAGCCAGGTGTCATGAGGCCGGCTCAACGCGTCTGGTCTCCAGTGCGTCTCCTCGGGCCGGCATACATGGCACCTGCCTTACGCATGGTTTCCCCGGTTCGCCTACATAGGCCGGTGCGGGTTATTCCACCTCCCCGCACTGGTCGGGTGACCGGGAGCATTCAACCAGGTAGGGTTGGGCAGGCTCAATGCTCAAGAGTGCCAGTACGCCTCCACGGTCCGGTATTTCCGGCGCCACCTCCCCGCCCCAGCCTAGTACCTACAGTGCCTACACTACGCACTAGGCTACCAGTGCGTCTCCTGAGCCCAGTTCCTCCTCCACGCACTCTCTCTGTAGTGCGTGTATCCAGTTTGGTGCCTCCAGTTCCGGCACCACGCACAAAGCCTCCTGTGCGTCTCCAGAGCCCTGTACACACTGTATCTTCTCCCCCTACTAATCCTGATGTGCTTGTCCTCAGCCCGGTGTCACCAGTGCCGGTACCTCGCATCAGTTATAGAGTGGGCTTTGAGAGTACAGTGTGCCCTGTCCCTGCTCCCCGCACTAGTAGGAAGGTGCTTATCCTTAGCCCGGTGCCTCCAGTTCCGGCACCACGCACCAGGTCTACAGTGCGCCGTATCCGGCCAGGGCCATCCGTCTCCCCAGCGCCATCTGAGCCATCCGTCTCCCCAGCGCCATCTGAGCCATCCGTCTCCCCAGCGCCATCTGAGCCATCCGTCTCCCCAGCGCCGTCTGAGCCATCCGTCTGCCATGAGCCTGCAAAGCCGCCCGTCTGCCATGAGCCTGCTAAGCCGCCCGTCTGCCATGAGCCTACAGAGCCGTCTGCAAGACAGGAGCCGCTAGAGCCGCACGCCAGACAGGAGCCGCTAGAGCCGCCCGCCAGACAGGATCCGCCAGAGCCGCCAACCAGACAGGATCTGCCAGAGCCGCCAACCAGACAGGATCTGCCAGAGCCGCCAACCAGACAGGATCTGCCAGAGCCGCCAACCAGACAGGATCTGCCAGAGCCGCCAGCGAGCCATGAGCAGCCAGAGCCGTCAGAGAGCCATGAGCGTCGAGAGCCGTCAGCCTGCCATGAGCGTCGAGAGCCGTCAGCCTGCCATGAGCGTCGAGAGCCGTCAGCCTGCCATGAGCGTCGAGAGCCGTCAGCCTGCCATGAGCGTCGAGAGCCGTCAGCCTGCCATGAGCGTCGAGAGCCGTCAGCCTGCCATGAGCGTCGAGAGCCGTCAGCCAGCCATGAGCGTCGAGAGCCGTCAGCCAGCCATGAGCGTCGAGAGCCGTTCAGTCAGGATCTGCCTGAGTATATCAGCCGGGACCTGCCCCTTGTCCCGGTGCTGCCCCTTATCCCGGTGCTGCCCCTTATCCCGGTGCTGCCCCTTGTCCCGGTGCTGCCCCTTGTCCCGGTGCTGGTCCTTATCCTGGTGCTGCCCCTTATCCTGGTGCTGCCCCTTATCCCGGTGCTACCCCTTGTCCCGGTGCTACCCCTTGTCCCGGTGCTGCCCCTTGTCCCGGTGCTGCCCCTTGTCCCGGTGCTGCCCCTTCTCCCGGTGCTGGCCGTTCATTTAGGGGATGTTAGTTTGAGGGTGGTCATTGGGAGGGGAAGACAGAAGCGGGGAGTGACTATGGTGGTGTGGGGACAGCGTCCAGAGCCTGAGCCACCACCGTGGTCAACTGCCCACCCAGACCCTCCCCTGGACTTTGTGCTGGTGCGCCCGGCGTTCGCACCTTGAGGGGGGGGTTCTGTAACGGTTTGTCTTCCGTATCTGTGTTATGTTTTGCACCATACGGGACTGTTCGGTTGTTCGTTCGTTTTGATGTAGTTTGTTCCTGTCCGTGAGTTTTATGTTAGTTATGTAAGTTCATGTTCAGGTTTTTTCGTCTACGTCGTTTTCTTGTTTTGTAATTTTGAAAGTGTTTGTTTTCGTGTTGCCATCGTGTCAAATAAAGAGATGGCTTATTTCCCAAATGCTGCGTATTGGTCCACTGATCCTTCTCTCCTCTCCTCGTCCGAGGATGAGGAGAACGACAGCCCTTACACCGATACCGATTATCATACACACACACACATTTTTGTAATAATTACAATTGCAACAATACTGAATGAACAATGAACACTTTTATTTTAACTTTATATAATACATAAATACACACACACACACACACACACACACACACACACACACACACACACACACACACACACACACACACACACACACACACACACACACAGCTCTGAAGTGACAATGATACTGAAGAGTCTGCTTAGGAGACAAATACTCTCGACTGTTTGAATAAAAATAGAGTTTAAGTTACCTGTGATGAATGTTGAAAACAAAAACTGTCATTTCTATATGCAGGAAATCCTATTTTAATAATGGGTATGGTACGAATTGACGACCAAAGTGCGAGTCATAATTCCCATGACACCTTCTAGCAAAATCTGAAAAGCGGTTCCTTCATTTATTCCATAGGATATTTTTAGATTCACTTAAAATAAGGTCTGTGTTTCGTGTAGGCTTACAGCACCTTGCCAATTTTATAACTGTGTAGATAACCATAGGACAAGGTAACTCAGATCAATATTGGCTAAATATAAGCGAAGATAATTTTTTTTGTAGAGTGGATTTATGAAAATATGTTGACAAACGTTACCTTATCCTAGTGAGATTTACACGGGTATCAAAACGTCGAGGCGGTTTAAGCCTGCACGAAACACAGACCTTATTTGAAGTAGATCACGACATTCTCTATGGAAGACATGAACGGTAAAATAACGAAGGAACCCCTTTCAAGTTCAGCCGCAAGTTATTACAGGAATTATAACGCGTCGACTATTTCTCTCTAAACCATATACCTTTGACTAATCCGGAAACTATCACCTCGAAAACAAAACGTTTATTCCGTTCCGTGTTTTATCTAACGGGTGGCATCCATGAGTCTAAATATTCCTGTTACATTGCACAACCTTTAATGTTATGTCATAATGTTATGTTATGTCATAATGTTATGTCGTAAGAATTACGTAAAATTCTGGCAAATTAGTTCGCAAAGAGCCAGGCTGCCCAAACTGTTGCATATACCCTGACTCTGCGTGCAATGAACGCAAGAGAAATGACACAATTTCACCTGGTTAATATTGCCTGCTAACCTGGATTTCTTTTAGCTAAATATGCAGGTTTAAAAATATATACTTGTGTATTGATTTTAAGAAAGGCATTGATGTTTATGGTTAAGTACACATTGGAGCAATGACAGTCATTGATTGATTGTTTTTTATAACATAAGTTTAATGCTAGCTAGCAATTTACCTTAGCTTACTGCATTACTTACTGCACAGGCAGGCTCCTCGTGGAGTGCAATGTAATCAGTGTTAGAGCATTGGACTAGTTAACTGTAAGGTTGCACGATTGGATCCCCCGAGCTGACAAGGTTCAAATCTGTCAAATCCTAGGCCGTCATTGAAAATAAGAATGTGTTCTTAACTGACTTTCCTAGTTAAATAAAGATTAAATTAAGGTGTAAAAAAAAGTTTAAAAAAGAATCGGCAAATCGGCACCCAACAATACCAATTTCCGATTGCTATGAAAACTTGAAATCGGCCCCGATTAATCGGCCATTCCGATGAATCGGTCGACCTCTAGTCCAGAGTAGTGATGCTAGTCGGGCGGGAGGGTGCGGGCAGCAATCGGTTGAAGAGCTTGCACTTAGTTTTACTAGAGTTTAAAAGCAGTTGGAGGCCACAGAAGGATTGTTGTATGGCGTTGAAGCTCGTTTGGAGATTTGTTAGCATAGTGTTCAAAGAAGGGTCAGATGTATACAGAATGGTGTTGTCTGCGTAGAGGTGGATCAGAGAATCACCAGCAGCAAGAGCGACATCATTGATGTAGACAGAGAAAAGAGTCGGCCTGAGAATTGAGCCCTGTGGCACCCCCATAGAAACTGCCAGAGGTCCGGAACAACAAGCCCTCCGATTTGACACACTGAACTCTATCTGAGAAGTAGTCTGTGAACCAGGTGAGGCAATCAGAAGCCAAGGCTATTGAGTCTGCCGATAAGAATGCGGTGATTGACAGATTCGAAAGCCTTGGCCAGGTCGTTGAAGACGGCTGCACAATGGCGGTTGTGATATCGTTTAGGTCCTTGAGCGTGGCTGAAGTGCACCCATGACCAGCTCGGAAACCAGATTGCATAGTGGAGAAGGTACGGTGGGATTCGAAATGGTTGGTGATCTGTTTGTTAGCTCGGCTTTTGAAGATTTTAGAAAGGCAGTGCAGGATGGATATAGGTCTATAACAGTTTGGGTCTAGAGTGTCTCCCCCTTTGAAGAGGATTATGACCAGCAGCTTTCCAATCTTTGGGGATCTCAGATGATACGAAAGAGAAGTTGAATAGGCTAGTAATAGGGGTTGCAACAATTTCGGCTGATAATTTTAGAAAGAGAGGGTTCAGATTGTCTAGCCCAGCTGATTTGTAGGGATCCAGATTTTGCAGCTCTTTCAGAACATCAGCTGTCTGAATTTGGGTGGAGAAGAGGGGGGGGGGGGGGGCAAGTTGCTGCAGGGAGTGCTGAGATGTTGGCCGGGGTAGGGGCAGCCAGGAGGAAAGCATGGCCAGCCGTAGAAAAATGCTTATTGAAATGATTGATTATCGATTTTTCGGTGGTGACAGTGTTTCCTATCCTCAGTGCAGTGGGCAGCTGGGAGCAAAACGTTTTGGAATTAGTGCTACAGGATGCAAATTTCTGTTTGAAAAAGCCAGCCTTAGCTTTCCTAACTGACTGAGTATATTGGTTCCTGACTAGTCCTGACTATTCGATGCTAATGCAGAACGCCACAGGATGTTTTTGTGCTGGTCAAGTGCAGTCAAGTCTGGGGTGAACCAAGGGCTATATCTGTTTTTAGTTCTACATTTTCTGAATGGGATATGCTTATTTAAGATGGTGAGGAAAGCACTTTTGAAGAGCGACCAGGCATCCTCTAATGACAGGATGAGGTCAATATCCTTCCAGGATACCCGGGCCAGGTCGATTAGAAAGGCCTGCTCGCTGAAGTGTTTTAGGGAGCGTTTGACAGTGATGAGAGGTGGTTGTTTGACTGCGGACCCATTACGGACGCAGGCAATGAGGCAGTGATCGCTGAGATCCTGGTTGAAGACAGCAGAGGTGTATTTAGAGAGCGAGTTGGTCAGGATGATATCTAGGAGGGTGCCCATGGGTATGGATTTATGGTTGTACCTGGTAGGTTCCTTGATAATTTGTGTGAGATTGAGGGCATCTAGCTTAGATTGAAGGACGGCCGTGGTATTAAGCATGTCCCAGTTATTAAGCATGTCCCAGGTCACCTAACAGTACGAACTCTGAAGATTGATGGGGGCCATCAATTCACATATGGTGTCCAGGTCACAGCTGGAGGCTGAAGGGGTCTATAACAAGTAGCAACAGTGAGAGACTTGTTTCTGGAACTGTGGATTTTTTAAAGTAGAAGCTCAAAGTTTTTGGGCACAGACCTGGATAGTATGACAGAACTCTGCAGGCTATCTTTGCAGTAGATTGCAATTCCGCCCCCTTTGGCAGTTCTATCTTGTCGGAAAATGTTATAGTTAGGGATGGAAATTTCAGGATTCTTTGGTGACCTTCCTATGCCAGGATTCAGACACGGTTAGTACATCCGGGTTGGCGGAGTGTGCTAAAGCAGTGAAGAAAAAAAAACTTAGGGAGGAGGCTTCTAATGTTAACATGCATGAAACCAAGGCTTTTACGGTTACAGAAGTCAACAAATGAGAGCGCCTGGGGAATGGGAGTGATGCTGGGGGCTGCAGGGCCTGGGTTAACCTTTACATCACCAGAGGAACAGAGGAGGAGTAGGTTAAGAGAACGGCTAAAGGTAATAAGAACTGGTCGTCTATTGCGTTCGGAACAGAGAGTAAAAGGAGCAGATTTCTGGGCGCGGAAGTATCGATTCAAGGCATATTGTACAGACAAGGGTATGGTAGGATGTACGTACAGTGGAGATAAACCTAGGCATTGAGTGAGGATGAGAGAGGTTGTCTCTAGAGGCACCATTTAAGCCAGGTGAGGTCATCGCATATTGACATTAGGGAGAGGCATGTGTAGCTGAGTGATCATAGGGTCCAGTGAGTAGCTAGGCGAGCTATAGACACGGCGATTCAGAGAGCTAGCAGGCCGGGGTTAGCAGGCAAGCAGATGGGCCTGCGGGGGACGTCGCAACGGAAGAGCCTGTAGAAACCCCCTCGGACGGGGTCTTCGGCAGACCATTTGTGATGGATCGGCAGTGCTCCGTGTCGGCAGTAAAGGGATCCAGCCCAATTGGCAAAAGCTAGCCCCAGGCTAACTGGTGCTTGCTTCGGGACAGAGACGTTAGCCAGGAGTAGCCACTCGGATAGCAGCTAGCTAGCTGCGATGATCCGGTGTAAAGGTTCAGAGCTTGTAGTAGGAATCCGGAGATGTGGTAGAGAAAAACAGTCTGATATGCTCTGGGTTGATATCGCGCTGTGCAGACTGGCAGGAATTGACCGGGCTGAGGCTGGCTTATGTCCGAGCTAACAGTGATGGCTAATTAGCTGTGGCTAACTGACTACTAGCTAGTAGCTAGTTAGCTGGCTAGCTGCTGATGGGGGTTCCGGTTCTAAAGTATAAAAATATTCAGATCCGTACCACATTGGGTGAGGCGGGTTGCAGGAGAGTATGTTCAGTCCGTAGATGGAAATTGAGATACAAAATCTATACGAAGAACACAAGATTTACCCGGGACATGACGAGACAAAAACAGATGTCCGACTGCTACGCCATCTTGGAACAGGTGTTTCGTTTTTATTTATTTATTTTTATTTTACCGTTATTTTACCAGGTAAGTTGACTGAGAACACGTTCTCATTTGCAGCAACGACCTGGGGAATAGTTACAGGGGAGAGGAGGGGGATGAATGAGCCAATTGTAAACTGGGGATTATTAGGTGACCATGATGGTTTGAGGGCCAGATTGGGAATTTAGCCAGGACACCGGGGTTAACACCCCTACTCTTACGATAAGTGCCATGGGATCTTTAATGACCTCAGAGAGTCAGGACACCCGTTTAACGTCCCATCCGAAAGACGGCACCCTACACAGGGCAGTGTCCCCAATCAGTTGTTGGAAGTGTGCGCTTAGTATTTTTCTGCTTTTGTTCTGTGTAGCGCTGTATTTTTCGTGGCGTCATTCCGTCATCTACCAACGTTATATAGGTATGCACGTCAGCTTTGAAATCGGTTTTGCACATCTGCGTTAAATTAGACATCGGGCCAATGCCGATGTTGGCATTTTTAGTTAATATCGGCCGATTTTCCGATATGCTCACAGATATTCTGGGCGCGGAAGAATAGATTCAAGGCATAATGTACAGACAAGGGTATGGGAGGATGTGAGTACAATGGAGGTAAACCTAGACATTGAGTGACGATGAGAGAGGTTTTGTCTCTAGAGGCATCATTTAAGCCAGGTGAGGTCACCGCATGTGTGGGGGGTGGAACAAAAGGGCTAGCTAAGGCATATTGAGCAGGGCTGGAGGCTCTATAGTGAAATAAGACAAAAATCACTAGCAAAATAGCAATAGACAAGGCATTTTGACATTAGGGAGAAGCATGTGTAGCCGAGTGATCATTGGGTCCAGTGAGTAGCTAGGCGAGCTGGAGACAAGGCGATTCAGACAGCTAGCAGGCCGTGGCTAGCAGGTGGGCCTGCGGGGGACGTCGCAACGGAAGAGCCTGTTGAAACCCCCTCGGGCAGTTACGTTGGCAGACTGGTCGTGATGGATCGGCGAGGCTCTGTGTCGGCAGCAAATGGTCCAGGCCAATTGGTAAAAGAGGTATTGAAGCCCAGGAATTGTGGTAGAGAAAAAGCAGTCTGATATGCCCTGTATTGATATCACGCTGTGCAGACTGGCAGGAATTGACCGGGCTGATGCTGGCTGATGTCCGAGTTAATGATGATGACCGCTAGCAGTGGCTAACTGACTACTAGCTAGTAGCTGGTTAGTTAGCTGGCTAGCTTCTGATGGGGGTTCCGGTTCTAAAGTATTAGAAATAGCAGATCCGTACCACATTGGGTGAGGCGGGTTGCAGGAGAGTATTTTCAGTCCGTAGATGGAAATTGTGATTAAAAATTTAAAAAATATATACGAAGAAAACTAATAATACATGGGACGGGACAAGACAAACAAAACAGGACTGCTACGCCATCTTGTAATTCATTATCTCAGTTTGGCTAATAAAAATGAAAGATTAAGATGGGCAATAGAACACAGACACTAGACAGAGGAACTCTGCCTAGATGGACAGCATCCCGGAGTCGCCTCTTCACTGTTGACGTTGAGACTGGTGTTTTGCGGGTACTATTTAATGAAGCTGCCAGTTGAGGACTTGTGAGGCGTCTGTTTCTGGCACCATCCTTCTGTTGAAGCTATTGATTGAGGCTGTTTTAATGATAATGCTGTGTAATTATTGTTGACATGGTTGCAAAATTGTGCTGTTTATATGCAGTGTAAGCACTTGGATGAGTTTACTCTGGGAAATTTCACTGGTGTTTGTGTTCTTACCAACCAGCTTGTCTGCTGCACTGGCTGTGAACAAAGCACTTCAAGCAAACATATTGCCATATATTTATAGGCAGAGCATATGCCGTGTCTTAATTCTTAGCCAAATGTCCTAGTTTTTGATATTTTGTATATAAAGATGATACAATAGACACTCTGTCATTTTACGCAGCTGATGATTATTTTGGTAAACGTGGTAGATTATGTTGAATATATCTCAGCAAACTCTTGCCGAGACATAATGTTGGTAAAGTCGAGGAGGATAGCCACTGTTCTTGCATAGATGTAAGATAAGTTGATTGTGCAGTGCACACTCATTCTTTCACCTTCAGACACATCTGGAAAAACAAAAAACATAATATTTAGAAATAAATTGGTGATTGTAGTGTGCTATGGAAGCCTCTGTCTGAAGTGTGAATGTTATAGCACAGACAGATATACTAGTATGTTTAACCCCTCTCTTTTTTGACCTCCTTTACACCTGGTTACTGTGCTAGCCTAGTGGTCCAGTCTATTTATGATTCAGTCTACAACTCTCTTTCGCAGAAAAGTTGACTACAGTATACGGTATGGAAGCAGCAGGCTACCTGTTTTGTCTCTTTTTCCTTCTCTCTCCTTCTCTTAAACCTCCAGTGTTTGTCCTCCGGTCCTCCCATGTGAATACACCCGAGGCCTGTAAACATCCCAGCCTGGACATTAGCAGGACTGATGGCATGGCAGAGAGACTCCCAGGGCCTCCTAATCACACACAGAACATTATTGGTCCATTTCTCAACTATCCGTGAAAAGGAAAGCTAGCGTCAGCATCATTATCGTTTGTCACTAACTCACCAGACTAAAGAGTGGGTGTGTGTGTGTGTGTGTGTGTGTGTGTGTGTGTGTGTGTGTGTGTGTGTGTGTGTGTGTGTGTGTGTGTGTGTGTGTGTGTGTGTGTGTGTGTGTGTGTGTGTGTGTGTGTGTGTGTGTGTGTGTGTGTGTGTGTGTGTGTGTGTGTGTGTGTGTGTGTGTGTGTGTGTGTGTGTGTAAAAGGAGAGCAAGATTATTCATTTAAGGATCTTTGCTGTGCAGCTGAATTAGACTGCTTTGTCTGAATGTTTAAACTAAGGGAAACGCATAGACTCTGACTTCATTGACTCAAAGTTATGTTAAATCATGTTGTCTTTTGTGATTCATCATGCCTTATACCTTTCCATGATGATGGTTCTAGCTCTGTTTGCTGGACATGTTTAGCTAGTTTTTCCTGTTTTAGCTCCATAGGTATGGAGCGGTTTCAGTGCCAACAGAAATTGTATTTGAATTCAATCATTTTGAATTTGTATTAGGATATTACATTTGAACTTAATATTTGTATTATTAAATTTCTAAAGCACTCATTTTATAATTGAATTCATAAATGTAGCTTGTATTTCATGATTTGAAACTGATTTGAATGACTATTGCGTTCAGTTTTTAAATTTAATTTAAATGTAATGGAATAGTCAAGTTCAATATTTAAATATTCAGTTTCAATATGGTAGACATTGCATTCATTGTCTGTGTATCAAGTTTACAAACTATCATTTCAAGTTTATCAAAGTTTCAAATTCAACTTCTCAGATGCATTCCGATTCAGTTTTCAAATTCAGTTCTCTAAATTCAGATTCAAAGCCAGAGACAACGTCCCTGGTACTTTGCAAGCCAGGACAGGTAGAGGAGAACAGATCGATTCAAACACTCACTGTCGTCAACAGAAACTTCTGGAAGTTTCTGAAGCCAAGGTGGCATGTTTACTTTATTTTCTTTCAATTAATTTGGCTCTAGCGTTTGAACCATTTTGGCTATGAGCTATTCCTGAAAGCTACTACTCTCTGGAGCATGAACGTGCCTTCTGTTTCCTTCTATGATGATCACATGCTGCGTTAGAAAACTGAAATCTGTTGAAATGCCCAGTTATAGTGATTCTAAGGATAGCCTTTCCACTACCTATTTAATCTTGCTCTTGTCATTGACTGGGTTCGAACCAGGTCTCCTGCATGTCACTAGGCTGTGTTAGCCCCATGATGGTTTGTAAACAATGAATGCAATAATTACCATATTGAAACGGAATATATAAATATCAAATTTGAATATTCAATTAAATATAGATTTTATTTGAAAACTGAATGCAATATTAATTCAATTCAGTCTCAAATGATGAAATACTATTCATAAACATTCATAAATTAAAATTCAATATCCTAATACAAATTCAAAATTATAAAATTCAAATACAATTTCTGTTGGCACTGAAATTGCTCCATATATTTGTCTCTAAACTAGCATTTAGCAGTATGCAGTTAGACCTGTTTGTTTGTATATTTCTTTGATCTTTAAAAATACATGCAAGATGTATTCAAAGAACACCTCGTGTATGCCTATGGCAGCATATAGATCAATGTAGCGTACAATGTAATCAACATTGAACACTGGCGTGATAGTTTCACTGAAATTATGCCATTAAGAATAACAAGATCAAGGCAAATAATCTCTCATATTTGATAACTGCAATTATCACTTCGGGAAAAAACCACCATGCACAACCCAGAGGGAAAGAATATATTCATGTGTAATATTTCAGATTAGTCATTGAAAGTGTTGCACAGTATTTGATTAAGATCTGAAGCTTAGCATTACTTGAATATAAGCAGGACCACATCTTCATACATTTTCAGACAACTCGACTGAAAGCTTAAGTTTCAGAAATATATTTGTTGTTGCAGACAATGCGAGTAAACAGCAATGTTAAATTGACAACAATTTTCCAGGACATTTAGCTACTCTGTAAGAGTGGGGTAGCTAAATGTGTAGATATACACCAATTTGCCACTCTATTTTAGCTGAATTCGTTATTTGTTTTAGGTTGGAAATTGGTGTGTGTCTTTGTAGCCTCTTTAGAAACCAGCGCAACAGTTTCAACAACTGCATATTCCTTGAAAATAAAAAAGTGCTCCCTGATAACTCCCTAAAATCATCGTTAACACCCTTGAAGGGCTGTGTGGTGATAGATAAACGCAGATCTCTCGCTGCCAAAGTCTCAGCGGCATTTCAGCACCAAGGACAATGGTGCTGTTGCAATCAGCTTGCGTTGTTTTTTTCTCTCCCTTGACTGCTTATACACACCATATGGATCAACTTTATGACCCGGCACCAGCTGTTGCTCCCGAGTCCCGAGACACTCGAGGCATGTAGGAGATGTAACTAGAGTTCCTCCCATCTGCATGGTCTTATAAATGACTATAACGTCTATAATGTGTTGTGTGTCTACTGTAGGCCTATATATCGCTATGTTTTCTACAAACAGGCCGCTGCATTTTTCATCCTTCACATAATAGCACATGTTATACAGAGAGTAAATCACAGAGACATGTTATTTTTATTACATTATTAATGACTGAATATGTCATTCTTCCCCCACCCCTCTCGCACTCTCTGTCTGTCTGTCTGTCTGTCTGTCTGTCTGTCTGTCTGTCTGTCTGTCTCTTTCTGAGTCTCTCGCTCTCTCTGTCAGTAGCTGTTTCCATTCACTTGTGCAGTGATTTTTAGTCGACATTTAGAAAGTTCCCGTAGAAAATAGATGCAACAATTTCCTGCTAGGGTGCGTTTCAAATGTAACTATCTTGTGTCGACCAAAACAGCTGAACATAATGGCGTCACACCTAAAAAAAAAAAAACACCTACAGTGTCGAATAGAAATGTAGTGGTTGAAGAGTTTCCATTACCCACTTAGGCAAATTACGCATACATTTTTTTGTCCATAGCCTGTATGCCCTCCCACCTATCTGTTTCATATCTCAGGTAGCCTGCGAAAGCCAGAAAGTATAGAATGCAATAATTGACAAATATTTGCCATATTCTAATAATTCTCATGTGCCAAAGAAACTTGCACTCCTCTAGATCTGAAATAATTGGATGGTGAAACTTGCCAACCAACCAGAAAAGAAAGACGAAGTAATTCAGGCATTCTTGAAAGTAAGGACAATCCTTGCAAGGAAAATTTATTTTTTATAGTTGAAAACATTTATTTCGCAAGCCGTTGTAACGGCAGTCTAGCTCTTCCTCCTCCTCGGACGAGGAGAGGAGAGCAGGATCGGAGGACCAATGTGCAGCGTGGTAATTTTCCATGAATTTAATAAACACAAAGATAAGATACTGACAAACTAATACAAAACAACAAACGACTGTGAAGCTACAAACGAAAGTGCAATACACAAACTACTAACGTTAGACATAGACACTATACAAAATAACAATCAAACTGTCACAGTCCTGTGTGGCACAAACACTGACACAGGAAACAACCACCCACAATCCCCAACACAAAACAAGCCACCTATATATGATTCTCAATCAGGGACAACGATTGACAGCTGTCTCTGATTGAGAACCATATTAGGCTGAACACAGAAACAGACGAACTAGACACTATTCACTAATTCCCACCCAGCTCACGTCCTGACCAACACTAAACAAGCAAAACACATAAGAACTCTGGTCAGGACGTTACAGTACCCCCCCCCCCCCCCCCCCCCCCCCCGAGGGGCGGACTCCGAACGCACCCCTAAAACTCACGGGGAGGGGCTGGGTGGGCATCTGTCCGCGGTGGCGGCTCCGGCGCTGGCGGCTCCGGCGGTGGACGAGGACACCACTCCACCACTGTCTTTGTCCCCCTCCTTAGCGTCCTTTGAGTGGCGACCCTCGCCCACGACCTTGGCCTGAGAATCCTCCCCAAGGCCCCCACATGATTTAGGAGGTAGCTCAGGACAGAGAGGTAGCTCAGGACAGAGAGGTAGCTCAGGACGAATGGCAGCTCTGGACTGAATGGCAGCTCCGGACTGAATGGCAGCTCCGGACTGAATGGCAGCTCATGACTGTAGGGCAGCTCATGACTGTAGGGCAGCTCATGACTGTAGGGCAGCTCATGACTGGAGGGCAGCTCATGACTGGAGGGCAGCTCATGACTGGAGGGCAGCTCATGACTGTAGGGCAGCTCATGACTGTAGGGCAGCTCATGACTGGAAGGCAGCTCATGACTGGAAGGCAGCTCATGACTGGAGGGCAGCTCATGACTGGAGGGCAGCTCATGACTGGAGGGCAGCTCATGACTGTAGGGCAGCTCATGACTGTAGGGCAGCTCATGACTGTAGGGCAGCTCATGACTGGAAGGCAGCTCATGACTGGAGGGCAGCTCATGACTGGAAGGCAGCTCATGACTGGAGTGCAGCTCATGACTGGAAGGCGGCTCTGGCGGCTCCTGACTGGCTGGCGGCTCTGGCGGCTACTGACTGGCTGGCGGCTCTGGCGGCTCCTGACTGGCTGGCGGCTCTGGCGGCTCCTGACTGGCTGGCGGCTCTGGCGGCTCCTGACTGGCTTGCGGCTCTGGCGGCTCCTGACTGGCTGGCGGCTCTGGCGGCTCCTGACTGACGGACGGCTCTAGAGGCTCCTGACTGGCGGACGGCTCTAATGGCTCGGGACAGACGGGCGGCTCTGAAGGCTCATGGCAGACGGGCGGCTCTGAAGGCTCGTGGCTCAGGCTCGTGGCTCAGATGGCGCTGGGCAGACGGATGGCTCAGACGGCGCTGGGCAGGCAGATTGCTCAGATGGCGCTGGGCAGGCAGATGGCTCAGACGGCGCTGGACAGACGAGCAGTGCAGGCGGCGTTGGGCAGACGGCCGACTCTGACCTGCTGAGGCGCACAGTAGGCCTGGTGCGTGGTGCCGGAACTGGTGGTACCGGACTGGAGACACGCACCTCAAGGCTAGTGCGGGGAACAGGAACAGGGCACACTGGACTCTCTAGGCGCACTATAGGCCTGGTGTGTGGTACCGGAACTGGAGGTACCGGGCTGAGGGCACGCACCTCAGGGCAAGTGCGGGGAGAAGGAACAGTGCGTACAGGCCTCTGGAGACGCACAGGAGGCTTGGTGCGTGGTGCCGGAACTGGAGGTACTGGGCTGGAGACACGCACCATAGGGAGAGTGCGTGGAGGAGGAACAGGGCTCTGGAGACGCACTTGAAGCCTGGTGCGTGGTGTAGGCGCTGGTGGTACTGGGCTGGGGCCACTCACCATAAGGCGAGTGCGGGGTGCTGGAACTGGAGGTACTGGGCTGGGGCGGGAAGGTGGCGCCGGATATACCGGACCGTGCAGGCGTACTGGCTTCCTTGAGCACTGAGCCTGCCCAACCTTACCTGGTTGAATGCTCCCCGTAGCCCGACCAATGCGGGGAGGTGGAATAACCCGCACTGGGCTGTGTAGGCGAACCGGGGACACCATGCGTAAGGCTGGTGCCATGTACACCGGCCCGAGGAGACGTACTGGAGGCCAGATATGTTGAGCTGGCTTCATGGCACTTGGCTCAACGCTCAATCTAGCCCGGCCAGTGCGGGGAGGTGGAATAACCCGCACCGGGCTATGCACACGTACAGGAGACACCGTGCGCTCTTCCGCATAACACGGTGTCTGCCCGTACTCCCGCTCTTCACGGTAAGCATGAGAAGTGGGCGCAGGTCTCCTACCTGACTTCGCCACACTACCCTTTAGCCCCCCCCCCCCCCCCCAAGACATTTTTGGGATTTCTTCTCGGGTTTCCGTGCTAGCCGCGTACCTTCATATCGCCGGTTCCTCTCTCCGGTTGCCTCTGCTCTCCTAGCTGCCTCCAGCTGTTCCCATGGAGGCGATCCTTTCCAGCCAGGATCTCCTCTCATGTGTAGCAACCCTTGCCGTCCAAAACGTCCTCCCAAGTCCATTTCTCCTGGTCCCGCTGCTGCTGCTGCTGTCACTGCTGCCCGTTGCCACACTGCTTGGTCCTAGTTTGGTGGGTGATTCTGTAACGGTTTTCTTCCATTGGTGAAGGAGAGGACCAAAATGCAGCGCGGCTAGTGTTCAACATATTTAATAAATAAAGAGACGAATACGTGAACACTATACAAAATACAAAATAACAAATGTGAAAACCGAGACAGACCTATCTGGTGCAGAACACAAACACAGAGACAGGAAACAATCACCCACCAAAATCCCAACACAAAACAAGCCTCCTATATATGATTCTCAATCAGGGACAACGATTGACAGCTGCCTCTGATTGAGAACCATATTAGGCTGGACACAGAAACAGACAAACTAGACACACAACATAGAATTCCCACCCAGCTCACGTCCTGACCAACACTAAACAAGCAAAACACATAAGAACTCTGGTCAGGATGTTACAAGAATAAACCTGGGTCAATGGAAACCTGCCTACTGTCTCTGCCCCCCCCCCCCTCTACCTCTCTCAAGATATACAATGCTTATGCAATAACAGTCTCAAACTTAGTTGAGATAAGTAAACCATGCTGTCAAATGTAGATTTTGTGTTTTGTTTAGAGCACTCTACTCCCTGCTTAACAATAGCTTAAAGATGCATGATGGGTTATGGTGTCTAGCTAGTCTATAAGGGCACTAGGCGAGACCCAGATGCAAATACAGGAGTCCAAGATGTTTATTAACAATCCAAAAGGGGAGGGCAAGAGAATGGTCGTGGACAGGCAAAAGGTCAAAACCAGTTCAGAGTTCCAGAGGTACAGAATGGCAGGCAGGCTCGAGGTCAGGGAAGGCAGAATGGTCAGTCAGGCGGGAACGGAGTCCAGAAAAACAGGCAAAGGTCAAAACCGGGAGGACTAGTAAAAGAGAATAGAAAAGGAGCACGGAAAAAACACGCTGGTTGACTTGAACATACAAGACGAACTGGCACAGAGAGACAGGAAACACAGGGATAAATACACCAGGGAAAATATGCGACACCTGGAGGGTATGGAGACAATCACAAGGGCAGGTGAAACAGATCAGGGCGTGACATAGTCAAGTATTTTGCTCTGCTACCAAGAATGAGAACTGCAATCGTTCATGGACATGAGCTAAGCTTTCTTTTTTTGCCTACAGGGACAAAAACATAAATCTCGAGTTAGATTGCCATTTGAAGTCATTGCCCCCTCCCTGCTCCCTTCTTCCTAACTCACTGCAGCGACTTCAAAACATTATCAGCAATCGCAGCCGAGTGTGTCTTCGCACGGTTCCAACGGGAGTTTTAATCAGTGCAAGATAAAAGGGGAAATGCTTGACAAAGTAACGGGCTCTTATAATTTGATTTGTTTGCTCTGGAGATGAGCGGAAACACTTTTTCTCTTTTTGCTCATAAATGAGAGCTTTTATCTCCCCGCCAGAGATGGGGACAGAAAACAGCACAAAGCAACAAAATAACAATCGGACCACTCAGTGTATTAGTGATAGCATTGGCGGCTGCCCAAACATGTTAGGGACTTGTGTTTTTGCCACACAACACAGCAAGCCGATTAGCTGTAGTCTCTCCAGATTAGTTTAGTGTGTTTCATATCTCTAATGTTCAGGCTAATCACTTGAATGACCAAAATCTTTTATTTTGTTTACAGCAAAGAGAGGGCATTTTCAGTTTACAATAGAATGACAAACCAACAAATGGGGCTCATCCCACGATGATACTGTATGAAGTAACTATAGGCCAATAGCTACATAAGCTGTTTGAGCTATGCTGTGATTTAAGGACTTACAGCATTTTGCAATAGAAAACAAACTGAAAACAATCATCCCACATGATCATATGAAGCAGCTAGAAGCCTACATGTTGTCTTTAATCTTGTTGTCCCCTCCAAGTGAAACCTCTGCCATTTATATCTAGTCTCTCAGATCAAGCTTCTCTTTGGCGTGGTGATCAAAAAGTACTGCAAGTTGAGAAAAAGTGTGACTAAAACTGAATAAAAAGATCAAACTATACTATGAAACAAAGATAAATTATATAGAGAATGGTAGTCAAAAGCTTTGGAGTACCTTAAATTAAATTGTTTTTGATTTATTTGTTTTATTGCTAATATTAGCTAACTTAGGCATGACATGCCAGCAACAAACGCCAACCCTGCACATCCAAGAATAACTGACCACATTATGAAAGACAAGCATTGTAATATTGAATTACGTAAAGTGAGTGTGGAAGAGGTGAAAAAATGATTGTTGTCTATCAACAATGACAAGCCAACTGGGCCTGACAACTTGGATGGAAAATTACTGTGCATAATAGTGGACAATATTGCCACATCTTCAATCTAAGCCTACAAGAAAGTGTGTGCCCTCAGGCCTGGAGGGAAGCAAAAGTCATTCCACTACCCAAGAATAGAAAAGCCCCCTTTACTGGCTCAAGTAGCTAACCAATTAGGCTGTTACCAACCCTTAATAAACATTTGAAAAAAAAGTGTTTGACCAGATACAATGCTATTTTACAGTAAACAAATTGACAACAGACTTTCAGCACGGTTATAGGGAAGGGCATTCACAGCACTTACACTTTTGACTGATGATTGGCTGAGAGAAATTCATGATAAAAAGATTGTGGGACCTGTTTTGTTAGACTTCAGTGCGGCTTTTGACATTATCCATCATAGTCTGCTGCTGGAAAAACGGATGTGTTATGGCTTTACACCCCCTGCTATATTGTGGATAAAGAGTTACCTGTCTAACAGAACACAGAGGTAGAATCAGGTAAAGGTAGAATCCAGGTAGAATCAGGCATTCCCCAGGGAAGCTGTCTAGACCCCTTTAAAAAAGATTTACTAATGACATGCCACTGGCTTTGAGTAAAGCCAGTGTGTCTATGTATGCAGATGACACACTATACAAGTCAGCTACTACAGAAAGTGAAATCACTGCAACACATAACAAAGAGCTGCAGTCAGTTTCAGAATGGATGGCAAGAAATAAGTTAGTCCTAAATATTTAAATGAAAAGCATTGAATTTGGGACGAATCATTCACTAAATGCTAAATCTGTCACGATCGTCGTAACTTTGTATAGAGGACCAAGGCGCAACGTGATAGAAAGACATCTTCTTTTATTATGAAGACGAAACAAACGAACAAAAACAACAAACAGACGACCATGAAGCTATATCAAACAAATAGTGCTGACACTAAACACTACACATAGACAATTACCCACAATAACCTAATGCCTATGGCTGCCTTAAATATGGCTCCCAATCAGAGACAATAAATGACAGCTGTCTCTGATTGAGAACCATTCAGGCAACCATAGACATACCTAGACACCTACACTCAAACACAAACCCATATACTCTACCAAAACCCCCTATACCATACAACCACCCAAGACGAGACAAATACAGACAAACATCCCCCCTGTCACACCCTGACCTAACCAAAATATTACAGAAAACAAAGATAACTAAGGCCAGGGCGTGACAAAGTCTCATCTAAATCTTGTAATGAATTATGTGGAAATTGAGCAAGTTGAGGTGACTAAACTTCTTGGAGTAACCCTGGATTGTAAACTGTCATGGTCAAAACATGTTTTATTTATTTATTTTTATTTCACCATTGTTTAATCAGGTAGGCCAGTTGAGAACAAGTTCTCATTTACAACTGCGACCTGGCCAAGATAAAGCAAAGCAGTGCGACAAAAACAACAACACAGAGTTACACATAAACAAACATACAGTCAATAACACAAAAGAAAAGAAAGATAGAAAAATTTATGTACAGTGTGTGCAAATGTAGAAGAGTAGGGAGGTAGGCAATAAATTGGCCCTAGAGGCGAAAACATGTTGATGCAACAGTAGCTAAGATGAGAAGTCTGTCCATAATAAAGCACTGCTCTGCCTTCTTAACAACACTATCTTCAAGGCAAGTTCTACAGGCCCTAGTTTTGTCACACCTGGACTACTGTCCAGTCGTGTAGTCAGGTGCCACGAAAAGGGACATAGAAAAGTTTGAATTTCATCTCTTTTACCCAACTTTTATCCTAAATCCAAACTAAACGTTGAAATGACGTCTGTGCACAATGGGGAGAGACTGCAGTGACTAAAGACTCTATCCCACAAAAAAAGCATGTTTGGGGATGGGCAATATTGGATTAAAAAGTTCATCAAACTTAGTCCCTACAAAAACAACATCTGTTCCTAACAACAACATCTGTTCTCTCCTAATCATTCATTCTGATTATTCAATACCGAATAGATGAATAGTTGTTTTCTTCTCTTATTCAAGTAATTTTTTCTTCGGATGGGGCCACAGTGTCTCCTGACCGCTCCTGTCTCAGCCTCCAGTATTTATGCTGCAGTAGTTTGTGTCGGGGGGCTAGGGTCAGTTGGTTATACCTGGAGTACTTCTCCTGTCTTATCCAGTGTCCTGTGTGAATTTAAGTATGCTTTCTCTAATTCTCTCGTTCTCTCTTTCTTTCTCTCTCTCTGAGAACCTGAGCCCTAGGACCATACGTCAGGACTACCGGGCATGACGACTCCCTGCTGCCCCCAGTCCGCCTGGCCTTGCTGCTATTCCAGTTTCAACTGTTCTGCCTGCGGTTACGGAACCCCTACCTGTCCCAGACCTGCTGTTTTCAACTCTTAATGATCGGCTATGAAAAGCCAACTGAGATTTATTCCTGATTATTATTTGACCATGCTTGTCATTTATGAACATTTTGAAAATCTTGGCTCTCTCTAATTTTCTCCTTCTCTCTTTCTCTCGGAGGACCTGAGCCCTGGGACCATACGTCGGGACTGCCGGGGTGGTGGCTCCTTGCTGTCCCCAGTCCGCCTGGCCTTGCTGCTGTTCCGGTTTCAGCTGTTCTGCCTGCGGTTATGGAACCGCCACCTGTCCCACACCTGTTGTTTTTCAACTCTTAATGATCGGCTATGAAAAGCCAACTGAAAATTATTCATGATTATTATTTGACCATGCTTGTCACTTATGAACATTTTTGAACATCTTGGCATAGTTCTGTTATAATCTCCACCCGGCACAGCCAGAAGAGGACTGGCCACCCCTCATAGCCTGGTTCCTCTCTAGGTTTCTTCCTAGGTTTTGGCCTTTCTAGGGAGTTTTTCCTAGCCACCGTGCTTCTACACCTGCATTCTAGCTGTTTGGGGTTTTAGGCTGGGTCTCTGTACAGCACTTCGAGATATTAGCTGATGTACGAAGGGCTATATAAAATAAACTTGATTGATTGATTGAAGTAATAACTATGAAGTTAAAATATTTGAGAACAAACTTTGTCCCGTTTGTTGTTATCTGATCCCAGATCAGTTGTTCCTGTCCATCAGAGCAGCTTAAAACTGCTCCTGAGGTACTCTGTCTGAATCCCAATTGACACGCTATTCCCAATATACTTTTGAACAGAGCCCATACTATATAGGGAATAGGGTGCAATTTGGGACACACTTGGCACACACATTAGGCTCAGAGTAGCCCTCACTGATGCAAGAAATAGGAATGGCCAATGGCTGTTTTTAAGTATTTGCTTCTGTTGTCTGCTACATTCTCGACCTCTTTTACCTCAAGGCACGGTAGGAAAATAGCAGGATCTTTAATGGAATTTGTGAAACCATAAATAGCACAGGGGCGGCTGTAACTCTTCCTTTCTTTCTTTCTTTCTTTCTTTCTGGACATACTTTGTGTTTCGCTTCAACTAAAGTAGTCCAAAATAGCTCAGTTAAAGCCCATCAAAGACGAGTCTGGGATTTGCCAGGGTATAGTTCTTAAGAGGGGCCATGAGCAATCATTCCCATTCTTAAAGCAGCATTTTCTCGTCGTAATGTGTTTCCTAAGGACAAATCCAGCTGAGTAATTGATTCCCCACCATGAGTAGGGTTATGGGTTTGTACTGTAGCTGGCTATACCCACCTTGTTGACTGCTCTGCTGGTTATGTAAGCAGCTCCCTCTCTATTGATCCAAGTTCTCACCTCCGAGGTCAGTCCCACAGAACATACCACTCTTTAAAACCTCACTCACTCTCTTTTTCATCAGGCTGTGTGGGTTGTCTTGATGTGCCATTGAAGGGCCCAGTCTAGAGGTCATAGGCACCAGAAGAGAATTTCTCTCTCCAATGAAATGGCCTCTTATGAAACAGTTTTCCACTAATGACAATATACACAGCGATCAGGCTAGTTCCACCAGGTTAACACACTGTACATTTGCTTCACAGGACCAGGTTAATAATTACTTATGTAACTAGGTTGCTCTCATAAGGGGGGTGAATGTTGAGTGCTTTGTATATCATTTTCTACCTACATAAAGGAAGCAGTGCTGTGGGAATGTAACTGTAGAAGTAGTCTCGTCCACCAGCCGGCTTACTTTTAATGCACGCAGCAATTAAGTTGAGGTTACTATACAAGTACTGTATTTCAGTACTGTACTCAGGTACTCAATTCAAATGAGAAAAACACAACATTAACAGCTGGAGTGCTTTCGTCCATCTCGATATTGCAGGTTATGTTTTATCCCCAATTGTACAGTCTCTGTCATACTCTGGACATCTGCAGTTTCCAGTCAGTAGTTTGGACACCTACTCATTCAAGGGTTTTAATTTATTTGTACTATTTTCTACATTGTAGAATTGTGAAGACATCAAGACTATGAAAGTGTGTTAAACAAATCAAAATATATGTAATATTTTTGATTCTTCAAAGTAGCCACCCTTTGCCCTGATGACAGCTTTGCACACTCTTGGCTTTCTCTCCACCAGCTTCATGGGGAATGCTTTTCCAACAGTCTTGAAGGAGTTCCCACATATGCTGAGCACTTGTTGGCTGCTTTTCCTTCACTCTCTCACATAACAGTACAGTCTACGCATAAACACAGGAACAATACTGACTGAAGAAAGAACCAGGGAGTGACAGATATAGGGGAGGTAATCAGGAAGGTGATGGAGTCCAGGTGAGTATCATGATAATGTGCAGGTGTGCGTAATGATTGATGCCAGGTGTGCGTAATGATGAATCCCAGGACCGGTGGTTAATATCCGTTGCTCGTGTTTCTTGGCCCAAGCAAGTCTCTTGTTTTTATTGGCGTCCTTTAGTAGTGGTTTCTTTGCAGCAATTCGACCATGAAGGCCTGATTCACGCAGTCTCCTCTGAACAGTTGATGTTGAGATGTTTCTGTTACTTGTACTCTGTGAAGCATTTATTTGGCCTGCAATCTGAGATGCAGTTAACTCTAATGCACTTATCCTCTGCAGCAGAGGCAACTCTGGGTCTTCCGTTCCTGTGGTGGTCTTCATGAGAGCCAGTTTCATCATAGCGCTTGATGGTTTTTGCAACTGCACTTGAAGAAACTTTCAAGGTTCTTGAAATGTTCCTCATTGACTGACCTTCATGTCTTAAAGTAATGATGTACTGTCGTTTGTCTTTGTTTATTTGAGCTGTTCCATAATATGGACTTGGTATTTTACCACATAGGGCTATCTTCTGTATACAACCCCTACCTTGTCACAACACAAGTGATTGGCTCAAACGCATTAGGAAGGAAAGAAATTCCACAAATTAACTTTTAAGAGGGCACATCTGTTAACTGAAATGCATTCCAGGTGACTACCTCATGAAGCTGGTTAAGAGAATGTGCAAAGCTGTCATCAAGGCAAAGGGTAGCTACTTTGAAGAATCTCAAATATAAAATATATTTTGATTTGTTTAACACTTTTTTTGGTTACTACACGATTCCATATGTGTTATTTCATAGTTTTGATGTCTTCACTGTAATTTTAGAATGTAGAAAATAGTAAAAATAAATAAAAACCCTGGAATGAGTAGACGTGTCCAAACTTTTGACTGGTACTGTATTTCTGTTTGTTAAAGCCAAGTAGCTCCCATATAACTCAACTTTTAATTTCAGAGGCATATGAGACGAGGCTCAATGTCGATACAGGGTGAATTGTAGTCATAACTAGCTGGGTGAGGCGGAGGGAGAGAAGAGGGGGAGGGAGGGAGGGAGGAGGGAAGGGGCACAATCCATGTTCTCCTCTGAGTGAAGGAATCGAGGGGGAAAGAACAGAATCTTACCGTCACGGCATGAAATTCTAATGAGAGAACAAGTGAAGAGAGACGATGGTTGAGGATGTGCGCGGCATGCCATCAAGCTGCATTATGCTTTTGAGCTATTTCAATTCTATAAAGTCATGGTAGGGAATGGGTTCGACAACCCAATCAAATTACCTTTAATAAGAATTTGACAAAGCAGTATGTTGAGAAATTGAAAGGGATGAGTTATATCCTGCTGGTTTACAAGGAACAAAGGACAGAGGGTGGATTTTGTGTTTTTATTTCAATTTATCTGTAACACTTTTGATTGTGGGATGTGTTGGTGGTTTTATCAGTGTGTGTGTGAGTGAGAGAGAGAGAGGAGATTGAGCCAATAGAGAACACTTAGAAACATTGATGGGAACGCATCCAAATGCACCCTGATAATTTCTTCACAATATCCTAAAACACAATTGCTAACATTCAAGCATTCCATTTCAGACAGAACGGTGGCCTTTAACATATTCAGATTGACATCTGTAAACGGCATCTTCAAGGTGTAGAGAGAGCGAGAGAGAGAAAAAGAGAGAGTGAATTCTGTAATGTAGTACTCCAACAAACGCCTCAAAGATCCGTCCTTGGGCGGCAGCTTTCCAGCGTTCCACTACATATCAGGTATGAATCGTGTGAGGATGAGAGAGCGACAGGCACAGCTGTGGTTCTGGGAGAAAGGAAGCTCCACAAAATTCCCAAAGCTTAATCAGATTTTATTTTATGACAAAAGCCCTAGAATGTAATGGAAGGAAATGATTGTAGTTGAGGAAAATGCTTGAGAAAAGCAGTATTGTTGAATATTACATTTTACAGTCCCACTATCAACCAACCAACAAATATTGTAGAGTAACGGAATGCACATGTATTCTTAACGATAGCAATATATTAAAACATGAGGATGATGGTATTCTCAAGTAGTACTGAAGTTTTTCTCAAGTAGTACATACATGGTTCCTGGAACTTGTGTCACGCCCTGAACTTAGAGATCCTTTTAATTCTCTATTTGGCTAGGTCAGGGTGTGACTAGGGTGGGCAATCTATGTTTTCTATTTCTGTGTTGGCCTGGTATGGTTCCCAATCAAAGGCAGCTGTCTATCGTTGTCTCTGATTGGGGATCATACTTAGGCAGCCTTTTTCCACCTGTAGTTTGTAGGATCTTGTTTTGGTACTGTGCTGTTTAGCCCTACTAGACGTTAAGTTTCGTATATATATATATATATATATATATATTTTAGATGTTCATTTAATAAATTAAAATGTACACCTGCCACGCTGCACCTTGGTCCACTCATTCCACCAACGAGCGTAACAACTTGATTATTTTTCACAGTGGTCATTTGATTTTCCCTTCCATCTGGAGAATAGTTTGAATGGTAACGTAGGAAAATGCCTGAGAAATTCTGCTCTGTTTTATATTTTGTGAAGGATTTCCATGTTACCTGAATGTAAGATGTTCCTTTTCCTGTACTTGATTTAGCAAGCAGAGAAAGCCATGAATGCCTTGTCCTTGACCTCTGTGTGATTTCTATGATTGACAGGTTTCCCCCTCAAACTAGATGACTATATTTCCCCTCTGGGAAGGATTAGAGTGGACGACTTAAGCTCGAGGTATAAGTTTGCTCTGTCATTCTGTACCTGAGAGGGACAGACACATTCACACACTCGCATGCACATACACACTCACATACACGCGCACACACAAGTGTACACACACACACCTTTTACTTGACAGCACGTGTCCCACTCTGCCAATCAAGGTGTCCCAATTTGGCAGTTCTGGAAAGCACCTTTTCTGAAAGTGTCCCACTTTACCAATACTCGCCCTACACACAAGCAGTCACAAATACACACACACACACACACACACACACACACACACACACACACACACACACACACACACACACACACACACACACACACACACACACACACACACACACACACACACACACACACACACACACACACACACACACACACACACACACACACACCACACACACACACCACACACACACACACCTTTTACTTGACAGCATGAACACTGTATAATTTATTGCCAAGTATTGTGTAATTACTTACTTTAACCTTTAAATAAGCCAAAAGCAAGCAGGCGTACATGTGTTGCCTGTTGTGGTTAAACAATATACAGGAGTGAATAAAACCACTTTCTTACTATTAGTTCCTGTTATATCACAACTCAAACATGTCAGTCCTCTTCCATTCCACTTGACAGGTAAATATACTCATAACCTGAAATCTACATTGATATTTATAGTACAATTATTACAGTCGTTGTGTTATAAGGCTGCCTATGGCTCTAGAGGATGTAAATTATTCATTATTTTAGCCCTACATTTTGGTGTCCAATTGCCCTGGTTGGCACATAAGGACTGTCCTAAATGGCACCCTATTCATTACACAGGGCACTGGACATAATGAGTGCACTATATAGGGCATAGTGTGCCATTTGGGATGCATCCAAAGATACATTTTATTATGAACTAGCTTTTACATCTCCTGTGCAGCAAAGAAGCAGGGCGATCAGAGATGCTTTATGTCGACAGTCATTGGAGATGAGTGCTTTCTCCATTGTTCGGAACTGGCTTCTTGGAACGCATGCAGGCAGTGGCATTCACCTTTTGTGTTTACTTAGATCTAAATCCCTATCCTTCCTGGAGAGAGAGATAGACAGAGAGAAATAGAGGAGAAAGTGAGAAAGAGAAAGAAAGAGAGTGAAAGAGAAAGAGAGAGAGTCAGAGATAGAGTCAGTTTGTTCCACCAGTCAGAGGTAGAGGTGGCTGACCTGAGATAGGTCCGCTGGTGAGGTATACGTTTGGCTCCTGCTGCCGCTGATGTACTTCATTTACTTCATCTGAAGTTCACACAGTTTATGTCTCTTAGAAAGGACTATTCGTCTACTGAAGTAAATAACAGAATCTAACAGGGTCTTCTGTTCTGACTGGTACATTAGCGAATGTGGCTATGCTGTATGCAATACACTCTTAGAAAAAAGGGTTCTACCAAGAACATTTTTCACCAGAATAACTATTTCTTGGAAGAAGAGGGTTATTTGTAAGGCAAAGGGTTCTACCTAGAATCTTTCACATTCTTTGTTGATTTTTTGAAAGGCCACAAGGGTTCAACATAGAACTCTTCTGAATCTGAAGCTTTTTTTATTGTATTGGTTTTCCTTTCTTTTAATAGTGCCTGAGCATTAGTGTTTATTGTTTTATTTTTTATAAAAAAAATGTACATTAGTTTATTTAGTTAATATTTTCTTAACTCTATTTATTGAACTGCATTGTTGGTTAAGGGCTTGTAAAGTAAGCATTTCACGGTAAAGGTCTACTTTCGGCGCATGTGACAAATACAATTTGATTTCAGTAAAGGATCTGAATACTTGATATTTCAGCTTTCTATTTGTAATAAATGTGTTAAAAATGTCTAAAAACCTGTTTTTGCTTTGTCATTAGGATGTATTGTGTGTGGATTGATTGTAATGGCTGTCGTCTTCCTCCTCGTCTGAGGAGGAGAAGTTCGAATGATCAGAGGACCAATGCGCAGCGTGGTAAGTGTCCATCACGTTTATTATCAAACATAAACTGAACACTAAGAAATACAAAACAATAAAGGTGAACAATAAACGAAACCGAAACAGCTCTATCTGGTGCAGACACACGAAGACTGAAGACAACCACCCACAAAACCCAACACAAAACAGGCTACCTAAATATGGTTCCCAATCAGAGACAATACAAAACACCTGCCTCTGATTGAGAACCATATCAGGCCAAACACAGAAATAGGAAAACATAGAAAATACAAACATAGACTGCCCACCCCAACTCACGCCCTGACCATACTAAACAAAGACAAAACAAAGGAAATAAAGGTCAGAACGTGACATTGCTGAGGATTTATTTTATTTAATCAATTTTAAAATAAGGCTGTAACGTAACAAAATGTGCAAACAGTCAAGTGGTGTGAATACTTTCCTAATGCACTGTAAGTACTGTACATGTATAACTCAGTTACCTTGTACCCCTGCACATCGACTTGGTACTTGTACTCCCAATATATACTGTAACCATGTTATTTTTTACTTGTTATTGTTATTCATTTTTCACTGTGTATTTATTCCTCATGTCACTATTTCTATTTTTATCTTTATCTTTAACTCTGCATTGTTGGAAAAGGACCTCTTTAGTAAGCATTTCACTGTTAGTCTACACCCATTGTTTACGAAGCATGTGAGAAAAACAATTTGTTTTGAAATTCCCCTCGCCCGTCATTATCATATTTCCCAGCATGCTCTATTGCAGGTTGATTTTCAAAATTGTTTGTTTCAGTATCTGTGTTTTTGCCTGTACATCGATTGGTTGATTTTATGTTATGTACACAAAGATAAATAACATCTATTTCTATAAACTAATCCAATCTGTTACTAGTTGGATTTTTAAAAAACCTTTATTTAAACTAGGCAAGCCAGTTAAGAACAAATTAAAGGATACGTGCTCCACTAGCTCAGAGATGGAACCTGACGAGAGTGTAGATGAAGTACCTGCAGTGAGGACTGCCAAGTTTGGACATGATAAAGAAGAATATGGCCCAGTAGGATTGACATTATTGGAGAAAGTGGACCCTTGCTTTTTGGCAGATCCATTTGTGGTTTCAGGGTGAGTGAGAAAGGAGTTGGGTGCAGTTGAGTCAGTGAAGGTAACCTGTAGTGGACTTGTGATATTTGTTTGTGTCTCCTCTGATCAGAGGGAGCAGGTGCTCCATGTCACGCAACTTGGGTCAAGATCTGTTTCTTGCTTTGCTCTTAGGAACAGGGCACCTGTTGAAAGGAGTGATTTCTGGAGTAGCGTTGTGTGGAGATGGAGAAATTGAAGTTGAAGATTCCTGGTGTTTGTGACTCCCGCCGGTTGGTGTGTCGCAGACCTTGTGTAGAGTTGAGGGAAACAGAGGAGTCACTGTCAGTCCTTTTGAGTTTTCAGTCAGAGTCTCTACCCGACAAAGTCATGTTAGGATATATCGGTTATCCCGTTAGAGCTTTTGTGCAGAATCCACTGCGCTGTTTCAGGTGTAACGTTTATGGTCATGTCGCAGCAGTGTGTAGGAAGGAGATTCCAAGATGTGGGAAGTGTGCAGGAAGGTATGGGACAGAGGAATGTGTAGTTTCGGTGGATACAGTTGTGTGTTAACTGTAGGGATGCCCATGTTGCTGGGGGTCGGAAGTGTCCGGTACGAGAGAGGCAGGTTGAAGTGGCGAGAGTCAAAATTATTGCAGAGAGTGTCATATGCTGAGGCAACGAAGAGAGTAGAGGAGGATGGGTCAAGGGTGAGGGATCCTGAGAGGATTCCAGTGAGTAGTATATTTGTGCCAGCACAGAGGGACGGGCCAACAAGTGATTTATGCTTCAATAAGGTTGGCTTATTAGCGTTCATTGCAATGGTTATCAACTGTACCGCAGAAATGAAATGTAAATCACAGAAAATAGATGTTGTGGGTATACGAGATTTGACTTACAGGGTGTGGGGAGGGGTGGTGTCCTGTCCTCCCAGGCCGTTAACATGGTGCAGGAGCAGATAGGGTCAAAGTAGTGGAATGGGGTAGTGTAGGTGGTAGTGTCTAGGTCTATATTTCTATATTTTTCTTAGAGGAACAGGACTAATGAAGATAATTTAATGTAGGTAGGTCGTGACTGGCCTCTCACTCCAGTGCAGTAGTTGGCGGTGTATGCACCTAAAAGTTGGATGTGATCCGCCAGCCAAATCCCAAAGACGAAGAAGTAATTCTGAATGCAGGTTTCTGGTGATTAAAAGTTTCAGTTGTTGGATATCCTCACTCTGTCTGGATTCCAATAGGAATTACATATCACTTTGAAAGCCAGCAAAATGTGACTTGCAGGTCTGATGTGGCCTGTAAACAGGAGGTGCATTCAACAAGGAAAATAGTTTGTGAACGTTAGCTAACACTAGCTAACATATTCCATTTGACTTGTGTTAGCCGCAACTGTTCGCTAACGTTAGTAAATGGACTAAGAAGGTAGTGTTCGGTGAAAGTAGGTGTCTGTTTCGGATCTAAACTGCCACCACAAATAATAAAGTGGCCATGTAGGCTTTCTATTACATGTAGTAGGAATAGCAAAGCCATTTACAGTTTGATTATTGCCGCTAAAAGGCCACAGTAATCCTTTAAAAAAGTAGCTGTTTGATGTTTCACCGTAGAAGTAACATGTTCGCCGCAAACGGAAGCCTTGTTGAACTCACCTCCGGAGTTTCCTAACACCGCTATGATAGGGTATAACTAGGCCCTCAAAGAAAGGCCTTGTAATGTATTGTCATAAAGATTTCAATTTTAAAGACTAATAAGGCAGGAGGAACCGTTCATAGAGAGTTCTAGGAAGTACCCTTCAAAGACAAAAAGGATTATTGGTAGAACTATTTATAAAAGATTTTTTAGAAAGAACCGGTTAAAGGTAAAAGGGTTCTCGGTAGAACCGTTCATACAGGGTTCTAGGAAGAATATTTAGATGATAAAGGGGTTCTAGTAGAACCATTTATAGAGGAAAAATAATAATAAAGGGAGGTGGCATCACAGAAAGGTTTTGGATCCACTGCTGCATGTCTTTGTTTCATCTGAAAGGTCAACGTGTATTGGCGTCTGATGTGTACTTTGTCTGTCATGTTCCATTTATCTTGTCCGTGAAAAGCTAGCTGAAATAATAATTGGTACAGTAAGTTTTGAGAAGTTGGATGTAGATAATGGAGGTTTGAAAGGATGTCTAGCCTCTAAACAGCTCTGAAGGGTTATGCAGCCTTAATGGGCCTAAATAACCCAGCTTGAATTTCAAATCTGCTCCCGGGTGGCGCAGCAGTCTAAGGAACTGCATCTCCGTGCTAGAGGCGTCACTACAGACCCTGGTTTGATTCCAGGCTGTATCACAACCGGCCGTGATTGGGAATCCCATAGTGCGGCGCACCATTGGCCCAGCGTCGTCTGGGTTAGGGTTTGGCTGGGGTAGGCCGTTATTGTAAATAAGAATTTGTTCTTAACTGACTTGCGTAGTTAAATAAAGGCTAAGTAAAAAAATAAAAATAAATAAACATTTCATGAAGAACAATTCAGATGTGTAAGTACAAAGCATATTGTTTTGCTTTTTGTTGTCATCAACAAGTGTAAAATCAATGGTGTAAAATTCTTAAAATAATTTTCAAAAACTTTTTGTGCGTTTGTGATTGTGTATGTGTGCATGTGTTTGTGATTGTGTGCATTGCATCCGCATGTGGGTCTGTGCGCGCAACTGATGTGGGTGGCTTCACAATAACTTTGAGATTATGGTTCAATAAAACCTGGGCTTGCTACTCCATGTTTGGCTTGCTACTCCATGTTGCAGGGCTTGCTACTCCATGTTGCTTCCATCCAAAATAGATGGCGACGGAGGCGCTAAATTTATAGTGTGCCAGTTGGTTTGTTTACCTGGGTAAACACATATCCAAGTTTGCGTCCCAAATGGCACCCTATTTCCTTATAGTGCACTACTTTTGACCAGGGCACACAGGGCTCTGGTCAAAAGTAGTGCACTATATGGGGAATATGGTGCCATTTGGGACGCAAACCACACTGGAATGACCTCAAACCATTTATATGTCTCTTTGTGTGCCATCCACTCAGTGTAAAGTATATACACAAACACAAACCCAAAACACAAACCATGGCCTTAACAGACTAGAGATCATTATTAAACATGAATGGAGAGACACAATGCATGGAGATTGAGCAGGTTCTTTTCAGTGTAAGAAGGTTGTTTATGTACAAAGCCTAAGAGGATCCCTCCATATGTACAGAAACAATGTGCCAGACACAATCTCAAGGTCTCTGTACTGTGAAAAGAGCTTGGAGTATCTGTAAAAGCACTATGTAAATAAGATGTGTTATTATAATATACAGGTGAATCCCTCTGGCATAGATTTGTTATTATAATATGCAGGTTTAGCCCTATGACATAGATTTGTTATTATAATATAAAGGTTTAGCCCTCTGACATAAATGTGTTATTACAATATGAAGGGTTTAGCCCTCTGACATAGATTTGTTATTACAATATGAAGGGTTTAGCCCTCTGACATAAATTTGTTATTACAATATGAAGGGTTTAGCCCTCTGACATAGATTTGTTATTACAATATGAAGGGTTTAGCCCTCTGACATAGATTTGTTATTACAATATGAAGGGTTTAGCCCTCTGACATAGATTTGTTATTACAATATGAAGGGTTTAGCCCTCTGACATAGATTTGTTATTACAATATGAAGGGTTTAGCTCTCTGACATAGATTTGTAATTAGAATATGAAGGGGTTAGCCCTCTGACATAGATTTGTTATTACAATATGAAGGGTTTAGCTCTCTGACATAGATTTGTTTTGATAATATACAGGTTTAGCCCTATGACATAGATTTGTTATTACAATATGAAGGGTTTAGCCCTCTGACATAGATTTGTTATTACAATATGAAGGGTTTAGCCCACTGACATAGATTTGTTATTACAATATGAAGGGTTTAGCCCTCTGACATAGATTTGTTATTACAATATGAAGGGTTTAGCTCTCTGACATAGATTTGTTTTGATAATATACAGGTTTAGCCCTCTGAATGACAACCTTGTTCTGGATATTTTCCAAACCTGTTTTTATAGCGCTACAACCAATGTCATCACAAATAAAAGTCACATTGTACATTTCTAGTGAGTCAGTGGAGATTCACTCCGATTTGAACCTTTCACTCGTATGTTTACAGACTGTATTTCACTGTATTTTACTCACTATTTCAGATCTGGGGTACTGATACAATATATATTTGTCCCTTTTAGATCATATATAAGACTGGATAGGGGACCTTGATCCTAGATAAGCACTCCTACTCTAAGATGCTTTTTGAATACGGGCCCTGAGACACATTTGACAACTTCTGGCTTTATTTGAATTTCACATTGTTGACAGTTAGTTCGTATTGGTGACAATCACAGTGTTTAATTAAAAGGTTCCACAAGTATATATAGCAATAGCATCATGCAATTAGACATGGAAGAACGAAGTGTTCTGGTAAGTGGTAACCATATGCTTGTCCCATTTACAGTTTCTATGTATGTCTGCTGCCGTGCTGGATGGGATCTGGTGCTAAAATGTAGCTGACACTTCCAGCTCTTAGACGTTTGTGAAGGCAAAGAGGAAGCTAGGGTGTCTTAAACACATTTATGCTAAATAAGGATATGCAATTTACCCACCAGTTTGAAAAAACTGTAGATAACAACTTATCAAGTGTCTCACAACATCCATGTCAACAACATCTTCATGGGTGCCAAAAAAACAACAACCGAAATCTCCCCTTCTTTCTTTGAAGGTCAATTGCAACTGTCTGAAACCCTAACATGCTGACCACACTGCTCGAGTCGCAAAATACATTTACACATAATTGTTATTCAGTCATTGCACCCACACTGCTCGCGCGAGAAAGCAAGTGTCTGCGTGGCCAGGCACTAAAATAGAAATTGGTTCTATTTGTGACGCTCAACGCGCAGCAAGTAATGCCTCTCCCATCTCATCTTTGGTTTTTAGGAGCATATACCCACGTGCCAGCTCCTCATTTGGTTTTTAGGAGCATATACCCACGTGGGTGATTGATGAACTTAGGTCCACTCTCCGGTTGGTTGTAATAATGCTGTAAAGTTGGTTGCCAACCGCCATATAAAGTCCAAAGAAGAAAAAGAAGGCTGAAGGAAGGATAGATGATGAGAAACAAATTTGGTTCATCGTTTTATCTGTGGATTATTTGTCGGAGTAGTGGACCTTGTGCATTTCAGGTAAAATAATAACCCGATCTTTATATACCAGGACAAATTAGCTAGCAACAGCAAGCTAGCAAGCTAAATTGCCATAAATGTTTAATGTTTTTTGACTTGTCCCCAAATTAATATAATTGGTTCAGAGTTTGTTTTGATATTTCAACCTGTGTGTCCTGATCGTTTCTGGTGTGGGTGAACAAAATCACGCACGCGCTCGTGCGGTCTGGTCAGCATGTAACCAGCATGTAGGTAGTTTAAAACCATACACTCGCTGGATAAGTCCCCTGAATCTCTGTGCTCTCTAGCTGTGCCCAGGGATAGTGCTGGTGATTTTGAAGGGAAGGTGTTTTTGGTGGGGGGGTATAACACAATGCACTCTGGGATTGGTCATGATGAGTCATGGCTGCCTGGATGTGGCGAAAGAGGATAAATACGCTGAACAGCTTCCTTTGGCTGCTTTTAAATTGGCAACCTATTCCCTAAATGGGCTCTGGTCAAAAGTAGTGCAATATATAGAGAATATGGTGCTATTTGGGACGCAACCAGAGACTCTTAATGTCAGACGTAATTCCCCAGCAGACACGCACGACATAATCAAGATTGGCACTTTACACAACACCAGTTTATTTCAACGCAAACAAAGGGTTAAAGAACCAATTAATAATTTGTTTATTTACACATATTTATTCAGGGACTTGGCAAGAAAATTGACCTCTGACATCATAACTTGACAACATGGCTGCCCTCAAATGAAACTGCTTTTGTTCCAAACTCTGAGAGACATCTTTGTCCTTTTTGCAAAGATCTTTGGTTAAAATGTAATGAAGATTTACTAGTTCAGAGAGAAGAGGACATGTTATCTTTAGCAAGACTCAGACTTCCCACTTCAATGTGATTCACAGCCTATGGCCATAACCTATATTTCTCCATCACTATGTGAGAGTAGAAACCCAGCCAGGCATGAGGAGGGTCGTCGTCTTTTTATCAAGTCCAGTCAAACGGTGACATCATGCTGATTCATAGCCCTCCATATTTTCTCTGAGTTTTCTATTAGCCTGCCAGACATGGGTTCAAATACTATTTGAAATCATTTCAAATACTGTATCTGTGCTAGATTAAGCCTGCCTGGTGCAATGGAACCAATAGAAAAGTCTCAAAGTGCAGTACACCTGGCACTTCAGGCAGGCTAAAGCAAAAGCTAAAAGTATTTTAAAGATTTAAAATGGTATTTGAAACCAGTTCTGGACCCTGCTCCAACATACCATGAGAGTGCAGTGAAAACAGAAAATGCAGCCACTCCAGGGCAGGAAGAATAGAGAGGAACAGAAAGCAGAAAGTGTGAAAAGTATGTTTTGTTCAAACCAGGTCATGCGATGGCGAGGCTAGTCAGATATACAGTGGGAGGAGAAGCAGGTTTTATCTTTCACCACTGCTTACAGTACCTTTCATGCATTCTTTGGATTCACTGAGCATGTAGTGAGGACTACAGGTTGTTAAAACAGGGAAGGCAAAAGGCCTTTTGGAGGTGCGAGATTACAGTTACAGATTTCAATATATATATATATATATTACTATTATAAGCAGAATGCATGTTTTACTAATTAATATCTTATAATATAACATGTTTACTAGATTTTTTAAATTGCTTTTAGCACTAAGTTTATGTCTCTGAAATGACTCATCGGGTCGGTGTATAGCTGTAACTAGATGCAGTGTCATTGAGAAGGACACCACGGAAGATAAAAATGGATTGACTGATGGTTTCTACCATGGATTAAGTTGAATGACTTTTACTCCTAGCTGGCTCCATATCTCTCCCCCCTCGCTCTCTGTCTCTGTCTCTCTCTCTCTCTCTCTCTCTCTCTCTCTCTTTCGCTCTCTCTCTATCGTCTTTCTCAGCCCTGTTGTCAACATCGAGAATCTCTGTCCTATCACAGTTCTCTCAAAAATCAATGGAGTGATTTTCTCTCTTGGCTTTATAATTTTGCCAATGCATATACTTACTGTGACATTCCATCACCCTCTCGGCGAGAAAAACTTTTAAGAACGCAATTATTGGCATCTGAGAAAATGGTGCCAGCAGAAGACGAATCTGTGCGGTAATCAGTTTTAAACGTATTTCCTAATCCTCTCCCAGTCAGTTCCAGCTTTTAAATGTGCTTGAAGTGAAACATCATAAAACTACCATTCATCTACTGTAGCTTCTATTGCTCAAGTCTCCTTCTTTTCATCGTGAAAAACTGGGAAAACTTCAGGGGTAGTTAAAAAAAAAGAAGAAACCTCCCAGAAACTTGGACTCAAAACTATAACTCAAAGTAAAAAATGTTCGAACCATTTACTAACTTCACTCTACATCGACGATACTTCTGAACCTCAAACAAACACAGTACACAACCATAATCACGTAGATATGATCTGTGATTTGGAGTCATGTTTCATCTCGCTGATTCTAATTGCTGTAGTTGTTTGACTTTAATGGTTCGACACACATGGTAATATGTACCATTTCTGTAAACAACGCCAACCCCTCTTTTCCACCTACCTCCTCCTTTACTTTTTTTTCTCTCTCTCTCTCTCTTTACATCACATTCTCCTAAGGGTGGAAGTGAACATATGCAATTACATGTACATTTAGAGTGTGAAGACATCTCTGCAGTGAAATATATAGATGCTCAGGATATACAGCAAATCACGGGTAAATGACCCTGTCTGAATCCTTGTATCTAATCAAGACAAAAGCACTGGGCTCCTTTATCAATATTCTGTATTTTCAAATGATATACAGGAACGCTTTTGTTTTAAGCCCCACTCTTAGAACTTTAAGAAAATCCATTCCAAAAATAAATATGGGTTTGCAGTAAATACCGTAGGTAGCAAATGTATTTTGAAGGAGAAAAACAAGCACCAGAAATGCAATGTTATGAGGCAAAAGTATGGTCATTTTAATGTATATTCAAATTGCATTCCCTCCGCAAAACACTATTTGAGAATCCAGTAGCCTTCATTATCCGCATGGACCTAAATCACATCCGAAATGTTTCTTAGGTTTAGATAAGGCCAGGAGGGTAAATACAACGTTCATACTCTTTCCACCACCACTTCCCCCTCTCTGTGACCTCTTATTGTTGACTTCAATCTCAGTGGAAATGATTTTTTTCTAGTCTTCACCTGCCCCTGGGCCTTGTTCGTGCTCCTGCTGTTTTTAAACTAAAGCGGTATTGAAGATTGTATTTTGTTCAATGTCCGTTCTCGTATTCGAGAGGCATAGAACATTTTAATCAGCTGCTCTTCTCTTCCCATCACAGGTTTTTTGTTGCTAATTAAATTCCCCCTGACTACTAAAGGAGGTGACCCTGTTTTATCAGCTAACCTGAATATTGTCAATCATCCAAAAGCCTTCTTACCCAAGCGCTGCTGGATGGAGCATATTACTTGAACAAGGAGAAAGTGAGACGCAATATTTTATTTATCTATTTATCAAAGTATTTTCCTTTGGAAAAAGTAGGCTAAGAGAAAGAAGCATAAATACGTAAAGACACGGTAACACCACTATGGAACACTAATAGGCAATGGGAAAGAAAAACAGAAAGGCAGTCCGATATAATCATCATCACTCTTGTAAGCATACATTGGTACTCTATAGGTGTGCCACTTCTCAGCAACTTGAACATACACTCTTAGAAAAAAAGATGCTATCTAGATCCTAAAACAGTTTGTTGGCTGTCCCCAAAAAGAGAACCCTTTTGAATAACCCTTTTTTGGTTCCAGGTAGAGCACTTTTGGGTTCCATGTAAAACCCTTTTCTACATTGAACCCAAAATAGTTTTACCTGGAACCAAAAAGGGTTCTACCTGGAACCTAAAAGGGTTTTCCTATGGGGACAGCCCAAGAACCCTTTTGGAAACCTTTTTTCTAAGAGTGTACAGTATGAGACAGGTAAATGAGAGACAGCTTCTCTGATAGAACTATGGGAATTTAATGTACTGTCTCCTATCTTATTATTGGATGAAATGTAATAAATAGAAAACAACATTTTAGTGGTTGTTGACAGTCACCAGTAAATGTAGGATTATGGGTAATCTCCATATAACAGAGGGCATCCATACAATGGTAAGCAGGTCCCTGTGTCTGTAGGACTTGCCCAAGGTGCCTGCCTCCCTCTCCCAAGGTGCCTGCCTCCCTCTCCCAAGGTGCCTGCCTCCCTCTCCCAAGGTGCCTGCCTCCCTCTCCCAAGGTGCCTGCCTCCCTCTCCCAAGGTGCCTGCCTCCCTCTCCCAAGGTGCAGTGACTTTGTTCAAAATTGTGTGAGCTGGCAAACTGAATACATAGACGAATGTCTGAAATCTAGCAATAGCACACTTCTAAGAAATGGGGCTAAACATTCAGTGCTAAGCGTTCAAAATGTACTTTTGGGTGTCAGGGAAAATGTATGGAGTAGAAAGTACATTATTTTCTTTAGGAATATAGTGAAGTAAAAGTAAAAGTTGTCAAATATATAAATAGTAAGATAAAGTATAGATACAGGAAAAAAAAGTAGTACTTTAAAGTATTTTTACTTAAATAATTTACACCACTGGCACTATTAACAAAATATTATTCTCATAACCATGAAATGTTTGGTCAAACATCCATCTTTTTTATGCTATGCAGAAATACGAGTTATGGTTTTGATGGAATACTGAATGCTGTCTATCTGTCTATCTGTCTATCTGTCTATCTGTCTATCTGTCTGTCTGTCTGTCTGTCTGTCTGTCTGTCTGCGTGTGTGTGTGTGTGTGTGTGTGTGTGCGCAAACGAGAGAGATGAAAGTCTAGCCCGATTTCAAGGTAGACTGCCCCTGATAAATTTAGGAGCTGTAATTCATTCATCACCCAGTTAGTGAATGCATCAGAGATGCCCATTCCTCTTCCCAGGTGATGGATCTGTCCTTCAGGGTCTTTGGCCATGACTTTGAAACAAGTCTGCTGAACATGATTTCCTCAACAAATCTACAGGCTGGCAGACATCTTGTGATCTTCTTGAGTGTATCCCAAATGGCCGCCTGTTACCTATATAGTACACTACTTTTGACCAAAGCCCTATCAAAAGTAGTGCACTATATAAGGGACAGGGGGCCATTTTGGATGCAGACCGGGTAATTAAAAGTGGGCTGTGTTAGTTGTTCACATGAATCATAATCAAATGAAGGAAACGATGGTCTTGAAAAAAAGATACTATCCTTCTTTCTACTAAAGAGAGTGGGTTCTTATCTACTTATTTCCTTTCTGAAAGGAGACTATAATAAAAATGTATAAAAACCAAGTGATACATTCACGCTCAATGCTAAGTATTGATCCTGGACTTTTGTGGAAGAAATCTTATTGTCGCTGTAAATCTAGCATGAATGCATACGTGACTACAGGCTCTCAAGTTCACACCAATGACCCCTCCACTAGCTAACTACATCACTGTCATGGGACCAAAACAATCTAAGAAAATTGATATTTAATTACGAAGGAAAAACTAGACTGAAATTGCATTGGTTGAAGCAATGAAACACCAGTGTTTGTCCCAAATGGCACCCTAGTTCCTATATAGTGCACTACTTTTGACCAGCGCCATATGGGCCCTGGACAAAAATAGTGCACTAAATAGGTAGCAGGGTACCATTTGGGAACCACCCCAGGTAAAGGAATGTAACATGTTGCCTTGAAGGGTGAGTGAGTGAGTGGGTGTCGGTTGGTCGGAATTGAAGGCAGGTGCCGCGGACCAACCAACCAAGTATCATTAAGAGTAGAACCATCTGCCATAAATTCAATTTCTCCAACCTTCGATCTGTCCTTCCCTCCATCCATCAAGGAGTGGGAAGGAGGAGAAGGAGTGAGGGATGAGAAGGAGTGAGGGAAGGAGGGAAGGGTGAGTGGTATGCCCTTCAAGCAAAAGGCATGACACGTTGTTTTAGCTCTACACATGCATGTCACCTCTGGAATAGAAAGATAGACAGCTGAGAATTCTATATATTGTTCTGATAACGACACATAACTTACCAACAACATTCAACAGCAACAGGCTGTCTGTGACAGATAAATAACCCAATGTTTTAGGCCAATTGGAGACAATATTCTTTTGACAGAAGACAGATAAGGAGGGCCATTTGTGTAGACATAAAGTTTGCACTCCAAATGACACCCTATGCCCTACATAGTCCACTACATTTGACCAAAGCCCTATGGGTCCTGGTTAAAAGTACTGCACTTTATAGGGAATAGGGTGCAGTTTGGGAAGGAGACATAGTCTGCTATTGATTGGAATACCACTTGTAAAATAGCTTAGAAAATACAGCAATACCAGCCAAGCCACTGACTGCCAGTGAGTGCAGAATGTGCATACAGGATGATTGGTTCAGGAATGAAAGTGGTTGTTAGTTACAATTACCCTGAAATCCAAACTGGTATACTCCCTTTCACAATTGTTAACAGAGTAAATGGATCCCAAGCTTAGTTACAATGGCACCGTGTCCTGGCTCAACAACTTTCCTCTGCATTTCATCCAGCAGGTTTAATATGCTTACAAAATGCAGTAGCCAAACACATTAGCTAAAAGATGCACTAGTTAATGCTTAATTTGTGTTAACTAATGCATTGATTAATGTTTATTAATGTACCCATATTTAAAAGTTTTACCTTGATCAGTGTGTTTTCTTCTAATACACGTGTGGTTCCTGGTTCCTGGATCTAGATTTATATGCATACATCCAATTATAAATTATAATCCCCTAATGGTCATGGATTGAAAGCAATATGGTCTGCTGTGTTTGCATAACACTAAATAAATTATCCTAGTTCCCCCTCAATGGTATTAATTGATGTGAAATTAGCGTCCACGCCTCTCGCTCTGAGCCTATCATTATCAGACGATTACATTGCAGAAAAAAAACGAGACTCCATTTATTTGAGCGATTTCACACTCCAGAAAGCACAGAACACATATTTGGTGAAAAATGACTAAGCATGGAGCTACTGAGTGATGATAACAAGCTCCTTATTCCATGTCTCATTGGCATCCTGCAGGATTGTATGGAAAGCCGTAAATTACCTACTCGAAATCTAACGTCCAACGTTTGTTGATTTGCAACTGCTGCGTTTCATCATTAAGTAGTTTAATACATTTTATAATGCTTAACACAATCTGACTTTGATGAACATTTCATGGTCCCCACACCCTCGTCAAACTATTACACCTCATTATGATCAATCTAATCCAAACATGACTAAGATTTCACTCTTTCATCAAGTCAAACAGGGTCAACACATTGAACAAGGCTGTAAATGACCGAGAAGAGATGCTATCACATCAGCCGTTTAATAATGTGCTCATATCAACTGTGATTGTTTTCCCCTGAGGGAAGGGCAGTAGCCTCATCACACTCCCCAGCAGCGTATCCCATATCCGTCCCCTTATCCCATCCACTCCTGTCCAGTGGACATGATGTTGCTAATGAGAGGTCAGCTGCGGCGGTGTAACAATGGACGGGCGGGCAGTACGCGTTCAGTACCCCTGGAGGATATATTACTCACAGCTTTAATCGTCACAGCGATAATCATCTGTGGCAGAAACTGCAGGGAGGCAGTTAGCAGTTACAGCCTATTTTCAATTCAGCTCACGCTCTCTCTCTCTCTCTCTCTCGCTCTGATTAATGATCTTAGTCGGTATCTAAAGAGGAAGTTGATGGGGGGGAGGAGAAAGGATCAAGGGAGGATATAAAATGGAGGGAGGAGGGTGATTGACAGTCTCAAGATCTGTCTGGGAGTTCCTACATTTTCTCACCGGTCCCCCGTGGGAATCGAACCCACCATGCTCGACCAACTGAGCCACGTTATGAGAGAAATTTGTATGTTGCCTTTGCGATGTACTTTGCATGATTATGTTGTCTTACTTTTTTGATAAGGTGCACAGATGCCAAGTGAATTTCCCCGTGAGGGATAGTAATGTTGTACTGGATTGATTGAATCGAGTTCACATGCTGGTTTGCCTTCGACTTCAACTCATTCCACCTCATTATCATGAAGATCTCACCCCAATGTCTCATTTTAATGTAGATCGATAAGAATCTGTTTCACACCTGGAAAACTTGATAGATGACTTCCTTCCATTCAATATTAATATCTTGGTATTGGTATTTTTTGGTATTGTATTCGAATCCTGAGTAGCTGTTGCGAAAGCAGCAGCTACTCTTCCTGGCGTCCACACAAAATATGAAACATGACATATTACAGAACATGAATAGACAAGAACAGCTCAAGAACAGAACTACATACATGGAAAAATGGCACACATAGCCTACATATCAATACACACTAAATATTTAGGTCAAATAGGGGAGAGGCGTTGTGCTGTGAGATGTTGCTTGATCTGTTTTTTTTAAACCAGGTTTGCTGTTCACTTGCGCTATGTGATTTGGGAGTTCCATGCAATAATGGCTTTATATAATACTGTACACTTTCTTGAATTCTTTCTGGATTTTTGGACTGTGAAAATACCCCTGGTGGCATGTCTGGTGGGGTAAGAGTGTGTGCCAGAGCTGTGTGTAAGTTGACTATGCAAACAATTAGGTATTTTCGACACAATGTTTCTTAGAAAAAGAAGAAGTGATGCAGTCGGTCTCTCCTCAACTGTTATCCAAGAGAGACTGGTATGCATATGTAACGGATGTGAAATGGCTAGCTAGTTAGCGGGTGCGCGCTAGTAGCATTTCAATCAGTTACGTCACTTGCTCTGAGACTTAAGTAGTGTTGCCCCTTGCTTTGCAAGGGCCGCGGCTTTTGTGGAGCGATGGATAACGACCGTGCTTCGTGGGTGACTGTTGTTGATGTGTGCAGAGGGTCCCTGGTCCGCGCCCGGGTCGGGGCGAGGGGACGGTTTAAAGTTATACTGTTACACATAGTGTTTATATCAGCCCTCTGATTACAATGAAGAGCAAGATGTGCCGCTCTGTTCTGGGCCAGTTGCAGCTTAACTAGGTCTTTCTTTGCGCACTTGACCATATGACTGGACAATAATCAAGATAAGACTAAACTAGAGTCTGCAGGACTTGCTTTTTTGAGTGGGGTGTCAAAAAAGCAGAGCATCTCATTTAATCTATAGGTTTTGACCATGACAGTTTACAATCTAAGGTGACACTAAGTCATTTAGTCCCCTCAACTGCCACACCATGTATTATCAGATTCAGAGGTCTATATCTTCATGAACCAAATGTAGAGCTATGATTAAAACCAGGAGCTCTAGTTGCCACTCCAGATAAATAGATCCTCACTCTGTCTTCTACATTCTTTCGAACAAATGCACACATTCTTTACCAGAGTAATTCCAAACTGATCTATTATCCTCATACACATTTCTGATTTATTTCAACATGTGTGTTGTATCTCAGATGGGATCTCAGATGGAGCATTGAATCAATAATTGTCATTCTCAGGCAGGAAATGAATTGTGGTGTCAGAGATTTTCTAAATGAATTTATATCACAGGGGAGATGGATGGAGATTATGCTTAATTATGGAAAAACTGTAATAAAACGAAAATAGAATGAGAATAGAATAGAGTAATATAGAAGGGTCGGAGCTCATCAGCAGAACTTAGAGAACTGTAGAATCTATGATGAGTTCTAACATCTAATCAGACAAAGCCATGAGTCATCATTCCTTATTTTATTCCTCTTCCTCAGCGCTTTACCAGTAGTAAACACAAATGCACTCCTCCTTAATAAACAGTCTGCATCGGACCCCGAAGCTAATCATTCTCAATTTGTCCCATGAACTTCCGACAAGTTAAAAAGAGCTGAGAGCTAGATTTAAGGGTTGCGTCCCAAATGTCACCCTATTATCTATGTAGTGCACTATTTTTACCAGAGCTCTATGAGCCATAGGGAATATGGTGCCATTTGGGATGCAGACAGGGGCTTCCTTCATGATATCAAGATTAATGTTTGATGGTTTACAGTCAACACTACAATTAGCGTACGGGTTCTTTAGGTCTCTAACATATGTCCTCCTCTCCCCATCGGCTTTTGTTTTAGTGTTGCAGGTATTTGAGGTGGTAAAAGTAGACTACAGTATAGGGTCTTGGAGGTTTTCACATGGTATCCCACATTACATTTTCAATACCTTGTGGCCTTACGGAAATAAGCAATAAATATTATCTCCGGTAAACTTCATTACATTACCTATATCCGTATAAAAAATTCAAATTCAACAGAGATGCAGAAGAAAACAATGAGTTTACAACAAGATTGTTCTACTAGGCACTGAATAGGTACAGTATAATTGAAGGTTACCAAGAGTGGTATAAGTGCACTAATGGATTTGATGTAAAGATAGTGAGGCAATCAAGTGAATATATAATACCTTATTATATAACGTAGTACATCATTTTATAATAGGCTTCAAATTATAATTCACATTTTACCTGTTCCTGAGGTGGTGTCAAATTATTCTATAAATCAACATCTAATTTAGAGCAGAGTTATGTTCTGTAATTTACTGTACTGTATTGTAATGTACTATACTGTACTGTATGTTGATGTGCTATACTGTACTGTGCTATACTGCACTGTACTATACTGTGCTATACTGTACTGTACTGTGCTATGCTATACACTACTGTACTGTGCTATACTGTATTGTGCTATACTGTACTGTGCTATACTGTACTACATGCTCAGTAAAATAGTACACATGCACCTGTGCTGGTATCATATAATAATGGTTCTAAGCAAAAGCAGACCGACCATTTACACGTTTTTGACTGTGAGGTGTTGAGGATGTAGGCTATGCTAGACTGTGCATGGATCTGTGTACACACACACAACATAAACGTAAACATTTTAGTCCATTACGCATGTTTTCCATATCCCTTTCCTCAGGTTGTTAGGAAGAATGTAAGCCAACCATGAAGGCTTTGAAGATGCAAAATGAATCTCTTTCAACGGTGTGAAAAGTGTGCCCGTACTTTACCCTGCATAGTTTTTGAACTCCATAAATGTTTAATTTCAGATGTTTTATGCAAGTTAGATTAGAAACTAATAAAACAATGGCATTTACCTTTTTGTTCTACTGTAGATCAAAGGAACATTATGTAATTAATAATTAAAACAGGTTGACAACGTCTTTCTATCAGTGGAATATACACTACCCAGTAGATTACAAAATGCTACTAGATTACAAAATTCATTCAAACTTTTACCACCTTAGATGATTTGTTTCTGCTCTCTGTACCGTCATAACATTGTTCTACTGTGCAGGGAAAATTGCACTAGGAGTGTCAAACTGCACCAGAAGCATCTAAATTATGACTCGACTCAATATCTTAATACAAAATATGTCAGGCTAATTGGTCTCCCAGTGGATTAAAACATAAAACCGCAGGGAGGACGCTGTTTCCAGTCTGTCTCCAACTGTGCTCTCTAACGTGACGCTGCTACACCACTTCATGACTTATTAGGTCATTAAGATGATAATATACAGGATACACACTATACCCTCAATACACAAACCTGTGCTCAACTCCACTCTAAAAAAATGCATGCACACACAGGCACACACACACACACACACACACACACACACACACACACACACACACACACACACACACACACACACACACACACACACACACACACACACACACACACACACACACACACACACACACACACACACACACACACACACACACACTAACCCTAACCCCAAAAACCCTAACCTTAACCCAAAACCAAATCCTAACCCTAACCTTAACCCTGAACCAAATGTTCTCCCACCCTCTCCAGACCAATAGGATGTACAATATAGAAACAGGGAAGAAAGTTGCAATAGGCTCGTGCAACCCAAGGTTTGATACCAGCATAAACAGAAACCCCTTAAAGATCGGATCCTTTTTTTAAATTTTCGCCTAAAATAACATATCCAGACTGCCTGTAGCCCAGGACCTGAAGCAAGGATATGCATATTCTTGATACCATTTGAAAGGAAACAGTTTGATGTTTGTGGAAATATGAAATTATGTAGGAGAATATAACACATTAGATCTGGTAAAAGATAATTTAATAAAATAAAATAAAATTGTTTAAAAAAAATCGAATAATCATCATCTTTGAAATGCAAGAGAAAGGCCACACTGTATTATTCCAGCTTAGGCACAATTTACATTTTGGCCACTAGATGGCAGCAGTGCATGCGCAACGTTTTAGACTGATCCAATGAACCATTCAAAATGTTGTATCAAGACTGCCCAAATTTGCCTAATTGGTTTATTAATACATTTTCAAGTTGCGCATTCTCCTCAAACAATTGTATGGTATTCTTTCACTGTAATAGCTACTTTAAATTGGACAGTGCAGTTAGATTAACAAGAATGTAAGCTTTCTGCTCATATCAGATATGTCTATGTCCTGGGAAATGTTCTTGTTACTTAAAACGTCATGCTAACCACATTAGCGCACGTTAGCTCAACCGACACCGATCTTAAAACAAACCAAACCATAACCAGTGGATAGCAAAACGTAAGACCTTGGCTCCACTCGGTTTGAGTGGTAAAGAGTAGGATAAAGCATGGACTGTGGGAGTTTGTGAGGGCTTAATTAAGAGAACTGAAGGGGCCAACGACACTAGGATGAAGTTCAATAAAAAAATATGCATTTATTTGCTCAGTCTGGTTTTGTCTTTTTTTAATTTAAAATTGAATTTTATGATGTCAGGCACTTTAACATAGCACTTATCTTTGTAGCACTTAATCCCTTCATCCCTTGGTGGGATTTCCAATATGTAACTATTTATTTATCTATTTATTTAATTGATCCAGTTTGCATGTTTTATTATGATTTGATTTTATAAAATTTGTTTTAAAATGAAACTTTTTTACCCTCAGCACTATCAATAATTGTCTTCCTCCTGTTGTTGTACTGTTATGGGTGACCCCGCCTTTCATGTTCTCTCACCATGACACATCACACACACATCATCTTTCTTATTACCTGGGCCACCATTATGGCACGCAGCCTATGGCTGCCCTTCCCTTCCAGGTTACAGAAACAAATGCACTAGGCAGGGTGTTTGTTGTTGTGAAACTATAAGCCTCAGGACAGATGTGCTCCCCACCGTCACCCCTAGCATCGGCCACACAGCACAGCACCACTTATAAGTACCGTCCGTGTGTGTGTGTCTGACCGTCACTGTCCTTATGGAGCTCAGTGCAGCAGGAAGCTCTTCACTGTTCTGTTCTACTCTGCATATTTGCCCTGGAGCAGGCATGCATGCACATACTCACACACGCACACACAAACAAACAATTATGAAGCCCTTTGAAAGGCTGGTCATGACACACATCAACATCAACACCATCACCCTGGACCCACTCCAATTCGGATATTGCCCCAACAGATCCACAGATGACGCAATCTCAATTGCACTGCCCTCTTCCACCTGGACAAGAGGGGAATTAACAATGTGAGGATGCTGTTCATAGACTACAGCTCAGCGTTCAACACCATAGTCCCCTCCAAGCTCATCACCAAGTTGGGGACCCTGGTACTGAACACCTCCCTCTGCAACTGAATCCTGGACTTCCTGACGGGCCAGTCCCAGGTGGTGAGGGTAGGCAACAACACCTCCACCCCGCTTTCCGTATGCACTGTATACACACTATATACACGCTCACTCACGCACACTACACTGACACTGTCACACAAAACCCACACATACCGACAAAACATTTACACACATACACACACCTGCACATACAGACACACACATACACACACACACACTTTTACACTCATCATATGCTGCTGCTAATCTGTTCTTTATTTTAATCGTATTATTATCTATCCTGATGCCTATTCACTTTACCTTGCCTTCATGTACATACAATGCCTTCAGAAAGTATAACAAACATGTATTTAACAAGTCACATAATAAGTTGCATGGACTCACTCTGTGTGCAATAATAGTGTTTAACATGATTTTTGAAAGACATCCTCATCTCTGTTCCCCACACATACAATTGTCTGTAAGGACCCTCAGTCGAGCAGTGAATTTCAAACACAGATTCAATCACAAAAAGCAGGGAGGTTTTCCAATGCCTCGCAATAAAGCATACATTTAATATCTATTTGAGAATGGTGAAGTTATTACTTACACTTTGGATGGTGTATCAATGCATCCAGTCACTACAAAGATACAGGTGTCCTTCCTAACTCAGTTGCGGGAAAGGAAGGAAACCATTTTCCACCATGAGGCCAAACTAATAGCTGGTGAATAGCATGTTAAGTTCAAGGTCAGTATAACGGCGTTCCTCCTCCTCTTCATCCGAAGAGGAGGAGCAGGGATTGAACCAAGATGCAGCAGATTGTGAATACATAATATTTATTTAGGACAACGACGAAACACGGGAAAACACTTGGAATGATGCAAAATAACAAAACAAAAACGTAGACAGACCTGAACTATACGAACTTACATATAACACGAAGAACGCACGAACAGGGTATATAGACTACACAAAAAGAACGATGTACAAACAAACCGAACAGTCCCGTATGGTGCGACAAACACTGACACAGGAGACAACCACCCACAACGAACACTGTGAAACAACCTACCTAAATATGACTCTCAATTAAAGGAAACGCCAAACACCTGCCTCTAATTGAGAGCCATACCAGGCAACCCTTAAACCAACATAGAAACAGAAAACATAGAATGCCCACCCAAACTCACGTCCTGACCAACTAACACATACAACAAACTAACAGAAATAGGTCAGGAACGTGACAGTCAGAATACCTACAGAATTTCTTTCAGTAAAATTATACACCAAATGTACATTTTGACTCGGGAACCGGAGTGTAGAAATATATATTTTTATTTTAGCATCTTCAGAGAATGAATGCGTGGTTAGGGACTGTCTGTAAAGATCACACCTGTAATGACCTCGCCTTCTGGATGGTAGCGGGGTGAACAGGCTGTGGTTCGGGTGGTTCATGTCCTTGATGATCTTTTTGGCCTACCTGTGATATTGGGTGCCGTAGGTGTCCTGGAGGGCAGGCAGTGTGCCCCCAGTGATGCGTTGGCCAGACCGCACCACCCTCTGGAGAGCCCTGAGGTTGCGGGTGGTGCAGTTGCCATACCAGACGGTGATATAGCCCCGAAAGGATGCTCTCAATTGTACATCTGTAAAAGTTTGTGAGGGTCTTAGGGACCAAGCCAAATTTCTTCAGCCTCCTGAGGTTGAAGAGGCATCCTTTCGGACTGGTCGCTGTTGCACCTTCTTCACCATCCTCTGTGTGGGCGGACCATTTCAGATTGTCAGTGATGTGTACGCTGAGGATCTTGAAGCTTTTCACCTTCTCCACTGCATTCCCCACGATGCGGATAGTGCCGTGCTCCTTCTGCTGTTTCCTGAAGTCCACGATCAGCTCCTTCGTTTTGTTGACGTTGTGGGAGAGATTATTTTCCTTGCACCACTCCGCCAGGTCCCTCACTTCCTCCTTGTAGGCTGTCTCGTCATTGTTGGTAATCAGGCCTACTACTGTTGTGTCATTTGCAAACTTGATGATTGAGTTGGAGGCGTGCATGGCCACGCAATCATGAGTAAACAGAGAGTACGGGAGGTGGCTGAGCATGCACCTTTGTGGGGCCCCTGTGTTGTGGATCAGCGAAGTGGAGGTGTTGTTTCCTACCTTCACCACCTGGGGGCGGCCCATCAGGAAGTCCAGAACCGAGTTGCACAGGACGGGGTTCAGAGCTAGGGTCCCGAGCTTAATAATGATCTTGGAGGGTACTATGGTGTTGAAGGGTGAGCTATAGTCAATGAACAGCATTCTTACATAGGTATTCCTCTTGTCCAAATGGGATAGGGTAGTGTGCAGTGTTATGGCGATTGCATCGTCTGTGGACCTATTGGGGAGGTAAGCAAATTGATGTGGGTCTAGGGTGACAGGTAAGGTAGAAGTGATATGATCCTTGACTAGTCTCTCAAAGCACTTCATGATGACAGAAGTGAGTGCTACGGGGCGATAGTCATTTAGTTCAGTTACCTTAGCCTTCTTGGGTACAGGAACAATGGTGGCCATCTTGAAGCATGTGGGGACAGTAGACTGGGATAGGGAGAGATTGAATATGTCCGAAAAACACTCCAGCCAACTGGTCTGCACATGCTCTGAGGAGGCAGCTAGGGCAGCCTTGCGAGATATAAAACGCTTAAATGTCTTACTCACATCGGCCACGGAGAACGAGAGCCCACGGTCCTTGGGAGCAGGCCGCTTTGGTGGCACTGCGTTATCCTAAAAGCGGGCGAAGAAGGTGTTTAGCTTGTCTGGGAGCAAGATGTCGTTGTTCGCGACGTGGCTGGTTTTCCCTTTGTAATCCATGATTTTCTGTAGACCTGCCACACACGTCTCGTGTCTGAGCCGTTGAATTGGGATTCCACATTGTCTCTGTACTGCCGTTTTGCCTGTTTGATTGTATTACGGAAGGAATAACTACACTGTTTGTATTCAACCATATTCCCAGTCACCTTGCCCTGGTTAAATGTGGTGGTTTGCTCTTTCAGTTTTGCACGAATGCTGCCATCTGTCCATGGTTTCTGGTTTGGGTAGGTTTTAATAGTCACATTGGGAACAACACCCTCTATACACTTACTGATGAACTCAGTCACCTTGTTCGTTTACACAGCAATGTTATTCACAGAGGCTACCCGAAAAATATCCCAGTCCGCGTGATCAAACAATCTTGAAGCATGGATTCCGATTGGTCAGACCAGCATTGAATAGACCTTAGCACGGGTATTCTTGTTTGAGTTTCTGCCTATAGGAAGGGAGGAGCAAAATGCAGTCGTGATCTGATTTGCCAAAGAGAGGGCGGGGGAGGGCCTTGTAGGCATCCCGGAAGGGGAGTAGCAGTGGTCGAGCATTTTACCAGCGAATGCTAGAGTCAATGTGTTGATAGAACTTTGGTAGAGTTCTCCTCAAATTTGCTTTGTTAAAATACCCAGATACAAAAAATGCGGCCTCAGGATATGTGGTTTCTAGTTTGCACAAAGTTCAGAGTAGTTCCCTGAGGGCCGTCGTGGTATCGTCTTGAGGGGGAATATACTATAATCTGTGACTATAATCGAAAGTAATTCTCTTTGGAGGTAATATGGTCTGCATTTGATTTTGAGGTATTCTAGGTTGGGTGAATAAAACGACTTGAGTTTCTGTACATTCTCACAATCACACCATGAGTAGTTAATCATTAAACATACACCACCACCTTTCTTCTTCCTGGAGAGTTCTTTATTCCTGTGTTTGATACTGTTCCATTTATTCCATTCCAGATATTACATTGAGCCCGTCCTCGTATAGCTCCTCCCACCAGCCTCCTCTGGTGTCAGCGTATATTGAAACCTCCAAAACACGGTAAACAACATGAGAGAAAACTAATCTCTTAGGGTGTAATAAAGTCAAATGTAATTTTGCCTAGATTTCCCCCTGGCTTTCTCCTGCCCTGTTTGTCTGTGTTTCTGTGTAACTTTCATTATTGTTTTCTCATATCCTTCCTCCACGGTGAATATGCATTTGACATTTTGTATCTAAAGGTCTTGATGACAAATTAATACTTGAACAAGTCCCTTGGTCTCTTTTCTTTTGTTCACCTCGCTGTCTCAGCTCAACCCAGATCACAAAAACCCGTATCCACCTGGTAGCAAGGAACCACACCTCTATTGAAAGGTGGCTTCGCTCCATAAACAGATCAATGCATGTTCTACTTGACATGCAGCGAGAACACGTCCAACCGATGTTGTGAAATGAGCCTTTTCATTGCATTCGTCTTTGAAGTTTTATGGACAGAAAGAGAGCACGACGATTCAACAGGCTATGAATCATAAAGATTCTGAGTAGGACACTCACTTTCTTTGTGCAGCAATGCATTTCCATATGTCTCCCATCAATATCTATGTTATGATTGGCAGCCAACTTAGAAAAACATTTGAGAGAGAGAGAGAAAGAGAGAGAGAGAGAGAGAGAGAGAGGGACCAACACAGGCTGTCCCGTGAGAGACAACAGACTCAGGCAGGACGATGGGCTGGCTCCTCACCACTAGAGCAAGCAGATGGAAACCTTGCAAGACATCCCAGAAGATTAGAGAGGGACAGCTGCACCGCTTTTGATGCAGTCCCTGGCTGCATACCAAATGGCACATTACTCCCTATATGACTGATTCTACAAAAGGGGGTGTAAATTGCTGTCCCTCCCTCCAAAAAACAGTTAAGTCTCCAAACTTAGAACATGTATTTACATCATGATATCTTCTAATTCTATCTAAGGCAATAACAAACATATTGTTCAATTAATATAGTACAATATTTAGACACCTATTTCTATGGAGGTGGCTGTCCAAAACGCTTTAACACGTATTTCAATAGAATATCTTGAGTTGTTCTATTATTACATTGAAAGGTGCTGATCTAATCATTCATTGTTTATTTTTAAACATTTTTCAGAAAAATGCTGTCCCCACTTTTGTTGTCACTACCGAAACTCACACGTTAAAAGACTGTAGAATGGAGACATTTCTGAAAATGAGTGAGCATGGGAGAAAGAGTGAGCAAGTTGGTAAATCTTCATGTGTTTTTAAGAGGTATCACTACCGATCTCTAATATATCACAAAATATGTCAAGTGTGGTTTTGGGACTAAAATACAGTATATGATTGCTGGGATGTACATCTGTCCAAATGAAAGTCAGCTAGCCATATTGTTAGCCATGGGGATTCATTAAGTCTAAAATAAGTCAAAATGGTCCAAACCGAAACGGTCACAACCAAAACAATTGACACCATAGAGATACAGAGGTCTCATCTTTGTATCTGTGCCATTGCTGTCTGTGACAGGGGGACAAGGGCAGCGCCAGTGAGGCCATCTCCAATTTAAGTTTACATGCGTCATGCTTTACCAACGGGCTACAGAGGACCACCATGTTGGATAGTGGACAAGTGCACCCTTCAGGAAAAGCATTTAGATGCATAGCCAGCAGGGGGCTTCAAACCTTCAAAAGCCCAAACATTGATATCTATTTGGCCAAAACATAGATGTCTACAGTATAATGAGCTATATTGTACTGTACTCAAGTTTACTCTACTTGAGTTTCTTACAATTAAAGGACCAATGGAATCTTGATCTAGTGGTCTTGGTATTGAGACCACTCGAGACCATATAAATTATATCTTTAAATTGTCATAGTCTCAGCTCACTGGGTCTGGATCTTGTGACCAATGTCCTGGTATAACTCTTTGTCTTGGCTCCTGGATGCTGGATTACCTTACTATTTCATTTACATACCATAGTCAAACCAATCTGAAGAGGTCAATGCTCTGATCATTGGCTGAACACTAACAACCCATGGGAATCTCCACCCAGTTGACTACTTTTAAATAGTGGAAGCCCTCAATGGCAATGCCTACACCAAAATGAGATATTTGCATTTAAAGTTCTCTATTTATTTTCATTTCTCGATGTTGTTTTAGAGAATTTGGCAGTATATCCAACCGGCTTCACAACCTCAGACCATGTGTGTGGGTGAGAGGTTTGCTGAAGCCAACGTTTTGAACAGAGTGCCCCTTGGTGGCGGTGGGGTTATGGTATGGGCAGGCATAAGCTACGGACAACAAACACAATTGCATTTTATCGATTGCAATTTGAATGCACAGAGATACCCATGACGAGATCCTGAGGCCCATTGTCATGTCAATCATCCACCACCATCACCTCATGTTTCATCATTGTAATGCACAGTCCTATGTCTTAAGGACCTGTACACAATACCCGGAGGCTGAAAATATTCTAGTTCTTCCATTGCCTGTATACTCACCAGACATGTCACCCTTTCAGCATGTTTGGGATGCTCTGGATCAACGTGTACGACAGCATGTTCCAGTTCCTGTGAATATCCAGCAACTTCGAACAGCAATTGAATAGGAGTGGGACAACATTCAACAGGGGTCCAGGGAGGGAGCAGGGCCTGCATAGCTGCCCAGTGTGTGTGCCTCTCTCTCTGTCTACACACCACACCACAACGTGATTCAACCATCCTTATCCTCTCACAGAGGGAGATACTGGCAGCAGAGACAAGCTTCTCTGATTCCACATCCTCACGCATCTCAAGCCAGAGGGACACAAATCAACACTATACATATGGCGTATTGTCGCACAGCACAACATCCTGGCATGTGCATCTTAAGCTGCCAGAATCCCAGATCCTTTCTTGAGTCGTGACACAAATGGGGATTTTCTCTCTGTTGCCTCCGCAAAGTAGTTGGTTGCATGTCTGTCAGTGTCAGAGATGTACATGTTTAGATGAGGTGGAATTCAGTGAATATTTTACAGTCACCATTTTGTTATTTGTGTTTTCCATTTCCTTGTTGCTGGCTGGTGATTATGGGGTGTTTGAATCTTATCTCTAAATGAGGGCTATCCAGGAGCTTGTCATGCAGAGAGAGTAATTGCTAAATTCTTTACATCAGGGGGTAATGACCATTATCGTTTGTCATCCACAAGATATGTGCAGCGGAGACAGAGAGCGAGTGGAAGAGGGGGGAGAGAGGGATAGCACAAGCACAGTGGATAAATAAATAAAGGGAAGAGAGATATACAAAGATAGAGAGGAGAAACGAGCCAAGAGGAGAGAGATACAGAGAAAGAACGCAAGGAGACAAAGAAGAGAAAAAAGAAAGGTGAGGAGGTGGTGAGAGAATGAGAAGGAGCGCTATCGATCTTCCTCTCTGTTACCTGTCATACTAAAAGCAGCAGCCAAAATCAAATGTCATCATTTGGAAAGAAGAAAATCAGAGCTCTCTCTCTCTTTCTGTCTGTCTCTCTGTCTGTCTCTTTCCCTCTCTATTCCCTCTCCCTCTCTCTCATCTCTCTCTCTCTTGTCTTTCTCTTTCTGTCTCTTTCTGTCTGTCTGCCCGCCCCCCAACCCCCCCTCTCACTCTCTCTCTGGCTGGTTTTTCTGAAGGACCTTTTCACCTGTCATCCGCTATTCCCTCCTACATTTATCAACGCTCCTCTGAGTGACTTTCATTTTCAACGAACAGATGTAGGAGAATCAATACAGTGGCCGAGTCCCAAATGGCACCCTATTCCCTATATAGTGCACTACTTTTGACCAGGACCCATAGGGTATGTAAGGAATAAGGTGCCATTCGGGACGCAGACTCTGACTTATAAGCTCTGGTATAAATCAACCATTCCATGTACGCAGCAGAAAACACTGCCTAATACATTTTCAAAGAGCAGTTAGTAAGAAAATGGCTTGTGATGTCTGTAAGTGAGTGATTGTTGTGGTACTTGCACTACAGTACTATGAACAGACTGAGATAGCAGTGTGTTAGAAAGAGAGAGAGAAAGAGAGAATGCTCTGCCTTACAAATGTCTCTATTCTCTATTCCGCCCAGTGCTGCAGTGTTAAAGGGACCAAAACATGACATAGACTCATACCGCACGTACAGTGCATAGAGTACTAAATCCTTGTACATTAAGCCGAAGTGCGAGGTTCTCACATGCCTGGTGTGATTAATATTTGTATCTAGTCTCTGACTCTCACCACTCTGTCTTGTATGGCAACTGAGCTTTTTGTTTTTGTATGAATGGCCTTCAGAGGGCAGTGTGCTGGGGTTGGCAGATAAGCAGCGTTGAACGTAGGGAAAGTGAACACAGGTTACGTCCCAAATGGCATTCTATTCCCTATTTATTGCACTACTTTTGACCAGAGCCATACACAGTAGCGTGCTATTTGGGACCGAGCTAGAGACACTCCTGTCTGAAGTCCTGTCTGACTTTCTGTCTGGCGTCCTGACTTGATTTCATTTCGGCGGCAGCTACTATACACTAAGTGTATAAAACATTAGGAACACCTGCTCTTTCCACAACATAGACTGAACAGGGGAATCCAGGTGAAAGCTATGATCCCTTATTGATGTCACTTGTTAATTCCGTTGGAGTCAGAGTCAACATGGGCCAGCACCCCTGTGGAACGGGGGGGGGGGGGGCTTTGTTGTGTTTTGTCACCAAACGAAGTCCTAGACTGTTGTATTTATTTTATTTATTTTATTTATTTAACCTTTATTTAACCAGGTAGGCAAATTGAGAACACGTTCTCATTTACAATTGCGACCTGGCCAAGATAAAGCAAAGCAGTTCGACACATACAACAACACATAGTTACACATTGAGTAAAAACAAACATATAGTCAATAATACAGTGAAAAGAAAAATAAGTCTATATACAATGTGAGCAAGTGAGGTGAGATAAGGGAGGTGAAGGCAAACAGATATATGTATAAATAAATAAAAATATAAAAAGGCCATGGAGGCGAAGTGAGTACAACACAGCAAGTAAAAAAACAAAACAAAAAAAAAACACTGGAATGGTTGGTTTGCATTGGAAGAAAGTGCAAAGTAGAGACAGAAATAATGGGGTGCAAAGGAGCAAAATAAATTAATAAATAAATACAGTAGGTAAAGAGGTAGTTGTTTGGGCTAAATTGTAGATGGGTTATGTACAGGTGCAGTAATCTATGAGCTGCTCTGACAGCTGGTGCTTAAAGCTAGTGAGGGAGATAGGTGTTTCCAGTTTCAGAGATTTTTGTAGTTCGTTCCAGTCATTGGCAGCAGAGAACTGGAAGGAGAGGCGTCCAAAGGAAGAATTGGTTTTGGGGGTGACTAGAGAGATATACCTGCTGGAGCGCGTGCTACAGGTAGGTGCTGCTATGGTGACCAGCGAGCTGAGATAAGGGGGGACTTTACCTAGCAGGGTCTTGTAGATGACCTGGAACCAGTGGGTTTGGCGACGAGTATGAAGCGAGGGCCAGCCAACGAGAGTGTACAGGTCGCAGTGGTGGGTAGTATATGGGGCTTTGGTGACAAAACGGATGGCACTGTGATAGACTGCATCCAATTTATTGAGTAGGGTTTTGGAGGCTATTTTGTAAATGACATCACCGAAGTCGAGGATTGGTAGGATGGTCAGTTTTACAAGGGTATGTTTGGCAGCATGAGTAAAGGATGCTTTGTTGCGGAATAGGAAGCCAATTCTAGATTTGACTTTGGATTGGAGATGTTTGATGTGAGTCTGGAAGGAGAGTTTACAGTCTAACCAGACACCTAGGTATTTGTAGTTGTCCACATATTCTAAGTCAGAGCCGTCCAAAGTAGTGATGTTGGACAGGCGGGCAGGAGCAGGCAGCGATCGGTTGAAGAGCATGCATTTGGTTTTACTTGTATTTAAGAGCAGTTGGAGGCCACGGAAGGAGAGTTGTATGGCGTTGAAGCTCGCCTGGAGGGTTGTTAACACAGTGTCAAAAGAAGGGCCAGAAGTATACAGAATAGTGTCGTCTGCGTAGAGGTGGATCAGAGAATCACCAGCAGCAAGAGCGACATCATTGATGTAAACAGAGAAGAGAGTCGGTCCAAGAATTGAACCCTGTGGCACCCCCATAGAGACTGCCAGAGGCCCGGACAACAGACCCTTCGATTTGACACACTGAACTCGATCAGGGAAGTAGTTGGTGAACCAGGCGAGGCAATCATTAGAGAAACCAAGGCTGTCGAGTCTGCCAATGAGGATGTGGTGATTGACAGAGTCAAAGGCCTTGGCCAGGTCAATGAATACGGCTGCACAGTATTGTTTCCTATCGATGGCGGTTACGATATCGTTTATGACCTTGAGCGTGGCTGAGGTGCACCCATGACCAGCTCTGAAACCAGATTGCATAGCGGAGAAGGTGTGGTGGGATTTGAAATGGTCGGTAATCTGTTTGTTTACTTGGCTTTCGAAGACCTTAGAAAGGCAGGGTAGGATAGATATAGGTCTGTAGCAGTTAGGGTCAAGGGTGTCCCCTCCTTTGAAGAGGGGGATAACCGCAGCTGCTTTCCAATCTTTGGGGATCTCAGACGACACGAAAGAGAGGTTGAAGAGGCTAGTAATAGGGGTGGCAACAATTTCAGCAGATAGTTTTAGAAAGAAAGGGTCCAGATTATCTAGCCCGGCTGATTTGTAAGGGTCCAGATTTTGCAGCTCATTTAGAACATCAGCTGACTGTATTTGGGAGAAAGAGAAATGGGGAAGGCTTGGGCGAGTAGCAGAGGGGAGGGCAGTGCTGTTGTCCGGGGTAGGGGTAGCCAGGTGGAAAGCATGGCCAGCCGTAGAAAAATGCTTATTGAAATTCTCAATTATAGTGGATTTGTCGGTGGTGACAGTGTTTCCTATCTTCAGAGCGGTTGGAAGCTGGGAGGAGGTGTTCTTATTCTCTATGGACTTTACGGTGTCCCAGAACTTTTTTGAATTTGTGTTGCAGGAAGCAAATTTCTGCTTGAAAAAGCTAGCCTTGGCTGTTCTAACTGCCTGTGTATATTGGTTTCTGGCTTCCCTGAAAAGTTGCATATCACGGGGGCTGTTCGATGCTAATGCAGAACGCCATAGGATGTTTTTCTGTTGGTTAAGGGCAGTCAGGTCAGGAGAGAACCAAGGGCTATATCTGTTCCTGGTTCTAAATTTCTTGAATGGGGCATGCTTATTCAAGATGGTGAGGAAGGCATTTTTTAAAAATGACCAGGCATCCTCTACTGACGGGATGAGATCAATATCCTTCCAGGATACCCCGGCCAGGTCGATTAGAAAGGCCTGCTCGCTGAAGTGTTTCAGGGAGCGTTTGACAGTGATGAGTGGAGGTCGTTTGACCGCTGACCCATTACGGATGCAGGCAATGAGGCAGTGATCGCTGAGATCTTGGTTGAAAACAGCAGAGGTGTATTTGGAGGGCAAGTTTGTTAGGATGATATCTATGAGGGTACCCGTGTTTACGGAATTGGGGTGGTACCTGGTAGGTTCATTGATAATTTGTGTGAGATTGAGGGCATCAAGCTTAGATTGTAGGGTGGCTGGGGTGTTGAGCATGTTCAAATTTAGCCTAGCAGCACGAGCTCTGAAGATAGATGGGGGGCAATCAGTTCACATATAGTGTCCAGAGCACAGCTGGGGGCAGAGGGTGGTCTATAGCAGGCGGCAACGGTGAGAGACTTGTTTTTAGAGAGGTGGATTTTTAAAAGTAGAAGTTCAAATTGTTTGGGAACAGACCTGGTTAGTATAACAGAACTCTGCAGGCAGTCTTTGCAGTAGATTGCAACACCGCCCCCTTTGGCCGTTCTATCTTGTCTGAAAATATTGTAATTGGGGATAAAAATGTCTGAATTTTTGGTGGTCTTTCTAAGCCAGGATTCAGACACGGCTAAAACATCCGGGTTGGTAGAGTGTGCTAAAGCAGTGAACAAAACAAACTTAGGGAGGAGGCTTCTAATGTTAACATGCATGAAGCCAAGGCTATTACGGTTACAGAAGTCATCAAAAGAGAGCGCCTGGGGAATAGGAGTGGAGCCAGGTACTGCAGGGCCTGGATTCACCTCTACATCACCAGAGGAACAGAGGAGAAGTAGGATAAGGGTACGGCTAAAAGCTATGAGAATTGGTCGCCTAGAGCTACTAGAGCAGAGAGTAAAAGGAAGTTTCTGGGGGCGATAAAATAGTTTAAAGGAATAATGTACAGACAAAGGTATGGTAGGATGTGAATACAGTGGAGGTAAACCTAGGTATTGAGTGATGATGAGAGAGATCTTGTCTCTAGAAACATCATTGAAACCAGGTGATGTCATCGCATATGTGGGTGGTGGAACTGAGAGGTTGGATATGGTATAGAGAGCAGGGCTAGAATCTCTACAGTGAAATAAGCCAATAAACACTAACCAGAACAGCAATGGACAAGGCATATTTACATTAAGGAGAGGCATGCTTAATCGAGTGATCAATAAGGGTCCAGTGAGTAGAGGTTGGTTGGGGTCGTGGCGATCCAGACAGCTGGCCGGGTATATGGCTATCGGTAGCAGCATAGGATGGAGGTCTGTTTGTAGATACCTCGTGCGTTTCCGTCGGTAGGTTCCGTGTAGTGGGGTTTTGTTCAGATAGCAGCCGATAAGACAGCTAACGATTAGCGGGCCTCAGATGAGCGTTCAGGTAACGTCGGGACGGAGGTGCCCGTTGGAGTATTGTATGGCGAGCATGCTTTTGTTCCAGCACTTAAGCTTAATTTAAACCTTCTGCCTCCATGCCGTCCGCTCAAACGAAAACCTTGTGCTGACGGAGCGGATGTTCGATTGAAGCAGAGACATTAAGCTACACACCTGATTCAACTAATGAACATCAACACCTTTGTTTGTTGAATCAGGTGTCAGCTGTAGATGGTTATTCAGTAGCTCATTTTATAAACCAAACCAAAGTTCAAAATAGTTATTTATTCCACACTGGCTATGACTCTGAGAAGAGTCTTGTTTTCCACTAATGCGATGCTGCCCAGGCCATTATACAGCAGTAGTGAATACTGGCAAGCTGCTGTTGGTCCATTTCCAGCTGACCTTACATGACCTGTGACTTGTGACCTCTGACCTTTGATGCTAATCTACCAAGCATCTGACCTGGGCCTTGGGAGAAACACACACCTTCGGAGGGTCAGGGACAATGCTGGGACATTACCCTCAGGTCACCATTCTCTATGTAATATTCATTAGGATACAATGCATCCCATAGTAATAGAACTACTAGACCCTCAGCCGAAGGCAATTTGAATGGGAACTGCCGTTCTAGTAATTCAAACTCTATGCTGCACCCATAGAGAGGCCTTGATTAAAAACACACTGTAGCTGACATGGTCATCTCTCAAGGGTTAATGAAGGGTTAATGACTCTGCATACAGAACATCACAAAACATGTGATCTTAAACTGCATCCCAAGTGGCACCACATTCCCTATATTGTGCACTACTTTTGATCAGAGCTCTATGGGCCCTGGTCAACAGTAGTGCACTTTAAAGGCCCCACTAGGCACCAGTTGTATACCATTAGGGACACATCCCTATTCTCCCTCAACTCTTCCTGTCACAGATTTGGTCTGTCAGTCGGTGGCCTGCATTGTGAAAGAGACCGAGAAGAGAGCATCGGTTATGACGGCTTTGATTGACACATGTCATGCCTCCCGTCGGCATGGCGATGTAATGGCCACCACTGATGCGTCAAACCACACACGCACACAGGCCCGCGAAGAGTCACACACACGCAGAGATTCATACACACACACACAGGCATGCACGCTTACAAGCACACGCTCACATGCATGCACACAAACACTCCCCTTACACACGCTATTGTAGCCGAGTCACCCGAGGTAACAGCAGAGAGCCGCCTGCTTGCCTGCGTGAATCCGCTCAAGGCCTGAGAGTGGAATCAGAGTGATTTAGTGAAAGATCATCCACTCCCTTGGGGGCCAGGGGGCTGACTCTGGGCAGGGATTGATAAGAATGTCCACTGACTACAGACATATGGCCCTAGAAGATAAAAAAGCACAGGGAGGAGAGAGGAGAGAGAGAGGCCAGATCATTTTTTGTTTTTGTTTTCTAACCAAGCAGCGAGCTCCATCTCTCCTATCTCTCTCCTCTGTCTCTCCTCGGTCCAGAGCCGGTCCTGACCTCCCTGGGGCCCTAAGCAAATTTCTGCTAAGGGGCCCTCCTACCTGACCCGTGAGCCATTGCCACACAGTCACAAACATTTATTGAATATAATATTTTCTATAGAATCTTAAGACAAGTGAATACTAACATTAATAAAAAATTGTAGAAATTATAAAATGTAGAAAATAATAAAATATAACACTGAGCTTTGGCTCTGCTGCCTGGTAATTAGTCCAGTCCTCACAATATTATACAGTTAGCTTTGTCTATACAATGTAAACATAAGCCTATAGGCTATGGCTGCAGCTATATGTCTTAAAATAGTCAAATAAAACCTATACAGCTGTGTGATTAGCTTTGGTTCCCTCTACAGCCTGGGCATTGTCAGTATCAGCATGGGCACCAGTCTATCTGGACTGTCTGGAAGAAATTGAGAAAGTATGTCACATAGTTAGTTAGTTAAGCAGTCATTTACACAAATGCACTTCTGCAGTACAATCTTAAATGTTACTAAATGTGTAAACATTGGAATGTTTGAATTAAAATCTTACCATCAAAATATTCTTCTTCTGCACTTTGAGGCTAAATCATCAATTTTACATTTACATTTAAGTCATTTAGCAGATGCTCTTATCCATGATGTAATCATAGGACATGTGTTTCCCCACGTCATGATTTATGCTCACGGCCAGACCACTCAAACGTTCCTGTGACATGGAAGACCTCAGATAGCTTTTGATGAGCTTTAATTTTGAACATCTCCTCTTTGCCGATGCTACTGTTACTGGTAGGGTGACTGCAATTCTTAGGGCTATCCAAAGGTTAGGATAGAGTTCCTCCAGGTTTTTCTCACAGAGAAAGGAAAGCAGCTCAAAGGCAGTCATCTTATCTGATGGCAGATCAGCTAAATTCTGAATCTCGTGTCCCAGATCAATTCCATTGATGTCACGGTCATCTCTGAAGGTTAGAGTATTTTCAACTTCCATGCAGTGAGCCTTTAAAGATTCACTGGACATCTGAGAGGCAGTGCTAAAGTTCAGCAGCACTCCATATTTGGTTTTCACCTGGTTGAGTGTTTCAAATCTCTCATCCATGGATGTCACAGCAGAGTCGACCACAATGTTGAAGTAGTTGACTTCAAGGTTTTTCAGTGCATCAGTCACTGGTTCATCAGGAGTCTCGTAGCTGAAATGCCTCTTGCTGCTTCTCAGTCTCTTCTCTTTCAGAACAGCCTCCACATTCATTTCTTCACAAATGCTTTTGGCTGTTGTCTGGGCCTCAGAGAATCCAGTTTCCCGGTATGTAGTGAGAGAGGCCTTTGCATTTGAGATTAAATTCACTGTGATATCCAACTGCATTGAGGCGGATTGGAGGAGCTTCTTCACCTTGTTTGTCATTGTCAGTATCTCACACCATACGACACAGAAAATCAAGAAGCGGTAGGACCCAACTTCCTCTGCAAGTGCTTGTGCCTCCACTTTGGACACAGGATTGTTGATCGTCTGTCTGGCTTCCAGTAATGCCTCTCGATCATCAGAAGTCTGATAGCTGATTGCATGAACACTTTGGAGCCTAGTCTCCCATCTTGTCACTCCATGACTTCACGGTTATGTTCACGTGTTTCTTCAAAACACTCCATCTTTGTGTGCCAGCTGACAAGAAGGTGAAGAGCTTTTGCACATGCCCAAAAAACCCAACTGCATCTTTTGAAGATTTGGCAATCTGCAATGACAAGGTTTAGAGTGTGTGCTCCACATGGGACGAACACAGCTCTGGGATTTTTTTTGAGCAGTCTGGCTTGTACTCCTTGGTGCTTACCCTTCATGTTGGCCCCATTCGTGTTGCCCTCCATTCATGTTGCCCTCTGCAATCTTTAAATGGAATCTTCAGCTCGTTCAGCTTATCTAAGATGACAGTGGACAGATTCAAACCTGTTGTAACCTCAACATTCACAAAGCCAAGGAAGTGCTCATTGATCTCTGGCTTTCCCTTTAAAGCCACGCTTCTCAGAATAATGGACAAGTACTTTGAGTCTCTTTCTTGAGTCACTATTTCTTCCAGAATCTTGTCACTCACAATCTGTATCAGCTCATTCTGTGTGATGATTTTCCATAACGGGGTCAAATTTTGCCAGTAATTCAACCTCTTTTAGGAAGTTTCCATTATTTGGTTGGAAGAGTTTGTCTAATGAATCCCTGAATGCTAGGTTTCTTTCAGCCAGAGACTGGGTGATACTTATTAAACGTGTAAGGACATCCCGCCATCTCTTTCTTACTGTCATACGGAGCGTAACAGGTGGACCCAAGAACAGACTCAGACGAGGAGACTAGGCTGAGGTAAGCAAGGTATTTATTGAAACACAGGGGGAAGATGGGGTGCAGGCCAGGGGAAGCTTGGGTGGAATGCAGGAAGCCAGGATGCGAAGGCTGAGGCTGGAGCGAGGGGAGTTGGGACTGGGTAAGCAGGTCTGGAGAGGATTGGAGAGGACGCAGTGGAGTTGGGGGTCCAGTATACAGTAGCAGGACTGAATAGATGTGGGACTGGAAACAGGGGCCAAAGTCAGAGTGGGCAGTAGCGGAGAGGAAAACAGGGTCAGGCAAGGGAAAATGTCTTTACTGTAGATACACAGAGTGTAAAAAACATTACAAAACAGGTGAAAGCTATGATCTTTTATTGATGTCAGTTGTTAAATCCACTTCAATCAATATATATGAATGGGAGGAGGCAGGTTAAAGAAGGATTTTTAAACCTAGAGATAATTGAGACATGGATTGTGTATGTGTGCCATTCAGATGGTGAATGGGCAAAACAAAAGATTTACTTGCCTTTGAACGGGATATGGTAGTAGGTGCCAGGCACACTGGCTTGTGTCAAGAACTGCAACCCTGCTGGGTTTTTCACGTTCAACAGTTTCCCATGTGTATCAAGAATGGTCCACTACCTAAAGTACATCCAGCCAATTTGACACAACTGTGGGTAACATTGGAGTCAACATTGGCCGGCATCCCTGTGGAATGCTTTCAAAACCTTGTAGAGTCCATGACCCGACAAATTGAGGCTGTTCTGAGGGCAAAAGGAGGGGGGGGTTGTGTATGTGCTGAATGAGATTCGACTCCATCGGTAGACAGAGCAGATACGGTCTTCGCCCCCCAAGGGATGGGGAAGGTGTTCGGAAGGCCTTCTGTGTTTTGCTCGTCTTGTGGGACCTCAGCTTTAAGAACCTCATGAAGATATTGCTTACTTACTCTCTAAATCACACACACACTCCATATGTATTCCATATGTAGTGCTCTAGTTTTGAATAATGTAGTGTACCATAAAGGTAATAGCATACCATTTGGAACATACATAATGAGTTTTCAGGAAAACTTTTATTTTAGAGCTGGATTAATTCACAGTATATTACACACACACACACACACACACACACACACACACACACACACAAACACACACACACACACACACACACACACACACACACACACACACACACACACACACACAGGGCACTGAGTCACACACGCACGCATTGAGGCTGTTCTGAGGGCAAAAGAGGGGAGGGGGTGTGTGTGTATGTGCGTGTCTTTGTGGCTACCTGGGTCTAAGCCATCTCTTTACCTTTACACATCACAAAGCGTAAGAACATTTTCGAATTTAGGTAGAAAGTCTGTGAACCCTCTGATTGGCTGGGTTTTGTTGCATCGTCTCCCTGGGTTTTCGTCCCAAAAAAAACCCTACACTGGGTTTTCGTCCCAAATGGCATCCTAATCCCCATATACTGCACTACATTTGACCAGGGCCCACAGGGCCCAACCTGTGATGTTGATGTTGATGTTGATGTTGATGAAACGACTATGGACCATGACCATCCGGTGGCACCGTCATGCCTGGCTTCAGCTGCTGTTGAGTTCACTGGAACGATGACAGCAGTTTGAATCATGGCTCAGGAATGGAATGCAATTCAGGTTTTTATTGCTTTTAACACCCAGAGATAAAAACAAGAACAGGGAATTCTGGGAGATGGAACACTGGTTTCCAAAAGATGGCCAAAATGGAACAGGAACCGAGAGAGAGACAAACTCTTTCAGTGGATTATGACCTTGTTTAGAACACTGATGATGCCCTAGCAGTAGAAACCTTTGTTTTTGCTCTTGTTGCCTCTCAATTAATAAAAAAGTACAACATTACTTTAAACATATTTCTTTTTAGTACGGACCCTCTGCAAATGAATCTTTTTTTTTTTTTTTTTTTTTTTTTCCCTGCCTCAGAGATTCAGAGACATATGTATTTATTTTTTATTTATTTTTTTTTATTTTTTTTTGGGGGGTGTGGATCAGCTTAATATTGCGGAAAGAATGTTGCTTCCAATGTAATTGTCTGCATCATTTCCAATCCCCCATATTTTTTGGGGTAAATATATAAATCCATTCACGTATGCATACATATACACATATATACATACACATACCTACATAGACATACATACTTTTTTTAAAGAGTATACCTTTATTATTATTCCCCGCAAACCCTACCACCGATCCCCCAATTGGAGTAAACTGATAAACATTTCTGTTTTTACCTTCAATTTATACATCTTATACACATTTTACAGACACAGTCTACTTTATAATAGTTCTCTCTTGTTTGTTCTTAGTCCTTCATCTATTTCTGTTGTCCATCCAGTTTGATTTCCACTTGTAACTGTGCTATTTCACAATAGCTCCGCACCTATACACATTTCACAGATCCCGCATGCCCTACATTGTTTATCTTGTTATTAGTCCCACCCTTCAGCTCCACTCAACCTTTCCCATCTATCTTCCAACATCATCCATTTCGGATTTTTATTTGCCATATATTTTTCAACTGTGCTGTGATGCTTCACAAAAGATTTGAATCTTCCTATTCTTATAGCTTCCACGGATTGTAAATTAAAAATAAATTTTTTGCTAAAATAATTATTATATTATTGATTGATTGACTATGGCTTTTCAAATCCCCCAGTATTGCTATCTGTAGCGTTAGTTCCACGCAAACGTTGCAATTCTTTAACCATTCCTGGACCTGTGACCAAAAATGAGCTACATGCGGACAATACCAAAATAAATGGTCTAATGACTCTCCCTCCTCACAGCAGAATCTACAGAGCTGGGAAGATTGTATCCCCCATATATATAACATTCTATTAGTTGCAAGAATTTTGTACAATAATTTAAATAGAAAAATTTGAAGTTTTGAATCCGGCGTTGTTTTGCGTATCAATTCATAAACCATGTGCCATGGAATGGGTACATCGAAAATCTCTTCCCAACTATTTTGCAATTTATATGGCACAGCTGTAAGTTTTTTGGTCCTTAAATGAAATTGGTATATGTTTTTATTTATCACACTTTTCTTTAACCATTTATGTTCTTTAATATAAGGCCGACATACAAGTTCCTTACTTTTATCCCCTTCCACCTGCCTCTTCCATTTTTGTGGTAATGCTGCAATTAATTGGTTGTAATTTTGGGTAGAGCAGACATTTCCATATGTCTGTGTTAGCTGCATGTGTGACATTACTCCACCAGTCCTATTTATGATATCATTCACAAAAATTATACCTTTTTTAAACATTTCTTTGATAAATACAGTTTTTTTATCAATTACTATATTTGAATTTAACCACAAGATTTGTTGTACTATTTGTTCCGTCCTTTCAGGTGGATTAAACTGAAATTGCAACCAACTTTCTAAGGCTTGTTTAAAAAATAAAGATATTTTGGAGATTATTTCCTTTTCAAGCAACCGAAAGTGAGCAGGTGTAATCTGAATAAAGGGAAAAAGGCCCTTCTTGAACATAGGATGAGACATTCGTACCAATCTACTAGAGAACCAGTTTGGATTTAAGTATAACTTTTGTATGACTGATGCCTTTAGTGAGAGGTCTAATATTTAATAATTTCTGCCCTCCGAATTCATATTCGTTATATAAATAGGCCCTTTTAATTTTATCTGGCTTGCCGTTCCAAATAAAATTGAATATTTTTTGTTCATATAATTTAAAAAGCAGGTCACTAGGTGTAGGCAAAACCATAAGCAAATAGGTAAACTGTGATATGATTAAAGAGTTAATCAGGGTGATTTTCCCACAAATAGACAGGTATTTTCCTTTCCATGGTAGCAAGATCTTATCTATTTTTGCTAACTTTCTATAAAAATTTATTGGAGTGAGATCATTTCTTTCTTTTGGGATTTGTATACCGAGTATGTCCACATCACCGTCAGACCATTTAATTGGTAAACTACATGGCAATGTAAAATGTGTATTTTTTAGTGATCCAATACGTAATATGGAACATTTATCATAATTTGGTTTTAATCCAGAGAGGATAGCAAATGTATCTAGATCCTCTAAGAGGCCGTGGAGAGATTCTAGTTGTGGTTTTAAAAGAAAACATGAATCATCAGCGTACAATGACACCTTAGTTTTTAGGCCCTGGATTTCCAATCCCTTAATATTAATGTTTGATCTAATTTTAACAGCTAACATTTCGATGGCAATAATAAATAGATATGCCGATAGTGGACAACCTTGTTTTACTCCTCTAGATAGTTTTAAACTTTCTGAGATGTAGCCATTATTTACTATTTTACACCTAGGGTTACTATACATAATTTTTACCCATTTTATAAGAGATTCCCCAAAATTGAAATATTCTAGGCATTTATATATAAACTCCAGTCGTACTTTATCAAAAGCCTTTTCAAAATCAGCTATGAAAACCAGGCCTGGTGTCCCCGATATTTCATAGTGTTCTATTGTTTCCAGTACTTGCCTTATATTATCTCCAATGTATCGTCCATGTAAAAAACCTGTCTGATTAGGATGAATAATATCTGACAAAACTTTTTTTATTCTATGCGCCAAGCATTTTGCTAGGATTTTTGCATCACAACACTGAAGTGTAAGAGGTCTCCAATTTTTTAAATGGACTGGATCTTTATATATACCACTTGGGTCCTGTTTCAGTAATAATGATATCACACCTTCTTGTTGCGTGTCTGATAATCTATCATTTATATAGGAGTGGTTAAAACAAGCTAACAATGGTCCTTTGAGTATATCAAAAAAATGTTTGTATACTTCCACTGGTATGCCATCCAGTCCTGGAGTTTTCCCATCCTTAAAGGCCCCAATTGCATTAAGTAGTTCCTCCTCTGTAATTAGGCCTTCACATGAGTCTTTCTGTATAGATGTTAATTTTACATTATTATTAGGGAAAAAATCCATACAATTAGTTTCAGTTAGTGGAGATGGAGGAGCCTGAAACTAAAATATATTCTTAAAGTACTTTACTTCCTCTTTCAAAATATCATTTGGTGAATCATGCGTGACTCCATCATTTGTAACAAGTTATAATAATTTTTTTTTGGTAGCATTTCTATATTGAAGATTGAAAAAGAATTTGGTGCATTTTTCCCCATATTCCATCCAGTTCGCTTTATTTTTGTAATATATTACACTGGATCTTTCTTGAATAAGTTCCTCCATTTCTTTTTGTTTTTCCTCTAACTTATTCTGTGCCTCTATGGTACCGTTTTTATTGTTATCTAACTGTGCTGTTAGTCCTTCAATTTCCTTTGTTAATATGGACTCTTTTGATCGAAATTGCTTTTGTTTTATAGATGAGTACTGAATTGCATGGCCTCTAAAGGCACACTTAAAAGTGTCCCATACAATATGGGGATCTGCTCTACCTATATTATGTCTAAAAAAGTCAGTTATAAATTCTTCTGTCCTAGTTCTAAACAATTTATCATCTAGTAGGCTTTGATTAAATTTCCAATATCCTCGCCCACGTGGAAATTCTGTAAGAGTAATATATATGCCAATTATGTGATGGTCCGACCGCATTCTGTCCCCTATCAAACACTTTTTAACTTTTGGTGCCAGAGAGAATGATATAAGAAAGTAGTCAAGGCGACTAGCTTGATTAAGCCTCCGCCATGTATATCTCACTAGGTCAGGGTATTTAAGTCTCCATATATCCACTAATTCCAATATATCCATGACATTCCTGATTTCCTTAAGTGCCTGGGTTACTGCAGCTAGTGTTGCCAGCACTGCCACTGCCTGGGTGGGGGCACCCCACCGGAATCCCCACCGGCTAGGTACAAGGTCGTCAAGGTTCTCATTAGCAGCTTTGAGAATTTCCTTGTTTATTATGTTCTCCCTTTAGGGGGCTTTGGCTTTGCAGGACCAACCCTGCCAAGCAGGCTCAGAATCTTGAGGGGGCAGTGCTGCTCATGGTCCCTGACCTCATTTTGGCTGCATACAGACCGCTTACAGCATGCACATGAAACAGTTAGGGACTTCTCCTTAGTATCTGGGCCATTCATGTGGGTGTCTAGGGTATAGGGCCATGGACCGTACCATTAAAATAGGATAATAAATAATTAGATATAATTTATTTTAAAAATGTATTTCCCCATGATAGGACAATAAATAAATAAGACGTATAATTCATTATAAAAGTATATCCATCATTTGAACAACATTGAAAGCCCTCTCATACCCGGCCCACAGCAATACACTGGCTCTGGGATATGCAACTATTTTATTACTCACTCACTCAACTTTCCAAACATAACAAATAAAAATAAACACACACCACACCATCCACACATACTGTGCCTTCTGTTTACTTAGTTTTTATCTTCACTATGTAGAAATAGTGCTTGTGTTCAATTAGTTATATGTGAAGATTTATAGAAAAGCTATATTTTGTATTGTATTGTTACAATCAGTAACCGGGCTTGAATTGTGTTTATTTTCCTCATCTATGAGAACTTTGTAATTTTTAAAATAACCATGGAGTAATCTTTGTGTCTCTGAACAACTGGTTATCAATATATAGTTTATCAACGACGAGAGCTACTCGTTTCGCTTTTAATCTATTTTCTTTGAAAATTGGATACAGAACTTTGCGCCGTTCTGCAATTTCTTTCGGAAACTGATCATTCATGCCAATTTTGGTCCCAGCAAGTCTTTTACCCAGGCTTTTAACCATTATTTTATCTTTAAATGAAGCAAATTTGGCAACGATTGGGCGTTCGTACCTCTGCCCTCTCTGTCCGAGGCGGTGTACACGTTCAAGTTGGATCTTATCGATAACTTTGCGTGGAATCTGAAGCGCTGCAAAAAGGAACTCTCTAACTACAGATTCAGGAACCTCTCCTTCTTTCTCTTGGATACCTGTAAGTACCAAATTCTCTCTCATGGATCTAGTTTGTATGTCCAGTAAGCATTCCTTCAGAAAGTTATTCTCCTTTTTAAATTCATTCATTTCGGTTTCAATCTTATTGACTGTCCCTTTTAGCGCGTGTGTTTCCTTCTCCAAAGCCGCAGCTTTTTCATCACTCATCTCTAGGCTTGCCTTCAACTCTTTTATATCTTTACTAACTAATTCAAGTATACCCAGTTTGTCATTTATTGATTTTAACAGATCGGTTTCGACCTTTACCATTGCCGGTGGTGAGAATATTAGATCATCAGTGTCGGTTGAGGAGTCACGTTTTCGTTTTTGAATCGGTTCCCCTGTCTTACTCTCCGTCATGTTTGGGTGTTGCTTGTTTTCGTAATATTTGTCGATAAATGTCTCTAGTCTTAGGATTTGTTTTGTGTTATTATCCAGATTGAAGCTTATCACCCACCAGATAATTTAGTGCTAATATTTTAGTCTAATTTAGCAGATATTTTGAATATTATGTTTTATCTTGAGGTGCTCTACATAACTTCGTTCAGTCCGCCATTACCTTTACGTTACCTTTGCGTCCGCCGTCTACGTCCTACCTGCCTACCCTGCAAATGAATCTTGCTTAGAATGTGGCCACGGCACTCCCTTATAAAATGTAGATGATAGTATTTTCTTCATACTGTACTGTAGTTGTACAGGTACATCTATGGGAAGACACATCTTAAAGACACCAGACATAACACTACTCAAATATATACAGTATCTCTCTGAAATGTATTTGTGTCTATTATGACATGATAGAGATCAAATGAAAAACCCAGAAAATGTCAGTCAGAAGAAACCTATTGTGGGTTCTCTTATTTTTTCTTCCTTGAAATTTCCCAAACGGCTTTTGGCTGAATGAGATTCGACTCCAGTGGTAGACAGCAGATACGGTCTTCGCCCCCCAGGTGATGGGGAAGGTGTCCGGAAGACGAGGGGGGAGGAGGAGAGGAGTGAAGGAGGGTTAAGGAAGGCCTTTCCGTGTTGCTCGTCTTGTGGGACCTTATCTCAGCTTTAAGAGCCTCATGAAGATATTGCTTACTTATTCTCTAAATCACACAGTACCTGCAAACACACACACACACACACACACACACACACACACACACACACACACACACACACACACACACACACACACACACACACACACACACACACACACACACACACACACACACACACACACACCCAAGGGCACTGTCGCATAACCACCGCCACAGCATTTTCAGTTTCACTCCACTGACTCCCTTCCCCCGCTGCATGGGCCATATTGAATTGTCTGTAGTGGGTACACACTGTGTAATGTAGTAGCAGACTGAATACAAGTACTGTCAGACAGCGAGCGAGGAAATCAAGGAGAGTTTGTTGTATGCCAAGAGGTTTGTCAATCTAGCACATCATCTCTCACTCTTCTTAGGAAAAGTCAGTCCTGAGACCTGGTGTGAGATACACTGTATATGGTAAACTTTACAATTTCCAACTAATCATTTATACTAAACAAAAATGTGAACGCAAAATGCAACGATTTCAGTTATCGTTCATATAAGGAAATCAGTCAATTTAAATATATTCATTAGGCCCTAATTTATGGATTTCACATGACTGGGCAGGTGCGCAGCCTGGCCCACTGGGCAGCCAGGCCCAGGCAATCAGAATTAGATTTTACCCACAACAGGGCTTTATTACAGACAGAAATACTCCTCAGTACCCCCCCCCCCCCCCCCTCTAACGATCCTGCAGGTGAAGAAACTGGATGTGGAGCTCCTGGGCTTGCATGGTTACACGTGGTCTGCAGTTGTGAGGCAGGTTGAACGTACTGCCAAATACTCGAAAATTATGATGCTTATGGTGGCTTATGGTAGAGAAATTAACATTTAATTCTCTGGCAACAGCTCTGGTGGACATTCCTGCAGTCAGCATGCCAATTGCATGCTCCCTCAAAACTTGAGACATCTGTGACATTGTGTTGTGTGACAAAACTGCACATTTTAGAGTGTTCCAGCACAAGGTGCACCTGTTTAATGATCATGCTGTTTAACATATCAGCTTCTTGATATGCCACACTGGTCAGATGGATGGATTATCTTGACAAAGGATAAAATGCTCACCAACAGGGATGTAAACACATTTCTCCACAACATTTAAGAGAAATAATAGTTTTGTGCGTATCGAACATTTCTGGCTGGGATCTTTCATTTCAGCTCATGATATATTTTTTCAGTTTATTAATAGAAGTGTGGTTGTGCTGGTTTTGGCCAACAGAGTGGACCGCTCGCTCTAGTGGTTACTTCACAAGCTTTCACTGCTCTAGGTTCTCACGCTAAGAAGAGCAACCATATATAAACTCATTGTCTTAAACATTATTTTCAAGGTGAGTGACTTGTAAAGCACATCATTCTGAAACACTAAGAGGAGCGTAGTTATGTTATTGTTGTACTGTTTTCATTGTTAAATTAGTTTGTTAGATGTCCGCTAGCATTGAAGCTAACAATAGCTAACGGCAGCGCCAGTGGCAGCGCCATCGTCATCAAGGGGCCAGGGCTCCGGTCTGGAAGCACAGTATTCGATTGCTCCCACAGTTTTGCTCCGGTACTGCAGTTTAACTGACACCCGGCCCAGAAAGCCAATTTTCATAGATGACCACATAGAGAAGACCGATTTGTAAATTCCTAATAAGACATTACCTTTGTGCACAAAACATCCTTTGAATTATTAAAATAATTGTCACTGAGGCAATTGTTTACCGTCACTCACAACCGAAGATATTAACATGTTATATTCATCCAATGTCTGCCATGTTTTTGGTTAGTGGTGATGTCGTGGTTGCCTGCGCTGCTCCCTGTGCGCACTGAGTGCTAGTGCACGTGTGATGTTGGTCTGTATAACCCGGACGCAACTTGGGTATAGAAGGTCCATGAATCGGGGGAGAATACCTTGAAAACATTGGCCATACATCTTGGACGCAGTCTCCAGTTCTTATTATACCTCAGTGGTTGTAATGGTAATGGAGGCTCAGTCCAGAGTTGGGCAGAGGACATAAACAAAAGGGGAAACATTGTTTCTTGCTGTGTATTGAGCCCTAGCTGAAGAATGAAATTATGAAATGTATTTGTGAGATGATGAAATGTATTTATGAAACTACATAATTGTATTAGTTGTTTATTCATTGTTTTGATATGTGGGCTGGTTATTTAGTAATTGTATAAGAATAGAGAAGTCAGTTGAATGAGTGATAAGCCAACAGTAGCTGTACTACTGACAGAGCAACGAGATATCAACTCATTGTTTTAAACTTGATTTCCAAGGTGTCAGGCTCAATCATTCTACTCACCACACCCAATTACAAAAGGGCAACATTGGGATGCAGCCAAAATGGCTCCTGATCCACAGAGCTCTAATCAATCAATCAATGCTTCCACACATTATAGCCTACCACACATCCACAAATCCTTGTCTTGGCAGTTTATCTACACTCACTGGCCAGTTCATTAGGTACATCCATCTAGTACCGAGTTAGACCCCCCTTTGCCTCCATAACAGCCTGAATTCTCCCGGGAATGGATTCTACAAGTCGGAAACGTTCCACAGGGATGTTGGTCCATGCTGACGCGATGGCATCACACAGTTGCTGCAGATTGGACCAGCCTGTCCCGTTGCCACCTGGCAGGATGAACTCATGTTGCTTACTCCAAATCCTGACTCTGCCATCAGTATGATGGTACAGGAACTGGGATTCTTCAGACTGTGCAATGTTTTTCCACTCCTCACTTCTACAGTGTTGGTGATCGCATGCCTACTGGGGCTGCTTTTTCTTGTTTTAGCAGATAGAAGTGGAACCCGGTGTGGTTGTCTGCTGCAGTAGTCCATCCGTGACAAGGATCGACGAATTGTGCATTCCGAGATGCTGTTCTGCACACCATTGTTGTACTGCACCATTATTGGTCTGTTTGTGGCCCGCCTGTTAGCTTGCACAATTCTTGGCATTCTCCTTCGACTTCTCTCATCAACGAACTGTTTTCACAGTACTGCCGCTGAATAGATGTTTTTTGTTTGCTGCACAATTCTCTATAAACCCTAGACACTGTTGTGCATGAAAAGCCCAGGAGGGCGGCCATTCTGAGATACTGGATCGGGTGCGCTTGGCACCGATGATCATGCCACCCTCAAAGTCGCTTAGGTCACTAATTTTGCCCCTTCTAACGTTCAATCGAACAGTAACTGAATGCCTCGATGCCTGTCTGCCTGCTTTATATGGCAAGCCACGTCCACGTGACTCACTGTAGGAGCGATATATTTTCATGAATGGAGTGGTGTACCTAATAAACTGTCCGTTGAGTGTATAACCGTATTTAAGTAATTTTTTCTCTTGTTACGGAGAGATATGTCAATTTATGTCCTGTGTTTGATTTTTAAGTTGAACCCATCAACTCTGCCCTTCACTGAGGTTGCTCTGGTGTGAAGGGTGAAGGGAACTCACTGTTTGCACTTCCTGGTGCTTATGAATGATTTAGGATCAGTTTAGCATTTTAAATGACAATAAATTATATTACATGGACAGGGAGGACCTAATCCTAGACCAGCACTCCTACTCTGAGACCATACAGCTACTGAACAGACTGTATTATACATCGTTACAAAGCCTCTGTGGCCATTTGTTTACATACTTACTGAGTACATAGAGTACCACAGTATGAGTCATAATGCCCATAAAACCTAGCAGTCAAACAGGGAAATGGTCCCAATTGTTTTTCCACCATTCCTTTTTCTCATAGGGGATTTTAGAAACACTTAAAATAAAGGCTATGTTTTGTGTAGGCTTACCCTGACGTGACGTTTTAATAACCATGTAAATCTCTCTAGGACAAGGTGGGTTTTATCAATATATTTGCCTGTATTTACCCCCCCAAAATGAAATTCTAATTAGCCACAAATGCCATGATGATCTGGGTGAGACTGCGAATCATCAAGGCAAAGCTAAGAATCTCTGTATGAACTATCTAACCTTAGCTAAATGTAGTAAGGAATAAATTGGCAATATTTCTTTAAATGGACAATTCTGTGTCGTGCAAGTTATAAATTGAAACAATACATGTTAGCAAAGGTGTCAGCTAGAGATGGTGTGCAGGAGCTTGCAGGGATTTGTAGTTTTGCATGATGTCTACTTTGAGGCTAATGATAATTTTTGAATCTGAGAGTAAATAGAGCTGAATATATTGATAAAAGTCACCTTGTCCTAGAGAGATTTACATGGTTATGAAAACGTCACGTCAGGGTAAGCCTACACAAAACACAGCCATTACTATAAGTGTTTCTAAAATCCTCTATGGGAAAAATTAATGGCGGAAAAACGTTTGGAACCGTTTCTCTGTTTGACCGCTAGGTTTTATGAGTATTGTGACACCTCCTCTGTGGGGCTCTATATTGAGCAGTCGGCAAATTGGACTCACCATGAGTTTAGACAAAGAATAGAATAAGACGGAAGGGGGGAGAGAGAGAGAGAGTGAGCGAGAGAGAGAGCGAGAGAGCGAGAGATGAAGAGAAACTGCACTGGCACAGTGTGTGAAAGATAAAGAAAGAAAGATGGAGGGAGGGAGGGAGGGAGGGAGAAAAAAGAGAGCAAGTATCCCAGGGTGAGGAGCGTCATTAGATCCTCTTCTTATTCCAATCCCTGTGTGGCTGTACACTACACCACAAAGAGATTGAAATGTGACTCAAGCCAGGCCTGAGCACCACTGAAAGCCCATCCCCACACAGTGATAAAGACAATTACTTATTGGTGTTGACTTTATCCCCACCCACAGGCTCAAATATGGTTGTGAAAACAAAACAAAAAAACTCTCTTACATTCCCAAGTGTGTCCGCTCTCACTATCCGCTCTCGCTACTAACACTGTTGAGTGCTCTCCATCAGGAGAACATCTATTCAGATCACAGTAGAGCAACAGGACAGAGCTAACGTTTTGTGCATATAATACAAAATACAATAGGAGATAATTTGTCCCCACATTGTTTTGAAGTGGTGTTAAAACCACACACATTTCAGATGTGAACATGTTATATTTGATTATGCTTCATGCCTACAGTATGTGCAATTTAGAGTCCGCCACAATCCTGTGTGTTGGTATGATAGAATAAAGAGCTAGCACTGTCCCTTCATGACTCACAAAAGTCCCCTTTGGCAAGATGGAAGCATTATGCTGTCAGACGTGCACACGTCATCTCTCTCTGTGTGTGTGTGTGTGTGTGTGTGTGTGTGTGGGGGTGTGTGTGGGGGTGGGGGTGTGGGTGTGGGTGTGTGGTGTGTGTGATAATAGACATTCTTCAAGCATGAAGGAGATGGCTTATTCTCTTTAATAACTGTACTTGTCAAATGAAAGGTGATGGTAAATAAGCCGAGAGAGTGACTACTCAATACCTCTCGAATCAAATTAAATGTTATTGGTCGCGTACACATATTTAGCAGATTTTATTGTGGGTGTAGCGAAATTCTTTCCTCTCCTACCATTAGTCACTCAATCCTTTGTCTCTTATCATCCGATCTATTCATCTGGGTGAAAAAACGTTTGTGACTGCCAAGGAATAATTTGACTGCACCCTGTCTTAATTTCATTTTTTGGATACGGGATTCTAATATTGTCAGGAGTTTTGCCAGGAGTTTAAGTCTGTTCAAAAATGCCAACCGGGCCCTCTGTGGAAATGGAAAAGTACTCTCTGCATGTTGTGGTGGGATAGTCCAGCTTGATGAGCATGTGACTAGGGCTTATAGGCTATAAGATATTTCTGGTAGGAAAGTTAATTGAAGTTAATGATTTATGACATTAGTGATCTTTAGAAAGTGTGTGTGTGTGTGTGTGTGTGTGTGTGTGTGTGTGTGTGTGTGTGTGTGTGTGTGTGTGTGTGTGTGTGTGTGTGTGTGTGTGTGTGTGTGTGTGTGTGTGTGTGTGTGTGTGTGTGTGTGTGTGTGTGTGATATACTGTGAATTAATCCAGCTCTAAAATAAAAGTTTTCCTGAAAACTCATTATGTATGTTCCAAATGGTATGCTATTACCTTTATGGTACACTACATTATTCAAAACTAGAGCACTACATATGGAATAGGGTGCCAACTAGAGCCCGACATATGGAATAGGGTGCCAACTAGAGCCCGACATATGGAATAGGGTGCCAACTAGAGCACTACATACGGAATAGGGTGCCAACTAGACACCTACATAGGGAGTAGGGTGCCAACTAGAGCACTACATATGGAACAGGGTGCCATTTGGGACATATCCTAATTCTTTACAGTCACAAATCCCACAACTGACATTGCAGCTATTATTTGTTCATTTGTTTCGTTCAGGTTAATTTGAATAAATATGGAATTGGACCCAATGTTTGGCACATTATGACTTGAGTCCATCTCGCAGTATTAATGCTCACCAGACCAGAGAAAATCCCTTAGTCAAACCTGACAAGAATATTACTGTGAATGCATAAACACTAACACAATACTTTTCATAAAAATGTAATTGTATTATAGACATGGTTTAGAAGATTTGCAGTTGGGAACAAGTTATTTTTGTCTGGTACACAAAAACAACAGACAAAATAGGTACCAAAACAAACAATAACGTGCCCCTTGAATGTTTACTCCTTCATACTTAATTATTACAGCTGAAATCCCTGTTTTAATATTTTACCTAGCTAGAGAGATAAGGCATCCTATTCCCAATAGCACCCTATTCCCTATACCCCTTTGGGCCTTGGTCAGTAGTAGTGCACAACATACAGTTGAAGTCGGAAGTTTACATACACCTTAGCCAAATATATTTAAACTCAGTTTTGAACAATTCCTGACATTTAATCCGAGTACAAATTCCCTGTCTTAGGTCAGTTAGGATCACCACTTTATTTTAAGAATGTGAAATGGCAGAATAATAGTAGAGAGAATGATTAATTTCATCACATTCCCAGTGGGTCAGAAGTTTACATACACTCAATTAGTATTTGGTAGCATTGCCTTTAAAATGTTTAACTTGGGTCAAATTTTTTGGGTAGCCTTCCACAAGCTTCCCACAATAAGTTGGGTGAATTTTGGCCCATTCCTCCTGACAGAGCTGGTGTAACTGAGTCAGGTTTGTAGGCCTCCTTGCTCGCACACGGTTTTTCAGTTCTGCCCACAAATTTTCTATAGGATTGAGGTCAGGGCTTTGTGATGGCCACAACTTTGGAAGCTTGCGACCAAGCTTTAACTTCCTGACTGATGTCTTGAGATGTTGCTTCAATATATCCACATAATTTTGCCTCCTCATGATGCCATCTATTTTGTGAAGTGCACCAGTCCCTTCTGCAGCAAAGCACCCCCACAGCATGATGCTGCCATCCCCGTGCATTCATGGTTGGGATGGTGATCTTCGGCTTGCAAGCCTCCCCCTTTTTCCTCCATACATAACGATGGTCATTATGGCCAAACAGTTCTATTTTTGTTTCATCAGACCAGAGGACATTTCTCCAAAAAGTACCATCTTTGTCCCCATGTGCAGTTGCAAACCGAAGTCTGGCTTTTTTATGGAGGTTCTGGAGCAGTGGCTTCTTCCTTGTTGAGCGGCCTTTCAGGTTATGCCGATGTAGGACTCGATTTACTGTGGATATAGATACTTTTGTACCTGTTTCCTCCAGCATCTTCACAAGGTCCTTTGCTGTTGTTCTGGGATTGATTTGCACTTTTCGCACCAAAGTACGTTCATCTCTAGGAGGCAGAACGCGTCATCTTCCTGAGCGGTATGACGGCTGTGTGGTCCCATGGTGTATATACTTGCATACTATTGTTTGTACAGATGAACGGGGTACCTTCAGGTGTTTGGAAATTGCTCCCAAGGATGAATCAGACTTGTGGAGGTCTACAATTTTCTTTCTGAGGTCTTGGCTGATTTTTCTAGATTTTCCCATGATTTCAAGAAAAGAGGCACTGAGTTTGAAGGTTGGCCTTGAAATACATCCACAGGTATACCTCCAATTGACTCAAATGATGTCAATTAGCCTATCAGAAGCTTCTATAGCCATAACATCATTTTCAGGAATTTTCCAAGCTGTTTAAGGACACAGTCAACTTAGTGTATGTAAACTTCCTACCCACTGGAATTGTGATACAGTGAATTATAAGTGAAATAATTGTTCTGTAAAAAAATAGTTGGAAAAATAACTTGTGTCATGCACAAAGTAGATGTCCTAACCAACTTTCCAAAACTATAGTTTGTTAACAAGAAATTTGTGGAGTGGTTGAAAAACAAGTTTTAATGACTCCAACCTAAGTGTATGTTAACTTCCGACTTCAACTGTATATACATATACAGTGGGGCAAAAAAGTATTTAGTCAACCACCAATTGTGCAAGTTCTCCCACTTAAAAAGATGAGAGAGGCCTGTAATTTTCATCATAGGTACACTTCAACTATGACAGACAAAATGAGAAAAAAAATCCAGAAAATCACATTGTAGGATTTTTTATGAATTTATTTGCAAATTATGGTGGAAAATAAGTATTTGGTCAATAACAAAAGTTTATCTCAATACTTTGTTATATACCCTTTGTTGGCAATGACAGAGGTCAAACGTTTTCTGTAAGTCTTCACAAGGTTTTCACACAGTGTTGCTGGTATTTTGGCCCATTCCTCCATGCAGATCTCCTCTAGAGCAGTGATGTTTTGGGGCTGTTGCTGGGCAACACGGACTTTCAACTCCCTCCAAAGATTTTCTATGAGGTTGAGATCTGGAGACTGGCTAGGCCACTCCAGGACCTTGAAATGCTTCTTACGAAGCCACTCCTTCGTTGCCCGGGCAGTGTGTTTGGGATCATTGTCATGCTGAAAGACCCAGCCACGTTTCATCTTCAATGCCCTTGCTGATGGAAGGAGGTTTTCACTCAAAATCTCACGAAACATGGCCCCATTCATTCTTTCCTTTACACGGATCAGTCGTCCTGGTCCCTTTGCAGAAAAACAGCCCCAAAGCATGATGTTTCCACCCCCATGCTTCACAGTAGGTATGGTGTTCTTTGGATGCAACTCAGCATTCTTTGTCCTCCAAACACGATGAGTTGAGTTTTTACCAAAAAGTATTTATCTATTATGGTTTCATCTGACATTCTCCCAATCTTCTTCTGGATCATCCAAATGCTCTCTAGCAAACTTCAGACGGGCCTGGACATGTACTGGCTTAAGCAGGGGGACACGTCTGGCACTGCAGGATTTGAGTCCCTGGCGGCGTAGTGTGTTACTGATGGTAGGCTTTGTTACTTTGGTCCCAGCTCTCTGACGGTCATTCACTAGGTCCCCCCGTGTGGTTCTGGGATTTTAGGTTCTAGATGGCAAGTAGCTTGGCCCCAGGTATGTACTGGGCCGTACGCACTACCCTCGGTAGTGCCTTGAGGTCGGAGGCCGAGCAGTTGCCATACCAGGCAGTGAATCAACCAGTCAGATTGCTCTCGATGGTGCAGCTGTAAAACCATTTGAGGATCTGAGGACTCATGCCAAATCTTTTCAGTCTCCTGAGGGGGGATAGGCTTTGTTGTGCCCTCTTCACTCTTGTCTTGGTGTGTTTGGACCATGATAGTTTATTGGTGATGTGGACACCAAGGAGCTTGAAGCTCTCGACCTGCTCCACTACAGTCCCGTCGATGATAATGGGGCATGTCTCGTCCTCCTTTTCCTGTAGTCCACAATCATCTCCTTTGTCTTGATCACGTTGAGGGAGAAGTTGTTGTCCTGGCACCACACGGCTAGGTTTCTGACCTCCTCCCTATAGGCTGTCTCATCGTTGTTGGTGATCAGGCCTATCACTGTTGTGTCCTGTTAGTGATGGTGTTGGAGTCATGCCTGGCCGTGCAGTCATGAGTGAACAGGGAGTACAGAAGAGGACTGAGCATGCACCCCTGAGGGGCCCCCGTGTTAAGGATCAGCATGAAGGATGTGTTGTTACCTACCCTTACCACCGTGGGGCGGCCCGTCAGGAAGTCCAGGATCCAGTTGCAGAAGGAGGTGTTTAGTCCCAGGGTCCTTAGCTTATTGATGAGCTTTGAGGGCACTATGGTGTTGAACGCTGAGCTGTGGCGGTCCTCGTGAGAGCCAGTTTCATCGTAGCGGTTGATGGTTTTTGCGACTGCACTCAAAGAAACTTTCAAAGTTCTTGAAATGTTCCGCATTGACTGACCTTCTTGTCTTAAAGTGATGATGAACTGTTGTTTCCCTTTGCTTATTTGAGCTCTTCTTCTCTTCTGGTCTTTTACCAAATAGAGCTATATTCTGTATACAACCCCTACATTGTCACAACACAACTGATTGGCTCAAACGAAGGAAAGAAATTCCACAAATTCACTTTTAAGAAGGCACACCTGTTAATTGAAATGTATTCCAGGTGACTACCTCATGAAGCTGTTTGAGAGAATGCCAAGAGTGTGCAAAGCTGTCATCAAGGCAAAGGGTGGCTACTCTGAAGAATCTCAAATCTAAAACATTTTTTGATTTGTTTAACACTTTTTTTGGTTACTACATGATTCCATATGTGTTATTTCATAGTTTTGATGTCTTCACAATTATTATACCATGTAGAAAAGAGTAAAAACAACGAACAACCCTGGAATGAGTAGGTGTGTATAAAATATATAATAATAATACAAGGGAATAGGTTGAAGTTTGGGGACCAACCAAGATATATCTCAGAGCACAAATACCTGAGTGATACTGTGTGAAAAAGCAATGAGCGCTAGATGGAGCACTTTCTAACTGTCCTGCGACTCACTGCAGCGACCCTGATCATTAACACAGCAAGACAACACCAGTACAGAACACTGAGCCACGAGGAGAATAAATACTGTACATTGACATGGCTATCATACATGCCAATGATCAATAAAAGATGAGGGGAGAACACATTAATTACATAACAACGCTTGGTGACCCGGTGGCAAGGGATTCCGTTTTGCTTTGAGAAGCTGGTCAATGGTAATTTGAGAGGGGTTGCATTTGCATACCCCCTAGCCCTAGGCTATGTACCAAAATGTTTCAGGGACCCTGTTTAGTTAAAAAAAATAAAAAATGATGTGCATATTTTGTACTTTATTGGGGATAGAGACAGTGATAGAAAGACGGGAGAGAAGTTCCTGCCAGAAGGGCGTGGGTCAGAATCAACCCCCCACCGACACGGTATACGTGTGCGTTGAAGGCAGCGGCCCTAACCGCTAGACCACAATTCGATGTTTTTCAAATCCCCGATTGTAGCTTTTTAAAATTGTTTTACTGCATTGTCCCCCTTCAGATGATAACTTATAAATAATTTATGTGGAAGAACATTTTATATATAAAAAAAACGTATTTATAGTTTATAGTTTACATGTATCGCATACTGTGTTTCAAAATGTCCTTTTTTCTTTCTGTTCAAACCAGTTCAAAACCCTCTACACCTTCTTCAACATGCTCCTGAAGTCAACAACTTGTACCTTGGCCAATGTAGCAAGTGAACAAAATTATCGTCCTGAATGCAGGTTTATTATAGAAGGGTGATTAACAAAAACAGATTCTTAAATTAATCCCTGTATACACTGGAGTCTGTCCGCACATTTGCACAATTGCACATGTTGAAAGTCTATGTTGAGGTTTTGATGTCTGAAGAATTGTAGGTTTAGAGACATGTTCTTCTGTCCTGGAGCCCTTCATCAATTGTGTTGTTTGCAAGAATCTTGGTTCACACATCTTCATTGACTATATAAGAAACAACAATATATGTGTCTAAGGAATGAGCATCACTATCTATGATCTATCACTAAGAGATAAATACTTACAATCACATCATTAACACCGTGAAGCATTTTTGTTATATATCCTTTGTAAAATGGTTTAGGGCAAGGGTGTCAAACACATTTCATGGAGGGCCTGGTGTCTGGGGGTTTTTGGTTTTTAATTTCAGGTAAGACCTAGACAACCAGGTGAGGGAGTTATTTGCTAATTAGTAACCTTAATTCATTGATCAAGTACAAGGGTGGAAAACCTGCAGACACTCCACCCTCCGTGGAATGAGTTCGACACATGTGATTTAGAGGATATAAAGAATTCCTTCCTGGGTTGTCCATCTTAACGACACACATGGCTCCTGAAAGTGAAAAGCAGAAGAGAACTTCACTGGATGAAATTATATTAATTAGTGATTATCGGTTTTAGTTTCACAAAGCTATTGTAGAACTGGATTGTTTTTACAATATCATCTTTATTATTAACGGTAAATAGAGTAATATCCACTGTTAAACTGTAAACAGATTTCACAGTTTGTTCAGTAGCCTATTGTGTAGAAATGTACCAGTATCTTTAGAGAAAAGCTGAAGCGTGGAGAAGCTATATTGATAAAGACGGTTGATGATTTACAAGCAAATCTATTAATTTCAATAACTACTGCAATTTATATAATTTATGTTTCCATGTTAGCTTGCTTTGACAGTATGACTACCGTAGATATCTTCTTTAAGGCAGCGTCTCCCTGTCCATCAGAATTCATGACCACGGGGTAGATTAGATCAACTGAGAACTGACAGTACAGAATGAGGCCCTCAATCAAAAAAGCCTGTATAAATTCTCTAATACCTTTCTGGAGACGAAATTGGGAGATAACCTACCCATCTGGATGATTCTGTAGAAGTCCCAGAGAGAGGGCATGGGATACTCTGGAAGTCAAACTACAATATAAAGCAAATAAACTTTCTTGGGTAGCTAGCTCAGTTCGAAGCATGATAATACACTACACTACTATTCTTTTGATCACTGTGAAAAGAATAATCAAGATTTTTCAATAATGACAAAATATTTTTTCTCTCCATCTCCCTTGCTACTTACTGTAGAAACACAGACAAAAATACATTTGGGCCGAGTTGCCTTGTCATGTTGCCCACATACTACCAGAGAGAAAATGAGTGCAATAAAGAAAATAAATGGACTCATTAATTTCATGTCTTGCTGTGCGAAGACCCTGTACGAGGTAGGCTAACAGCAATGCCGGGACTTTGTATCACAAACAGGGTTGTTAAGAAGACACACCACCCAGTAAGCTTTAACCCACCAAGCTGAACAATTTGAGAGGTTCCCTGGGGTACCCTTGGCTTCACTTTGAGTTGAAACTGCGGGAATCCAAGATCAAGATCCATTTTCATACTTATGATGCTTACGGGCAAACAAAGGAAGAGAAGAGAGGGGAAGAGAGGTAAAGATAGATAGAGACATCTTAACTTTGTCTCGCAAAGGCTTGTTTTGTTCTGTGTAAAAGGAGGAACAATTACCATGAGTTCTTCAATGCCATTGTGTACAGCAGTCAGGGCTTCTTGTTCCGAGGGGACCTTTACTCCAAATTGCAGTCATGCAATACTAGAAGAGTATACAGTAGACATCTTAGTTTAGATAAAACAGTGCAGTGTAGAAGCATCCATAGAACTTTGAACACGAAAGCATTTCACATTGATTCACATATGGAATTACAGCATATTTGATACACAGGATCTCTACTAATCATTTGAAATCATCATGCGATAATTATCACAGCATAATAATCATGTGTCAAGTGATTGTCAGTGGATTGCACTGTACTTTGGCATTGTAAAGGTCTGCCACATCTCAACTGAGTCATTGGATTATGATATACTTTTAAATAATAATTTCAACACCAAACCCCATCGTGCTGTGAGTCTGACAACAATTTTAACCATGTTATTATTTTATTTTACTGAAATGTACAGTGTGTGAGTGTGAGCGAGATAGTAAGAGTGTGAGGGTGCTTGGGTAACTGTGGGATTCTTTAAGAAGTTTGGCTCATTGGATAGGTCAGAGTATATTTGAAGTTGTTAAGTGGTATGGAGGCTTTTGGCAATACACTGTAGATGTATGTGTTCTAAAGTAGAGAAACCCACAGTAGGTACTGTAATTGAAAACGGTCAGTGTCTGCTGTGGGAAGGTGCAAGTTACCTGAATGTCTTGCATTGTATTTATATTGTATTGGCTTTTGAATATAATTGAGTGGATTGTTCTTGTATTCATATTTTTTTTTACAGCATTCTTAGTAGATTTTATCTCTCAATGTCCACCTCAAAATGACCCAGATTGATGCATTTCCTTCTTTTTTAGGGTGTGTGGGGGGGGGGGGGGGTGACCCCCAGACACCCAGACACCCAGACGCCCTTATTAGAGTTGCCCCTCTGGCTTTGGCCTCCAATGTGCTCAAATTCCAGCAACGTTTCTGTTTAGCAGTACAGAAATGTTACATCACAGTGGAAAATAAACACAATCGTACTCAGCAAACAATACAGTACATGTAACATAACTGTATTATGTCGTCACTGGAAAAAGTACCCAATTGTAATACTTGAGTAAAAGTGAAGATACCTTAATACAAAATGACTCAAGTAAGTGTTAAAAGTCATTTCCGCATGCTTCCACGTGGAATTATTACGTTGTCCTTACCTGTATATCTTGTACCTAGACCAGCAGTAGATCAGCAGTAGCTAGTCATTAGACCAGCAGTAGAGCAGTAGATCCAGAATGAGCCTGACAGGTGGCAGGTAGTTTCTGTGCGTCTTACAACCCCACTGGGAGATCCCTGGAGGAGGGGATGTTCTTTCTGCATGCAGGGGTGACAGGAGAGGAGAGGTGTGAGATGAGATATCCCTACACTGTTCTCAGGGACACTTCAAATTAGACCAGGGAGAATCTCCCCACCGACAGAGACCGTGACAGTGGATATGTCCCAAATGGTACCCTATTCCCTTTGTAGTGCACTACTTTTAACCAGGGCCCAAAGGGCTCTGGTCAAAAGTGGTGGACTTTATAGGGCATAGGATAGGACGCCATTTGAGCCCAGCAACAGTTCCGCCCCAGTGTTGGGGCTGTGGGATTCAGTACGTGGATGTGTGGGTGGAGAATGTCATGACTGACATTGACTGCCCTGACGGATGTTGTTTTGGCAACGTTGTTCTTGTTTCTTTAGACCAGGGAATAGTGCTTATCACAAGCTCTGTAATCCAATATCATCACAGTTATCATACTAGATGCAGACATTTACAACATGTATTTTAATATTGTTGCGTGATTGGGTACGTTCATGGGAGCCCTTCGCGCTACAAAAGCCAATAAAGCCAGAAGAAAAAAGTATCCATCAACGAAGAAACCCTCAAACAGCTGAAAACCTTTCATCTGCGTACTTACCCTATGGAGGTAACAGCAGGAATCGAGAGGCAATTATGGTGAACAGCATGTAACAATGATTATATATGTCTAGATATTGCAAGATAAAGTAGCTGATATATAATTAATCGCTAAGCAACCAGTGCAATTGCAGTAGGACACTGATCCAGCAGCGACCACCTACACATTGGGCTCAAAGCTGGACCACAATGGTTATTTGATTGAACGATATAGATTTTTCCTCTCACTTTTTACATTGATATATGAGACTGTGGGCTCTGTTTTCAGCTGGCGTTAATGCAGAGCTAGTGTCAAACACACACTTGTTGGCAATTTCGACATATTAAAGGTGATGCTCTGCTATTTTCCAACACTTGCACCAAGGTTGGTCATTTACCTGTCTAACATCAGTTCACTTGTGCCGGTGTAGGTGGGGTGGAAATATTTGACGTGTTTCCTTAAAAACTTGCGCCAATGTGCTAATTTTGATCAGCGCAACTAGGAATATTTAAAGACATCCTACAGCGTTTAAAAAAAAAAATGTTTACTGTTGAAAAGCGATATCCAATATATAAATACAGCAAAGTACACACACTAAAGAGTAAAAATATTTGTTTCGAGCAAAATAGTGTTTTTAAACACAACTACAAACTTCAAGGAGTAGGGCATTCAAGGAGTTGGTCTGCTGGGAATCTGTGATGTCCTACGCCTCCCCTTGCTTAAAGAACAATAGAGAGGCAATATAGAACAAAAGATTAAAAGCCTCCATCAAGGTTAAGTAGCTTCGCCTAGGTGCGTATTTTTTATCCTAACCAATGCGTAAGCCAAGTTACCTATCAATAAAGGGGTTTTAAATGGTCTACTGAGAGTGGCTTAAAATAGGCTATTTCTTTTGTTTTTCCTTTTCACAATTCACATACTGTACCTGCATACTTAATTTCGCTTGTTCAAACTTGAATAAGCTTTAATATTATATGCCCACGGGGAGCAAATGTTTGGCATGCCCATAGCTCAAGACATAATACAAATTACAGTAGGCCTAAAGCCCTTATATCAGTGTGAATGATTAACATTTCTATATTACTGAACAATGTGGACTGCAAACATGTTCAACGTATTTAGCAAAGATGGGATAGGCCTACATTTTGTTATTTTGTTTCTGTAGGCTATTTTACAAACTAGGCTTTAACGACTAACAATGGAATTGGAGTTGATGACAAGGAAATACACAAAAGACCGTAAATACACAACTTGAAGCAACCACATATTTAGTCGTTCTGAGGGGTTCTGAGGGGTGAAGCCTCGACACACCTACAACTTATTTATTCATCAAAAGCCAGTCCTTGCATGCCACCGCCAGCTCTTGTGCTCATAATTCCCACTGTGAAAATAGCACAAATATTTCTGACACACCCCTGGACCTATAGTGCCACTGCCAGCGCTAAGATTTACCATTGCTTTAGGTTTGTTGAAATAGAGCCCTTTATAGCCCCCAACCAGGACAGCCAGTTACACCATGCCCAAACCAACATGACATTCACTGACTGTACAAAACATTAGGAACACCTTCCTAATATTGACTTGCACCCCCTTTTGCCCTCAGAACAGCCTCAATTCATCGGGGCATGGATACTGGTGTCAAAAGTATTCCACATTTTTATTTGTATTATTGGCCCATCCTCCACCCCACCTTTTCCGAGGACAAAATTAAACTTTGTTTTTACAGCATTTTATTTTGTTTGTTACATGTACATTCTATACACATTTTACATACATGACACTTTTTTTCCCTCCACAGTAATTATATAGTTATTTGATATACATTACATCTGGATAGACAGTATGTAAACATGTGGTATACATTTTATATTGTGTACATTATATATTGTGTTTTCAGTCATAACTGTTATAGAACATGAGCTTTTAAACCCACCCCTCAGCTACTCTCAGCTCATCCCACCTTATCTCCTTGAACCGCCCTCTTATGATTTCCATGTACCATATACTGTGCTGTGTCACATCAATTCTGAACCTTTCTAATCGCATACAGATTGTAAATTAAAGATGAATAATTTTACTAAAAGTATTATTATATTGTTGATTGTTTGACTATGGCTTTCCAAATCTCCCAACAGAGCAATTTGTAGGTAAATGAGGTAAATGTGATTTTTCAACCATTCCTGAACCTGTGACCAGAAACAAGCTACATAGGGGCCCGTGTTGACTCCAATGCTTCCCACAGTTGTGTCAAGTTAGCTTGATGTCCTTTGGGTGGTGGACCATTCTTGATACACACGGAAAACTGTTGAGTGTGAAAAACCCAGCAGCGTTGCAATTCTTGACACACTCAAACCGGTGCACCTGGCACCTACTACCATTCCCATTCAAAGGCACTTAAATATTTTGTCTTGCCCATTCACCCTCTAAATAGCACACATACAAAATCCATGTCTCAAATGTCAAAAGTCTTAAAAATGATTCTTTAGCCTTTCATCTACACTGATTGAAGTGGATTTATCAAGTGACATCAATAAGGGATCACAGCTTTTAGCTGGATTCACTTGGTCAGTCTATATCATTGAAAGAGCAGAGAGTAAGAGAGAGAGGGTGCTTGGGTAACTGTGGGATTCTTTAAAAAATAACTCTCCATTTTGTGAGGAAAAACTTGTTCTGATAGGCTGGGCCAGACTCCCCAGTGGGTGGTCCTGGCTGCCAAGGGGGTAGGCCTATGCCCTCCAAGGCCCACCCATGGCTGCACCCCTGCCCAGTCATGTGAAATCCTTAGATTAGGGTCTTATGAATATATTGAAATGAACTGTTTCCTTATACAGTATGAACTGTAACTCAGTAAAATCTTTGAAATTGTTGCATGTTGTATTGATATTTTTGTTCAGTATATATTTAATGAAGGCAAATTGCCTGGGTTATCAAATTCTCAATTGCTATCAGAATAGATTCATGCACATAGCCTATAGCTCTTGAAAGCAACTCCAGGATATTTTAGTAGAAATGAGAAGATGCATAAAATTCTTATTTCAGTTGTGAAATATTGTATGACTATGACGACAAAATAGATGTCCTCCATTCAAACAGGCTGACTATTTGTCATGTCCAGCGGCTAAGAAAGAGAGAGGATGAAAACCTGCACTATTATTCCTGATGCATTTGAGTGAAAAGCCCCAGTGATCAGATAAAAGCAATTTGCTCTCTGCTGATATTTGTAAAGGGCTGTCCTCTGTGAGTATAATTCACTTCCAGCAATCACCTCTCTCTCTCTCCCTCGCCCCCCCCCCCCCCCTCCTATCTCTCTATCTATAACAATGAGCCATGGCACACACAAGCCCCAGGCCTAGGGACTCATCAATTAAAGCTGAGGCCGAGTCAAGTCATCCTCCTCAATCTCCCCTCTTGGTTCCTTCTCTGCACATAATATAACACAGGAAACTGACACACTGTGTCCTCATAGCCTCACAGGCAAAACTGGAGCACTTGTGTAAGAATCTATTTGGAACAGCCAGATAAGCACGCATACTATAATTCTAATATTACATAATTATTTGAGAATTTTCTATGGTTTTTTTGGTAATTGTTGCTATCTTTTATAGGTTTGTCTGTGCAGTTCTTTTTTGAAATTGTTGCTATCTGTGTTCGTTCGGTTATGAGTTGATTCCAAGGTGAACCTGCTGAAATTTCAGCAACCAAACACTTAATTTTCCAACTCAGGGGGTCATTGGAGTGGTCTTATGTTGATGTGACTTTTAAGGTGTGAAAGTCAAAGGGTATTTTAGGGAGTGACAATGAACAGACATAATAGTATATTTGTCATAGTACTTCAGGGAGACACATTTTATGTGCTGTCATATTTCATCATCACAGTGTAACCCACACTGTTCCATGGTTCCTGGTGCAGCAGGTAGCCTAGTGGTTAGAGTGTTGGGCCAGCAACCGCAAGGTTGTTAGATTGAATCCCCGAGCTGACAAGGTTGTTCTACCCCTGAACAAGGCAGGTAACCCACTGTTCCTAGGCTTTCATTGTAAATAAGATTTTGTTCTTTTAACTGACTAGTTAAATAAAGGTTAAAAATAAATGTGTACACTGCAAACAAAAATGTAGTTAGGACGTCCACCGATCGACATGGTCTAATTTATCTTATAAAGAAAGTGATAATCAGTGATGACTCAACTCGCTACTACAGATGCATTCTCATGCAGTTAAGTGAATTGTTCAAACTTCAAAGTACCATCCTCTGATCAAACTGTTAAAATCAAATGAAATTGAACTTACTTATGCTGTAAGATGGCGCCGGAGAAGAAGGCAGACGTTTTAACGTGACCCCAACCGATTGTGTTTTCTTTGCTCGTTTATTTGCAACTTATTTTTTTAACTTATTTTGTACATAATGCTGCCGCTACTGCATCTTATGACCAAAAATAACTTCTGGACATCAGGACTGCGATTACTCACCACGGACTGGCCAAATCCTTTTTTTATTTTAACGAGTCTGACGAGGCCTATGCGAACGATATACTGCTTTCTCGGGAACAAGCCCAGATCCCCATGATTTACATGAAGAGGAGGCATAGAAAAAGGGTCCGGAGGGTGGGTTGCCTTCTGAGAATTCATAGGCAATCGAATAAACCTCCACTTCTTTCCATTCTGCTAGCAAACGTGCAATCTATGGACAATAAAATAGATGACCTACGAGAAAGATTAAACTACCAACGGGACATTCAAAACTAATATCTTATGATTCAGGGAGATGTGGCTGAACGACGACACCATCAACATACAGCTGGCTGGTTATACGCTGCACCGGCAGGATAGAACAGCCGCGTCTGGTAAAACAAGGGGCGGCAGACTATGTATTTTTGTAAATAACAGCTGGTGCACGATATCTCAGGAGGTCTCAAGCTATTGCTCGCCTGAGGTAGAGTATCTCATGATAAACTGTATACCACACTATCTACCTAGAGAGTTTTCATCTGTATTCTTCGTAGCTGTTTTACATACCACCACAGTCAGAGGCTGGCACTAAGACAGCATTGAAGGAGCTGTATTCCGCCATAAGCAAACAAGAAAACGTTCACCCAGAGGTGGGGCTCCTAGTAGCCAGGGACTTTAATGCAGGGAAACTTAAATCCGTTTTACCAAATTTCTATCAACATTTTAATTAAATGTGCAGCCAGAGGGAAAAGAAACTCTGGACCACCTTTACTCTACACACAGAGACGCATACAAAGCTCTCCCTCGCCCTCCATTTGGCAAATCTGACCAGAATTCTATCTTCCTGATTCCTGCTTACAAGTAAAAATTAAAGCAGGAAGCACCAGTGACTAGATCAATAAAAAAGTGGTCAGATGAAGCAGATGCTAAGCTACAGGACTGCTTTGCTAGCACAGACTGGAATATGTTCCGGGGTTCCTCCGATGGCATTGAGTAGTACACCACATCAGTCACTGGCTTCATCAATAAGTGTATTGATGACGTCACCCTCACAGTGACCGTACGTACTGTACATACCACAATCAGAAGCCATGGATTAGAGGCAACGTCCATACTGAGCTAAAGGCTAGAGCTGCCGCTTTAAAGGAGCGGGACTCTAACCCGAAAGACTATAAGAAATCCCGCTACGCCCTCTGACGAACCATCAAACAGGCAAAGCATCAATACAGGACTAAGATCGAATCGTACTACACCGGCTCTGACGCTCCTCGGATGTGGCAGGGCTTGCAAACCATTACAGACTACAAAAGGAAGCACAGCCGAGAGTTGCCCAGTGACACAAGCCTACCAGACAAGCTAAATTACTTCTATGCTCGCTTCGAGGAAAATAACACTGAAACATGCATGAGAGAACCAGCTGTTCTGGAAGACTGTGTGATCACGCTCTCCGCAGCCGATGTGAATAAGACCTTTAAACAGTTCAACATTCAGAAGGTCGCAGGGCCAGAAGGGTTACCAGGATGTGTACTGTGAGCATACGCTGACCAACTGGCAAGTGTCTTCACTGACATTTTCAACCTCTCCCTGTCTGAGTCTGAAATACCAACATGTTTTAAGCAGACTGCCATAGTGCCTGTGCCCAAGAACACTAAGGCAACCTGCCTAAACGCCTACCGACCCGTAGCACTCACGTTTGTTGCCATGAAGTGCTTTGAAAGGCTGGTCATGGCTCACATCAACACCATTATCCCTGAAACCCTAGACCCACTCCAATTTGCATACCGCCCCAACAGATCCACCGATGACGCAATCTCTATTGCACTCCACACAGCCCTTTACCACCTGGACAAAAGGTACACCTATGTGAGAATGCTATTCATTGACTACAGCTCAGCGTTCAACACCATAGTGCCCTCAAAGCTCATCACTAAGCTAAGGACCATGGGACTAAACACCTCCCTCTGCAACTGGATCCTGGACTTCCTGACGGGCCGCCCCCAGGTGTTAAGGGTAGGTAACAACACATCTGCCACGCTGATCCTCAACACAGAGGCCCCTCAGGGGTGTGTGCTCAGTCCCCTCCTGTACTTCCTGTTCACTCATGACTGCACGGCCAGACATGACTCCAACACCTCCATTAAGTTTGCCGATGACACAGCAGTCGTTGGCCTGATCACAGACAACGATGAGACAGCCTATAGGGAGGAGGTCAGACACCCAGCCGTGTGGTGCCAGGACAACAACCTCTCCCTCAACGTGATTAAGACAAAGGAGATGATTGTGGACTACAGGAAAAAGAGGACTGAGAACACCCCCATTCTCATTGATGGGGCTGCAGTGGAGCAGGTTGAGAGCTTCAAGTTCCTTGGTGTCCACATCACCAACAAACTAACATGGTCCAAGCACACCAAGACAGTCGTGAAGAGGACACGACAAAACCTATTCCTCCTCAGGACACTGAAAATATTCTACAGCTGCACCATCGAGAGCATCCTGACTGGTTGCGTCACTGCCTGGTATGGCAACTGCTCGGCCTCCGACAGCAAGGCACTACAGAGGGTAGTGCGAACTGCCCAGTACATCACTGGGGCTAAGCTTCCTGCCATCCAGGACCTCAATACCAGGAGGTAGTCCCTAAAAATTGTCAGACTCCAGCCACCCTAGTCATAGACTGTTCTCTCTGCTACCGCACAGCAAGCGGTACCAGAGCGTCAAGTCTAGGGCCAAGAGGCTTCGAAAACAGCTTCTAACCCCAAGCCATAAGACTCCTTTACACCTAATCAAATGGCTACCCAGACAATTTGCATTGCCCCCACCCCCTTTACACCGCTGCTATTCTCTGTTATTATCATCTATGCATAGTCACTTTAATAACTCTACCCACATGTACATATTACCTCAATTAACCGGTGCCCCTGCACATTGACACTGTACTGGTACCCCCCTGTATATTGTTATTTTACTGCCACTCTTTAATTACTTGTTACTTTTATTTCTTATTCTTATCCATATTTTTTTAAACTTCACTGTTGGTTAGGGACTCGTAAGTAAGCATTTCACTGTAAGGTCTACACCTGTTGTATTCAGCACATGTGACTAATAAAAATTTGATTTGATAGTGATCATGATAAATTATAATGATGTCTTAGAAGTTTGCCCTACAAGACAATAAGCCCACCATCTATGTCTCTGTACATATTGGCTAATATTGTCACGTTCCTGACCTTATTTGCCTTTGTTTTACTTTGTTTAGTTGGTCAGGACGTGAGCTGGGTGGGTAGTCTATGTTATGTGTTTCTATGTTGGGTTAAATGTGTTGCCTGATATGGTTCTCAATTAGAGGCAGGTGTTTGATGTTTCCTCTGATTGAGAACCATATTGAGGTCGGCTGTTCTCACTGTTTGTTTGTGGGTGATTGTTCCTGTGTCTGTCTGTTGCACCACACGGGACTGTTTCGTTTGTTCGTTCGTTTGGCTAGTCTTACCTGTTCGTGTGTTCTTCGTGTTTATGTAACTCCTCAAGTTCAGGTCTGTCTACGTCGTTTTGTTGTTTTGTAATTTTCCAAGTGTTTTTCGTGTTCGTCTTGTCTTCAATAAATATCTATTATGTCTGCATACAACGCTGCGTTTTGGTCCAACCCTTACTCCTCCTCCTCATCCGAGGAGGAGGCATTAGACAGCCGTTACAAATATTTAGAACATTGTGATGGCCACCTCCACTGTAAAGTGTCCTAACTATAGTTCAAGGGTGAGTTTAATTTGAAGGGCCAAGCAAATTATTATACTTTGTAAAGAGAGCGAGAGGTGGTTATATTTTAATAGGCAAAGAATTTATATAACCAAGGTCGTCGTGAACGTGGTACAACTGGGGATATATTATCTAATGAATAATATCTGTCTTTCTGATCACATTCAGTATCAGCTACTGGCTCTGAGAAATTTCACCTGAACCAAAAAGGTCATCTACCCTGTCAAACTGTCTGTGCTGATCATCATTGACACGAAAGCCTTTTACAGTATCTTTGTTTTTTTATGTATTATTTCTTACATTGTTTCTTACCCAGAAATGTTTTTGTGTTATTACATACAGCCGGGAAGAACTATTGGATATCAGAGTGGTGGTAACTCACCAGCACTACCAGCATTACGACCAGGAATATGACTTTCCCAAAGCGGATCCTTTGTTTCCACCTCCCAGGGCAATGGAACTCATTCCAGAAGCTGACCCAAAACAACGATGACGGAGGAGAGGTACTCGAAGTGGTCTTCTAGTCCAATTTAGGAGGAGTGCACACCACACACCACTTCAGAATATAATACTTGCTAATGTTCATGCTCTGGATAATAAAGTTGACGAGCTCAGGGCGAGGGTCTCTTTCCAAAGAGACATCAGGGATTGTAACATACTCTGCTTCATGGAAGCAAGCTCTCTCGGGATATACTGTCTGAATTGGTCCAGCCAGTTGGATTCTCAGTTCATTGCGTAGACAGGAATAAATATCTCTCTGGGAAGAAGAAGGGCGGGGGAGTATGTTTCATGATTAACAACTCATGGTGTAATTGTGATAACATACAGGAACTCAAGTCCTTTGTTCACCCGATTTAGAATGCCTCCCAATCAAATGCGGACCGTATTATCTCCCAAGATCATTTTTGTTGGTTATAGTCACGGCCGTGTAAATCACCCCTCAATTGGATACCACAACAGCCCTCAAAGAACTCCACTGGACTTTATGCAAACTGGAAACCACATATCCTGAGGTTGCATTTATGGTTGCTGGGGATTGTAACAAAGCAAATTTTTGAAAAAGGCTACCGAAGTTTTATCAACATATCGACTGTAGTACTCGCGTTGCCAAAACACTTGACCACTGTTACTCCAACTTCCGGGATGCCTACAAGGCCCGCCACAGTCCTACATTCGGCAGGTCTGACCCCGACACTATTTTGCTCCTCCCTTCTTATAGGCAGAAACTCAAACAGGAAGTGCCCATGCTAAGGACTATTCAATGCTGGTCTGACCAATCAGAATCCATGCTTCAAGATTGTTTTGATCACGCAGACTGGGATATGTCCCGGGTAGCTTCTGAGAATAATATAGACGAATACACTCGGCGACTGAGTTTATGAGGAAGAGTATAGGAGATGTTGTACCAACTGTGACTAATAAAAACTACCCTAACCAGAAAGCGTGGATAGACGGAAGGACGGCATTCGCGCAAAACTGAAAGGGCAAACCACCGCATTTAACCATGGCAAGATGACTGGGAATATGGCAGAATACAATCAGTGTAGTTATTCCCTCCACAAGGCAATCAAACAGGCAAAACGTCAGTATAGAGACAAAGTGGAGTCGCAATTCAACGGCAGCCATGAGACGCACGTGGCAGGGTCTACAGACAATCATGGACTACAAAAGGAAAACCAGACACGTCGCGGACACCGACGTCTTGCTTCCGTACAAGCTAAACACCTTCTTCTCCTGCTTTTAGGATAACACAGTGCCACCTGACTTGGCCCGGTACCAAGGACTGTGGGCTCTCCTCTCTGGCCGATGTGAGTAAAACATTTAAGCGTGTTAACCCTCGCAATTGCTGCCGGCCCAGACGGCATCCCTAGTCTGGTCCTCAGAGCATGCGCAAACCATCTGGCTGGTGTGTTTACGTATATATTCAATCAATCCCTATCCCAGTCTGCTGTCCCCACATGCTTCAAGATGGCCACCATTGTTCCTGTACCCAAGAAGGCAAAAGTAACTGAACTAAATGACTATCGCCGCGTAGCACTCACTTCTGTCATCATGAAGTGCTTTGAGAGACTAGTCAATGATCATATCCCTTCTACCTCACCTGTCCCCCTAGACCCACAATTTGCTTACCGCCCCAATAGATCCACAGAAGATGCAATCGCCATCACACTGCACACTGCCCTATCCCATCTAGTCAAGAGAAATACACATGTGAGAATGCTGTTCATTGACTATAGCTTAGCTTTCAACACCATAGTCCCCTCCAAGCTCATCATTAAGCTCGAGGCCCTGGGTCTGGACCCCGTCCTGTGCAACTGGGTCCTGGACGTCCTGACATGCCGCCCGCAGATGGTGAAGGTAGGAAACAACACCTCCACTTCTCTGATCTGCAACACTGGGAGGGTGGTGCCAGGAAAATAACCTCTCACCCAACGTTAACAAAACAAAGGAGATGATTGTGGACTTCAGGAAACACCAGAGGGAGCACCCGTCTATCCACATCGATGGGACTGCAGTGGAGAAGGTGAAAAGCTTTAAGTTCCTCGGCGTACATATCACAGACAAACTGAAATGGTCCACTCACACGGACAGTGTGGTGAAGAAGGCGCAACAGCGCCTCTTCAACCTAAGGAGACTGAAGACATGTGGCTTGTCATCTAAAACCCTCACAAACTTTTACAGATGCACAATTGAGAGCATCCTGCCGGGCTGTATCCCTGCTTGGTATGGCAACTGCACCGCCCGCATCCACAGGGCTCTCCAGAGGGTAGTGCGGTCTACCCAACGCATCACCGGGGGAAAACTACCTGCCCTCCAGGACAACTACATTACGATGTCACAAGAAGGCCAAAAATACCTACAACCACCCGAGCCACGGCCTGTTCGCCCTGCTATCATCCAGAAGGCGAGGTCAGTACAGGTGCATCAAAGCTGAGACCGAGAGACTGAAAAACAGCTTCTATCTCAAGGCCATCAGACTGTTAAATAGCCATCCCTAGTACATAGAGGCTGCTGCCTATATACCGTACATTGACTTGAAATCACTAGCCACTTTAATAAATGGAACGCTATCTTGCATTACCTATCTCAAATTGTATATTGTATCCTATACTATCCTACAGTATCTTATTCTATGCCGCTCTGACATTGCTCGTCCATATATTCTTAATTCCATTCCTTTACTTAGATTTGTGTGTATTGGTTGTATTGTCTGTAATTGTTAGATATTACTGCACTGTTGAAGCTAGAAGCACAAGCATTTCGCTACACATGCAATAACATCTGCTAAACATGTATGTGACTAATACAATTTTATTTGAAAATCAGAATCTCGGAATGTACAGTAAATAGTGGCATTGTTCCAGACATAGGATGGTTGTAGTCTGCCATTGTTCCAGACAAAGGACGGCTGTAGTCTGCCATTGTTCCAGACAAAGGATGGCTGTAGTCTGCCATTGTTCCAGACAAAGGATGGCTGTAGTCTGCCATTGTTCCAGACAAAGGATGGCTGTAGTCTGCCATTGTTCCAGACAAAGGATGGCTGTAGTCTGCCATTGTTCCAGACAAAGGATGGCTGTAGTCTGCCATTGTTCCAGACAAAGGATGGCTGTAGTCTGCCATTGTTCCAGACAAAGGATGGCTGTAGTCTGCCATTGTTCCAGACAAAGGATGGTTGCAGTCTGCCATTGTTGCTCAGACAATATACTAGCTGTCCATGAAGTAGGCAGACACAACCTCTCAGAGGAGAGGAACTGACAGGGAGTACTGACGGGCAGAATCAATTTGGCCAAAATAAATAGAGTGGCCGGGGTCAATTACATTCAACCCACCTACACGCCCTCACGCGCATACACACCCCACCTGCAAACACACACACACACACACACACACACACACACACACACACACACACACACACACACACACACACACACACACACACACACACACACACACACACACACACACACACACACACACACACACACACACACACACAGTCCTGCCTGAGAGAGAGAGACAAAGTGAGATAATGAGAGAGAGAGAAACAGAGCGAGTATGTGTGTGAGAGAGAGAGAGAGAGAAAGAGAGAGAGAGAGAGTGAGGGGTTGTGTCTGACTACCCATACTTGTTCCCTAACTAGTAGGCTGTTTGAGAATTCGAAAAAAAAAAGTTTAATAGTATGCGACATTTTGAAAATCAAGTATACTGTGCCAGGATGTTATACTCATTTCGATTTTGACAAAAACTGATAAATTAGATATGGGTATGCAGTACTGAAATCAACAAATACCTGAAAATGACACAATCACACATGATGCATTCTAATGGAATTCAAGGCACACTTTTCCCAAATTCATTGGAAGAGATGGGCTGCGAGTGGTAGGCCCTAGATCTTTTCAAGTAGCAAACAAAAAAACTAGGCTACTTCATTGGGAAGATGCCGAATAGCGTTTCTTGTTCTCTTGGCCTTCGAATTGGAAATGTGCTGTTTTCAGGCTGGTTAATGTGATGCATTTCTGTAGAAATTGGATAAGTCCACCCGCACTCGGCCTCTCCCCACCTACTTAGCTAGCCAGGAGCCACTACTGCGTTGCGGCAGTGGCATACTACATACTATGTGCATCGATATGTGCTAAATAGTATGCGATGATGAGTACATATTATACCATTTAAGTATGCTAGTATGGGTATTCAGACATGGCCAGGGACTCTGTCTCCACTACTCAATGAAGATCAGGTCGTGCGGACAGGCAGTCAGTCTATAAATGAACTGTCATGCAGGTGCCTCACCTCCAACCTTCTCTTAATTGCCATCAGTATTTATAGATAAGGGCCACCATCCTGAGGTGCTGTAGGTGATTCTACAACTGTACCATGTGAAACTGTGCCATCTGTCAGTTATAATACAGGCATTTAACTACGATTTCAGAAAAGTTTTATACTTACAACCTGTTACAACCAATTTACATCCTGTTTTTGTCCCCAGAAACACCCATATTGAATAGTATTTTGTTTTCCTACCTCACATACAGTACAGTAGCTACATCCCTCTTGCGAAAACCTGTTTAACTCCAGACGATGAGCCATAGCCTAAATGAGAACGCTATCCTTTCTGATGACAACGTTTGGAGGGCCCATCAGTGTATCTTTAGGGGCGCTGGCTGGCTGCATGGCGTGTTGATCACTATGGATGACCATTATGTTATTTATATGCACTCTCTCTGTCTTTCACTCTCTCTACTCTCATCATAAATGAGCATTATATTATTTTCTTTCTCTCTCTCACTCTCCCCATCACTACAGTTCAACAATATGTTCTATACATGGGACCTCATCTCAGCAGATCTCCTCCTCCTCAGAGTTGTCATCTCCTTGTCTCCTCCACCCTAGAGTGAGTTTATTTTTCCACGACGAACGGTCACTAATTATGATTTTATTTGGGGAGAAGGGAGGGAAGGGAATGCATTCTCACACCCTTGCCCTGGTCTATGCAAGCCACCACTGTTGCTCAGTTAGACATGACTGCCTGCCTGCCTACTTACCAGACCTGGGTTCAAGTACTATATAAAAAAAAAAAAAATAACACTCACCCTTTTCTTTTTCTTACTTTGATTATAACTACTTTATTGAGGAAAACATTTACTAACTATGATTGTGATATGCGGTCGTCTTACCTAGCTAACTGTAAGTCGCTCTGGATAAGAGTGTCTGCTAAATGACTAAAATGTGTAAAATGTAAATTATTTTTTGCAAATTGTACAGTCTGTCTGGAGTGCCAGAGGGGTGGGGTTTGGGGTGGGGTTTGCCTTTTGAATCTATTCTATTAGGTTCGTTTTGCCAGGCCAGCTCAAGCCCAGCTAAACTATTTGAAATTATTTTGAATAGAATGTGATTCCATATCTGTTGCTGAGTCACATAACCTCCTGTTTCCCTGGTGATTACCTCAGGAGACTGAAGAAATTTGGCATGGCCCCTAAAACCCTCACCAACTTTTACAAATGCACAATTGAGAGCATCCTGTCGGGCTATATCACCGCCTGGTATGGCAACTGTACTGCCTGCAACCGCAGGGCTCTCCAGAGGGTGGTGCGGTCTGCCCAACGCATCACCGGCGGCAAACTACCTGCCCTCCAGGACATCTACAGCACCCGATGTCTTAGGAAGGCCAAGAAGACCTACAACTACCCGGGCCACGGCCTGTTCACCCCGATATCATCCAGAAGGCAAGGTCAGTACAGCTGCATCAAAGTTGGGACAGAGAGACTGAAAAACAGCTTCTATCTTAAGCCCATCAGCCATCACTAGCCGGCTTCCACTCGGTTACGCAACCCTGCACCTTAGAGGTTGCTGCCCTATATACATAGACTTGGAATCACTGGCCACTTTAATATTGGAACACTAGTCACTTTAATAATGTTTAAATAATGTTTACATGCTGCTTTACTCATCTCATATGAATAAACTGTATTCTATTCCACTGTATTTTAGTCAATGCCACTCCGACATTGCTCAATCTAATACATATATATTTCTTCATTCCATTCTTATACTTTTAGATGTGTGTATTGTTACGCATCGTTTTTAGATACTACTGCACTGTTAGATACTGCACTGTTGGAGCTAGGAACACAAGCATTTCGCTACACCTGCAATAACATCTGCTAAATATGTATGTGACCAATACAATTTGATTTGAATGTATACAGAGTATTTTCAGATTTGTTATCAACAGTAAATGTAAAATGCACGTACAATCAACAGTATGTTGGTATTCAGTCTTGTGTCAGGTGAACGGTTGTGTCCTAAACTTTGGTCTAATAATTTTTTCAGAATCTCCAAACTATTCCCTTTCAATACCTACCATGCCTATGCATTTTCATATTTCAGTAAGAAACATTTCAATTTAGCCATATCCATATAGGCCAAGGGTTAAGGTAAATTATCTTGAAAAATATCTTGAAATAAGATAAATTACTTATATTAAGCCTTTTTTTGTTGGTTAAAATAAGCAAATTTATCTGCCAATGACATTAGATAATTTAGTTTGGTAAGAAAAAAAAACACATTTTATGTGAATTACCACTCAACACAAGATATCTAGGCTTGCTTTTTGCAGTGTTCCTGCCGCCATCTGATCGTCCGGCTTTGATAGTAATCACTGGTCGCCAATGGGATCAGGTTTATTGATTACTGATAGGATGTCCTTAACCGTCACTCAGTGTCTGTGCGTGTGGTCTGGATTTACACTAACAGGAGGAAATTGTAGAATATTTCAGGAGCCGTTACTCTTTACCTCAGAGTTGTTTTTTCTCTTCTATGTTCTGGAACAAAGTCCCTTTTACAGTATGTACATACATTTATGACACTTTTTCTTGAATCATTTTGGAAATTTGTAGTGACAAATTATTTTTTCAAGCGTTCTGCATTCATGCTGTGTTTTTTTCTTGAATGTAAAGGCTTAAGGTGCTCTCTTGTTATGATTTGTACATATAGTATTCTAAATTATACAGGTAAAATACAGGATACTATGAACGTGGCCATATATTTTATGTTACAGTATTTAGCCTTCCTAAGGACATTCTATTGTAGCAGTTCAGCACATTAAATTAAGCTATTCTCATTCCATTGGCCTCAAAGTTGTGTCCACTTACACAACAATGCTACCCTTGACGTCTTAGTTCAGTTGCAGATTTAAATTGAGCAATCTTTGGCTAAATAGGACAAGTCCTACTTATTTGTTTCATCTCTTGACTTTTGTAACCGCTGAATGGTTTCTATGGCGATGACTGCGAAAATGTAGTCAGGTTGTCTTGTGAGGAAGGGATCATCTTTTTTTTGTATCTCTCTACAATAGCTTGAGGGAGGAGAGGATAGATGAGGGAGAGGCGAGAGGGAGAAGAGATGTATAAGCTACAGGGTAATTACATTGAGAGATTGACCGCTTGGCTGGTTTTACCCAATCATTACACAAGAGGAAAGATACTCCTTTTTCCTCTGTCTCTGTCCCTCTCTGCTTCACTCCATCTCTCCTCTCCCCATCTCTGTGAAGGGTGGATACTGTAGGAATGGAGACTGTAGAGGAGAGTATTTCATAATTCATTTGATTACGATATCTTTGTGAAAAAAATGAATTATAGACATCTCTAGTCTAATCTTGTCAATATTCCAACTCTACAGTGCACAACTCTACTCTACTTTACTCAACTACAGTGCATTCGAACCGTTTCCACATTTTGTACCGTTACAACCTTATTCTAAAATGGATTTAATTGTTTTTCCCCCCAAATAAATCTACACAATACCCCATAATGACAAAGCAAAAACAGGTTTCTAGAAATATCACATTTACATAAGTATTCAGATCCTTTACTCAGTACTTTGAAGCATCTTTGGCAGTGACTACAGGCGCAATTCTTCTTGTGTATGACACAAGCTTGGCACACCTGTATATGGGGAGTTTCTCCAATTCTTCTCTGCAGATCCTCTCAAGCTCTGTCAGGTTGGATAGATAGCGTCGTTGCACAGCTATTTTCTGGTCTCTCCAGTGATGTTCGATTGGTTTCAAGTCTGGGCTCTGGCTGTGGGAGGACATTCAGAGACTTGTCCCGAAGCCACTCCTGCGTTGTGTTGGCTGTGTGCTTAAGGTCGTTGTCCTGTTGGAAGGTGAACCTTCGCCCAAGTCTGAAGACCTGAGCGCTTTGGAGCAGGTTTTCATCAAGAATGTCTCTGTACTTTGTTCTGTTCATCTTTCCCTCAATCCTGAGTAGTCTACCAGTCCCTACCGCTGAAAAACATCCCCACAGCATGATGCTGCCAGCACCATGCTTCACCGTAGGCCTGGTGCCAGGTTTCCTCCAGACGTGACGCTTGGCACTCAGGCCAAGGAGTTCAATCTTGGTTTCATCAGACCAGAGAATATTTTTTCTTATGGTCTGAGAGTCTTTAGGTGCATTCTGGCAAACTCCAAGCGGGATGTCATGTGCCTTTTTACTGAGGAGTGGCTTCCATCTAGCAACTCTACCATAAAGGCCAGATTGGTGGAGTGATGCAGAGATGGTTGTCCTTCTGTAAGCTTCGCCCATCTCCACAGAGGAACTCTGGAGCTCTCTCAGAGTAACCATCGGGTTCTTGGTCACCTCCCTGACCAAGGCCCTTCTCCCTGATTGCTCAGTTTGGCCAGGCGGCCAGCTCTAGGAAGAATCTTGGTGGTTCAAACTTCTTCCATTTAATAACCTCTGAAGGATCCCATCACCCCCATTCCCGCTCGGATCCCGTTAACGGGATTGATTTGACAACATCCAGTGAAATTGCAGCGCGCCAAATTCAAAAACAGAAATACTCATAATAAGAATTCATTTAACATACAAGTGTTGCACATCAAAATACAGTTGAACTTCTTGTTAATCCAGCCACAGTGTCAGATTTCAAAAAGGCTTTACGGCGAAAGCAGACCATGCGATTATCTGAGGACAGCACCCGTCATACAAATACAAGAAAATCCTATTTCAACCACCCAGGTGCGACACAGAAATAACGATATAATCCATGCCTTACCTTTGAAGATCTTCTTATGTTGGCATGCCAAAATGTCCCAGAAACATCACAAATTGACCCTTTCTTCGATAAATTTCTTGTTTATATACCCAAAATGTCAATTTATTTGGCGCGTTTGATTCAGAAATACACCGGTTTCAACTCGCCCAACATGCCTGCAAAGTATCTAATAGGTTACCTGTAAACTTGGTCAAAACATTTCAAACAGCTTTCCTAATCCAACCTTAGGTATCCTAAAATGTAAATAATCGATACAATTTAAGACGGGATAAACTGTGTTCAATAACGGACAAAAACAAAGTGAAGCACGTTCCAGGTCGTGTGCACCAAAAGACTTGAGTCCCTCTGAGTGACACATGGAAATAACAGGACTACTTAATATCTCAAAAGAAAAACATCAACCAATTTCTAAAGACTGTTGACATCTAGTGGAAGCCAGAGGAACTGCAAGCAAATTCCTATTAAAAAGAGCTTCCCATAGAAACTTAATAGAAAACACATTGCCCTCAAATTTTTTCCCTGGATGGATTGTGATCGGGGTTTCGCCTGACAAATCAGTTCTGTTATACTCACAGACATTATTCAAACAGTTTTAGAAACTTCAGGGTGTTTTCTATCCAAATCTACTAATAATATGCAAATCCTAGCTTCTGGGCCTGAGTAGCAGGCAGTTTACTTTGGGCACGCTTTTCATCCGGACGTGAAAATACTACCCCATAGCCTTAAGAAGTTTAAGAATGATGGAGGCCACTGTGTTCTTTGGGGCCTTCAATGCTGCAGAACATTTTAAGTATCCTTCCCCGGATCTGAGCCTCGACACAATCCTGTCTTGGAGCTCTACGGACAATTCCTTCGACCTCATGGCTTGGTTTTTGCTCTGACATGCACTGTCAACTGTGGGACATTATATAGAGGTGTGTGCCTTTCCAAATCATGTCCAATCAATTGAATTCACGGCAGGGGGATTACAATCAAGTTGTAGAAACATTAAGGATGGTCAATGGAAACAAGATGCACCTGAGCTCAATTTCGAGTCTCATAGCAAAAGGTCTGAATACTTATGTAAAAAAGGTATCTGTTTTTTATTTTGAATAATTTAGCAAAAATTTAGAAACCTGTTTTCGCTTTGTCATTATGGGGTATTGTTTGTATATTGATGAGTACTTTTTTTTATTTAATCAATATTAGAATAAGGCTGGGGTCTGAATACATTCGGAATACACTGTATACACACACTACTCTAATTTATACACTACTCTACTTGGTATAAGTCTATAGTGAATCCCATTCCCATATTTTTTTTTAATTACCCAAGAGTGCCACTGAACAATAGAGGCATAAGTTTATGTTATACAGTTTATAAATTATATTCATCCACCTTCAACAATAGGCTAATTACATTTTTGGAGGATAAAAACATTCTGATGGAAAAACAAAATGGTTTTTATAAATCCAGAGCCTGTATAGATCATATATTTTCTCAGTCTGTACAATAATCAGAAATAGATTACATGAAGAGAAGCCTACTTTTGCATGTTACTGTCACGTTCCTGACCTATTTCTGTTAGTTTGTTGTATGTGTTAGTTGGTCAGGACGTGAGTTTGGGTGGGCATTCTATGTTTTCTGTTTCTATGTTGGTTTATGGGTTGCCTGGTATGGCTCTTAATTAGAGGCAGGTGTTTGGCGTTCCTCTAATTAAGAGTCATATTTAGGTAGGTGTTTTCACAGTGTTCGTTGTGGGTGGTTGTCTCCTGTGTCTGTGTATGTCGTTGCGCCACACGGGACTGTTTTCGGTTTGTTTGTTTTTCGGTTTATGTAGTCTGTTCCTGTTTCATGCGTTCTTCGTTATATGTAAGTTCTTATGTTCAGGTGCGTCTACGTCGTTTGTTGTTTTGTTAGTGTATAATCGAGTTCGTGTTTTCTTTAATAAATATGTCTTCAAACTCCGCTGCATATTGGTTCAATCCCTGCCCCTCCTCTTCTGATGAAGAGGAAGAGGAAAGCCGTTACAGTTACATTGATTTCCAGAAAGTTTTCAATTTTGTAAATAGGGATATTTTAGCCTATAGTTTGTTAAAGACAGGGGTTGATGGAAAATTGTATCACGCAATCCAGTCTCTTTACAAAGTACCAATTGCTTGTGTGCGTGTTAATGAATATCGTACAGATTGGTTTCCCACACACTCGGGTGTAAAACAAGGAGATGCCTTATCCCCGATTTTGTTTTCTTTGTAAATAAATGATTCGGCAAAAGAAATTAAACAGTCAAAGATTGGAGTAAGATATGATTATGAAATGCTAAGTATCCTTTTAAATGCTGATGATATTATTTTGATAGCAGAAACTGAACAAGACCTGCAGAACATGTTATTATTACTATAGACTACATTATTATACTACTACTCTACTTTATTCACTACTCTAATCTACTCATTCTCTACACCTACTACAACTCTATACACAACTCTACTATATACACAACACTACTCTACTCTGTACAGTACCATACACCTACTCTACTCTAATCTATACACTACTATTTTCTATACACTCCTCTTATCCATCCATACTCTACACTACTCTACACACTACTTTACTCTATTCTACACACTAATCAACTCTACACACTACACTACCCTACTCTTACTCAAACTGCTCTATACACTACTCCACACCTGGTCTACTTTACTCCTACTCGACCCAATACACTAATCTATACACTACTCCCCTCCTACTGTATACACTACCCTACTCTATTCCTACTCTTTACGCTAGAGTACAGTACTCTACCCTACTCTTCTCCTACACCTACTATACTCGAACATACTCTACACCTACTACAACTCTACCCTACTCACAACTCTACTCGTCTATATACACAATACTTCAGTACTCTGTTCTGTACACTACACCTACTCTAATCCTGCTCTACTCTAGTCTATACACTGCTCTTTTCTATACACTACTCTTATCCTACTCTACACACTACTCTACTATATACAGTACTCTAGTTTACGTACTAATCTACTCTAATCTATTCACTACACTAATCTACTCTACTCCAACTATATTATACTCCTACTCTACTCTATACAGTACTCTACTCTATACACTACACTAATCTATAAACTAATCTACTCTACTCAAACTATATTATATGCCTACTCTACTCTATACACTACTCTGCTCCTGCTCTATACACTACTTCACGCTATACACGTATCTACTCTACACCTATTCTACTCTACTCCTACTCGACTCTTTACTACTCTACTCAACTCCTACTGTATACTCTACTCTATACACTAATCTACTCTACACGCTAATCTACTCCTACTCTACAGTACTCAACCCTACTCCTCTCCTACTGTACTCTTATTCTACACCTACTGCTACTCTACACCTACTCTATACACTACTCTACTCTATACAGTACTCTACTCTATACAGTACTCTATTCTATACACTTATATGCTCCACTCCTACTCTATACATTTCACTACTCTACTCCAGTCCTACTCTACTCTATACACTACTCTACTCCACTCCTACCCTATTCCACGAATCACTACTCAACTCCTACTCTATCTACTCACCTCTATTCTACTCTATACACAACACTACTTTACTCCTACGCTACTCTACTCTTTACACCATTGTACTCTAGTCCTACTCTACTTTATACACTACTCTACTCCTACTCTACTCTACCCTGTACACTACTCTTCTCATACTCTACACCTACTACAACTCCACCCTACTCTATTCACAACTATTCTCTATGAACCCTGCACAACGCTACTCTTACTCTACACACAACGCTACTCTTACTCTATACACTACTCTACTCGATAAACTTCACTACTCTAATTCAGTCCTACTCTACTTTATACACTACTCTACTTGACCCTGCTCCATTTTATTCACTACTCTAGTCTTACACTACTCTACACACTACTCTACTCTTACACTACTCCTACTCCTCCCTTAATCCTACTCTACTCCTACTCTACCATGTACACTACGTCTACTACAACTCTACTCTACTCTAATCACAACACTACTCTATACACCACTCGACTCTATACACTACTGTACTCTACTCACATTCTACACTACTCTATACACTACTCACCTCTATATACTGCACTACTCTATACACTACTTCTACTCTACTGCTACTCTACTCTATACACCACACTACTGAACTCTACCCTGAGTGCGTAGAACGCCTTCCAGAACCGCGACGAGAACTGAGACCATATGGGCAGTTCATGGATCCGGAAGACGTGCTGCACCATGAGCTGGGCCGTCTCTTTGGCGGCTAGCCGGAGCTAGTGAGCAGCTAGCTGGAGCTTGCCGAGGAGTCCTGTTCTGTGCACAGGTCGTGCATGCCGACCTGTGCACAGAGACCGTGGTAGGAGACCATGGTAGGCCGCAGAGACCATGGTAGGCCACCAAAAGCGTTGTCGCACAAAGGTCAGGGAGCCCGGGTGGCAGGCAAGCCTGGGGGCTTGGAGCAGGAGCAGACTGTGTCAGGAACGAACACCCGGTTGTCTACGCCCCGGTTCGGCTCGGCTGGAATGCTGTGTCTCACGAACATGCTTCCCTATTCCCAAGCTGAATGCCATCGGAGGAAGGATGGTCTCGGGTTCCGGGGTTGAAGCTGTGGGGCTATAGCGGCGTGACTCTCACCTTTCCGGGATCCATCTGTACACTCCCTGCAGCGATGATGTAACCCAGAAAAGGGATGTGATGGAATTTGCATTTGGGGGTGTTCGAGAACCTGTCAGAAGTTGAGCACGTGTTCTTGGGCGGAGCGGGACAAAACAAGGATGTCATCGAGGTAGACGAAGATGAATCGGTTCAACGGGTCACGGAGAACATCATTATCCAGAGCCTGTAACACAGGCAGGGTGTTGGGAAGGCCAAATGGCATGACCAGATACTCGTAATGATCGCTGGCCATGTTGAAGGCAGTCTTCCACTTGTCCTCTTCCTGTATCCGCACCAGGTGGTAGGCGTTCCGTAGGTCCAGCTTGGAGAACACGGTGGCCCCCTGGAGCGGCTCGAAGGCAGAGGAGATGAGGGGTAGCGGGTAGCGGTTATTCACCGTGACTTCGTTGAGACCCCGTTAATCGATGCATGGGCGCAGGGTTTTGTCCTGCACTGGTGGGGGAAGCAGAAGGACCGATGAACCCTGCAGCTAGGGAGTCCTCAATGTGTGTCTCCATAATCTTGGTCTCCGGACGCAACAGAGAGTACAGTCATCCCCGGGGAGGAGTGGTGCCTGGGGAGAAGGTCAATCCCACAGTCATATGTTTGGTTCGGCAGAAGGGAAGTGGCCCGAGCCTTACTGAAAACCTCCCGGAGGTCCTGGTACTCCGCGAGAATGGCGGAGAGGTCCGGGGCAACTTCCGAGCCCGGGGCAGGCTACGCTGACTTCAGGAAATGGGCGTGGCAGAACGGGCTCCAGCCCATAATGGCACCAGCAGACCAGTCAATGAGGGGATTGTGTCGCTGGAGCCAGGAGAATCCCATTACCACGGGAACCTGAGGAGACTTAATGAGCAGGAATTGGATCGTCTCGCTGTGGTTACCTGACACACGTAGGTTGATGGGGGTGGTTTTGTGGGTGACCCGGCCTATAGAGCGCCCGTCCAGTGCTCTAATGGGAATGGATAGGGGCTGAGTTGGGATGTCCAGCTCAGAAGCCAGGGTAGCGTCCATAAAGCTCTCATAGGCCTCAGAGTTGATGAGTACCCGGAGAGATTTCGACTGGTTCCCCCACAGCAAAATGGCATGAAAAGGGGTGCGAGTAAGGGTAGATGAAAAGTTATCCGTATGGCCCACCAGAGTACTCGCTCCTACCGTTGAGCCTGGTCTTTTAGTGTACAGGTGGAGACGAAATGACCAGTATTCATGCAATATAGGCAACTCTTAGTGTGAAGCCTGTGTAGCCGTTCAGCTGGAGAGGTGAATCGTCAGTCTTCGGAGACTCTCGGGTAGCCTCGGGTTCTCTCGGCAACGGAGCTGTCGGGGACTTCCGGGATGCCTCAGAGGCGACGTGGAATCCTTGGACGGGTGAGTGAAATCTCTTCTCCTTCCTTCGTTCCGGTAGTCGTCCATTGATCTGAATGGTCAAGGCGATGAACGAGTCGAGATTCGTTGGTAGTTCCCGGGCTGCAAGCTCGTCCTTTCTCCGATACTCCGTTGCAGGAACATGTCGAACAGCGCTTCCAGGCAATCTCAGCTGCCAACGTGCGGAAATCCATCACATAGTCTGCCACACTGCGGGATTCTTGCCGAAGCTGGAGTAACTTCCGGGCAGCCTCTCTCCCGGACAATGGAGCATCGAAAACTTTCTTCATCTCCGCCACGAACTCCTCCAGTCTGAAGCATACGGCCGACTGTTGTTCCCATACTGCCGTAGCCTAGGCGAGAGCCCTCCCGGACATCAGCATGATGAGGTACGCTAGCTAACAGCCAGGTTACTACTCTACACCTACTCTACACACCAATCTACTCCATACAATACTCTACACAGTACTCAACCCTACTCTACGACACATTTACTCCTACACTACGTTACTCTATACACTACTTTACACTACCCTTACTCCTACTCCAACTCTACTCTATTCTACCTCACTCCTACTCTACTCTACTCTGTACATAACACTACTTAACCCTACTCGAGTGATAGTCTACTCTACTGTTTACAATATACTACTCGTACACTACTCTGTTCCTACTCTACTCAATACTCTATTCTACTCTAATTTATACACTACGCTACTCTATACACTACTCTATCCTACTCCTACTCTACTCTACACACTACTCCTTCTCTACTCACTCTTACCCTACAACACCCTACTTCTACATTACTCTAATCCTACTCTATTCCTACCCTACTATATACACTAATCGTCTATTCTCCTACTCTAATCTACACTACTCTACTATAATCCCAATATACTTCTACTCTACGCACTACTTTACTCCTACTCTTTTCCTACTTTCCTCCATTCCTACTCTACTCTACTCACTCTTAACTTGCTGTACTCTACTCCCACCATACTCTATACATTGCTCTACTCTTGCACCACTCTACTCTATACAATACTCTACTCTTTGCACTACACAATATACTCTACCATGCATTACTCCTACTCTACTTTGTACACTATGCTACTCTATACATTACTATACCCTACTCCAGCTCTACTATACTCCAACTCTGCTCAATGCACTACTCTATTCCACCCTACTCTTCTCTACCATGGTCATTTTCCTACTTTACTCTACTCCTATTACTACTCTACACACTACTCTTCTCCAACTCACTCTTACTCTACTCTACTCCTACTCTACACTACACTTCTCAATACATTGCACTACTTAGCCCTACTCTACTGCTACACTACTCAACTCACTAAAATACACTACTCTACTCTATACTCTATTCTACATCTACTCCTACACTACTTTAATTTATACACTGCACTATTTCTACTCTACTCCTACTCTACTCTACACCCAACTATACTCTACCTTACTCTACCCCACTTCTATTCCTACTCTACACACTACTCTACTCTACTCCTACTATATACACTACTCTACTCTTACACCACTCTACTCTTACACCAATCTACCATACATCTACTCCTACACTACTCTACACTACTGTACTCTACCATACCCTACTTTACTCTACCCTACTCCTCACCTACTCTACCCTTCTCCTACTGCTACTCTACTTTACATACTACTCTATTCTACTCAAACTCGACTCGACTCTATTTCTACTCCTATTCGACTTATACTCTACACCTTACTTGACACACTACTCTACTCATATTCTACACAATGCTATACTCTAATCTAGTCTACCACACTCTACACTATGCTATTCTACTCTTACTGTACTCCTACTCTACCATATAAGACGAGTTAAAAGTAATGCACTACAGTAGAGTATGTATAGAGTAGAGTATAGTAGGGTAGAGTAGTGTATAGCGTGGAGTAGAGTAGATTTGTAGGGTAGTGTATAGAGTGGGGTAGGAGTAGGTTTGGAGTAGAGTAGGGTAGAGTAGAGCAGTGTATAGAGTAAAATAAATGTGTGTATAGAGTAGAATAGGGTAGAGTAGAGTAGGGTGGACTAGAGTAGTGTAGTGCATGAGTATACACTACTCTTCTTCTAATCTACCCTTTACAGTACTCTACTCATATTCTACTCCACTCTATTTACTATTCGTCTCTACACTATACTCTAATCTACCCTACTCTACTCTATACATTACTCTATACACTACTCCACTCTACCCTACTGTACCCTAATATACTCTACTCAACTCTATTCTTTACACTACCCTACTCTACTCCTACCGCACCCTACTCCTACTCTGCTCTACTCTATACACTACGCTACTGTCACGCCCTGACCATAGATTGCTTTGTATGTTTCTATATTTTGTTTGGTCAGGGTGTGATGTGGGTGAGCATTCTATGTTTGTATGTCTAGGTTTTGTATTTCTATGTTTTGGCCTGGTATGGTTCCCGATCAGAGGCAGCTGTCATTCGTTGTCTCTGATTGAGAACCATTGTTTTCCCACTGTGAGTTGTGGGTGTTTATTTTCTGTTTAGTGTTTGTTGCACCTTGCAGAACTGTTCCGGGTATTCCTTTTGTTATTTTGTATTCAGTGTTCAGTTTCGAATAACTAATATGAACACGTATCACGCTGCACCTTGGTCCTCACCTTCTTCCCATGAATGCCGTTACAGCTACCCTACATCTACCTCCATACTACTTTGCTATACTTTATACACTAGGCTACGCTACTATACCCATACTCTAGATTAAGAGTAGAAGTAGGGTAGTTTAGAGTAGAGTAGTTTACAGAGTAGAGTAGAGAAGAGAGGAGAAAAAAAGAGAAGAGTATCATGTAGAGTAGAGTAGAGTATAGGCATGTAGAGTAGAGTAGATTAGGGTACAATAGGTTAGAGTAGAGTCATGTATAGAGGGGAGTAGGAGTAGGAATAGAGTAGGGTGGAGTAGAGTGTATAGAGTAGAGTACGGTAGAGTCGGTAGAGGACGGTAGAGTCGGTAGAGTAGGGTAGAGTATAGAGTAGAATAGAGTAGTGTTTTCAGTAGAATATAGTAGGGTAGACTAGAGTAGTGAATTGGATGAACTCTATTTACCACCCTACTCTACTGTACCCTAATATACTCTACTCTATACACTACTCTACTCTGTACACTACTCTACACTATTCCAGTCTACCCTACTGTACCCTAATATACTCTACGCTATACACTACTCTACTCTGTACACTACTCTACACTACTCTAGTCTACCCTACTGTACCCTAATATACTCTACTCTATACACTACTGTACTGTACCCTACTATATTCTATACACTACTCTACTATGCTCTATACACTACTCCACTCTACCCTACTCACATTCCTATTCCTACTCTACTTCACTCTATTCCGTTGCTACTCTATACACACATCTACTCTATACACTACACCCCTATACTCTACTTTGTACTCTACTCTATACACTACTCTACTCTACACACTACACTCCTATACTCTACTCTATACACTGCTCTACTCTATACACTACACTCCTATACTCTACTCTGTACTCTACTCTACACACTACTCTACTCTATACACTACTCCACCCTACTCCTAATACTACTTTACTCTACTTCACTATACTTCTTTGCTACTCTATAAACAATTTCTACTCTATACCACTCTACTTTACTCTTACTCCTACTCTACATCTACTCCTACACTACTCCACCCTATTCTACTCACACCCTACTTCTACTCTACTGTACTCTGTACAATACACCAATCTAATCTACTCTACTCTTTTCTTCTCTTATCAAGTCTACTCTACACCGTACACAACTCTGCGCATTACACTACTTCACCCTACTCTTCTCACACCCTACTTCTACTCTACTGTACAGTACACCAATCTAATCTACTCTACTCTTTTCTTCTCTTATCAAGTCTACTCTACACCGTACATAACTCTGCTCTACTCAACTCTACTCTACTCCTATTCCTAATATACTCTACTTAACACCACTCTACTCTTCTATATCCTTCTCTACTCTATACACTACTCTACTTTACACTCTACTCTAAACTACTCTACACAATACTATACTCTACTCTGCTCTATTCTACTCCTACTATCCTCCATTCTTACTCTACTCACTCTTACCCTACTCTACTCTACTCCTACTCCACACTACTCCACCCTACACTGCTCTTCACACCACACTGCTCTACCCTACTCTTCTCACGCCCTACTCTACTCTTACTCTACACAATACACCACTCTACTCTACTCACTCAATACACTACTCTACTCTTTTCACTAGTCTACTCTACTCTATTATATACTACAATACATCTACTCCTACACTACTGTAATCTAATTTATACACTACCTAACTCAACATTACTTTACTCTACAAACTACTCTACAAACTACTCTACTATATACACTTCTACTCCTACTCTACTATATACACACACAACTCTACTATAACCCCAGTATACTCTACTCCTACTATAAACACTACTCTACTCCTACTCTCCTCCATTCCTACTCTACTCACTCAACTGCCACTCAACTCCACTAACTACACACCATTACTCTACACACTACTTCTACCATAATCTATACACTACTATACTCTTGTACCACTCTACTTTAAACAATGCTCTACTCTACTCTCTACTCTACCCTACTTTACCATACATTTACTCCAACACTACTCTACTTTGTACACTACTCTATAGACTACTCCACGCTACTCTTCTCTACCCTACTCGTTTCCTACACTGCCCCTACTACAACTCCACACACTACTCTACACCTACTCACTCTTACCCTACTCAAATCCTGCTATAACACTACTCTACTCCACCATTCTCTACTCATTACACTATTTTACCCTACTCACTACTTTACTCTATACAATACACTACTTGTGCACTACTGTAATTTAAATGGATTTTTAATTTGGATTTCATGTAATGGACATACACAAAATAGTCATAATTGGTCAAGTGAAATGAAAAAAATGACTTGTTTAAAAAAGGAAAAGTGGTGCGTGCATATGTATTCACCCCCTTTGCTATGAAGCCCCTAAATAAGATCTACAACCAATTACCTTCAGAAGTCACATAATAAGTTAAATAAAGACCACCTATGTGCAATTGAAGTGTCACATGATCTGTCACATGATCTCAGTATATATACACCTGTCTGAAAGGCCCCAGAGTCTGCAACACAACTAAGCAAGAGGCACCACCAAGCAAGCAGCACTATGAAGACCAAGGAGCTCTCCAAACAGGTTAGGGACAAAGTTGTGGAGAAGTACAGATCAGGGTTGGGTTATAAAAAAATATCCGAAACTTTGAACATCCCACGGAGCACTATTAAATTCATTATTAAAATAATATGGCACCACAACAAACCTGCCAAGAGAGGGTCGCCAACCAAAACTCATGGACCAGGCGTAGAGGGCATTAATCAGAGAGGTAACAAAGAGACCAAAGATAACCCTGAAGGAGCTGCAAAGCTTCACAGCGGAGAGTGGAGTATCTGTCCATAGGATCACTTTAAGACATACACTCCATGTTTTTCATCGGCAGGGACTGGGAAACTGGTCAGAATTGAAGGAATGATGGATGGTGCTAAATATAGGGATATTATTTCAGTCTTCGAGAGATTTGAGACTGGGACGGAGGTTCACCTTCCATCAGGACAATGACCCTAAGCATACTGCTAAAGCAACACACAAATGGTTTAAGGGGAAACATTTAAATGTCTTGGAATGGCCTAGTTAAAACCCAGACCTCAATCCAATTGAGAATCTGTGGTATGACTTAAAGATTGCTGTACACAGCGGTCCAACTTGAAGGAGCTGGAGTAGTTTTGCCTTGAAGAATGGGCAAAAATCCCAGTGGCTAGATGTGCCAAACCTATAGAGACTTATCCCAAGAGACTTGCAGTTGTAATTTCTGCAAAAGTTGGCTCTACAAAGTATTGACTTTGGGGGGGTAAATAGTTATGCACACTCAAGTTCTGTGTTTGTCTTATTTCTTGTTTGTTTCACAATAAAAATTTTTTTTGCATCTTCATAGTGGTAGGCATGTTGTGTAAATCAAATGATACAAACCCCGAAAAAAATCGATTTTAATTTCAGGTTGTAAGGCAACAAGATAGGAAAAATGCCAAGGGGGTGAATTCATTCGCAAGCCACTGTATACTCTATACACTACTCAACTCTGACACCCCTCTACTGTTACACCACTCTACACAATACTCTGCACACTACTCTACCCTACACCTTTCCTACTCTACTCGACTCTACTCCTACTGCTACACTAAACACTACTCTAATCTACTCCTACTCACTCCTAACCTACTCTGCTCTACACTTCTCAATACATTACACTACTCCTCTCACACCCTACTCTACTCCTACACAATACACCATTCTACTCACAACACTACTTTACTTTATACAATACACTACTCCTACACTACACTACTCCTACACTACTCTACTCCTATTCTACTCTACGCAGCCAATATGAGACTCAGGCTACTGATTCTGGTGTGTCTCTGCTGCAGGTCATTTATGCATCATGGCTTGGAGCTGTATTCTGGCGGTGCTACTTTAAACGTCATTTTTAACTCACAATTATTCCAGGAGCTGTCACAAATGTCAAATTTGTCAGGTGAACCGGCCCATAATGAAGTGCATAAGCAATAGTTGAGGAAGGAAATAATGTAAAAAGAATAATACAGATTCTTCATTACTCACTGTCTGGATCTATTTCATATGTTTTGATACGGGTATGGGTATTTTTTTGTATTCATAATGAATACAAGACTTACAAAGGTATTACATACTTAGGAATAGCTGACTATCTAAAAATGCTCCAATTATACATAAAATAAATATTGTTTATTCAGTGTAAACCTTTATGGCAGGCATCGTGATTGAACGAGCTGAGACGTGTAAAGACTATTGACCAATGCATGCAGGTACAGTAGCTACATCATTGTCCTAAAAAAGAAAAGTGTAATCAATACCATTTTTGCTCTCCATTTCAAATAGGCCTGATTCAAAACAGGAACAAACAAATCAATTATTTTGAGCTAGATATTTCATTTTGTGTAATAACTGCAATTATGGACATGTTTGTCTGTTCTGGTGTTCCCGGAGTGAGAAGCAATCTTGCTTTACAATTATATTCTAATATTTTTACCAACTGTTTTCAGTTTATATTGTTATTTTCTTTGGATGAATGTAAGGAGAGTTATCAGCATGCATTCACGAAAGTTGTCTTCCCAGAAAATACATTGCCAAGGTAACAAACCCATTTCAAATAATATTGAGATTTCAATCCATGATGTAAAACTGGATTTGAAACAGTACCATCAGAGGCAGTTACATAGGCTTAGTCCCAGATTTTTTTTTTTTACATGCTGCACATCTGACCCTTCAGAAAGACTTGATGATTTCATGATATATTCTAGTTCCTAATTAAAACATATCCAGCAATCATTAAGCTGGCTATGTCTCTGTCTTAGACCTGGGTTTATATACTATTCAAAATCATGTCAAATACACTACATGACCAAAGGTATGCGGACACCTGCTCACCGACTATCTCATACCAAAATCATGGGCATTCATATGGAGTTGGTCCCCCCTTTGCTTCTAGAAAAGCCTCCACTCTTCTGGGAAGGCTTTCCACTAGATGTTGGAACATTGCTGCGGGGACTTGCTTCCATTCAGCCACAAGAGCATTAGTGAGGTCGGGCACTGATGTTGGGCAATTAGGCCTGGCTCACAGTTGGCTTTCCAATTCATCCCAAAGGTGTTCGATGTGGTTGATGTCAGGGCTCTGTGCAGGCCAGTCAATTTCTTCAAGACTGATCTCGACAAACCATTTCTGTATGGACCTCATCTTGTGCAGGTGGGCATTGTCATGCTGAAACAGGAAAGGGCCTTCCCCAAACTGTGGCTAAAAAGCTGGAAGCACAGAATCGTCTAGAATGTCATTGTATGGTGTAGCGTTAAGATTTCCACTTCACTGGAACTAAGGGGCCTAGCCTAGCACAAACCATGAAAAACAGCAAACAGACAATTATTCCTCCTCCACCAAACTTTACAGTTGGCACTATGCATTCGGGCAAGTAGCGTTCTCCTGGCACCTGCCAAACCTAGATTAGTCCGTCAGACTGCCAGATGGCGAATCGCGATTCATCATTGCAGAGAACACGTTTCCGCTGCTCCAGAGTCCAATGTCGGCGAGCTTTACACCAGCCGACACTTAGCATTGTACATGGTGATCTTAGGCTTGTGTGTGGCTGCTCGGCCATGGAAACCCATTTCATAAAGTTCCCGACGAACACTTCTTGTGCTGACGTTGCTTCCAGAGGTAGTTTGTAAGTCAGTAGTGAGTGTTGGAACCGAGGACAGACGATATTTACGCACTATACACTTCAGTGGTCCCGTTCTGTGAGCTTATCTGGCCTACCACTTTGCCGCTGAGCCAGTGTTGCTCCTAGATGTTTCCACTTCACAAATACATCACTCACAGTTGACTGGGGCAGCTCTAGCAGGGCAGAGATGTGGCTTGCTGTAAAGGTAAAGTCACTGAGCTCTTCTGTAAGGCCATTCTACTGCCAATGTTTGTCTATGGAGATTGCAAAGCTGTTTGCTCGATTTTATACACCTGTCAGCAACAGGTGTGGCTGAAATAGCCGAATCCATTAATTTGAAGGGCTGTCCACATACTTTTGTATATATGGTGTACTTTAGCTGAGCGTGTTTGAGCTTGCCTGGCACAATGGAACCCAATCAATAGTCACACAAATGCAAATACCATTTGAACCCAGGTCTGTTCTGTGTTGGCCTATAGTTTATTTAGTGAGTGCTTCAGAGCTTGTGTCCCAAATTGCCCATTATGCCCTAAATAGTACACTACTTTTGGGCCCTGGTCAGAAGTAAAGCAGTGCACTTTATAGGGATTAGGGTACCATTTGAGACATAACCTGATTCTATCTTTATTCAAAGCACAGTAATTATGTATCAGGCCAGGCTGCCCACATCATTAAGTGTCTGGTGTTGTTCAACATCAACTTTCATGTTATCAGATAATTTATGCATTATTAATCTAACTGAGCTTGGCTTTAGTGTAGAGACCTCCATGCACAACTATTAGACTAGGCAGGGGTCTAAAGTGCGACCAATTTGGTTGCATATGGGACAAATTATTTTGCTGCGAGTTTTCAATCCACGCTTGTACTTGATTGATGAATTTAAGGTCACCAATTAGTAAGGAACTCCCCTCACCTGGTTGTCTAGGTCTTAATTGAAAATAAAAAACCTGGAACCTCCATGGAATGAGTTTGACACCCCTGCTCCACATTGTTTATTCTCTCACCATGCTCTCAATTCATGCACTCAACAGATTCTTCCAAAACAAGAACGATGGTGCTTTCCACGCTACTTCTAAATATGAATCCACATGTTTTCTCTATTATATTATTAGTTTGTGTATCTTGCTCTCTGCAAAATGCAAGTTAGTTAGTCTAAGGAAGCTGGCATTTACCTCAAATAAGCCAATCGCTAATGCTAATCTCTAATTAGTTAGCTAATTGCACTATTTAGGGCAAAGCAAATGTTAGCTCTAATATACTGTAGTTTACTACAAGTGGTGGTGTACTGTATATAAGCATGTTTTTTAAATTCTGAATCAGAGCCTATTCTAAAATTGTGTTCTAAATGTAACATTTATTCAAACTTGATTAGGGTCTCCTGGGAAACACTGACCAACACTTTGGTTCCTACCCTGTCATAACTCAAACCTGGCTTTTTCATTGGTTGACATGCCAAAAAGAATCAACCATAGAATTAGAATAATCATTAGATTTCTATGATTCCAACAGTTCACCCAAGTGTATTAATTTAGAGGTAACTGCCAAAATAAAGAAAACACTTGAGTAAATGAGACACTGTCACGTTGGTATGAAGGATCGGGAGACAGGCGCAGGAATGCGTAATAGTTTTTTTTATTTAGCCCAAATTACAGTGTGCCATGTAAAGCACGGGGACGAAGACCAAACAAACACGTAACAAAACACAGGGTAGACACCAAAAACAAAAGAGCGAGGAGTACCTCGAATAAATAACACACACGTACAACAATTAACACACGGGACGAGACCCATAATCATCTGCGCAATCCACAAGGACACAAAAGCCCAAAACACAGGTACTCACATGCACAAACAGACATAGTAACAATAATCGACAGGACAATGGTAAACCAAGGACACACTTATACAATTACTAATCACTGGGAATAGGGGCCAGGTGTGCATAATGAAAGTTCCGGAGGGATCCGTGACACATACAAAGTGTATTGAAAGCAGGTGCTTCCACACAAGTGTGGTTCCTGATTTAATTAAGCAATTAATATCCCATCATGCTTAGGGCCACTTATAGAAATGTCCAGTTGGCCATTATTTTGGCTACACTCTTAGAGTAAAGGTGCTTTCTAGAACCTAAAAGGGTTCTTTGGCTGTCCACATAGGACCAACCTTTGAAGAAGCATTTTTGGTTGCAGGTAGAACACTTTTGGCTCCAGGTAGAACCCTTTTGGGCTTCATGTAGAATCCCTTCCACAGAGGGTTCTACATGTAACCCGAAAGGGTTCTTCCACCTGGAACCAAAAATTGTTTTCCTATGGGGAAATTCAAACAACCCTTTTGAAACCCTTTTTTCTAAGAGTGTAGCATGGCTAGAATAAGAGATCTCAGTGACTTTGAAAGAGGGGTCTCAAAGAAGCGTAGGGGGTTTAAAGGCTGTGTGTGTCTCAGTCACCAGATCTCAACCCAATTGAACACTTATGGGAGATTCTGGAGCAGCACCTGGGACATGTTTTTCCATCACTATTAACAAAACACCAAATTATGGAATTTCTTGGGGAAGTTCAGAGTTCCAGACACTTGTAGAATCTATGCCAGGGATACTCAACTAGATTCAGCAGCGGGACAAATATTTTTGTTGAGCGGATGTTCGGGGGGGCGGAACATAATTACAAATAATTGTGATTCAAAAGTAAGTAGGATTCATAAAGGCTCAATCAATTTAAAAAATGTATGTAGTGTTCTTAACTTTGTTAATGTTAGAGCACCAGTGCTACCAATGACATTTTTTAAAATTTAGAGCCCTGAAACCAGGCCAGGGGAAAAGATTGTCATCCCCATTTTTAACTGAGCAAAAGTCTATAGAGCAAAAGGGGATCTAGAAAGTGAATACTTGGGTAAAGTCATAGCTAACACCTGCCTGTTCTAAACAGTTATATGAACACAATGGAAGGACACTTGTTTTGTGTTTTGTTTCTATCTATCTATCTATCTATCTATCTATCTATCTATCTATCTAACATATAGATACTATGACACTATAATGGCACCAAAAGAGATGGCTGCCATTTTACGGGCTCTTAACCAATTGAGCTATTTTAAGTGTTTTTTCGCATTGTTTGTAATTAATTTTGTACATAATGTTTCTTCCACCATCTTCCACCATCTTATGACCAAAAAGAGCTTCTGGATATCAGAACAGCGATTACTCACCTTGAACTGGACAAATATTTTTTCTTTAACGATTTGGATGCGAAGGATTTACTGCAGATACCGGACCAGGCCCAAATCCCCGTCATTCACATGAAGAAAAGATGCAGATACAGCGGACGCAGATCTGGGTGCCTTATGATAAGCTGTAGACCACACTATTACCAAGGGAGTTTTCATCTATATTTTTTGTAGCTGTCTATTTACCACCACAAACCGATGCTGTCACTAAGACGGCACTCAACGAGCTGTATAAGGTCTTAAGCAAACAAGAAAAATGTTCATCCAGAGGCGGTGCTCCTAGTGACTGGGGACTTTAATACAGGGAAACTTAACTTCTTATGGCTGCAAGGGGCAGCACTGAGTAACCTGGAAAGAGGTGGCCATTTCAAACGGCCTCCTACTCAATTCTTGCTCGTACAATATGCATATTATCATTACTATTGGATAGAAAACACTCTCTAGTTTCTTAAACCGTTTGAATTATTTCTCTAAGTGAACCAGAACTCTTTCTGCAGCCCATTTCCTATCCGGAAGTGAGATTTCCAAAAGCGAGGTCTTTTTTCAAGAGCTTGTCTATAAAAGGGCATGTCACTTGGGACTATAGAAACACATCATACACCTTCCCTTGGGTGTCATGCGGAAGTGAGAGCAGAAATGACTTGATTATCTCGTTCTAGGATTGAATACAGCCTCTTGGAGTGAGAGGTGTGCCATTATTATTTTTTTCGAAGGCGCGAAGTTGGACCTGGAATTGCCTCCTGGAAAACCGTCGTTATAGGTGAATATGATCTCCGGCTTCGATTTTATTTGATACATGTCACAATATCATCCTAAAGTATGTTTTTTCAATATAGTTTAATTATATTATTGAAATTTATTCGGGACTTTAGACGTGATGCGTTGGAAGAATTTTTTCAAGAAGGAGAGGTTAGCGCCGCACGGCCAGTGTGCTTGCTAATTCAAGAGGGAAATAGTTCGTTCTGGATCCAAACAAAGACAGTTCTGGACAACGGACCCCTTTACAACATTCTGATGGAAGATCAACAAAGATAAGGACCCAATTTGGGATGCTATTTCATATATCTGTCGAGCTGTGCTATCGCTACCGATTACTTGGAATCAATGCTGTTGTGTGTTAGCCATTGCAGTAAGCTAATATAACAATATATTGTGTTTTCGCTGTAAAACACTTAAAAAATCGGAAATATTGTCTGTATTCAAAAGATCTTTGTCTTTCATTTTGCTATACACCATATATTTTTCTGAAATGTTTTATGACGAGTAATTAGGTAGTTGACGTTGGTGTCTGTATTTACTCTGGCTACTCCCGTGCTATTTCTGACTGTAGCTATGATGGTAGCATCAATGTAAAACTGATTTATAGCTCAAATATGCACATTTTTTGAACAAAACATAGATTTATTGTGTAACATGTTATAGGACTGTCATCTGAGGAAGTTGTTTCTAGGTTTGTTTGGTTGGATCTTGGTTAGTTAGGTTGGCTTTGTGCATGTTACCTGTGCTGTGAAAAATGTCTGTCCTCTTTTGTATTTGGTGGTGAACTAACATAAATATACGTGGTGTTTTTGCTGTAAAACATTTTAAAAATCGGACACGTTGGCTGGATTAACAAGATGTTTATCTTCCAAATGCTGTATTGGACTTGTTAATGTGTGAAAGTTAAATATTTAAAAAAAATAGATTTTGAATTTCGCGCCCTGCAATTGAGCTGGATGTTGTCATAAGTGTACCGATGTCGGGACAGCCAGCCTAACAGGTTTAAATCCATATGACCTAATATTTACCAGCATGTTACAATGTGCAACCAGAGTAAAAAAAACTCTAGACCACCTTTACTTCACACACAGAGCCACTTTCAAAGCTCTCCCTTGCCCTCCATTTGGCAAATCTGACCATAATTCTATCCACCTGATTCCTGCTTACAAGCAAAAACTAAAGCAGGAAGTACCAGTGACTCGGTCAACAAAGAAGTGGTCAGATAATGCAGATGCTAAGCTACAGGACTGTTTTGCTAGCACAGACTGAAATATGTTTTGGGATTCATCCGATGGCATTGAGGAGTGTACCACATCAGTCACCGGCTTCATCAATAAGTGCATCAATGATGTCGTCCCCACAGTTACCGGCAACATCCGCACTGAGCTGAACGGTAGAGCTGCCGCTTTCATGGAGCGGAACCCGGACGCCTATAAGAAATCTCGCTATGCCCTCCGACGAACCATCAAACAGGCAAAGTGTCAATACAGGACTAAGATTGAATCCTACTACACCGACTCCGACGCTCATCGGATGTGGCAGGGAGTGTTAACTATTACGGGCTACAAAGGGAAGCCCAGCCAAGAGCTGCCCAGTGACACGAGCCTACCAGACGAGCTAAATGACTTATGCATGCTTCGAGGCAAGCAACACTGAAGCATGCATATGAGAGCACCAGCTGTACCTGACAACTGTGTGATCACACTCGCTGTAGTCGATGTGAGTAAGACCTTTAAATAGGTCAACATTCACAAGGCCGCAGGGCCAGATGGATTACCAGGACGTGTACTCGGAGTATGCGCTGACCAACTGGCAAGTGTGTTCCCTGACATTTTCAACCTGTCCCTGGCCAAGTCTGTAATACCAACAGGTTTCAAGCAGACCACCAAATTCCCTGTGCCCAAGAACACCAAGGTACACAGATAACACAATCTCAATTGCACTCCACACAGCCCTTTCCCACCTGGACAAGAGGAACACCCATGTGAGAATGCTGTTCATTGACTACAGCTCAGCGTTCAACACCATAGTCCCCTCGAAGCTCATCACTAAGCTAAGGACCCTGGAACTAAACACCTCCCTCTGCAACTGGATCCTGGACTTCCTGACAGGCCGCCCCCAGGTGATAAGGGTAGGCAACACCACATATGCCACGCTGATCCTCAACACGGGGGCTCCTCAGGGATGCGTGCTTAGTCCCCTCCTGTTCTCCCTGTTCACCCATGACTGCCTGGCCAAGCACAACTCCAACACCATCATGAAGTTTGCCGACGACACAACAGTGGTAGGCCTGATCACCAATAAAGATGAAACAGCCAATAGGGAGGTGGTCAGATACCTAGCTGTGTGGTGCCAGGACAACAACTTCTCGCCCAACGTGATAAAGACAAAGGAAATTATTGTGGACTACAGGAAATGGAGGGCCCTCATTCTCATCAATGGGGCTGTAGTGGAGCAGGTTGAGAGCTTCAAGTTCCTTGGTGTTCACATTGCCAACAAACTATCATGGTCCAAACACACCAATAGAGTTGTGAAGAGGGCACGACAATGCATATTCCCCTCAGGAGACTGAAAAGATTTGGCATGGGTCCTCAGCTCCTTAAAATTTTCTAAAGCTACACCATCGAGAGCATCCTGACTGGTTGCATCACCGCCTGGTATGGCAACAGCGAAATGCTACAGAGGGTAGTGCGTACGGTCCACTACATCACTGGGGCCAAGCTTCCTGCCATCCAGGACCTCTACACTAGGCGTTGTCAGAGGAAGGCCCTAAAAATTGCCAAAGAACCCTAGTCATAGACTGTTCTCTTTGCTACTGCACGGCAAGTGGTACTGGAGTGCCAAGTCTAGGTCCAAAAGGCTTCTTTACAGCTTCACCCCCAAGCCATAAGACTGCTGAACAGCTAATCAAATGGCAACTGGGACTATTTGCATTGACTCCCCACCTTTTTTACACTACTGCTGCTCGCTGTTTATTGTCTGTGCACAGTCACTTTACCTCTACCTACATGTACATAGTATCTCAATTACCTCGACTAACCTGTACCCCCCGCACATTGACTCGGTTCCAATACCCCCTGTATATAGCCTTGTTATTCTTTTCTTTTTTACTTTAGTTTATTTAGTAAATAGTTTCTTAACTCTTTTTTTTTTTAAACTGCATTGTTGTTTAAGGGCTTGTAAGTAAGCATTTCGGTAAGGCCTACACCTGTTGTATTCGGCGCTTGTGACAAATACAAATGTATTTGATTTGATTTTGGTTTATTAGGCCAGGGCATGCCTGGCTGTAAAGAGGAGATTCTTTGACCTAGTAAAAGTATTTTACAGTCATAACGTGTTGGGTGCTGTCACGCCCTGACCATAGAGAGCTTTTATTCTCTATGTTGGTTAGGTCGGGGTGTGATTAAGGGTAGGTCATCTAGGTGAATTATATTTCTATGTTGGCCTAGTATGGTTCCCAATCAGAGGCAGCTGTTTATTGTTGTCTCTGATTGGGGATCATATTTAGGTAGCCATTTTCCCATTGTGCTTTGTGGGATCTTGTCTATGTATAGTTGCCTGTGAGCATTATATTAGCGGCACGTTTCGTTTGTTTTTGTTGTTTTGTTCTTTGAAGTTTCCTATTCCAAAATAAAGGATGGAAACATACCACGCTGCATCTTGGTCTACTCCTTATAACGACAGATGTCTAGTACAAAATGAATACATGGGTTAAGCCAAATAACACATGATTGTTTAAAGTATTCTTCCATTGTGTGCCTAGAACTTAATGTGAAGCAATAAATGTGAGTTTTACTACCTGAAATGTATTGCTTTCAGTGTATTCCTTTATCATAAACATTAAAATGTATCATCACTGTCAAAGTACAATCTATATTTAATCCTTACGCCTGTACAACAATACATGATTAATCAGATTGCAAATATCTGTTCCTAAATTCAGTCTTCAGCGTTGTGACAGATGATGTGAGGGGCAGAAAGAGCAGAGACGAGAGATGGAGGGCTGGGGTTGGGGGGTGCTGTGGTGTGGTGTATTGCGTTGTGTAGCTGGAAGAGTTGGGCTGTCTATGATAGCTGGGGAAACACTGTTATTCTGTAATGTGTTGTGTAGGGTTATGTTATGTTATGTATGGCCGTGTAGGCTTGCTGGGGAAATCTCTGATCCCTGGGGGCATTGCGTCAGGCACATGCACCGGCTGCCCCCCGCAGACCCAGCCTTTTGTTATGCTGATGGCGGGAAACTGCTTGGCCTTTTGTCCAAGGCTCAGAGGGAGAGAAGCAAAGACGGAGGGAGGGAGAGAGGCAGGGAGAGACTGAAAGAGAGACACTGAGTAAGAGAATGAAAGTAAGGTGACGGAACAACGAGGCAAAGAATAATTGGTAAGATAATAGGAGGGGAGAGAGAGAGAGAGAGAGAGAGGCACACAGACAGACAGAGGATCCCCAAGGTGTCCTACTCTCCCTGACCTATCCCAGCCTCCCAATACAACGTCACATTCTGAGAGAGACAAAACAAGCAGCCGTCAGCTAGGCTCCTCAGTCGCTTTGAACACACACCGCTCGTACAGAACACACGCATACATACACACTCACACTCACTCATGACCCTGCGCGCCCACAAACTCAGACATATACAGTCAGCGAAACACTCGCCTCAGCTCTCAGAACTCATCCACGTGGTGGTGTGTTGAGAAACACTCTGTCACACACTCTGTCCGTCACTGGCTCCTTGGCTCTGACCGGAGAGAATGCTTTTGCTGTATCGCATATGACTCCATGCCTGCTCTAACTGAAGACTGCTACAGAACACAGAGCAGAGCGGAAGCAGCAAGCAGCAGCTGTGACTGAGGAACAGAGGAGGAGAAACGCTAACCCCCCTCTGAGAGAACAAAAAGCAGCCTGACGTTGTGGCAGCAGCAGAAACAGCCTTTGTCTTGTCCTGCTTGGTTCACATGCTCCCCCCGTAGAAGAAATCAGAAGAGAGGAGACCAGAGGAGAGGAGCCGCACTGAGCACTGACACACTGGCCTACTCTACCAGAGAGAGAAAGGGTTTGCTGTTTGATGTGTGTTATCCTGTTGCTCTTCCCTGTGTGGATTCAGTACTTGGACAGCTCCAGAGCACTAGGTCCGCTCAACAACACAGTGTGTATTTTTGCTGGTCGTGTGTTACAGTCTATGTGAAGTCTCCCTCGTCGAGACTCCATCTCCAGGGAAGCCCTGGACCCCCATCCCCAGCCCTCCATGGCTCTCTCCCTGGCTCCCTGCAGCCCTCTCTCCCTGGGGACAGCAGACAGTATGGCCAGCCTGGAGCACCAGGGGGAGAAGCAGCTCTTTGAGAAGTTCTGGAAAGGGACGTTTAAAGCTGTGGCCACACCGAGACCAGAGAGCATCATCGTGGCAAGCATCACCGCCAGTAGGAAGGTTATCAGGTCAGTTACTGTATCTCGCTATCTCTCCTACTGTAACTAGTTATTTTACCCTTCATTTTGTATTGAACACATCTATAGCTCTCTGAATTCAAGTTATATTTGTGCCTTGTCTTATCTTAGAATAGTGCATATATATGATGATAGCTAGCAAGCAGGTGATTCGATTTTGAATGAAGCAGGTGGTTGGATTTCTTGTAGCAATGTGCACACAGCACTGTCCAACATCAAGAAACGCATGAATAATAATCTAACTGTTTTGGGGGATTTCAAGGGCATTATAATTTCATGCATTTAACATATCATATGTAAATAAAGGATTATATCACATAAAGGGAATCCCTCACAGCAGACATGCCATGTAAACATGACAGAGGCTTCAGTACAATTGTCCCAGGCAGGCTTTTAAATGTTACGGGCATGTCTTCTCTTCTCTCTCCGAGCCTCTAATGTCAGCCACGTCCCCTCCAGTGGCATGGTGGCCGTATGTTGCTGCCTCTCTGTGAAGTGCCACCGCCGTGTGTTATGTATTCATGCCCCTTGTCAGTGTGTGTGTGTTATCTATTCATGCCCATTTTCATCAATGCAAAGGTTATCCTCTACGATCAGCCCCCAGAGCAGACAGGCAAGCAGGAGAGAAACAGACAGGGAGAGACATGTGACATCAGTGTATCACTTTTGATCTATTGTCTCTCTCTCTCCTCCTCTTGTCCCGGTCTTCCTATTTTCCCTGCTCCCGTCCTCACAATCAGACACGATCCCCCAGCGCTAACAACTTTATCCCTCACCCTACCGCCCCACCCGACGAAAGGGTTTGTCAAACACTAAGGGCTTTTCACACTACTGAGCCGAACCGAGTCCGGCCAAACCAAGCTGTATCGAGCTGGCCTGGTTATGTTCCAGGTTGCTGGAACCATGCTGAAAAGGCAAAATAGTGAGAAATGGGTATAAATATCTGTAGCAGTGGTTTTTGGGTATGGCCCTAACACACGAGAGAACAATCACTGTCACAATCAACAGTTCTGAAGTCCCACACGCGAAGTTGATCTTCGAGTGTGGCTCAGTTGGTTGAGCATTACGCTTGAAATGTCAGGATTGTGGATTCAATTCCTGCTGGGGCCACCTGTATGAAAATACATGCTTGCACTTCTGTAAATCGCTTTGGATAAAAGTGTCTGCTAAATGGCATATATTACGATAATTATTGTATTGTTTTGACACCCACCATCATCGCTGAATCTTATTTCACACTGTGTGCTCCTATTAGAATTATAGTTATTTGAATGGGGATTATGATGGTTCATTTCACCTCATATGCTACATGGGTGGGGAACAGGCACATTGAACCATGAAATAGGTCATTAACGGATTTAACTTATCCTTTTAATAGGCTATTCCTCATTCACAAAATGAGTGATACTGTATTTCTCTGAATATTTGGTTTGTCATCCAACCTGTGGCTCGATTAAGGGTTATTTTGTGTGTTGAATATGAAACAGACAATGCAACTGACAATGTAACGTCATCATAGCCAGCCAATTCACTGTCTGTCCCAATCAAAATGAGAAAGACAGTTCTCTCACTATTTCTGTATATATATATATATATATATATATATTTAAATCCCCCAAATATACCATCACTCATCTAACATGGGCTTATAAGACACAATATATTCAGAAAGGACACAGTTCTCTGAGTTGAACTGAGCAGTGTCATTATAATGCCCAGCATTAGAGGAGACTAACGAGGCTGTCTCTTCTGTTTGAGCCCTTCCATAAAGCACGTCCTCCAGCAGCGTCTCTGCCTCTCCTCTTCTCTCATCTCCTCTGGAGGGGCTGGCTCTGAATGACATTGACATTGACGCAAGCATCGCGGGGAGAGGGGAGATGACAGACAGATTTACAACTAGCTAACTAATGTTGTTAATTCAGCTCCAACCAGCCAGCCAGCTAGAGCCTAGGCTGACACTCCTGATTGTTTTCTCTCTCTTTCTCTCTCTCTCCCTCCCTCTCTCACTCTCCCTCTCCATCTTCCTCCCTATTTCCTTACTAGATTCCTCCCTATTTCCTTACTAGATTCTTCCCAGGTCTATAGCACAGGCAGAGCAGAGTGTAATGGTCTAATGTGCTCTGGCAGAATGTGTAGTGTAATGTAATGAGATAGAACAATGCACAAAGACAACACAAGGAGATTGTAGATGGGTGGAGAAGCATCCTACCTGTGTGCTGTATGTATGCTGGTGATGTTCTGTCGTGTTCTGACGGTAACTGGGGAATGCTTAACCCGACAGAACACATAGCCTCAGGCCTAGTTCCTCTCTTCTAATTGTGAGCTTTCTCTCTCCGTTTATCCCTCTCTCAGTCTTTCTCTCTTTCTATGCACTGTAAAACAAATCTACTTAATTCAACTAATTATTATTTAGTATCTGGTTCCACAGCCTTTTTAGTTTACTCAACTTTTCGCCATAGTGTTACCTGAACTTAAAATATTTAGTTTGCCAAAACTTAGGTTAGGGACACCCAGACATCGTGCCTTTAACATACAATGTTTACAACGTACCTATTTGTCACAAATTATTACACTGTGCATATGCATTTATACACAAATTATTATTCAACATGTCCTCCCCTGGGATTTGAACTCACAACATGGCGTAGCAGGAAGATAGGAATGCTTTGAATCAAGAGGTTGTGAGTTCAAATCCCAGATGTTGAATAGTAATTACTGTATAAATGAACATTCACAATGTCATCCTATATGTCAATGTGTGCCAAATATGTTGTTTTTTTTAAAAGCACTTTGGGTGTCCCTAACCTAAGTTGTCTCCAGTTGCAGCCAACTAAAAATGTTAAGTTCAGGTAATACATTGACTGAACAGTTTAGTAAACTAGAAAAGGCTGTGTAACCAGTTACTGAATAATTCTAAGTTGAATCATTAATCTCGCTCTATACCGCCCTCTCCCCCTTCCTCTCTCTCCCTGTCCCTCGCCAGAGAAACATCATTATTCACTGTGTATAACCGAGGGGTGATGAACAATCCTAGTCAACTCCAGGGCAGTGACAGTCAGTGTAGAACAGATGGAGAGAGGGAAGAAGGGGGGAGAGCTGGAAGAGGGAAGGCAGATCGAGAGAGATGTTTAAGTTTAATCAGCGTCTTCCCTTCCTCCTCCTGCCCCCCTTTTATTTTCCTTTTATTTTTTCATTCTTCTCTCTGTCTTTTCATTCTTCCAGCATTACTGGAGCTTGAGAGTCACAGAGCAGTAATTAGAGCTGGTCATTCCATCTCTTCTCCCCCTCTCTTCTTTCCTCTCTCCTCTCTCTTTTCCCCTCTTCCATTGTCTCCCCTCGCTCCTCCCAGTCTTCCCCTCTTTTTCACACGGGTTTGCAGAGGGAGGGATGAGGTTACTAGCTCTGCAGCTGGAGGGTCACGCCCTTAGCTATTATAGCCCTGCAAGCTGTTTTGTTCAGGGGCTCTCTTCATAAAAAATGCAGGCCGCTGTGGTTTAGAGTTGGGGGTTGTGGTGGTTTGTGTGTCTGACCTGCATGCCTGTGTGGGCTTGTTTGTGTGTGTTTGCAGGGGTTAAAGGATATTTGTCCAGCACTGAGGCAGATGGCAAGCTAGGGGAGCTGTGGGAAGAGTAGCGGGGGGCAAGACTCTTACCTCAGCCTTCAGCAGATGCTGCCCTAACGAGGAAAGGAAATGAGAGCTAAGGGATTGGGAGAGGTTGCATCCAAAGGCATTGGGGATACACTTGCTAACACACATAGAAACAGCTACAGCGTAGCCTGTACTGTAAATGAACTAGGAATTGACTGCTGTTGCATCCGAAAACACTTTGACACAGAGGCATATACATGTGGATGGACATTGATACAGAGGCGTGATATGAACACTTCTCTCAGCTCTAGACCAGTGGGACTACTCCCTCTTGCATCGAAAAGCATAGAGAGGGGATACACTTTCTAACACGCATGGATACAGACTCAGTGTAGCTGTAAATGAACAGGGAATACGCCCTGTCTCAGATGTAGCTAGACCAGAGGCAGTAGTACTTTCTGGGGAGAAGCTGCTCTAGTCTGAACAACATGACAAAGATGATTCAATGATGTATGAGGTGGTGCTGCCGGAGTCAAGTCCTGGCTCTGTATATGCGTCCCAAATGACACCCATATGGGCCTTGGTCGAAAGTAGTGCACTATGTAGAGAATAGGGTGTCATTTGGGACAAAGTCTGTATCATGTACAGTTCTTTTAACAGACTGGATTCGATTCCGTTATTGATTTTTACACGGCCTTTAACAGTGAATAAAATCAAGCTGGGTTCTCTTCCCTGACACATTATTTAACATGGCTGTGGATTTGGAGGTTGTTCAGATTATCATAGAATATCATGCCACATTGAAGCATTTAATGGTAACTGGTAACTAATGGTAACCGTCTTATGTACTATGGCTTGCTAGTGTCTGTATGCATAGATGCTGCTGAATCTGCACCTGTACATACATTGACTCGTTGACATTTTCTTTATGTTATGACTCTGAGGCCACTGTGGTGCTAAGCCCGTCTGTGCAGTATTGCTGGGACGGGTTGGATTTCCATGGTGTTGGGCTGGAATGCTCCTGGCTGTGCTGCTATGGTATAGTACAGAGCTGTAGAGTGGCTGATACCCAGGCCCTGTATTTTCTCCTCCAAACCTAGCTGGGGTTCTGTGGACTCTCTCAAAGTACAGAAATGCTCACGGTTGAGCTGCTATGCTACAGAGCTGTAGAGCAGCTGATATGCCATTCCCCTGGGGGTTCTCCTCAGTAATTCCTCCATAATCTAACAGCAGCATTTCAGCAGTATTTCACAGGATGAGAGGAGAGGAGAGAGACACATTTAACCCTTTCAGTAGACAACAATGTCACAACGGTTTTCGACTATTTTCAATACATGTATATTATGGAGTTGTCTCTTGAGTCTATGCATGGTTTTGTTTGAGTATATATATATATTTTTTTGATATATTATGGTTCCACTTAGCTACTGTAGTTCACCCACTTTTTAACCATTGTCGAACTAGGCCTTGATTTCCCTATATTTTGTTCTGCTTCGAGTGAAGCTGTGCGCTCTTGAGTGAAATGTTTCGTTCATACATACCAAGCTCCTTGTGAAAGAAAACATGAGGAAAATGCGTGTGAGGTCTTTGTGAAGCGTGACTGACTGACGTAGCCGATGGGGCTGAGTGTTTTAAATGGGCCCCTCTGCAATAATTCTGACAAGGCCCTGACAACTATATTTAACCTGGAGATATGTCAAAAAAATAATTATGGGCTGGCGAGGTCGCCATTTGTCAGCTCACAGTGCACTTTCGTGTAAAAATCAAACACATTGATATGTAAAGAGTCTCGTGGCATTTAAAGGCTGTGTTCTACTAGCATAGGTACCATGAAAGATTTGTTCCAGTCTGTCAGTATACCAGCTTCTATATAAACTGTTTGTAAACTTAGTTTATAGAAACTGAAGTGTATAAACCCTTATTTTACCAGGTAAGTTGATTGAGAACACATTCTCATTTACAGCAACAACCTGGGGAATAGTTACAGGGGAGAGGAGGGGGATGAATGAGCCAACTGGAAGCTGGGGAGGATTAGGTTGCCATGATGGTATGAGGGCAAGATTGGAAATTAGCCAGGACACTGGGGTTAACACCCAGACTCCTACAATTAGTGCCATCTTTAGAGAGTCAGGACACCTGTTTAACGTCCCATCCGAAAGACAGCACCATACACAGAGCAATGTCCCCAATCATTGCCCTGGGGAATTGGGATATTTAGACCAGAGGAAAGGGTCCCTCCTACTGGCCCTCCAACACTCCAGCAGCATCTGGTCTCCCATCCAGGGTTAACCCTGCTTCGCTTCAGAAACAAGCCAGCAGTGGGATGCAGGGTGGTATGCTGCTGGCGCAAAATAAGGGAAAGGAAGACATACCGTATGTCCTTAACTGACACGTTGATATAGACTACAGTCTCTAACCCGATGAGACATTCTCTAGCCTTCTCAGAACCATATGTTCTCGTTGGGGTTGGACATTTATAAAACTCTGACTATTTTTTGCTTGACATTGAACCACCTACGTATTAATCCTCTATGACAAAGTGAAGAAGTTTGACGCTGCTTACTCAAAGGTGATTGTGTACCCAAGGACTCTACCAATTTCCTTCTCCAGAGAGAGAGAGAGAGAGAGAGTGAATGAGTGAGGCACTTTGTATATTAAAGAGAGCGATCAACTGTGGGTCATTGTGCTTGCTTGCACAAAGACATTCACAGACAGAGAGGGATGGAATAATGTGACTCAAAAGCCATATAAGTATAGGCAGAAAGGGAAAGAGAAAAAAAATGAAATAAAGAGAGATACATAGACAGAAAGAGAGGGAGTACGACAGACCAAAAGAGAAGAAAAGAGAGACAAAGGAGAAAGAGTAAGAGAGGGAGGGAAGGGCAAATCAAGCTGGACTTTTAATAAAGTGGCATTGGCGCTCAATACTTTATGTAGTGGAGTAGGCCGCAGGGAGAAGTATAATGAGTGTCAGAGAGAGAGAGTGAGGCAGGGAGGGAGGGAGGGAGGGAGGGATGAGGGAGGGAGGGAGACGGGGACAGAGAGGGAGACGGGAGCGAGATAGAAGACAAGAGAGAGACATAGACCGGTGAAGAGTCAGACCTTACTGTCAGAAATGTGAGTGAAAGCATTATAGTGTTATCGTGAGTTAAACCTATTTTGAGTCTGGCAATTTGCGGAAATAGCAACTCCACTCAAAGTCATTATACTGTTATGTATAAATAAATGTTCCAGTTTCCGATGTGCACATCAATTCATTTTTCTCAGCTGGATGACTTAAAACAGGTTATGACCCCACAGTAAAATGTGTATAGTGGAATAAACTTAATAATGAAGAAATGAAGAGGGTAAGAGAAGGGATGAATCTCCTTTGTCCTTTACTGATATTGCATTAAATTGAAGGTATGACTTCTTCCTTTGAGCTATTCATTATGACTAATCTTGCAGTGGTTTAGGGGGAGAGGGAAATATGGTCATTGTTTCCTTAGATCTTCATAATCCAAAGAAGCCTAGGTCTCTGCACATGTTCTTATCTGCTGCAGAACATACAACCAGCGGCCAATTGCTCTGCTATATACCAAAGACACTTTGCCAAGATGATATTAATCATTAAAGACAATATTTTAAATCTTGGTTAGAGCTCTAGCACAGCACAATTATGATATAAAGAGAGTAAATAGCCCACATTTCGTCTCACAAAGTGCCCTAACCAAGAAAAGCTTACATTCACACCTCAATTTGATATAGGACATATTGCAAAGGGCTCAACTTGAGTATAGCAAAAAGATGTGACAATCCTGAAGATTTAAGGGTCAAAACGTTTCTTCTTTTCCTTTTCCTTGAAGTACTTAAATTGATCATGATCAGAGCATTTTATGGCCTGTTCTATAGTGGTCAGAAGACTCAGTGGGTGTCACTAAAGGTCACTTGCATGGTGTGACCAATGATGTTTATACGTAAACCCTGGTATTCATCTGGGATTTATTCGATAGCTCTGATGCTCGTCGGATCTGGCACGGCTTGCAAACTATAACAGATTACAAAGGGAAACTCAGCCACGAGCTGCACAGTGATGCGAACCTACCAGACAAGCTAAATGCCTTCTATGCTCACTTCAAGGCAAGCAACATTGAACAATGCATGAGAGCTGTTCCGGGCGACTGTGTGATCACGCTCTCCGTAGCCAATGTGAGTAAGACCTTTAAACAGGCAAGCTGGCAAGTGTCTTCACTGACAATTTCAACCTCTCCCAGATCCAGTCTGTAATACCTACATGTTTCAAGCAGATCACCATAGTCCCTGTGCCCAAGAATGCCAAGGTAACCTGTCTAAATGACTACGCCCCATAGCACTCACATCTGCAGCCATGGAATGCTTTAAAAGGCTGGTCATGGACCCACTCCCTGGACCCACTCCAATCCACAGTTGATGCAGTCTCTATTGCTGTCACGATCGTGTGGAGGATTGACGGACCAAAACGCAGCATTAGGAAAATAAGCCATCTCTTTTATTTTAGAAGAGGGCAAAACGAAACAAAAACACTTACGAACTAACCAAAACAATAAACGATCGTGAAGCTAATAAAACGTAGTGCACACACAGGCTACAAACGTATAACATAGACATATACAATGACCCACAAACAGCTAAAGCCTATGGCAGCCTTAAATATGGTTCCCAATTAGAGACAACCGAAACCAGCTGTCTCTAATTGAGAACCCATTCAGGCAACCATAGACTTTCCTAGAAAACTACACACCCATAGACACAGCTAGAATACATACACTCAACACAAACCCATACACTACCACCAACACCACCTCTACCATATAAATACCCCCAAACACACACATACCCCATGTCACACCCTGACCTAACTAAAATAATAAAGAAAACAAATAATACTAAGGCCAGGGCGTGACATAACCCCCCCCTTAAGGTGTGAACTCCGGGCGCACCAGCACATAGTCTAGGGGAGGGTCTGGGTGGGCGTCCTTCCACGGCGGCGGCTCTGGCACTGGTCGTGGTCCCCACCCCACCTTAGTCACTACCCGCTTACGTAGCCTCCCCCAAATGACCACCCTCCACATTAACCCCACTGGATTAAGGGGCAGCACCGGACCAAGGGGCAGCACCGGACTAAGGGGCAGCACCAGGATAAGGGGCAGCACCAGGATAAGGGGCAGCACCAGGATAAGGGGCAGCACCAGGATAAGGGGCAGCACCAGGATAATGGGCAGATCCTGGCTGGATGACGGCTCATGGCTGGCTGACGGATCTGGCTGCTCATGGCTAGCTGACGGATCCGGCTTCTCATGGCTGGCTGACGGATCTGGACGCTCATGGCTGGCTGACGGATCTGGACGCTCATGTCTGGCTGACGGATCTGGACGCTCATGGCTGGCTGACGGCTCTGGCAGATCCTGTCTGGTTGGCGGCTCTGGCAGATCCTGTCTGGTTGGCGGCTCTGGCAGATCCTGTCTGGTTGGCGGCTCTGGCAGATCCTGTCTGGTTGGCGGCTCTGGCAGATCCTGACTGACGAATGGCTCTAGCGGCTCCTGACTGACTATCGGCTCTGACGGCTCGGGACAGACGGGCGGCTCTAATGTCTCTGGACAGACGGATGGCTCAGATGACGCTGGGGAGACGGATGGCTCAGACGGCGCTGGGGAGACGGATGGCTCAGACGGCGCTGGGGAGACGGATGGCTCAGACTGCGCTGGGGAGACGGATGGCTCAGATGGCGCTGGGGAGACGGATGGCTCAGATGGCCTGCGGAGACGGATGGCTCAGACTGCTCCTGTCTGGCGGAAGGCTCTGGCTGCTCCTGTCTGGCGGAAGGCTCTGTAGGCTCATGGCAGACGGGCAGCTTTGCAGGCTCATGGCAGACAGGCAGTTCATGCGCCGTTGGGCAGACGGCAGACTCTGGCCGGCTGAGACGCACTGTAGGCTTGGTGCGTGGTGCCGGAACTGGAGGCACCTGACTGGGGACACGCACTTCAAGCCTAGTGCGGGGAGCAGGAACAGGGCATACTGGACCCTGGGTACGCACATTAGGCCTAGTGCGTGGGGCCGGAACTGGTGGTACCGGACTGGGGACACGCATCTCAGGGCTAGTGCGGGGAGCAGCAACAGGATGCACAGGACTCTGGAGACGCACAGGAGGCTTAGTGCGTGGTGCCGGAATTGGTGGTACCGGGCTGGAGACACGCACCATAGGACGAGTGCGTGGAGGAGGAACAGGGCTCTGGAGACACACTGGAAGCCTGTTACGTGGTGTAGGCACTGGTGGAACTGAACTGGGGCGGGGAGGTGGCGCCGGAAATACCGGACCGTGCAGGCGTATTGGCTCCCTTGAGCATTGAGCCTGCCCAACCTTACCTGGTTGAATGCTCCCCGTTGCCCGACCAGTGCGGGGAGGTGGAATAACCCGCACCGGGCTATGTAGGCGAACCGGGGACACCATGCGCAAGGCTGGTGCCATGTAAACCGGCCCGAGGAGACGCACTGGTGGCCAGATATGTAGGGCCGGCTTCATGACATCCGGCTCAATACTCAATCTAGCCCTGCCAGTGCGGGGAGGTGGAATAACCCGCACCGGGCTATGCACACGTACAGGAGACACCGTGCGCTCTACTGCGTAACACGGTGTCTGCCCGTACTCTCGCTCTCCACGATAATTACAGGGAGTAGGCGCAGGTTTCCTACCTGACTTCGCCACTCTCCCTTTAAGCCCCCCCCAAGACATTTTTGGGGTTTTCCCACAGGCTTCCTACCGCTTCGTCGTGCTGCCTCCATTCGCCGGTATCCCTCCTCGCACTGCGCCAGAGAATCCCAGGCGGGCTCCGGCACTCTCCCTGGGTTGATCGCCCACCTGTCGATCTCCTCCCACATAGTGTAGCCCAGATCCTTTGTAGGTTCCTTTTCCTGCCTCCGAGCTAGCTCCTCATATCGCCGCCTCTCTGCTTTCGCTGCCTCCAGCTCAGCTTTGGGGCGGTTATATTCTCCTGGTACCTCCCGGTCTAAAATTTCCTCCCATGTCCATGAATCCTTGCATTGCTCCTGTTGCCGCTGGTCTTGTTGCTTGGTCGTAGATTGGTGGGTAATTCTGTCACGATCGTGTGGAGGATTGACGGACTAAAACGCAGCATCAGGAAAATAAGCCATCTCTTTTATTTTAGAAGAGGGCAAAACGAAACAAAAACACTTACGAACTAACCAAAACAATAAACGATCGTGAAGCTAATAAAACGTAGTGCACACACAGGCTACAAACGTATAACATAGACATATACAATGACCCACAAACAGCTAAAGCCTATGGCAGCCTTAAATATGGTTCCCAATTAGAGACAACCGAAACCAGCTGTCTCTAATTGAGAACCCATTCAGGCAACCATAGACTTTCCTAGAAAACTACACACCCATAGACACAGCTAGAATACATACACTCAACACAAACCCATACACTACCACCAACACCACCTCTACCATATAAATACCCCCAAACACACACATACCCCATGTCACACCCTGACCTAACTAAAATAATAAAGAAAACAAATAATACTAAGGCCAGGGCGTGACAATTGCACTCCACACTGCCCTTTCCCACCTGGACAAAAGGAACACCTATGTGAGAATGCTGTTCATTGACTACAGCTCAGCGTTCAACACCATGTTGCCCTCCAAGCTCATCATTAACCTAAGGTTAAGATTAATTACCTCCCTCTGCAACTGGATCCCCCAGGTGATGAGGGTGGGCAACAACACATCTGCAACGTTAACCCTCAACACAGGGGTTGCGTGGCCGTGCACGTTAACCCCATGACTGCTTGGCAGTGCACGAATCCAACACAATCATTAAGTTTGCTGACAACAGAACGGTGGTAGAACTGATCACTGACACCAATGAGAGCCTACAAGGAGGAGGTCAGAGACCTGGCAATGTCGTGCCAGTACAACAACCTCACCCTCAATGTCAGCAAGACAAAGGAGCTGATCGTGGACTACAGGAAATGGAGGGCTGAGTACACCTCCATTCACATCGACGGGGCTGTAGTGGAGTGGGTCGAGAGCATCAAGTTCCTCGGTTTCCACATCACTAAGGACCTATCATGGTCCAAACACACCAACACAGTCGGGAAGAGGGCACAACAATGCCTCTTCCCCCTCAGAAGGCTGAAAATATTTGGCATTGGCCCTCAGATCCTCAAAAGGTTCTACGACTTGAGAGTATCTTGACTGGCTACATCACCGCTTGGTATGGCAACTGCTTGGGTAGTGTGTACTGCCCAGTACATCCCTGGGGCCGAACTCCCTGCCATCCAGGACCTCTATACCAGGCTTGAAATCTGGGCTGGTCATGGACATCGATGTTTCACAAGTTTGGACAGCACAGAACAGTGAGGTACATTACAGTGCAGTTGGGCACAGTGTGATAGAGAGGATAGAGAGGAAGCCCCTAAAAATTGTCAAAGACTCCAGACAACCAATTCATAGACTGTTCTCTCTGCTACCGCACAAGTGGTCCCAGAGCACCAAGTCTGGGACCAAAAAACTCCTGAACAGCTTCTAACCCCAAGCAATAAGACTGCTGAACAGTTAGTCAAATGGCTACCCAAATTATTTGTATTCATCCTCTTTTTTTTGCACTGACTCTGTTGCACTGGCTCTATGCACACTGACTGGACTCTACCTACACACTAACACATACTACACTGACACTCCAACACACAAATACATAACCACACACACACAGTGCAAATGCTCACACAGACACAAAACACACCCACACACACATATTGACACCATTATCAATCCTGATTGCCTAGTCACTTTTACCCCTGCCTACATGTACATATTACCTCAATCACCTCAACTACCTCGTACCCCCAGCATATTGACTTGATACCGGTACTGGTGCCCCTTGTGTATAGCCTCGTAATTGTTATTTTATTGTGTTACTATAAAAAGAATTGTGTGCTAATTTTTGTACTTTTTAACTCTGCATTGTTAGGAAAGAGCTTGTAAGTAAGCATTTCACTGTAAAGTCTACACTTGTTGTATTCGGCGCATGTGACAAATACAATTTTGTTTTATTTGATTGCTGATGGTATGTATTGGCCAATGATAGGCTTTGAAGCCACCGGTTGGCCACATTACACTTTTCAGAAGAATCAGTCCTCCATAGGAATGAATGGAATTCTACAGTATTGAAATTAAATGTTTCAAGGACAAAATGGCATGTATTTAAGTATATTGTCTAGTGGGGACAGTTACAAAAAATGATGCTTTAAGGAAAATGTTTTTAGATATTTTTGGATTTTATTTAGCTAACATAATATAATGTAAAAGTATGCATTAAGGTGTCTGTAATAAAATACAGGTGGCAAAAACAAATGTAGACATTAATAAATGCATTTCCATAGCTTCCAAAATGTTTTTTTTTTACAATAGTGGGGGAGCGCTAAGATGGAGGCCCGGTGGCTTCAAGACAGCGCTCCCTGTCAGTCATGTAGTGTATATATATATATATATATATATATATATATATATATAAATCATTGGGTGTGACCCGTGCCATGTGGGAGTTAACGAGAGCGAGAGCGACAGCGAGAGCGAGAGGAGAGGAGAGGAGAGGAGAGGAGAGGAGAGGAGAGGAGAGGAGAGGAGAGGAGAGGAGAGAGAGAGAGAGCAGCACTGCATTGGGAGAAAGCACAATACTCACTATCCTCTGATAAACCATTCCATTGAAACACTGCACAGGGCCCTTACACACATCACTTCCACCCGAGCACTGCTCCCACGGTAACAGCATGGTAACTAATGTAAAATGGAAAGGGATTGGCTGAGATTTAATCTCTCGTGGACAGACTACCTAAACATAACTGGTACGGTAGATCTGTCGGCATGCTATGAATGCGTGAGATAATGAGCAGCATTACTTCCCATCTTTGGTTGTTGTCACTGGTTATTTAGACGTATCAGGATCAGGCGAAGGCGGTACTAAACATCGCTTCGGCGGATGAGAAACACAGTTGAAAATATGCAATCTCAATTTCTAATATGCTCCCCGCCAGAACCTAATCGAGCATCTGACCAAATTACACAAGATTTTAGTTCCAGGTTAACCGAGATCAGGTGGGATTAGGAAAACTTCTTGAACCGCAACAGACGAAATGTGTCAATAAACCAACCCACTTTCCACCGCTTTGTCATAATTAAGATCTGGGAATGTGTTTTTTAATGGCTGTCAACTCATCGTTAAGAAACACATTTGCGTCAGTCTCCCATCTGTAATGCAATGAAACTGTGGTGTTGGACAGATCTCCAGTAAACGTGATGCTGAGAAAGTATTAATTGTAATAAGATCAGCAGTGCTTTGAGGAAAGACAGATGATGAGACGTGATGGGTTTGTGTCCCAAATGTCACCTATTTCCCTTTATAGTGCACTACTTTTGACCAGGGCACATTATTACCATTCAGACTACACCCATGGGGCCCCGGTCAAAAGTAGTGCACTATAAAGGGAATAGGTTGCCATTTGGGATGCAGGCATGGTTATTGCCAGTTCCAACTGGAACATTCCACAAGGTACAGCAGCACCATCACTCATAATGACTGTGCAGTGGAATGACTCCTAGCCAAATAGATTGCACAGAGACCCAAGACTCATTAAAAATACATACACTCTGAGTCGACATATTGGAAAATCCAGAAAAGTCCTGCATAATAGCTTGACACCGCATCTCCCCAGTGGCAAATTCAGGTCTGAAGGACGAGGACGGTAGAAAAAAATGTATCCGTCCCAAATGGAACTGTGTTCCCTGTGTACACTCTTAGAAATGTGTTTTTTACATTTAGAACCTAAAGGCTTCTTCGATTTTCCCCATATGAGGAACCTTTTGATGATCCCTTGCTGGTTCCAGGTAGAACCCTTTTGGTTCCAGGTAGAACCGTTTGGGGTTCCATGTAGAACCCTTTCCACAGAGGGATCAGCAAGGGATCATCAAAAGGGGTTATCAAAAAGGGTTATCCTATGGGGTGAGCTGGAGAACCATTTTGGAACCCTTTTTTCTAAGAGTGTAGTACACCACTATTGACCAGGGCACTATGTATGGAATAGGGTGCCATTTAAGACACACACAGTATTTACAACAGGTTTAAACACGGTAGACAGACAACCAGACAACCAAACACTCTGTGGTCTCTCAATAAAACAGATCTGAGGATCCTCAACGTTTTGTCCGAGGTTATTGTCTCTGTCTGTCAGCTTACGAACTAAAGCCAGTCCCTACTTGCAGATTTCTTGCTTGGTCTGCACAATATTTTCTTTGTGGCTGCTGACCGGACCCCCGAAGCGATTGGAGAGCCAGTATAACAATGCAAACTTATCAAAGTCAAACCCTCGTCACTAACATTAACTCATTTCACTTTATCCTGGTGCCGGGTCTGCCCCGCACATTTCCATGTCATTTCCATTGTTTCGGTCAAGTTCCATTGACCACTTTATCGCATCTATCTGATTGCATTGTGTTTTTCCTGTAACCAAACATTCTACATTAATGGGCGAATAGGTTGGGATTAACAAAAACTTTACAAATGAATATACATTTCACATGGCATTGATAAACATTGACAAAACAATTAACACGATGAAACAAGTAGTGCACACGAATTGGCGGGAGTCCGTGCGCAATGGTGGAGAGTGACGGTGCCTTTAACCTGTCTTCGCCACACACCCATCCCCTTACTCTGGTCTCAACATTTAAAATGATGCTCGAGACACGTTCCTCACTCACATGCAGCAACATCCTTAACATTGTCAGGATGTAGCAGTGGTCATTTTCCCTTCCACTGAAATCATTACTGTCCAGTATTCCTAATGGTCATGTGACAGCAAGGCAGAATGGCACATTCCAAACGAGCATGTATGGTTCATTGAAAAAAAGCTGAGCTAATATGCTTAATAAGGTCGTGTGAGGATTAGAGTAATTATGTAACTGCTATGGGCTAGGACTGCTTTCTTTATTTTTATTTTCTTCAACAGGGGAAGGTTATTTTCCTCCCCGTGCCCCAGAGAAATCAATGAGAGAGGGCAACGGGAGTTCACATTACACATATGATTGCATCGTTTGTTTACATCATTATTTTGTACAATTATTTGAATAACCAGACCCTATCTCAGTCTCTGGGACCATAGTTTTCTTTGTTGGGTTTCATGGCTTAACATGCACTGCATGAACAAAAGTATATGGACACCTGCTCGTCTAACATCTCATTCCAAAATCATGGGCATTAATATGGAGTTGGTCCCCCCTTTGCTGCTATAACAACCTCCCTTCTTCTGTGAAGGCTTTCCACTAGATGTTGGAACATTGCTGCAGGGACTTGCTTCCATTCAGCCACAAATGAGTGAGGGCGGCACTGATGTTGGGCGATTAGGCCTGGCTCGCAGTCGGCGTTCCAATTCATCCCAAAGGTGTTTGATGTGGTTGAGATCAGTTAAGTTCTTTCCCGCCGATCTCGACAAACCATTTCTGTACGGACCTTGCTTTGTTTAAAAAAAAGATAATAATTTCACCTTTATTTAACCAGGTAGGCCAGTTGAGAACAAGTTCTCATTTACAACTGCGACCTGGCCAAGGCAAAGCAAAGCAGTGCGACAAAAAACAACAACACAGAGTTACACATGGGATGAACAAAAGTACAGTCAATAACACAAAAGAAAAATCTACATACAGTGTTTAAAAGTGGATTAAGGAGGTAAGGCAATAAATAGGCAAATAGTAGCGAAGTAATTACAATTTAGCAAATTAACACTGGAGTGATAGATGTGCTGATGATGATGTGCAAGTAGAAATACTGGTGTGCAAAAGAGCAAAAGAAAGTTAATAAAAACAATATGGGAATGAGGTAGGTAGTTGGATGGGTTATTTACAGATGGGCTGTGTACAGCTGCAGCGGTAAGCTGCTCAGATAGCTGATGCTTAAAGTTAGTGAGGGTGATATACGTCTCCATATCACCCTCACTAACTACAGCGATTTTTGAAATTCATTCCAGATAACTGGAAGGAAAAGCGGCCAAAGAAGGTGTTGGCTTTGGGAATGACCAGTGAGATATACCTGCTGGAGCGCGTGCTACGGGTGGGTGTTGTTATGGTGACCAGTGAATTGAGATAAGGTGGAGCTTTACCTAGAAAATACTTATAGATGACCTGGAACCAGTGGGTCTGGCGACGAATACGTAACGAGGGCCAGCCAACGAGAGCATACAGGTCGCAATGGTGGGTGGTATGTGGGGCTATTTTGTAAATGACATCGCCGAAGTCAAGGATCGGTAGGATAGCCAGTTTTACGAGGGTATGTTTGGCAGCGTGAGTGAAGGAGGCTTTGTTGCAAAATAGGAAGTTGATTCTAGATTTAATTTTGGATTGGAGATGCTTAATGTGAGTCTGGAAGGAGAGTTTATAGACTAGCCAGACACCTAGGTATTTGTAGTTGTTCATATATTCTAAGTCAGAACCGTCCAGAGTAGTGATGCTAGTCGGGCGGGCGGGTGCGGGCAGCGATCGGTTGAAGAGCATGCATTTAGTTTTACTAGCGTTTAAGAGCAGTTGGAGGCCACGGAAGGAGTGTTGTATGGCATTGAAGCTTGTTTGGAGGTTTGTTAACACAGTGTCCAAAGAAGGGCCAGATGTATACCGAATGGTGTCATCTGCGTAGAGGTGGATCAAGGAATCACCCGCAGCAAGAGCAACATCATTGATATACACAGAAAGAAGAGTCCGCCCGAGAATTGAACCCTGTGGCACCCCCATAGAGAATGCCAGAGGTCCGGACAACAGGCCCTCCAATTTGACACACTGAACTCTATCTGAGAAGTAGTTGGTGAACCAGGCGAGGCAGTCATTTGAGAAACCAAGGATGTTGAGTCTGCCGATAAGAATGTGGTGATTGACAGTCGAAAGCCTTGGCCAGGTCGATGAAGACGGCTGCACAGTACTGTCTTTTATAGATGGCGGTTATGATATTGTTTAGTACCTTGAGCGTGGCTGAGGTGCACCCGTGACCAGCTCGGAAACCAGATTGCACAGCAGAGAAGGTACGGTGGGATTCGAAATGGTCAGTGATCTGTTTGTTAACTTGGCTTTCGAAGACTTTAGAAAGGCAGGGCAGGATGGATATAGGTCTGTAACATTTTGGGTCTAGAGTGTCACCCCCTTTGAAGACGGGGATGACCGCGGCAGCTTTCCAATCTTTAGGAATCTCGGACGATACGAAAGAGAGGTTGAACAGACTAGTAATAGGGGTTGCATTAGCGGATCATTTTAGAAAGAGGCGGTCCAGCTTGTCAGGCCCAGCTGATTTGTACGGGTCCAGGTTTTGCAGCTCTTTCAGAACATCTGCTATCTGGATATGGGTGAAGGAGAAGCTGCGTGAAGGAGAAGGAGGCTTGGGCAAGTAGCTTGCGGGGGGTGCTGAGATGTTGGCAGGGATTGGGGTAGCCAGGAGGAAAGCATGGCCAGCCATAGAGAAATGCTTCTAGAAATTCTCGAATATCGTCTTTAAAATTAGAAGCTCGAACTGTTTGGGCATAGATCTGGAAAGTATGACAGAACTTTGCAGGCTATCTCTGCAGTAGATTGCAACACCTCCCCCTTTGGCAGTTCTATCTTGACGGAAAATGTTGTAGTTGGGGATGGAAATCTCAGAATCTTTGGTGGCCTTCCTAAGCCAGTATTCAGACATGGCAAAGACATCCGGGTTGGAGTGTGCTAAAGCAGTGAGTAAAACAAACTTAGGGAGGAGGCTTCTGATGTTAACATGCATGAAACCTATGTTGCATCTCTGGAGGCACTAGTTATGCTAGGTGAGGTCACCGCATGTGTTGGGGGTGGAACAAAAGAGGTATCTGAGGCACGTTGAGTGGGGCTAGGGGTTCCACTACCCTAAACAACAGGAAACAAGGCATATTGACATTAGAGAGAGACATAAAGTGAGGCATAAAGCAATCACAGGTGTTGATTGGGAGAGCTAGCTAAGACAACAACGGGTAAGACAACAACAGCTAATCAGCTAAGACAACAACAACAGGTAAAATGGCGATGAATGGGCAGAGAGGGTCAGTTAACTACACACAGGGCCTGAGTTCGAGGCTGGGGCCGACAGATAAACAAAATAAACAAAAATGGCTTCCCTGTGATTAATGAACAGTCCAGCAGGCATCAGCTGTGTAGCCAGGTGATCATAGGGTCCAGTGAACAGCAATAGATGAAACAGGGAAGCCGTTAGGGAGTCATTACTATGCTAGCAAGCGGGAGACACGGCGTTCATAAAGTTAGCAGGCCGGGGCTAGCAGAGGCGTCTTCACCGACGTCTGACATTGGCCGGTTGAGGGCACATCGGATGGAATTACGTCGGCAGACCAGTCGTGATGGATCGGTGGGGCTCCGTGTCGACAAAGGGTTTAGGCCAATTGGCAAAAGAGGTATTGTAGCTGGAGTAATTTTGTTTGCTAGCCAGGATATGCACCTGGCTCGAGGCTAACTGGTGCTAGCTTTGGGACAAGGGCGTTAGCCACTATAGCCACTCGGTAGAAGCTAGCTAGCTGCGATGATCCGATGCAATGGTCCAGAGCTTACGGAAGGAATCCGGTGACGTTGTGGCTTCTTGTCGTGTTAGTGAAGAGTCCGGGAGGCATCAGCTGTGTAGCCGAGTGGTCATAGGGTCCACTAAGCAGGCCGGGAGACGGGCCTGGCTCAAGGCTAGGTTCGGGGCTGGCCCACTCGGTAGCAGCTAGCTAGCTGCAATGATCTGTTGTAATGGTCCAGAACTTACAGCAGGAATCTGGTGATGTAGTGTAGAGAAGCAGTCTGATATGCTCAGGGTTGATATCGCACTGTGCAGACTGCCGAGTGTTATCCAGGCTAAAAGCGTCTGGTGTCTGAGCTAAAGGTAAAGGCCGCTAGCAGTGGCTAACAATGACTAAATAGCTAGTAGCTAATTATCTGGTTAGTATCTCATGGCTAGCTTCTGATGGAGGTTCTAGCTATAAGGTTTAAAAATAGCAGATCCGTATCACATTGGGTGAGGCGGATTGCCGGAAGGTATATTTCATTTTAAAATGTAAAAAGTGATTGAAATATATACAAAAAAAGACTGGGGCACTGGGGCAGTGTAATTCTGAAAAAGGAAAGGGCCTTCCCCAAACTGTTTTCACAAAGTTGGAAGCACAGAATTGTCTAGAATGTCATTGTATGCCTTAACATTAAGATGTCCCTTTACTGTAATTAAAGGGCCTAGCCCGAACCATGAAAAACAGCCCCAGGCCATTAAGCTTCCTCCACCAAACTTTACAGTTGGCACTATGTATTAGGGCAGGTAATGTTCTCCTGGCATCCTCCAAACCCAGATTCGTCCGTCGGATGACCAGATGGTGAAGCGTGATTCATCACACCAGAGAATGTGATTACACCACTCCAGCCGACGCTTGACATAGCACATGGTGATCTTAGGCTTGGGTGTGGCTGCTCAGCCATGGAAACACATTTCATGAATCTCTCGATTACAAAAAGGCACTCGCACATCTGAGCAATCTTATTTGCAGGTGCATGGCATCAATTGAACAAGATGAAGGAAAAGGAAACCGCACACTGCTCTTGATAGTATCACCGATATTTAATAAGCTTTACGTATCGGCCACACGGCCTTCGTCAGAGCTTTTGGGATTTTTTGAAAGTTGCACCCTTATGTAGACCTGGCTCCACCCACATCCGTTCTACACATCGAAGGGGGTTGGAAGCAAAGGAAAATAAATAAGTGCTACCAAATATAACAATGTGCATTTCATAAATCTTACAAAAGTGTATAAATAAGGCGTATTGAACACTTCTGTATAATCTCAATGAGGACATAGCAAGTTCATTAGTCATTGGGTACATCATATGAAAAACGTCAGAATAATCTACAAGAGACACACATTTCATGTTCCAATTCACAGCATAACATACAAAGGCATTTCATCATTAAGTCCTTTTGGAAACAATGTCTGGAGGGTGAAAATCCAAAAACATTCTCTTTTACTCAGAGTATTATTAATATCACCTCCCCTGTCTGATATCTTAACTTTCTCTATGCCACAAAATCTAAAGGTGGAAATGTCATGCTTCATGTCATTGAAATGTATAGCGACTGGATACTCCCTGTCGTTTCTCCTGATCGAACTTTTATGTTCACTAATTCTCTGTTTAAGAGAGCGGGTGGTTTTACCGACATAACAGAGCCCACATGGACATTTAATAATGTAAATAACATGGGTGGTGGAACACGTAATAATGTCATTTATTTGGAACCGTTTTCCTGTGTGTGGGTGACAGAAATATTGACACTTCATCATGTTGTTGCACTGTGCGCATCCTCTGCATTTATAGCTACCATTTGGTAGAGGGCGTAAAAGTGCTTGGCTAATTTTCTTAAGTGGCTGGCAGTTGGCATGAACCAATTTATCGCGTAAATTGCGACCTCTCCTATACACAATACGTGAATCTCTCGATTAACAGTTATTGTGCTGATATTGCTTCCAGAAGTAGTTTGGAACTCGGTAGTGAGTGTTGCAACCGAGGAGAGAGAAAAAACACTGCACTCGGCGGCCCAGTTCTGTGAGCTTGTGTGAGCTACCACTTCGCAGCTGAGCTGTTGTTGCTTCTAGACATTTCCACTTCACAATAATAGCACTTACAGTTGACTGGGGCAGCTCTAGCAGGGCATAAATTTGACAAACTGACTTGTTGGAAAGGTGGCAGGCCTCCTATGACGGTGCCACATTGAAAGTCACTGAGCTCTTCAGTAAGGCCATTCTACTGCCAATGTTTGTCTATGGAGATTGCCTGGGTGTGTGCTCGATTTTATACACCTGTCAGCAACAGGTGTAGCTGAAATAGCATAATCTACAAATTTGAAGGGATGGCCGCATACTTTTGTATATGTAGTGTATGTAGTTCATATACATGCATGACAGACTGAAAAAATATATAATTTCAGCAAAGTAATGTTCAATCAGAAGTAAAATAAATGGGAACACAAAAATAAGTAACTAGTGTAAGCCTTTGAGAATGTTGTCAAACAGAAACGGAAAAAGGGACACCGCTGAGGGTTGTATGAAAAGGGCATGTGTTCTCCAAAGCTGCATGTTACATACAGTAGTGATGTTCCTGGCTGAGGCTCTACAGGCGCAGTGGGACTGTTATTCTCAGTGGCGTTCCAGTAGCTGAGGATGATTAGGAAGAATGAAGCTGACAGGTTAGCTATCTTCCAGGGCCAGCCTGGATATGTTGGGATACTCTAGGAAGAGCAGTAGTGAGTGGAGGTATAATCAGTTGTTATTGTGTCTGGCCAAATCACATTTAGGCTGGTTTATTAGACACCTATGACAACAACAAAAAAAAAAATTGGATTGGATTTATAAGAGCATGGATCCTCTGTAATTGGTTGACCTCCTATTAAATGTATCTATATGGATCTGATGGGGATTTGGGAATAGTTTGTCAATTATAGAAAAAAGTTTAATTAATGTATCTCGTATAATTTCCATGGCTTAATCATAATCACAACTGAGTTAGAATGGGACGAGGGATGGACTCAATTTCCAAACGTCTTAATAGCCTATCTATTTCATTTTGTGTCAATGGGAAAAAAAATCGGTTATCACACTTTTCTCTCAGTTCATTTGGAAAACATGAAAGCCTTTGCAGATAATCCCATAATTAAACAGTTATTTTAGGGGTTTCAATTAAAATGTTGAGCTCTGCAGTGTCCTTGTGGTGAAAGAGATGGAATTGCTTTGTCTCAGCAACTCTCTATGACTCACAAATGACACCATATTCCCTTTATAGTGCACTCCTTTTACAAGCGCCGTATAAAAGTAGTGCACTATAAAGGGAAAAGGCAGCGATTTGGAATGCGGACAGTTTAAGGACATCAAATTGCGGTAAAACCTCTAGATCTGCCTAAGAGGATAGGCTCAGAATGAATGATGTGGCTTTGATCAGAAGGCAGTGATTTCTGGTGTCCCATCTAAATGAGTTTCAAATTCTTCTCTCTCTCTCTCTCTCTCTCTCTCTCTCTCTCTCTCTCTCTCTCTCTCTCTCTCTCTCTCTCTCTCTCTCTCTCTCTCTCCTCTCCTCTCTCTCTCTCCTCCTCTCCTCTCTCTCTCTCTCTCTCTCTCTCTCTCCTCTCTCTCTCTCTCTCTCTCTCTCTCTCTCTCTCTCTCTCTCTCCTCTCTCTTCTCTCTCGTCATCTCTCTCTCCTCTCTCTCTCTCTCTCTCTCTCTCTCTCTCTCTCTCTCTCTCTCTCTGTGTAGATGTTGAATTATTTAAGCAGAGTTTGAGATTGGAGTTTTTTATTTTCCGCCTTTCTCTGTCGTTCTTTTCCGAGTAAACCTCTGTGAAATGATACACAACAAAACTAGAATAACTTAAAATACATATAAGGTATGGTATGTGCTTCAGCCGTACATATGGACTGGGTTTTCAATGCACTCATGAATACATTGAGCAGTCACAGTAGTGAGCACCCATTCTTCCTTTTGTCAATGCTTATTTCAAGAATTTATAACATATATTTTGTTAACTGTCAAGTAAAAAGTAAGCAGTATAAAAACTTTAGCTGTGGACTCTGAAATATATGCAGTCGAGTGTGATCCTGATCCCACCTCATTGAATTTAAAATATTCAGTTAGAGTTAGAGGGACGATGGCCTTTAAAGTGATGATGCAGCTAAACTAATGGATCTTGACTGGTGGCATAATTCCACTCATGATGGCTAAAGGGTATCTATAATAGACTTAGATATCAAAGTCAAGAATGCACGGAGCACACACATATTCTTGTGTATAATGCAATAATCGAACTCTCTGACTTTTCATATTTGCATGCTTCTGAATTGCTTTCAACACCTAATGCTCATACGCATTGCATAACATTGGGTGCAATGTAGCCTATCAAAAGAGTGGAGAGGGCATTGCCTATTGGGGGCGTGACTTTCAATTTGTACCAGCACTGAATTTTAAATTATATCTGCGTAAGTACTTTGATACTTAAGAGCCTGGAAAAGTTCCATTGATGAGATGGTCACCATTTGGTTACAATGTTGTTGTCAATGGCGTGCGTACTTGGAGCGGAGTCAGGTGCAGGAGAGCAGAGAGTTGTGAACAGGCACACACTTTATTTAGGCAGGAGAAACCTCCAGCCAATGCAAAAGTGCAAACGCGCAAACAGTCACAATAATATGGTATAAACACAATAACATACCTCGTGAAATAAAACACGGAAATAAACGCATATGAGTAAAGCACGTCAACATAGACACTTAACCCCAATACAATCTCACACAAAGACATGAGGGGGAACAGAGGAATAAATACATGTAGTGTGATTGGGGAATGAAAACCAGGTGTGCAGGGAACAAGACAAAACAAATGGATAAATGAAAAATGGAGCGGCGATGGCTAGAAAGCCGGTGACTTCGACCGCTGAACGTCGCCCGAACAAGGAGGGGCCGACTTCAGCGGAAGTCGTGACAGTTGTAACCAGTTAATGTGAAAGTCTTATGTAAGAAAATAGTTTCTCCAGTCATTATTTCATGTTATGGAACAAACGTAATATCTTGATAAACAGGAAATTGATTTCATTGCTTGTAACCCCTGTGAGTAAGAAAGATTATGTTGAAATGACGTGTAAAATACGCATTTCCAGACGTTGAAGTTAGGTTCAATTTTGGTTCTGAATGAAAGATGAAAATATATATTTTCCGTACCTTTAAAATACATATTTTCCAGGATGTTTAAAAGGCATCTTTTCCGGACGTTGAAATCAGGTTCATTTTTGGTTCTGAATGAAAGTTGAAAATATGTATTGTCCCAATGTTGAAATCAGGCAGGTTTTTGGTTCTGAATGAAAGTAATTTATAGACGTCAATGTTTGGGCCAAATCAAGGCTGGTCCAGGCCGGACAAAATCAGAAACCAAACATAGACGTCTATGATTGGTTTAGATTTTGTCAAGGATCAACAAAAAAACAACGTCCGTGTATGTGGAAGATGTCCAAAAGACGGCTCGTGCTTGCTGGGGTGTAGCCTACCATGTCGGCCACAATGGATTATTCTTTTTAAATGGTGATAGTCCCACCATTTGTAAAACAGGCCATTGCATTGGCTTTATTAGTCTTGATTCCTGTGATGAATCAATTTGGCTATTTACAGTACATTCAGGAAGTACTCCTTGCTGTCCCCAGTCCACCTGGCCGTGCTGCTGCTCCAGTTTCAACTGTTCTGCCTGCGGCTATGGAACCCTGACCTGTTCACCGGACATGCTACCTGTCCCAGACCTGCTGTTTTCAACTCTCTAGAGACAGCAGGAGTGGTAGAGATACTCTCAATGATCGGCTATGAAACGCCAACTGACATTTACTCCTGAGGTGCTGACCTTTGCACCCTCGACAACCACTATGATTATTATTATGTGACCATGCTGGTCATTTATGAACATTTGAACATCTTGGCCATGTTCTGTTATAATCCCCACCCGGCACAGCCAGAAGAGGACTGGCCACCCCTCATAGCCTGGTTCCTCTCTAGGTTTCTTCCTAGGTTATGGCCTTTCTAGGGAGTTTTTCCTAGCCACGTGCTTCTACACCTGCATTGCTTGCCATTTTGGGGTTTTAGGCTGGGTTTCTGTACAGCACTTTGAGATATCAGCTGATGTAAGAAGGGCTATATAAATGAATTTGATTTGATTTGGTTTGATTTATTCAGACCCCTTGACTTTTTCCACATTTTGTTACATTATAGCCTTATTCTAAAATTGATTAAATATTTTAAAAATGTCATCAATCTACACACAATACCCCGTAATGACAAAGCGAAAACATGTTTTTAGAAATGTTTGCAGATGTTTTATATAAGTATTCAGACCCTTTGCTGTGAGACTCGAAATTGAGCTCCGGTTCATCCTGTCTGCATTGATCATCCTTGAGATGTTTCTACAACTTGATTGGAGTCCACCTGTGGTAAATTCAATTGATTGGACATGTTTTGGAAAGGCACACACCCGTCTATATAAGGTCCCACAGTTGACAGTGGATATCAGAGCAGAAAACAAGCCATGAGGTCGAAGGAATTGTCCATAGAGCTCAGAGACAGGATTGTGTCAAGGCACAGATCTGGGGAAGGGTAACAAAAAATGTCTGCAGCATTGAAGGTCCCCAAGAACACAGTGGCCTCCACCATTCTTAAATGGAAGAAGTTGGGGCTCACCAAGACTCTGACTAGAGCTGGCCGCCCGGCCAAACTGACCAATCGGGGGAGAAGGGCCTTGGTCAGAGAGATGACCAAGAACCCGGTGGTCACTCTGACAGAGCTCCAGAGTTCCTCTGGAGATGGGAGAACCTTCCAGAAGGACAACCATCTCTGCAGCACTCCACCAATATGGCCTTTATGGTAGAGTGGCCAGACAGAAGGCACATGACGGCCTGCTTGGAGTTTGCCAAAAGGCACCTAAAGGACTCTGAGACCATGAGAAACAAGATTCTCTGGTCTGATGAAACCAAGACTGAACTCTTTGGCCTGAATGCCAAGCATCACGTCTGGAGGAAACAGAGAGATCCTTGATGACAACCTGCTCCAGAGTGCTCAGGACTTCAGACTGGGGCGAAAGTTCACCTTCCAACAGGACAACGACCCTAAGCACACAGCCAAGACAACGCAGGAGTGGCTTCGGGACAAGCCCGGATTTGAATCTGATCTATCTCTGGAGAGACCTGAAAAATATTTGTGCAGCAACGTACCCCGTCCAACCTGACAGTGCTTGAAAGGAGAAGAATGGGAGAAATTCCGCAAATACAGGTGTGCAAAGCTTGTAGCGTCATACCCAAGAAGACTCGAGGCTGTAATCGCTGCCAATGGTGCTTCAACAAAGTACTGAGTAAGGGGTCTGAATACTTATGTAAATGTGATATTTTCAGTATTCCATTTCAAAATTTTTGCAAAAATGTCTAAAAACCTGTTTTTGCTTTGTCATTATGGGTTGTTGTGTGTAGATCGATGAGAAAAATGAAACAATTTAATCAATTTTAGAATTAGGCTGGAATGTGACAAAAATATGGAAAAAGACAAGGGATCTAAATACCTTCTGACTGCATGGAAGCTCTGAATATCAGCTACCCAACTTTATCAGGAGTTATCGTAAGCTTATTTGCAATGTGTTTACACAGCGGGAAATGCAGAACTATTTTCTTTTTCACTATGATCAGCTTGTCAAAAATGTTCGGATACAAACTCGAAACCAGTGATCCTGACAATGGGGTGAAACTCCTGGACAACAGTTGTGATTGTCCATTTCATATTGTCCATTTTACTTGGACCTGTCCTGTTTTTTTACCCCTTTTTCTACCCAATTTTGTGGTATCCAATTGGTAGTTACAGTCCTGTCCCATCACTGCAACTCCCGTACGGACTCGGGAAAGGTTGAGAGCCGTGCGTCCTCCGAAATACAACCCAGCCAAGCTGCACTGCTTCTTGACACAACGCCCGCTTAACCCGAAAGCCAGCCGCACCAATGTGTTGGAGGAAACACCATTCACCTGGCGACCGTGTCAGCGTGCATTGCGCCCGGCCCGCCACAGGAGTCGCTAGTGCGCAATGGGACAGGAACATCACTGACGGAAAAACCCTCCCCTGACCCGGATGACGCTGGGCCAATTGTGCGCAGCCCCATGGGTGTCCCGGTCGAGGCCGGCTACGACCTGTGGCGGGCCTTAGACCACTGCATCACTCGGGAGGTCCGACCTGTCCTGTTTCTTTTGTTGTTTGTTTATTAACGTGACAGTGCAGTTTTTATTTGATTGGGCGCCATTTAGGTTAGAGAAACCTTGCATGATGTAAAAAGTGTCCATCTCATTACATTGTCATACATTTTATATCCAGCCTGTAGGCTACAGAAAAGGACACATACTCTTTCTTCTCTCCAACATCACCCTGGAGAGGCACCCTGGAGAGGCGTGCTAGGAAGGGACAAGCAAAATATTTTGCGCCCCTACCTTTGACAGAGTGGCCACTGTTTATCACAGGCCAGCTTTAGCGATCATCTAAAAAGCCCGTATGCCACTGGTTGAGAGAAATGTACATTGTTTTGGGGCATAATTATGTGAGGTTGTATGTGTTGTTGTTGGAGGTGTGTCTTGGTCAGTTTAGCTCAGAAAATTCCGCACTTGTTAATGTTCTGCCATAGTCGGCCGACTAATCCTGCCTACTGAGCGGCCCGGCCGTGTTTGTTAATAATAAAATATAACAGTTGGTATTGAATCATATATTTGATTTCCACAAATATATATTTGCTGTACAAATGAAGTATGGACCAAGAAAATGGGGTATAGATCTGTAATAGTTAGACTATAATGTGTACATCTGATCCTGTTTAGTAAGTCCCTTCTCTGGATTCCAAGTTTCCACAGGACATTGAGATATTGACTTCCCACTGGGCACAGATGTCAATTCAACATATCTTCCACCACGTTGGTTCAACCTAATTTCATTGAAATGACGTGGAAACAATGTTGATTCAACCACAGTGTTTGCCCAGTGCTCTTCATCCCTCAAGTACTTCACTGTGCCTCTCTCCTCCCATCACTGCCTCAGCAGCACCCCATCCTGTTGAGAATATAGCTTGGGAAGATTGAGAGAAGGAAAGATTAGGGGTGATACGGGAGAGAGGGAGAGGAGGTCTAATCTCAGAGTAGCACTATCTAGTATGCAGCGTTCCTCCAGCTCCCTCCCTGCACAAACTGACAGACACTTCAGAGCCATTGAACTGTGTGCGTGCGTACATGCATGCCCGTGTAAGTGTTGAGCCCAATGTTAGGCTCTCTACATCAGATTGAAAGACATCTCTGGCTCTGCTCAGCTCAGTGTCTGAGGCTAGGTAGAGAGGCTACGTCGACACCTCCTTCCTCCGACCGACACGCTGCCATCTCGCCTATTACTACTCATTGAGCCCACGTTGCTGCTTCGTCACCCTCCCACCGCACACACACAGTCCTGCTCTCTTAAACTCTCCTTCTATCATCTGCCAATCCCATCCTGGGTAACACTTTATTTTAAGGATCTGTAATAAACCATTTATAAGGCATTTATACATTGGGTGTTCACCATTTATTAATCCAAAGTTCTACATTAATGAACCATTTACTGATCATTAGTAGTCTTTTTGCAGACCCAAATCTAAAGTGAGCGCTATTTATACTTTATAACTACTTTATAAATGTTTGGAGTGAGCAGTGTCATTTCTCACAAAAGATGGAGCATGCCATTGGTAGACATTCCTGCAGAACCTGGTAAAAGAATAAGCACACAACACAGGATTTTCTAAAGACGAAATATGTCACTTTTTGGCTAATGCGACCAAATTCATATACAAATGTTAGTTATCGAGCTGTCATTCTCATTGAAAGCAAGTCTAAGAAGCGGTAGATATGTTCTATGTGCACTATATCTATGCCTCCCGTTCTTTATTTATTTATTTTTTTGTCTTTTACTTTTAGTTTTGTACTAGAGGTCGACCGATTATGATTTTTCAACGCCGATACCGATACCGATTATTGGAGGACCAAAAAAGCCGATACCGATTAATCGGCCAATTATTATTGTTTTTTTTGTAATAATGACAATTACAACAATACTGAATGAACACTTATTTTAACTTAATATAATACATCAATAAAAATCAATTTAGCCTCAAATAAATAATGAACCATGTTCAATTTGGTTTAAATAATGCTCCGCGTGAAACAGAGTGCATCATAGGATATCTCCGGCTCCGAGAGCTCTGTGAGCCTCACGCTCTTTGCCTTTTCATCAGGCCTTTAAACCTTTACTTAACACCCATCCCGGATCCGGGAGCATCCTCATCAGTAAAAGCTGACTAGCATAGCCTAGCATAGCGCCACAAGTAAATAATAGCATATAAATATCATGAAATCCAATACAGCAAATGAAAGATTAACATCTTATGAATCCAGCCATCATTTCCGATTTTTAAAATGTTTTACAGCGAAAACACAATATGTATTTCTATTAGCTAACCACAATAGCCAAAGACTCAACCGCATATTTTCACCATGTTTTTTTACCGCATAGGTAACTATCACAAAACCGACCAAATAGAGATATAATTAGTCACTAACCAAGAAACAACTTCATCAGATGACAGTCTTATAACATGTTATACAATAAATTTATGTTTTGTTCGAAAATGTGCATATTTGAGGTATAAATCGTAGTTTTACATTGCAGCTACCACCAAAAATATCCCCAAAGCAGCCAGAATAATTACAGAGAGCAACGTGAAATACCTAAATACCCATCATAAAACATTTATGAAAAATACATGGTGTACAGCAAATGAAAGATAAATATCTTGTGAATCCAGCCAATATTTCCGATTTTTTAAGTGTTTTACAGCGAAAACACAATATAGCATTATATTAGCTTACCACAATAGCCAAACACACAACCGCATTTATTCACTGCATAGATAGCATTCGCAAAACCAGCAAAAGATATCAAATTAATCACTAACCTTGACCAACTTCATTAGATGGCAGTCTTATAACATCAGGTTATACAATACACTTATGTTTTGTTCGAAAATGTGCATATTTAGAGCTGCAAACCGTGGTTATACATTGTGAATATGTAGCATCGATTCACCAGAATGTCCGGAGCTATTTTGGACACTCACCTAATCTGACCAAAGAACTTATCATAAACTTTACATAAAAATACTTGTTGTATGGCAAATGAAAGATACACTGGTTCTTTAATGCAACAGCCGTGTTAGATTTTTAAATATAACTTTACCATAACAAACAGCTTGCGTTATTGCGAGACAGCGCCCGCCAAAACGGCAGAGAATAGAAATAACATTTTCCACAGAAATACGAAATAACATCATAAATTGTTCTTACTTTTGCTGAGCTTCCATCAGAATCTTGTACAAGGAGTCCTAGGTCCAGAATAAATCGTTGTTTGGTTTTAGAATGTCCTTTTCTCCTGTCGAATTAGGAACCTTAGCTAGCCATGTGGCGCGAACATGCCCATCTTCTCTTGACGCAAAGAACGGAAAATTCCAAAAGTCCCAATAAATGTTGAATAAACTGATACAACTCGGTTGAAAAAAACTACTTTATGATGTTATTATCAGATGTATCAAATAAAATCAGAGCCGGAGATACACGTTTTACGTGCTCCTAACATCTGTGTTTTTTAATTTGATTTTTTGCGTTGTTTGTAACTTATTTTAAAACTTATTTTGTACATAATGTTGCTGCTACCGTCTCTTATGACCGAAAATAACTTCTGGAAATCAGAACAGCGATTACTCACCATGAACCAGCAGAAGCTTTTTCTCTCCCTTTAACGAGTCTGACGAACCCGACGTGAACGACATACTGCTTTCCCGGGAACAGGCCAAAATCCCTGTCATTTGCGTGAAGAGGAGACGGAGAAAGAGGGCAGACGTCGAGCTGCCTTCTGAGAATCCGTAGGCGATCGAATAAACCCCCACTGCCTTCCATTCTACTAGCTAATGATCAAATAAAATCGACAACGTACGAGGAAGATTAAACTACCAACGGGACATTAAAAACGGTATTATCTTATACTTCATGGAGTCGTGGCTGAACGACAACATTATCAACACACAGCTGGCTGGTTATGCACTGTATCAGCAGGATAGAACAGCGGCGTCTGGGAAGAGAAGGGGTGGCGGACAATGTATATTTGTAAACAACAGCTGGTGCACGATATCTAAGGAAGTCTCAAAGTTTTGTTCGCCTGAGGTAGAGTATCGCATGATGAGCTGTAGACCACACTATCTACCTAGAGAGTTTTCATGTGTATTTTTCATAACTGTCCACATACCACCACAGACCGATGCTGGCACTAAGACCACACTCAATGAGCTGTATTCTGCCATAAGCAAACAAGGAAATGTTCATCCAGAGGTGGCATCCTAGTGGCCGGGGAATTTATGTAGTCTGTATGTAGCCTCGCTACTTTTAAAGCCTCGCTACTGTATATAGCCTGTCTTTTTATAGCCTGTCTTTTTTAAATTTTAAATAAATTTGATTTGATTTTTACTGTTGTTTTATTTCTTTACTTACCTATTGTTCACCTAATACCTTTTTTGCACTATTGGTTAGAGCCTGTAAGTAAGCATTTCACTGTAAGGTGAAACACCTGTTGTATTCGGCGCACGTGACAAATACACTTGGATTTGATTTAATGCAGGGAAACTTAAATCCGTTTTACCAAATTTCAATCAGCATGCTAACTGTGCAACCAGAGAGAAAAAAACTCTAGACCACCTTTACTCCACATACAGAGACGCGTACAAAGCTCTCCCTCGCCCTCCATTTGTCAAATCTGACCATAATTCTACATCAAAAATGAAAGCAGGAAGCACCAGTGAAACAGTCTGATGAAGCAGATGCTAAACTACAGAACTGTTTTGCTAGCACAGAATGGAATATGTTCCGGGATTCTTCCGATGGCATTGATGAGTACACAATATCAGTCATTGGCTTCATCAATAGCTGCATCGATGACGTTGTCCCCACAGTGACCTTATGTACATATCCCAACCAGAAGCCATGGATTACAGGCAACATCCATACTGAGCTAAAGGCTAGAGCTGCCGCTTTCAAGGAGCGGGACTCTAAACCGGAAGACTATAAGAAATCCCACTATGTGAACCATCAAACAGGCAAAGCCTCAATACAGGACTAAAGATAGTATCGTACTACACCAGCTCCGATGCTCTTCGGATGTGGCAGGGTTTGCAAACCATTACAGACTACAATGGGAAGCACAGCTGAGAGCTGCCCAGTGACACAAGCCTACCAGACGAGCTAAACTACTTCTATGCTCACTTTGAGGCAAATAACACTGAAACATGCATGAGAGCACCAGCTGTTCCAGACGACCCTGTGATCATGCTCTCCACAGCCAATATGAGTAAGACCTTTAAACAGGTCAACATTCACAAGGCCGCAGGGCCAGACGGATTACCAGGACGTGTACTGCAAGGATTCGCTGACCAACTGGCAAGTGTCTTCACTGACATTTTCAACCTCTACCTGTCAGAGTCTGTAATACCAAGAAGACTAAGGTAACCTACTTAAATGACTACCAACCCATAGCACTCACGTCTGTTGACATGAAGTGCTTTGAAAGGTTGGTCATGGCTCACATCAACACCATTATCCCAGAAACGCTAGACCCACTACAATTTGCATACCGCCCCAACAGATCCACAGATGATGCAATCTCTATTGCACTCCACACTGCCCTTTCACACCTGGACAAAAGGAACACCTGTTTGAGAATGCTATTCATTGACGACAACTCAGCGTTCAACACCATAGTGCCCTCAAGGCTCATCAATAAGCTAAGAACCCTGGGACTAAACACCTCCCTCTGCAACTGGATCCTGGACTTCCTGACGGACCTCCCCCAGGTGTTAAGGGTAGGTAACTACACCACACTGATCCTCAACACAGGGGCCCCTCAGGGGTGTGTGCTCAGTCCCCTCTTGTACTCCCCGTTCAATCATGACTGCACGGCCATTCACGACTCCAACACCATCATTAAGTTTGCCGATGACACAACAGTGGTAGGCCTGATCACCGACAACGATGAGACAGCCTACTGGGAGGAGGTCAGAGACCTGGCCGTGTGGTGCCAGAACAACAACCTATCCCTCAACGTGATCAAAACAAAGGAGATGATTGTGGACTACAGGAAAAGGAGGACCAAGCACACCCCATTCTCATCAACGGGGCTGTAGTGAAGCAGGTTGAGAGCTTCAAGTTCCTTGGTGTCCACATCGCCAACAAACTAACATGGTCCAAGCACACCAAGACAGTCATGAAGAGGGCACGACAAAACCTATTCCCCCCCAGGAGACTGAAAAGATTTGGCATGGGTCCTCAGATCCTCAAAAGGTTCTACATCTGCACCATCGAGAGCATTCTGACTGGTTGCATCACTGTCTGGTATGGCAACTGCTCGGTCTCCGGCTGCAAGGCACTACAGAGGGTAGTGCGTATGGCCAGGTACATCACTTTGGCCAAGCTTCCTGCCATCCAGGACCTCTATATGAGGCAGTGTCAGAGGAAGGCCCTAAAAATGGTCAAAGACTCCAGCCACCCTAGTCATAGACTGTTCTCTCTGCCATCGCACGGCAAGCGGTACCGGAGCGCAAAGTCTAGGTCCAGGAAGCTTCTAAACAGCTTCTACCCCCAGGCCATAATACTGCTGAACAGCTAATCAAATTGCTACCCAGACTATCTGCATTGCACCCCCCTCTTTTCTGTGGCTGCTACTCTCTGTTATGATCTATACATAGTCACTATAATAACTCCACCTACATTTAAATATTACCTCAATTACCTCGACTAACCGGTCCATTGTTGGTTCGGGGCTTGTAAGTAAGCATTTCACTGTAAGGTATACAGCTGTTGTATTCAACGCATGTGACTAATACAATTTGATCTTCTCTCTTTTCCTTGTGACATTTATTCAAAACCAAGAGCACTGTACTTCACAACCGAAAGTAGACTAGAGGTTTTCTCACACAGCTACATGTTAGCTCTGTTCTCTCGATGAAACGTTGGATTCCACCACAGAATTAGAACTCATTCTAATTCTATGGATTCCACAAACCCTGTGAACCCAACTTAAACATACGCCTTCGACAGGTTCCTTCTGTTCCGGATATTCTTCTGCTGAATATGCATGAGTGAATACTACTGTAGCAGTGCATAGTGAATTAATAGTGACTGAATCAGTGCCGATGAAGCCACCTTTAACTTCCACAAGGATTATCTCCTAAGAAGGTTTGAACCTCATTGTCTTATATACGACTATTTAATTCAGCTAATTCAGCCAATCATTTGAGTCGCATGGCTTTGATTTCTTTTCAATTAGCTTTCATTACCGCACAGTCTGTTTTTGGGGCATGATCTTAACACAACAGAACGTCAATAAGGTCGCCGGCCACCTGGTCCAATGTGTGGTTGTGTCACGCCCTGACCATAGTTTGCTTTGTATGTTTTATGTTTTGGTTGGTCAGGGTGTGATCTGTGTGGGCATTCTATGTTGTATGTCTGGTTTGTCTATTTCTGTGTTTGGCCTGATATGGTTCTCAATCAGAGGCAGGTGTTTTGCGTTGTCTCTGATTGGGAACCATATTTAGGTAGCCTGTTTTGTATTGTGGGTTGTGGGTTATTGTCTATGTCTATACGTTGGTTGCTTGTGTCTGCACTTTCGTTTTATAGCGTCACGTCCGTTTTTGTAAGTTTGTTGATTGTTTTTGTCTTCGTTAAATAAATCTAGTATGTATTCATCAAACCACGCTGTGCTTTGGTCCGATCCTTACTCCTCCTCAGACGAGGAGGATTACGACGTTCGTGACAGGTTGGTTCTAAATTAATCTGTTTCGCTGGATATTATTAGGGATTCACAGCAAAACCGTGAAATCTATTGTTATTTTTAGATTTAAAAAAATCCTTGACATGGTCAAATAACTCAAGCAGATTTTACCATGTTTTTTTCTAATTTGGCAAACTAGAGGCCATGAGTAACTTGATCAAAGATAATGGTACCGATTGGCCTATAGGTGGCGCTGTTATAAGCAGTCTCACTTAAGCCCTCGTATCTGCTATCCCGTTTGACCTAGAGACTTTAAACTTCGTATGTAGGTGTCTTTCCTCATGCTGAACAAATTTGCCGGAAGGACCCACAATTAACTTTTTTGATATTTCTTAGATTATATATAATTTTCCTTTCTGGAGGCAAAGTCATTCATACCCGTCAGGTGATTGGTTGAGGCTTCTTGGCTGAAAGACGTCACTCTGAGCACTTACCAAAACACCAAACATGGCGGAAAGTTTCTCTCGTCATCTGAATCCAGTAGTAACCACCATCAGAATTAGCATTTCGCTAGCTAACTACTGCGTGAGCTAGACTGCTTCTAGACTTGGGAGTTCATGGGGGTTTCAGGAACCATTGAGTTAGAATCTAAATCTAGAGCCACATGTAGACACGTGTACACATTTGCTGATATTCCATACTAGTTAGTGAGTTATTTGCACCATTATATCAGATTGTTGGTCAGCAAACAGGGTTCTTATGGTCATGAAAGTCGAGGGGACGGTTGCTCGAGGAGAAAGGGAGACATTGCAACAGCAGGTAGGCTAGCCTACAGCGCATTAGGAAGGTATTCAGACCTTTTTTACTTCTTCCACATTTTGTTACTTTACAGCCTTATTCTAAAATTGACTCAATTATTTTTTAAATCATCAATCTACACACAATACCCCATAATTACAAAGCAAAAAACGTTTTTTCATGTTTGAAATGTATAAAAAAATATGTCAATATCACATTTACATAAGTATTCAGACCCTTTACTCAATACCTTATTAAAGCACTTTTGGCAGTGATTACAGCCTTGAGTCTTCTTGGGTGTCACGCTACAAGCTTGTCACACCTGTATTTGGGGAGTTTCTCCCATTCTTCTCTGCAGATCCTCTCAAGCTTTGTCAGGTTGGATGGGGAGCATCGCTGCACAGCTATTTTCAGGTTTCTCCAGAGATGTTCGATCGGGTTCAACACTTGGCTCTGGCTGGGCCACTCAAGGACATTCAGAGACTTGTCCCGAAGCCACTCCTGTGTTGACTTGGCTGTGTGCTTAGGGTTGTTGTCCTGTTGATGAAGGTGAACCTTCGCCCCAGTCTGAGGTCCTGAGTGCTCTGGAGCAGATTTTCATCAAGGATCTCTGTACTTTGCTCCGTTCATCTTTCTCTCAATCCTGACTAGTCTCCCAGTCCCTGCCGCTGAAAAACAAACCCATAGCATGATGCTGCCACCACCATTATTCACTGTACTGATGGTGCCAGGTTTCCTCCAGACGTTGTGCTTGGCATTCAGGCCAAAGTTTTCATCAGACCAGAGAATCTTGCTTCTCATGGTCTGAGAGTCCTTTAGGTGCCTTTTGGCAAACTCCAAGCGGCTATCATGTTACCGTCTGGTAACTCTACCTTAAAGGCCTGAATGGTGGAGTGCTGCAGATATGATTGTCCTTCTGGAATGTTCTCCCATCTCCACAGAGGAACTCTGGAGCTCTGTCAGATTGATCATCGGGTTCTTAGTCACCTCCCCGACTAAGGCCCTTCCTCCCCGATTGCTCAGTTTGGCTGGGCAGCCATCTCTAGGAAGAGTCTTGCTGTTCCAAACTTCTTCCATTTAAGAATGATGGAGGCCACTGTTTTCTTGGGTACCTTCAAGGCTGCAGAAATGTTTTGGTACCCTTCAATAGATCTGTGCCTCGACACAATCCTGTCACGGAGTTCTACGGATAATTCCTTCGACCTCATGGCTTAGTTTTTGCTCTGACATGAACTGTCAACTGTGGGACCTTATATAGTCAGGGGTGTGCCTTTCTCAATCATGTCCAATCAATTAAATCTACCACAGATAGACTCCAAACAAGTCTCAGAAATATCTCAAGGATGATCAATGGAAATAGGATATACCTGAGAACTTAAGAAAAACATATTTTTTGAGAATATGGCTGTAATGTACCATAATGTGCAAAAAGGGAAGAGGTCTGAATACTTTCCGAATGCACTGTATAAAATAAATAATGATAACTAGATAGCCAATTCAAAACATATTGTATAGTCTAGTCTGGCTAGCTTTCTCAATAGTTAACTGTGTAGTCATTAGCAGCTAGTATTATTGTCTTTGTCATGTCCTATGTTCTGTATCTGTCCTGTGACTGTCCCTGTTTTACTGCCCTCTCTCACTCACACTCCCTCTCCCTACTTCGCGCACGGAGTGAAGTGAGAGATGAATTCTGAAAGCGCAAGCATATGACGGTTGATCAAGATTTCAAAACGTAATTACAGGTGAAGTATCAGCTTTCTGTGAGTATTAAAATTATTTCTCAACACTAAATATTGAGGACATAGCACCACTTTACAAACTGAGAATGTAATTGAGATGATGCTCTGGCAGAACAGAGCGGAGCGCTCCATTTGCAGTGAATACATCAATTAGCCTATACAGGGGTACCAATTTACAGTGTTTGTTGGACATAAATATCATGAATTAGATGGCTATTCAGGAACAATATCATATTTAGGGTTAACTAATGTGTTTTGAGTTCTCACTTCCTGGTGAATTATGAAGTATATGCACAAAAAATATGCAGGCAAATTAATCTCTTAACAGCAAAAATGTATCTGATCATTCTGGATCGTATATTGACATGTTGCACATCAAAATATCCATAATGTATTCAAATCAAATCAAATGTATTTATATAGCCCTTTTTACATCAGCTGATATCTCAAAGTGCTGTACAGAAACCCAGCCTAAAACCACAAACAGCAAGCAATGCAGGTGTAGAAGCACGGTGGCTAGGAAAAACTCCCTAGAAAGGCCAAAACCTAGGAAGAAACCTAGAGAGGAACCAGGCTATGAGGGGTGGCCTGTCCTCTTCTGGCTGTGCCGGGTGGAGATTATAACAGAACATGGCCAAGATGTTCAAATGTTCAGAAATGACCAGCATGGTCAAATAATAATAAGCACAGTAGTTGTCAAGGGTGCAACAAGTCAGCACCTCAGGAGTAAATGTCAGTTGGCTTTTCATAGCCGATCACTAAGAGTATCTCTACCGCTCCTGCTGTCTCCAGAGAGTTGAAAACAGCAGGTCTGGGACAGGTAGCATGTCCGGTGAACAGGTCAGGGTTCCATAGCCGCAGGCAGAACAGTTGAAACTGGAGCAGCAGCACGGCCAGGTGGACTGGGGACAGCAAGGAGTCATCATGCAAGGTAGTCCTGAGGCATGGTCCTAGGGCTCAGGTCCTCCTTGAGAGAGAAAGAAAGAGAGAAAGAGAGAATTAGAGAGAGCATACTTAAATTCACACAGGACACCAGATAAGACAGGAGAAGTACTCCAGATATAACAGACTGACCCTAGACCCCGACACATAAACTACTGCAGCATAAATACTGGAGGCTGAGACAGGAGCGGTCAGGAGACACTGTGGCCCCATCCGATGATACCCCGGGACAGGGACAAACAGGCAGGATTTTAATCCCACCCACTTTGCCAAAGCACAGCCCCCACACCCCTAGAGGGATATCTTCAACCACCAACTTACCATCCTGAGACAAGGCCGAGTATAGCCCACAAAGATCTCCGCCGCGGCACAACACAAGGGGGGGTGCCAACCCAGACAGGAAGATCACGTCAGTGACTCAACCCACTCAAGTGACGCAACCCTCCTAGGGACGGCATGGAAGAGCACCAGTAAGCCAGTGACTCTGTAATAGGGTTAGAGGCAGAGAATCCCAGTGGAGAGAGGGGAACCGGCCAGGCAGAGACAGCAAGGGCGGTTCGTTTCTCCTTACGTTCACCTTCACACTCCCCTAACGAAAGGGATGAGTCTACTGAAGGTCTGAGACCTTCTACTGAAGGTCTGAGGGATGAGTCTACCTTCACATCTCTTCTACTGAAGAGATGAGTCTACTGAAGGTTGAGACCGAGTCTGCATCTCTCACATGGATAGGCAGACTTTTCGATAAAAATGGAGCTCTATAGGAGAAAGCCCTGCCTCCAGCTGTTTGCTTAGAAATTCTAGGAACAATTAGGAGGCCTGCATCTTGTGACCATAGCGTGCGTGTAGGTATGTACGGCAGGACCAAATCGTAGGTTAGCAGTAAAACCTTGAAATCAGCCTATGCCTTAACAGGAAGCCAGTGTAGGGAGGCTAGCACTGGAGTAATATGATAGCATTTGGGGGTTCTATTCAGGATTCTAGCAGCCGTATTTAGCACTAACTGAAGTTTATTTAGTTCTTTATCCGGGTAGCCGGAAAGTAGAGCATTGCAGTAGTCTAACCTACAAGTAACAAAAGCATGGATAAATTTTTCTGCATAATATTTGGACAGAAAGTTTCTGATTTTTGCAATGTTACGTAGATGGAAAAATGCTGTCATTGAAACAGTCTTGATATGTTCGTCAAAAGAGAGATCAGGGTCCAGAGTAACACCGAGGTCTTTCACAGTTTTATTTGAGACGACTGTAAAACCATCAAGAATAATTGTCAGATTCAATAGAAGATCTCTTTGTTTCTTGGGACCTAGAACAAGCATCTCTGTTTTGTCCGAGTTTAAAAGTAGAACGTTTGCAGCCATCCACTTCCTTATGTCTGAAACACAGGCTTCTAGCGAGGGCAATTTTGGGGCTTCACCATGTTTCATTGAAATGTACAGCTGTGTGTCATCCGCATCACAGTGAAAGTTAACATTATGTTTCCGAATGTTTCCGAATGACATCCCCAAGGGTAAAATAAATAGTGAAAACAAGGGCCAAGCACAGGAAGCAGCTCTTTCAGTAGTTTAGTTGGAATAGGGTCCAGTATGCAGCTTGAAGGTTTAGAGGCCATGATTATTTTCATCATCGTGTCAAGAGATATAGTACTAAAACACTTGAGTGTGTCTTTTGATCCTAGGTCCTGGCAGAGTTGTGCAGACTCAGGACAACTGATCTTTGGAGGAATACGCAGATTTAAAGAAGAGTCCGTAATTTGCTTTCTAATGATCATGATCTTTTGCTCAAATAAGTATTCCCTGAACATGTTAGATGTAATAGCTAACTTCTTTCATGTCTTACTTGGCAGACCAGAAAAGTCAGTCTAGTGTCCTAACGGAAAGTAACTGTGCGTAAAACATATACAGTGGGGAGAACAAGTATTTGATACATCAGAAAAGCAGAACTTAATATTTGGTACAGAAACCTTTGTTTGCAATTACAGAGATCATATGTTTCCTGTAGTTCTTGACCAGGTTTGCACACACTGCAGCGGGGATTTTGGCCCACTCCTCCATACAGACCTTCTCCAGATCCTTCAGGTTTCGGGGCTGTCGCTGGGCAGATTAGATTAGATTCCATCTCTCACAGTTGAAGTGTGATAAAAATTACAGACCTCTACATGCTTTGTAAGTAGGATAACCTGCAAAATCGGCAGTGTATCCAATACTTGTTTTCCCCACTGTACATTACAGTACCAGTCAAAAGATTGGACAAACCCACTCATTCCAGGGTTTATCTTTATTTTCACTATTTTCCACATTGTAAAACAATAAAGAAAGCATCACAACTATCCAATAACACATTTGGAATCATGTATTAACCAAAAAAGTGTTAAACAAATCAGAATATATTTTATATTTGAGATTCTTCAAAGTAGCCACCATTTGCCTTGATGACAGCTTTGCACACTCTTGGCATTCTCTCAACCAGCTCAATGAGGTAGTCACCTGGAATGCATTTAAATTAACAGGTGTGCCTTGTTAAAAGTTAATTTGGGGAATTTCTTTCCTTCTTAATGCGTTTGAGCCAATCAGTTGTGTTGTGACACGGTAGGGGTGATATACAGAAAACAATTTGGTAAAATACCAAGTCCATATTATGGCAAGAACTGCTCAAATAAGTGAAGAGAAATGACAGTCCATCATTACTTTACGACATGAAGGTCAGTCAATGCGAAAAATGTAATGTACTTTGAAAGTTTCTTCAAGTGCAGTCACAAAAACCATCAAGCGCTATGATGAAACTGGCTCTCATGAGGACCACCACAGGAATGGAAGACTCAGCGTTACCTCTGCTGCAGAGGATAAGTTCATTAGAGTTAACGGCACCTCAGATTGCAGCACAAATAAATGCTTCACAGAGCTCAAGTAACAGACACATCTCAACATCAACTGGTCAGAAAAGACTGCGTGAATCAGGCCTTTATGGTCAGATTGCTGCAAAAAAAACACTACTAAAGAACACCAATAAGAAGAAGAGACTTGGGCCTCCCGGGTGGCGCAGTGGTCTAGGGCACTGCATTGGAGTGCTAGCTGCGCCACCAGAGTCTCTGGGTTCGCGCCCAGGCTCTGTTGCAGGCGGCTGCGACCGGGAGGTCCGTGGGGCGACGCACAATTGGCATAGCGTCGTCCGGGTTAGGGAGGGTTTGGCCGGTAGGGATATCCTTGTCTCATCGCGCTCCAGCGACTCCTGTGGCGGCCCGGGCGCAGTGCGCGCTAACCAAGGGGGCCAGGTGCACGGTGTTACCTCCGACACATTGGTGCGGCTGGCTTCCGGGTTGGAGGCGCGCTGTGTTAAGAAGCAGTGCGGTTGGGTTGTGCTTTGGAGGACGCATGGCTTTCGACCTTCGTCTCTCCCGAGCCCATACGAGAGTTGTAGCGATGAGACAAGATAGTAATTACTAGCGATTGGATACCACGAAAATTGGGGAGAAAAGGGGATAACATTTTTAAAAAAGAAAAAAAAGAAGAAAAAAAAGAAGAAGAGACTTGCTTGGGCCAAGAAACACAAGCAGTGGAAATTAGACAGGTGGAATGTAACGATCGCCGTATTATTCTTCCTCCTCCTCGGACGAGGAGAGGCGAGACGGGTCGGACCAATAAGCAGAGTGATTAGTGTCCATGATTATTTATTATAACGAAACTGAACACGAAACAAAAGAACACCATGAAACAATCGACAAACAGTCCCGTGTGGCACGAATGCAGACACGCGATACAACCACCCACAAAACGCACGTGAAACCCCGGCTGCCTTAGTATGATTCTCAATCAGGGACAAACGATCTACAGCTGCCTCTGACTGAGAATCATACCAGGCCGAACACAAAAACCCCAACATAGAAAAACACACATAGACCAACCCACCCAACGCACGCCCTGACCAACTAAATAAATACAAGAAAAAAGGAAAACAGGTCAGGAACGTGACATGGAAATCTGTCCTGTTGTCTGATGAGTCCGAATTTGAGATTTTTGGTTCTTTGGTGTCTTTGTGAGACGCAGAGTAGGTGAACGGATTTTCTCCGCATGTGTGGTTTCCACTGTGAAGCATGGAGGAGGAGGTGTGATGGTGTGTGGGTGCTTTGCTGGTGACACACTGTGATTTATTTAGAATTCAAGGAACACTTAACCAGCATGGCTACCACAGCATTCTGCAGCGATAAATACGCCATCCCATCTGGTTTGCACTTAGTGTGACGATCATTTGTTTTTCAACAGGACAATGACCTAACACACCTCCAGGCAGTGTGAGGGCTATTTGACCAAGAAAGAGAATGATGGATTGCTGCTTCAGATGACCTGGCCTCCACAATCACCCAACCTCAACCCAATTGAGATGGTTTGGGATGAGTTAGACCGCAGAGTGAAGGAAAAGCAGCCAACAAGTGCTCAGCATATGTGACCCGATTCATGAAACTAGGCGTATGTCGCAAGTCACAACTTCTCAGGAGAGCTGTTTGAACGTAAAAATAATTTTTTTTACGGCAGAAATGTTTTTGGCAGAAATGCCTTCTCGTACATGTGAACTTTCATGTGCCATAATGTCAAACTTGTATGCCATCTGTAAATATGAATAAAATTGTTAAATTATGAGCCTAGTTGGTTTACCCACATAAAAGTGAGCAACCTTCCCGCTAGTCATGACTGGCTGAGATAACGAGTGGGCTGGACATGCCGTGAGATGAGTTTGGATTGGTCTAACATATAGCACGCATCTGTCTATTGGAGCTGGTCAGTATGTTTAGGTAATCGTGTCGAACACGGCTTTGGAAGAAAATGCGCGTAGTAAAACTGCATAAACCTCATGCAAGTTAAAGTGTACTGTTAGCTAGCTAACGTTATGTGTATGCTCGCCACTTTCTGGAGGACCAAGTTTTGAAATCAGTGGAATTCGAGTATGATAGCTAAGGAGATGGAGAAAACACCAGTCTGGATTATATTGTCGTTGTGAGTTGTTATTATGGTCCATTGTTTAGCTAGCTAGCTACAAGTCTTAACAAAAGACTCCACTCTAATTTTGACAAAGTATTACATTTCAAGTTAAAGTGTACTGTTAGCTAGCTACTTAACGTTAGCTGGCTGGCTTGCTAACTAATGTTACATCACACGTTGGGATTCATTGTTTACCTAGCTATCTATCTAGCTACATTTCTTAACAAAAGACTCTCGTCTTAGTGTGCCAGAGCGCAGAATAACTGATGCATTTTTGAACGCTCAACACCTGTTGAATATGTTCGGTGTCAGTAACTGTCAGCAACAAAGCGTAATTCAATTGATTCCAGCATATTCTCTGTATGGTAATAATATTGATAATCATGAATTTAACTTTGTAAACTTTGTAAAGCGCAAATCAGAAGGTTTCTCATAAAAGTTAATGTCAAGCCCTGTAGATGATTCCACCATGGGCAATAACTGTTTACTAGAACTGAACCGTTGGACATGGGTCAATGACCTTTGGTATGTAAACCTAATCTATCTGTCCTTAGAAGCTGTGTGAATATAAAGTCACTACAACCTTGTCACACCCTGATCTGTTTCACCTGTCTTTGTCTCTACCCTCCTCCAGGTGTCACCCATCTTCCCCATTATCCCCTGTGTATTTATACCTGTGTTCTCTGTTTGTCTGTTGCCAGTTCGTTTTGTTTCGTGAAACCTATCAGCGCTTGTTGCCCTGCTCCTGTCTGTTCTTGCACCTGTTTTCCAGTCCTTCCCGGTTTTGACCGTTCTGCCTGCCTTGACCCTGAGCCTGCCTGCCGTTCTATACCTTGCCCCACCTCACAGGATTATTGACCCCTGCCTGCCCTGTCCCTGAGACTGCCTGCCTTTCTGGACCTTTTGCACCCTCTCTGGATTTGCCTGCCCCTGTACTAGAAATAAACTTTTGTTTCTTTGACACTGTCTGCATCTGGGTCATACCTGATATAAAGAGCATTTGTGACCGACCACCTTGACTCAGTTTAATGTAGCAAGATTTTAACTTGTGTTTTTTACATTGGATAAAAACTGAGACACAGAGCTATACCATGGTATATCATACACTGCATTTGAGGAACAATGGTAAAGTAATTCTTCTTTGAAAGTTGATACACTTGTAACCTCACTTTTGAAAAAATGGCCATTGAATGTTTTGGTACCAACTGGAGAGCTCTTCTTTGTCTACACCCATTCAGCATTGTTCACACCCTCTTAAGATTTAGCCCGATCCATGTCTTTAAGAGTTGATCCGAATGTTCTGTACTAACAACAGCAGTCAAGTTTCCAAACTAACTTGTTACTTCCAGACACAAAGAACAGCTCACTGAACATTACTCGCCCTGGCAGAGCAGGTTAAGCCATTTGTATATTATCCAGAGAGCTGGTGACTGTAGATGTGCTGCTGGCAACAATTTAATTATGCTTTTTTGCCGACATTTACTGACACCGGCCATATTCAACTGGTGTTGAGTGTTCGTAATATCATCAGTTATTCTGCACTCAAGGCACACAAATCGGAGTAGATGGCCAGACTGAATTTACAAACTCACCCGAAATGTTACTTGCATAGTGAAGTCTTTTGTTAAGACATTTAGCCAGCTAGCTAGGTAAACACTGAACCATAATCCCAACTCATGACGTTACTACCCTGCATGAACCTGAACCTAACAACCATGTTCAATGTTAGCTAGCTAACATTAGGTGAAAACTAGCCAAGCAATTGGCTCTGAGATACGAATATTAACATCATACACGTAATGTTAGCTAGCGAGCCAGCCAGCTAACATTAGCTAGCTAGCTAACAGTACACTTTAACTTGAAATGAAAATGACTTTGTCAAAATTACTAATGCGTAATATCTGAAAATGCATCTAGCTAGACTATCTTACCCGTATACATCATGGTTGGATGCCTCTCCCTGTCACGGATGCCATGGTTGGCCTTAGTTTGAAGATGTAATCCAGAGACAGGTGTTTTCTCCATATCTTTAGCTACCATACTTGAATTCCACTGATTTCAAAACTCAGTCCTCCAGAAAGTGGAGAGCAACACTTATGCAGTTCTACTAAGAAATATATTTTTTTTTTATAAGCCTTGTTAGACAGGATTACCTATACATACTAACTAGCTCAAATATATTGAAGCCTGCTATATGGCAGACCAATGTCTTTTCTGTGGCTAAACCAACTTGGCGCCTAATTTAACAATTTTATTCGTATTTACAGATGGCATACAAGTTTGTTATTAAGGCATATGAAAGTTCACATGTTCCAGAAAGCATTTCTGCCAAAAAAACACAAAAAATAAGATTACGTTCAAATGGCTCTTGTGTGAAGTAGTGACCAGTTTCCTGAAACGGGTCATATTTACACAATACAAGCAGCACTAGCTTAGCCACACTAGCCTCGCCCTTCTGTGGGTGCTAATAAGCTAGCAAGCAAGCTAGGTAGTGCTATGTATCAACAGGTAGTGCTATGTATCAATCCAGTAAGAATTGAACGTTATTGTCACGATCGTCTTTAGGTGAATGAGTGGACCAAGGCACAGCATGATATGAATACATCTTCTTTTAATATAAGAAAGACGACAACTGAAGAACACTGACAAACTAATACAAAAACAACTAACGATCGTGAAGCTATACAAACTATGTGCACACATGCAACATAGACATAGATAATTACCCACAACCTACCTAATGCCTATGGGTGCCTTAAATATGGCTCCCAATCAGAGACAACGATAGACAGCTGTCTCTGATTGAGAACCATTCCAGGCAACCATAGACTTACCTAAAGACCTACACTGAACACAACCCCAAGAACTCTACAAAAACTCCCTAGACAATACAACCACCCAAGATGAGACAAACACACACAAACATCCCCCATGTCACACCCTGACCTAACTAAAATAATACAGAAAACAAAGATAACTAAGGCCAGGGCGTGACAGTTATGGTTTCGATTGGTCACTCTTATAAACAAACTATGTACCACTCATCTATTAATCATGTATACTGTATTACTGACCTCATGTATGCCCAAAAGGACAACAGAGGTCACATGATTAATACAACTGAACCTTCCATGGCTGCCCCGAAGGCCTTGACGTCTTTACCTTTGGCACATTAAAGATAATAGAATAATAATTTAACTAACTAACCTGTCCTTGAGCTGGCAACCTGGCGCGCACACACAAACACACACGCACGCACACACATCCATACTGAACTTCGTATTGGGCCTCCAGTAAATTTAATGAACCTCCCTCCCATAAAAACGGTAATAGACTTCCTACGATGGGCCACAAAATAACATGGATGGGAGAGGAGGAGGAGGAGGAGATGAGCCAATTAATAAGTCTGCGTCTTCGAGACGAGAGAGACGCCCTCCCTACTTGGCAGGGATGTGCCTCATGGAGAAGGTCAATCTCTCGTTGATCAATGGTCCCCATAGGGGAATGACAATTATGTGTACCAACACACAGTAAGAAGGACCTATAGGTCTCCTCCAACCTCATAGTGTACAGGAGAGAAAAACCACTCAGGGACATTGTTTTCTCCGAAGGAATCTTGTGGAATTTCCATTGCTTTGGTATAAATAGGGACTGTTTATTTTAAAACAATACAGTTTCACCCTGAAATGCAGTACAGTAGATACATGGATCATTTCCTATACTTTATGGCACATAACATTCCATTTTCCATTCCATTATCTAGATTGATCTTAATTTGTAATTTAGAATGTGTATGACATAAAGATTTCTATCATATCTCATGTAAATGTGAGCATTACATTACGTCATCAGCCTGCTCCTCTATGGAAATAACTAGCCAAGATCTCTCTCTCTGTGTAGGAGTTGAGAGAGAGAGAGAGAGAGAGAGAGAGAGAGAGAGAGAGAGAGAGAGAGAGAGAGAGAGAGAGAGAGAGAGAGAGAGAGAGAGAGAGAGAGAGAGAGAGAGAGAGAGAGAGAGAGAGAGAGAGAGAGAGAGAGAGAGAGAGAGAGAGAGAGAGAGAGAGAGAGAGAGAGAGAGAGAGAGAGAGAGAGAGAGAGAGAGAGAGAGAGAGAGAGAGAGAGAGAGAGAGAGAGAGAGAGAGAGAGAGAGAGAGAGAGAGAGAGAGAGAGAGAGAGAGAGAGAGAGAGAGAATCTTCTGTGGTTCTCATTTAGATGGTGGCTATATCAGGCACACAGGATCGACATGGGATTAAATCTGCCCTGTCCATCTGCCCCGTTACACTACACAGGTGGCCAGGAGATGGCAGCTTCCTGTGGGACAGATATAGACCTGGTACCCTCGGGGTAGACTCAGTTTGTGTGTGTGAGAAGTGGGGAGACCCCTGGTGAGAGCTCACCTGTTCAGACAGACTGTTTCTGAGCCAGCCTAGCGTGAGACCAGGTACAATGTGTTTCGAAAATACACAGGTGAAGTGTTTGTTCCCGGCCCAGGTGTAGTGTATGTGTATAACAAAGAGGGTCCTATTCAAAACCAGTAATTGGGTTTGTGGAATAAGTCAATACTTGTGGAATAACTCAGGCTCCCGAGTGGCACAGCGGTCTAAGGCTCTGCATCTCAGTGCCAGAGGCGTCACCACAGACCCTGGTTTGATTCCAGGCTGTCACAACCGGCCATGATTGGGAGTCCCATAGGATGGTGCACAATTGGCCTAGGGTTTGCCTGGGGTAGGCTGTCATTGTAAATACGAATTGTTCTTAACTGACTTGCCTAGTTAAATAAAAAATATTGTGAATGCTCCTTTGGATTCATGCACAGGTGCTCAACAAAATAATGTTTGCAGTGAGTACATAGAAACATAACGTATTTTCCTGTCAAAAGGAGGATGGTGTGTTTTGACTTTGTGACATACCTTTTCGGGATTTGGGGGCCCTAAGAATGACTTTGTTGAACCTCTCAGGAAATATAAACCAAGCTGTTACTGTATGTAGTGTGTTTAGGATGCATGCAGGACTTAATGAATAACCCAGACCACAGTAGTATTACAAAGCCACTCTCAACACTTGAATGCCATTGTTTATAAACCCAGGAGTGAATACTGATCTATCCTGTCTCCACATTATCCTAATTTACACTTGGATCTTTTATAAGAAACTGACTGGCAAAAAAAACACCTCAGCAGTCAACATCTCCAGATGTTGCTTGTCACATCATTCATGTCTCTCAACCACACCGCCAGATTGGTCAGCTCCTATTTAGTCTCTTTTAATATTCCTGATATACTATATATTCATATTCTATTCGCTTTCATTATTTAATGACGGAGGGATCGAGTGAAGTGTGTTCGGTGGCCGTACAGGGGACTTTGTGAATAATTCACCGGGTTGTTTTACATAGCAAAGGCTGTCCGGGCTTAGCGAGGGATGGGTATGGGGGGTGTAGATAGATAGATAGATAGATAGAGAGATAGAGAGATAGAGAGATAGAGAGAGAGAGAGAGAGAGAGAGAGAGAGAGAGAGAGAGAATGTTCAGATTTATGGAACAAACCAATCTCTCCCCTCATCCTCTCCCAACCCACTCTTCTCTCTAAATGAATTTCCTCGGTACTTCCAGCTCCTTGTCAGACTTTGTAACTATCTTTCCTACGCACAGCAATCTATTGCCCCATTGGGTTACACTCTCCTCTCTCCCTGCCATGCCTCACTGCAAGCCTGATATGTTTACTGACACAAATTAGCCCGTTACCCAAGAACCTCATTACTGCAGAGTTCTGTTGTGTCCAAAGCTGTTTCCCCCACACCGTAGTCGGTGTGTCTGGGCAAGCTTTGACAGTGTGGACTTACCCACAGAGTGGATACAAGGAAACGTGATGGGGCATAATTGGGCAAGAATAAAAGAAATAGAAAGATAGAATATAGAAGAAGGTCTCTCTCTCTCTTTCTCTCACACACTCCCAATGCTGCGGTTTGCGGTTGATGGTCTGTCAAATCGCATTTTAATTTGGATACTGGATACTGTTTCTTAAGGTATGAAAAACTAATATTTATTTGTCTCTTACACAGCTGCTGACAGAATGCTACTTGTCTAATTGAGGGGGGAAGTTTTACCTAGAAAGCAATTCATAATAATATTATCTTCTCCCTGTCTTCTGAATTTATATGAACAGTCATTATTTGTGAACACATTCATTATTTGTTCACCTCTGGAATTAAGTATCCCTGCCCAAAGTTTCCCCAGTTACCTTCGACTATCACCATCTATCCCCAAAGCATCCAAGTGTAAATGGTGTCCTATTTCAAAAGGAGACAGAAACTTTTCACAAAGAAGCAGCTGACAAGTAGAGCGGTCCATCTCAAGCTCAGCCATCTGCCTGTTGTTAAGTCCTAACTCTCAGCCAGGACAGGACCCCTATTGGCTCCCTAGTCCAACTCTCTAGCCACTCCCTTAGCACCTGTTTGGCACTGGCACTGGCTCCTCCTTAACATGCACAAAATCTCGGAACCAACCAACACTGCTTGCTTTGCTGACACTACACCACTGCTTTCTTTTTTCTCCCCACTAACCTCCAATCACACTATAGGTCCAATCCTCTCCTCTGCCAGACAGCTGGCTCTCTGGTGTAGTGGCGGACATCTCTGGTGCCACAGTGTTGTAATTAGAGGCAGGGTAGAGCATGCATCAGTTATTTCTGCTTGCTTCTCCATAGACATTAGCACACACACACACACACACACACACACACACACACACACACCAAACCAGGGCAGGAAGACAGGAAGAGCCACCATCATCACAAGTTGCAAGCACTACTAATTAAACACTGTTTCCCTTTCCCTCCTTCCTTTTTCTCCTACTCTCCTCTCCCTCTCCCTTTCCTTCCTTCCCCTCCTCCCCCTGCCCCTCATCCGCCCTTCTCCTCTCCTCTCTTTCCCTCCGCCTTGGCACAATATAATGCCTAATTACTTATAACTAACTTGATTGGGGGGGAGACTAATTGACACACTGTCGTTTAGAGTTTATAACCCGTGAAAGAGCAGAACCACTTTAATTTTCCCTTGTTAACGATCCAAGCAAAAAATACATACAGTGCTCTCTGGTATTTATAGATGATGAAATTAGCATAGTTGATTTTGACCTTGATGGCGGTGCCAATGTCAGAAGGGCGAGGATGTCAGAGGCCCATTATGCCTAATGGGCCTCTGTTAATCAGAACATTTTCATGGCAGAAAGCGGTTAGTCAGGATGCTGATTTGTACCCATTGTTTTTTAGCCAGGAGGAACTGGTTCTAATTCCGCTGCAATCAAATCCCTTAGTTCTTCCTGCTTGGAAGTGGAAACAGGAATCTGGAACTGGATCTGTTGGCCCTGTCCTCCTGTTGGAATCATCAACTGTCCCTGCCACTAAATGGGCTTATAAGTCATGGTAGCTTTTTTGTGACGCTAACAGAATGTTAGCAGTCTGAGGTGATAGAGGCAGCCATTTTGGGGAGTTTAGGGGAGGTGCCGTGTCATGAAGTGTCTAGGGCAAAGAGAGAGGCTGAAGTTCCTTGACATCTAGTTTATCTGACTTAATGCAATCATGAGTATTTGGTGAACTTCTACCTTTGCTGACACACAGTGATTGCCAAGTTTTATTTGATTTGTGAAAAGGGAAGACTGTCAAGGTCAAATCAGATCAGAAGTGATACGTGTTATGCAACGTTTATAACGGCGTTTCTCAAATGTCATTCCTCTCTGAAGCCCCTTCTCTCTTCTGCCTGCTCTCAGGCAGCGGTTGGTTTGTAATAAGAGGAATCAAAAAAATAACAGCCCTTGTGAATTTAATTTAGGTACCACCGAGAGCCCTCTGAACGCCTCTCGGGGGAATCGACAGAGTTTTGCCGGTGTCTGCTGAAGCCTTTGAACTATGAGTCATATATCTGTGTAAATGCATTTTACCAGGCATAGTATTTCGAGTAGAAGAGTTTAATCGTTAGTTGGTTTCACATCTTTTATTTTCACAGCTCTGATGTGTAATAGATCCGCGTCCGTGTTAAGATTATTTTAAAATTCATTCAGATAACTGTACCGTATGATGAATGATGCTGAATTTCAATGTGTTTTCAGTTGCAGGGCAGAAAATCATTGCATTATATTTTAGGACCAAATACAGCATTTGAGTGTAATTATTTAGTCCAAACCACCACAAAATGTCCTAAAATAGCTCTATTTAAATGAAACCCGAAAACAACAGATATCTAATTAAATTCTAATAGGAGTTCTAATATTTAATTCTGTGCCTAAAACCTTGTGTGTTTATTAGACTTTGCTGCGCTGTTGTGAGTAGACCTGATGGAGTGAGACCTGGGATCAGGGTTTGCTTTTCAGCTCTGCTCTACCTCCGTTTTGCTCATGTATCGATCCCATTACTCATCCGATACGTCAGATCACCCAGAGCCCTGATCAAAAGTAGTGCACTATATAGGTAATAGGATGCCATTTGGGACGCACTGGAGGCTTACATAACACCGTTGGGTCTGTCTGTCAACTCAGCCGCATAAGAGCTAAGCCCCAGCCAATGACGCGTCCTATTCACAGAATGCCCAGACAGCACAGTCAAGTGCTCTTACTTCGTTACTCATCTACCTCCGGAGGTTAGAAGTTTAGGATACAGGAGTCTCCTGTACTATGTAGATATTTCATCATATCATGTAATTTCATGTGGCACTACTATGGTTTTAAATGGATATGAGGTGATATTGAGTTGTGCATGCTGTGAGTTAGAATTGTATTGCAATTTCCAAGACTATGCTGCAGTAGGAAAGAGTTGATTGAACTGCAGCACGCTACCAAGCCTTCCTTATGCTAATTAAACACAACATTCTCCATTGAAGTCCCCCCTTCCTCTCCAGTCATGGCAGCCTTCCATTCATCCTTCCTAACTGACCTTTATTTGTCTTGTAGCGAGGAAAGAATACCGTTCGTGAGCAAACAACACTTCCATGGCCGAAGGCCCTGAAGCGAGGCAAGGGTTTGACCTAATTTGTTCTGTTTGGACAGAGGAAGTGATTGCCAGGGCGTCTTTCCAAATGGCCTCCCATTCCCTTTTTAGAGCACTACTTTTGATTAGAGTCCTGTGGGCCATCGTCAATAGTAGTGCACTACAATAAGGTGCCATTTGGGACGGAGCACAATAGATGGAGAGTGGACGAGACTTGCCTTAATTTGATTGATGTGTGGTTCACAGAGCGGTGTACTTTGTTGTAATTACTCTTTGCGCTAGCTGTGATAACGGAAATTAATCAGTCCATTACGTTGCTCCACTTTATCATCAGCTGCAATAATTGACTAAACCAACCTCAATTGTCTTCAAAGTCACTTCGCTATCTTGCTACATTGCGCTTTACTGGCCATCTCAATTGTTTGAAAGTCTAGAAAGGGCTAGCATTCAATGCGGCTGATAGTACAGGCAGGTGAGAAGGTTGGATTTGTTTCTTCTACCCAATAACTTCTCTGCCTATTTGCCTCTTTTTTTGTTTAAGTGTTCTACTTGAATTTTACCCCCTTATTCACCATCTGTTTTCCTTGTTCTTTGTGTAAATCTCAAATTATTTGTTAATCTCCCTTAAAAATCTGAAATATGTCTTTGTATTTTTTTTCATGGTTTTGTTTTATAATCAGTTAAAGGGGAGGTGCCTACAAGCCCCTCTGGATTTCTTACCTTTCATGCACAGGTTATTTTTGTTCATCTTTTAAACCTTTATCATATATATGTTTATTTTTTTCTTCTTGTGTGCAAAAAATAATAATCAAAAAAATAAGACAGAATACAATGACTGGAGAAGTAAGACAATGAGACGTTTGAAACCAATGTATTTCACAAATTCTCAGAGTTGTCTGTTTATAGTGCATATAAAATAGTTCATATAATATATAGACCTTCCTTCTAGCTGTCACGTTCCTGACCTGTTTTCTGTTGTTTTTGTATGTGTATAATGGTCAGGGCGTGAGTTTTGGGTGGGCAGTCTATGTTTTCTGTTTCTATGTTGGTTTTGGGTTGCCTGGTATGGCTCTTAATTAGAGGCAGGTGTTTTGCGTTTTCCTCTAATTGAGAGTCATATTTAGGTAGGGTGTTCTCACTGTTTGTTTGTGGGTGATTGTCTCCTGTTTCGTCCATGTCTGTACCATACGGGACTGTTTGGCTGTTCGTTCGTTTGATGTAGTCTGTTCCTGTCCGTGAGTTCTACGTTTAGTTATGTAAGTTCAGGTTTTCGTCTACGTCGTTTTCTTATTTTGTAATTTTGTAAGTGTTTTGTTTTCGTTTTGCCGTCGTATTCAAATAAAGAGATGGCTTATTTTCCTACTGCTGCGTATTGGTCCACTGATCCTTCTCTCCTCTCCTCGTCCGAGGAAGAGGAGGACAACAGCCCTTACACTAGCATAAAAGCAGAGAAAATGTCATCACCCCGTCCCTGTGCGGTGATCACTGAACCTATCAAAAACCCTGTGTAGTTATATCTGAATATCTTGTCAAAATCCTTATAAGTAAAACTGGACACAAGGTTTGGCGAAAACCCTTAGAGACGAAGAATAACCCACGTCTAGCGACCAGCGATACCTCCTAATTGTGTCGGAGCGACCATTAAATCCTTGATGTCCACTTCTATCATCCTACCTTCCAATCAGGCAGTGCAGGGGTGCATCCCAAATGGTACCCCATTCCATATATAGTGCACAACTTTGGACAAGAGCGCTATGGGCCCTGGTCAAAAGTAGTGCACTATATAGGGAGTAGGTTGCCATCATTTCAGAAACATCCCAGAAGAAGGCGGTGGCCAATTTGAGCTTGTCTCGGCTGCCCAGAAGGATTTGCATCCATCCCTGTGAATAGCAATTAATTCTGGCAGCTAGGAGTGTTACTAAAAATCAATTACCCAACTACGTTCATTTGGGATTTTCTCTGAGAAATTGTCTCTTGCAGGAGAGGGCCAGGGAGTGTGTGATGAGATTTTTCTCTCCGTGAGACAATGACAATGAAATAGCACTTTTACTGAAACAGACTGAATGTTCTAGATCAGTGGTTCCCAACTACGGTCCTCGAGTACCCCCAACATTACACATTTGTATTGTATCCCCAGACGGCTGCTAGATGGTTGCTATGTGGCTGCTAACCATCCATGAACGTAACACAGTAGCCTGTGTGACACAGCACAGGCAATGACAAAGATCATTAGTGCCATTAGTACCAGCATTACAAGTTACTTCAATAATATACAGCTCTGGGAAAAATTAAGAGACCACTCCAAATTAAGAGACCAATCTTAATTTGTTCCAGAGCTGTATTAATGTAGCCTACTGATACACTAATGATAGTGAGTATGATAATGAGATAATGAGTGAGTATGAGTATTTTCTTTGCAAAGGTGGAGAAGGAAGCAGCACTAGAGCTTCAGGTGCTCCTGCAGAACTGGAGATGGTGGTCAGTTCAGAGTCAGATTCAAAGCAGGAACCTTCAGGTATAACTTAAGAGCACAAACCTAAATATGTAGGCTATGATTTTAGATTAGTATGTGCTTTATTTATGAGATTATCAGTAGAACTGTAATCAGGGGGCACACAATCGATGACTGCACAAGCAATACAAGTTTAAGTTGAGGTTATTTACAATGTTAATCTCATTCTGCAGAGCAACCAGATATGCAGAGAGAGAGAGAGAGAGAGGTACATAGAGCCCAGTATAAGGAAGATAGAAAGGGACAGCGAAAGCACTGAAAATCCATTTGATTATTTTGCCCGTTCTCAGTACATGGATTTTGACTTATTTTTTCCAGTACCAACCAAAACAAACCCCACAAAGCGTCATTCCCAATGTATTCCACTCCAAAGATGGCACAAACATAAAATGGCTGACATACAAGGAAGTAACCCACTCCTTGCTCTGCTCAGTATAATATTGCATTCGCAAAACCTTCAGCCGGTGATAGTGCATTTGTCAAAGGAGGCATGCAGGCCTGGAAACATGCCCATCAGAGAGTACAGGAACATGAGAGAAGCAAGACCCATAGAGAAAGTGCAGAAGCCTTTTTCCTCAGAGCCAGCAGAGCTGACATCCGTACCCTTCTGAGTCACAAGCAAACGTCAGTTCAACGAGACCAGGTCAGAAAGAGGAGGCAGGTCATGGAACGTGTGATTGATGTAGTTAAAGTCATTGGTAAATGTGGGCATAGCTACAGAGGACACAGACACGAAGCTGTATATAACTTGAGAAACGTGTTTCTTATGCATATATTGTTGCTAAGCAAATATGATGTCTGCCTACAAGAGCATGTTAGTTGTTGCATTGAGAAGATGGGAAGTAAAGGAAGAGGGTCCTTGGTAACTATGACGTCCAAAACAACAGCAAATAAAGTCATTGAAGTCATCAGAATGTGGATTCAGCAGAGAATTGCTGTTGAAGTGAGAAAGGCAGGGATGTTCTCAATTAGAAATGGACACAACACAGGATTTAACATCCAAAGACCAGTGTGCAGTAGTTCTGCGATATGTCACTGATGTTGTCCACAAGAGACTCATTGTGGTCATTGACTGTGAGTCATCGTCTGGACAGTACTTTGTGGACCTTGTGAAACAGACCCTTGAGAAGATGGATATAGATATCAAACAGTGTGTTGGTAATGCAACAGACTGAGCAGCTAATATGCAGGGGTAATGCAGGGGCTTTTCTGCATTGCTCACAGGAGAGTCTCCTAACCAAGTACACATATGGTGTTACTCACATGTCCTCAACCTTGTGCTAACTGAAAATAATTGATGGAAAGAATTGAAAAGGATGTGACCATAAAACCTTGCCATCTGAAGCAAGGCTTCTGGGTACAAGGTTGCTCTCCTAAAGTATGAAACCATAATTACAGCTGAGGTTTGTAATGCAGTGCTGTGTGCAGATGTCTCCTGCATGAATCCTAAGCATTTTCCTGAGATCAGAGAAGAGGGCCTCCCAAAGACAGCCATGAAGGAGCTCCGCAAATGCTTACTGGAATTTGATGAACATGCCACTGTTGAGACATAGCAGGCGGAACTGATCAGCCTTGCACAACAGTGGAAAAGACTGCCACCAGTGATGAATCAGGGGAAGGCTTTGAGCATCCTAATGAAAGTGTGGAGTTGGTGAGCAGAAGTTGTTCCACATGTAAAAACTGCCTGATATGCTGCTATCTTCTCCTGTCTCAGTACAATCTGCTCACGGATGCGTATCACATCATTGGTTTGGGCTACAAGTTCCTCCTCACCCTATCCATCACTCAGGTGACTTGTGAAAGGACCTTCTCCACCCTGAAATTCCTGAAGAACGAAGAACCTCCCTCACTCAAGAGAACCTTGAAGCGTTTCTTTTTAATGGCAACAGAGAAGGAGATTCTTGACAAAGATGGCATCATTGACAAGATGGCATAGAGCAGTGAGTTACTGCTCCGCCTACTGGTTTACTGGTGGTAATTACTTACTGGTTACTCTGAAGTAGCTATGCTACGACTCTTCCTTAATAACAGGCTGACAAGGGTGAAAGAAAATTTGCTGTGAGTTAAAGCTTTTGTACAGAGGCATGTTTTTTGGACTTTCGTATTATACTTGCAGTTATGTAGCCAATGTCCAATTTCATTGACTCAGCGTATAGATGTGTTTATTTTTGTGTTGTTTGCTTTCTGGACACAAGTGAGTGAACATTGTAATCTACATTTTTTTGTAGAGGAGTGCTTTTTCGACTTGTGTATTATACTTACTTACTGTACGTTGTTGTAGTTTATGTTCAAGTTCAGTGAATGTGTGTGGGTGAAGTTTTCTGATACTTTTGATATGCTTGACGCTTGAATATAAAGATACTAATTTGAACATTTGAGCTAACTCTGTATATCTCATTCTCTTTTTAAAAAGTGTAGGCTAATTGTTTTGTGTGTCTAGCCTTGTAAATTTTTATGTGCTATGGTTGGTGTATTTCGAGTATTTCGAGTCTTTGATGGTGCACCCATAGCCATAGCATACCTTGAAAACTAAGTGTTAGGATAGGCTACTTGTTGGTCAGTCCCAAATGTTTGTATTTTGGAATGTGGATAACTTTCTTCCCAGATGAACATAGTGGCCAAATGTATAACTAGTTTGGTACCCGTTACATCAACAAATAGGGTTAGCCTACAAAATTAGCGGTCTGGTGGTTTGCGTGAACAGGGTGGCCTGGGATGGAGTCAAATTCCCGGCCTGAATTATTGTTTCAGTTTGCCCCTGGTCATGGCTCACATCAACACCATTATCCCAGAAACTCTAGACCCACTACAATTTGCATACCGCCCCAACAGATCCACAGATCTCACCACTGCCCTTTCCCACCTGGACAAAAGGAACACCTATGTGAGAATGCTATTCATTGCTGACAGCTCAGCGTTCAACACCATAGTGCCCTCAAAACTCATCAATAAGCTAAGGACCCTGGGACTAAACACCTCCCTCTGCAACTGGATCCTGGACTTCCTGACGGAACGCCCCAAGGTGGTAAGGGTAGGTAACAACACATTCTCCACACTGATCCTCAACAAAGGGGCCCCTCATGGGTGCTTGCTCAGTCCCCTCCTGTACTCCCTGTTCACTCATGACTGCACGGCCATTCACGGCTCCAACACCATCATTAAGTTTGCCGATGACACAACAGTGGTAGGCCTGATCACCGACAACGACGAGACAGCCTATAGGGAGGAGGTCAGACAACTGGCCGAGTGGTGCCAGGACAACAACCTCTCCCTCAACGTGATCAAAACAAAGGAGATGATTGTGGACTACAGGAAAAGGACGACTGAGCACACCCCCATTCTCATTGACAGGGCTGTAGTGGAACAGGACGAGAGCTTCAAGTTCATTGGCGTCCACATCATCAACAAACTAACATGGTCCAAGCACACCAAGACAGTCGTGAAGAGTGCACGACCAAAACCTATTTCCCCTCAGGAGACTGAAAAGATTTGGCATGGGTCCTCAGATCCTCAAAAGGTTCTACATCTGCACCATCGAGAGCATCCTGACTGGCTGCATCACTGCCTGGGATGGCAACTGCTCGGCCTCCGACCACAAGGCACTACAGAGGGTAGTGCGTACAGCCAAATACTAATACAATTTGATTTGATTTGATGTTGCTCTATTTGTGAGTACACTGGCTGAGCTTGGTCTCATCCATATGCAAAATCTAGTAACACCACAGTCCACTTAAATGGCTTGCTTGTTTGTGATGACAAGCAGGTGTATGAGCGTATGTACCTGCATGTTTAATAATGAGTGTGGGTCATGGATAGGTGTGGGTGGGTTTGTGTATTGAGAGGGAGCCACGGTGAAGGCTCCTACTGTTGTTTGTTGACCGCGAGTGGAGTGACCTCAGTAATCATCGTTGCAGCTCTCCTCCTCTGCTTTCATTAGACACTGACCTAATAGCACAGTGGGTAATTACCTCTTCTTCACAAATATGAGCCACTGCATGCTGCAAAAAAAGGACAGATATGTGAGGGTTGACACAGAGAACACATGGAGACACAGTACAGGGTCGGGTTCAATTCCATTTCAATTCCAGTAAATTCAGAAAGTAAACCAAATTCAATTCCCCAATTCCAAATGTTCTTAATTGCAAAGCATTGACGAGAATTGGAATTGGAATTTCACTGAATTGACTGGAATTGAAACGGAATTGACCCAAACCCTGATACAGTAGTATTCCACGTGGACCTATTTCCCACTACTGAGCTGAACCTGGGCTGGGTTAGCCTGGTTCTGCATCCACTATAGTTACTGGAAAAATACTGGAAAAGACCAATCCAACTCTACATGAAAAGTGTACATGTTCATTATTGGAGTAGTGTAGTACCCCCGAGGCAAGTGTATTCACATCATTCATCTAATTGCTATCTAGGAAAGTCTTTGGGTTATAATTAAGTTGTCCCTAGAATATGGAACTTGGACAAACAATACGCCTTCATTTAAATAGGGTGTGCTAGTCCATCGGGTGTATAATTGTGGTGCTAGATCATGTCTCTTCCACTCCTAATTATCATGACTTTCATCGCCTATAATAATGATTATCCATTGTTCCTGCGAGCTTTACATGGGTAATGAACAGCATATTAGCCTTGCTGAACTTCAGAGGAGTGTCTTGGGACCGAATGAATGGTCAAATCACCCACAGCAACTGGGGAAGGAAGATCCCTAAGACACACTAACACACACGTTCCCTTTACTTCGACTCTGTTACCATGTCCATATTAGCATGCCAATTTACATAAGTATTCAGACCCTTTGCTATGAGACTCAAATTGAGCTCTGGTGCATCCTGTTTCCATTGATCATCCTTGAGATGTTTCTACAACTTTTATTGCAGTCCACCTTTGGTAAATTCAATTGATTGGACATGATTTGGAAAGGCACACACCTATGTATATATATATATATATCTATATCTATATATATATCTATATCTATATATATATATAAGGTCCCACAGTTGACAGTGCATGTCAGAGCAGAGACCAAGCCATGTGGTCAAATGAAATGTCCGTAGAGCTCCAAGACACGATTGCGTCGAGGCACAGATCTGGGGAAGGGTACCAAAAAATGTCTGCAGCATTGAAGATCCCCAACAACACAGTGGCCTCCATCATTCATAAATGGAAGAAGTTTGGAACCACCAAGACTCTTCCTAGAGATGGCCGCCCGGCCAAACTGAGCAATCAGGGGAGAAAGGCCTTGGTCAGGGAGGTGACCAAGAACCCGATGGTCACTCTGACAGAGCTCCAGAGTTCCTCTGTGGAGATGTGAGAACCTTCCAGAAGAACAACCATCTCTGCAGCACTCCACCAATCAGGCCTTATGGTAGAGTGGTCAGACGGAAGCCACATGACAGCCCGCTTGGAGTTTGCCAAGAGGCACCTAAAGGATTCTCAGACCATGAGAAACAAGATTCTCTGGTCTGATGAAACCAAGATTGAACTCTTTGGCCTGAATGCCAAGCGTCTGGAGGAAACCTGGCACCATCCCTACGGTGAAGCACGGTGGTGGCAGCATCACCCCCCCCCCCCCTCCCACCCCCACCCTTGAGTGTTGGGCCGAGTAACCTAACCTTTACACAAATGCAGAGTACTATATACAGCTGAACTTTAAACTCCTCATGACTATCTCTATCTCGGTTACACCCACCACATCTTGTCTATGTGATGCAGTCTTTAACTCATTTGTCAGCTCAAGCCATTTCTGGTGACCATAAACCCATATTAACTGCAGGGAACTAGAGTGGAGACCATAAAAACACAGACACTAACAGGACAGAAATATCATCCTATTTGTTAAGTATTAATTGCTAACTATTAATATCAAACAAATCATGTAAATATGTAATTACCCAAAAATATTTGAGGCTGTAATCGCTGCCAAAGGTGCTTCAACAAAGTACTGAGTAAAGGGTCTCAATACTTATGTAAATGTGAAATTTCAGGGTTTTTAAAAAATACATTTGCAAACATTTATAAAAACCTGTTTTTGCTTTGTCAGTATGGGTTATTGTGTGTGGATTGATGAGGGGGGGAAACAATTTAAGACACTTTAGAATAAGGCTATAGTATAAGGCTATAAGTAACATAATGTGGAAAAAGTCAAAGGGTCTGAATACTTTCCGAAAGCACTGTAAGTAATTCTACTGTAAATGGTATGCTAGGCGATATATACTCTATATTTGAACATATCCCTCCAAATCCCTTTTTCCCCCATCTCCACTGTGGTTTCAGGGTAATAGTACATGGACAGTGGGTTTCTCTATCTGAGTTTCCATTACTGACTCAGACAGAGTGATTTGTTTATGAGACCACTGTACCAAGGCTCCCCCAAAGTCACTGATCATTCACTGATAAAGTGAATGTCACTAATAATTCTCAGACCACCATTTTGTATGCAGGATGGGTTCCTGTCACACCATGTTTGTTTTCTCTGCCTAAATCGACTGTTTAACCTACATGTACTATGTCAATGTCAATGAGGAGGACCATAATCCAAATGTTGACATCTCCTTTGACTTGCCCTCTCCCTGACCGGCTGTGGCCGTGTTGTTTAATTTATTGATCCACCATCTTGTTTTTCCTGTTTTCCCTTCCTGTTTGAGGCTAGATGTATCGATCCTTCCTGGCATCTCCTCTATTAAAGCTCTATTAGACACGCACAGGTCTTCTTGGCAATGGCAGTATGTCTCCTGTAGATGTGCACTGAAACTAAAACTAAAACTTTAATAAACTTTAATTTATATGGTAATTTGGGTATAGTCAACAGTAAAATCATCTGAAACATTTTACTGCAGCATACTGTAAATGATGGTGCTCTGTGGAAAATATTGTGCATGGGGAAAGAATTGCTGTATTTGGAATGGTACTGCAATTCAATTCTGCAGAATACAGTACCGTACCGCATCTTTGGTGCGCCAAAAACCTTTTGACCCCTAGTGGGTGCATGGTATTGTTGTTTTTGGTGCATCAAAATATTTTGAGGTGTGCCTTGCAATAGGCTATATTTGTTGCACCTGTGAGTAAGAACGCTGTACCAATTTAACTTCTATGTGGTTTTAGTGCCCCATCAACATAAAATGTATGGGGGAAAGACTGGAATTGCAGGAAGTCTTAAACCTTGGTTGAGCATTTTGCCATGTCCTTTTAATCTGTTTTGCCCTGTAGAAGCTGCTAGTTTGGAAGCCTTTGTTAAGGCCTCATTAATATGCTGTAATCTGCAAACACTTTACCTGGCAGCCAACCTGCCTGCTTGCATCAATCCCTTGTAATTACAGTAAAATATTGTGAAATACAAACCCCTCCCCTCAATGAATTTAATTTATTAATTAATTCATACCAACTATGGTAGCATTTATTTTTCCACCGTATAATACAGTACATTTTACGGTATTGTACTGTGTGTAATTACACAGTACTTGCTTTGATACCGTATTTATATCACTGTACAGAGTACTGAAATATGAAATACAGAATTTTACTTGCCACTCAGCTGCCTGTAAGTTACTGTCAAATTCACAGTAACTCCTTTACAGTGTGTGTGTGTGTGTGTGCATCCCCGTGTGCACATGGCTTGCATAGCAGCCACAATTACCCTCATCTTGCAAAACAGAACGCACATCCCTTCACAGTGACCATGAGAAGTGGATGAGAAGGACTGAATGGAATCTTACATCCACGATTCATCTCGGCACACCATACCGGTTAAGAGTAGGCCTACAAAAGAATCATACACAGTACTCACAAAGCCTGGGGGGCATAAAATGCTGTAAGTCCTACTGTACTTGGAAGAATGTATCCAGTCACAGCAGGGCATCAGTAGTGGAAGGGATGGAAGTTGGAACATAATACTGGTCTAGAATCAGAATCCCTCTTTGTTACATCCTTGTGGGGGCTCCATTCAAAACTCCGCTCCACGCTGCTCCCATCTACCATCTCTCCCTGGACATTCTGCCATCAAATCACAAGCAAATCGTCTGCCCTTTTTTCCTTCACGTTTTGTGTAAACACTCCATTTGGAAGAGTTTGTGCAGAGGGAAGGAAAGAGAGAAATAGACACACACCGATGCAGGAGGCAATTATGTCATCTTTTCTTGCAGAGTGGCGTACAACTCTGATTTACTAATTCATTATAGATTTTTTTTTCACCCTATCATTAGAGGTACTGTGTGTGTGTGTGTTTGTGTGCATGCGTGAGTGTGTCTTTGCATGCATGCACAAGAGTGTGTCAGCCTGGCCTCAGAGCCATACGAAATATAATTTACGTATTTTTGAGAAACTCCAAGATGGATGATAATGGTCTAGTTACTTTAGATAGAAACGAAAGTAGGGAGGTTGGTCGGGAAGGATGGGTGTGCGTAATTCGCGACCGTCTAGCAAAGGTTACGTGTTCGAGTCGGGGACATTTTAGCAAACCCTCTCCCTAACCCTTATTCTAAACTTAACCCAGTTCACCTAACCTGCTACATAAATTCACCTAACCTTTGCCGTTTTAGTTCTAAGCTTCAACATAAATTATCCTAACCTGTGTCATTAGTTCTCCTAACCACAGATGTAAATTCTCCCTGTAATTCTCCTTTGTTAATATGGCGCAAAAGCAACCTTGTCTCAGAGAAAGACCTATAATACCATACATCCCCAGGATGTATGATAAAATATTTCTTCCAATTCGTATTGCACGACCGGGTAAGACGTATGACACTATATGCCCTATAAAGCATATGATATTGCACTATTGCTAATCCATTCATAATGTAACATAACGTAATATATCATACTAAATGGAGTGTCATAGATTTACTTACAGAATAATACACTGTAATAGATTGTTAATTTTTGTACACAGACACAATAATGCATTAACGGGCATGTAAGAATGCACGCACACACGCCATCCCCCGAAGCCTCCCCCTTCATACACACTCTTTTGCTCTCTCTCTCTCTCTCTCTGACCCTGGGGAGTTTGCTGAGGTGAAAGTAATGCCCCCTTTAAGCTCCTCTCTCCTGTTTGTAATGTAGATTCTGCTCCATCTGTTGTTGCTTTCCCCCTCTTCCACATGATACACCACAATAGCAGCAGTACTACATAACGAAGCAACAGAGCACAGGGGCCTATGCCACTGTTCCAGGAAGCATGAGTCACTCTGATAAAGACAACAACAAAGCCAAGCCACAGTCAGCCTGGTTATACCCCTTCTATAAGTGTTCCACAAAAGCAGAGATTGCATATGATTATGTATAATATCATTAGAGTATGTCATTTGTATGATTGGATGACTGTGTTCATCTTTATTTGGGAATGTATATGTAGGATTCAGACGAGATTCAATGCCATACAACTCTCCTTCTGTGGCCTCTAACTGCTCTTAAACTCAAGTAAAACTAAATGCATGCTATTCAACCGATCACTGCCCGCACCTGCTCGCCCATCCAGCATCACTACTCTGGACGGCTCTGACTTAGAATACGTGGACAACTACAAATACCTAAGTGTCTGGTTAGACTGCAAACTCTCCTTCCAGACTCACATTAAGCATCTCCAATCCAAAATTAAATCTAGAATTGGCTTCCTATATCGCAACAAAGCATCCTTCACTCATCCTGTCAAACAAACCCTCGTAAAACTGACCATCCTACCGATCCTCGACTTCGGTGATATAAAATAGCCTCCAACACTCTACTCAACAAACTGGATGCAGTCTAACACAGTGTCATCTGTTTTGTCACCAAAGCCCCATACACTACCCACCATTGCGACCTGTACGCTCTCGTTGGTTGGCCCTCGCTTCATACTCGTCGCCAAACCCACTGGCTACAGGTTATCTACAAGTCTCTGCTAGGTAAAGCCCCGCCTTATCTCAGCTCACTGGTCACCATAGCAGCACCCACCCGTAGCACGCGCTCCAGCAGGTATATCTCACTGGTCACCCCCAAAGCCAATTCCTCCTTTGGTCGTCTTTCCTTCCAGTTCTCTGCTGCCAATGACTGGAACGAACTGCAAAAATCTCTGAAGCTGGAGACTCATATCTCCCTCACTAGCTTTAAGCACCAGCTGTCAGAGCAGCATTTTTGTTGCTGAGAATTTTCCCGGAACAGCAGTAGTGTATTGAAGGTTTAAATTGGCTTCTAAAGTTTGTAATTTCCATTGAAAATGTCAAACTTGATTTGCACAAACGAAAAATGGATCAACCCCTACAAAAGATGTCCATGAATTAAAATCTAGATAATAATTCACATTTTCTGTCACACCCTGATCTGTTTCACCTGTCCTTGTGCTTGTTTCCACCCCACTCCAGGTGTACCTGTGTTTTCTGTCTGTCTGTTGCCAGTTTGTCTTGTTTGTTCAAGCCTACCTGTCACGCCCTGAAATTAGAGAGCCTTTTTATTTCTCTATTTGGTTAGGTCAGGGTGTGATTTGTGTGGGTATTCTAGTTTTTCTATTTCTTTGTTGGACGGGTATGGTTCCCAATCAGAGGTAGCTGTCTATCGTTGTCTCTGATTGGAGATCATACTTAGGCAGCCTTTTTTCCACCTTTAGTTTGTGGGATCTTGTTTGTGTGTAGTTGCGTTCTGCACTGCATGTAGCTTCACGTTCAGTTGTCGTTTATTGTTTTGTTTCGTGTTCATCAAATAAAATGATGTACGCTTACCACGCTGCACCTTGGTCTGATTCTTCTGTCAACGGGCATAACAGAAGATCCCACCACCAAAGGACCAAGCAGCGTGGCCAGGAGGAGCAGGGATCCTGGGCCTGGGAGAAAAGGGAGGACATCATGGACATGGGAGGAGGTTATGGCAGGGGACAAGACCCTGCCATGGAAGCAGGTGGAGGCAGCGAAGGAGGATCAACGACGACTCCAGGGTTCGCAACCACAACGCAAGCACGAGAGGCAGCCCCAAAAAGACTCCAGTGATGATCCATGGCCCGAAGACTCCAGTGATGATCCATGGACCGGAGCCTCCAGTGATGATCCATGGCCCGGAGCCTCCAGTGATGATCCATGGCCCGGAGCCTCCAGTGATGATCCATGGCCCGGAGCCTCCAGTGATGATCCATGGCCCGGAGCCTCCAGTGATGATCCATGGCCCGGAGCCTCCAGTAATGATTCATGGCCCGGAGCCTCCAGCGATGATTCATGGCCCAGAGCCTCCAGAGACGGTCTGCAGTCCAGAGTCTCCAGCAGCAGTCTGCAGTCCAGAGTCTACAGTGCCTTCTGCACTGCATGTAGCTTCACGTTCGGTTGTAGTTTATTGATTGTTTCGTGTTCATCAAATAAAATGATGTACGCTTACCACGCTGCACCTTGGTCTGATTCTTCCGTCAACGAACGTGACACTACCAGTGTTTTTTCTCAGCTCTTGTTTGTCCCTAGTCTCTCTTTTTCTCATCCTCCTGGTTTTTGACCTTTGCCTGTCCGGACCCTTTACCCGCCCGCCTGACCAATCTCTGACCCTGAGCCTGCCTGCTGTCCGGTATCTTTGCTCCACCTCTGGATTACGACCTCTGCCTGACCTGAGCCCGCCTGTACCTTGGGCTCTGCTCTGGATTATCAACCCCTGCCTGCCTTGACCTGTCGTTTGCCTGCCCCTGTGGTTACAATAAACATTGTTACTTCACACAGTCTGCACTTGGGTCTTACCTTGATTCCTGATATTTCCTTTTGCTGCAGGATTATTTTCCTGCTGTAGCAAACTGGCTCAAATTAAGAATACAGAATATCATTAGAGTATATCATTAGTATGATAGGATTTCAAGCAGAAAAGGATGACTGTGTTCATCTTTATTTGGGAAAACGAACATCTTGAGGGAATGTATGACCCAAAACTGACATACCTTTGTAATACCATCTCTGTCAGGGTATTCTTTCTAATTATGAGGGTGGGTCATGTTGGATATCTACATAAAAAAAATATATAGCTCTTCATGGCATAATAACCTTTTTATTGTTCCATACTGCCCTATATAACCCCTAAACAGTTTTCACCTTTTTGCAGGTTTTGACCAACTCCTGTCCAACGTATAATTCCTCTTACAGATATTGGAACTTAATTTGACCAGTTTTGCCACAGATTTTTTTTTATCCTGCAGCAGGAGGATTTGATTATATTTTTAAAAATGGATCATTCCTACTGGAAAAAGTGTTTTGATAGGCTACAGTAAGCTACACTTAGTGTACAAAACATTAGGAACACCTTCCTAATATTGGGTTGCACCCCGTTTAACCCTCAGAACAGCCTCAATTCGTCGGGGCATGGACTCTACAAAGTGTCATAAGCGTTCCACAGGGATGCTGGCCCATGTTGAAGCCAGTTGTGTCAAGTTGTCTGGATGTCCTTTAGGTGATGGACCATTCTTGATACACACAGGCTTTACAGCAGCGTTGCAGTTCTTGACACACTCAAACTCATGTGCCTGGCACCTACTACCATACCCTGTTCAAAGGCACTTAAATATTTTGTTTTGCCCATTCACCCTCTGAATGGCACACATACACAATCTTTGTCTCAAGCTTAAAAATTATTCTTTAACCTGTCTCCATGACACCAATAAGGGATTATAGCTTTCACCGGGATCACCTGATCAGCCTTGGTGGTGCCAAACATCTTCCATTTAAGAATGATGGGGGCCACTGTGTTCAATGCTGCATAAATGTGTTGGGACTGTACCCTTCCCCAGATCTGTGCCTCCACACAATCCTGTCTCGGAGATCTACAGACAATTCCTTCAACCTCATGGCTTGGTTTTTGCTCTGACATGCACTGTCAACTGTGGGACCTTATATAGACAGGTGTTTGCCTTTCCAAATCATGTCCAATCAATAGAATTTACCACAGGTGGACTTCAATTAAGTTGTAGAAACATCTCAAGGATAATCAATGGAAACAGGATGCGCCTGAGCTCAATTTCGAGTCTCATAGTAAAGGGTCTGAATACTTATGTAAATAAGGCATTTCTGGGGAGGTTTAACTGTTTTTGCTTTGTCATTATGGGGTATTGTGTGTAAATTGTTGATGATTTAAAAATAAAAATAAATCCATTTAAGAATAAGGCTCTAACGTAACAAAATGTGGAAAAAGTCATGGGGTCTGAATAATTTCCGAAGGCACTCTATGTCGTAGTGGAGACCAATATCTATCTTGTGTTAGTAAGCTATATAAAATGACGATTGTTGATGTGTATGGCGACATTTGAGATATTTTTTTGAACATTTGAATGTCGCAGTAGTAGGACGTACAGTAGTGGGACATTTATTCTGTCTGGTTTGAGAGAGCGAGAGAGAAAGAGGAATTTGTGTTTTCAGTGAATTTATGTAAATCATGAGGCTCATTTAAGATACCACACCAACAAATTAAGATTCCACACCTGTACCCGTCTTCTACCTGTCTCGGGGTAAACAAATTCAGGTTCTGTCAGAATTCCAGAGGATTACAGGCCACATAATTCCTCTTCAAATACAAGACAATTCTGGAAAGATATTCCATCACAGCGCCTTCGGAATAAAAACTGGTCCATGACGTCAATGCCAATAGCAATCTAGAGAACAAATAGGGTCTACTTTTTCTCCTAACAGAATAAAAAATTAATTAATCATCATCTAGTTCGTGTTGAAATATTCATTTCCTCTATCAGCCTCAGTCTCCTTCCCTTGATTCCTTGATCATGTTAAATCACCCAACCCAGCAAGCGTCAGCTGTCTTCATTTCACCCATCACCTTGAAAACTCACCACCGTGATGGAGACAGCCTGCACTTTTACACTACAGGCCGTACAGTTTGACACTACAGGCCGTACAGACGGTGTGCGTGCCTACGTGTGTGTACGTGTACACTCGCTCACTGTAATTGCTTGTGAGTGTGTGTCTGTGTGTGTGTGTGGCCCTCAGTCTATAATACCGAGGTGGGAGAGAGAGAAAGCAGAAAGCTCTGAGCGGAAGGAGAAGAGGCAATCAAGTCTTAATCTCAGCTCCTGATTATCTTCTCATTACAATCAGACAGAGACGCTCGAAAGGAGGAAGATGTATAATTACGCTTCAATCTCCCATGACTAAAACACAGTATGGTAATAAGGAAAGGGCACAGAGAAGTCTGTGTCTCTAATGTCGCCCTATTCCCTATATAGTGTGGTACTTTTGACCAGAGCCCCATGAGAAAGTAGTGTACTATTATCTGGACAGTCATGTTACATAGGTTTGATATTGTGATGAAGCCAAGACTGTAGGAGTCAATGCAAAAAAAGGCTAAATCATTTTCATATGATTTTAATACGAAATTGCATAGGAAACGGTACAGTAGCTTTGTGTCCAAATCATGATCGTCCATAGTTAAGTGCATAGTTAAATGGAAATGCATGTAGTGGAGTGCTGTTATATTCATTCATTACTGGCGTTATTTCCATAACACTGTTTCCATTCTACATGTTGGGAGAATGAAGTGGTAAATCTGTGAGTAAGAGAGCATAGTAATATAGCACGGTGATAAAATGTGATTGAATTGTTTTAGCTTTTGGGTCTGATAGTTGCTACTATGCAATGAGTATAAGTGGTAGTTTCTTCATCCCTATGGAAGGACAAGCTCAAGGTGCTCTGCCTCTGTCTGTGCTTAACTGTTCCACTGTTCCACTTGCCAACGCCTCCCCATTGCTACGCCTGCCAACCTCGAGACCTCGAGATGCAGAAAATAATTTCAGAGAATGTCAGGTCAACTGAAGCATGTAAATAACTGCATTTCAACTGACAGCTCATTTGAATGGAGAATAGCTGGCCTCTAGCTGGCCTCCAGGAGCTGTAGAGCATTACTTTTGACCAAGACCCATGTGGCTCTGGTCAAAAGTAGTGCACTATATAGGGAATAGGGTGCCATTTAGTACGCAACCAGGGTCTGGGTGGGAAAAATAGAAAAAAAAACATCCTGTGGAGTGACTGAAAGGAGGAGAAATAAAATAGGCCTTAGTGATGCATCAATGCATTTCAAACGGTATAATCAAAACAGCTAACAGTTCGTATTCTGAGAATATTTCGAAATGGAATGTGTTTCAGAGAGTCACGTGTGCAGCTGACAACAACAACAAAGAGAGAGAGAGAGAGAGAGAGAGAGAGAGAGAAGAGAGAAGAGAGAAGAGAGAGAGAGAGAGAGAGAGAGAGAGAGAACTAAATCCATTCTTCTTCTTTTCTATCAATCCACAGCACAGAGGCAACAACCTGCCAGCCACTCAAAGCCGATGAGAGAAAAGGGGAGGTAGCGGACACCAAGGTGGACACAACCACAGACAGAAATGGATGCATTAGAGACATAGGACGACACAAACATAGCAGCTATCGTCGGACGCGGTGGTGAGTGCCTCTCTGTCTTGCAGTCGCAGCTCCACCAAATAAATGACTGGATTGTACAAGCATTGCTTCAGCGTAGCTTGTATGGGGGCTCAATTTCAATTTGGGATTGGGGGGGTGATCAATTTCAATTTCAAGCACTTGCCACTTCTATTTCAGCATTTCAAATGGTGAAGAAGGGAAGTCTTTGAAGGTGAACGGTCTTTGTAGATGATAAGGAGGTTTGAGAATTAAACATTTGCCTTCCACTTTTTACACTATTATCCAGCTTTCTTTGCCACAAACGTTTGAACAGCCTTGTTTGTGATCAAGTGTTGCATAGTGGATAAAGCTACGAATATCCAGAATACACCTTGGGGGATTCTCTCCCTGTCTACGTCCCAAAGGGCATGCTATTCCTTACATTTTGCACTACTTTTGACCAAAAGAAGTGTATTATATAGGGAATAAGGTTTGATTTGGGACACAGACCCAGACTCTCTCTGAAGACAGAGGTAATCTCAGCTTCCTGGTGCGTCGTGCTGAGAGGGACGTAAACAGTGTTATCAGCCCCGGCACAGTGCAAAACACAAAGGTGTTGTGAAATATTTTGAGCACAGTGACAGTCGGTTCTCCCCTTTCATGGACACCCCCTACACACCCTACCCTCTCTACCCGCCAACATCCAACCCACTAGTTTCCTTTCCTCCACACCTCAAGAATAGTCTGTACCTCCCAAATGGCACCCTATTCACAATAGTGCCCTACTTTTGACCCAGAGCCCAATGGGCCCTATTCAAAAGTGGTGAACTAAATAGGGCAGGGATCATTAACTAGATTCAGCCACGGGACAATTTTTTTATTGTGCGGATGCTCATGGGGCCGGAACATAATAACAAATCATTTGTAGAAATCAAGAAGCCCTAACAGATAAAATATTTGACTAAAACATAATAATTTCAAACCTTGATAACGTTTGTATACAATCACATATATATTTGTATTATGTGTTGCTTAAATTTGGCCCGTGGGACGCCAGTTGGAGAAACCTGCTATAGGGAATAGGGTCCCATTTGGGAAGCAGACAGAATCCTTTGCTATGTCATTTTAAGGTGAGAAAATCAATTTGGTCAGATATTTTAAAGCTGGAATAAGTCTTCAGACACCTTCAAAGCCGGCATGGTAATACAGCTGGAGGCGGTAGCCGATATGTAAAACACGGGAGAAGACATCTTAAGTGTTACCGGGATCATAAGCAGTGGAAATCATAGACTGGCTCGTTGAACTTTAAAGAACAGCTGCAGCTGCACTTTGGTTTAAAGCTTAACATAGAGAGAAAAAGTAGTCTCTGATGTGCTTCTGACGATTATGATCACGCCTTTTACACAAGAGAAGCGTATGGATAAAAGCACTTTGTAGGGCTGTGGTTAAGAACTTGACTTTAAAAAGAGCAAACTGTGTTTTGCATAATAACTATGGCCAGGAGTTTGGCCTGGTCAGGAGGACAAACACCCGGCCCTAGTAACGGCTAATAAAAAGCCTTGGCCTTAGCTATCCCTGCTTCTGTATTGAGTGTTTTTATTGGGCAACCAGGCAGCTATATCATGGCTGTGCATCAATAGCTGACAGGTAGAAATAACACACGGGCAGTCCCAATTCACTTCCTACCCCTTCCCTTGGCCCTAACATTACAATGTTTGCCCATCTGAAGGGTCTGGATAGGTATAAGCAGTGTAGTGATGGTGCTTTCACCATATTGCTTCCACCTTACAGATTTGCATTTAAGGGAAGGGCCAAGTGGAAAGGCTAGGGAGGGAATCTGGACCAGTTGTAAACCGCACCAGTAGTCTGGATAGGTATAAACAGTGTAGTTGTGGACCTCTCACCACATTGCTTCCCGGGAATAGGGAGCGGCTATAAACCTTGCCCTGGCTGTGTGCATCAGTATCTGACAGCTAGAAGTAATGGCCTCCATCAGAGGCCTGTTTATCCCGACTGTGCCCTGAAGGTCAAAGCGCTGAGGAGAAAGGACAGAAGCTAAAACCAAACCTGACACCACAATCATTAGAGTCCCACCCCACCGCACCAGCAAACATCACACAGTGGGGAACAGGGGTAGCCCGGGAACATGCAGGAAATACACAGAGCTATGACGGCAAAACTGCTGACTGACATCGACCAACTTACCTTCGAAAAATCTGTTGTAACAGTGACAGTCTGTGGAAATGAGCTCTAACTGCTGTTATTTCTGTAGATGGCTAGCTAGCTGCTAATGATATACATATAGCTAGCTACAGTTGAAGTTGGAAGTTTACATACACTTAGGTTGGAGTCATTAACTTGTTTTTCAACCACTCCACAAATTTCTTGTTAACAAACTATAGTTTTGGCTAGTCGGTTAGGACATCTACTTTGTGCATGACACAAGTCATTTTTCCAACAATTGATTACAGACAGATTATTTCACTTAGAATTCACTGTATCACAATTCCAGAGGGTCAGAAGTTTACATACACTAAGTTGACTGTGCCTTTAAACAGCTTGGAAAATTCCAGAAAATGATGTTATGGCTTTAGAAGCTTCTGATAGGCTAATTGACACCATTTGAGTCAATTGGAGGTGTACCTGTGTATGTATTTCAAGGCCTACCTTCAAACTCAGTGCCTCTTGCTTGACATCATGGGAAAACCAAAAGAAATCACCCAAGACCTCAGAGAAAAAATGTAGACCTCTACAAGTCAACTTCAACCTTGGGAGCAATTTCCAAACGCCGGAAGGTACCACGTTCATCTGTACAAACAATAGTACGCAAGTATAAACACCATGGGACCATGCAGCCATCATACCGCTCAGGAAGGAGACGCGTTCTGTCTCCTAGAGATGAACGTACTTTGGTGCAAAAAGTGCAAATCAATCCCAGAACAACAGCAAAGGACCTTGTGAAGATGCTGGAGGAAACAGGTACAAAAGTATCTATATTCACAGTAAATCGAGTCCTATATCGACATAACCTGAAAGGGCGCTCAGCAAGGAAGAAGCCACTGCTCCAAAACCGCCATGAAAAGCCAGACTACGGTTTGCAACTGCACATGGGGACAAAGATGGTACTTTTTGAAGAAATGTCCTCTGGTCTGATGAAACAAAAATAGAACTGTTTTGCCATAATGACCATTGTTATGTTTGGAGGAAAAAGGGGGATGCTTGCAAGCCGAAGAACACCATCCCAACCGTGAATCATGGGGGTGGCAATCATGTTGTGGGGGTGCTTGCTGCAGGAGGGACTGATGCACTTCACAAAATAGATGGCACCATGAGGCAGGAAAATTATGTGGATATATTGAAGCAACATCTCAAGACATCAGTCAGGAAGTTAAAGCTGGTTCGCAAATGGGTCTTCCAAATGGACAATGACCCCAAGCATACTTCCAAAGTTGTGGCAAAATGGCTTAAGGACAACAAAGTCAAGGTATTGGAGTGGCCATCACAAAGCCCTGACCTCAATCCTATAGAAAATTTGTGGGCAGAACTGAAAAAGCATGTGTGAGGAAGGAGGCCTATAAACCTGACTCAGTTACACTATCTCTGTCAGGAGGAATGGGCCAAATTTCACCCAACTTATTGTGGGACGCTTGTGGAAGGCTATCCAAAGCGTGTGACCCAAGTTAATTAAACAATTTAAAGGCAATGCTACCAAATACTAATTGAGTGTATGTAAACTTCTGACCCACTGGGAATGTGATGAAAGAAATAGAAGCTGAAATAAATAATTCTCTCTATTATTCTGACATTTCAAACAAAGTGATGATCCTAACTGACCTAAGACAGGGAATTGTTACTAGGATTACATGTCAGGAATTGTGAAAAACTGAGTTGAAATGTGTTTGGCTAAGGTGTATGTAAACTTCCGACTTCAACTGTACATTTTGATTAGCTGTTGATCCTCAAGGAAGAAGTAACTAACGTTGCTTCAGTGGAAGGGAATATTAATTTTTCATCCATCTTTATTTTATTCAATCACCATATCCTCCCCAGTGCCAAACCAGAATTTACACTTAACTACAGGTCTAGGATTAGATTCAGTCCCCAATCCTAACCTAAACCATACGGTGGATGATAATTAATCTTACTGTGGATCAGTGGTTAAGGTAAACTTTCCTCCTCATTTTTACTGCTGAGCGAGATGCAAATGGTTTCTTTCTTCTGCAGGGATGGAGTTAGTGGGAGAGAAGTGTTAATGAGTAACAAAGCTTTCTCATTACCGAGACGGTACTTTGGTTCCTTCCCTATAATCAGCCCTTAATGTATTTCAGCTGCTAATTTTTAATGCTATCCAATGCAGCCTCCAACCGACATCGTTAATTCTGCTGAGACAGACGGCCGCGTTCCATCTACATGTAATGGTGTGTGTGTGCGTTTGTCCGTGTATGTGTGTGTACGCGTGCACGGGTGTACTAAACGGACAGACACAGCAAGGCTAGGCATTCCCGGAGGGAAGGACGGGGAGGTATTGTCTGCCCACATACGTTTTCATCTGAGAGAAGGAACGATATACACTGCAGTCGGTCACACACAAACACACACACACACACACACACACACACACACACACACACACACACAGACTGTGTTGTCATATGATCTAATGGGTTTTCTGCTGGAGTGGCATTTATGCCTCTATCATATCCCTCAGTTGTTCGCTGAGTGCTCTGTTGCATCGCAGCATGATGTTTGGAGCCACTCAGATGCTGTTAGACTACGTGTGTTTACACTATTCAGTAGGTGACGTAAAAGGGAGCTCATTCGTAAATCAACAGTGTTTTGACAAATCTGATCACGCACTTTACATATTTCACATCTATACGGAACAAAAATATAAACGCAACGTGTAACAGTTTCAAAGATTATATACATCTGTTGGTCACAGAGAAGGGGCGTGGATTAAAAAAAAACAGGAAGTATCTGGTGTGACCAGCATTTGCATCATGCAGCACAACACATCTCCTTCACATAGAGTTGATTAGGCTGTTGATTGCGGCCTGTGGAATGTTGTCCCACTCCTCTTCAATGGCTGTGCGAAGTTGCTGGATATTGGCGGGAACTGGCACAGATCCTTGTTGATAGGGCCATGCATTATCATGCTGAAACATGAGGTGATGGTGGGGGATGAATGGCACGACAATGGGCCTTAGGATCTCGTCACGGTATCTCTGTGCATTCAAATTGCCATTGCTAAAATGCAATTGTGTTTGTTGTCCGTAGCGTATGCCTGCCCATACCATAACCCCACCGCCACCATGGGGCACTCTGTTCACATGGTTGACATCAGTAAACTGCTTGCCCACACAATGCCATACATGGTTGTGAGGCTGATTGGACGTACTGACAAATTCTCTAAAATGACATTGGAGGCGCCTTATGGTAGAGAAATTAACATTAAATTATCTGGTTACAGCTCTGGTGGACATTCCTGCCGTCAGCATACCAAATGCACACTGCCTCAAAACTTGTCACCTGTGGCATTGTGTTGTGTGACAAAAGTTCCAATTTTAGTGGCCTTTTATTGTCCCCAGCACAAGGTGCACCTGTGTAATGATCATGCTGTTTAACCAGCTCCTTGATATGCCACACCTGTCAGGAGGATGGACTATCTTGGAAAAGGATAAATGCTCACTAACAGGGATGTAAACAAATTTGTTCACAACATTTCAGAGAAATATATGTTTTGTGTGTATGGAATTGTGTTGGCAAATGGGAATGTATGCGTACGTGCCTGCATCTGTGTGTGCGTTTGTGTGTGTGTGTGTGTCCGTGCCTGTGCGTGATTAACAGTGACTCACCTGTGACTGCAGTCTCTCTCAGCTCCACCTTGTTTGCCAGAAATATTTACGATTCAGCGAGTCCTACATAATTTAACCATCTAATTTCATCTCCTCCAGACACCCAGATAATGCTCATTTTCTACCTCATTATTGAAGCCAAGGCAAGGCTGCCCAAATAAATTGCAGTTAAAGGCCCTTTCCTTGGCATCTCTCTCTGTCTCACGCTTCTCTCTATCGCTCTCTCACAATTCCTCCCTTCTTTACCGTCTCTCCCTCTCTCTATATTTCTCTCTCACTCCCTCCCCATCTCCCTCCCTTCTACCATCTACCTCTGTCTCTACCTGAAAGGCCAATTTAAGGAGTCTGTAGTGCTTAAAAGGGCCTCGTCGCCCTGACGCATTAGCCATTTGCAGAGAGCAAATGAAGTGGACCTTTCAGGAGCATTCATCCTGAGAGGCAGATGGTCTCCGACAACAGTTCCATCTTTATTGACTAATTAAAAGGCTCTGGGTGGAAAGACAATGACTAGGGGAGAGAGAGAGAGAGAAACTACTTGGCTGGAGATAGAGAGGGAGGGGGAGGGAGAAAGGGTGTGAGGAGGGGGGGTGAGAGGGAGGAAAAGAGTGAAAGAGCAAGAGAGAGAGTGAGCGGGAGAGGGGAAAAGAGGGGATAGAGTGAGAAAGGGAGGGAAAGCGAGATACATTTATTTGAGAGAGAGCTAAGTAGAGAGAGCGAGAGGGGGGGCTATGCCATGCCTGTAAGGTCCTGGCAGGAATGTAAAGCTCAGAATCCATCAGGGCTTAAAAGGTACTACTCCCTAACTTAATTGCTTGCTTTGGGCTCTGGAAGTTGTCAAGTTGTAATACCCCGTTCGGCCACATTTTTTTTGTGCCACTAGTCTTGACTGCTGAGGAGTGCTGTGGCTATGACTGAACTTTGTGTTTACTTAAAAATCAAATTTGACATCATAATGTGCTACCAAATAAAATATTTTTGACATTCCTGTACATGACCATGAAAATAGTGCATTGGCAATGCTGTCATCACTAAATATTTACTATGTCAACAATCCCTGTCTCCTGTCTCTCTGTCTCCTGTTCCAGTGTGTCATTTGATGACGATCTCTCCCCTTGGCCCCACGCTCCCAAAGGGAAGAAAAAGAAAAGGAAATCGGAGAGAAAGAGGAAGAGGAAAAGGTCCGTACATAAAAGGAACCAGCACTCTGGTGGCCCGGTGGAAGGGTCTATTGTTGTACGTGTGTGTGTGTGTGTGTTTGTACGTGTGTGTGTGTGTTTGTACGTGTGTGGTCATAACTGTTTATGTGGTTTTTGTCATAGGTCTCCGTCCTACAGCCTGTCACCAGTGAGGAAGAAGAAGAAGAAGAAGAAGAAGAAGAAGAAGAGCTCTAAGAAATGCAAACGCCACAGGTAGCTACTTTCTATGGAATGTTGTTGTTGATCTGTATTGAAATTAGTATCTTTGGTCTTTTTCACCAGAAGATGAACCAGCATGAGCCCGGCATGCAAGATTACTTTGGCAAACACTTTAAAATGTATAATATGAGGTTTGAGTGAAGGAGAAGTTTCAATGGTATGCTTCTGTCAAAGAAATGGATGAACACACATGAAAGTGTCAACAACAACGTTTTATTTTTGTTTCTCTTTTCCAGGTACTCCTCTAAAAAGACAAAGCACAGCTCTTCAAGCTTGAAACATAAGAGGAAGGGTGATCGAAAGCACAAAAAAAGGTTGGTTGATGTCATTTTCCATCAATTCAGAGCTTTAGATTCATGTCGAGAAGCAACTAGTATGGACGAAACTGCACTGATTTTGTGTTCTGAAGCTGAAAGCACCCACTCTGAAAGCGAAAAACACGATTGAAAGCACAAAACACAATGAAAGAGGAAAATTTATCCAAAGAGAGTAAAAGAAACCAATTTCACGCTATGAACCGACAACATTTATAATTCTGCTGCAGTGAGCAAAGCAGAGCCGAGCATCGTTGGTGAACATAGAACGAGGTTCAGACGGTGTGACTGCTTACAGAATGTCAGACCACTGCCTTCCATATATACAGTATATAGTTTCCATCTCCTTTTTTATCTTGCTCTCCCTTCTCTTTCTTTTTCTTTTGTCCTTTTTCCACCACAATATTTTGTCTTCTTTATATGAAATATATTGATTTGGTGCCAGTAATCAGGGAAGCAGAATACGGAGGAGTAAGCAAGTGCAATATCCATCACAGCAACGTTTGGCCATTTCTTCCTTACTAAGAAAATACTCATTCCCTGGTCTCTCTTCTCTCCTCTCATTTACTCTTCCAGCTCACGGAGTCACACGAAGCGGAGACGACACGACCGGAGGTCAGAGTCAGAGAGTTCCACCTGGCGCTCCTCCAGCACCGAGAGCAGGTAAGGCCTAGCCTCAACACACACACACACTGCGACGGAAGCTACCATTTATCTTTTCAGCCCCGGGCATCCTGCCTGGTCTGGTCATGCCACAGTGATGACTAATAGGCCAGAGGTGACTGTCTGATCATAGGAACGAGTAACAGATGTAGCGGTAGCCTCCTTATCACATCTTCACAGGAAATGGCTGGGAAACGTCATCCACAGATCGATGCCCACTCAATTAGAGTGACATACGGCCAGATCGCTGTGTTGCGGTGGCGCTGATAGAGTTTGATGGATTTGGTGGATTAATATTGCAGTTGGTGTGGACTAGAGTTATGATTTTGAGGTGATTGGTTAGGTGAAAGGATAGGTTCTAAATGATTTGTGAGAGCAGTTTAGTTTTTGCATTTGACTCTTCCATTAGTTTGAAGCCTTCGTTAAGTTTCAATATGACTGTAGTCTGACAATAAATCATTTCATTTTCATCATCTGAATCCTGAGACAGACAGAACAATTATATTAGACCTCCCTTAGTGTCACCTCTGCACTCCAATAATTAACTCATCATCTGACATAATCCACTCTTTCATACATACACCCCTCATTCATTAATGAATTCATCTCTTTTGGTAAATTCATCCATTCATTCTCTCATTCATTCACACTGGTAACATGGGGAGACAGAATTGAGAGCCAAAGGTTTCAAATTGAAATAATCTTAAACCAGAGATGATTGCATTTAAATCCCTTCTGGATCTCTCCATTATTGGGAGTTTCCCTGGGATATTCAGCAGAGGAAATCATTACTGAAATTGAATAGCGGCAAGCTTTACGCCGACCGACCGTGCTCCACTGAAAGGTGCCGAGAGTCTGTTTGCGCCGCAAATGGCACCCTATACCCTTTATAGTGCACAACTTTTGACCCCATATAGTGCACTACTATATAGGGAATAGGGTGCCATTTGGGATACATCCACTGTCGTAGGGGGAGACAAGGGGGGAACAATCGGAATCATTTTCAATACCCAGGGATTCCATACCAACTGTCCCCTGGAAAACGATTATACACCAACTGCATTTCAGAACTGTATAATTATTTTGGAATTGTATAACTGTCAGGTCCACCAATAAAACCCCACTGAGTTCTCCAGGATCGTGTTCACAGCTCTAGCTAAAGCTAGTTTGGAAATGTGAAATGCCTTGGTTTGGTAAGGCTGGCTATGTAAGTTCTCCTTCCCCTTAGCTTGGCTGGTGGCAGTATCTGTGCTAGCAGTGTTTGCCCGTGTCGGAGGGTAAGGCTATATATCAACCCGGTTTGTCTGAGATCTGCCAAGCCGACACACACACGCACACACACACACACACAAGCTGCTGCAGGCATTAGTCTGTAATCAGATAAGGGTTGATCCCTGTTCAGCCTTAGATCACATTCACTATGAGGCTGATGCCTGGTTCTCCTGTACAGTCTGGGGTATATCCTGAGCTGGCCCTCTGTCCCCCTGCCCCTACACAGTTTTTCCAATGGCAAAGTAGGCCATAACCAGTTAGAACATCATTTTGGTTGGTTGGTGAAACAACTTTCATCACAAGATGAGGGGAAATTGCATTTGAAGTCAATTTGAATACAGTTGTTCAAACAGTAAACATTGACCTAGTGAATACATGAGGCCAAATGTGTATTCTCAACGCTGCACAATAAGTGCTATTTTGAGTAAACGGTTTTGTCCCAACCTATCCCTAACACGCACAAATGCCAATTTTGTCCAGACAATTGTGGCCAGAAAATACTGTCAGCTGGCAAGCAAGTGTTGCTTGATTTGTAGACTATGATGAAGTAGTGAGGTTTTTACTCCTTAAAATCTGTGTCCACAGCCATCATCTGCACAAATCAGTGAATCACCCTGTGTTGGGAGGCCTAGCTGCCCAGAGGGAGGACCCTAGTACAGCGCACCTGGACCACAGAGCGTTTGAGTGGGGGTCCGCCGCCAAGTCAGTCTGTAAAACGACTCCAATCTTTCGCTCCGTCCTTTCTACTGGCACCGTAAGTGTTCATCGGGATTCTGAGCCTTAACAAATGTACCAGTGGTGTAGTTTTATTACTCTACTAAGGCCATGTAAAACTGCCTCCTTATCTCAAAAACATTCAGTGAATTTATAACAAAGCAACTGGACCGTGTCCTTTCCCAAGATCAAAAATGGCTACCAGAAATACTGTGCTGTATAAAAACACGCATATAGCACAGATATGCAATGTATTTTTGGAAGATATGGTCTTTCGAATTCAATTTTGGTCCTTTGTGGGTGAATTCCAATCACTTCAGAATCAAATAGATTTTACATGGCCTGTCTGAATCATGTTGTTTCCTTACCTCTTTTCTATGACCGCCACGTTTAGCGGTAAGGTCATCTGTTCTTGTTTTTCCATTTTATCTAACCAACATCATCAAATAAATACAAAAATAGCAGAAACAGCACCCGAGGAACATGCTGGAGGTAGGCAGATATTGATAATGTGCCGAGGATGCATTCCAGCTCTTTTGTGAAAAGCTAATGGGGCAAGAGTGAGAGGAAATGATCAGCACATTGACTGCAGGCAAGATTACAACACATACTGTAGCAGTTAATTTGTTCTTGAATTCAGCTGTTTTTCCTGAGCTCAAACCCATCACTAATTGTTGTCATCAAAACAATACTCTTATGGACTGTTTATGAATTGCTATTGGCCCTGCACTGTAGCAGTATTAGAAACTATGTCTTGGGTGATAGTAATTGATCAGGTATTTCAGATCCGAAATAGGAGGTTGGCAACATCTAACTTTGCCAAGTGGCGTTTCTCTCTTTTATTGCTTGAAACTGCTTGGATTTGAAACCCAGCTCAGCACCGTCCGTTCATTGACTCATTGTCTCATGCTTGCTGAGGCATGAAATACATTCCATTTCTCTCCAGTGATCATTAAATTATGCTAATTACACCCCAGATTTTTTTTAAATCACAAACCACAGGTTTTGTAATTTAAATGTAATAAACTAGGCCTACGTTGATGCATGCTTTGTATTCTAAACTCAAACCTTTTTTCTGAGAGGGGTTTCTACAATTGGTTATCTAATATAATTGTACTATGTTTATCACTTTTTGTATTCATTTTATACAGGATTTAATTGAATTAAAGTAATATTGTTGCAGGAACCTATATAAACTAACTCTTTCATAGAATTTATTTTCACAGGTTTTAAGTGAATGAATCATCAGTGAAAGTATAGTCCTTTCTGTAGTTATATCAAAAGGAACAGAAATTAACTATTTCATAATTGGTCTTGACCATTCATTATTTGCTGGGGGCAAACTTCGGAACAATCTTTTGAAAGTTATTAGAGCAGTGCATGATGGTCAATGGTGTTCTACACTGCATTTGTTTGTGTCCCACATTTGTTTATATAAAAAACTAAGCCGTTAACAACCCAATATTGTTAACCAACCAGGTTGACACTGAAATACTCATAGTATAATGGTAGCCTTATGTTTTTTTTTATTTTTTATTAATGCAAATACTGTTTTATATGCTTGTTTTCGCTTATGTTGAATGATTAAACCACTGCACAGAAGTGCAGAATTTTTTATTTTTTATTAAAATGTCCAGGAAAGCATTTTGTCTTCATAACAGATCCTAATGAAGCTAAACTATGTGGGTATTAGGAAGATTGAGGAACAAGATTGGATAGATTGAAGCATATTTGTCAGTAGCCTGTGACGGATGGTTTGGTTTTGATGTTTCCCCTGGGGTTTTCAGTTTTAATCTGGTCTGATGTTGCAGATCGGGGACTCGATTATCTGAAAAAGCCTTAGGGCAGTCAGAGTTTAAGTAATCTACTACAAATTATTTGGAATTGATAGGTAAAAAGAGATTATAATCTGTTTGGGGGGAATTTAGTTTCGCTAAACATTCAATCATTTAGTATCTTATTTCACATGAGTTTCGTTCTGCAGGAAAACATTTCTAGCATTCCTGTATAGTCCTCAGTGACAAGCAACCACTCTTGCTATTTTAGAGTAAAACGAACTCACTTTAGTAAAAAAAAATGAAAAAGCTACAGTGTAGTTTACAAAGTTGGTTTGAATACCTATTCTAAAGTAGATTCAGTTTGTAATAAAAGGCCTTACAGACGTGCGGTGTAACTATTCCAGATTGAGTGCATGATAGAAACTTGTTATGGGCTTCTAGCCCCAAGAAAACTCCTAACCAATCACACTTAAGGGAAGAAAAAGGACCATGCCAATAACAGTCTAACTGGCTCTGGGTTTGAAGAGAGGGTTGTTGTCTTTTTCTTGCAATTTACAACTCTAATGATGCACTTATGTTGCCCGCTCTTCCCTTTTTCTTACACCTTACCTACTTAAGGAGGAAATCTTGATTGGTAAGTCGATGCTATCCGCAGACGTAGGGATTTACTGTACCTAGGGTTCGCTGCAGGGTAATTATTTTCTTCTTGCAGGGAAAAAGCACAATCATCTGTCCTATTCTGAGGGCTTTCTTAGTTAGACTGATGGAATATCTCTTTGTCTGCAATCCTTTTCATTTCTACATAATACCCATTTTGTGATGTTTGTTCAATGTTCTATAAAACAGGCTTTGTAATGGGGCTATTGTTTTTTGTTATTTTCTTCTTCTTCTTTCTTTTTCTCTCAGTCTACTTGGCTAAAGCCGTTGGTAGTTTTATTCACACATTAGTTTCTCTCTTTCTTTTGCGTTCTTTTGTTCTTCCTTTCATATGTTTGTTTTAGTTCCAAATTAATTTACTTTAAACCTTTTTTGTTAATTTATTTCTATTTGGTTCAGTTTTGTTTTTCTTTCCAACTTATTTGCATGCCACAAATTTGCATGACGTCTTTAATCTTTCCAAGTTCTCTGTCCCAAAATAATAATTTATTCTCTGTGTTTTGAAGGGAAATACGTGCCTTTGTAGAGTATCACAGTGCATCGTACAGGTAATTGCTTGAACCTATCCAAAACATCTCTAGAAGTAAAGCAATATCCTCTTTCTGTCTGTTTACAGGTCTTGCAGTCAAAACCTGGCAGTGAGGTTTTAAACACGACAGTGGTTCACCATCACACTCTGACCAATCAGAGCAAAGGACCACAGGATTACGATTCCGGGAATGACACGTCTTCACCACCGTCGACCAAAACCAGCATTTCACGGACAAACGTCATCGGTGACAAAAAGGTCTTGTGTCAAGCGCCGGCTTCCCCAGAGAAGCTGAAGTTTACAGATGGCGATAACGCATCCGACTCTGGGAATTCTGTGACCAGCTATGCTTCCCTGTGTAAACCTCTGCATGTGGAAGGTGGTTTGTCTACTCCCATTTTCAATGGGAACGGCAAGAGGTGGGCTTCCTATCTTTGAGGAATATCATACTGTAGATGACGTAAAGTGATGCTTGAAGTCAAAGATCAGAAATGTTCCTTAATTTAAGCCAGCCATTTACATACTGTAAGGATGACATCAACATATTTTTACAATTGCAGCAGAAATTGATACATTGGTGTAATTCCACTGTTATCGTTGCAGTGAGCCGGTAACAACCTCAGTATGTGGGGCCAAGGTGGGGAGACTTCAGAAGACAGTCTCTTCTCTCTCTCCTTTGAGGATGGTGGCCTCTTCGCGTAAGCGGACTAGAACCAACTCGTCGAGCAGCAGAAGTAGATCCTCAGGGAGCTCAAGACATTCCGGACGCTACTCTCGAAGCCGATCACTGTCATCTGCCAGGTTGGTTTCATTCAAGTTTTAAAACTTCTTCTGGCTGCAAGCCCTAAGTCGGGATCAATATGACAACAGCCACTTCAAGTGCAGGGCGTGAAATTCAAAAGATTTTTTTTTTTAATATTTAACTTTCACACATTAACAAGTCCAATACAGCAAATGAAAGGTACACATCTTGTGAATCCAGCCAACATGTCCGATTTTTAAAATGTTTTACAGCGAAAACAGCACGTATATTTATATTAGCTCACCACCAAATACAAAAAAGGACAGACATTTTTCACAGCACAGGTAGCATGCACAAAGCCAACCTAACTAACCAAGAACCAACCAAACTAACCAACAAACAACTTCATCAGATGACAGTCTTATAACATGTTATACAATAAATCTATGTTTTGTTCAAAAAATGTGCATATTTCAGGTATAAATCATAGTTTACATTACAGCTACAATCAGAAATTGCACCGAAAGCAGCCATAATAATTACAGACACCAACGTCAAATACCTAATTACGCATCATAAAACATTTCTGAAAAATACATAGTGTACAGCAAATGAAAGACAGGCATCTTGTGATTCCAGCCAATATTTCCGATTTATTAAGTGTTTTACAGCGAAAACACAATATAGCGTTATATTAGCATACCACAATAGCCAGAAAGACAAGCCATTTCCCAGCAGTAAAAGTTAGCGATCGTAACAAACTAGTAAAAGATATATAATTTTTGACTAACCTTGATATTCTTCATCAGATGACAGTCCTATAACATCAGGTTATACATACACTTATGTTTTGTTCGAAAATGTGCATATTTAGAGCTGAAATCAGTGGTTATACATGTTGCTATCGTAGCTACTTTTTCCACAATGTCTAAACAGCAACGATATTTTTCTGACACTTTTTCTGACACACATATTCTGAACAAATAGCTATTCATAAACATAACTAAAAAATACATGTTGTATAGGAAATGATAGATCCATTAGTTCTTAATGAAATTGCAGTGTTAGAATTCTAAAAAATAACTTCATTACGACATCCAGCTTCGGTATAGCTAGAGTACCCCAAAGTTGGGCGGCGGCGACTAGTTCACATGTACGACAGATATATGAAATAGCATAATAAAATGTTTCTTACTTTTGCTGATCTTCCATCAGAATGTTGGACAAGGGGTCCTTTGTCGGGAATAATCGTTGTTTGGATTTAGAACGTCCATTTTCCCTCTTGAATTAGCAAGCACACTAGCCAAGTGGCACAAATCTCTCCATGTCAACAAACGGAAGAGAACGGAACACGGCAAAACTCCCGAAAAAAATTCAATAATCTGATGAAACTATATTGAAAAAACATACTTTACGATGATATGGTCACATGTATCAAATAAAATCAAAGGCGAAGATATTAGTCGCCTATAACGGCAGCTAAACAGAAGGCAAATCCAAGTCCCTCTTCGCGCTCTCCAGAAAACAAGAAATGGGGGACACGTCATGCAAAGAGCTTGTATTCCACTTCAGACCAAGATAAACACTAAATTTCTTCTCTCACCGCCTCTTGACATCCAGGGGAGGTCTAAGAAGTGCACGTATACTAATACGTATCATGCCCATTTATAGGCAGGAAGTAGAACAGAGCCTCGATTTCAGACTTTCCACTTCCTGGTCAGGAAGTTTGTGCCAAATGAGTTCTGTTTGACTCACAGATATAATTCAAACGGTTTTAGAAACTAGAGAGTGTTTTCTATCCAATAGTAATAATAATATGCATATTGTACGAGCAAGAATTGAGTACGAAGCCGTTTGAAATGGGCACCTTTTATCTGGCTACTCAATACTGCCCCTGCAGCCCAAACAGGTTAATGTTCTAATGTACTTCACTGATACCTTAAGCAGCCACTTGAAATATGTGGGCTTCGCTGAGCACCGTTGAAGTAAATCTGTTCTGCTTGTCTTAAGGTCATACTCCCGTTCACCAAACTACTTGGCTGGTTTGAGAAGGAAAGGTAGTGAAGGCAGTGGAAGGTCCAGAAGAAGCTACTCCAGATACAGTAAAGAGAGGTAAAACATGTTTCCCCTATCTACTTGCTCCACTAACTACTTCTGGCACAATGATAGCAGGATGTGCAAGTGTTGTGGGTTTAAAATGTGTCTGAATTATAGAATTGCTTATGAGTGATGCCTTACTGTGCTTCTTTTGCCATCTAACATAGGATTCGAGAGAAGAAGAGGGACCCCAGCTCCTGTGAGAAGGATGTGAAGCACAGCAGTCAGAAGCGAAGCGGGAAGAGGCATAGACGCAGGTCCTACTCTCCAATGAGGAAAAGGAGGAGAGATTCACCCAGTCACCTGGAAGCCCGGAGGATAACTAGGTATCCTTTTCGCTTTCTCTCTGATACACATTTCTTACAATACATGCATTCTTTCATTCGTGCATCGTAACTCTTTTATTTGACTTCGTATCAACTTATTTACTCAAACCACAAACTCAACAATGGTTTTCCCGCAGCAGAGGCCCTCTTCTTTTAACCTTCGACAATGGCCTCCAGTTTGTCTCAGAGACTTTTGGCGGACTGTGCTGTGAAAAGAAGGCCATTTACCTGCTACATTTTCTACTAGTCTAAACAAGCTACAATGGATAAAGCGAGACAGCTCAATGAAACAGTTGTGCTCATGATTATGCATTGAAATGTTCCAGGCGTAATGTTGTTTTAAGGTGTGACAGTAATGCTAGATCTTAAAGAAGTTTATCCTGACATGAACACGAGCTGAAATACAATTTTGTGAAGAAAGTGTAACATAGCAATCCAAGCATGAATACTTAGGCCCCTTGTACTGTATGTTAACAATAAGGTATGGTTTGGCATCAATATCCAATTGAGCATTCTGAATGACACCGCAATGTTTTCTTTTCTTTTTTTAACTTTATCTGCAATTGATTGCTTTGGGACTTAAATTACTTACTCTTCATGTATTGATTCACACATTCTCTTTAATGATAACCATACCTGCCTGATTTCCCATAGTGCCAGAAAGAGGCCCATCCCCTACTTCCGGCCCAGTCCTTCATCCAGCAGTCGCTCTACCAGTGTATCCTCTTGGAGCAGCCTCTTCACACGGAGTCGCAGCCCTAGGTCCAGTCCTGGCATCTGCCTCAATAGTTCAAGGAGTAGGAGTAGGAGCAGGAGCCGAGGAAGAAGTAGGAGTAGGAGCTACTTCTCCTACCGGAGCTACAGTCGCAGCTCCTCTTGGAACTCCATCTTTGGTCGCCGGAACCGCAGTCAGAGCCGGAGTCGCAGCTATGACTCGTTGGACGGTTACAGCAAGGGCAAGAACCGGCACTGAGTTTTTAACAGACTGAGGAGGTTATAGAGGAGACTGCATTATCATTTCCCAATCTCCCAGTGGAAGTATGAGGTAATGTTTTCATCTCTTTGCGTCTTTCTCGTGTTAGATGCCTGAGCCAGTCCCTTCAAGTAGGTGTATTTTTTTGTGTCATTATTTGTTCAACAATGTCTTGAATAGAGGCAGTTGTCTTGTCCGTGATGTATTGAAGACAGAAACTACTGGAAATAGATTGTTTGTTTTCTTTGGTTCGTTTTTTTCAGTCCGCTGTGTCCTCGTCATGCATTAGCATTCAAAATGGCCAGAGACTGTTTTTCCTTGTGACACTCTTCCTCTGATGTCTGTGTCTGAAACGAAGGATGGAGGAGCATTGTTCAATTGAACCCTCTGATAAACTCTTATTTTATAACAACTCTTAAGTTTCTGACCATTTCAGATCTGGGATGTGCACTACAAAGTTGTTTTGGGGACAGAGGGAGCGTGAGAGCGAGGGTTTTTCAGGAACATAGGAAAAGGTGTATTGCTTCTCTGATCTCAGCTCTTAACAATGTGGAGCAAAAACATGCCTCTGAGAAATGATGAGAAGGGGGAGGAAGAGGAGGAGGAGGAAGTCCCAATGCCAAACTAACTGCCTATCAGCTCAGATTTATTTATCCTCTATTCAAGTGGAAAACAATTTAAATATAATTCCTTATAAGATGATGGTGAATGATCAAACCACTGCACAGAAGGGCTGAAAAAGTGGGTTTAAATAAAAATGTTTGTCTTCATAACAGCTCCTCTAGTGAAGCTAAACTATGTGAGTTTACAAAATAGATTGTTTTACACTGTTTTAGTAGCTTCTAGGTTTTCATATTTATTTATCTAGATAGTTATTTATTAATTAAAATATTTATTTATTTATTTATTCAAATGATCTGTGTTCTATTTATTTTCTCATTTTGAATGAAACTTGAATAAGAGTGCAATGAGAGAGTGTTCAACTGTTTTACTTTTCAGCATATGTTTGACAGAGAGGAGATTCACTATTGGATAAATCTGTTATTTTGTTATTCAGATTTTTTGTGTAACGGTCCCAAATTGCACTGTTCAATAATGTGTTTGGTATTTCAGAAGCAGAATCAAACACATACTTCACCTGTCTTGTTTGCATAGTCCGCCCACCAAAGGTCAAGTTTGGAAACACACATTTTTGTGTCATGCATATTTATAACGTGTTTACAGTAATATTTATGCTTTCGTGTTGCCTCTCAGCAATGGTCTATGTTTCTATGCAATGCCATTATATTGCTGGGTTTATACAATTATGAGTATGTTGCGATTAAAAAAAAAAAAAAATCCCATTCAAACTCTACAATGGACAGTCTGATTCTAGCCCATGTGCCAGTCTGTTTGTGCTATCATGCCAACTCACTGTCACCCATTGACAGTAACAGAGTTGGCAAGCGAACAAGCAGATCTGGAACAAGGCTAGTCTGACTTTGCACAATAGACAATGTAATATCATATCGATACAAACAATGTTACTTTACTTCACTCCATCTCAACTATTCATTCCTCTGTTCTCTTTTGGGGAGAATGCTATTTCCTCAGAGCCTATGCTATAAATAGCCACATCATCAGAGATGACAGAAAAAGCAAATAGGAAAGTACTAAAAGCCTGTGTGGCAGACTTTTAGCCTCAATGGATACTCCCATATACTCTTTCAAGGAGATCTATGTGGGTAGAGTAAGCAACAAAAAAAATGAAAACATTAGCATTTAGAATAACTGTCTTTGCCCTTATGTTTAATTTCTCCATTAGGTCCAATCTATCACCCTGTCTATCTACGTTCAGAATCTGCTCCAGGCATGAGGGTCTGCTCTCTATGCATTGTACATATAACAGTCTGAAGTTATTTATCTGAAGGTTCAGAAACTTGTCCAAAGGTTTGGAGAGCTTGGAAGGAAGATGATGACACAAGAGTTCGACAACTCACTTGACATATGCTACTGATGACATGCTTTTGCGGTAGTGCTGAGTGATTGACCGAAATGTAGGTTTATTTTCATTTTTTAAAATAACTAATTGATCAATGTCAGTTCAATTGTATTAATTGCTTTTATTTCCATTTTTTCCCCTGCGCTCTCAAAGTGCGGTTTGTGCCGTTTCTCTAGAGATTTCTCTCTGGGAGATGTTGTCCAACCATAGAGAATGATAGAGGCCTCTAGTGGCCAAAAGGCTGTATTAGCATGGGCAGCACCATTGAGAGCTTCCACCATTTTAATGCAGTCAACTGGGTGGGACTTCCAAATTCATTGGCTGATCCCTCCTGGTGGCCCAGTTGGAGTCATGTCCAACCGAGTCATCAGGAGGGTTCAGCCAATCGTGAATAAGAAAATGGACTACTTCAAAATGGAGATTACCTCAATGGCGCTGCCCATGCTATCACGGAGACTATAATACCATAGATACAAAGATGAGTCCTCTATCACAATGTGTCAAAGTCATAGTTAAGACCAGAATCCATTGCGCCTACAGCTGCCTGTTATCATTGGTTCTTGCCGGGCAAGACTGTGGGGCCGTCAGACCGACCCAGCGAGAAAGAGCAGAGCGATAGAGAGACAAGAGAGGGATAGAGAGGTATCTCTACCCAACAAAAATTCGAATTGATTGGGGTCACTACCATCATTGGGGTTTTATTAATGATATAATGAAGTCATCATCATACATTCTTAGAAAAAGGGGTTCCAAAAGGGCTGTTTGGTTGTCCCCATACGAGAACCCTTTTTGGTTCCAGGTAGAATCCTTTTTGGTTCCAGGTAGAATCCTTTTTGGTTTCAGGCGGAACACTTTTTGGTTCCAGGTAGAATGCTTTTGGGTTCCAGGTAGATCTGGAACCAAAAAGGGTTCTTCAAAGGGTTATCCTATGGGGAAAGCCAAAGAACCCTTTAAGGTTCTAGATAGGACCTTTCTTTCAAAAAGTGTACTAAAAACAAATATGTAATTTACACAAGCAAAATATTTTATTTAAGTAAAGTAATGTGAATAAATGATGGCTAGAGCCCAATAAAGGATAGTAATGGGCAGTCACTACCATCAATTGTTTTATTCTGTGTTACAGCATTGAACCCACATAATGCATTTATTGTACAAAAACAAAAACATGATTATTTTTCAAAAACTGAACCGACCTAAAAAAAAAAAACTATTTGCTGAGCACTATTTTGAGGTGACCCACTCTTCCCTTTTACCCTGATATACCATTCCATGATGTACAGTATGTATGTACAGTATGTACACTGTACAAATTAATATGAATTATTACTGTGGTGTAAATATGAATCTGCACTGTATAGATTCATTATATGAGGGGTGTGGCATAATTCATTCAGAATTTGTGGAATAGCCATTCAAATGATCAATGCAAAATGATGCACTGGTACGGTATGGTTTCTCTCCTACTGTAAATACTTTGCCTCATTGTTGTCAACTCATCTGTAAGCTCTCTGATTTTAGTGTTAAATAATGTGCATTCATTCTTTCATTTTCCATGTGAAAGAACGATAATGCAAGACTGAGAGCCAGGATGCGTTTTCCCGCTGGTGTCAGTGCGAGCTTGACTTGTTGTAATGTGTCAGCTGAAATTGTATTGTCCTTCCTTTGAACCTTAAATAAGCCCGTATGCCTCCCCTTCCTCTATCTTGTAAGTCTGTAAAATCTATGTAAAATCCTAAATAAAACTGTATTTCATTCATAGCCTACAGGGTTTACTTGCCATCTTAATTGTTTCAATACCTATACAAAAAAAGCTTAACTATGATGTAGGACGATAGTAGTTGCTTACTGTTTCTTTACTGTTGGGCCAGATACAAAGATACCGCAAATACATGTCATTTACATACTGACGAAGTTGACTCATTAGCAATTCGTTTTATCCGTATAGTGACATCAGCGTGTTTTCCCCTTGCTCTCCTCCGCGTCTCTCCCTTTCCCTCCCTTCGCCTCTCCCCCTCAGGCACGCTTGAAGCCATGCGTTATTTTCTATTAAAAAGATGAGTCACCGGGGAGCGATCATTTCAACAGACAAGAATTTGTTGGACAAGTAACACACGAGCTAATGGCTAAACATGGACGGAGAGGGAGGGTCTTCTGTGGTCAACTGTTGCGTCGCGACCGGTTGCGCCCAGAGGCACCACTGTGCACATTCACCGTCAGGGAGAAGGTAGCCATATAAAACGGTTGACCAATCGGCATAATGTCAGTTCAACTCATAGAGGGTATTAAACTTCTAGGATACTAACTGGAGGGGTAGTTATAAATCAATGTCCTTGGGTTGAAACCGTTATTTTTGGTGATCCATTCCGTAACTGTCATGAGCCCAACACAGGAAATTATCAAATTAACAACTTTTTCTTTCTCATAGACTACTCAATATTTATAGAATTCGTAGAGCTGTCAGCTTGGGGAGAGTAAACTTGGAAAGGGTAAACATTTTTCTTACTTTTCTTCTTTGGGACAACGACCGGTAAACATGGCAGAAGGAGACTTCTACACTCTTGGAAGTAGGCAGAGGGTCCCCCGAGATCCTTTCAGAGAGAGTCCGTCTCTCGCCTCCCGATTTATGGACGATGACTTTGGGATGTCCCCTTTCCCCGAAGACTTGTCAATGGACTGGCCCGGCTGGGCTCGGCCTAGCCGGCTCAGCACGCGGCTTTCCGCACCGTTTACTGGCACTCTGCGCACTGGGTTTCAGCCAACGCGCACATCGACTGGGCAGACGCCGGTGTATTGCACGAGATATAGCGAGTCCCCCCGCAGCTCTCCGACCCAAACACCGGGAGAGCCATGGAAAGTGTGTGTGAACGTCCACAGCTTTAACCCAGAGGAACTTAACGTCAAAACCAAAGATGGGTTTGTAGAAGTGTCAGGTGAGGAAATCTTCGAAACGTAAATAACAAAAAAGTTACTAATATTGCCTTTACAAATCCAAACTAAACAAACTAATACCACCAGAATTGCTTGGAGGATAAATAAGAAACACTAACAATGTTATTTTCGTTTTAAGTTGTACCCAGCTAGCACATTTAGTTCCTTGGAAATTGTGGAAACATGTGTTTTTGATTTCACATTGGTTGTGGGAAAGAAGCCATACTTTCCTGACCAAGTTAACATTTGTTCTACGGTTCTGAGAACGTTTTACTCTGGTTCCTTGAAAGTTTTCCTGGGAGGTTTTATTAATGCTCTGAGAACCGAAATGATAGGTTATTTGGAGTTTTTTTAATAACTTTGTAAAACAAACCCTCTCAATAACTGCTAGCTTATTTTGTGTAAACTTTTGTGAACTTCAAGCAGAGATAGGACACATGGAAATTAATGCAAATACATTTATTTTTTATTGTGACACCAGTACCTATAATCTTCTGTTCTCTATCCATGGGTTGCGTTCCAAACACCCTTGCCTCGTCCACTTACCCTTGGGGGAATCTCCGTCGTCATCTTGGCGGGTGGTCCAAATGATTAGCCAAGCAAGGGAAGTTTGCACCGTAAGCGCCTCAGCCCTTGTTTTTAGTCGGCTTTGCGAGTGTACAATTATGTTCACTCCGGGCCTGAAACTCCCCATAATTAAATTTGTTACGATTGTACATCCGCTAAGAAAAGTCCGCAAAAATTTAAAAAATACATCAATGGAGAAGTCAACATACACGTGTAAGTAAACACGAATGTAAATAATTTTGAAATTGTGCTACTAATGCACATGATGGCACAAACACGTCTCATAAAAAGTAAACATGTTTTTCTTTGGTTATCTTTTGGAAATTGTAGAAATAAAACATGTTCCTTCTTCAGAAGATCCAGCTAGGCAGGCTAACGTTAGTTAGCTAATTAATGTGCTAGCTATCATACAGTAGGTGTATATTAATAACTATATATTTAATAAGTAGACATGCACTCATAATTGACTGTAGCGCATATAAAGCACCTACAAGCTACCGGTGGCTGAAAACACAATCATCGCAGGATGAATGAGTGACGAATTTCCGGCAAAGGGTGGTCAATTTAAAAATCATTCCTTTCTCCCTCGCCCCTTGCCCTGCAAGTGTATACTTGTCAGACGTCATGATACGTCATCAGAAGTGTCCACTTAATTTGAGGGCTGAGGGGATAGGGTGTGTTTTTTAAGTGTTTGGACCGCATCCCATGGAGTTACTCCACTGTGCCACTAGGATAGAGCTAGCATGCCATGTTTTTTTATGCATACAATGTTATTTCTTGTCTATTCAAACAGACTCCATTTCAAAGGAAACAAGCACTCATTAAGATCAGGTGTGGCTAATTAGTGGGTGCGGCCAACACACCTGAGCACACTTAATAAGATAGAGGAGACAGTTTTGTTGATGAGTTTTGTTGATGCTGAATGGAATGTATAGGTTTTTAAATAATATTTTTAGAACGTTCTCTGAACGCTACCAACATTTTCTTCTGGTTTTTATGGAACATTTTCTTCACATTCTGAGAACTTAATGTATGTTTTTACATGTCTGAAATTCCCACAGAAGAACATTGTTCCTTAACGTTCTTGGAACAATTTGAGAACATGACTTTAAATGGAACCATGAGGAAACCTGTAGGAAACGTTATGCTGAAGTACTGAAATTCACACAGAAGAACGTTGTTTCTTAACGTTCTCTGAACTATTTGAGAACATTCCCAATGTCAAACCATTTGGAAAACATTCCGAGAACATTACCCACATTTAAATACAATGTAACCATGTTTGAAGTTTTATGAAACGGTCTGTTAAAGTATTGAAATACAGTACCAAGAAAATAAAACATTTTTGTCATGTTCCTTAAATGTGCTAAGAATGTTCCAAAGCCAAGCAATTATCCTGCACCATTCCCAGAAAGTTGTAAGAAGGTTGTATGCAAAAGTACCGTAGGAAAACCACGCTTTCACCAACTCTTATAAACATATGATTATCAGAATGTTGTGTTCTAGCTGGGTAAAGTACCACAATAGATAAAGTAACACAATAGACATTATTGACAAAATAGTTATATTCATATTTTAAATATTTACATAAATGATTCACATAGCCAGCTCATATCAGCTCATATCAAGGGATGTTATGATATCCTGCCCTACAGTATGGGCAGTAGGACCCATGACTTGCAGATTGCTAGACCAGTTCATCAAGCCTCGGCACCTGTTTAGATTCCTTCAGAATCACTCACCAATGCGCCAGATATAGATTTAAGTGAGGAAGGCCCATGACAACAGTATCTGTCCACAAGAAGATAAGCAACACACTACTGTTAGTGTTTAACACTGGAGAGAGAATGTTCTGGAACTATTATTCTGCCTGGTGATAGCTGACTAGACCCTGCAGTATTTATTAAATCATAAGATTGTTGTACTACCATACCCTGATTCTAGGAACCAAAAACATGAAACAGCTAGGTTCTGGAAGTATTATTCATTATTCAGTATTCTACCCATTGATGGCTAACTACATCCCTTCAGTATTTAGCCAATTCATATACAAGTAATTTTAGAGTTTGTTTTGTTACCATGCCCTGAACTGATTTATAGAACAGAACTGCCCTGATTGTTGAACCTAATACTTTTAAGGGCTATATTAACCTCCTGTCCAGGGCATCCATATAATCTTTGAGTTTGTTATGTATAACCAGGTTCTGATTGTATAGGCAGAATAAGCGTAAACAATATTTCAAGCTCTCCATGGCTTCTTTAGAGAGTAGACTAAATATTTAGGGAACAACTGAAGAATGCCAGGGATAACCAGCACCTAGGCAAGGTCTGAGGGAAGTAGAGGGTCGTGTAGGCTACAGAGAGAAGATACTAGGCCCTATACAAGCTTTTTATAAACACATTGTTGGCATGCCAGTTGGGTCATTTAGTCAGCTAGCTGCCTATCTCCGTGGCTGCCTGCCTGCCTCAGTGACCTCGTTCTAAAAGTCTGCCTGTGTGGGCGTGTCACAAGCATGTTCAAGCCGGGGTTGACGTGGCCTCTCCGGGCTTCCTCTCATGTCACAGTTTGTACAAAGCAAAAGTTAACCTAACATTGGCTGAACAGGATTTTGCCTCATCATAGTTTCTAAGCTGTCCAAAGCAGTATGTCCCTGAGGCTGCAGCAAAAACTATGTTTAATTAATGGGTGTAGCCTACTGTATATTTGCAATTAAGTTCTGGGTGTGTTGCCAGGGCAGTTTGGAATGTGACATCTGTACCACAAGGGACTGAGGGAGGGTGAGAGGTTCTGGAAGACTGAGAGAAAGCCTGTGGTTGTGTTTTTATTCTCTCCAGACCAGAGCTCACACTGCAGGGGTATAGCGTTGCACATAGCTGGGCGGGACCGAGCAGAGGGGCAGAGGGGTGGAGGGCAGCGGCTGCTACACTGACATTTAGCATGTAGAGCAGCTGCACAGACAGAAGTCATAAACAGAACTTTATTAAGAAGAAGCCTTCATTCTGGGGCTTTCCAGATTTATCTCTTTATCTCACTCTCTCTGTTTGTCAGGAATATATGTGTTTGGGTTGGTGAGGTCATACTTTGAGAAGAAGCAGGGTTAAGATGGGAGGAGATGGAATGGTGTCTTTCGTCATCATTCCTATGGATATATGACCCACCCTTACACCAGGGACACGACTATGTATGTACGCTGTGTTTACATCAGTCCACAATCCTGGGAATTAGATAATGATACTGCTATAAACATCTTTAGAAAAATATTTGAGAAATATTTTTGCCAATTATTGCAAGGGTTTGATTTCAACACCCAGACCCACTTATCAAGCTGTCTATTATCTCATAAAAACGATACGGATATGTCACGCCCTGACCTTAGAGAGCCTTTTTATGTCTCTAGTTTGTTTGGTGTGATTTGGGGTGGGCATTCTATGTTTTGTTTTCTATGTTTCTTTATTTCTATGTTTTGGCCCGGTATGGTTCTCAATCAGGGACAGCTGTCTATCGTTGTCTCTGATTGGGAATCATACTTAGGCAGCCCTTTTTCCCTCCTTTCAGTGTGGGTAGTTATCTTTGTTAGTGGCACTTTGCCCTGTAAGCTTCACAGTTGTTTTTTCATTTGTTGTTTTGTTGGCAACATTTTAAATAAAAAGAGAAATGTACGCTCACCACGCTGCACCTTGGTCCACTTCTTTCAACGGCCGTGACAGGATAATATGTTCTAAAAGCTTTGACAGGGCATATACTGTATATATACTGTATATATATATATATATATATATATATATATATATATATATATATATATATATATATATATATATATATAGTTGAAGTCAGAAGTTTACATACACTTAGGTTGGAGTCATTAAAACTCGTTTTTCAACTTCTCCAACAATTTCTTGATAACACACTATAGTTATGGCAAGTCGGTTAGGACACCTACTTTGTGCATGACACAAGTAATTTTTCCAACAATTGTTTACAGACAGATAATTTCACTTATAATTCACTGTATCACAATTCCAGAGGGTCAGAAGTTTACAAACACTAAGTTGACTGTGCCTTTAAACAGCGTGGACCTTGTGAAGATGCTGGAGGAATCAGGTACAAAAGTATCTATTTCTACAGTAAAATGAGTCCTATATCGACATAACCTGAAAGTCCGCTCAGCAAGGAAGAAGCCACTGCTCCAAAACCGCCATGAAAAGCCAGACTACGGTTTGCAACTGCACATGGGGACAAAGCTTGTACTTTTTGGAGAAATGTCCTCTGGTCTGATGAAACAAAAATATAAGTTTACATTCACCTTAGACAAATAAATATAAACTCAGTTTTTCACAATTCTTACATTTAATCCTAGGAAAAAATTCCCTGGCTTACATCAGTTAGGATCACCACTTTATTTTAAGAATGTGAAATGTCAGAATAATAGTAGAGAGAATGATTTATTTCAGCTTTTATTTCTTTCATCACATTCCCAGTGGGTCAGAAGTTTACATACACTCAATTAGTATTTGGTAATATTGCCTTTAAATTGTTTAACTTCTTATGGCTGCAAGCCCGACGTTGGTACACTTATGACAACAGCCAGCTCAAGTGCAGGGCGCGAAATTCAAAATATGTATTTTTTAAATATTTAACTTTCACACATTAACAAGTCAAATACAGCAAATGAAAGGTACACATCTTGTGAATCCAGCCAACATGTCCGATTTTTTAAATGTTTTACAGCGAAAACAGCACGTATATTTATGTTAGCTCACCACCAAATACAAAAAAAGGACAGACATTTTTCACAGCACAGGTAGCATGCACAAAGCCAACCTAACTAACCAAGAACCAACCAAACTAACCAACAAACAACTTCATCAGATGACAGTCTTATAACATGTTATACAATAAATCTATGTTTTGTTCAAAAAATGTGCATATTTCAGGTACAAATCATAGTTTACATTGCAGCTATAATCAGAAACTGCACCGAAAGCAGCCATAATAATTACAGACACCAACGTCAAATACCTAATTATGCATCATAAAACATTTCTGAAAAATACATAGTGTACAGCAAATGAAAGACAGGCATCTTGTGATTCCAGCCAATATTTCCGATTTATTAAGTGTTTTACAGCGAAAACACAATATAGCGTTATATTAGCTTACCACAATAGCCAGAAAGACAAGCCATTTCCCAGTAGCAAAAGTTAGCGATCGTAACAAACCAGTAAAATATATATATTTTTTGACTAACCTTGATATTCTTCATCAGATGACAGTCCTATAACATCAGGTTATACATACACTTATGTTTTGTTCGAAAATGTGCATATTTAGAGCTGAAATCAGTGGTTACACATTGTGCTAACTTAGCTACTTTTTCCACAACGTCTAAACAGCAACGATATTTTTCTGACACGTTTTCTGCCACACATATTCTGACCAAATAGCTATTCATAAACATAACTAAAAAATACATGTTGTATAGGAAATGATAGATCCATTAGTTCTTAATGAAATCGCAGTGTTAGAATTCTAAAAAATAACTTCATTACGACATCCAGCTTCGGTATAGCTGAGTACCCCAAAGTTGGGCTCCGGCGACTAGTTCACATGCACGACAGATATATGAAATAGCATCATAAAATGTTTCTTACTTTTGGTGATCTTCCATCAGAATGTTGGACAAGGTGTCATTTGTCAAGAAAAATCGTTGTTTGGATTTAGAACGTTCATTTTCCCTCTTGAATTAGCAAGCGCACTTGCCAAGTGGCACAAAGCTCTCCATGTCAACAAACGGAAGAGAACGGAACACGGCAAAACTCCCGAAAAATTTTCAATAATCTGATGAAACTATATTGAAAAATCATACTTTACGATGATATGGTCACATGTATCAAATAAAATCAAAGCCGGAGATATTAGTCGCCTATAACGGCAGCTAAACAGAAGGCAAATCCATGTCCCCTTTCGCGCTCTCCAGAAAACAGGAAATGAGCGGACACGTCATACAAAGAGCTTGTATTCCACTTCAGACCAAGATAAACACGAAATTTCTTCTCTCACCGCCTCTTGACATCCAGGGGAAGGTGTATGAAGTGCACGTATACTAATACGTATCATGCCCATGTATAGGCAGGAAGTAGAACAGAGCTTCGATTTCAGACTTTCCACTTCCTGGTCAGGAAGTTTGTGCCAAATGAGTTCTGTTTGACTCACAGATATAATTCAAACGGTTTTAGAAACTATAGAGTGTTTTCTATCCAATAGTAATAATAATATGCATAATGTACGAGCAAGAATTGAGTACGAGGACGTTTGAAATGGGCACCTTTAATCAGAGCTACTCAATACTGCCCCTGCAGCCATAAAAAGTTAACTTGGGTCACACGTTTTTGGGTAGCCTTCCACAAGCTTCCCACAATAAGTTGGGTGAATTTTGGCCCATTCCTCCTGACAGAGCAGGTGTAACTGAGTCAGGTTTGTAGACCTCCTTGCTCGCACAAGCTTTTTCAGTTCTGCCCACAAATCTTCTATAGGATTGAGGTCAGGGCTTTGTGACGTCCACTCTAGTACCTTGACTTTGTTGTCCTTGAGCCATTTTGCCACAACTTTGGAAGTATGCTTGGGGTCATTGTCCATTTGGAAGACCCATTTGCCACCAAGCTTTAACTTCCTGACTGATGTCTTGAGATGTTGCTTCAATATATCCACATAATTTTGCTTCCTCAGGATGCCATCTATTTTGTGAAGTGGACCAGTCCCTCCTGCAGCAAGCACCCCCACAACATGATGCTGCCACCCCGTGCTTCACGGTTGGGATGGTGTTCTTCGGCTTGCAAGCATCCCCCTTTTTCCTCCAAACATAACGATGGTCATTATGGCCAAACAGTTCTATTTTTGTTTCATCAGACCAGAGGACATTTCTCCAAAAAGTACGATCTTTTTCCCCATGTGCAGTTGCAAACCGTAGTCTGGCTTTTTTATGGTGGTTTTGGAGCAGTGGCTTCTAGGAGACAGAACGCGTCTCCTTCCTAAGCCTTATGACGGATGCGTGGTCCCATGGTGTTTAGACCTGCGTACTATTGTTTGTACAGATAAACGTGGTACCTTCAGGCGTTTGGAAATTGGTCCCAAGGATGAACCAGACTTGTGGAGGTCTACAATTTTTCTTGGACTTGGCTGATTTCTTTTGATTTTCCCATGATGTCAAGCAAAGAGGCACTGAGTTTGAAGGTATGCCTTGAAATACATCTACAGGTACACCTCCAATTGACTCAAATTATGTCAATTAGCCTATCAGAAGCTTCTAAAACCATGACATAATTTTCTGGAATTTTCTACGCTGTTTAAAGGCACAGTCAACTTGGTGTATGTAAACTTCTGACCCACTGGAATTGAGATACAGTGAAATAAACTGTCTGTAAACAATTGTTGGAAAAATGACCTGTGTCATACACAAAGTAGATGTCCTAACCGACTTGCCAAAACTATAGTTTGTTAACATGAAATTTGTGGAGTGGTTGAAAAACGTGTTTTCATGACTCCAACCTAAGTGTATATAAACTTCCGACTTCAACTGTATATATATGAAGTGATGTTTAGTCTATTGGTCTGCTTTCTGTGTCTAGTAACAGAGATATGTTCAGGGTCTTATCTTCCTCCTTGACCTGATAATGACCAAGCAACAGAGATTACACCATTTGACAATGTATTATTGGTTAGGGTTATTGAGCTCTGCTCATTGGATTTCATGTTGTTTTTTTCACAGGGAAACATGAAGAGAAGCAAGAGGAAGGAGGTATAGTGACAAAGAATTTCACAAAGAAGATACAGTGAGTATCCATGGCCACATGCAACGATGATACCAACAGCAACAACAACAACCAATAAACACATACTCCCTTAGGATTACTTTGCGTAGCGTCCATATCTCACAGGTAATTAAATATTTCAAACATATCATATGATCCCATTTCAAAGTTGTCACTCGTTCCTCGATGAGCAAAACAACAACCTTTAGCCTCCCCACAGGGAATCTATCAGATATTTCAAACATCTATTTTGATACGATCCAATATAGCCAAATAAAAAAACGGATAAAGGAACACCTTACTGCACAATGGGGACTGTGAAGAGACACAGCCATTTTATATATCTTCATTGGTAATTTGCACTGTACTATGTATTAGACCTAGATATTGTGTGTATGAACTGATATGTAGGCTATGTGTGACGTTTTAAATGTATGTAGTTCAGTCCTTGACTAATAATGTCCTGTACTATGTATTATGTCAAATTTCATGTCGACCCCAGGAAGAGTAACTGCTGCTTTTGTAGGGGTCCTAATAAATAGGATTAGTTAGTCAGGATTAGTTACTGTCTCCCCACAGGTAATCCATCAGACATTTCAAACATCTACTGTCATATGATCTCATATCAAAATGCCAGCTAAATGGCCCAGTAACCCAAGGCAGCTAGGGCACAGAAGTTTCCATATGGCCATGCCCCTGTTAATTAGGACTATGGAACATCAAACAGTGGTGCTAATCACAAGTATGGGAGCACTGGCTACCTATCAAATGGCACCCTTTCCCTACATACTTCACTACTTTTGACCAGACCCCTATTTGCCCTGGTCAAAAGTAGGGAATATGGTGCCATTTGGGATACAGCCACTGTCTTACAGGCACTGTCTTACAGGCACGGTGGAGGTGGCGTCACTTCAATGTTATTAATTTATTCTTGGCTAATTAGTAGGCAGCTAGTCTGCACCGGCACCAGCACTACTCTCTCTCTTCATATCACCAAGTCTTGTAATTGTAATCCCTCAGATCACACAGACACACACACACACACACACACACACACACATCAATCTCCAGCTAAGCGAAACCCAACGCAAGAGACAGACTTAGAGATAGAATAGTGGGTATATAAATAACTGTCCTCAATACAGAAATCCTCTGGCTGTAGAGTACAGTAGGCTACCCTCAGTGGAGAGAGGAGACATTCCTGTATTGCCTAACTAATCTAATATATTGTTATTAGTGAAAAAGACTAGAGGCTGGGTCAATCTGTAGCGCTGAAGATCCGCGATTGTAATTTCTAAGTAATTTCCGATTGAGCCAACATATGCAGCATTTACAATGAATGGAATCTCCGCAAACGCGGAAACACTGCCATTGAATTTATTTTGCGCTATACTGCGGATCTTCAGCTCTACGGATTAAATCAAGCCCTAGAGCTTGTTATTCCTTGCAGAATATAAAATTCTGCTGTGCGTCGGAGCCCAGCCCCGCCCCCCCCATATTGTTTTTAATTCTTATTATCACATTCACCGGATAGGTGCAGTGAAATGTGTTGTTTTATAGGATCAGCCGTAGTTGTAGGCCACCCCTGGAGCAAATTAAACAATTTTTCACCTCGTCAGCTCAGGTATTCAAACCAGCAACATTTTGGTTTCTGGCCCAACATGTTAACCACTATGCTACCTGCCACCCTTACAACAATTTTTAGCTGTGACTATGTTCATGATATAACACGGCTGCTTGTGCCTTTATTTCTTAATGAACTTATTGTGGTCTTTCTAGCATAGGATCTTAGAGAGAAGAGTGCATACAAATCATTAACTATTTAGGATTTTTCTCTGACTCTTCTGTGGTAAAGGTATAGTGCATCAACAGGGTTAACTACTTATGTTATTCCAACCTGGGGTAGACGTAGCATAGTAAACAAAAATCTGGGATACTTAAATGAGTATGATATGTTACGTTTGGAATTGTATTATTCATTTGTGGGTGTCCATCATTAGTTTCGTATGATATGTTACGAATTATAATTCATAAGATATGTTACGAATTACAATCGTATGATATGTTATGAATTGCAACCTATACAATATGTTACAAATTTACAATATGTATGATATGTTATGAATTCCAATTTGTTGTGGCTAACGTTAGCTAGGTGGCTAAAGTTAACGTTAGCTAGGTGGCTAACAGTAGCTAGGCTAGGCATTAGGGTTAATGTTAAGGTTAAGGGCTAGGAGTTAGGTTAAAGGGTTAGGGGAGGATTTTGCTAATATTCTATGTAGTTGCAAAGTAGCAAATAATCTAAAATGCTAAAGTTGCCTGTGATGAGATTTGAACACGCATTATTTGGGTTTCTAGACATTCGCGTTATACACCTACCCATCCACCCCGACCAACCACCCTACTTTAGTTGTTGCCTTAAGTAACCTTCTGTCTTATTTAACCATACCAAACATAACATATCATACTCATTTGAGTGTCCCATATTTTTGTTTACTATGTTACGTCTAGTCTTTGAGACCAGGCTGGCTTTTGTCATAACTTTCCTGTGAAGATCTGAAGGATCAGGTTACAGTCGGTCCGCTCCACAGCGCCCTCTCTCTCCCGCAGAGGTGGAGGGGGCCGCTTTATGGCAGTCGTAAAATACTCTGCTTCTGGGCTCTGTAGTATCGAGATTGGAATGTGACTGTGGAACACAGAGAGACACTTGGACATCAAAAAGTTGAATAATTGAACAGTATTTCTGTATTCCAAGCAGTTGGGGTGGTCCATGGACACTTAAGGAACAGTCATGTCGATTTTGTTTCATTTGGTGACCTCATGAAGGACAGGAGAAACACATGACTGCTTCTTTGTTTGTATACACTTCTCAATTATGGGGTTTACATCTGATGTTGTATAAAATAAATTATTAAGCATACGAATACTTTTGGAAAGATAACAATGTGATCTTAGTCTTCTAAATGAGAATTGTTTTTCATAGTAACTTATGATCAGTCAGTGGCCACGCCCCCGTGAGCACAGACATTATACGGTGTCATGGAATGCCCCCTTTTCTACTCCTGTATAAATCCACCGGTGCCAAAATTGACATTAGACCAGAAAACATGGAAGCTGTCGCCTCATGTTGAAATGGTTGGCAACTCTACCAAAGGACAAGACCAGAGAACGTGGAGATCATTCCCACGTTGAAATGGCTAAGAAATCTACAAACTAAAGAATAAATATTCAGGCTGCAGCTGTTTAAGTACTTTAGTCTGGTAAACGCAACCGGTCGAACGACCGAATGGCACTCTGACGTATGCATTATAACAAGCTACAACTACGAAAGACTTTGATCTCTGGGGGAACGCAACCAGAGACTCTCTGGTTAACTATTATCCAGCAGACGGACCAGCAATCACAGAGGGACAACAAAGGCATAAACTAATAAATATATCAATTGCAATTTCTTTTCGAATGGGCGGCTGTTCATGTTCAAAGTATTAGCATTTCCATGAGTGTAGTTATCAACTCTGAATTTTCCGCTCTTTAGTTGTCCCCACCCCTTTCCTTTGTCTACCAAGCTGTCATATCGGTTTCGTCCACTAGGGACTTTTCTTTGTGTCATGTTAGTACCCAATGTACGACCTACCGTGTGTGTGTTTATGTAATTCTGTGATTGATTAGTTATTTAGTAAATAAATAATTAAGCCAATTTATATATAACTGATTCATGATTTATGATGCTAGGGTTCGTGCAGATATCCAAGGGTTTGCCACATTCAGGAACTCTATAAACAACATTTTCCATAGGTGCCCCGACTTCCTGGTTAATTATCATTCCATGATTCGTTTAATCACAGAATAATTACACAACGAGAATTGATTTGATAATATAACAGTCTACAAATTTAACTTCTCTGCGCTACGGATCCCTTTTACGGGATCATTTTCCTAAACAACCGCTGAATTGCAGGGCGCAAAATATTACTACTATTATCATTACTAATTATTAATATTATTACTACTATTATTACTACTAAAATATTTATAATCATGCAATCACAAGTGAAATATACCAAAACACAGCTTAGCTTGTTGTTAATCCACCCATCGTGTCAGATTTTGAAAATATGCTTTACAGAGAAAGAAATCCAAGCTTTTGTGAGTGTATCAATCAACGCTAGAACAGCTAGCCCATAATTAGCATGGTCACGAAAGTCAGAAAAGCAATAAAATGAATCACTTACCTTTGATAATCTTCGGATGTTTGCACTCACGAGACTCCCAGTTACACAACAAATGTTATTTTTGTTCGATAAATATTACTTTTATTACAAAAAACGCCATTTGGGTTGCGCGTTATGTTCAGAAAACCAAAGCCTCATTCCGTTCGACGAAAATTACAAAAAGTATCCGTAGAACCATGTCAAATGTTTTTTACAATCAATCCTCAGGTTGTTTTTAACAAACATAATCGATAATATTTAAACCGGACCGTAACCTACTCAATAAGAGAGAAAAAGAAAATGGAGCGCTACCCTCTCGCGTGCAGGAACTAATCTGAGGACACCTGACTACTTTTGAAAAATCTCGCTCATTTTTCAAAATAAAAGCCTGAAACTATGTCTAAAGCCTGGTCACAGCCTGAGGAAGCCATTGGAAAAGGAATATGGTTGATAACCCTTTAAATGGAAGAAATACAGGCCAGGAAACACAGATTTTAAAAATAAATATCACTTCCTGGTTAGATTTTCTCAGGTTTTCGCCTGCCGAATTAGTTTTGTTATACACACAGACAATATTTTGACAGTTTTGGAAACTTTGGAGTGTTTTCGATCCTAATCTGTAAATTATATGCATATTCTACAATCTGGACCTGAGAAATAGTCCATTTACCTTGGGAACGTAATTTTTTTTTTTTTATAAAAAATCTGACCCCTAGCGTCAAGAGGTGACAGCAAATGCTACGACACTATTCTAAAAAAACAAATACTCATTGTATTCCTATGTGTTTTTCTGTGAAGGTCTCTCTCTATGCTAGCTATTTGGTTTGTTATTCGGGGCTGTGTGTGGATTGTATGATACGTCTTTGAGACCAGGCTGGCTATTCAAGAAACAAATACTCAATGTCTCTCTGTGTCTCATTCTCTGGAATGTAATTCCTATGTGTTTTTCTGTGAAGGTCTCTCTCTGTGCTAGCTATTTGGTTTGTTATTCAGGGCTGTGGGTGGATTGTCATTGTCACTTTACCTCCTGTCTCTCTCTTCCCGCAAGCCCTGTTTCACTGCCTCTCACCCGAAAAAAAGCATATTGGACAGTTTGGGCAGCCATACAGAATCAATGGGAGAGATAAAAAGCTATGTAGCCAGAGGTGAATAAAATCCCCAGCCGGACAGATACGATTATGCAGTCGGGTGTGTCACGTAATAAGCCGGCTGAGTGATTTGACTTTGTCAGAGAGACTTGCTGCATTTGGCTCCCTAAAACAGGGGACTGTGAATTGGAGCCTTGAAGCCTTGAAGCCTGGGATGATTTATTATGGGGTCTTCATTCATTTCTAACTTTCCACACTTGAGTATGTCTGTGGTATCTATTTCCCCTTGATATGCCACTCTTTCCCCTTGCTCTCTGGCTTCCTCAGACTCGGACAGGCAAGACGGTAGAGAGACTGTAGAGGGGTTATGATAATGAAATGGAGGCTGGACTCTAGGTCTGAGTCTATGAGTCTCTGCCCTTTAAAAAAAACACGTCAAATTTGCAGTTTCACACGTCCAATTTGCAGTTTCACATGTGAAATCACATTTTCACACGTGTTAAGCTTACATTTCACACAGGAAACCATATTTTCACATGTATTACATTTAGAGTTTACATGTTACCACCACCTTCACATGTGAGGAGAATAATGTGTTTTCACCTCACATGTGAATTGCAGTTTCATGTGATAAAAACGTTGTGAAAATCGGGTGTGCAGATTCACATGTGGGGTTGAAATCATGCTATTCTCCTCACATGTGAAAAGATGGTGTTAACATGTTGCAGTACCGATGTTTCCACCAGGAATTTAGGGTGACCACATCTAAAAAGCCCAAATACGGTAAAAATACGGCCCAAATAAGTTTTTTTGGAACGATAACACGATTAAATGAACCACCGCAATTCTCCCTATCTTTGGTTATGTTACGCTGGCCTTTGCTTTCGCTGCCTTTTCTCCAGTTGCAAGTTTTGGCACATTCATTTCAACAACATAGCACCCTGCTTCTCACTGCTGTTTTGCCTCTGAAACTACAGAAGCAGGGTCAGTCCAGGTCAGTCTCTGGATGGGAGCTGGAAGTGGTGAAGAATAAACAAATGAAAAAGAATGTCACATGTGGGCAAAACATTTTTCACAATGGAAAAACCTGAAAAATGTATGTGAAACTTCGCACGTGTCCCAAAACCACGTGTCTGACTCGTATTTTTTTTTACAACAACAAATATTAAATCATTAATTTGTTTCACGTGAATTCAGTCCTATGTATCAAAATTTGTAATTGTGTTTTTTACATTGGATAAAAGTAGAAACCATAGAAAATGGTACACTGCAGTTGAGGAACAATGGGAAAGTAATTCTGCTTTGAAAGTTGATAAACTTGTCACCCCACTTTTGAGAAAATGGCCCTTGAAGCTTTTTGGTACACCTACTGGAGGGTTCTTCTTTGTCTACACTCATTCAGCATCATTCACACCCTCTTTAGCGTAAGCCCCAACCCATCTCTTTAAAGATTCACATGTGAGGCCATGTGCTAAACAGAGTGAGTAGTGTAGTAAACAACAAAAGTAAACAACAAAACTACAATAAGGAAAGATTCCAGATAAAAATATATTTTATTGTGCTTGGCCTATATCCTAATCTGACTGCAGTGCAGGTCATGTTCTTCACATTACCGTCTCTGGTAAACACACACTCAAATAAAATAAAATTAAATACAGAATAAAGAAGGTGTAAATGGTACAGTGAAATGGTTACTTGCATATTTGCATAGTAGCGATATCAAAAACGGAAAGTGTCCAGATAATTGTTAGATGACGCTTACCCAGACACATTTGTCTAAATTGATGGGTCATGTGAAAGAAATGTTATAATCATCCCCCAGCCAGCTAAGTGGATGGGTCACTATTGTCTAGACATGTACACATGTTCATGAAATACAATAGATGGCTGTAATCACCCCCAGACACACCTGGCTGACTTGATGGGTCTTGTAATCATTTGGTGAAGTGGAGTCTTTTTGTTTAGCTAAACAATGAACTGGCATTATCTCAACTCATATTAAAACTTCTTATGGCTGCAATCCCATTAACGGGATTGATATGACAACAGCCAGTGAAAGTGCAGGGCGCCAAATTAAAACAACAGAAATCTTATAATTAAAATTCCTCAAGCATACAAGTATTTCACACCATTTTAAAGATACACTTCTTGTTAATCCCACCAAAGTGTCCGATTTCAAAAAGGCTTTACAGTGAAAGCACCACAAACGATTATGTTAGGTCACTGCAAAATCACAGAAAAACACAGCCATTTTTCCAGCCAAAGACAGGAGTCACAAAAAGCAGAAATAGAGATAAAATTAATCACTAACCTTTGATGATCTTCATCAGATGACACTCATAGGACTTCATGTTACACAATACATATACTGTATGTTTTGTTCGATAAAGTTTATATTTATATCCAAAAACCTCAGTTTACATTGGCGCCATGGTCAGAAATGCCTCCAAAATATCCGGAGAAATTGCAGAGAGCCACATCAAATAACATAAATACTCATCATATACTTTGATGAAAGATACATGTTTTACATAGAATTAAAGATACACTTGTTTTAATGCAAGCGCTGTGTCAGATTTCAAAAAGCTTTACGGCAAAAGCACAATATTCAATAATCTGAGAACAGCGTTCAGCCACAAAAGGAAGCCATACACTTACCTGCCAAATTGTGCATTATAAATCTTCACTTACCTTTGCTGATCTTCGTCGAAATGCTCTCCCAGGACTCCCACTTCCACAAGAAATGTTTGGTTTGTTCGGTAATGTCCATCATTTATGTCCAAATCGCTATTTTTGTTAGCGTGTTTGGTAATCAAATCCAAAGTCAGGAAGTGCGTTCACTAAAAGCAGACAAAATGTCAAAAAGTTACATAACAGTCAGTAGAAACATGTCAAACGATGTATTGAATCAATCTTTAGGATGTTTTTAACATAAATCTTCAATAAAGTTCCAACCGGAGAATTCCATTGTCTTCAGAAGTGCGATGGAACAGAGCTCCCTCTCATGTGAACGCGCATGGTCAGAGCATGGTCAGGTCATGGTAGACCTTACTCATTCCCGTCTCCTTCGGCCCCACTTCACAGTAGAAGCATCAGACACGGTTCTACAGACTGTTGACATCTAGTGGAAGTCGTAGGAAGTGCAAACTGACCCATATCCCACTGTGTGTTCGATAGGCGATGAGTTGAAAATTGACCAACCTCAGATTTCCCACTTCCTGTTTGGATTTCTTCTCAGATTTTTGCCTGCCATATGAGTTATGTTATACTCACAGACATCATTCAAACAGTTTTAGAAACTTCAGAGTGTTTTCTATCCAATACTAATAATAATATGCATATATTAACAACTGGGACTGAGGAGCAGGCAGTTTACTCTGGTTACCTCTGGGCACCTTTCATCCAAACTACTTAATACTTCCCCTGCAGCCATAAGAAGTTAAACTGATTGTCATAGCAGTAGTATAAATATGCAGGTAGCTAAAGCTAACCAACTATGTTCAATGTTAGCTAGCTAGCTAACATTAGGCTATTACAAGCAATGCATATAGTTTTATGCTTCGAATAATATTACTACACAGATCATACACGTAACGAGCCCGCAAGCTATCGTTCACTAGCTGCGAACAGTACGCTTTAACTTGCAATGAATATTACTTTTTGACTAAATTAGAAACTTATAATATATGAAAATGTAGCTAGACTCTTACCCATATAAATGGATGAACGGTTTACGGCAGACTGGAACCATTTAACTCTGTTTGTAGCTACATCTTGTTTGGCCAGTATTGTGTCAAGTCACTCCGGTTCACACTGACCGTGGCATGTGCAGAAAGTAGCCTATCACAACTCTTTCCAACTGATCTGTCGATAGCGCCTGCTAAATTCAGGGCATCAATGTTGTTGAGAAAAGTAGCCAAATGTTTGTAATTTTCGATGGCTAATGTTATACCTTTCAAAAAAGCCGTGTTTGAAAGGATAATCAACACATACTGAGTAGCTCGCGTTATAGACAGAAGCGAGCTACATGGCAGACCAATGCAAACTCATCTCCCGGCATGTCCAGCCCATCCATTATCTCAGGCAATCATGGCTAGCGGGAAGGTTCCTGACTTTTTCCGTGGCTTAACCAACTAGGCTCATAATGTAACAATTTTATTCGGATTTACAGATGGAATACACCTTTGTTATTAAGGCACATGAAAGTTTACATTTTCCAGAAGGCATTTCTGGCCCAAATAAATATTTTTAAATATGTTCAAATGCCTCTCCTCTGAAGTAGTGACGTGTAGCTTCCTTAAAGGGTCACACATGTGTCTGAAAACCATATTTTTTTCATATGTGATTTTTTTCATGTGTTTCTTTTGTAAGGGTGTTGTTTATTTAAGCATAGGAACACTTGGCAGCTCATATGGAAACTCCAGCGACGGACAGAGAGCTTTATATGGCCAAGCTGCTTGACAAAGACCAGAGACCAGTCTGTCTGGGGTCTCTCTCTCTCTCTCTCTCTCTCTTTCTCTGTCTCTCTCTCTCTGTCTCTCTCTCTCTGTCTCTGTCTCTGTCTCTCTCTCTCTCTCTCTCTCTCTCTCTCTCTCTCTCTCTCTCTCTCTCTCTCTCTCTCTCTCTCTCTCTCTCTCTCTCTCTCTCTCTCTCTCTCTCTCTGTGTATTGCAGATCTTAACTCGAACCAGTGTGCCTGGCGCCTACTATCATACTCCATTCAAAGGAACTTAAATTGTTTGTCATGGCACACATACACAATCCATGTCTCAATTGTCTCAAGGCTTAAAATCCCTCTTTAACCTGTTTCCTCAACATCATCTAAACTGATTGAAGTGGATTTATCAAGTGACATCCAATAAGGCATCATAGCTTTCACCTGGTCAGTCAATGTTGTGGAAAGAGCAGGTGTTCTTAAAAAGCTGTAATATGTAACTTTTTGGGGCAACCCAATTAAATAGTTCTCATTAAAAGCAAGTCTATGAAGCGGTAGATATGTTCTTTGACCTATTTCTATGCTTCCCGTTCTCAAGTTTTGTTTTGTTTTACTTTCAGTTTTGTACACCAGCTTTAAACAGCTAAAATACAATATTTTTGGCTGTAGAAAATATATTTCACAGCTATTTAGATGGTACAATGATTCTCTACACTGTATTTGCTTGTTTTTTCACATAAACTGAAATTTGGCGCACTATTATAATTTTAGCAACCAGGAAATGGCGGAGCAATTTCTGCATACTGCATCTTTACTGTTTCGTACACTAAATGTATTTAAAATAAGGAAGAGAATGTATGTTTAGATCATGCTTATGAAGTATTATATAACATGTGCTACTACAGTGTCATAAACCAGATTAGACCAGATAAAACTCAGCAAAGGTTAATCCCATGCTGACATTTGTTAGGAATTGATAGCAGAGAACACAAGACCTCTAACTTTACCCAGAGCCATATGCTTCTGTCTGGGCTATATACTCCAAGGATATATCCTATCTAGCAACCAAGGTAATCTTTAAATCTCTGTTTGTTTATCTCATATTGATCCAAACATATTAGTCGTTTGTCCAAAATGGCACCCTATTTCCTATAAAGTGTACTACTTCTGAACAGAGCCCTATGGGCCGTGAATAGGGTGCAATTTCAGAAGCAATCTCTGTCTGTTTATCTCATATTGGTCCAATCATACCAGTCCTCCTCTCTCCATCCTTCTCTCTTGGCCCTCTACTATTTTCTATTTTTACCAATGACCTGCCACTGGCATTAAACAAAGCGTGTGTGTCCATGTATGCTGATGATTCAACCCTCTACACGTCAGCAACCACAGCTAGTGAAATCACTGCAACCCTAGAATGGGTAGCCTATAATAAACCGGTACTCTACATCTCTAAAACTGAGAGCATTGTATTTGGTACAAATCATTCCCTAAGTTCTAGACCTCACCTGAATCTGCTAATGAATGGTGTGGCTGTTGAGCAAGTTGAGGAGACTACATTCCTTGGTTGTACCTTATGGGTAGCCTATAAACTGTCATTGTCAAAATATATGGATTCAATGTTTGTAAAGATGGGGAGAGGTCTGTCCATGATAAGAGATTCTCTGCTTTTTTGACACCACACTCAACAAAGCAATTCCTGCAGGCTCTAGTTTTATCCTATCTTGATTATTGTCCTGTCATATGACCAAGTGCTACAAATAACCTAGTTACGCTGCAGCTGGCCCAGAACTGAGTGGCACGTTTTGCTCTTCATTGTAGTCAGAGGGCTAATATCAATAATATGCATTCCACGCTCTCTTGGCTAAGAGTTGAGTCTCTTGGCTAAGCATCACTTCTTCTTTTTATAATAAACATTTGTGTTGGAAATTCCAAATTGTTTGCATAGTCAACTTACACACAGCACTGACACACACACTTACCCCACCAGACATGCCACCAGGGGTCTTTTCACAGTCCCCAGGTCCAGAACTAATTCAAGGAAATGTACAGTATTATACAGAGCCATGATTGCATGGAACTGTCATCCATCTCATATACTGTATGTACTGACATGTGTAACTGATTGATGCAAACGCACATGCACACTACATGTTAATGTTTTTAAATGTATGTACATTTTTAAAGTATTTTGTCTGTATTGTATTTTCCATTATTAGTCGGACCCCAATAAGACTAGCTGTCGCCATTGGCGTCGGCTAATGGGGATTGTAATAAAATAAAATAAAATCCTCCAGAATCCTCATAAACATTTTGACAGGCGGTAATGATATCTCACTCTCTCTCTAAACTATTTTTCTCTGTCTGTCACTCTGTCCCTGTCTCTTTCTCTCTCCCTCTTTCCCTCTCTCTCTCAAAACACATTTATGAGGAAGCCATTTATGCTAATTTAGTCATAAACTAGTTCAAAAACCAAGGGGGAAAAGTGAGAGGGAAATTGGCTGTTACCTGTCTGTCTGGCTGTTGAGATGAGCTGATTAGAAAAGTATGCAAATGGAAATTTCAGGTGATAATAAACTTTGCATCAGACAGCCATTTTTAATAATTGGAATCAGCCCTCATTTCTCAATCCTGCACCTGGAGCGAGTATGTCTCTTTTTTCTCCTTTTTTTTTCTCCCTCACGGCGCTGCGATGATGACGGCAGCCAGAACATTTTAATGAAAACCTGAAAAATGAGCGTTGGCCAAAGAAAAAAAAAATTGCTTTCAACATTAATTTAATCTGGAGCCAAGGTTTCTACTTACGGATTGTGTTAAATCCTCTGTTTATAACTGGAGGCTGTTATGGGTATCGACAAGATGTCAATCAAATCCATTTGTTAGCACCAAACAGTAGTTGCAGTACTGCTGAGGTCATTCAGAAAAGGTTGCAAAGTTTTTTAAAACCTCCAAGCACAGTTGTGTACACAATGTTTTGCCTTTCCTTCCACACTAGTTCTCTCTGTCTTTGTAGTTACCAACTTTTTCAAGACCCTCAAGCTTAAAGTTGTATGTACAAGTCTCTCAAGTGTTCTTTCTCTCCCTCTCAGGATTCCAATCGACGTGGACCCTCTGACGGTCTTCGCCTCCTTGTCGCCAGAGGGTGTGTTGATCATCGAGGCACGGCAGAGCCCTCCCTACTACCTCTTCAGTAACGAAGGTCCTCAGGGAGAGATGGAAGAGGCCAGCCAGAGCCAGGAGGCCACCATGGTCTAGGTTGAAGCCCAGGACCGAGCTCTCTCCCCTGGGGAGACACAGGCTCACCCGGGCCCCCCTCGGGACATAATAGAGCATCCAGCAGAGTAGAGAAAGGGCTAACACAGGTTCAAAGCCATCGAGACCTTCTGCGTTATGTTGTTGGAGTGGGTTCGAAATGGCACCCTATTCACTATTAAGTAGTGCACTGAATATGGTCCCAAAGAAGCATTTTCTTTTTGAGTGTTAAGTAATCACTCAATCACTCCCCTAAAATATATAATAATAACATGGTGTTTGTGTATCTCTTGGCAGCGAAGGCTACTTGGATCTGTCACAGATTTAATTAAAAGTCACAAACTAAATCAATCCTAATGTCTCACAGTAGAGTTGCTATATACAGTATGCATCCAGTCCCAGATGCAATACTGAACTGACTCCAGATCCTAAACTGAGCAGCCTAGAAGCAAGCTGGGGCCTATTCTGTCTGGATCATCCTGTGATGCCTTGGTTTTCTATCCGTATCCCATTTGTGATGAAAACGTCATTTGACAGGATGCTTCATATACACCATATTATGTTAAATGTGTATTTGAAAGAAGCACATTCAAATGGATAATCAAATAAAGTTATCCCATATGGCTTAATTTCTGAGTGGGAAGACTTAATGAAAGGGATATTCCCATCATTATAGTATGTAACCTACTGTACGTGTGTGTTGAAACTGTATTCTACCCTAATGTAGGCCTACTGTCTGTAAATACATTGCACTTAACAGTACGTGCCAACCCATAGACACATCTATTTGAGTGCCATGATTACCCTACCTAGAGGTCTTACAAACAGATGTTCGTTGCATTTTTCTATTTGTACATGTAATGATGACGCTGTGTTCGTTCTTGGTGCAAAGGGAATGCATTTTTGCTAGACTTCTCTACTCCCTCCCCCCTCTCCTTCCTCTGCCCTCCCTCATCTCCTCCATCCCTCTCTCTCCCCCTTTCCCTCATGTCTTTGTGTTTGTTTATGCAATAAAACCTCCCATCAATCCCAGTGTGTGTTCACATCTGTGTGTTTTGTTCTGTCTGCCATGTACAGTATGGGCCAGATTCCAAGATGTCTGCCCAACAGTGCCCAACAACAGTAATTGGGTAACAGCTTAGTGTAAGTGTGCATCTCAAATGGTACTCTATTCCCTTTTATAGTGCACTACTTATGGTCCATAGGGCTCTGGTAAAAAGTAGTGCACTTTAAAGGAAGTTGGGTGCCATTTGGGACGTAGACAAAGGATTGATTGATACAGGGGAGGTCCTGTGTAAACACAAACTCACTTCCTTGACAACTTCCTTCACAACTGCATTACTTAACAGCTCTGCGCTGGTCCGCAAATCGCAAGAAGTATGACTGTCCTGACTTCTACAGAGGCCATATCACCGGAAATGCTGCACGGCCAATGCAGACATCGGATTGACCATGCAGTGACTTTAATGCTGCCCGGTTGTACAAACATAGGTTACTGTATGATAATATGTATCATGAAACATGTCTAAACCATGAAACGCCATGATAAAGAATCCATGTTCCTATGTACTCATGGTAGGTAAACAATTACTGTGTGGATGTGATAATCAACCATCTAGAAAAGGTTAATTGGAGGTTAGCGTGTCAATATGATCACAAGGAATACCAAAGCATATGGAATATTGATTGTAAATCGCTCTGGAAAAGATTGTATGCTACATGACTTAAACATAATGTAAATGAATGTGACACTACAATTGGACATAGCTTTATCCTTTTTCTTTTGCCATTGGTTTATTGGAGCGCCAAACGTTGCATGGTTACAGTGTGAGTATGTATGTCAGGGTATATTTAGTTATGCAAGCTTTTGCTGCTGGCTGATGATGAAGTAGCCTGGTCCCAGATCTGTTTGTGCTGTCTTGCAAACTCCCTATGGTCATTGTCGGCAGTGGGCAGAACAACAGATCTGGAACCAGTCTAGTCATGAGGAGGAAGACTGCAGAATGTAGATGCGATGGGAAGGATGATTTGATTCACAGGGAATTCCTGATGGGATGATGAAATGATGGCCATGGCTCTTTTTCTTTTTACTTGGTGTACTCCTGTTGCTCCATATCAGGGTGCTCTTGGGTTTCCAGCTCCTGGGAGTGGTGGGCCACCTCTGCTGGTGGACTCATGCCTGGCTCAGGACCCTCAGGCTGTGGGAGCTCTTCCGCCGTCTCCCCTGTGCCCTCCGGGTGCTGGAGCTCTCCGCCATGGTCATGGGCCTGGTCTGTGTATTCCCCCTGGTCAGATGTGACTGTGTCTGGGGTGTCTGGGCTGTCAGGAGTCTTGAGGTGCTCAAAGGGCTCTGTGGAAGTCGGAAGACCTTCCTCTTCACTAGCTTCATCATCTGCGGACCCAGAAGGATGTCTCGCCATCTCCCCAGCTGGCTCAGTAGGGGTCCTCTCATCTGCATCTCCTCTCACCTCCTCATGCCTCTCGGGTCCTGCCGCGCCGCTGTCTGGTTGAGCCTCTGGGTGAGCCTCTTCTCCAGGGACTTCCCGTGCGAACTCATCCCTGCGCTCGAGTGCCTCTGTTGGGGGTAGTGTGCCAGGCTCTGTGGGGGTGAAGTCAGCAGCCGCCAGGGACACAGGAGCCACAGCAGGGGCAGATGGAGAAGGCTGGGGGTCCCGGGTCTCTGTGTCTGTGTCTGGCTCGGTAGTCCTCTCTGGCTTGGCACCACCCTTCTCTCCCTCTTCTCTTTTGGCCTCTTTCTCCACCTAAATAGACATGTAGAAGTAAAGAACATAAAATAAACATACAGGTTATGATTAAGGGTCATGTGTCTATTTGTGTTCTAATGTATGTGACAGATAACAATAAAAAGGACATGGACAGACACAGAGATACAGTTTTGTTATTACTCCAAACTATGATATACCTCCTATGCTTCCGACTTCCTATTCCGTACCGTACTTTATTTTAAGTGTCGAAGGCAAGGAATTGTCGAACACAGACAATGAGTACTATATACAGTTGAATTTCATATTTCGCCTCTAGTTAGTTGTTCACCTGACCTGAATGGGAATGATGACGTCAGCAGGGATGGTGGGATCAGGAAGTGAAGCTTCCACAGACAGGATGCCATCACCAGACAGAGAGGAGCGGATGATCTTAGGATCAATACCTTTTGGGAGCCTGGGACAGTATCCAATCATGTTATCATACACATACAATGAATACAATATTAAAATACATAATATTTATAATTCATCATGTCTATAAGTACAGTACTCATAAGATTCATTTATAATGTCATAAACATTAGTATTGCTTTACTTTGGTGTAAACAGTAGTGTAACATTTGTATTCTAAAAATGATGTGTCTCTTCTTGCTACATTAAAATGTATAATACAAACTGGTGAAGCTTAAATACATTTCTCAAATTATGATTATCAATAAGCTTTCTTGTGGAAACTTACGTGTATCTCCTGGTAAAGCATCTAGCAATAAAGCCATGCTTGTCTGGTCTCTCCTCGTGTTTCCCTAAGGAAGAAATATAAATTATATTAGCAATATGAATACCCACAGTGGATCTAGATATCAACACTGAGGATGTGTCCCAAATGACACTCTGTTCCATTTGTATTGCACTACTTTTGACCAAGGCCCATTGGGTAGTGCACTATATAGGGAGTAGGGTGCCATTTTGGAGAAATTGATTGCTGTATGCCACCATAGTCCTACTCTCTTAATTTCCCTGAGCTGTTGTGTTCCACTAACTCACTCAAACTCTATCCTGTGGGCATCATGTCTAAACACCAGACTGTTTATGGTTTGATTGTATAGAGGGAAGCTTCTCCATACATCTTTACAACACTGAAGCAAATCAGTCTCAGGACACAATATTGTTGTATAACATAACAGCAGCGTTCTGTTCAACACAGCAGCCCTTTACTTTATAATATACTTTATCTGTGCTATAAAATAAGCATATAATGTCAGTTTCATTACACTGTATGCATCTATTCTATAACAAAAGAGTAGCATTTCAGTATACATTTCAATAGCTTCACTACAGGTGTAGGCCTACCTTCGATTTCCAGGAAGCCTTCCCGGGTCCTGAGAGTGATCTCTACAGGGGAGAAGTGACTGACGTCCAGGGTGATCCTCCACTTGTACCCCTCCTCCCGGACCTCTGACAGCCCTTGCAACCCTGCAGACTCTGCCCTGCTCAGCCTGGGGCCTGGCTGGTGCATGGAGGAGGCCGGGACCAGGAAGGAGGGCACCAAGAGGGGGAGAGAGGGCATGTACCCAGGCCAGGAGCTGGCGGCCAGGCGTCTATGGATGTTATCTATCCAGCTAAATTCACGGAGGTCTCCGGCCTCTAGGGACGGTGGCAGGCCAAAGTCCTGGTTGGGGAGGAGGCAACTGGGGCTCGGGGACTGCCACCAGCTCCGGAGGGCAGACCAGAATAAGTCCCGGGAGTAGTCGGGGCGTGATGGTGCCGATGGGGCCGCTGTGTACGCTTTGGTCTGCTCGGTCATGATTCAGAAAAATATTAGAGGAGCAAATAAGAAATGCAGAAGTCGTCTTTAATGAGGAAGAGTCGCAGGGGGATTAATTCTTATAACAAAGGAGAGGAGGGGTTTCAGAAGAGAAGGAGCACTGTGCAGTGAAGACCGAGAAGTCTCCAGGGTTCTTTATATACCCTCACTGTCTGTTTTAGCACTTATTAAGCACTAATGGTTATCCTATGAGAGGGGAATGTGAGGGTGAGGTGATGGGTGCGCCTCGAGACAGGGCCAGGGAGAAGGGGTCATACACTCTGGCACCCTATTCCCTTTATAGTACACTACTTTAGGGCGCTAGTCAAAAAGGGCTCTGGTCAAAAGTAGTGCACTATATAGGGAATAGAGTAGCATTTGGGATGCAGACAGAAACAGAACTAATTACATGTATTTATAACTGTGAGGGGGAAATGGCAAATAGCTGCTGGATGACTCCAGACTCTGTATGAGTTGGAGGAGCATAGTCCTGCCCCGGCTGTGAGAGCCCCGGCCCATCATCTCACGTGTGTGTGTGTGTGTGTGTGTGTGTGTGTGTGTGTGTGTGTGTGTGTGTGTGTGTGTGTGTGTGTGTGTGTGTGTGTGTGTGTGTGTGTGTGTGTGTGTGTGTGTGTGTGTGTGTGTGTGTGTGTGTGTGTGTGTGTGTGTGTGTGTGTGTGTGTGTGAGGTGGAGGAGGTCTTGTCCAGGCCCAGCCCCGACTGTGAGACCTGGCCAGTCTTCTCACGCCCTAGTGATCTTTATTCTCTCTATAGGGTCTCAGCTGTATGATGAAAGGTGTGTAAGTCAGGCCCTTTTCAAATACTTCCTTCCTCCCTTTCATCCTTCCTTCCTACCTTCCCTGAAGAAATCCCTTATCTGATATGATTCGCTATGTGATAGAATCATTGCTTACACCTATCCATTTGTGTTAGATCAGTGATTACTTCAAGGTAGGGAGGGCGGAAGAACGGGTGTGTGTTTCCAACAGGACATCAGTGTCCGCCCTCAGAGTTGAGTCACAGCTCATAGAGATGCTGTTTGTTTTGAAGCATGAAATGCCTCCCGTGGTCTTTTGAGATGGAAATGTTCTGTGTCATCTAAAAAAAAAATTGTGCAGTGTGTGTGTGTGCTTGTGTTGACTTGGGGTGAAAAGCTGAAAAGCTTCTTTTTATTCGTTTTGGCAGTTTTCAGTGGGGTTATTAGCATTCCCATCTTTTATCAGCTATGACAGAGTTGTAATTGTTTCATCTGTGAGACGCCTTGAGATACTGACACACTGTCCATTGGAGCACAAACCCGATTGAACAGATGTCTCTGTCGTTCAGCAAGATGTCCCAGCATCAGTTTCTACTTCAAGGATCAGGCAAGATGTTGTTAGCAGAGGTTGAATTGGGGTTTTGTGGAAGATTGCTGTTGTTTACAATTCCCCACTGTCTTCTTCTAGACAACTAATATAAACTCTAGGCAAGATTGTGAATGCATGGAGGAAAGTAATGATATGTATATCGTCAAAAGGATGTTTGAGATTTACAGTGGTGAAAGTCCTACTAGGCATGTGCATGTGTTATTGTACCAACAGTAACATCCTCAAAAAGTCATTGAATAATAAATAATAAAAGAGAAAGTTATCCATATTCCAAGGAATCCCATACAAACATGTGCATTGTTATTGTGTTTTCGAGATAGTTGGGCCTGCCATGACATATAGACTACCACCTTGCACTTTCTGTGTGGGCTGAGTTTCTCTGTAACCACGGGAGACAGGGTCCTACAACAAAATGCGCGTGGGTTCAATGTCGACGCCGGTGCCAAAGTCTAGCAGGCCATTCTGCGGTTTCTTATTTTTATTTTCAAAGATAATCATGGCAACTTCAATAAAAAAACAGTGAGTGCTACGATATATTTTTAAAACTTGTCCTACACAACGTTTTGTCTACAACTTGAAAGCTTTGTCTGGTTTTATTACAATGACGACTCATCGAAATGCAGCACTAGACCCGCGTCACTTCGTAATAATCAAACCGCTTCCGAATCTTAAACCGTCGGGAGAAATGCTCCAGGCCCGGAGCAGAACGGTGTGGTCCGCCTGTCAGCCGACCAGAGAGCAGGTGTTCTGGGATAACTATCACCGACGACAGTGGCAGCTGAGCCGGCAGGGCTATAGGGCAGTCCCCTGGAGACCCTATGAGGAGGTCGGACAACCGCTCTACCTTGAAACCAAGAGACTACTAGAATCACTGGGACAACCTGTGGAAGAGGTGATTGTTTCCCCTTGGCCTTGTATGTATCTGGAGATTGTGTCTAATTGAATAAGAATAATTTAGGCTAATGAGTAGGCCTAGTTGATTTATGTGACAGTTTATGGTAGGCCAGCCTAAATAGCTCACAAAGTATGCCTAAATATTTATTATCCTTCATAGGCCTACCATGTAGCCTACTGCCAGTTCCATTACACTAGGCCATGACACTCCATCACAACATGAATTAGCATTTTTGACACTAATATTAACACCAATGTTTTTTGCCAGTATATCATAATAATGATGAGTGAAGATGAACGTTTTAGTTATTGGATAAGTAATGTATTATTATTTCATGTTCCTTCCTTCTCTCTCGCCCTCTCCTTTCATGTACCCTCTTTTCTACCATTGAACTCGGTTTCCCTGTATGCAAGTAATATTTTCTCTCTGGTGGGAGGTGGGGTGTGTGTGTGTGATGTGTGTGAGCACTCATTTCATGGCATCCTGTCTATCTCCCCATTTATCAGTCCTGTTCCCTTGGACTGACCGGGCCGTTCAGCATCTCACACACGCACACACGCACGCACGCGTGCGCGCGCACACACACACACACACACACACACACACACACACACACACACACCCTCAGGCCCGACACGTAACTCCATTTACTGTTAATGGACAGTGATCCTCTGTGCTAAACAGATCAGTGACACGGAGAGTGTGTCTGTCTGTCATCACAAATCAAATACTCCCTCAGCCCCAGCTCTCATGCCTCAAAATTACATAAAAAACTCTTCTCAATTCTGTCCCTAGCCTCCCAAAGCAAGAGGGTTCAGCTCAGTGAAAGATGCAGACACACATTGGCCAGTTTACTTTAACCAGCCTCTGGGATTCCAGTAGCTATGCGATTTTCCCCTTTAATGTTATCCCAGCTAGACCTTTTGTCTATAGAGTGAATATTCCATATCCTGTTTAGATAATGCACAGGCATGGAGGCCCATTGTTTGTCTTCCTCTATACACAGCCTCTCTACATAGTCCCTAATAAATGCATCTGAAGTAAGACATAAGAGGGCGGCGGGCACAATTTATAAGGTGATTATACCTGTTTTTTAGGCTAGCAGCAGAGGCCATCACAGCAAATCAGCAGGCTTTAAGTAGCAGCAGCAGATACATGGGGTATTGGCACCTAACACATCATGGGATAATTTGAAATGGGTGGTTTATTCCTGTGGACATTGCATTCATCATAGTTATCGGGGACGCTCAGTTGCTGAGGCAGCTAGGCAGCTTGCCTGGCGAGCAGAGCAGAGGGAGCAGGCAGAGTCCACATTAAAAGTGACAACATTAAAATGGAGAGGAGGCTTATATTCTTGAATGCTGGAACCTCGGTCCCCCCCCCCCCCCCCTCTCTCTTACTCTCTCGTTCTCTCTGTCTCTGTCTCTTTGGAGTCATCTCATTCAAGTGGTGTCAGAAGCAGTAGGAGACAACGATGATATAACGTTAATCTTACATGAGGAATTGCTATTTGTTCACTGAGTTGCATCCCTTGAAGTGTGTTAGTGAAGTTGTGTGATCAATTGTTACAAAGGCTGTATTGAGCAGTCGTACTACACCTACCATAGGAGGCTGATGATGGGAGGACAGCTCATAATAATGTCCGGAACGGTGCGAATGGAATGTACCGTGTCCACTTTAATTTGAGGGTACATTTTTGTACATAGTCCCCCCATTTTAGGGGACTAAAACTATTCTAAACGGTTCACCCGATATGATTGAAAATACACAAAAATGAAAGCTGACAGTCTGCACTTTCAACTCATAGTTGTTGTATCATTTCAAATACAAAATGCTGGAGTACAGAGCCAAAACAACAAAAAATGTGTCACTGTCCCAATAATTACTGTATTTGATACCATTCCACTCACTCTACTCTAGCCATCGCCACAAGCCCATCCTCCCAAATTAAGGTTCCACCAACCTCCTGTGTCAACTACTGTGGGTGTCAGAAGTATTCACCCCCCTTGGACTGTTTTCACATTTTGTTGTGTTACAAAGTGGTATTGAAATGAATTTAATTGTTTTTGTCATTGATCTATACAAAATACTCTGTAATGTCAAAGTGGGAGAAACATGTATTTATTTATTATTCACCCCGCTGAGTCAATACATGTTAGAAACACCTTTGGCAGGGATTATAGCTGTGAGACTTATTGGGTAAGTCTCTTAAGAGCTTTGCACACCTGGATTGTACAATATTTTCCCATTATTCTTTTCAAAATTCTTCAAGCTCTGTCAAGGTTTTGGGGATCATGGCTAGACAGCCATTTTCAAGTCTTGTTATAGTTTTTCAAGTAGATTTAAGTCAAAGCTGTAACTTGGCCACTCAGGAACATTCACTGTTTTCTTGGTAAGCAACTCCAGTGTAGATTTGGCCTTGTGATATAGGTTATTGTCCTGCTGAAAGGTGAACTCCTTTACCCATGTCGGGTGTAAAGCAGACTGAAACAGGTTTTCCTCTAGGAGTTTTCCCGTGCTTAGCTCCATCCCGTTTCTTTTTATCCCAAAAAACTCCCCAGTCTTTGCCGATGTCAAGGATACCCATACCATGATGCAGCCACTACCATGCTTGGTAATAAGGAGGCAGTTACTCAGTGATTATGTTTTGTTGTGTAGGATTTACCCCAAACATAAGGCTTTGGATTTAGGCCAAAAAGTGTATTCCTTTGCCGTGCGGTATTACTTTAGTACAAGATACAAGATGCAAGTTTGGAATATTTGTATTCTTCTTTTTACTCTGTCATTTAGGTTATTATTGTGGAGTAACTACAATGTTGTTGGTCTATCCTCAGTTTTGTCCCTTCACAGCCATTTACATTTTTTTAAATGACCAATGGCATTGTGACATCCCTGAGCATTATTCTTTCTGTCCTGCAGCTCAGTTCAGAAGGACGACTGTATATTCGTTGTGTATGGGTGGTTTAATACATCATCCACAGCATAATTACTAACTTGACCATGCATAACCTTTCACGAGCCTCTACCCCGGGTCCGGGAGCACCCCCCCCCCCCACCCCACACTGATTAGCATCGCTAGCATAGCGTCACAATTAAATAGTAGCATCTAAATATCATTAAATCACAAGTCCAAGACGCCTAATGAAAGATACAGATCCTGTGAATAAAGCCACCATTTCAGATTTTTAAAATGTTTTACAGGGAAGACACAATATGTAAATCTATTAGCTAAACACGTTAGCAAAAGACACCATTTTTCTTTGTCCACCATTTTCTCTCAACACCAGTAGCTATCACCAATTCGGCTAAACTAAGATATTGATAGCCACTAACCAAGAAAAAACCTCATCAGATGACAGTCTGATAACATATTTATGGTATAGGATAGGTTTTGTTAGAAAAATGTGCATATTTCAGGTATAAATCATAGTTTGCCATTGCAGCCACCATCACAAATCTCACCAAAGCTCCTAGAATTACTACAGAGAGCAACTTGTATTACCAATTTACTCATCATAAAACATTTCTTAAAAATACACAGCACATAGCAATGGAAAGACACAGATCTTGTGAATTCAGACAACATTTCAGATTTTCTAAGTGTTTTACGGCGAAAACACAATAAATCGTTATATTAGCATACCACATATGCAAACGTTACCCGAGCACTGATTCAAGCCAAAGAGAGCGATATCGTTATCATCGCCAAAATATATTAATTTTTTCACTAACCTTCTCAGAATTCTTCAGATGACACTCCTGTAACATCATATTACAACATACATATAGAGTTTGTTCGAAAATGTGCATATTTAGCCACCAAAATCATGGTTAGACAATGACAAAAGTAGCCCAGCTGGTCAGAAAATGTCGTGCACCATATTAGACAGTGATCTAGTCTTATACATAAATACTCATAAACTTGACAAAAAAATACAGGGTGGACAACGATTGATAGACAATTTAATTCTTAATACAATCGCGGAATTACATTTTTTAAATTATCCTTACTTTTCAATACAGGTTGCGCCAAGCGAAGCTATAGCAAACAAAATGGCGGCATAAGCGTTTAACATTTTTCGACAGAAACACGATTTATCATCATAAATTGTTCTTACTATGAGCTGTTCTCCCATAAGAATCTTGGGCAATGAATCCTTTCTTGGGTTTAATCTTCTTTTGGTCGAAAGATGTCAACTTGTCCGTCGAAATGCCCACTAACGTACGACCGGGACCCCGAAACGTGCCCGGAGCTTCAAAGTGTATTACAAAGCAATGCCTCAAAATCGCACTAAACGGATATAAATTGCTATAAAACGGTTTAAATTAACTACCTTATGATGTTTCTAACACCTCTAACGAGTAAAAACATGACCGACGCTATATTACTAACTAAACCAAGGCTTGGAAAAAGGCCAGTCAGATATCCTTCTTGCGTTGAGCGCAGAGTCCAAAAGAACGGTACTTCCGGTATTTTGTCATTTATAGAGGCCATGATTGCGCAATCGACTCCATTCAAATTGTCACCACTTACTGACATCTAGAGGAAGGCGTGGGCAGTGTTTGTATCCTCATAGGATCTACAGTGACTTTAAAACTGATCTGGAACCAGAGGCCAAGAGTTCTGAAAACTCATTCACTGGGAGGAAAAGTGCTGTAGAATGAGTTCTGTTCCACTCAGAGACATAATTCAAACGGCTATAGAAACTATAGAGTGTTTTCTATCCAATAATAACAATAATATGCATATTGTACGAGCAATAATTGAGTACTAGGCAGTTTAATCTGTAGAGAAAATTATGCTAATGCAAAACAGCACCCCCTATAGTTGCAAGAAGTTAAAGAGATATTCAATGTATGTTTTTTTATAGTTACCCATCTACCAATCACTGCCCTTTCACTGAGCTTTTGAAAAGCTCCCTGGTGTTTGTGGTTGATTCTGTTCTCATTCAAAAATCATTTCAAACCCTATTATTTCACACAAAGTGAGTCCATGTCATTTATTATGTGATTTTTAAAGCAACATTTTACTCCTGAACTAATTTAGGCTTCCCTAAACAAAAGGGGTGAATACTTGTTCAACAACTATATTTGAGTAAAAAAAAAAAGAAGGTGTTAACATTTGTAGAATTTTCTTTTCACTTTGACATTATGGAGTATTTTATGTAGATTAATGACAAAAAATAACAACTAAATCCATTTCAATCCCACCTTGTCACACAACAAAAAAATGAAAGAATCCAGGGGGGGGGGGGGGGGTATACTTAGGATACCCACTGTGTAATTGTAAGTCATCTCGGGGAAATAACAAGCAAATACCTTTCGCTACAGTTCTCAGTTTTGATATGACCATTTTTTAAACTTAGATTGTGAGTATGCAAAACATTTTTTTATTTAGATTGTGAGTCAGTGTTGTATCGAGACCACATATTGAGTGTCTCGGTCTTGTCTCGGTGTTGGGTACATTTGTACTCGGTCTTGACTCGGTCTTGGACAGTGAGGACTCGTAATTTCTTCCAGAGACCAGCCGAGACCAGCGAAGTTAAAAACTCATAATTATCAGCTTCCATTCAGTCAACGTATAAAACCGCTTAGCCAGGCCAAATATACAGTATATCACAAAAGTGAGTACACCCCTCACATTTTTGTAAATATTTGAGTATATCTTTTCATGTGACAACACTGAAGAAATGACACTTTGCTACAATGTAAAGTAGTGAGTGTACAGCTTGTATAACAGTGTAAATTTGCTGTCCCCTCAAAATAACTCAACACACAGCCATTAATGTCTAAACTGCTGGCAACAAAAGTGAGTACACCCCTAAGTGAAAATGTCCAAATTGGGCCCAATTAGCCATTTTCCCTCCCCGGTGTCATGTGACTCGTTAGTGTTACAAGGTCTCAGGTGTGAATGGGGAGCAGGTATGTTAAATTTGGTTTCATCGCTCTCACACGCCCTCATACTGACTGGTCACTGGAAGTTCAACATGGCACCTCATGGCAAAGAACTCTCTGAGGATCTGAAAAAAATAATTGTTGCTCTACATAAAGATGGCCTGGGCTATAAGAAGATTGCCAAGACCCTGAAACTGAGCTGCAGCACGGTGGCCAAGACCATACAGCGGTTTAACTGGACAGGTTCCACTCAGAACAGGCCTCGCCATGGTCGACCAAAGAAGTTGAGTGCACGTGCTCAGCGTCATATCCAGAGGTTGTCTTTGGGGAATAGACGTATGAGTGCTGCCAGCATTGCTGCAGAGGTTGAAGGGGTGGGGGGTCAGCCTGTCAGTGCTCAGACCATACGCCGTACACTGCATCAAATTGGTCTGCATGGCTGTCGTCCCAGAAGGAAGCCTCTTCTAAAGATGATGCAAAGAAATCCCGCAAACAGTTTGCTGAAGACAAACAGACTAAGGACATGGATTACTGGAACCATGTCCTGTGGTCTGATGAGACCAAGATAAACTTATTTGGTTCAGATGGTGTCAAGCGTGTGTGGCGGCAACCAGGTGAGGAGTACAAAGACAAGTGTGTCTTGCCTACAGTCAAGCATGGTGGTGGGAGTGTCATGGTCTGGGGCTGCATGAGTGCTGCCGGCACTGGGGAGCTACAGTTCATTGAGGGAACCATGAATGCCAACATGTACTGTGACATACTGAAGCAGAGCATGATCCCCTCCCTTCGGAGACTGGGCCGCAGGGCAGTATTCCAACATGATAACGACCCCAAACACACCTCCAAGACGACCACTGCCTTGCTAAAGAAGCTGAGGGTAAAGGTGATGGACTGGCCAAGCATGTCTCCAGACCTAAACCCTATTGAGCATCTGTGGGGCATCCTCAAACGGAAGGTGGAGGAGTGCAAGGTCTCTAACATCCACCAGCTCCGTGATGTTGTCATGGAGGAGTGGAAGAGGACTCCAGTGGCAACCTGTGAAGCTCTGGTGAACTCCATGCCCAAGAGGGTTAAGGCAGTGCTGGAAAATGATGGTGGCCACACAAAATATTGACACTTTGGGCCCAATTTGGACATTTTCACTTAGGGGTGTACTCACTTTTGTTGCCAGCAGTTTAGACATTAATGGCTGTGTGTTGAGTTATTTTGAGGGGACAGCAAATTTACACTGTTATACAAGCTGTACACTCACTACTTTACATTGTAGCAAAGTGTCATTTCTTCAGTGTTGTCACATGAAAAGATATACTCAAATATTTACAAAAATGTGAGGGGTGTACTCACTTTTTTTGATATACTGTATACACTCCTTTCTTGAAACATTAATACAGTATCTTAACAGCCTTTATATCTATTAGACACGTTAGCGCAGTGGCGAACCTATAGGCCTTCAGTGTGTGACATGTTCTTGATTCTGAAAAGACAGCAACTGTAATACCAGCACACTCATGTAGTGTAACGGTTTTCTTCCTGGGATGAAGGAGAGGACCAAATGCAGCGCGGCTAGTGTTCAACATGTTTAATAGACGAATAAACGGTAACACTACTACAAGTAACAAAATAACAAATGTGAAAACCGAAACAGCCCTATCTGGTGCAGACAAAACACAGAGACAGGAAACAACCACCCACAACCCCCAACACAAAACAAGCCACCTATATATGATTCTCAATCAGGGACAACGATTGACAGCTGCCTCTGATTGAGAACCATATTAGGCTGAACACAGAAACAGACAAACTAGACACACAACATAGAATGCCCACCCAGCTCACGTTCTGACCAGCACAACACATAAGAACTCTGGTCAGGACATTACATGTAGGAGTGCACTTTTTGTAAAACACAAAGGGCCAGTGGTGTAGTTGAGGCTATATGCAGGTATAAGCCGTATACCCACCTTATTTTCAGTGGGTATTGCGTATACTCACTTCTTAATCCCAACTGATGCATATCAAATCAAATAAAAAATGTATTAGTCACATGCGCCGAATACAACAGGTGTAGTAGACCTTACAGTGAAATGCTTACTTACAAGCCCTTAACCGACCGTGAAGTTTAAAAAATATGGATAAGAATAAGAGATAAAAGTAACAAGTAATTAAAGAGCAGCAGTAAAAAATGACAATATATACAGGGGGGTGCCGGTACAGAGTCAATGTGCGGGGGCACCGGTTAGTTGAGGTAGTATGTACATGTAGATAGAGTTAATTAAAGTGACTATGCATAGATGACAACAGAGAGTGGCAGTGGTGAGGGGAGGGGGGGGGGCAATGTGAATAGTCTGGGTAGCCATTTGACTAGATGTTCAGGAGTCTTATGGTTTGGGGTTAGAAGCTGTTTAGAAGCCTCTTGGAACTAGACTTGGCACTCCGGTACCGCTTGCCGTGTGGTAGCAGGGAGAACAGTCTATGACTAGAGTGGCTGGAGTCTTTGACAATTTTTAGGGCTTCCCTCTGACACCGCCTGGTATAGAGGTCCTGGATGGCAGGAAGCTTGGCCCCAGTGATGTACTGGGCCGTTCGCACTACCCTCTGTAGTGCCTTGCGGTCGGAGTCCGAGCAGTTGCCATTCCAGGCAGTGATATCAAAGTAGTGTAGTGGAGGTATACAATTTATCAATTATGTAGTACAATAGAGAAATCATGCACAAAACAGCCTACACAATCACAAAGCATGTGCAATATATTCACATGCGCGTTGCACACATAGCCTAGTTTCAGTGGAATTTAATCTGCAGGCAGCAAGAGTGTGCAGCTCTCGACTGGTTTTGGCATGGAGCAGCTCACAGAAGAATGACATCGGTACCCCTGTAGGGTAGGGTAGGAAAGACAATTCAATTTATGATATCTACTAGTAAATGCTAACTAAGGCAACAATGGGTATGCAAACCATGTATTGAAAAAGTTAAATCCTATTTGTGATGTGCAAGTGTCATCATGCACTATTTGCATCAGGGGCGTAGACATGGATTGGCCTGGGAGGACAGAGGCCCACCCACTGGGAACCGGGCCCTGACAGCCCCACCCAATCGGATTGATGTGGTTTATGCATTGTTGTGGGCTTAGACCATCACATTTAAAAAATATATAAAAATATATAAATATAAAAAAAAAAATATCTGATTTTGAAAAAATCTATTACATACCTTCGCTGGGTGGGCGTTTGGGAACTTTTTGGCAAAATTTGAATATACCCACTTCTCCAGGCACCACTACACCACTGCATAGAGCCGATGGAAAGACAGCGGTCACAGACGGCATGATGTTAAAGGATAAGCAGTCCATAAACTCAAACATAATAATCCAGTAGGTCCCAGTCATAAGAATCCAAAAACACAACCATTAAGCATTTCCCAATCGAAATGTACAACTATTACTTCCCATTGCAAAAAACATTTCATGTTCAGCACACAAAGTAACCTGTGACCTAAAGTTTAAAGTGGACAGCGTTTTAACTATTTTGCAGAAACAAACAGACAATGATAATATCATAAAAAAATATAAAATTCCCAGTTTATGCTACAAAACCAGCTTTATAAGAGGTTTTAAAAATAGACTCAATGTTCCATGACATACAGTAAGGCATTGTTGGCAGAATAGATGGATGCAGTTCAATGCATGATTAATATAATTCACCACTACATTTCTTGGTAGTTCAAAGAATATTGCTATCAGGTTGTAAATCACAGCTGGCCTGGTATATTGTTTACTGCCTCCATTCAGATGCACTGTTTCAGTTTCAATGACTGAATATTCTGGACAAAAACTGACAAATATAACTAAAGCTGGGAATGTCAATACAATCAAACCAGCAAGGGCAGTGATCACAAGTCAGTCATAACGTGGATAATAGGCTAGCATATCTACCCGCTGAATATGACCGGTGTCACTTAACATAGACAAAAAAAGTAATAGTTAGTCAAGAATGCTCTAGATAACATGCAAACAGCCTAAACAGCTCTGCTAACATGCAAACAGCCTAAACAGCTCTGCTACGGCGAGTAAAATTGTCAGAGTGAGGTGTTCTCTCATTTGTGTCTGGAAGTAGCTAGCTAGCAAGCTAGCCAACTTTAGCCAGTTAGCTTGCGTGCTTGGTTAGGACAAGCATGCATTGGCAGGCAAGCTGCAGAAGGACGAGGAGGCTACATTTCCCCATCATTAATCAGTGCAATTTTGACGGCCAGCTAGCTTAAAAAGTTTGAGAGTTTATCTAATTTTCCTTCGTTTGATTTTTAGCTCATCTTGGTCTGGCTAGCATTAGTTGTTTATCTTGTTGTTGTTTATAACAGTGTTGTGCATAACTAGCCTACCTTTTCATGGTAGTTTGATCAATAGAACTGTAAAGTTCCCAAATGCAGGTGTTAACATATTTGCAGAAATCCATTCATGTGTATTTTGTGGCTTTTGACAAATGCATTCTAATGATCTAAAGTCGCACTGTTGCAACTTCCTGTAAACACACAGTCCAGTTAAAAGTTAATGTGACAAATGGCTTGTTTGTAGTAAAGGCCTACTGTAGCTCTGATTGGCTATACCGCATCAGACTGTGTAGACTCCGGGATAAGACAGATGTTTTTATTTGGTTTTATTTACTGCAGTGTCTATTAATTGTCCAAATGCATGGGCACTTTCCCACTCTATATTGCTATAGAATTTTCACAAATGCCTTAGTATACGTAATTCCCAAATATTCTGTGGTCACTAAGTGGTCACTTGTCAGAAAATGTTTTTAAAAGTGTCATATTCTTCCTGGGATTGTATATGAACACATTTTAATAAGATTTCATGTTGCTAAAATGCTGTCCGTTCCACTTTAAATACAACAATGTTTCACACACATAAGTTATTTTCAAAGAGACAACAGCAAGCACACTGCAATAAAAACACAGTTCCACTCACCAGATGATGATCAATTAAAACTGAACTTCTTGTTGAAAGTTATTCTTGAAAAGGGAGAAGCTAACAAATAAGCAACTTCATCCTCTGCTGCAGCCACTGCAAACTAGCCGACAAGAAAAGCTAGCTACCTAGACCGTGGGAATAATACTGCTCGCTATTGCGCAGTTACCTGTTGGCCTTCAAGAAGGGAGAAGTTTCCATTCGTTTTCTAAAAATGGTGCCACCCATTAAGTTAAAATGTGATTGGCTGATTCCACTGTCACTCCAAAATCTGCCCTAATACAGTTAAATGGCAGATGCCTTTATCTAGCTTCTAATGGCTGATTTAGCTAGCTAGATGTATCTCCCCAGAGACCAGCAAAGAAAAGTCCTGATTGGATATTTTCTTCTCTTCAGTGTTAACCCTTTCCTTTCCCCCAAAAAAGAGATTAAATCAGAACATAATTGAAAATAATAATAGAATTATCATTATTATTATAATCATTATTTTATAAATCCTTAGCCCTTCTTATGAAGGCATAGAAGGCCCATTGTTCCCCACTGTGTTTGAGTTAGTAATAATTTGTAGAGTGACTCTATTTTCCCTCAGCATGCATTTTTTTTATATTTAGAATTTCTTAAAGAATCCATATGTTGTTCTGAAATATGAACACAGAAATACTGGACATTTTGAAATCTAATTATGGTGTTGATTTGACAAAATTACAATCATGGTCTTGAATTGGACACAACTTGTCCCTCTCCCGGTCTCGGCCTTGACTCGGTCTTACCCCCACACCCTCCGGTCTTAGGCTTGACTCAAACTCGATTTGCTCCAGTCTTGTACTTGAATTGGGAATTCAGGTGAAGCTATGATCCCTTACTGATGTCACTTGTTAAATCAACTTCAATCAGTGTGCATGTGCATGCGTGTGTGTAAGGGGCAGCACAAGGGCAAGCCAGAGTCAGATCCGGGAGGGAGTGGTCTGCGACATACCTCACTGTGATGAATGAACGACCTGTCAACTACCCAGTCTCACACCCTGCCACTCTACTCTCTCAGAAATTAGCAGCAACAGGCTAGAGTTTGAATTAGCCAAAGGGCTTTAGGGTCTATCTGTATCTGTGGAAGTCATGCCTTATGATTTCCTGAGAGTTAGGAGTATGATGATTTGAACCATCCTCTGGCACCTTTGGGGCAGTTTAGGAGGCGTCATCGACACCTACGTATGCTATGCATTGTCCTGCTACTGTATGTGAATGTTGTGATTAACAGAACACATCAGCCCATCCCTCTCTTACAGTCGTTTCCTCTTGTTTATTTTATTACAGGCTTCAAAGGCTGATCCCTTACCAGAAGAGGATGTGCCTGTTAGCACCACCCCATCAGATTCCCCAGGAGCAAACAAGGTGTGTGTGTGTGTGTGTGTGTGTGCGTGTGTGTGTGCGTGTGCGTGTGTGTGTGTTTGTGCGTGTAAAGGAAACAGGGTGTGCCTGTTCTCAGTTTTAGTTTTTATACCCTGTTATCTTGTACATACACTTGCAGTTGCCTTTACTGCATCATTTGCTATGAGTAGGCTATAGAGCCTTTATATGACATGCTGCTCGATTATGCAGAGGGATTAATTGTATGATTATCTGTCATTTCTATGAGCGATGTAGCATTAGCACGTTAGCAGCACAATATTTTCTCCTGGCCCGCTGCCTGGCTCTTAGCCATCGGAGGTCAGACGAGGACACACACACTAGTCGACTCCGCTGAGGCTTTTTATGCAAAGAAGGGTTGTTCAGAGCTACAGGGTTAAAAACTGTCTGCTTGTCCTTTTGTTTGTTGTTGATGTTGTTGTTTGCTGTTGATGTTTTCTAGAGCTTGCCATTTCGTTGCCCCCAGGCAGGGAAGAGAGAGGATGCAGTATCTCTTAGGAAGCATCTGGGACATACCAGGTAAGGCTGGTGTGTGTGTGTGTGTGTGTGTGTGTGTGTGTGTGTGTGTGTGTGTGTGTGTGTGTGTGTGTGTGTGTGTGTGTGTGTGTGTGTGTGTGTGTGTGTGTGTGTGTGTGTGTGTGTGTGTGTGTGTGTGTGTGTGCGCGCACGCGTGCATACATATTTTTACCAGAGACTATCTATTGACTCTGCCAAATTTAATTTCACATATTGCCATCAGCACATCTCGATACATCCCATTTTCTGTAGATAAGCCATTATATATCACACTTATACAAAAATGTAATCACTCATATTTTAAAGCTCCAGAACAGTCGTTCTGAAAAGTACTTTTTCTCTAATGGCTAACTATCAGGAAGTTTGAAAAGACAGGCTGAGTGGGCGGATGCTTATATTCATGAGCTCGCCTTGACTGACAGCTCTTTGAAACACCTACTGTATGTCAAGCAACTTAGATGCAGCGAGCAGTGTTGCAGTTAAATCATCTGAAGTAAATTTGGCGATAGCAACTCAAACTCAAAGCAACTCAAACAACATTGAAATTGCATCAATGACCTATTATTATTATTTTTTACATACATCTCCCGTTTGGCATGTCTCTTGTGATACGGTTCACAGCAGCACTGACGGATGTGTTGACTAGACAACTGCGTCAGAGTTTTGAACGACCCTTCCCCCCATTTTGTGCCATGCTGGCTGAAGACCTAGCTAGCCAGTAACTAGCTAGCACCAGATACAGATGAAAGGGGAAACATATAAGTATCTTTGCCGTAGATGAAAAGGGTAAACTTTCTATTATATTTGCTGACACTCTATAGTCAATTTTTGCCACCAGTAGAGTAGCTATCAAGCTGTATAAACCACGCCCCTCTGCAAACACACCTTCTTCGATGTTAGTTACAAGGCGGTACTCATCTAAATTATGTAAGAGAATGCCATGTTACCATTAGTGTATTAAAATGAGAGTTAAGGTGATGTCACCTTTTATCCCTAATAATGAATCCAAGTGTTTAACATGGGGGAGGGGACCAGTAACTTTATGATCAAACTTTATCAATGTAGAAGCAACAGTCATTTTTTCATGCTTTGATCATCATACTTTGATCTGGTTTCCTTCAAATATCATCCAATTTCATGAAAACATGATTTTGACTGTTCATTACCTTTAATTACACTTCTCTACATTACATAGATAAATGTCATGGTCAGGATGACAATGCATCCACTTTCTTATATCAACAGCTGTGGCCAATGGGCTGTTTTACAAGACCATTAAAAAACAAATTAAATGATGTTTAATTCATCAAACAGACATGTAGATGGAAATGAGGTTGGATGAAGAAACTGCATAGGCAACAAAATGCGACCCAAATGGCACCCTATTCGAAAATATAGGGCATAACTTTCGACCAGGGCCCATAGGGTCTGGTCAAAAGTAGTGCACTATGTATGGAATAAATAGGGTGGCAATTGGGGCACAGCCATGGTTACTATCAAGTATCATGTGATGTGAAACAGATTTCCCCATTGAAGTGCTGACTGATGTGGCATTTTAGAAACAGGCGGCCCTGTGATGTATGATGTAGATATCTGGAGAGATGCTTGGCGAGCCATGAGATCTGATTATACATAACAAGGAAACCCAGTGGAGAATACATACCACCAGAGATACTGATGTATTCAGTCATACCAGACGAATAGAAGCTCTGCATATGACTACCATGATTATTGAAGGGTTGTGTCCCAAAAGGCACCCTTTTCCTTAATGTAGAACCCTTTAATAATCACTGTAGTCATATGCAGAGCTTCTATTCCTCTGGTATGACTAAATACATCAGTATCTCTGGCGGTGCGTAATCATCGTTTTCTGTCAACAAAAAATGGCAACATACTAATAACAAATATTGATGGTGACCATTTTTGTGATATGATAAGAGAATTACCTGGTATCATATTATATTTCATTTTATGGGGTACGAAACTACCTGCGGTATTTCTTCTGTATACAGTATGACAATACAAAAAATAGGGTATAAAGTCTTCCCAAATATAAAAAGACTGTAGAGGGTAGGCTATTGCCACTTAGAAACAAACACTGAAGCCCCTCTCTATTATTTGCACAGAGGGAAAACAGACACTATTCATTCGGGCTATTTCTCTTTTTCTCTCCCTCTGAAACGGTAACCTTTCCTCTCCTCAAACACCTGTATGAATTATTCAATAATCTGGGTTTTATAAGAAGCTGTCAGAAATGTCAGCCGTTTTAGGGACGCCCTTGGATGTCCTGAGAGGGTGTAGTCTGTCTGCACGCCCTGTGGCGAGGCTGAGAGTTGTTATATACACACACACTCACAGACACACACACACACACACACCAAATGCCACGTCTGGTCTGTGCCAGGTATCTGCTGCCCGCAGGACACAGGGATGAGAAAATGTGCCAGCCCCACAGCGGACAAACTGACACTCTGTTGCATTTCAACACTACATTGAGAGGATAGAATACTGGGATCAATTCCATTTCAATTCCTGTCAGCTGAATTGTACATGGAATTTCTCCATAGGACTGCAATTCAATCCCTTAACTACCTGTAATGTAGGTGGAATTTACCCCAAACATTACCATTTAGGACAGACCATGTTTTGAACAGGTTCTAACTGAAGAACAAGTGGATATTTTCCCATTTCTCCCTTTTACATGAAGAGCCATTTCAGATTGGCCTTTTCTCTGTATAGAGACACAAAGCTTCACTGCCAAATCACTGTATCGCTCCTTCTCAATTTGTGAACTACATGCCTTTGGTTGCCTAGCAACAGGCTAACTGCTACCTAATACCTCTTCTGATCTGACCTGTTGAAGAAATCAAATCACTTCAATTTCCCCAACAGTCAAGGAAGAGTAACGGTGCTCATTTACCAACCGAACACTGTGAATTATTTAAACGACTGTAAAGAGTTCCTTTCATACGTATTGGCATATCACCTATATTAAACACCTTATTTCAGTGTTTCTGTCACCTTCGGCATAGTCACGCTTGCCAGACTCATAACAAACTTTTACGCTGTTATTTTTTTTTGGGGGGGGGGGGGTGATTTGCTAATATCAGGTTTAGACCAAGTTTTGAGGCTAGCAAAATGATATTGATTGGAAGCTCAATACTTACAGGATGTTAAACGTACATCACTGAAATCAAAGGAACACTCGACCTGATCTGAACTCTGCCCTGTGTGTTAAATAAACAAGCAGCCTTATTAGCCTTCTTTAAGATGCATTTAAGCATTGGAGTTCCAATATTCTAAAGACACAGCAATATAACCTACACACATTATCTGCATCCCAAAAGGCACCCGACTCCCAAGTGTACTTTTTAGGGAATATAGGGTGCCAAGACTAATTGATTCAGTGGTGATGCACCACAAGTGACTCTCTGGCTTCAACACCTGAGATTTAAGGGCAATGGTAGACTCAGATACTGCCTTTGTCTAGTCAAGGGCACTTTCATACAGCAACACAAAGACAAACAGAGAGATACTTGCCCACTGTCCATACACACAACACTGGACTGTTGCTGTCAACAGTATGTGTGGAATACCATATGGCAACTGATCTGAGAATGTGTTGCCGCTGTGATGCTATGATTCACTACAGATGCTGATGGATGGATAGAAAGATGCTTTGATAAAGGCATGGCAGCATTCTGGATTAAGACATTGCACACGGGGATTTGATAGGGAGAGTCACTGATCTGGAGTGGGCTTTGGTATCACAACTAGAGCAAGCAGGGGATGCTTCAGATTTAAGCAATGTTCAGCCTGAAACAAATGAACATTCAAGAGTTCAAACACTGATGCCCTCCATGAGTGTGTGTGTGTGTGTGTGCCTGTGGGTGTGCCTGCGTGCGTGCCAGCGTGTATGAACAGTGATGCCGTCCGAATATGCAGCGTTCGTCTGTTTGGCTCCACTCCTGGGGGAAGTATGGCAAGCCAGCTGCTCACTAGATGAGGAATAATGATTCATACAGGAGGGCTCTAACGTATACAAGGCTCTTGTTTTTTTGTTGTTGTCCTGTCTGAATTGAAAGAGAAAATTATTCCACAGTGGTGTCTATTTATCTCATCTAGAGTCATATAACAGGCTGTCGATGACACGAGTAGAAGATGTATTGTGTTCAAGATCAGTTAAGTAGTAGTCATTTTGGAAAATGTGCATTCTGTTATAGCTAAGACCAAAGCTTGACGTGTAGGCCTGTACTGTAGTATACAATTGGAGATGTATACTCCATTCTAGCAGACATAATTATGCAGAGCAATTAGGGTTAAGTGCCTTGCTTGAGGACACATCATCTGATTTTTCACTTAGCCTGCATCGGGATTTGAACCAGCGACCTGTTGGTTACTGGCCCAATGCTATTAACATCTAGGCTACATGCTACCGTCTGTCTTTAAGAAAGACTAATGCGTGACCAGCAGTAAGCCTGTACTGTAGTGTACGATTGAGACCTATACTCCATTCTAGCAGATTATTAGAAGCAATAGAATCATGCTCGTCGCCCAACTACCAAGGCTCCTTACTCATGTGTGATGATTAAGGAAAACTGAGGCGTATTACAGTTCATTCAGCCGCAAAGTCAAACCATGGCTATGATACTTGTGTGCCTGCATGTGTATCCGTGTGTTCGTGCATCCATGTGTGTGCATGCCTGCGTATCCAAGTGTGTGTATTTTAATTTCCACCAGTAGCATATTAATGCGAAGTAATGACGCATGCAGCCACCGGTGAAAACAAGCAGACATGGTTTGGAATAGAAGGGAAAGGTTATGGGCTGGTGCTAAATCACTGTAATGAAACCATTAGTGAGCCACACGTCACATATTTCTCCCAAAATTCTCTATTTAGGATTATAATTTCAGCCTCTGTGATGATTTAGAGACTTGGTCCACTCTGATTGGTGTGATTTAGAGACATGGTCCACTCTGATTGGTGTGATTTAAAGACCTGGTCCACTCTGATTGGTGTGATTTAGAGATCTGGTCCTCTCTGACTGGTGTGATTTAAAGACCTGGTAACTTCATTTAGCTGTGATCTATGACAGGGTACCTGTTGTCTGCTTAGGAATTACACAGGTGAAGTACATCCTCAATTGACTGCTGTATATGGAGTCGGTCCTATTCTATTTTTGGGTTGGGGCTATTTTCGGTCACTGTAGTAGGGGATTTAACATATTTGTGACTCTTTTTGTGTTTGTAACAGATGTGGTTTCTGAGAATCTTGGTGGCATGACTAAATAAAGTAAAAAATTTAAGTAAATCTGCCTGAAACCTGAAGAATTGTGTTATCTGCCTAAGTTATTGCCTAGGCTTCAGGTTTTAACACAATCTTGTGACATGTAGATTACCCACTCTCAAGCCCAGTCACATGCTGTATCGGTATGTACAGTATCCATATACCCATCTCGTGTGTGTGTTATGTCTCTATCCCCCAGCCGTTTGGTGTCAGCGGTCAGACAGGGCCGGGGTTACTTCCACCTCCTCCAGAAGAAGAAGCAGGAACAGGAGGAGGCGCAGCAGAGGGAGCAGAAGAGGAAAGAGGATTGGCAGCGTGTCCAGCTCAGACCTCCCTGCTCAGAGTCTGACTCTGACAGCGACCCATTGCGGAAGAAGGCCCAGTCAGCTCGACCTTTCACCCCCATCCACCGCTCCCTGACTTCCCCTCAGGCCTCTGAGCCACCACAGTGAGTCCTCACCCTGTACTGTACATCACCTAATACAGTGATACCCTTCTTCACCTTATGTTTAAAGGTGCAATATGCAGAAATTGCTCTGCCATTTCCTGGTTGCTAAAATTAGATATTTTCAATAACCAAAACTATTGTAATTGCAGCTGTTTGAACCTGGTGTACGAAACCAAAAGTAAAAGATGCAAAAACAAAATTAATAACGGGAAGCATAGAAATAGCGCACATAGAACAGATGTACCGCTTCTTAGTCTTGCGTTCAATGAGAATGACAGATCTATACCTAAAATTTCTATGTGAATTTGGTCTGGTCACCCAAAAAGTTACATATTGCTGCTTTAAATATATGATGATGTATCACTGAGATTCAAAATACACTTTAGCAAGGTACTATACAGCGTCATAGTATTCTATAATATATAGTAGGTGAGTAAAAAGTATATAGCAGGTGATGAATATTTATATAACTTACAGTGCCTTCAGAAAGTATTCTTGACTTTTCCCAAATGTTGTTGTATTACAGCCTGAATTTAAAATGGATTAAATTGAGATATTTTATCACGGGCCTACACACAATACCCCATAATGTCAAAGTGGAACAATGTTTTTCTAAATTAAAATGATTTAAAAATGAAATGCTGACATGTCTTGATTCAATAAGTATTTAACCCCTTTGTTATTGCTAGCCTAAATAAGTTCAGAAGTAACAAGTCACATAATAAGTTGCATGGACTCACTCTGTGTGCAATAGCAGTGTTTAACATGATTTTTTAATGACTACCTCATCTCTGTACCCCACACATACAATTATCTGTAAGGTCCCTCTGTCGAGCAGTGAATTTAAAATACAGATTCAACCATAAAAACCAGGAGAGTTTTCCAATGCCTCGCAAAGGGCACCTATTGGTAGATGGTTAAAAATAAAAAAGCTGACATTGAATATCCTTTTGAGCATGGTGAACATATTAATTACACTTTGGATGGTGTATCAATACACCAAGTCACTAGGGCTCAGGGATTTCACCATGAGGACAATGGTGACTTTAAACAGTTCCAGAGTTTAATGGCTGTGATAGGAGAAAACTTAGGATGGATCAACAACATTGTAGTTACTCCACAATACTAAACTAAATGACAGAGTGAATAGAAGGAAGCCTGTATAGAATACAAATATTCCAAAACATGCATGAATAATTTTGAAAAGAATCATGGGAAAGTGTTGCGCAATCCAGGTGTAGAAAGCTCTTGGAGACTTACCAAGAAAGACTAAAAGCTGTAACTGCTGCCATAGATGGTTCTACAAGGTATTGATTGACTCAGGGGTATGAATACTTATTTAAATTAGGTCATTCATGTTCAATAAATTTGCAAGAAATACTAAAAACATGTTTTCACTTTGTCATTATGGGGTATTGTGTGTAAATTGTTGAAAAAATATATACTTAATCAATTTTGAATTCAGGCTGTAACAAAACATATGTTAATGAGTATAAATATGTTAATGAGTATAAATACTTTCTGAAGGCACTGCAGAGCTGCTAACTCTCACGCATTGGCCGTGAGACACGCATTTGACCCTCTTCTCATGCCACACCTCTTATATCTCACGTATTAAAAAGTACTGGTTTTCATTTTCTAATTCGCCCATTGTATAGTCAGTGCGTTAACTTTTCAACTGTGCTCCAAATCGTTTTGAAATCGTAGCATCTGCGCCTGCAATTTAACGTCATGCGCTGCACCTCGGTCGTTGTCCTGTCTTGCCACAACTCTGTAAACCACGGCACATTGAAGCATATGATTGGTTTAGTTATGTAAGGGATCAAGGGGATTGGATGCATGTTTTAAAGAAACGCCTCTCAAGATTAGAGTGGTGATGAATGGAGAGAGAGAACGTCCTCTGCTGAGTTTCTAAAACTGTAAAAAGAGCAGCAAGGTAGCGATGTTTTATGTACAATGTTGTCAACAAAATTAGGTTCTGTCCCTATTGCAGAATGCAGCCTTTTTGACAGCATGTACTAAAGTCGATTTAATCCACACTTGCATGAGTCCCCTCATTTGGTGTTTGGCATTTAGGCTGTGACAACAATAAGGCAGCAGACAAACCTACAGTATGTTTTAGAAGGCAAGTTTGGTAGGGTGACCTGATTTGTAACTATGAAAAACATTTTGTCAAACAGATTGTGAACCCAGAAGTGTAAATTTGATTCTACAGGGGGGGCAATAAATATTCAAATGATTTGGTTATGGTGTAGGGGTAGATTTATGTAATCTTGTGTTAAGGAGATTTTATGATCTATTGACTTTATTTAGTCTGATCAATTGAACAATTCTCATTCTTAACAATGGGCTAAAAAATAGGGTAATTAGTGTGCTTGTCAGCAGGAACACTACTGTTATTCCCTACACGTATTTTATTATTCCACTTCTTCCCAATGTTGCAAGTGTAAACACATATTTGAAATTTGATATGCCTACTTGTGTCTTTGGAAATGGATTACAGTTAGGATTACCACTTTATTTTAAGAATGTGAAATGTCAGAATAATAGTTGAGAGAATGATTTATTTCAGCTTTTATTTATTTCATCACATTCCCAGTGGGTCAGAAGTTTACATACACTCAATTAGTATTTGGTAGCATTGCCTTGAAATTGTTTAATTTGGGTGAAATGTTTCGGGTAGCCTTCCACAAGTTTCCCACAATAAGTTGGGTGAATTTTGGCCCATTCCTCCTGACAGAGCTGGTGTAACTGAGTCAGGTTTGTAGGCCTCCTTGCTCGCACAAGCTTTTTCAGTTCTGCCCACAAATTTGCTATAGGATTGAGGTCAGGGCTTTGTGATGGCCACTCCAATACCTTGACTTTGTTGTCCTTAAGCCATTTTGCCACAACTTTGGTGGTGTGCTTTGGGTTATTGTCCATTTGGAAGACCCATTTGCGACCAAGCATTAACTTCCTGACTGATGTCTTAAGATGTTGCTTCAATATATCCACATCATTTTCCTGCCTCATGGTGCCATCTATTTTGTGAATTGCACCAGTCCCTCCTGCAGCAAAGCACCCCCACAACATGATGCTACCACCCCCGTGCTTCACGGTTGGGATGGTGTTCTTCGGCTTGCAAGCCTCCCCCTTTTTCCTCCAAACATAATGATGGTCATTATGGCCAAATAGTTATATTTTTGTTTCATCAGACCAGAGGACATTTCTCCAAAAAGTACGGTTTTTGTCCACATGTGCAGTTGCAAACCGTAGTCTGGCTTTTTTATGGGGGTTTTGGAGCAGTGGCTTCTTCCTTGTTGAGCGGCCTTTCAGGTTATGTCAATATAGGACTCGTTTTACTGTGGATATAGATCATTTTATACCTGTTTCCTCCAGCATCTTCACAAGGTCCTTTGCTGTTGTTCTGGGATTGATTTGCACTTTTTGCACCAAAGTACGTTCATCTCTAGGAGACAGAACGCATCTCCTTCCTGATCGGTATGACGGCTGCATGGTCCAATCGTGTTTATACTTGCGTACTATTGTTTGTACAGATGAACGTGGTACCTTCAGGCATTTGGAAATTGCTCCCATGGATGAACCAGACTTGTGGATGTCTACAATTTTTTTCTGTGGTCTTGGCTGATTTATTTAGATTTTCCCATGATGTCAAGCAAAGAGGCACTGGATTTGAAGGTCGGCCTTGAAATACATCCACAGGTACACCTCCAATTGACTCAAATATTGTCAATTAGCCTATCAGAAGCTTCTAAAGCCATGACATAATTTTATGGAATTTCCCACGCTATTTAAAGGCACAGTCAACTTAGTGTGTGTAAACTTCTGACCCACTGAAATTGTGATACAGTGAATTATAAGTGAAATAATCTGTCTGAAAACAATTGTTGAAAAAATGACTTGTGTCATGCACAAAGTAGATGTCCTAACCGACTTGCCAAAACTATAGTTTGTTAACAAGAAATTTGTGGAGTGGTTGAAAAACGTATTTTAATGACTCCAACCTAAGTGTTTGTAAACTTCCGACTTCAACTGTATTTGAGGCTATGTATTTTTGCAGGCTTTCATGGACAGTTTTGAATAAGTCTGACAAATAAGCATTGGATTTTAAAGAGGTACTTCACCCAAATTACAAAATACAAAATGTTTGTGTCTTTACCTTGAAAGCAGTCTATGGACAAGGAGACTGCAATATATGATTTGGTTACCTACTGCCATCAGCTATTAATATTAATATTTCCTGTGTAAAGCCTTGGTGTAGTAATAACAATCCCTGGCATGTGTCGCATACAACCTGAGAACAGGGATATATCCCTGTTTCCTACCTTGCATCTGTTTCTCCCATTTGCCTGTTTCCCCATCTCATTTCATTAGTCTGAATAGTGTCAAACCACCCCCCCTCCCCAAAAAATCATACTTTTTATTTTTTATTTAAACTTTATTTAACTAGGCAAGTCAGGTAAGAAGTTAAGAACAAATTCTAATTTACAATGACGGCCTACTTTACATTTCATCCCCCACAAAATCTAAAAGTAACAAAGTCATCGAATTTTGAGTGTACATTTAATGTTAATGTTCAAAGCATCCCAAATACACCTAAATTGGTTATTTTAAAAGTTAAATCAAGGGTGCAGTCTGTCTGCAGATTTGATGAGGAAGTTTCAGATTTGTTCATAAGATCTCAATATCTTTGCGTGGGTGTCATGGCGCTGTAAAAGCAGCCTAAACAAAGAGCCTTTTAAATGTTGTACATATTTTTGATGTTTTTCTGTGTTTTTGTTTGTTTCTTAATCAGCTTTTTTGTTTTTGTTAAGTTGTTGATTGGATATAACTGGTGGTTGTAACCCACATAATTGCAGGACTGGTGACAGGTTGACTTGTCTAGTTTGCGTTTAGAAAATGCATCTCAGCACCGGCTTCTTGATCAATGAGACCTGACTACATTATGAAAATGGCAGAGAACTTTTGGTGAGGAAGACTACTGCTCAGGGCTTTGTTGCTCTGTAGCAGCAGCAGAGGCTATACTTGTGGTTGTGGAGGAGTATGAAGTCCAGGCTAGAGAGAGATTGAGCTGAGGAGGACATCGGGGCTAGCAAGCCAACCCCATCAGCTGGCAATACGGGCCACAGAGAGGCAGAGGATAACATCAGAGCCGGCAAGCCAACTGCATCACCATGATCTGGCATCCACTGCACCACTGTCATCTGGCATCACCATCATCAAACTCAGTTTAGGAGCCTGAGATTGCTGATTTACTGAGGGAGTCATACTCTATGGCTATGACAATGTCATCCTGTCTTTTGTTTTGTTTTGTCTTAAATGTGTTACCCAAGTATGCCTGGTAGGATAGGTCTACTATGCTTATGTTTGTTAATTAAATTTTTATTTATTTATGAGTACCACAGTGGAAATACGTTTTCAAACTTTTTTATGTAATACTCAATGATTTTAAATGCATTATCCACATGTATTGTCCACTGTATTGTCCACTGTATTGTGTTTTACATTGTCAAATAAATTGATCTATCTGTAACTGCATTGCCTCATTTAAAACACATGAGAAAATAATGTAAAAGTTTAGGATATCTAGGAATCTCTGCGATCTCAGCATCTTCCTCTTGTCTCTATGTTTATCAATTTGTTCTATGTCAAACAGAACTATATATGTCTTTCTGTCTTGTCAGTTATCCTTTTATTCCCTATTTGTTAGTCATTACCACAACAACCCCAGGTTTAACCGAACAAATTGTCAACAGAACATGATAAATAGTTAATATTTCAGTGTCTAATTGTTGTCTGACAACTATTCCTGGTTTTAGTCTTTCGGATTCATCTAATCTTTTTCGGATGTCCTTTCATAACAAATTCCTTTGATATGGCAGCTGAATCAGAGTTTGACATTTTGAAAAGTTGTCAGGTTTCTTCTCAGACAATCATTCTGGTTAGATGGGTGGGAATTGATTCATTCACACAAACAACAACTGCACCACAGTCAGACAGAGAGATCCCCTTACAATGGCTTATGAGACAACTTCAGCTAGATAAAGCCAATGTTCCTCTTTTAAACAGAGTAGAATTGATTGTATAGATTTCATGATTAAAAAGTAATTAGACAAAAGGTGAACAAATGATCAAAAAAGTAGAAAGTGAGCTGTTTACATACTACAGAGAACAGGCAGAGTGCTACTATGTATGAAGCCAATAACAGTAGGAAGAGCCGTTGAGGCAGGGAATAAAGTGAAACCGCCTATCCTTTCACTCACTCTCTCTCCACCATACTGTCACCTGCAGTCAATCAGTAGTCTGTCACAATAATCAGGTTTCCATCCAAACTTTTTATGCGAGTAAAGTACATGTCAGATAAAAAAAAAAATGTAATGACAGGCTTGATGGAAACAGAACATTTTTTCGGTAAACTTTCCAAATGTCGACAAAACAAAATATGCTAGACAAGGTGGGATCTTTTTGTCTTGGTAAAATGAATTATAGAATAACAACACGAGCTGGCACGCACCCAGAAAAGAAGGCACAGTGATGCCGAAACGTTGGTAAACACCCAATAAATCGCTGGGCGTTTATATATGGAGTGTGCGACTCTCTTTATTTTGATAGTAAAATTAATTATGCCAGAAATGTCGGTGGAAACGCTTTTATGTTTAAATATTGATAGACTATAATAACTATCCTATTGAAGTAAATTTGGAGTCAGGCGATGACATGTTGTGTGGTCCTCCCACTACGATTTATCGGGAAAGCATACAGTTTATTAGGTTACAGATTAAATAAATAATGATGAACTTCACAGGGTGGTGAAAGTGCAAGGTGATGAGCTTGATGCTCCTTTCCAATAAATATTGAGGGTCGAATACTGGTGAGATGATAATCAATGCTTGACTGCCGTTTGACAAATAAGAATAATCTAGCTCATTTGCCTATAATAATAATCTCAACATGTAGGCTATATGCGTGATCTAGCCAATCTAACAACGCGCAGACAGCCTGTTGGCGATAATGCATGTGCCATTTCCAGAATTTACACACTCACAATATAACACAACATTTTTGTGAGAAAATCGTCAGTAGAGTTGAAAATACGATGGACACCCATTTATTTTTTATTCGGTACATGGGAATTTAACCACAAAAGGTATTTTCTGTTCACTATGTCATCACGCATAGCCTTTTATCTGCAACAAAGCATATCTTGTGGGAAAATGCGCATATTGTTTTTTATGAAGATTTTGAAATATTCGCTTAAAAATCTGTCGCCAGTTGGATGGAAACCTAGCTACTGACACCTTCACGCCTCAAGGCCGTTCATTCATTACGCTACACCAGGGATGGGCAACTCCAGTCCTCGGCGGCCTGAGTTGCCCATTCCTGCATTACACAGATGTCTCCTCACACGTCAAACACAATATGGCCGTCTCTCCCCTCCCAATCTCACTCTCTCTCGCACTCTCTTTTTCTATCACCCTCGTCCCCATCTCTCTCTCTCTCTGTCTATCTAACGTTATCTCTCTCCCACTCTCTCTTCTCCCTTTTCGCTCAAATGAGTGATCAGAAAGTGGGGCAATTTTTCATTAGCAAGTCAGGAATGTGTGTTGGCTGTCCTGGCAGGGAGGGAGAGAAAAAGTGAGATAGGGCGGGTGGATGGGAGGCAGATACAAATCCCTTAGATTAGGATCCATCAGAACACGGATAACAACCTTTGAAACAATGGTTATTTTCTGGCGGTTTCTCGGCTAACAGCAAGGGTATATTTTCCAGCGACAGTAGGCAGGTTTCCATTTCCTCAGGTTTATTCTACAATGTCGCAAAAAACACTGTGACTGACATGCGTAAGGGAAACAGCAGCTATAGGAGAAATGTTCTAAAGACAACATTGTTATCCATTCGGCAGCGGTGGATTTTCCTTTTGTAAAACATTTCTTTATTGCCAAAAAAATGTGATGGAAACGTGTTTTTCAAATAAATGATGATTTTAAGGCACGTGACGTCATCACATAACTAGAAAGCTACGCTCCACATTTAATTCTGAAAGCCTACTGCTTGCTATATAAATTGTTCGACTATAATAATGTGTCTTTGCAGGACAATGATTTTCTTGACTTTCAAGGATGCATGAATTGCTTCGCCCTGCGTTTCTGTTTGACTGGATGCAAGTTTTACCATCAAGTTATTTCAGATCTAGGCTACCGGAGTGCAAGTTTCACTATGGCACCGACGGTGGCGACGCGTTGGCACATGATAATCATTAGAATATTGCAAATATTAATACATCTATCCCTGCTGGCTTTTGCGGACTAACTGAGACATTAAAAGTATATCCGGTAGTGCATACAGGCTGTCGCCAATTTATTAATGCGCAATTTGACTAAATGGATATTGGAAACACTTCTACAACTTAATATTTATTCGACACTAGGTTTTTGCGAAAACTTTATTTTTAATGTGACGTAATTATGTCCAGCTGCTTTTATCGACACGACAGTTAAATGGAAACGCACGGCAGCAGGCAATCTATATCCTATGCAAACTTTCTAAATGTCGACAAGAAACAAGTGAATAATGGAAACGTAGCTAGTAATGTGAGTGTCTGAGGAAATGAAGTTGTACATTTGGAGTTGGGCTATGGGTGATGGATGACTCAGCCTAGCTACACCACAGGAGGCTCCTGAGGGAAGAACACCTCTCAATAATGGCTGGAATGGAGCATATGGAATGGCATCAAACACATGGAAACCATGTGTTTGATGTATTTGATACCATTCCACTCATTCTCAGCTATTACCACGAGCCCATTCTCCAAATTAAGGTGCCACCAACCTCTTATGAGCTACACTCCCAGAAAAAGCGTACAGTTAGGGTACAGTAGTAGAACTCTTGAAGGAGTTCCCACATATGCTGAGCATGTGTTGGCTGCTTTTCCTTCACTCTGCTGTCCGATTCATCTCAAACCATCTCAATTTGGTTGAGGTCGGGGGATTGTGGAGGCCAGGTCATCTGATGCAGCACTCCATCACTGTCCTTGGTAAAATAGCCCTTACACAGCCTGGAGGTGTGTTGGGTCATTGTCCTGTTGAAAAACAGATGATAGTCCAACTAAGCCCATACCAGACGGGATGGCGTATCGCTGCAGAATGCTGTGGTAGCCATGCTGGTTAAGTGTGCCTTGAATTCTACATAAATCACAGACAGTGTCACCAGCAAAGCACCCCCACACCATAACATCTCCTCCTCCATGCTTTACGGTGGGAAATACACATGCGGAGATCATCTGTTCACCCACACCACTTCTCACAAAGACACGCCGGTTGGAACCAAAAATCTCAAATTTGGACTCATCAGACCAAAGGACAGATTTCCACTGAAGAATGTCCATTTCTCGTGATTCTTGGCCCAAGCAAGTCTCTTCTTTTTTTTGGTGTCTTTTAGTAGTCTTTGCAGCAATTTGACCATGAAGGCCTGATTCACACAGTAACCTCTGAACAGTTTATGTTGAGATGTGTCTGTTACTTGAACTCTTTGAAGCATTTATTTGGGCAGCAATTTCTGAGGCTGGTAACTCTAATGAACTTATCCTCTGCAGCAGAGTTAACTCTGGGTCTTCCATTTCTGTGGCAGTCCTCATGAGAGCCAGTTTCAATCATAGAGCTTGATGGTTTTTGCGACTGCACTTGAAGAAAATGTTCCTTATTGACTGACCTTCATGTCTTAAAGTAATGATGGACTGTCGTTTCTCTTTGCTTATTTGAGATGTTCTTGCCATAATATGGACTTGGTCTTTTACCAAATAGGGCTATCTTATGTATACCCCACCCTACCTTGTCACAACACAACTGATTGGCTCAAACACATTAAGAATGAAAGCAATTCCACAAATGAACTAGTTAAGAAGGCACATCTGTTAATTGAAATGCATTCCAGGTGACTACCTCATGAATCTGGTTGAGAGAATGCCAAGGGTGTGCAAAGCTGTCATTAAGGGAAAGGGTGGCTATTTGAAGAATCTCGAAATCTAAAATATATTTTGATTTGTTTAACACTTTTTGGTTACTACATGATTCCACACATGTTATTTCATCGTTTTGATGTCTTCGCCATTATTCTACAATGTTGAAAATAGTAAAAAATAAAGAAAAACCCTTGAATGAGTAGGTGTTTCCTAACTTTTGACAGGTAGTGTACATAAGAGCAGGTGACAATAAAGAGCTGTAATTAATACTGTAGTGACCTTAATCTAACACTGAGCATTTCAATTCCAATCAGTTCAGAAAGTCAACCCAATTACAATTCCAAATGTATTTAATTGAAAAGCATTGAAGAGAAATGTGTACTTCCTGAATTGACTGGAATTGAAATGGAATTGACTCCAACTCTGGCTCTGAGCAAGGTTATTATAGTAAATTAAAAATGAAACTAAAATGAAAACTAATAATGAAAAAACAATTTAGTAAACTGAATTAAAATAAGGAAACTGAATTTGAAAAACAAAAACTATACTGAAAGTTTTATCTTTGACTACAAAACTAATTATAAATAAAATAAAACCATCATGAATTATGTCCAGTTTTTTTACAAAATTTTTGGGGGAAATCTAATGGGCTTTTCAAAGGAGTTCTCAAGCTTTTTTAATGGGGCATGCAAGCTTCTGAATCTGACTGTCACGCCCTGACCGTAGAGAGCTTTTTATGTCTCTATTTTGGTTTGGTCAGGGTGTGATTTGGGTAGGCATTCTATGTTCCTTTTTCTATGATTTCTATTTCTTTGTGTTTGGCCGGGTGTGGTTCTCAATCAGAGGCAGCTGCCTATCGTTGTCTCTGATTGAGAACCATACTTAGGTAGCTTTTGCCCACCGACGCTTTGTGGGTAGTTGTTTTCTGTTTTTGTGTCTGCACCAGACAGAACTGTTTCATGTTGTTACATTTTGTTACTTTGTCTCAGTGTTAAGTTTTTAATAAATAATCATGAACACCTACCACACTGCGCTTTGGTCCGCACCTTCTTCATACGACGACCGTTACAGAACTACCCACCACCAAAGGACCAAGCAGCGTTCAAGAGAGGACTGGACATGGGAGGACATCCTGGACGGCAAGGGATCCTACACATTGGAGGAGATCCTGGCTAGAAGGGATCGCCTCCCATGGGAACAGGTGGAGGCAGCCAGGAAGGCAGAGGCAGCTAGGAAAGGGGCCAAGGATTGCATGGGAACACGGCTGGCAAGGAAGCCTGAGAGGCAGCCCCAAAAATGTTTTTTGGGGGGGCACACGGGGAGTGTGGCAGAGTCAGGTTGGAGACCTGAGCCAACTCCCCGTGCTTACCGTGGCGAGCATGTGACTGGTCAGGCGCACTGTGTCTCGGCCGAGCATTCACAGGCCGGTGTGCTCGGTGCCAGCGTCCCGCATTTGCCGGGTGGAAGTGGGCATCCAGCCAGAACGGGTGGTGCCAGCTCTGCGCTCGAGACCATCAGTGCGCCTCCACGGCCCAGTGTATCCGGTGCCTCGGCCAAGGAAGAGGCCTCCTATGTGTCTTCCCAGCCCGGTGAGTCCTGTGCCTGCGCCCAGCCCGGAGCCTCCAGAGACGGCCTCCAGCCCGGAGCTTCCAGAGTCGCCCTCGAGCCCGGAGCTTCCAGTCGCCCTCGAGCCCGGAGCTTCCAGAGTCGCCCTCGAGCCCGGAGCTTCCAGAGTCGCCCTCGAGCCCGGAGCTTCCAGAGTCGCCCTCGAGCCCGGAGCTTCCAGAGTCGCCCTCGAGCCCGGAGCTTCCAGAGTTGCCCTCCAGCCCGGGGCCCGCTACGAGGGTCCCCAGTCCGGGGTCGGCGGCGAGGGTCCCCGCTCTAGAGGTGCCACCTAAGTGGGCTAAGCCAGAGATGGAGCGGGGTCTACGTCCCGCACCAGAGCCGCCACCGTGGTGAAATGCCCACCCAGACCCTCCCCTATAGGTTCAGGTTTTGCGGCCGGAGTCCACACCTTTAGGGGGGGGGGGGGGGGTACTGTCACGCCCTGGCCGTAGAGAGCTTTTTATGTCTCTGTTTTGGTTTGGTCAGGGTGTAATTTGGGTGGGCATTCTATGTTCAGAACTGTTTCGTGTTGTTACATTTTGTTATTTTGTCTGTGTTCAGTTTTTAATAAATAATCATGAACACTTACCACGCTGCGCTTTGGTCCACACCTTGTTCATACTACGACCGTTACACTGGCGGGTAAATGCTTCCAGGAGATGGCTTTGTTTCAAATGGTCCTAGTTTATGCATCACTATCACCAAGCTAAGGGAACAAATCCACTAGGTTCCTCCTCTAACATTGTTTTAACATTCTCCATTCCCCTAATGTACCCTAACGTTGTTTTAACATTTCCCGTTCCCTTAACGCTCCTCCCCTAACGTTCCACCCTTAACGTTCCTTCCCAACATCCCCCTCACATTCCTCCCCTGACTTTCCTCCGCTAACATTCCTCCCTAACATTCCCCCCTTCCGTTACCCTAACATTATTTTAACATTCACCCTGTTCCCCTAACGTTCCTCCCCAAATGGGCCTAGGTTGTGCATCACTATCATTAGCTATCACTAGCTAAGGGAATAAATCCACTAGACTCCTCATCTACCATTCCCCTAACATTATTTTAACATTCCCCTTTTCCCCTAAAGTTCTCCCAATGTTCCCCTAACATTCTTTCCCTAACATTCCCCTAACATTCCCTGAACATTCCTCCCCTAACAGTCCCCTAATGTTCCTCTGCCAATGTTGCCTCTAACATTGTTTTAAAGATGCACTATGCAGAAATCGCTTTGCTTTCCTGGTTGTTAAAATTCTAATAGTTTGTCTAATTTCTGTTTGTGACAAAACAAGCAAGTATAGTGTAAAGAATCATTGTACCACCTAAACACCTGTGAAAAATATTTCCCATAAGCAAAAATATTTCATTTTTAGCTGTTTGAAGCTGGTGTACGAAACCGAAAGTAAAAGATGCAAAAATGTAACGTAAAAATGGGAAGCATAGAAATAGCACACAGAACAGATCTACCACTTCTTAGACTTGCTTTCAATGAGAATGACAGATCTATAACTCACAATTCTATGTGAATTTTGTCGGGTCGCCCAAAAAGTCAGATATTGCCGCTTTAACATTTCCCGTTCCCCCAACATGCCACCCCTGATGTACCCCTCACATTCTTTTAACATTCCCCCAAACATTTCCACCCCTAACGTTCCCCTAACATTCCTCCCTTAACGTTCCCCTAACGTTCCTCCCCTAATGTTCTCCCAACATTTCTCCCTTAACGTTCTTCCCCTAACATTTCCCAAACAATATTTTCCCCCAACATTTTGGGGCCAAAACTCAAATGTTTTTTTTTTTATCTGGCAGGTAAAAAGTTGCCTGGGGATAGCTTTGTTTCAAATGGGCCTAGCTTGTGCATCACTATCACTAGCTATCACTAGCTAAGGGAAGAAATCCACTAGGTTGCTAGCCTAACCTAAGGCCACCATACTTTATATCTGTAACACTAAAACTAAAACTGAAACTAAATACACTACATGTCCAAATGTATGTGGACACCCCTTCACATTACTGGATTTGGCTTTTTCAGCCACACCCTTTGCTACCATGCAATCTTCATAGACAAATATTGGCAGTAGAATGGCCCCTACTGGAGAGCTCCGTAACTTTCAACGTGGCACCGTCATAGGATGCCACCTTTCCAACAAGTCAGTTTATCAAATTTCTGCCCTGCTAGAGCTTCCCCGGTCAACTGTAAGTGCTGTTATTGTGAAGTGACAACGTCTAAGAGCAACAACGGCTCAGCTGTGAAGTGGTAGGCCACACAAGCTCACAGAATGGGACCACCGAGTGCGTAGCGCGTAACAATCGCCTGTCCTCGGTTGCAACACTCACTACCAAGTTCCAAACAGCCTCTGGAAGCAACGTCAGCACAATAACTGTTGGCTGGAGCTTCATGAAATGGGTTTCCATGGCCAAGCAGCCTCACCCAGGCCTACGATCACCATGCGCAATGCCAAGCATCGGCTGGAGTGGCGTAAAGCTCGCCACCACAAATCTGGGTTTGGCGGATGCCAGGGGAACGCTACGCGCCCGAATGCATAGTCCCAACTGTAAAGTTTGGTGGAGGAGGAATTATGGTTTGAGGCGATTTTTCATGGTTCCGGCTAGGCCCCTTAGTTCCAGTGAAGGGAAATCTTAACGCTTCAGCATACAATGACATTCTAGACAATTCTGTGCTTCCAACTTTGTGGCAACAGTTTTGGGAATACCCCCTTGCACAAAGCGAGGTCAATACAGAAATGGTTTGTTGAGATTGGTGTGGAAGAACTTGACTGGCTTGCACAGAGCCCTGACCTGAACCCCATCTAACACCTTTAGGATGAATTGGAACGCAGATTGTGAGCCAGGCCTAATCGCCCAACATCAGTGCCCGACCTCACTAATGCTGTTGTGGCTGAATAGAAGCAAGTCCCTGCAGAAATGTCCCAACATCTAGCGGAAAGCCTTCCCAGAAAAGTGTGGGCTGTTATAGCAGGAAAGGGGGGACCAATACCATATTAATGCGCATGAATTTGGAATGAGAAGTTTGATGAGCAGGTGTCCACATACTTTTGGCCACATTAGTGTAATATAAAAATTAAATATGAATAGTTTATGAAACTAAAGCTCAATAAAAATATCAGGTTTCAGGTAAGACCAAAGTGCAGACTGTTGAAGTAACAATGTTTATTGTAGCAGGGGCAGGCAAGCGACAGGTCAAGGCAGGCAGGGGTCGATAATCCAGAGTAGTGGGGACAAGGTACAGGACGGCAGGCAGGCCCAGGGTCAGGTCAGGCAGAGGTCGGTAATCCAGAGTAAGGGCAAAGGCACAGAACGGCAGGCAGGCTCAGAGTCAGGACAGGCAAGGGTCAAAACCAGGAGGACGAGAAAAGAGAGACTGGGGAAAAGCAGGAGCTGAGACAAATCGCTGGTTGACTTGAACAAACAAGATGAACTGGCAACAGACAAACAGAGAACACAGGTATAAATACACAGGGGATAAGTGGGGAAGATGGGCGACACCTGGAGGGGGTTGGAGACAAGCACAAGGACAAGTGAAACAGATCAGGGCGTGACATAAAACTAGCAAATCAGGTCTGAAAACTAACTGAAACTAAACTGAATTTCAAATGACAAATTGAAAAACTAATAGAAATAAAAAAGGAAAATAAAATCAAAAAATTATAATAACCTTTCTTCTCAGGACTTCTGCATGCACTGTAAGCATTGTTCTTGTTCTTTTAGAGGGCCCATATTCCGCCAGCTGTGCTGTCTGAACTGGTTGCTGGAGGCCCTGACTCTGGACAGGACTGGGAGAGCTGGTCCAGTCACATCCTGCTGGGATCTCAAGTAAGTCACTGGTCACAGGTCAGAGGTAATTGTATGGGCCCCAGGCAGCTTGGGTTGGGTTAGCTATTGTGTTGCTGCTACATAGTGAAAGGGCAGAGGCCAGGACTGAATCACAGTCTTGACCAGGGTTTGAGAGTAACTGATCACATGTAGTCTGATTACCCATAAAACTGTAACTGTAATCAGTTACGTTTCCAGCAAAAATATTGTAATCAGATTACAGATACTTTTTAAAAACTAGATGATTGGCTTACTTTTAAATTCAGAAAGGATGTTTGTGAAAAAATACATTATGACACATTTCTGTTTTCCAAATGGCATTTAATTCAACATGTAAAAAAAGCATAAGTTTAAGTTTGTTCCACCTGAGCGAGTCTGACCACAAGTTAGAGACCACTATGATGACACACCAAATGCATTTGATGGACCCTTTTTGTCTTCTTCAGATGCCCCTTAAGGGGAAAGTAATCAAAAAAAGTAATCAGAGTATGTTACTGAGTTTGGGTAATCCAAAAACTACATTACTGGTTACAATTTTGGACAGGTAACTAGTAACTGTAACAGATTACATTTTGAAAGTAACCTACTCATGCCTGATGATGACTAACATAATCATCAGGGATTGGCTCGTTAACACTGTCAACTCTTGACCCCAACCAGAGTAGAGCAGGGCAGTATGTTGTGTTTCAGTTCACCAACACAGCACACAGCATCTGTAACATATCTCAATCACTCTGAGTCAGCCACAGAGCCACCGTTCACTTCAGGCTGTAGAGACACAGGCTATGTTACAGTAGCATATCAATGGAAAGAAGACATACCCAAACGTGCTTCAGCCCATCTTAAAAGAAAAGGGGAAATCAGGTGCCCGACTGAGGGACTTGAAAATCCCCAAAACATTGCTTACCACAGGATACGACAACTGTTGACTATCCAGGACAATAAAGAAGAAGGAGCACTATGTTGCTGCATACATCAGATTTATTGACAGGACAAGAAAACAATCCTGCTACGTTTCGGCATGAATCGCCTTCATCAGAGCCTTTTCCCCCAGGATAGTCACCAATTGAAGAATCCTGGGGTTAAGGAATGTTTTTTGGACAGAAGTATATCACTTAGAATGCCCAATAAATTGTTTAATTATACAGTAGGCGCTATGTTAGTAAGGATATTGAAAAAGAGGCTCAGATATGAGTGTGGTTCATACAGGAAGCCTGGGCCGAGGCAGACAGACAGTGGTAAATGAACTATAAACCAAACCCTCGGGGGGTAGAGCAGAGAGAGGAGATTGCATTCCTCCGTCTCCACGTCCCCTCAGGTTCACTATATACCTCGCCTGATACTGACCCAACACAGGAAGGAGGAGACAAAGATTGAGTAGAAAACCTACCCTGTTATGCTGGTGAATGAGGACCCAAAAGCGACTTAACAAAAACAGAGTCTTTATTCCAGTCTTAAACAAAACGGTACTCCAGGATATATCTTAGATGACACCTGCTCACACGTAGCATCTGATGAAGGCAAAAACACGACAGGGTGGAACCAGGACACAGAACAGCAAACATCAAACAAGAATCCGACAAAGACAGAAGCAGAAAACAGAGGGAGAAATAGGGACTCAAATCAGAGGGCAAAATAGGGGACAGGTGTGAAAGAGTAAATGAGGTCGTTAGGAGAAAGAGAAACAGCTGGGAGCAGGAACGGAACGATAGAGAGAGAGAGCGGGGGAGGGAGAGAGGGAGGAAGAGAGAGGGAATAGAAAGAGGGAAAGAACCTAATAAGACCAGCAGAGGGAAGCACAGGGACAAGACATGAAGATCAAAGACAAAACATGACAGTACCCCCCCACTCACCAAGCGCCTCCTGGCGCACTCGAGGAGGAACCCTGGCGGCGACGAAGGAAATCATCAATCAACGAACGGTCCAGCACGTCCCGAGAAGGAACCCAACTCCTCTCCTCAGGACCGTAACCCTCCCAATCCACTAAGTACTGGTGACCACGTCCCTGAGAACGCATGTCCATGATCCTCCGTTCCTTGTAAACAGGAGTGCCCTCGACAAGGACGGGAGGGGGGGAGGGAAGACGAACGGGGGCGCGAAGAAAAGGCTTGACACAAGAGACATGGAAGACAGGGTGGACGCGACGAAGATGTCGCGGAAGAAGCAGTCGCACAGCGACAGGATTAACGACCTGAGAGACACGGAACGGACCAATGAACCGCGGAGTCAACTTGCGAGAAGCTGTCGTAAGGGAAAGGTTACGAGTGGAAAGCCACACTCTCTGACCGCGACCATACCTAGGACTCTTAATCCTACGTTTATTGGCGGCTCTCACAGTCCTCCCCGCAGACGAAGGCAGACCGGTACTAAAGTCTAAGGCGATCTGAGACCATGGTCGAGAAGGAATGGGAAGCGGTCTAAGACGACCGGCATGAGGAGAGTTACCTGACTTAGTCTGCGCGCAGTCCGAACAAGCAGCCACGAAACGGCGCGTGTCCCGCTCCTGAGTAGGCCACCAAAACCGCTGGCGAATAGAAGCAAGCGTACCCCGAACACCGGGGTGACCAGCTAACTTGGCAGAATGAGCCCACTGAAGAACAGCCAGACGAGTAGAGACAGGAACGAACAGAAGGTTACTAGGACAAGCGCGCGGCGACGCAGTGTGAGTGAGTGCTTGCTCTACCTGTCTCTCAATTCCCCAGACAGTCAACCCGACAACACGCCCTTCAGGGAGAATCCCCTCGGGTTCGGTAGAAACCACAGGAGAACTAAAGAGACGGGATAAAGCATCAGGCTTGGTGTTCTTATTTCCCGGACGATAGGAAATCTCAAACTCGAAACGAGCGAAAAACAATGCCCAACGAGCTTGACGTGCATTAAGTCGTTTGGCAGAACGGATGTACTCAAGGTTCTTATGGTCAGTCCAAACGACAAACGGAACGGTCGCCCCCTCCAACCACTGTCGCCATTCGCCTAAGGCTAAGCGGATGGCGAGCAGTTCGCGGTTACCCACATCATAGTTGCGTTCCGATGGCGACAAGCGATGAGAAAAGTAAGCGCAAGGATGGACCTTATCGTCAGACTGGAAGCGCTGGGACAGAATGGCTTCCACGCCCACCTCTGAAGCGTCAACCTCAACAATGAATTGTTTTGTGACGTCAGGAGTAACAAGGATAGGGGCGGATGTAAAACGCTTCTTGAGGAGATCAAAAGCTCCCTGGGCGGAACCGGACCACTTAAAGCAAGACTTGACAGAAGTCAGAGCTGTGAGAGGGGCAGCCACTTGACCGAAATTACGAATGAAACGCCGATAGAAATTAGCGAAACCGAGAAAGCGCAGTAACTCGACACGTGACTTAGGAACGGGCCAATCGCTGACATCCTGGACCTTAGCGGGATCCATCTGAATGCCTTCAGCAGACAGATAATCATCGAGAGCCTTACGTTCGGGAGCCGACAGAGAGAATAATCTACCCCGAGGAGAAGTGGTCCCCGGAAGGAGATCAATACAACAATCATACGACCGGTGAGGAGGAAGAGAGTTGGCTCTGGACCGACTGAAGACCGTGCGTAGATCATGATGTTCCTCCGGCACTCCTGTCACATCACCAGGCTCCTCCTGAGTAGAGGGGACAGAAGAAACAGGAGGAATAGCAGACATTAAACACTTCACATGACAAGAAACGTTCCAGGATAGGATAGAATTACTAGACCAATTAATAGAAGGATTATGACATACTAGCCAGGGATGACCCAAAACAACAGGTGTAACAGGTGAACAAAAAATCAAAAAAGAAATGGTCTCACTGTGGTTACCAGATACTGTGAGGGTTAAAGGTGGTGTCTCATATCTGATACTGGGGAGAGGACTACCATCTAAGGCGAACATGGGTGTGATCCTCCCTAACTCTCTGAGAGGAATGTCATGTTTCCGAGCCCATGCTTCGTCCATAAAACAACCCTCAGCCCCAGAGTCTATCAAGGCACTGCAGGAAGCAGCCGACCCGGTCCAGCGTAGATGGACCGACAAGGTAGTACAGGATCTTGATGGAGAGACCTGAGTAGTAGCGCTCACCAGTAGCCCTCCGCTTACTGATGATCTCTGACCTTTAACTGGACATGACATGACAAAATGTCCAGCAGAACCGCAATAGAAGCAAAGGCGGTTGGTGATTCTCCGTTCCCTCTCCTTAGTCGAGATGTGAACACCTCCCAGCTGCATGGGCTCAGTCTCTGAGCCGATGGAAGGAGATGGTCGAGATGCGGAGAAGGGAAGCCCCGCTAACGCGAGCTCTCTTCCACGAGCTCGGTGACGAAGATCTACCCGTCGTTCGATGCGGATGGCGAGTGCAATCAACGAGTCCACGCTGGAAGGAACCTCCCGGGAGAGAATCTCATCCTTAACCTCAGCGTGGAGTCCCTCCAGAAAACGAGCGAGCAACGCCGGCTCGTTCCAGTCACTGGATGCAGCAAGAGTACGAAACTCTATAGAGTAATCCGTTATGGATCGATCACCTTGACATAGGGAAGCCAGACCCCTGGAAGCCTCCTTCCCAAAAACTGAACGATCAAAGACCCGTATCATCTCCTCCTTAAAGTTCTGATAAACGTCAGAACACTCAGCCCTTGCCTCCCAGATAGCTGTGCCCCACTCCCGAGCCCGCCCAGTAAGGAGTGATATGACGTAAGCGATCCGAGCTCTCTCTCCAGAGTATGTGTTGGGCTGGAGAGAGAACACAATATCACACTGGGTGAGAAAGGAGCGACACTCAGTGGGCTGTCCAGAGTAACATGGTGGATTATTAACCCTGGGTTCCGGAGACTCGGAAGACCAGGAAGTAGCTTGTGGTACGAGACGAAGACTCTGAAACTGTCCTGAGAGATCGGAAACCTGAGCGGCCAGGGTCTCAACGGCATGACGAGCAGCAGACAATTCCTGCTCGTGTCTGCCGAGCATTGCTCCCTGGAACTTGACGGTAGTGTAGAGAGAATCCGTAGTCGCTGGGTCCATTCTTGGTCGGATTCTTCTGTTATGCTGGTGAATGAGGACCCAAAAGCGACTTAACAAAAACAGAGTCTTTATTCCAGTCTTAAACAAAACGGTACTCCAGGATATATCTTAGATGACACCTGCTCACACGTAGCATCTGATGAAGGCAAAAACACGACAGGGTGGAACCAGGACACAGAACAGCAAACATCAAACAAGAATCCGACAAAGACAGAAGCAGAAAACAGAGGGAGAAATAGGGACTCAAATCAGAGGGCAAAATAGGGGACAGGTGTGAAAGAGTAAATGAGGTCGTTAGGAGAAAGAGAAACAGCTGGGAGCAGGAACGGAACGATAGAGAGAGAGAGCGGGGGAGGGAGAGAGGGAGGAAGAGAGAGGGAATAGAAAGAGGGAAAGAACCTAATAAGACCAGCAGAGGGAAGCACAGGGACAAGACATGAAGATCAAAGACAAAACATGACATACCCTACTCTGCCATGCTGTACAGCACCAAGCTCCATAACCATAACTCAAAACCCACTGTCATAACCATATCCATTCCTTTCACTGACAATACTATTATCACGATACATAGAGGATATAGATTTCTTCCTCTCTCTCTCAATCTTATTTTCTCTCTCTGACACTTTCTCGTCCTCTCACTCTCTTTTTTTTTGTTCATCGTTCACTATCTTGCTCTGACTGCAGCCTTCCCGACTTCTCTCATCTCTACCTCTTTTTCTTCTTTTCACATTTTCAATCCCTCTATATTTGTCTCTCTTTCTGGATATAGAGGTGGGAATGAGTTCCCTGAAAAGCCAATGATTTGAATGCTCTGCTTCTTAAGGCGTCAGACGAGACACTGAGAGGCAGAATGGATGGATTCAGGAAATGTATAAAGCGCTGTCTCTGTGCTCTGCTCTCACAATGGGGCTTGGTAGAAATGTATTAGGAAATCATCACCCATCTCTCCCTGGAAGTGTTGAATTAGTGATGGGAAAGGAAGGAAAAGTGGAGGGAGCGGAGAGGGATGGAGGGCAGAAAACAGTATGTCACAAAAGCGCTCCTCGGAGTATTGCAAGTAACTGCCTTGAGGCCCTTTCATCCTCACTGACTCTGCTCTGAATCACATTTCCTATCAGTTTAGGCTTTATGGGAGAAATTATACAGTAGAAGTATTACAGAGAGAGACTGAAATCATATCACAAGGTTATTATAGTACTACAGCGGTTTCCAACAAATGTTATTGGTCGCATACACGTGATTAGCAGATGTTATTGCGGGTGTAGCAAAATGTTTGTGTTTCTAGCTCCGACAGTGCAGTAATATCTAACAAATGACACAACATATAACCAATATTTTTTTATTATACTATGTAAGTGAGTTAAGAACAAATTCTTATTTACAATGACAGCCTACCAGGGAACAGTGGGTTAACTGCCTTGTTCAGGGGCAGAACGACAGATTCTTACCTTGTCAGCTCAGGGATTCAATCCAGCAATCTTTCGATTACTGGCCCAATGCTCAAACCACTAGGCTACCTGCCGCCCCATACACACAAATGTAAGTAGGAATGAATTAAGACTATATACATATGGACGAGCGATGTCAGAGCGGAACGGACTAAGATACAGTAGAATAGTATAGAATACAGTATAAACAAATGAGATGAGTAATGCCAGA